>NC_052146.1:73040803-74253210 GCF_902713615.1 Scyliorhinus canicula | reverse complement strand
TTAATCTGTGTCTCTGTACCTGACAGACCAGTCTGTGCTGTTATATCTGTATCTGTATCTGACAGACCAGTCTGTGCTGTTATATCTGTGTCTCTGTATCTGACAGACCAGTCTGTGCTGTTATATCTGTCTCTGTATCTGACAGACCAGACTGTGCTGTTATATCTGTGTCTCTGTGTCTGACAGACCAGTCTGTGCTGTTATATCTGTGTCTCTGTATCTGACAGACCAGTCTGTGCTGTTATATCTGTGTCTCTGTGTCTGACAGACCAGTCTGTGCTGTTATATCTGTGTCTCTGTGTCTGACAGACCAGTCTGTGCTGTTATATCTGTGTCTCTGTATCTGACAGACCTGTCTGTGCTGTTATATCTGTGTCTCTGTGTCTGACAGACCAGTCTGTGCTGTTATATCTGTGTCTCTGTGTCTGACAGACCAGTCTGTGCTGTTATATCTGTGTCTCTGTGTCTGACAGACCTGTCTGTGCTGTTATATCTGTCTCTGTATCTGACAGACCAGTCTGTGCTGTTATATCTGTGTCTCTGTATCTGACAGACCAGTCTGTGCTGTTATATCTGTGTCACTGTATCTGACAGACCTGTCTGTGCTGTTATATCTGTGTCTCTGTATCTGACAGACCAGTCTGTGCTGTTATATCTGTGTCTCTGTGTCTGACAGACCAGTCTGTGCTGTTATATCTGTCTCTGTATCTGACAGATCAGTCTGTGCTGTTATATCTGTCTCTGTATCTGACAGACCAGTCTGTGCTGTTATATCTGGGTCTCTGTATCTGACAGACCAGTCTGTGCTGTTATATCTGTGTCTGACAGACCTGTCTGTGCTGTTATATCTGTGTCTCTGTATCTGACAGACCAGTCTGTGCTGTTATATCTCTGTCTCTGTATCTGACAGACCTGTCTGTGCTGTTATATCTGTGTCTCTGTACCTGACAGACCAGTCTGTGCTGTTATATCTGTCCCTGTATCTGACAGACCTGTCTGTGCTGTTATATCTGTGTCTCTGTACCTGACAGACAGGTCTGTGCTGTTATATCTGACTCTGTATCTGACAGACCAGTCTGTGCTGTTATATCTGTCTCTGTGTCTGACAGACCAGTCTGTGCTGTTATATCTGTGTCACTGTATCTGACAGACCAGTCTGTGCTGTTATATCTGTGTCTGACAGACCTGTCTGTGCTGTTATATCTGACTCTGTATCTGACAGACCAGTCTGTGCTGTTATATCTGTGTCTGTATCTGACAGACCAGTCTGTGCTGTTATATCTGTGTCTCTGTGTCTGACAGACCAGACTGTGCTGTTATATCTGTGTCTCTGTGTCTGACAGACCAGACTGTGCTGTTATATCTGACTCTGTATCTGACAGACCAGTCTGTGCTGTTATATCTGTGTCTGTGTCTGACAGACCAGTCTGTGCTGTTATATCTGTATCTGACAGCCCAGTCTGTGCTGTTATATCTGTATCTGACAGACCAACCTGTGCTGTTATATCTGTGTCACTGTATCTGACAGACCAGTCTGTGCTGTTATATCTGACTCTGTATCTGACAGACCAGTCTGTGCTGTTATATCTGACTCTGTATCTGACAGACCAGTCTGTGCTGTTATATCTGACTCTGTATCTGACAGACCAGTCTGTGCTGTTATATGTCTGTATCTCTGTATCTGACAGACCAGACTGTGCTGTTATATCTGTGTCTCTGTATCTGACAGACCAGTCTGTGCTGTTATATCTGACTCTGTATCTGACAGACCAGTCTGTGCTGTTATATCTGTGTCTCTGTGTCTGACAGACCAGTCTGTGCTGTTATATCTGTGTCTCTGTATCTGACAGACCAGTCTGTGCTGTTATATCTGTGTCTCTGTGTCTGACAGACCAGTCTGTGCTGTTATATCTGTCTCTGTATCTGACAGACCAGTCTGTGCTGTTATATCTGTCTCTGTATCTGACAGACCAGTCTGTGCTGTTATATCTGTCTCTGTGTCTGACAGACCAGTCTGTGCTGTTATATCTGACTCTGTATCTGACAGACCTGTCTGTGCTGTTATATCTGTGTCTCTGTGTCTGACAGACCAGTCTGTGCTGTTATATCTGTGTCTCTGTGTCTGACAGACCAGTCTGTGCTGTTATATCTGTCTCTGTATCTGACAGACCAGTCTGTGCTGTTATATCTGTCTCTGTATCTGACAGACCTGTCGGTGCTGTTATATCTGTGTCTCTGTATCTGACAGACCAGTCTGTGCTGTTATATCTGTGTCTCTGTATCTGACAGACCAGTCTGTGCTGTTATATCTGACTCTGTATCTGACAGACCAGTCTGTGCTGTTATATCTGTGTCTCTGTGTCTGACAGACCAGTCTGTGCTGTTATATCTGTCTCTGTATCTGACAGACCAGTCTGTGCTGTTATATCTGTGTCTCTGTGTCTGACAGACCAGTCTGTGCTGTTATATCTGTGTCTCTCTATCTGACAGACCAGACTGTGCTGTTATATCTGTGTCTGTATCTGACAGACCAGTCTGTGCTGTTATATCTGACTCTGTATCTGACAGACCTGTCTGTGCTGTTATATCTGTGTCTCTCTATCTGACAGACCAGACTGTGCTGTTATATCTGTGTCTCTGTATCTGACAGACCAGTCCGTGCTTTTATATCTGTGTCTCTGTACCTGACAGACCAGACTGTGCTGTTATATCTGTGTCTCTGTATCTGACAGACCAGTCTGTGCTGTTATATCTGTGTCTCTGTATCTGACAGACCAGTCTGTGCTGTTATATCTGTGTCTCTGTACCTGACAGACAGGTCTGTGCTGTTATATCTGTGTCTCTGTACCTGACAGACCAGACTGTGCTGTTATATCTGTCTCTGTGTCTGACAGACCAGTCTGTGCTGTTATATCTGTATCTGACAGACCAGTCTGTGCTGTTATATCTGTGTCTCTGTATCTGACAGACCAGTCTGTGCTGTTATATCTGTGTCTGACAGACCAGTCTGTGCTGTTATATCTGTGTCACTGTATCTGACAGAGCTGTCTGTGCTGTTATATCTGTGTCTCTGTATCTGACAGACCAGTCTGTGCTGTTATATCTGTGTCTCTGTATCTGACAGACCAGTCTGTGCTGTTATATCTGTCTCTGTATCTGACAGACCAGTCTGTGCTGTTATATCTGTGTCTGACAGACCAGTCTGTGCTGTTATATCTGTCTCGGTATCTGACAGACCAGACTGTGCTGTTATATGTGTCTCTATGTCTGACAGACCAGTCTGTGCTGTTATATCTGTCTCTGTATCTGACAGACCAGACTGTGCTGTTATATCTGTGTCTCTCTATCTGACAGACCAGTCTGTGCTGTTATATCTGTCTCTGTATCTGACAGACCAGACTGTGCTGTTATATGTGTCTCTGTATCTGACAGACCAGTCTGTGCTGTTATATCTGTGTCTTGTGTCTGACAGACCTGTCTGTGCTGTTATATCTGTGTCTCTGTATCTGACAGACCAGTCTGTGCTGTTATATCTGTGTGTCTGTATCTGACAGACCAGTCTGTGCTGTTATATCTGTGTCACTGTATCTGACAGACCAGTCTGTGCTGTTATATCTGTGTCTGACAGACCAGTCGGTGCTGTTATATCTGTGTCTCTGTATCTGACAGACCAGACTGTGCTGTTATATGTGTCTCTGTGTCTGACAGACCTGTCTGTGCTGTTATATCTGTGTCTGTATCTGACAGACCAGTCTGTGCTGTTATATCTGTGTCACTGTATCTGACAGGCCAGTCTGTGCTGTTATATGTCTGTATCTGTGTCTCTGTATCTGACAGACCAGTCTGTGCTGTTATATCTGTGTCTCTGTATCTGACAGACCAGACTGTGCTGTTATATCTGTGTCTCTGTGTCTGACAGACCAGTCTGTGCTGTTATATCTGTGTCTCTGTATCTGACAGACCAGTCTGTGCTGTTATATCTGTGTCTGTATCTGACAGACCAGACTGTGCTGTTATATCTGTGTCTCTGTATCTGACAGACCAGTCTGTGCTGTTATATCTGTATCTGACAGACCCGTCTGTGCTGTTATATCTGTATCTCTGTATCTGACAGGCCAGTCTGTGCTGTTATATCTGTGTCTGACAGACCAGTCGGTGCTGTTATATCTGTGTCTCTGTGTCTGACAGACCAGTCTGTGCTGTTATATCTGTCTCTGTATCTGACAGACCAGTCTGTGCTGTTATATCTGTCTCTGTATCTGACAGACCAGTCTGTGCTGTTATATCTGTGTCTCTGTATCTGACAGACCAGTCTGTGCTGTTATATCTGTCTCTGTATCTGACAGACCAGTCTGTGCTGTTATATCTGTGTCTGACAGACCAGTCTGTGCTGTTATATGTGTCTCTGTATCTGACAGACCAGTCTGTGCTGTTATATCTGTGTCTTTGTATCTGACAGACCAGTCTGTGCTGTTATATCTGTCTCTGTATCTGACAGACCAGACTGTGCTGTTATATCTGGGTCTCTGTATCTGACAGACCAGTCTGTGCTGTTATATCTGTGTCTCTGTGTCTGACAGACCAGTCTGTGCTGTTATATTTGTCTCTGTATCTGACAGACCAGACTGTGCTGTTATATCTGTGTCTCTGTGTCTGACAGACCAGTCTGTGCTGTTATATCTGTCTCTGTATCTGACAGACCAGTCTGTGCTGTTATATCTGTGTCTCTGTATCTGACAGACATGTCTGTGTTGTTATATCTGACTCTGTATCTGACAGACCAGTCTGTGCTGTTATATCTGTGTCTCTGTGTCTGACAGACCAGTCTGTGCTGTTATATCTGTGTCTCTGTATCTGACAGACCTGTCTGTGCTGGTATATCTGTGTCTGACAGACCAGTCTGTGCTGTTATATCTGTGTCTGACAGACCAGTCTGTGCAGTTATATCTGTGTCTCTGTGTCTGACAGACCAGTCTGTGCTGTTATATCTGTCTCTGTATCTGACAGACCTGTCTGTGCTGTTATATCTGTGTCTCTGTATCTGACAGACCTGTCTGTGCTGTTATATCTGTGTCTCTGTATCTGACAGACCTGTCTGTGCTGTTATATCTGTGTCTCTGTACCTGACAGACCAGTCTGTGCTGTTATATCTGTCTCTGTATCTGACAGACCAGTCTGTGCTGTTATATCTGTGTCTCTGTATCTGACAGACCTGTCTGTGCTGTTATATCTGTGTCTCTGTACCTGACAGACCAGTCTGTGCTGTTATATCAGTGTCTGTGTCTGACAGACCAGTCTGTGCTGTTATATCTGTGTCTCTGTATCTGACAGACCAGTCTGTGCTGTTATATCTGTCTCTGTATCTGACAGACCAGACTGTGCTGTTATATCTGTGTCTCTGTGTCTGACAGACCAGTCTGTGCTGTTATATCTGTCTCTGTATCTGACAGACCAGTCTGTGCTGTTATATCTGACTCTGTATCTGACAGACCAGTCTGTGCTGTTATATCTGTCTCTGTATCTGACAGACCTGTCTGTGCTGTTATATCTGTGTCTCTGTATCTGACAGACCAGTCTGTGCTGTTATATCTGTCTCTGTATCTGACAGACCAGTCTGTGCTGTTATATCTGTGTCTCTGTATCTGACAGACCTGTCTGTGCTGTTATATCTGTGTCTCTGTATCTGACAGACCAGTCTGTGCTGTTATATCTGTGTCTCTGTATCTGACAGACCAGTCTGTGCTGTTATATCTGTGTCTCTGTACCTGACAGACCAGTCTGTGCTGTTATATCTGTCTCTGTATCTGACAGACCAGTCTGTGCTGTTATATCTGTGTCTCTGTATCTGACAGACCTGTCTGTGCTGTTATATCTGTGTCTCTGTATCTGACAGACCAGTCTGTGCTGTTATATCTGTGTCTGACAGACCAGTCTGTGCTGTTATATCTGTGTCTCTGTATCTGACAGACCAGTCTGTGCTGTTATATCTGTGTCTCTGTATCTGACAGACCAGTCTGTGCTGTTATATCTGTCTCTGTATCTGACAGACCAGTCTGTGCTGTTATATCTGTGTCTGACAGACCAGTCTGTGCTGTTATATCTGTGTCTCTGTATCTGACAGACCAGTCTGTGCTGTTATATCTGTCTCTGTATCTGACAGACCTGTCTGTGCTGTTATATCTGTATCTGACAGACCAGTCTGTGCTGTTATATCTGTCTCTGTATCTGACAGACAGGTGTGTGCTGTTATATCTGTCTCTGTATCTGACAGACCAGTCTGTGCTGTTATATCTGTCTCTGTATCTGACAGACCTGTCTGTCCTGTTATATCTGTGTCTGACAGACCAGTCTGTGCTGTTATATCTGTGTCTCTGTATCTGACAGACCAGACTGTGCTGTTATATCTGGGTCTCTGTATCTGACAGACCAGTCTGTGCTGTTATATCTGTGTCTCTGTATCTGACAGACCAGTCTGTGCTGTTATATCTGTCTCTGTACCTGACAGACCAGTCTGTGCTGTTATATCTGTGTCACTGTGTCTGACAGACCAGTCTGTGCTGTTATATCTGTCTCTGTATCTGACAGACCAGACTGTGCTGTTATATCTGTGTCTCTGTGTCTGACAGACCAGTCTGTGCTGTTATATCTGTGTCTCTCTATCTGACAGACCAGACTGTGCTGTTATATCTGTGTCTGTATCTGACAGACCAGTCTGTGCTGTTATATCTGACTCTGTATCTGACAGACCTGTCTGTGCTGTTATATCTGTGTCTCTCTATCTGACAGACCAGACTGTGCTGTTATATCTGTGTCTCTGTACCTGACAGACCAGACTGTGCTGTTATATCTGTGTCTCTGTATCTGACAGACCAGTCTGTGCTGTTATATCTGTGTCTCTGTATCTGACAGACCAGTCTGTGCTGTTATATCTGTGTCTCTGTATCTGACAGACAGGTCTGTGCTGTTATATCTGTGTCTCTGTACCTGACAGACCAGACTGTGCTGTTATATCTGTCTCTGTGTCTGACAGACCAGTCTGTGCTGTTATATCTGTATCTGACAGACCAGTCTGTGCTGTTATATCTGTGTCTCTGTATCTGACAGACCAGTCTGTGCTGTTATATCTGTGTCTGACAGACCAGTCTGTGCTGTTATATCTGTGTCACTGTATCTGACAGACCAGACTGTGCTGTTATATCTGGGTCTCTGTATCTGACAGACCAGTCTGTGCTGTTATATCTGTGTCTCTGTGTCTGACAGACCAGTCTGTGCTGTTATATTTGTCTCTGTATCTGACAGACCAGACTGTGCTGTTATATCTGTGTCTCTGTGTCTGACAGACCAGTCTGTGCTGTTATATCTGTCTCTGTATCTGACAGACCAGTCTGTGCTGTTATATCTGTGTCTCTGTATCTGACAGACATGTCTGTGTTGTTATATCTGACTCTGTATCTGACAGACCAGTCTGTGCTGTTATATCTGTGTCTCTGTGTCTGACAGACCAGTCTGTGCTGTTATATCTGTGTCTCTGTATCTGACAGACCTGTCTGTGCTGTTATATCTGTGTCTGACAGACCAGTCTGTGCTGTTATATCTGTGTCTGACAGACCAGTCTGTGCTGTTATATCTGTGTCTCTGTATCTGACAGACCTGTCTGTGCTGTTATATCTGTGTCTCTGTACCTGACAGACCAGTCTGTGCTGTTATATCTGTGTCTGTGTCTGACAGACCAGTCTGTGCTGTTATATCTGTGTCTCTGTATCTGACAGACCAGTCTGTGCTGTTATATCTGTCTCTGTATCTGACAGACCAGACTGTGCTGTTATATCTGTGTCTCTGTGTCTGACAGACCAGTCTGTGCTGTTATATCTGTCTCTGTATCTGACAGACCAGTCTGTGCTGTTATATCTGACTCTGTATCTGACAGACCAGTCTGTGCTGTTATATCTGTCTCTGTATCTGACAGACCTGTCTGTGCTGTTATATCTGTGTCTCTGTATCTGACAGACCAGTCTGTGCTGTTATATCTGTCTCTGTATCTGACAGACCAGTCTGTGCTATTATATCTGTGTCTCTGTATCTGACAGACCTGTCTGTGCTGTTATATCTGTGTCTCTGTATCTGACAGACCAGTCTGTGCTGTTATATCTGTGTCTGTATCTGACAGACCTGTCTGTGCTGTTATATCTGTGTCTCTGTATCTGACAGACCAGTCTGTGCTGTTATATCTGTGTCTCTGTACCTGACAGACCAGTCTGTGCTGTTATATCTGTATCTGTATCTGACAGACCAGTCTGTGCTGTTATATCTGTGTCTCTGTATCTGACAGACCAGTCTGTGCTGTTATATCTGTCTCTGTATCTGACAGACCAGACTGTGCTGTTATATCTGTGTCTCTGTGTCTGACAGACCAGTCTGTGCTGTTATATCTGTGTCTCTGTATCTGACAGACCAGTCTGTGCTGTTATATCTGTGTCTCTGTGTCTGACAGACCAGTCTGTGCTGTTATATCTGTGTCTCTGTGTCTGACAGACCAGTCTGTGCTGTTATATCTGTGTCTCTGTATCTGACAGACCTGTCTGTGCTGTTATATCTGTGTCTCTGTGTCTGACAGACCAGTCTGTGCTGTTATATCTGTGTCTCTGTGTCTGACAGACCAGTCTGTGCTGTTATATCTGTGTCTCTGTGTCTGACAGACCTGTCTGTGCTGTTATATCTGTCTCTGTATCTGACAGACCAGTCTGTGCTGTTATATCTGTGTCTCTGTATCTGACAGACCAGTCTGTGCTGTTATATCTGTGTCACTGTATCTGACAGACCTGTCTGTGCTGTTATATCTGTGTCTCTGTATCTGACAGACCAGTCTGTGCTGTTATATCTGTGTCTCTGTGTCTGACAGACCAGTCTGTGCTGTTATATCTGTCTCTGTATCTGACAGACCAGTCTGTGCTGTTATATCTGTCTCTGTATCTGACAGACCAGTCTGTGCTGTTATATCTGGGTCTCTGTATCTGACAGACCAGTCTGTGCTGTTATATCTGTGTCTGACAGACCTGTCTGTGCTGTTATATCTGTGTCTCTGTATCTGACAGACCAGTCTGTGCTGTTATATCTCTGTCTCTGTATCTGACAGACCTGTCTGTGCTGTTATATCTGTGTCTCTGTACCTGACAGACCAGTCTGTGCTGTTATATCTGTCCCTGTATCTGACAGACCTGTCTGTGCTGTTATATCTGTGTCTCTGTACCTGACAGACAGGTCTGTGCTGTTATATCTGACTCTGTATCTGACAGACCAGTCTGTGCTGTTATATCTGTCTCTGTGTCTGACAGACCAGTCTGTGCTGTTATATCTGTGTCACTGTATCTGACAGACCAGTCTGTGCTGTTATATCTGTGTCTGACAGACCTGTCTGTGCTGTTATATCTGACTCTGTATCTGACAGACCAGTCTGTGCTGTTATATCTGTGTCTGTATCTGACAGACCAGTCTGTGCTGTTATATCTGTGTCTCTGTGTCTGACAGACCAGACTGTGCTGTTATATCTGTGTCTCTGTGTCTGACAGACCAGACTGTGCTGTTATATCTGACTCTGTATCTGACAGACCAGTCTGTGCTGTTATATCTGTGTCTGTGTCTGACAGACCAGTCTGTGCTGTTATATCTGTATCTGACAGCCCAGTCTGTGCTGTTATATCTGTATCTGACAGACCAACCTGTGCTGTTATATCTGTGTCACTGTATCTGACAGACCAGTCTGTGCTGTTATATCTGACTCTGTATCTGACAGACCAGTCTGTGCTGTTATATCTGACTCTGTATCTGACAGACCAGTCTGTGCTGTTATATCTGACTCTGTATCTGACAGACCAGTCTGTGCTGTTATATGTCTGTATCTCTGTATCTGACAGACCAGACTGTGCTGTTATATCTGTGTCTCTGTATCTGACAGACCAGTCTGTGCTGTTATATCTGACTCTGTATCTGACAGACCAGTCTGTGCTGTTATATCTGTGTCTCTGTGTCTGACAGACCAGTCTGTGCTGTTATATCTGTGTCTCTGTATCTGACAGACCAGTCTGTGCTGTTATATCTGTGTCTCTGTGTCTGACAGACCAGTCTGTGCTGTTATATCTGTCTCTGTATCTGACAGACCAGTCTGTGCTGTTATATCTGTCTCTGTATCTGACAGACCAGTCTGTGCTGTTATATCTGTCTCTGTGTCTGACAGACCAGTCTGTGCTGTTATATCTGACTCTGTATCTGACAGACCTGTCTGTGCTGTTATATCTGTGTCTCTGTGTCTGACAGACCAGTCTGTGCTGTTATATCTGTGTCTCTGTGTCTGACAGACCAGTCTGTGCTGTTATATCTGTCTCTGTATCTGACAGACCAGTCTGTGCTGTTATATCTGTCTCTGTATCTGACAGACCTGTCGGTGCTGTTATATCTGTGTCTCTGTATCTGACAGACCAGTCTGTGCTGTTATATCTGTGTCTCTGTATCTGACAGACCAGTCTGTGCTGTTATATCTGACTCTGTATCTGACAGACCAGTGGTTGCTGTTATATCTGTGTCTCTGTGTCTGACAGACCAGTCTGTGCTGTTATATCTGTCTCTGTATCTGACAGACCAGTCTGTGCTGTTATATCTGTGTCTCTGTGTCTGACAGACCAGTCTGTGCTGTTATATCTGTGTCTCTCTATCTGACAGACCAGACTGTGCTGTTATATCTGTGTCTGTATCTGACAGACCAGTCTGTGCTGTTATATCTGACTCTGTATCTGACAGACCTGTCTGTGCTGTTATATCTGTGTCTCTCTATCTGACAGACCAGACTGTGCTGTTATATCTGTGTCTCTGTATCTGACAGACCAGTCCGTGCTTTTATATCTGTGTCTCTGTACCTGACAGACCAGACTGTGCTGTTATATCTGTGTCTCTGTATCTGACAGACCAGTCTGTGCTGTTATATCTGTGTCTCTGTATCTGACAGACCAGTCTGTGCTGTTATATCTGTGTCTCTGTACCTGACAGACAGGTCTGTGCTGTTATATCTGTGTCTCTGTACCTGACAGACCAGACTGTGCTGTTATATCTGTCTCTGTGTCTGACAGACCAGTCTGTGCTGTTATATCTGTATCTGACAGACCAGTCTGTGCTGTTATATCTGTGTCTCTGTATCTGACAGACCAGTCTGTGCTGTTATATCTGTGTCTGACAGACCAGTCTGTGCTGTTATATCTGTGTCACTGTATCTGACAGACCTGTCTGTGCTGTTATATCTGTGTCTCTGTATCTGACAGACCAGTCTGTGCTGTTATATCTGTGTCTCTGTATCTGACAGACCAGTCTGTGCTGTTATATCTGTCTCTGTATCTGACAGACCAGTCTGTGCTGTTATATCTGTGTCTGACAGACCAGTCTGTGCTGTTATATCTGTCTCGGTATCTGACAGACCAGACTGTGCTGTTATATGTGTCTCTATGTCTGACAGACCAGTCTGTGCTGTTATATCTGTCTCTGTATCTGACAGACCAGACTGTGCTGTTATATCTGTGTCTCTCTATCTGACAGACCAGTCTGTGCTGTTATATCTGTCTCTGTATCTGACAGACCAGACTGTGCTGTTATATGTGTCTCTGTATCTGACAGACCAGTCTGTGCTGTTATATCTGTGTCTCTGTGTCTGACAGACCTGTCTGTGCTGTTATATCTGTGTCTCTGTATCTGACAGACCAGTCTGTGCTGTTATATCTGTGTGTCTGTATCTGACAGACCAGTCTGTGCTGTTATATCTGTGTCACTGTATCTGACAGACCAGTCTGTGCTGTTATATCTGTGTCTGACAGACCAGTCGGTGCTGTTATATCTGTGTCTCTGTATCTGACAGACCAGACTGTGCTGTTATATGTGTCTCTGTGTCTGACAGACCTGTCTGTGCTGTTATATCTGTGTCTGTATCTGACAGACCAGTCTGTGCTGTTATATCTGTGTCACTGTATCTGACAGGCAAGTCTGTGCTGTTATATGTCTGTATCTGTGTCTCTGTATCTGACAGACCAGTCTGTGCTGTTATATCTGTGTCTCTGTATCTGACAGACCAGACTGTGCTGTTATATCTGTGTCTCTGTGTCTGACAGACCAGTCTGTGCTGTTATATCTGTGTCTCTGTATCTGACAGACCAGTCTGTGCTGTTATATCTGTGTCTGTATCTGACAGACCAGACTGTGCTGTTATATCTGTGTCTCTGTATCTGACAGACCAGTCTGTGCTGTTATATCTGTATCTGACAGACCCGTCTGTGCTGTTATATCTGTATCTCTGTATCTGACAGGCCAGTCTGTGCTGTTATATCTGTGTCTGACAGACCAGTCGGTGCTGTTATATCTGTGTCTCTGTGTCTGACAGACCAGTCTGTGCTGTTATATCTGTCTCTGTATCTGACAGACCAGTCTGTGCTGTTATATCTATCTCTGTATCTGACAGACCAGTCTGTGCTGTTATATCTGTGTCTCTGTATCTGACAGACCAGTCTGTGCTGTTATATCTGTCTCTGTATCTGACAGACCAGTCTGTGCTGTTATATCTGTGTCTGACAGACCAGTCTGTGCTGTTATATGTGTCTCTGTATCTGACAGACCAGTCTGTGCTGTTATATCTGTGTCTTTGTATCTGACAGACCAGTCTGTGCTGTTATATCTGTCTCTGTATCTGACAGACCAGACTGTGCTGTTATATCTGGGTCTCTGTATCTGACAGACCAGTCTGTGCTGTTATATCTGTGTCTCTGTGTCTGACAGACCAGTCTGTGCTGTTATATTTGTCTCTGTATCTGACAGACCAGACTGTGCTGTTATATCTGTGTCTCTGTGTCTGACAGACCAGTCTGTGCTGTTATATCTGTCTCTGTATCTGACAGACCAGTCTGTGCTGTTATATCTGTGTCTCTGTATCTGACAGACATGTCTGTGTTGTTATATCTGACTCTGTATCTGACAGACCAGTCTGTGCTGTTATATCTGTGTCTCTGTGTCTGACAGACCAGTCTGTGCTGTTATATCTGTGTCTCTGTATCTGACAGACCTGTCTGTGCTGGTATATCTGTGTCTGACAGACCAGTCTGTGCTGTTATATCTGTGTCTGACAGACCAGTCTGTGCTGTTATATCTGTGTCTCTGTGTCTGACAGACCAGTCTGTGCTGTTATATCTGTCTCTGTATCTGACAGACCTGTCTGTGCTGTTATATCTGTGTCTCTGTATCTGACAGACCTGTCTGTGCTGTTATATCTGTGTCTCTGTATCTGACAGACCTGTCTGTGCTGTTATATCTGTGTCTCTGTACCTGACAGACCAGTCTGTGCTGTTATATCTGTCTCTGTATCTGACAGACCAGTCTGTGCTGTTATATCTGTGTCTCTGTATCTGACAGACCTGTCTGTGCTGTTATATCTGTGTCTCTGTACCTGACAGACCAGTCTGTGCTGTTATATCAGTGTCTGTGTCTGACAGACCAGTCTGTGCTGTTATATCTGTGTCTCTGTATCTGACAGACCAGTCTGTGCTGTTATATCTGTCTCTGTATCTGACAGACCAGACTGTGCTGTTATATCTGTGTCTCTGTGTCTGACAGACCAGTCTGTGCTGTTATATCTGTCTCTGTATCTGACAGACCAGTCTGTGCTGTTATATCTGACTCTGTATCTGACAGACCAGTCTGTGCTGTTATATCTGTCTCTGTATCTGACAGACCTGTCTGTGCTGTTATATCTGTGTCTCTGTATCTGACAGACCAGTCTGTGCTGTTATATCTGTCTCTGTATCTGACAGACCAGTCTGTGCTGTTATATCTGTGTCTCTGTATCTGACAGACCTGTCTGTGCTGTTATATCTGTGTCTCTGTATCTGACAGACCAGTCTGTGCTGTTATATCTGTGTCTCTGTATCTGACAGACCAGTCTGTGCTGTTATATCTGTGTCTCTGTACCTGACAGACCAGTCTGTGCTGTTATATCTGTCTCTGTATCTGACAGACCAGTCTGTGCTGTTATATCTGTGTCTCTGTATCTGACAGACCTGTCTGTGCTGTTATATCTGTGTCTCTGTATCTGACAGACCAGTCTGTGCTGTTATATCTGTGTCTGACAGACCAGTCTGTGCTGTTATATCTGTGTCTCTGTATCTGACAGACCAGTCTGTGCTGTTATATCTGTGTCTCTGTATCTGACAGACCAGTCTGTGCTGTTATATCTGTCTCTGTATCTGACAGACCAGTCTGTGCTGTTATATCTGTGTCTGACAGACCAGTCTGTGCTGTTATATCTGTGTCTCTGTATCTGACAGACCAGTCTGTGCTGTTATATCTGTCTCTGTATCTGACAGACCTGTCTGTGCTGTTATATCTGTATCTGACAGACCAGTCTGTGCTGTTATATCTGTCTCTGTATCTGACAGACAGGTGTGTGCTGTTATATCTGTCTCTGTATCTGACAGACCAGTCTGTGCTGTTATATCTGTCTCTGTATCTGACAGACCTGTCTGTCCTGTTATATCTGTGTCTGACAGACCAGTCTGTGCTGTTATATCTGTGTCTCTGTATCTGACAGACCAGACTGTGCTGTTATATCTGGGTCTCTGTATCTGACAGACCAGTCTGTGCTGTTATATCTGTGTCTCTGTATCTGACAGACCAGTCTGTGCTGTTATATCTGTCTCTGTACCTGACAGACCAGTCTGTGCTGTTATATCTGTGTCACTGTGTCTGACAGACCAGTCTGTGCTGTTATATCTGTCTCTGTATCTGACAGACCAGACTGTGCTGTTATATCTGTGTCTCTGTGTCTGACAGACCAGTCTGTGCTGTTATATCTGTCTCTGTATCTGACAGACCAGACTGTTCTGTTATATCTGTGTCTCTGTATCTGACAGACCAGTCTGTGCTGTTATATCTGTCTCTGTATCTGACAGACCAGACTGTGCTGTTATATCTGTGTCTCTGTGTCTGACAGACCAGTCTGTGCTGTTATATCTGTCTCTGTATCTGACAGACCAGTCTGTGCTGTTATATCTGTGTCACTGTATCTGACAGACATGTCTGTGTTGTTATATCTGACTCTGTATCTGACAGACCAGTTTGTGCTGTTATATCTGTGTCTCTGTGTCTGACAGACCAGTCTGTGTTGTTATATCTGACTCTGTATCTGACAGACCAGTCTGTGCTGTTATATCTGTGTCTCTGTATCTGACAGACCAGTCTGTGCTGTTATATCTGTGTCTGACAGACCAGTCTGTGCTGTTATATCTGTCTCTGTATCTGACAGACCAGTCTGTGCTGTTATATCTGTCTCTGTATCTGACAGACCAGTCTGTGCTGTTATATCTGTCTCTGTATCTGACAGACCAGTCTGTGCTGTTATATCTGTCTCTGTATCTGACAGACCAGTCTGTGCTGTTATATCTGTCTCTGTACCTGACAGACCAGTCTGTGCTGTTATATCTGTCTCTGTATCTGACAGACCAGTCTGTGCTGTTATATCTGTGTCTCTGTATCTGACAGACCTGTCTGTGCTGTTATATCTGTGTCTCTGTATCTGACAGACCAGTCTGTGCTGTTATATCTGTGTCTGACAGACCAGTCTGTGCTGTTATATCTGTGTCTCTGTATCTGACAGACCAGTCTGTGCTGTTATATCTGTGTCTCTGTATCTGACAGACCAGTCTGTGCTGTTATATCTGTCTCTGTATCTGACAGACCAGTCTGTGCTGTTATATCTGTGTCTGACAGACCAGTCTGTGCTGTTATATCTGTGTCTCTGTATCTGACAGACCAGTCTGTGCTGTTATATCTGTCTCTGTATCTGACAGACCTTTCTGTGCTGTTATATCTGTATCTGACAGACCAGTCTGTGCTGTTATATCTGTCTCTGTATCTGACAGACAGGTGTGTGCTGTTATATCTGTCTCTGTATCTGACAGACCAGTCTGTGCTGTTATATCTGTCTCTGTATCTGACAGACCTGTCTGTCCTGTTATATCTGTGTCTGACAGACCAGTCTGTGCTGTTATATCTGTGTCTCTGTATCTGACAGACCAGACTGTGCTGTTATATCTGGGTCTCTGTATCTGACAGACCAGTCTGTGCTGTTATATCTGTGTCTCTGTATCTGACAGACCAGTCTGTGCTGTTATATCTGTCTCTGTACCTGACAGACCAGTCTGTGCTGTTATATCTGTGTCACTGTGTCTGACAGACCAGTCTGTGCTGTTATATCTGTCTCTGTATCTGACAGACCAGACTGTGCTGTTATATCTGTGTCTCTGTGTCTGACAGACCAGTCTGTGCTGTTATATCTGTCTCTGTATCTGACAGACCAGTCTGTTCTGTTATATCTGTGTCTCTGTATCTGACAGACCAGTCTGTGCTGTTATATCTGTCTCTGTATCTGACAGACCAGACTGTGCTGTTATATCTGTGTCTCTGTGTCTGACAGACCAGTCTGTGCTGTTATATCTGTCTCTGTATCTGACAGACCAGTCTGTGCTGTTATATCTGTGTCACTGTATCTGACAGACATGTCTGTGTTGTTATATCTGACTCTGTATCTGACAGACCAGTTTGTGCTGTTATATCTGTGTCTCTGTGTCTGACAGACCAGTCTGTGTTGTTATATCTGACTCTGTATCTGACAGACCAGTCTGTGCTGTTATATCTGTGTCTCTGTATCTGACAGACCAGTCTGTGCTGTTATATCTGTGTCTGACAGACCAGTCTGTGCTGTTATATCTGTGTCTCTGTGTCTGACAGACCAGTCTGTGCTGTTATATCTGTGTCTCTGTGTCTGACAGACCAGTCTGTGCTGTTATATCTGTCTCTGTATCTGACAGACCAGTCTGTGCTGTTATATCTGACTCTGTATCTGACAGACCAGTCTGTGCTGTTATATCTGTCTCTGTATCTGACAGACCTGTCTGTGCTGTTATATCTGTGTCTCTGTATCTGACAGACCAGTCTGTGCTGTTATATCTGTCTCTGTATCTGACAGACCAGTCTGTGCTGTTATATCTGTGTCTCTGTATCTGACAGACCAGTCTGTGCTGTTATATCTGTGTCTCTGTATCTGACAGACCAGTCTGTGCTGTTATATCTGTCTCTGTATCTGACAGACCAGTCTGTGCTGTTATATCTGTGTCTCTGTATCTGACAGACCTGTCTGTGCTGTTATATCTGTGTCTCTGTATCTGACAGACCAGTCTGTGCTGTTATATCTGTCTCTGTATCTGACAGACCAGTCTGTGCTGTTATATCTGTCTCTGTATCTGACAGACCAGTCTGTGCTGTTATATCTGTCTCTGTATCTGACAGACCAGTCTGTGCTGTTATATCTGTCTCTGTATCTGACAGACCAGTCTGTGCTGTTATATCTGTCTCTGTATCTGACAGACCTGTCTGTGCTGTTATATCTGTGTCTGACAGACCAGTCTGTGCTGTTATATCTGTGTCTGACAGACCTGTCTGTGCTGTTATATCTGTGTCTCTGTATCTGACAGACCAGTCTGTGCTGTTATATCTGTGTCTCTGTGTCTGACAGACCAGTCTGTGCTGTTAAATCTGTGTCTCTGTGTCACAGCAGTGCTAACCACAGCGCCGCCCCAAGTGCATTCCAATCATGCCCCTTCACGCTTGAGGGATTTTGAAGGGCTGAACTGGAAATTGACAGCACCTAACGTTCTTTGATGTGATTGATGTTTGTAAACATTGTGGTTTCAGTATTTAGAGTGAAGATGAATGAAGCAAAGCTAACAGCTGTTTTGTGGAAGCTGTCAATCACTGCTCACTAGCAGAAATGGATGAAGGGTTTGTAGCTACTGAATCTGAGGGGTTTAAATCCAGGTCACAGCTGTTCGCGTCCCAGGAATTGACACATAGTGCTTTCCAAATGTTACAACTGTAATGTCTTTAACGGTCACTTTTCTGGGAGGGGGGTCTCCCTATTTAGGAGTCCCTGGAGTGCCTCCCTATTTAGGAGTCCCTGGGCAGGCTTCCTGAGGGGGGTTCCTATTTTGGGGGCCCCTAGGGGGGTCCCTCTAGTTAGGGGGTCTCCTAATTTAGGGGATCTCTGGATGGGGGTCCCTATAGTTAGAGGGTTTCTGAGGGGTGTTATGTTAGTTAAGGGATCCCTGGGGGTCCCTCTAGTTAGGGAGTCCCTGGGGGGGATTCCTTTAATTAGGGGGTCATGTGGGTGGCCCCTCTAGTTAGTGTCCAGTGGGGACATCTCCATATTTAAGGGTCTCGGGGGGGGGGGGGAGGGTTTAGTTTTAGGGCCATTTGAGGTATCTGCCTATTTAGGGGGTCCCTGGGTGGGAGCAGATTCCTTTAGTCAGGGGTCCCGGGAAGGGTCAGGTCACCACTGTACATTGACAAAGATAGTTTGAACTGAAGAAAAAGTCAACAATCTTGGAAGCACCATGTTCTCAAAATGTGACACAAATAAGGTTGTTTTAGGATTGATCAATTATTTTGGTTAATTTGTGGAAAATTTAGCAACACGATTGAAGCTGTTACACACTTTTCTATGTGTTAAACATTTATGGCACTGGTCAGAAGAATGTGAAAATGCATACAATGAGGTGAAAGAAACTTTACCAAAGTCAGCGCTGTTGGTTCATTATAATCCCAAGGTGAAGTTACAATTAGCTTGCGATGCCTCACCCCATGGTCATCTTGAACAACATGCCTTCAGGAGAGGAATGACCAATAGCATTTGCTTCACACACTCTTTCTTGTGGAGAAATTAATTACACTCAGCTAAATAATGAAACTTTAAGCATAATTTTCTGGCAGGAAGGTTCCACCATTATCTTTATGGGCGTCATTGTTCTCTTTTGATGGATCATCAACCCTTGACTATAATCTTCAGGCTGTAGAAAGGTATACCCACTGTGGCAGCTAGTAGATTGCAAAGATGGTCATTGATATTGTCGGCATATATTTACGCTATCCAGTATTAAAAATCCAAACAGATGGCAATACTGATGTTTTATTACGATTGCCATTACAAGTCAAACATGACCCAGAAGAAAATTTTGTCAACATTTTGTATTTCTCACTCATGGACAGTGTACATGTGGCTTCATCTCAAGTTCCAAGATACACAAAAAACGACCTAGTGATGGGGAATGTGTTGGACTTGGTCCAAAAAGGAACACTGTCAGAGATTCATAAGAAAAATCCAGACCTCAAGCCCTACATCACATGAAGACTTGAGTTGACAGTACAGAATGGAGTTCTATTGTGGGGAATCCATGTGATTATTCCTCTGTGCTTTTATTGTAGAGTCCTTGATTGACTGCATGGGGTATATTCCGGTGTGAGAAGGAGGAAGGAGTTAGCATGCACTTATTTTTGGTGGCCAGGATTGGATGCTCAAATTGAAGAGAAAGTTGGGCAATGCAAAACTAAGGAACACTTCACCATTACAATCATTTCATCCATGGGAATGACCGACTCAGCCATGGCAGATAATACAGAACGATTATGCTGGTCCATTGGAAGGTCACATGTTCTTAGTGGTTGTGGATGGCCAGAAGACGCGATAATATAGTTAATGACGACTAGCAGATCATTGAGAAACGAGGCAAAACATTTGCAAGATTCAGACCAGAGCAGATTGTCAGTGATAACGGTACACAGTTTACTTGAAAATGAAAATTGCTTATTGTCACAACTTAGCTTCAAATTAAGTTACTGTGAAAAGCCCCGAGTCGCCACATTCCAGCGCCTCCGGCGCCGATTCGGAACACCAGAGCAGATTGTCAGTGATAACGGTACGCAGTTTACTTCAAAGGAGTTTGAGGATTACTTGAAAGGGAATGGTATGCACTATATCAAGTCAGTGCCATATCATCCAGCAATGAATGCATTGGCTGGATGTTTTGTGCAATCGTTAGAGCATTCTATCAGAGCATCGCAGAACAAGGGAACATTATGAAGACGAGCAAACACATTTCTAATATCTTTTTGGAACACTGTACATACTGTTAAGATTCTGGGCCAGACCCCAACACGTGTTAGGATACTGGACAAGAACCTCAAACACTTTTTAAATATTTGTAAAACTGTGAGGAAAGGATACTTTGCTCTCGGTGTGACTCCATTGACAAATAGGCGTTGGGTGTATTGAAAATAAATCTTTATTATTAAAACAGGATTAAACTCCATGAACATCATGGAAAATAGTTTACACTTAACAGTTAAACAATTCTTAACAATAAAAGACAACACTTCAACTTCGAACTGATACCCATCACAAGTCAAAAACCACTTATAAATAAAATTAGCAAACACAGGGACAATTTCTCGCCTCTGGATAGAGATTTCTTGGAAATCCTCCTTGAAGAAAGAGAGAGAGAATCTGTCAGGAAATAGCCTTAAGATTCATTCTGTCTGTGTCAGACTACCGCTTAACCAGACAGTCTTTGGAAAAAGCTGCTGCTCAGCTCCAAACTCTCAGCAAAACTAAAAATTAAACTGCCTACGACAGACTTGGCTCTTCCCTTTCTCCCATTCAGATCCCTGACCCGCTTACCTAAATCTAAGAAAAATATATAAAATTATATAATCCCCAGGGAATTGCCAGCAATCGTAACAAAATTCCATGAAGCCTCTCTTTGTAAACACATATATGGTTTGGAATGAATGATTGTCTAACCTTTATGACATTTTAATTGCACCTTCTGCAGCCAAGTGTCTGGAAACCTTAACCCAGATTCATTAATAATATTACTGCAACGGATATAAAATACAATGTATATACCAATCTCTTACATTCATCACAATGCTACCATGCAAAGTTCCAGTGGCGTGCAGAGGTCTGGTGATGCCCGGGGCAAATCTTGATTGTATGCCCCAAAGACTCAAGTATAAGGCCTAATATACTGAGAAATATTATGAGAAAGGAAAATATTTTGAATATATAAACACAGATGAAACATGAAATAAACGCTTTATTCGATTTTAATATAAATCAATCAAATTTATTAAGTTCTTTTCCCCAAATGATACCTCCTGTCACAAAACACCTGAACTACTTCACTTTTTACATCAGCTGTGAGAAATTCTTTTCAATGCTTATTAAAGCCAGGTTGGTCAGTCGCTCCTGTGACATAGAAGACCTCAGATATGTTTTTATTAATTTCAGTTTTGAAAATGACCTTTCACAGCTTGCGACTGAAAATGCGATTGTAAGCAGTAATCTGTATGAAACACACAGCGTCGGAAAGACATCCCTCCCATACTGCAGTAAAGACTCCAGAGCATCTTTAGGATCAGGGGGAACTCTATTCCCTCCAGCTCGAAGGAGCATCACAAAATCAATAATTTTGTCATATAACTGAATTGCAACCACATCATTGTCATAATAGTTTGCAAAGTCTGAACATTCCTTTTTTAATTTCTCTCTTTCTTGTTCATCTTCAATCACTACTGAATTCAAGTTCAGAAGAAAAGAAAATCGGTCACTGAGTCTTTGAAGACGGACACTGCGGTCTTCAATTTCAGTTTTTAATCTGTTCACAATCTCTACCATTACTCTATTCATTTCTTCTTGTGCCGTCAGTCCACTATCTCTTGCTGACTCTCCAGGCATTATTCTTCTTCTCCTTGTTCGTGCAATTGGTATTCACCAATTGTCACAATATTCATTGGCTAAATCTATTGCATTGTGGATAATTTCATCATTCTTCAAATTCAAGATATGAATAAGTCCTCTCAGATCACAAGAAGCTTCATGGAACCCCATTTTCGGATCCTGCAAACGTTTTGAGACTTTCTCCACTGATGATAAAACTGAGTACCAAAAATTTAATAAAGCTATAAACGGGAACTGTTGAATAGAGTTCAGTAGCGATCCTGCATCAGATTTAGTTTCCCTTGAAAATTCTCCTTCCAGCAGGTGTTGAAGGCTTGCAATAACGTTGTCACACTCTTCGTGGATTACTTGCACAGCATCATGGCTGGAACTCCATCTTGTGTCACACTGTCTTTTCACAGTCCGAGTGACAAATGATTTTAACACTTCCCAACGAGAAGTAGATGAAGAAAAAAAAGTAAAGAGTTTTTCTAGAATGCCAAAAAATGTAACAACAACAGGTTGCACCTCACTTGCATGGACACAGGCCAAATTGAGGCTGTGGTTCTTGCAGTTCACAAACACAGCTTTTGGGTTAACTTCAAGAATTTTTTGTTGAACACCTCCTCTCACTCCAGCCATAACTGCTGCGTTATCATATGCTTGACCACGACAGTCATTCATGGAAATTTTGTCTTCTTCCAATTTTTCCTGAATTTTATTTACCAGGCTGACTGCATCTTTCTTGTTGACTTGAAAAAATCGCAGAAATGTCTCCTTTATTTCTACTTTTCTGTTTTCATCAATATGAACGTAACGCAGAATTTCAGAAACCTGATCTTCATGGGCAATATCTGGAGTTGAATCCAGCATTATGCTAAAATATTTTGCGTCCTTAATTTCGGAAATTATATTTCTCTTGACAGTTTCACCAAGAAGATTGATTATTTCGTTTTGAATTCTGTTGGACAAGTAGGTGACACTTTTTGGTTTCTCTTTCCCTCTCTGCAAGTGTTTTGCTAAGATGTCATCATATTTGGCCAAAAGTCTGATTGTTGCTAGAAAGTTTCCTGTATTTTCACTGACTATCTCCCCTGGCTCTGATAACCTAGATATTCCTTCTCCTCGATGTCCACGATAGGCCAGATTCTGTTTTGCCAGAAAGGATATAACCTCAACAATCCGTTCAGTTATAGCTTTCCATCTTTTCTTTTCAGCAGACATTTGCTGTTGAAGTTCAGCATCTATCGTAGTTGAATGATGGAGTCGAACTACGAGGTTCAGGTATTCCCTCATGTGAGCTCTATGAGAAGGGCTTTTCTCATGGTCAGGTATTGTTGGATTTAATTTTCTCCAAGTGGAGAAACCGTCTTCCTTTCCAAAGTTTGACACAAACGACAAATGCTCCTTTGAAAACAAAAAGCAAACAAAACAGTAGCATGCTTTCCGATATGGAGAGTATAACAACCATTTTCTCTCCACAATTTCTCCGTTTGTGGAAACTTTATCAAACCACTGTTTGGAAAATGATCTCCCATCCTTCTCAGCAAATGGACCACTTTTATTCTGATACCTTTCAGGGCCATGTTGTAATATTGTCATCTTCAAATGATCTGGAATCGGTTTCTTCAAACAGCCAAAATCGCTTATTTGCAAAAATATGCTAAAATATTCTTTATTTTCTTCACATGGATCATCATCCTGACAACGAGACTGAGGAGAGAGAGTATTATGTTCTGACCGAGCTAAATCCGTATCAGAAAAATCCTTCTCTGCACCCACATCATCTTTTACTTCTCCAGGTTCTCCTACTTCTTCTTTACTTCTTTTTATCCATGCACCTAATGCCCCTCTTTGATGGGACTCTTCTTCGACTCTGGCCCTCTTTTTTTTCCTGTTCTGTGCTCCACTCGGTTTTACACGAAATACTCATAACATTTCATTTTCTATCTCAAAAACCGTAAGACGCATGAGAAAATGGGAAGAAAATGGTAAACAATCGGTCAGTTGCAGACAGATAAACCATATTTAATTTCTTTGTTCCTTCGTATCAAATTATTTCACACTGATTCTCCACTGATAATTTTGTGCATTTTATATCATAGACTTGCAAATTAGTGGTATCTGTATTCGAATATTAGCATGTTAAGGAATAAATGTCTCCTATTCCGAGATTAAATGCCACAGCAGTCCTCTGATCATCCAGGCTTCACTCTTACTACATCCCACGTAAATATTTCATTAAATATCACCAAAAAACCTATAAAAAACGTAGTTGCACCTGTTCTAGAGCTATTCACTGACCTGAGTAGGTAAAAGAACTAATCTAGATGCACAAAAAGCTGAAAAAAAGACGAGTTATGACTCGAGGAAACGCGGGAACGAACAGCCACGTCTGCTTGTTGCTTTTGATGGCTGCACCACGTACATCATGCACATGCGTGTGGGGGGATGGGGAGAAGCACCATTTTCTCTAGACAGAAAGGGTACACCATGTTAAAGGAATAAAGGGCTAACAACTGCCTCTGCAATGTGGTGAGCCTCCAAAAATTGATTTATCACCACTCAAATTTTAAAATTACTATCTTATTTCCTTCTCTGGGGCAGCACGGTGGCCTAGTGGTTAGCACAACCGCCTCACGGAACTGAGGTCACAGGTTCGATCCCGGCTCTGGGTCAATGTCCGTGTGGAGTTTGCACATTCTCCCCGTGTCTGCGTTGGTTTCGCCCCCACAACCCAAAAAATGTGCAGAGTAGGTGGATTGGCCACGCTAAATTGCCCCTTAATTGAAAAAAATAATTGGGTAATCTAAATTTTAAAAAAAAAATTTCCTTCTCTGATTGGATGCCCCCATCCAATGGATGCCCGGGGCCAAAGCACCGTCGGCCCCCCCTCTGCACGCCACTGCAAAGTTCACCGGCAATGCTGTTGTTTAAGAGGAAACTATAGACACGGGTTGATTTGTTAACTCCACCTATTAATTCAGAGATTGCCAAATGACAACAACAACCACAAATTGGTTCGAGGGAGAACATATCTAAAAGGTGAGTATTCAACCAATGAGAGAGCGTGCTAGGTCGGAGTTACATCACCAGTGAGAAATGGGTACCAGCTATGATCCAAGCAAAGACAGGTCCAATATCATACATAGTTGGATGATTAAACAGTTTGGCGAGTCATGCTGATCATTTAGTCACTGCACAAAGTCTGTTTGCTGAAACTTCTCAAGAGGTTCTACCTTTAGAGAATCTAGAAAGCTATACCATTATCCGGAGACGAGACACAGTGACAAGTTCAGATTCTGTTTCTGAGGACCTATCAATGTCTATAGTGACAGATACTGAAATAACTACACAAGAAGTACCATCGACAGAAAGGAATTAGGACATGTCTGAGGTGGCAAGTAGCCAGTTCAAGAATGCCGAATTCTACCGAAAAGGAATAGATATCCACCACAGAGACTGTCTCATTGTATTGTATACACATGTAGAGATAATGGGCGCGATTCTCCACACCCCACGCCGGGGGGGGGGAGAATCGTGGGAGGGCCGGGCGAATCACGCCACACCGCCCTGGCAGCCCCCGCGATTCTCCCATCCCCTCCAAAATGGCGTGTTGCGTTTGGCGACAGGCCGCTCGGAGAATCGCCGCTCGCCGTTTCTCACGGCGACCAGCGATTCTCCAGCCCGGATGGGCCGAGCGGCTTGCTGAACCCGACCGGTTCACACCGGCGCCAACCACACCTGGTCGCTGCCAGCGTGAACAGCGCGCGACCGGTGACTGTGGGGCCTGTGGGGGGCGGAGGGAGTGCTCAGCAGATGTCTGGCTCATGGTCGGTGCCCACCGATCGTTGGGCCGGCGTCTCTAAAAGACGCACTCTTTTCCCTCCGCTGCCCCGCAAGATCAAGCCGCCATGTCTTGCGGGGCAGCGGAGGGGAAGACGGCAACCGCGCATCCGTGGCTGACGTCACTACGGCGCGCCGGTCACATCACTCCCGGCGCGCCGCTTTGACGCAAGCGTCAAGGCCTGGTGCCCGGAATTCACGCGCCGCCGCTCCTAGCCCCCCCTGGGGGGGGGGGGGGGGGGGGGGGGAATAGGGGGTGAGGAGGGGCTTCCGACGCCGGAGTGAAACACTCTGGGTTTCACTCCGGCTTCGGCTGTTTGTCTCCCGATGGGAGAATTCCACCCAATGGGCGGGATTCTCCGACCCCCCAACTGGGTCGGAGAATCGGCGGGGGGGCAGCGTGAATCCCACCCCCGCTGGCTGCCGAATTCTCCAGTATCGGAGATTTGGCGGGGGCGGGAATCGCGCTGGGTGGCCGCCGGTCGTTCACTGCGGCCCCCCCGGCGATTCTCCGGCCCGTGATCGACCGAAGTCCTGCCCATTCTTTGCCGGTCCCGCCGGCGTAGATTGGAGTAGGTCACTTACCGACGGGACCTGGCGGCGCGGCCGGGCTCCGGGGTCCTGGGGGGGCGCGGGGTGATCTGGCCCCGGAGGGTGCCCCTACGGTGGCCTGGCCCGCAATTGGGGCTCACCGATCCGAGGGCGGGTCTGTGCCGTGGGGGCTCTCTATTCCTCCACGCCGGCCGTGTAAGCCTCTGCGATGGCCGGTGCGAAGGTAAACCCCCCCCCCTGCGCATGCAGCCGCTGACGCTCCCGCGCATGTGTGGACCCGCGCCGGCCAGGGCGGCGCCAAAGGCCTTCGACGCCGGCCGGCAGGGCGCAAACCACTCTGGCGTCAGCCTAGCCCCTGAAGGTGCGGAGGATTCCACTCCACTGCGCTGTTTCTGCCCGCCCCGTCAATTCCTGGAGAATCCCACTCAATATATCAAGGGATCTGTTGTATAAATGTTAATTGTTGTCATTGCACGAATGAAGGAAGTAAAGAGAGAGGGATGTTATGTATCCGGGAATACATTCCTACTGATTCTGCGTCACATGATGTGTCGGTGAAGTCAGCAAAGCGTTTGCGTGGCTTTGAGCAGATCACCAACTTGATTGTAGGAGCACCACCCTTAATAAACCTCTAATTGTCTTGCACAAGTTCCAGAGTGTGAGCACATCCATAACTTTTCTCTTTGCAGCAACATAGGGCCTTTTCACATTTACTTCATTTGAAGCCTACTTGTGACAATAAGTGATTTTCATTTCATTTTAAAGAAATATAACACTGGCTGACCAATCTGTGCTGTTATATCTGGGTCTCTGTATCTGACAGACCAGTCGGTGCTGTTATATCTGTGTCTCTGTATCTGACAGACCAGTCTGTGCTGTTATATCTGTGTCTCTGTATCTGACAGACCAGTCTGTGCTGTTATATCTGTGTCTCTGTATCTGACAGACCAGTCTGTGCTGTTATATCTGTCTCTCTATCTGACAGACCAGTCTGTGCTGTTATATCTGTGTCTCTGCTTCTGACAGACCAGTTTGTGCTGTTATATCTGTGTCTGTATCTGACAGACCAGTCTGTGCTGTTATATCTGTCTCTGTATCTGACAGACCAGTCTGTGCTGTTGTATCTGTGTCTCTGTGTCTGACAGACCAGTCTGTGCTGTTATATCTGTGTCTCTGCTTCTGACAGACCAGTTTGTGCTGTTATATCTGGGTCTCTGTATCTGACAGACCAGTCTGTGCTGTTATATCTGTGTCTCTGTATCTGACAGACCAGTCTGTGCTGTTATATCTGTCTCTGTATCTGACAGACCAGTCTGTGCTGTTATATCTGTGTCTCTGTATCTGACAGACCAGTCTGTGCTGTTGTATCTGTGTCTGTATCTGACAGACCAGACTGTGCTGTTATATCTGTATCTGACAGACCTGTCTGTGCTGTTATATCTGTGTCTCTGTATCTGACAGACCAGTCTGTGCTGTTATATCTGTGTCTCTGTATCTGACAGACCAGTCTGTGCTGTTATATCTGTGTCTGTATCTGACAGACCAGACTGTGCTGTTATATCTGTATCTGACAGACCAGTCTGTGCTGTTATATCTGTGTCTCTGTATCTGACAGACCAGTCTGTGCTGTTATATCTGTATCTGACAGACCAGTCTGTGCTGTTATATCTGTGTCTCTGTATCTGACAGACCAGTCTGTGCTGTTATATCTGTGTCTCTGTATCTGACAGACCAGTCTGTGCTGTTATATCTGTGTCTGTATCTGACAGACCAGACTGTGCTGTTATATCTGTGTCTGACAGACCAGTCTGTGCTGTTATATCTGTGTCTCTGTATCTGACAGACCAGTCTGTGCTGTTATATCTGTGTCTCTGTATCTGACAGACCAGTCTGTGCTGTTATATCTGTGTCTCTGTATCTGACAGACCAGTCTGTGCTGTTATATCTGTGTCTCTGTATCTGACAGACCAGTCTGTGCTGTTATATCTGTGTCTCTGTATCTGACAGACCAGTCTGTGCTGTTATATCTGTGTCTCTGTATCTGACAGACCAGTCTGTGCTGTTATATCTGTGTCTCTGTATCTGACAGACCAGTCTGTGCTGTTATATCTGTGTCTCTGTATCTGACAGACCAGTCTGTGCTGTTATATCTGGGTCTCTGTATCTGACAGACCAGACTGTGCTGTTATATCTGTCTCTGTATCTGACAGACCAGTCTGTGCTGTTATATCTGTGTCTCTGTATCTGACAGACCAGTCTGTGCTGTTATATCTGTGTCTCTGTATCTGACAGACCAGTCTGTGCTGTTATATCTGTGTCTCTGTATCTGACAGACCAGTCTGTGCTGTTATATCTGTGTCTCTGTATCTGACAGACCAGTCTGTGCTGTTATATCTGGGTCTCTGTATCTGACAGACCAGACTGTGCTGTTATATCTGTCTCTGTATCTGACAGACCAGTCTGTGCTGTTATATCTGTGTCTCTGTATCTGACAGACCAGTCTGTGCTGTTATATCTGTCTCTGTATCTGACAGACCAGTCTGTGCTGTTATATCTGTGTCTCTGTATCTGACAGACAGGTCTGTGCTGTTATATCTGTGTCTCTGTATCTGACAGACCTGTCTGTGCTGTTATATCTGTGTCTGTATCTGACAGACCAGACTGTGCTGTTATATCTGTATCTGACAGACCAGTCTGTGCTGTTCTATCTGTATCTGACAGACCAGTCTGTGCTGTTATATCTGTCTCTGTATCTGACAGACCAGTCTGTGCTGTTATATCTGTGTCTCTGTATCTGACAGACCAGTCTGTGCTGTTATATCTGTCTCTGTATCTGACAGACCAGTCTGTGCTGTTATATCTGTGTCTCTGTATCTGACAGACCAGTCTGTGTTGTTATATCTGTGTCTCTGTATCTGACAGACCAGTCTGTGCTGTTATATCTGTGTCTCTGTATCTGACAGACCAGTCTGTGCTGTTATATCTGTCTCTGTATCTGACAGACCTGTCTGTGCTGTTATATCTGTGTCTCTGTATCTGACAGACCAGTCTGTGCTGTTATATCTGTCTCTGTATCTGACAGACCTGTCTGTGCTGTTATATCTGTGTCTCTGTATCTGACAGACCAGTCTGTGCTGTTATATCTGTGTCACTGTATCTGACAGACCAGACTGTGCTGTTATATCTGTCTCTGTATCTGACAGACCAGTCTGTGCTGTTATATCTGTGTCTCTGTATCTGACAGACCAGTCTGTGCTGTTATATCTGTGTCACTGTATCTGACAGACCAGTCTGTGCTGTTATATCTGTCTCTGTATCTGACAGACCAGTCTGTGCTGTTATATCTGTATCTGACAGACCAGTCTGTGCTGTTATATCTGTGTCACTGTATCTGACAGACCAGTCTGTGCTGTTATATCTGTGTCTCTGTGTCTGACAGACCAGTCTGTGCTGTTATATCTGTGTCTCTGTATCTGACAGACCAGTCTGTGCTGTTATATCTGTCTCTGTATCTGACAGACCAGTCTGTGCTGTTATATCTGTGTCTCTGTATCTGACAGACCTGTCTGTGCTGTTATATCTGTCTCTGTATCTGACAGACCAGTCTGTGCTGTTATATCTGTGTCACTGTATCTGACAGACCAGTCTGTGCTGTTATATCTGTCTCTGTATCTGACAGACCAGTCTGTGCTGTTATATCTGTGTCTCTGTATCTGACAGACCTGTCTGTGCTGTTATATCTGTCTCTGTATCTGACAGACCAGTCTGTGCTGTTATATCTGTGTCTCTCTATCTGACAGACCAGTCTGTGCTGTTATATCTGTGTCTCTCTATCTGACAGACCAGTCTGTGCTGTTATATCTGTCTCTGTATCTGACAGACCAGTCTGTGCTGTTATATCTGTGTCTCTGTGTCTGACAGACCAGTCTGTGCTGTTATATCTGTCTCTGTATCTGACAGACCAGACTGTGCTGTTATATCTGTGTCTCTCTATCTGACAGACCAGTCTGTGCTGTTATATCTGTGTCTCTGTATCTGACAGACCAGTCTGTGCTGTTATATCTGTGTCTCTGTATCTGACAGACCAGTTTGTGCTGTTATATCTGTCTCTGTATCTGACAGACAGGTCTGTGCTGTTATATCTGTGTCTCTGTATCTGACAGACCTGTCTGTGCTGTTATATCTGTGTCTCTGTATCTGACAGACCAGTCTGTGCTGTTATATCTGTGTCTCTGTATCTGACAGACCAGTCTGTGCTGTTATATCTGTCTCTCTATCTGACAGACCAGTCTGTGCTGTTATATCTGTCTCTGTATCTGACAGACCAGTCTGTGTTGTTATATCTGTCTCTCTATCTGACAGACCAGTCTGTGCTGTTATATCTGTCTCTGTATCTGACAGACCAGTCTGTGCTGTTATATCTGTCTCTCTATCTGACAGACCAGTCTGTGCTGTTATATCTGTCTCTGTATCTGACAGACCAGTCTGTGCTGTTATATCTGTGTCTGACAGACCAGTCTGTGCTGTTATATCTGTATCTGACAGACCAGTCTGTGCTGTTATATCTGTGTCTCTGTATCTGACAGACCAGTCTGTGCTGTTATATCTGTATCTGACAGACCAGTCTGTGCTGTTATATCTGTGTCTCTGTATCTGACAGACCCGTCTGTGCTGTTATATCTGTGTCTCTGTATCTGACAGACCAGTCTGTGCTGTTATATCTGTCACTGTATCTGACAGACCAGTCTGTGCTGTTATATCTGTGTCTGACAGACCAGTCTGTGCTGTTATATCTGTGTCTCTGTACCTGACAGACCAGTCTGTGCTGTTATATCTGTGTCTGACAGACCAGTCTGTGCTGTTATATCTGTCACTGTATCTGACAGACCAGTCTGTGCTGTTATATCTGTATCTGACAGACCAGTCTGTGCTGTTATATCTGTGTCTCTGTATCTGACAGACCAGTCTGTGCTGTTATATCTGTATCTGACAGACCAGTCTGTGCTGTTATATCTGTGTCTCTGTATCTGACAGACCAGTCTGTGCTGTTATATCTGTGTCTCTGTATCTGACAGACCAGTCTGTGCTGTTATATCTGTCACTGTATCTGACAGACCAGTCTGTGCTGTTATATCTGTGTCTGACAGACCAGTCTGTGCTGTTATATCTGTGTCTCTGTACCTGACAGACCAGTCTGTGCTGTTATATCTGTGTCTGACAGACCAGTCTGTGCTGTTATATCTGTCACTGTATCTGACAGACCAGTCTGTGCTGTTATATCTGTGTCTCTGTACCTGACAGACCAGTCTGTGCTGTTATATCTGTGTCTGACAGACCAGTCTGTGCTGTTATATCTGTCACTGTATCTGACAGACCAGTCTGTGCTGTTATATCTGTGTCTCTGTATCTGACAGACCAGCCTGTGCTGTTATATCTGTGTCTCTGTATCTGACAGACCAGTCTGTGCTGTTATATCTGTGTCTCTGTATCTGACAGACCTGTCTGTGCTGTTATATCTGTGTCTGACAGACCAGTCTGTGCTGTTATATCTGTCTCTGTATCTGACAGACCAGTCTGTGCTGTTATATCTGTGTCTGACAGACCAGTCTGTGCTGTTATATCTGTCTCTGTATCTGACAGACCAGTCTGTGCTGTTATATCTGTGTCTCTGTATCTGACAGACCAGCCTGTGCTGTTATATCTGTGTCTCTCTATCTGACCAACCTGTCGCGTTGTTGGGTATTGGATACCGTTTGGATGGATATGGTGATGTCTTTGTAGTATTATATTGATTAACAGTAGGTATTTATTAGCTACAAGATCTATCTACATATACATGTTGAGGGATTCAAGCAGGGAGCAGTCCGTATGCTTGCTTTGCAAACAGCTGTGTGCAACGCTAGACTTACCCCTCGGTGTGGGTCCTGTACTCTCTTACATCACTGTGTGGGCGGCACTGTACTCAGTCCCACATCAACTCTATATGTACCAAACCTAATTTTGCAGTCTGTGCTGAGTTATCTCTGTGTTTTTGTATCTGACAGACTAGTCTGTGCTGTATTATTTCTATATGTCTGTCCCTAGCAAGCTGTCTGTATTTCTGTACCTGGTTGGTCAGTCCATGCTGGCTATTAGCTTGCATTTCTGTGTCTAAGTATGATTTAGCCTGGTCAATGTAGATGTGCTAATTGCCCAAAGCAAATGCCCGCGGAATTGAATCCGTTGACGTTATTCACAGTTGCATCTGGGTGGGTTGGGCACAAATCTAACCATTAAGGTTGATTATAGTAGGCTCCAGGATGAGACATGGGATGGGTCCCTTATTCTGCTAACACCTCAGATCACAGAAAATATCAAACAATTAGTACATTCTACACAGGCCAAACTACTGTTCCAAATTTATTTACTAAAGCAGACCTTGAATTTATCTTTCACAACCTCTGGATATGTCCAGATTCTCTGCAGTCAATTAAGTACTTTTAATCATCGTTGTAATAAGCGAAATGTAACACTCAATTTACACACCATACCTGACCACAAAAAGGTGACCAGGCAACCTGTTTAAATGTTGGCTGAGGAATAAATATTGAGCTGGATACCAGAGAGAAAACCTTTCGCTTCTTAAAATAGTGCCATCAGATCTTTTAAAGATACCACAGTTTAACTTCCCATTCAAAGGCCGCACCTACAACAGTGCAGTATTCTCTGAGGACCGCATTGGATTGTCAGTATGAGTTATGAGCCTCTGGAGTGAGATTTGAATCCACAAATTATTACTATGATTACTGCCCAATGATCCATGGTTGATGGCTTTAATAGAGGGGAGTAAAACTGCAGGCATCGTTAGGGATGAACAATAAATGTTGGCCTAGCCAGCAACACTGACATCCCAAGAATAAATTTAAAAAGTCATATTGTGATTGTTACGACCACCTAAGCTACTACGCAGTAAATTCCAGCCCCCCTTGACCCAGCGTTTCAACGCAATTGAAATTAACAAATGATTCTTAGAAAAACACCCAAAGTTCTTGGCTGCCCAATAATTATATTCACCAGGTGTGTAAATGTCAACACACTTCATTTTTATTAATAACAATAACCATAATTAAACATGCAGTAAATACAACTGGTTAATTATTATCTCCTTCCTAACCCCCCTATTTAACTCCCCCCACCCTCTATACACACATACACACACACACACACAAGTTAGATAAACAAACACAGAGGGGAAGAGAGGGGTGCAAAAATAATAATGAAAGTAAAAGTCTTTATTTCAGATGGATGTCTTCTAGCACACCTTCCTTCAATCTAGGCTTTCAGTTTGAGGTTTCTGCTTTCAGTCTGTAATGCTTTTCACTGTAGATTTATCCAGGTTCTCTGCAGGTTCTGAAATGCAGCAACTATGCAGCTTTTCTGGAGAAGAGAGAGAGAGAGATTCACAGCTTCTTCTCTGAGCACCCAGGACCCGACTGTCCTTTCCTTGATTCTCTGAAAACCATCCCACTTGGGTAGGACCCAATCGCCGCCTGTTGCCACGCAGAATACGACCATTTGGTCAATTCATGAAAATGAAATGAAATTAAAATTGCTTATTGTCACGAGTAGGTTTCAATGAAGTTACTGTGAAAAGCCCCTAGTCGCCACATTCCGGCGCCTGACCGGGGAGGCCGGTACGGGAATCAAACCGTGCTGCTGGCCTCCTTGGTCTGCTTTAAAAGCCAGTGATTTAGCCCAGTGAGCTAAACCAGCCCCTCATTGGCCATCAGCCAGCCAATCAAACCGAGTCCAGCTGATCTCTCTGGTGCCAAAATGTCTTAGTTCTGCTGTTCGAAATTCTTTGAATTTCTCACTTCCTTTGCTCGACTTAAAGGTATTTGTCCATTAAACATCCATGGATCAAAATGATAACGGGAAAATAAAAGAAACAGGAAATAAGGGAATCAACAGGAAGTGCTCTTCATGATCATCAAACTTATATGGTATACAAATTAAGTTCAATATTTTGAAGAGTCTATTGTTCTTGCAGCTCTTCACAGTGAACAATTAGTAACACATAGAGCTAAGTTTTCATCTTCACAACTTGGTTACCTCAGAACAACAAAAATATTTGTATGTCAGACATCTGCATCAATCAAAGTGAGAAAGGCCCTTGTGTCCTGTAACCAATCATGTGGATACATTATCCACATTCATTGTCACAGAGCAAAGCAAACTTCATTCAAAATAGACATTGACATCTAAGAGTCCTGAAGCTCTAATGGGCTTTTATATTCTCCCAGTGCAGCCATACCAGCAAGCCGAGGACATCCTACACGCTGAGTGTCCATTTGCACCACTTCTCTATGAAATGAAATGAAAAAATGAAAAGAAAATCGCTTATTGTCACAAGTAGGCTTCAAATGAAGTTACTGTGAAAAGCCCCTAGTCGCCACACTCCGGCGCCTGTTCGGGGAGGCTGGTACAAGCCAGCTGATTAGTCCATGTGCTAAACCAGCCCCTCTAAGTGTTTCTCTGGTTTTACATAGAAGTTATTGAAGAAGACCTTCAGAGCTCTCCTTAATGTCTGGGCCACTATTGCTCTGTCATAAGGGCACTCTGCTCCAACATTGGGCTGGATTTTCCGTAGCCCGACGCCGAAATCGGGATCGGCAATCAGGCGGAGAATGGTTACTGACGCCGGGGCAGGCAACGGTTTGACGCCACTTTTCGATGCTCCGCCCCCTCCAAGCCGGTGTCATCAGAACGTGCACAGTCGCAATGCCTGCCCTGTGGCTGACCTTTCAAGCCCCTTGGGGAACAGGGCATCCTGTCTGGACTTAACCGCATCCAACAGTGTGGTCAGGTTGGCACCCCCGAAACGTGGGGCTGGTCTCCTCATGGCTGCACGCTGTGTGGGGTTTGCTCCGTGGGATCGGTTTAAGTGCTGCTCCCCCTTGTTAGCAGGCACGGTTCTGGCAAATCATCCAACGGGACAATCATTTGTAGCGTGAAGCCTGTGGACCAATTATTTGATGCCGGTGACAACCTTGCCGGATCGACTGTCGGGAAGCTCATGGCAATCCAGCTCGCTATCACACTTAGAAGCATTTCTGTTAGATCGTGCCCATTGGGTTATGAGCTTCAGTGGCCGAGCCAGAGAGTGGCCACTAAATTTTTTATTTTTTAAAAATAAATTTAGAGTACCCAATTCATTTCTTTCCACTTAAGGGGTAATTTAGCATGGCCAATCCACCGAGCCTGCACATCTTTGGGTTGTGTGGGCGAAACCCACGCAAACACGGGGAGAATGCGCAAACCCCACATGGACAGTGACCCAGAGCCGGGATCGAACCTGGGACCTCGGCGGTGTGAGGCAGCAGTGCTAACCCACTGCGCCACGGGCTGCCCTTGTGACCACTAAATTGAGCAACATCAGAATACTATTGTTCTGTTCCAGGAGTGGTTGCTGTCTTGGTTTTGGCCTTTGCTACATTGCTACAAGGAAGATTGAGAATAGTTGGTGCAATGACATACCGTTGTTTGACGCCTGTTTTGACAGGGAAGGGGTCTGTAGTGGAGCTATTGCATATTGTTATATAGAAGGCAGATGATGATTGTGAACTCCGCTGAGCATCTATTTCACTGCAACAACTACCAAAGAGCAACTCAATTTACCAAGTGAAAGACGTTAGTGAGATTGAAGAAAGCCACATACAAACGGATGTTTGGCTCTCTACGTTGTTTCTAAAGTTGGCGGCGAGCTGTGAAGATCATGGCACATACATACAAACATACATTCATACAAATTAGGAACAGGAGTAAGCTGTTCGAGCCTCCTACACCATTTGATTTTCTATTCTAATTTCCCTCTTTACTTTTTGAGTCCCTTTTCAATCAAGAATCTATTGAACTCAGCCTTAAAAATATTCAATGACCCTGCCTCCACTGCTCTCTGAGGAAGCGAATTCCATAGACTAATGGCCTTCTGAACGAAACAATTTCTCCTCATCTCCGTCTTAAATGGGACACACTTTTTAAAGTGTGGCCCCTAGTTCTGGTCTCTCTCACAAGGGGAACATCCTCTCAGCATCCATCTGTCAATCCCCTTAAGGCATATGTTTCAATAAGATCACCTCTCATTCTTCTGAACTCCAATAAACACAGGCCCAGCCTGTCAGACTTTTCCTTGGAAGTAAACCACCCCCCCTCCCAGGAATCAGTTGAGTGAACATTCTCCGTGATTGTTCCACTGGCAGGTTGGAAACCACACTAACTCTGGAAGAACCCTCACTGCATTAAGAAGCAACCAAGCTAGGACTTTGACAACAGCTGAGAGGAATGCCATGCCCCTTTCCTTCAACATTGTGATCCGCGTGTCTTGAAAGACACTTTGGAATTTCTTCATTCTGTCTGAGCTTCACAAACAGGGCATGTATTTGAGAGATCGGTGTGTCTCCTCTGTGTTTTAGTATTCCTACAGGTATATTATCAGGAACCATCCAGTTGACAGCAGTTAACACTTGGTTGGGCATTGGATCACCATCTATCTGATTTCTGATTGTATGTTTTGCGAGGTACTCCAGTGTGTGTGCGACAGCTGTGGAGTACTGAGTGAGGAGTTCTACAAAGTACTCTTTCCAGCAGCTGTTGATACCGTCCATGTCTTTGAGGAGAGTGCTGCCATCTTTGGATCTTACTAGTGTTGTGTTAATGTGTTCAGGGTCGGTAGTGTGGTGATATACATCACTGTAAATACACAATGGGTTAATGTAAATACATGTAGACTAGATAGACACTAGAGGGAGCACCAGAGACATGACACACAGACATTCATCCAATAGGTCATAAGATAGGACACGACCAATGGGCATTCACGATACACGCAGAGGTGACACCACCACAGGAGGGCATTGCACCAAACCATACAAAAAGGACACAGCACACATGATCTTTCTCTTTCCAGTGGAGACACTCAGTGAGTACAGACACAGGGTTGATTGAACATCACACCCACCACGTGGATTGCAGCAGACTGGTTCATCAGTCTGAGTAGCTATAGATGTATTAACAGTAGAGTTGAATCCAAGTAGGAGAATTGTTAATAGTTTAATAAACGTGTTGAAGCTATCTCCACGTCTGAACCTTCCTTTGTCAGAGTGCACATCAAGGAAGCAGCTTATGCTACGACAAGAGCATAACAATGTGTTCAGGGTCGGTAGATCTCTGTAGCTGCCTTTAGAAAGAAGTGCATGTCATGCATGTTAGCAAGTTGAATTTCCGTAGCCTCCTCTGTGCATCAACTGTTCTACACATCACGGTTTCTCCTTGAACTGTGGCTTGGGTTGTCACGTGGATGAGCTTCTTTTTTTGCTGCTGCACCAACTGCATAACTCAGTAATGGCGCTGCAGGAACTGCAAACAGGCCAACCGAGAAGTGCCGTAAATACTGGAGACAGTTAAGTCCAGGACTTTTGGGTGGGGAGGGGAGTGTGAGGGACGGTGTGAGTTTGAAGGCTTGGCATGGAGGGTAGAATCACAGGGGAAATAGACCATAAGACCATAAGACATAGGAGCAGAATTAGGCCACTTGGCCCATCGAGTCTGTTCTGCCATTCAATCATGGCTGATATTTACTCATCCCCATTCTCCTGCCTTCTCCCCATAACCCCTGATCCCCTTATTAATCAAGAACCTATCTATCTCTGTCTTAAACACACTCAGTGAATTGGCCTCCACAGCCTTCTGCGGCAAAGAGTTCCACAGATTCACCACCCTCTGGCTGAAGAAATTCCTCCTCATCTCTGTTTTAAAGGATCGCCCCTTTAATCTGAGATGGTGTCCTCTGGTTCTCGTTTTTCCTACAAGTGGAAATATCCTCTCCACGCCCACTCTATCCAGGCCTCGCAGTATCCTGTAAGTTTCGATAAGATCCCCTCTCATCCTTCTAAACTCCAACGAGTACAGACCCAGAGTCCTGAAACGTTCCTCATATGACAACTTCTTCATTCCAGGGATCATTCTTGTGAACCTGCTCAAGACACTTTCCAAGGCCAGCTTATCCTTCCTTAGATACGGGGCCCAAAACTGCTCACAATACTCCAAATGGGATCTGACCTGAGCCTTATACAGCCTCAGAAGTACATCCCTGGTCTTGTATTCTAGCCCTCTTGACATGAATACTAACATTGCATTTGCCTTCCTAACTGCCGACTGAACCTGCACATTAACTTTAAGAGAATCGTGAACACGGACTCCCAAATCCCTTTGTACTTCTGCTTTCTGAAGCATTTCCCCATTTAGAAAATAGTCTATGCCTAGATTCTTCCTTCCAAAGTGCATAACCTCACACTTTTCCACATTGTATTTCATTTGCAACTTCATTGCCTACTCTCCTAGCTTGTCCCGCCCCCTTGCTTCCTCAATACTACCTGTCCCTCTACAGATCTTTGCATCATTTGCAAATTTAGCAACAGTGCCTTCAGTTCTTTCTTCTAGATCATTAATGTATATTGTAAAATGTTGTGGTCCCAGCACAGATTCCTGAGGCACATCACTAGTCCCTGGCTGCCATCCAGAAAAAGACCCCTTTATCCCCACTCTTTGCCTTCTGCCAGTCAGCCAATCCTCTATCCATGCCAGGATCTTACCCTGAACACCATGAGCTCTTAATGCCCTGGATGTGCATAGGGCACCCTCCAAAGGATGTACTTTACCCCCTCTCCTGAGATGCCTACCTTTCCACTAACCTGAGTAAAAAAAGAGCTTTCCCATTCTCGCCCACCTTCTGCTCCCCAGCAAACTATGGCAGTGGAGGCAGAATGAGCGCCTTAAGTGAAAAATAATATGACACCTAAGGGTTTCATTAGGCCTAAGGGTGAGTGGGCTGGGGCAGGGGGGGAGGGTGGCACCTTTACCACTACCCTCTTATTATGTGGAATGAGTCAAGAATCGGCATGATGGTGCTGGGCTAGCCACTAAACCTATCTACATGACCCCCTCCCGCATCAAAACACACGCCTGGTGGAAGGCTGCACAATCCAGCCCTATGTATTATGTAATTTGTACAACTCTGTTATTCTCACTTCTGGTAGTCTCCCTGTTGCATTCATGTTAACTTTTCTCTGTATGAGGTTTTTTCCCCAGAAGGAATCTGTTACAACCATAACCATCCAGCATGTCTGTATATGGGTTGTGCTGCTGGTCCATACAAACAAACAGGTCTTACCTGCATATGTTTAAAAGAGATCATTCTTATCCAATAACTATTTGCGGCTGCACAAATTATTCTGTGTGCCACATGATCGCTGGCTTGTGTCCTTATTTTTGTGTGATTCTCCATTGCCAGCTCTTAGCTCCACTGTGGTGTCAGGATCGGTTTTGTACACCTCGCTGAACAAAATTATCTTTCCTCTCATTTCCACTCTCCACTATGTCAATGAAATGGTCAGGATTTGCACCAATTAATTAGCTGCTTGCTAAGTGCTCCAGGACCATAATCGCAGGTATGTTGTGATTGGCTGCTATTCATTCAATTTAAACACAATGGCCTGACATTACTCCTAGCCATTGCCCCAGGATGGCTGAGAGAAGGTAGCAGGAAGGGATTTAATTGACCCTAATCCACCACACACATGCGTGTTTGTTTTTTACAGTGGTGGGTTTCAGGGTTCCCCAGTACCCTGCCGTGGGGAGGCAAGACACTTCATTGCAATTGAAAAAAGGGAACAATAAAAACATAAGGGAGGAGCTGGCCAGAGTTGATTGGGAGGAAAGCCTAGCAGGGAAGACACTGGAACAGTAATGGCAGGGGTTTTTGAGGGTTATTCGGAAGACACAACAGAAATTCATCCCAAGGAGGAGGAAACATGCTAAGGGGAGGACAAGGCATCCATGGCTGATGAGGGAAGTCAAGAAAAGCATAAAAGCAAAAGAAACATACAACGTGGCGAAGATTAGTAGGAAGCTAGAGGATTGGGAAGCTTTTAAAAACGAGCATGGGACAACTAAAAAAGCAATAAGGGGGAGAAGATATGTGTAAGCTGGCGAGTAATGTAAAAAAAGATAGCAAGAGTTTTTTTCAATATACAAAAGGTAAGAGAGAGGTAAAAATAGACATTGGGCCACTGGAAAATGAGGCGAGAGAAGTAGTAATAGGAAACAAAGAAATGGCAGAGGAACTGAATAGTTACTTTGCATCAGCCTTCATGGTGGAAGACACCAGTGGGATACCAGAGCGCCAGGAGAATCAAGGGCAGAGGTGAGTGTAGTGGCCATCACTAAGGAGAAGGTTCTGGGGAAACTGAAAGGTATGAAGGTGGATAAATCACCTGGACTTCACCCCAGGGTTCTAAAGGAGATATATGAGGATATTGGTGATCAGGAATTACTGTTTAAGAAAGGAAGCACGGTAGCATGGTGGTTAGCACAATTGCTTCACAGCTCCAGAGTCCCAGGTTCGATTCCCGGTTTGGTTCACCCCGTGTGTGGGTTTCCTCCGGGCACTCCGGTTTCCTCCCACAGTCCAAAGATGTGCAGGTTAGGTGGATTGGCCATGCTAAATTGCCCTTAGTTCCAAAATTTACCTTAGTGTTGGGTGCGGTTGCTGGGTTGTGGGGATAGGGTGGAGGTATAGGCTTGGGTGGGGTGCTCTTTCGGAGAGCCAGTGCAGACTCGATGGGCTGTATGGCCTCCTTCTGCACTGTAAATTCTCTGAAGGAGGCAGAAGACAGGAAGTAATAGGCAGGTTAGTCTGACGTCGGTCATTGGGATGATTTTGCATTCCATTATTAAAGATGAGTTTGCGGAGTACTTGGAAGTGCATGATAAAATAGGAAATAATTCTTTGAGGAGGTAACAAGTAAGTTAGACAAAGGAGAACCAGTGGACGTGATCTATTTAGATTTCCAGAGGCCTTTGACAAGCTGCCATATCGGAGACTGTGAAATAAGTTAAGAGTCCATGGTATTAAGGGTAAGATACTGGCATGTATAGAGGATTGGCTGACTAGCAGAAAGCAGAGAGTGGAGATAAAGGGGTCTTTTACAGGATGACAGCCGGTGACTTGGGGTGCCTCAGGGATCGGTGTTGGGAACACAACCTTTCACAATATATATTAACGATCTGGAAGAAGGAACTGAGGCGACTGTTGCTATGCTTTCAGATTATACAAAGATAAGCAGAGGGGCAGGTAGTATCGAGGAAGTTGGGGACAAGCTGAAGGACTGTGACAGGCTAGGAGAGTGGGCAAAGAAGCGGCAAATGGAATACAATGTGGAAAAGTGTGAGGTTATGCACTTTGGTAGGTAGAATAGAGGCACAGACTATTTCCTAAATGGGAAAAGGCTTAGTAAATCAGAAGCACAAAGGGACTTAAGAGTCCTCATTCAAGATTCTCTTCAGGTTAACATGGAGGTTCAGTCGGTAGTTAAGAAGGTAAATGCAATGTTAGCATTCATGTCAAGAGGGCTAGAATACAACAGCAGGGATGTACTTCTGAGACTGTGTAATGCTCTGGTCAGCCCCATTTGGAGTAATGTGAACAATTTTGGGCCCCGTACTGAAGGAAGGATGTGCTGGCCTTGGAAAGGCTCCAGAGGAGGCTCATAAGAATGATCCCTGGAATGAAGAGCTTCTCATATGAGAAGCGGTTGAGGACTCTGGATTTTAGAAGGATGAGGGGGGGATCTTATTGGAACTTACAGGATTCTGCGAGGCCTGGATAGAGTGGACGTGGAGAGGATGTTTCCATTTGTAGGAAAAACTAGAACCCGAGGGCACGGCCTCACACTGAAGGGACGATCCTTTAAAACTGAGATGAGGAGGAATTTCTCCAGCCAGAGGGTGGTCAATCTGTGGTATTCTTTGCCGCAGAAGGCTGTGGAGGCCAAATCACTGAGTGTCTTTAAGACAGAGACAGTTAGGTTCTTGATTAAACGGGGGATCAGCGGTTATCAGAAGAAGACAGGAGAATGGGGATGAAAAACATATCAGCCATGATTGAATGGTGGAGCAGACCCAATAGGCCGAATGGCCTAATTCTGCTCCTATGTCTTATGGTCGTATTGTCTTATTTAAATTGGGTTTCCAGAGAGCAACTAGAAGTCTGATTTGAAATTCCTTGATTCTGCTGCATAGACTTCCCAAGGCTCGGTAAATCCAGGGAGAAGCCAAGCCTAATAGGTCAGCAGATCTTCCACAATTTCAGTGCTGCCTGGGGACCAGGAGAAGAAGGAACACTCCCACCTCTGGAAGAAGTCTCCAGCCTCCTCCAGCTTCCCTCACGCCCCAGTCTCCATTTAACATCCCCCTATCCAGAGCTCCCCTCAGCCCTGTTTTCCCTGCATCCCCGATCTCCCTCTCTCGCGGCCTCCATCGGCCCCCACACTCCCTGACCTGCCCCCCCCCCCCCTTTCTTGGCCCCTATCTGCCTCTCCCTCCAGTCCCAATCTTTCCTTGCACCATACGCCCGGCCTCTCTCTTTCCTCTTGCCATGCTAGCTGACCGACTTGTCTGATGCCCACCCATCTCCCACGCATGTCTGACCGTCCCCACTTTAAATTGACAATTCCAAATCCTTAACTGATTTCTGGGACTGTTCATAGTGCCCCCAGTTACAGCCTTTTGCTGCTCATGCTCGTCTCTCCAGCTGATGCCTATTTGTCTTACTGTCTGGGGAAAAAGTAACTAAAAACGTTAACAAGATCTTGCATTTGACAGAATCTTCTCAACCCGGCCTTGACACGTCTTCAGCTGTTTTATATTTCCCTTTCTTTCCTCCATTCCCTTCCTCCTCCCCCTCCCACTTCCTCTCTGCTCCCTTCCCGGTTCCTCCCTCGTTCCCTCCCTTATTCCCTCCATCGCATCTTCCTTGCTCCCTCTCACATTCATTCCCTTCGTTCCCTGCATTGTTTCCTGCCTTGTGATGGACCATCAATTGGATGCGAGACACGATGAAGGTCCAAACAGTCGTCAGGCAACTGTTGAAACACGCCAGCCAATGTTTAAAGATTTCAGGCGCATTTGAAGCATGCGGGCTGATGCGGAGGCAGTCAGGCTTGATGCGTAGCTCCATTTCAAAATTCTAGCTGATTAAATTGATGTACCATCAATTGGACGCAAGACACGATGAAGGTCCAAACTTAGGCTACTTGCCTCTCGACCAATTGGGGAGAAGTCACATGACTAGTCCCAGCTAATCAGACGAGAGACACATGAGCAGCCAGAGCCATTGGGAAACCAATGCTCTGCACCAATGGCAGTGCTCCCATTCATACCACCACATTCACCCTTTGTGGAGAAAGAAGGCGGGGGGGGTATTGTAAGGGGAAGAGAGAGAGAGAGGTCGAGGGGGGCGAGGACTGGTGGTATGAGTAGAGACAATTGAGAAGATGGGGGCTGCCCACTGGCTCGTGACAAAATGAACAAAACTAAATACAGTAGGATGCAAAAAAAATTACAATAGAGTCCAATAAAGTCCCATGGTTGCATCAGATGGACACGATCAGCCTGTCGGGTGCCCGTGGTGTTCAGGAGGACCGTCGCAGTGGAGCCGGTGACGTCGGGTCAATGGTCGTCCTTGCCTCCGGGATCGTAGGTCGTAGATGTGTCTCCGTATCCCGGGCCGGAGACGCCTGGTGGAGACGCTGTGATCGGGGAAGAGGGGGTCTGTGCGCTGGGTCGTGGGGGCGCAGTGGGCGCTGGGAGGAATTGGGGTTGTGGGGGAGGTGTTGATGGAAGGGGTGAAGGCTCAACCAACGGGTCGGACTAGTGCACCCGCACATGCTTCCGGAGCAAGGTGGGCCCAGGGGTGGCCAGCCAAGTCGGGAGAGGGGATCCTGAGGACGACTTCCTAGCGAAGACAAGAAGACGCTCATGAGGTGTTTGATTAGTGGTGGTACAGAGGAGAGACCGGATTGAATGGAGGGTATCGGGGATGACCTCTTGCCAACGGGGGACAGGGAGATCTCTGGACCGTAGGGCCACCAGGATGGTCTTCCAGATGGTGCCATTCTCCCGCTCGACCTGACCGTTACCCCGGGGGGTTATAACTGGTCGTCCTGCTAGAGGCTATGCCCCTGCTGAGCAGGAATTGACGCAGTTCGTCACTCATAAAGGAGGACCCCCGGTCGCTGTGGATGTACGCGGGGTAACCGAACAGGGAGAAAATGGACAGGAGGGCCTTTATGACGGTTGTTGTGGTCATGTCGGGGCAGGGAATGGCGAAAGGGAAGCGGGAGTACTCGTCAATAACACTCAAGAAATATATGTTGCGGTTGTTGGAGGGGAGGGGACCCTTGAAGTCTATACTGAGACATTCGAAGGGGCGGGACGCCTTGATCAGATGCGCTCGTTGGGGGCGGTAGATGTCCGGTTTGCACTCTGCGCAGATGTGGCAGTCCCTGGTGACGGCCCTGACTTCCTCAACGGAGTAGGGCAGGTTGCGGGTCTTGATAAAGTGGTAAAAACGGGTGACCCCTGGATGGCAGAGGTCCATGTGGAGGGAGCGGAGACGGTCAATCTGCGTGCTGGCGCAGGTACCGCGGGACAGGGCATCGGGAGGCTCGTTGAGCTTCCCAGGACGATACAAGATATCGTAGTTGTACGTGGACAACTCGATCTGCTACCGCAAGATCGTGTCGTTCTTGATCTTGCCCTTCTGTGCATTGTCGAACATGAAAGCTACTGACCGTTGTTCTGTGAGGAGGGTAAACCTCCTGCCGGCCAGATAGTGCCTCCAATATCGCACAGCTTCGACTATGGCCTGTGCCTCCTTTTCCACCAAGGAGTGGCGGATTTTGGAAGCGTAGAGGGTCCGGGAGAAGAAGGCCACGGGTCTGCCCGCTTGGTTCAGGGTGGCCACCAGAGCTACGTCAGACGCATCGCTCTCGACCTGGAATGGGAGGGACTCGTCGATCACATGCATCGTGGCCTTTGCGATATCCGCTTTGATACAGCTAAAGGTCTGGCGGGCCTCCATCGACAGGGGAAAGGAGGTGGACTGGATGAGGGGGCGGGCTTTGTCGGCGTAGTTGGGGACCCACTGGGCGTAATAGGAGAAGAAGCCCAGGCAGCGTTTGTGGGATTTGAGGGTTTTGGGGAGAGGGAGTTCCATCAGGGGCGCATGCGTTCGGGATCGGGGCCTATCACTCCGTTACGCACTATGTAGCCAAGGATGGCTAGACAGTCGGTGCCAAATACGCACTTATCCTTATTGTAAGTTAAATTAAGGAGTTTTGCTGTTCGGAGGAATTTTTGAAGGTTGATGTCCTGGTCCTGCTGGTCGTGGCCGCAGATGGTGACGTTATCGAGATACGGGAAGATGGCCCGTAAACCGTGCTTGTCGACCATTCGGTCCATCTCCCGTTGGAAGACCGAGACCCCATTTGTGACACCGAATGGAACCCTGAGGAAGTGGTAGGGGCGCCCATCTGCCTCAAACGCGGTGTACTTGCGGTCACTCACGCGGATGGGGAGCTGGTGGTAGGCAGACTTAAGATCCACTGTGGAAAAAACTTTGGGCGCAATTCTCCGCACTCATGACGGTGCGGAGAATAGCGGGGTTCGTAAATTTTTACGGCCACGCTAGTCTGACGCCCTCCCGCTATTCTCCCCCCCCCCCACGCCCGACTCCCGACACGAATCGCTGCCGCCATTTTTTTACGGCCAGCAGCGATTCTCAGCTGGCCGATGGGCCGAGTTCCCAGCCCTTTACGGCTGTTTTTACGAACGGCAAACACACCTGGTCTGGCCGTTCGTAAAAACGGCCGTAAAGTCCCGATTTTGAAAACCATGGCACCGATTGGCACGGCAGTACCACGGCCGTGCCAAGGGTGCCATGGGCCCGCGATCGGTGGGCACCGATCGCGGGCAGCGGGTCCGATTCCCGTGCACTCTTTGTCCTTCCGCCGCCCCGCTGTATCACTTTGCGGGGCGGCTGAGGGGCATCCCGGCCCGCGCATGCGCGGGTTTCACGCAAATGCGCGATGACGTCATCCGCGCATGCGCGGGTTGGAGTCTTCCAATCTGCGCATGCGCGGCTGACGTCATGTGACGCGTCAACCGGTGCAGACTCTGGCAAGCGGGCTTAACGAAATTCGTTAAGCCCGCGATGCCGGAGTTCACGGCCGCGGCATACTAGCCCCGACCGGGGACCAGAATCGGTTCAGGTCGGGGAGGGGGAGGCTGGCGTCAAACCCGCCCGGATTTGACGCCAGCCTTACGATTTCTCCCTGTCTGGGAGAATTGCGCCCTTTGTACTTCGTGATCCTGTTAACCAGGTCAGAAATACGGGGGAGAGGATACGCGTCCAGCTGCGTAAACCTGTTGATGGTCTGACTGTAATCAATGACCATCCGGTTTTTCTCCCCAGTCTGAACTACCAGCACTTGGGCTTGCCAGGGACTGCTGCTGGCCTCGATAACTCCTTCCTTAATGAGCCTCTGGACCTCGGACCCGCTGAAGGTCCGGTCCTGAGCACTGTATCGTCTGCTCCGAGTGGCGACAGGTTTACAATCAGGGGTGAGATTAGCAAACAAGGAAGGGGGGTCCACTTTGAGGGACGCGAGGCTGCAGACACTAAGGGGGGCGATAGGGCCGCCGAATTGGAATGTCAAGCTCTGCAGGTTGCACTGGAAATCCAGGCCCAAGAGTGCCGGAGCGCATAGGCGGGGGAGAATGAGGAGTTTGTAGTTTTTGAAAACCCTCCCCTGAACCGTGAGGTCCGCTATGCAGCACCTGGTGATCTGGACGGAGTGCGAACCCGAGGCTAAATCGATCTTATGTTTGACTGGGTGGATGGAGAGCGCACAGCGTCTTACCATGTCGGGGTGGACGAAACTTTCCGTGCTCCCGGAGTCCAGTAGGCATTTCATCTCATGCCCATTGAGCTGGATAGTTGTCGTAGTCTTGGCGAGCGTGCGTAGTCGCGACTGGTCGAGCGTGATGGAAGCAAGTTGTGGCGAGAGTTCCAGATCCTCCTCGGTGGCAGAGTAATCGCTGGCACCTTCGCTGGCAGGGCCTTCCGTGTAGGCCCAAGATGGCGGCGCCCAGGACCCGCACCTGGGATCGGGGCCCCAAGATGGCGGCGCCCATGACCCGCACGTGGCGTCCGGGGCCCAAGCTGGCGGCGCCCGTGGGAACCTCGTGACGGCTGGGGGCAATGTCAGCGGCGTCTGCGGGCCGGTCAGGGCAGCCGGGAGTGGGGGTAGGGAGGACCGTTGGCCTGTTGCGGGGGCCGGGAGGCGGGCTGGAGAGATCGGTGCGCGGCACTGGGCCCTGGGAGAGCCCGGAGGGGGCGATCCGCGGTCGCTGCGCGGAACAGCAGCAACTGACTTGGTCTGGCAGACCACCGCGTAATGGCCCTTCTTCCCGCAGCTCTTACACAGAGCGGAGCGGGCCGGGCAGCGCGGGCGGGGGTTTTTGTTGAGGCCGCAAAAATACCAGCGGGGCCCCGTTAGCTTGTCGGAGCGTCCCTCAGTGCAGGCCTTGGGGGGGGGGGGGGGTCGGGGTCAGCGGATGATGGAGGGTGCCATGAAGTCCAAGGGGTTGCCGCGCGGCCAGGAGCGTATGCGCGGGCGTTCAGGTCGGCGACCTCCAGGGAGGTTGCGAGGGTCTGTGCCTCAGCTAGGCTGAGGGCGTTCTTCTCCAGCAATCGCTGGCGGATAGAAGGGGACTGCATGCTGGCAACGTAAGCGTCTCTGATTAAAAGTTCCATGTGCTCTGTCGCAGAAACTTGGGGACAGGCGCAAATTCTCCCTAGAGCCATGCGAGGGCCTGGTAAAACTCATCGAGGGACTCACCAGGGAACTGTTGTCTAGTAGTCAGGAGATGCCGTGCGTATACTTCGTTGACCGGCCGGAGAAAGTGTCCTCTCAGGAGATCCATAGCCGCGTCATGTCCTGCTCGTCCTCAATCATTGAGTATACCGCCGTGCCCACGCACGAGTGGAGGATGTGGAATTTCTGCTCCTTGGTGGGCTTGCTGGCCGCAGTCGTCAGGTAACTGTTGAAACATGCCAGCCAATGTTTAAAGATTTCAGGCGCATTTGAAGCATGCGGGGTGATGCGGAGGCAGTCAGGCTTGATGCGTAGCTCCATTTCCAAATTCTAGCTGATTAAATTGATGTACCATCAATTGGACGCGAGACACGATGAAGGTCCAAACTTAGGCTTTAATCAGCTAGTTGTTAGCCTGGTGGTCGACTACAGAGAAAGGCCAACCGCCGGGAACTCTGGGTACTTCTACCCCACCTCGGAGGCGGGGTCTACTTGCCTCTCGACCAATTGGTGAGCAGTCACATGACTAGTCCCAGCCAATCAGACGAGAGGCACATGACCAGCCAGAGCCAATGGGAAACCAATGCTCTGCACCAATGGCAGTGCTCCCATTCATACCACCACACCTTGTTCTATCACCCATCCCCCCCCTCACTCCATGCCCGTTCCCTCTTTTGATCCCTGTTCCCAAACTCATTTCCTTCTTTCTTCCCTCCCTCATTCCCCCTTCCGTCCCTTGTTCCCTCTCTCATTCCTCCCCTTTTCCGTTCCGCATCCTCTTCTTCGTTTCCTCCCTCATTCCATCCCCATTCCCTCCCTCCCCCACTCCCACCTAAAGTACTAGTAACTTGGAAACATCAAATGAAAATTGATGTTGTTTTCTCTTCTACTCTCTTTGTAACAAGCACAAGGTGGGGGTGGATTAAGCGATATAAAGCTGTGAGTGATCCCTGTAGTGTTCCATGCTGTTTTACTGCTCAGGGATGTGTTTGAGTTGATGTTTTGTTGCTCAGAACGCCACCCCCGCCATTGTAACACTGTGAGTTGGACTGACAATGCAGACATTGTGGACAATATCTCCCATTCACAGGCTCCCAGCAGGTGGACTGTGAAGCACAATGTCTTCTTGTGGGTGGTCTCCGAGCACAGGATTTACAGGAGTAAAGCAGAGGAAACAAGGGATCATCAAACTCCACCAACTCTACATGTGTGTCAGTCTCTATACAAATATGAGCCAAGCACATCTTTGTGCAATGTCCATTTTAATTTTTCAATGCAAGAAATCACAGTGAGTTGAACCTCCCAGTGCTGTCAGTGACCCATTCTGTAAACTTTATTCACGTGTACATTAATAGAGGACAGGACTGGGCGTGTCTGTCACCTCCATATCCACTAACTCCATGCCACTGACATTTGGTAGTCGCTCATCAAAAATGGCCAATAAGAATTCCCACCATCTATGGAATAATATCCCAGCAAGACTCAATGGCATAATGTACCCGAGTGGCAACCTGTCAGGGCAGATCGCCCATCTTTTGAGAATACATTCCGTTCTCAATCCATTAATTTCAGCAGTGTAAAATCAGGTGGTCCTTAAAGGGGTGATTCTCTAGCAGATTACCACCCTGTCAATGACATAAACATCTACTCCAATGGCTACAGCAGCAATCTGCATTTCTATAGCAGTGAGCTCAGGGCACTGTAGGGCTGGGGGAAATTACTGAGCTACGGAGAAAATGCCCATCACCAGTCAGGGTCCTACTGCCAATACAGAAGGCACAGCAACTTTGTGTGAGCTGTGTTGTGATAGGTATTTGTAATCAAGCAAGTAACTGAAAATAAAGTGTGACTGATTCCAAGCACCATTCTCTGTTGCACCACAAGGAGAGGCCGTTTCACTTCCAGTACAATCATTGTATTTTTTTCAGTAAACAAATGTCTCCTGATATCAAAGTTCTCATTTCTCCATTACTACCTAACCTGTGAAATCAAACTGCAAGAGGAGATAGCAAAGTGACGCAACCGGTTAAAAAAAAAACACAAATGCATGTTGGAAATGAATAACAATCGTTTATAAACAGCAAGTGTAAAAACCACATGCCAATGGAATTACTTCTTTTGTTCAATTTCAAGACTATCTTAAAAGCGATGAAAATAATTTGTCTTTTGCTCATTCTCGCTTCATCCTCGGACACCTAGGGGACACAATTTCAAAATAATGGGGAAGCCATTTAGGACTGAGATGAGGAGATTTTCTTTGACTGCGAGGGCGGTGAATTCTCTCCGCCAGAGGTTTGTGGAAGTTCAGTCATTGAGTCTTTAAAGCAGAGATTGACTGATTTCTAAATACCAATGATGTAAAAGGTAATGGAGGTAGCGTGAGGAAAAGGCACTGAAGTGGATGATCAACCATCATTGTATTGGATGGCAGCGCAGGCTTGACTGTGGAATTAATATCCTGTTTCTTAGTGAAGGACATGGTTCTGTGGAGACAGAATAATGGAGGCAGCCTTGACTAGGCAGCATTTATTGCCCATCTCAAGAAGGTGCTGGTGAGCTGCCTTCTTGAACTGTTGTTGTCCATGTGGTATATATACACCCACAGTGCTGTTAAGTAGGGACTTCCAGGATTTTGACCCAGCAAACGTGAAGGAACGCCAATGTATTTCCAAGTTGGGATGCTGTGTGGCTTGGCCGGGACCTTGTAGGTGGTGGTGTTCCCATGCACCTGCTCCCCTTGTCCTTCACATTTGTAGAGGTTGTTGGTTTGCAAGGAGCAGTTAACAGAACCTTGGCGAGTTTCTGCATTATGTCTTGTATATGCTACACACAGCTGTCAACGTGCATTGGTGGTGGAGGAAGTAAATGGTTAGGATGGTGGATAGAGTGCTGATCAAGCGGGTGCTCTACCCTGGCTAGTGTCAAGCTTCTTAAGTATTATTGGAGCCGCATTCAATCAGGCAGATGGAGCATATTCCATCACACTCCTGACAAGGTGACAGACAGCTTTTGGGCTGTGTTACTCGCCATAGAATTCTCAGCTTCTGACCTGTTCTTGCAGCCAGAGTATTTATATGGTTGGTCCAGTTAAAATTCTGGTCACTGATAACCCGCTGTTGGCAGTGGGGGATTCAACAATGCTAATGCCATAAAACGTCAAGGGGTGTGGTTTGATTCTCTCTTGTTGACGGTCTTTGCCTGGCACTTGTATTGTGCAAATGTTACTTCTCACTCATCAGCCCAAGCCTGAATGTTTCCCAGATCTTGCTACATTTGGACACGGACTGCTGCAGCATTTGAGAGATTGTACGGAACATTGTACGATAATCGACATACATCTCCACTTCTGACCTTATGATGGAAGGAAAGTTATTGATGAAACAGCTGAAGATGTTTGGGCCTAGGACACTACCCTGAGGAACTTCTGTAGCAATGATCTGGAATTAAAGGATGATTGCCCTCCAAAAACAAAGACTATCTTCTCTTGTGCTAAGTGTTACAAACGAGGGAAGGATTCATTTAAAACAGCCCTGATTTCTCCTCTCACAACCCAGCCGTAAACAGAAAGGTGTTTTTGACTTATGTTCTTTCCCCCTTTATAAGTGGTGGCATATTTTCCCCAAATCTTCAGTTTGGAGTGCTCTGATCTTCGATTAATAACCCCACAGCAAACGTGAGATAGGGTAAAATAGGGTTAGTTTATTTTACACACACTCATTCATGTAATAAAAGAGGGAGAAGGGAACGAAAGAGGTACAGGACAAAGGCCAGAGAAATTAGACTTATTGGGCGGGATTCTCCGACCCCCGGCGTGTCGGAGAATCGCCGAGGGGCGGCGTGAATCCCGCCCCCGCCGTCTGCCAAATTCTCCGGCACCGCAGATTTGGAGGGGCGGGAATCGCACCGTGCGGTCAGCGGCCGCTTGCAGAGGCCCCCCCCCCGGCGATTCTCCGACCCGCGATGGGCCGAAGTCCCACTGGTTCTTTGAGAGTCCCGCCGGCGTAAATTGGACTAGGTCCCTTACCAGCAGGACCTGGCGGCGTGGGCAGGCTCTGGGGTCCTGGGAGGGGGGCTTCCCCCACGGTGGCCTGGCCTGCGATCGGGGCCCACCGATCCACGGACGGGCCTGTGCTGTGGGGGCACTCTTTTCCTATGCGCAGCCATGTCAGCCTCCGCGATGACCGACGCGTAGGTGAACCCTCTGCCTGCGCATGCGCGGGGATGACCACTCCGCACCTTTGAGGCAGGCCGACGCCGGAGTGGTTCATGCCACTCTGTCCCGCCGGGACCCCCCACCCCACCGGGTACGGGAGAATCCCGCTCATTGTTTTACATGAGTGCAGAATCGAAGGTCCAATGGTGAATTCCTTTGGAGACGTTTGCAGGCTGCTGTTGATACTGGATTATCCACTTTTCCAGTGGTACTGACTTCCACAATGGGAGAAGTACATACAGATGAATTAGTCTTGCAGTAGGCATTGCTACAGATGTTCAGACATTCCAGTACAAACAATGTATATAAGGCCAGGCAATTTAAACATGAACAAAACTCTGACTCAGCTGCTGTTTTGTTGATGGAAGATGACTGACTGCCTTTGTTCAGCTTCCCAAGGCAATGTTATAGGTTCGAGCAGCGTGGGGGTAACCATGTGGCATAATTCCCATTTTTTCCCCTTAGTCTGGATTCCTGAAGTGAAGAATTTTTCATCCATGAATAAGTTACCAGAGGTTTCAAGACCCTTTGTCTTCACAAATAGATTAACTCCATTGACCAAAGTTTGACCTCAGAAATATAAAGAGCCTTTCCTTGGAATTTGATTTCTGCAATCACAGGGCATTAGCGCATCTTTAGAGGTAACAAGGTTTCTGTGGTTTTCTGAAGACTAAAAATTCCTTTTGTGCGAATTATAGCCAGACAAGGCTTTGGTCAGTGTAAAGACTTTGTCCATTATATTTTTTTAAACAATTTGATAAAGTAGCCAGGATGATATAATTATAAAAATATATTTTCTTCCAAGAGTTCCTCAGGGTAGTGTCCTAGGTTGAAACATCTTCAGCTGATTCCTGGCAAAACATAGGTATACCTCCAACGTGCAGAGAGTTTTCCCTGATTCCCAATGACTTCACAGAATCACAGAATTGTTACAGTGTAGAAAGAGTCTATTCGGCCTCCAAATTAGCATTATGACTTAGTGCCATACTCCTGCCATTTCCCCGTGCCCCTGCACATTTCTTCTATTCAAATAATCATTTAATGCCCTCTTGAATGCCTCTATTGAACCTGCCTCCACCACACTTCCAGGCAGTGCATTCCAGAACCAAACCACTCGCTGCGTGAAAATGTTTAGAATTTTGATTTGGCTCCTGGATACCACACTTGGTCAAATGTTGCCTTGGTGTCAAGTGCAGTCATTGTCATCTCACCTCCAGAATTCAGTTCTTTTTGCCATGTCTGGACGAAGGCTATAATGAAGTCAGAAGCTGAGTGGCCCTGGTGAAACCCAAACTGAGCACCAGTTATTGCTAAGTAAATGCCACTTGACAGTAATGCCAACCACGCTTTCCGTCACTTTGCTGATGGTCAAAGGAAGACTGATGGGATAGTAACTGGCTGGGTTGGATTTGTTCTGATCTTTGTGGACAATACGTACCTGACCAATTTTCCACTTTTTCAGGTCGATACCAGTGTTGTAGCTGTACTGGAACCGTTTGGTTAGTTTGCAATACAAATTGTCAGATTCTTTCTGGAGTGTTGTGAGGGCCCGTAATCAGGGGTCAGGGGTTATGGGGAGAAGGCAAGAGAATGGGGATGAGAAAATATCAGCCATGATTAAATGGCGGAGCACACTCGATGGGCCAAGTGGCCTAATTCTGCTCCTATGTCTTATGGTCTTATAATCTTATAATTGTTACAGTATCCAGTGCCTTCAGTTGTTTTTAATGTCACGTGTAGTGAATGAAATTGGATGAAGACTGGCATGTGTGTTGCTGGGGACCTCAGGAAGAGGCCGAGATGGGTCACCTACTTGGCACTTCTGGTTACAAATGTTTCAGCCTTGTCTTTAACTCTAATATGCTGAGTTATCCCATTATTGGGAATGAGGATATTTGTGGAGCCTCTTCCTCTGTTTAATTGTTTAAATATCCACCACCATTTAAGCCTGGATGTAGGGGGGGGCGGCACGTTAGCACTGCTGCCTCATGACGCCGAGGACCCAGGTTCGATACTGCCCCCAGTCACTGTCCATCTGGAGTTTGCACATTCTCCCCATGTCTGCATGGGTCTCAACCCCACAACCTAAAAAGATGTGCAGGTTAGGTGAATTGGCCATGCTAAATTGCCCCTTAATTGAAAAAAAATCTTTAAAAAAAAAGACTGGATATAGCAAGATTACAGAACTTAGATCTGACCTATTGGTTATGGAATTGCTCAGCCCTTGTAAGTTCCTTCACCACCAGCCACAAACCCAGACTGGGACTCGGGTTCAATTCCGACCTTGGGTGACTGTGTGGATTTTGTACGTTCTCGCTGTGTTTGCGTGGGTTATCTCCTGGTGCTCCGGTTTCCTCCCATAGTCCAAAAATGTGCTGATTAGGTGGATTGGCAATGGTAAAACTGCCCCTTAGTGTGCAAAGATGTGCAGGTTAGGTGGAGATAGGGCGGGGGAGTGGGTCTAGATAGGGTGTTCTTTCCGAGGGTCAGTGCAGACTCGATAGGCCAAATGGCCTCCTTCTGCACTGTATAGATTCTATAATATATCCTTCAGGACTCGGTCAGTTCAGTCAATATTAGTAATACTGAGCGAACTCTTGGCGATGAACACTGAAGACCCCAACCCAGATAGCATTCTGGGCCCTTGCCACCCTCAATGCTTCTTCCAAGTGGTGTTCAACATGGAGGGGTGCTGATTTATCAGCTGAGGGAGGGCAGTAAGTAGTAATCAGTTGAAGGTTTTCTTGCCCATGTTTGATTTGATAGCATGAAACTTCATGGCGTCCCGGAGTCAGAGCGGCGTGGCGGGAATTCTCGGCGTCAGCAGCGAATCTCCGACCCGGCGAGGGCTCGGAGAATCCCTGCCCATGGGTTTCAGAATCAATTCCCAGGGCAATTCCCTCCCAATTGGAAACCACTGTGGCCTCTACTGTGTTTGTTCTGCATGTGGGACAGGCTCTACCCAGGATTGGTGATGCTGGTTTCTGGGGAATTGTCTATAAGATATGATTCTGCGAGGGTGCACTACGTCAGGCTGTTGCTTGACTAGCCTGAGGGACTGCTCTCCAATTTTGGCACAGATTTACAGTGCGGAACGAAGCCATTTGGCCCAATGAGTCTGCTCCAGCCCTTGGAAAGAGCACCTTACTTAAGCCCACGTCTCCACCTTATCCCGATACCCTGACCTAACCTTTAGGACACGAAGGGGCAAATTAGCATGGTTAATCTACCTAACATGCACATCTTTGGACTAAGGGGGGAAACCGGAGCACCCGGAGGAAACCAACGCAGACACGGGGAGAATGTGAAAATTCTACACAGTTATCTGGGACCGGAATTGAACCCGGGTCCCTGGAGCTGCGAGGCAGCAGTGTTAACCACTGTGCCATTGTGCCGCCCACAAGCCCCCAAGTGGACTTTGCAGGGTCGACAGGGCGGGGTGTGAAGTTCTCGTTTCCGAGGCCTAGGCTTTATTCCTTTTTGACTTGTATGTAACAGCTGCGTAAACTGAGTGGCTTGCGGTTAAGAGTTGACCGCACTGCTGTGAGTCTGGAGTCACACGTAGGCCACGCCAAGTAAGGATGGCAGATTTATTTCCCTGAAGAGGGTTTGACATCAATCTCTGATAGTTTCATGGCACCATTAGCCTTCAATTCCACATTTTTATTTTAATTAATTGCATTCAAATTCCACTAACTGCCAGGTGGGATTTGAGCCTGGGCTTCCGGATCATTAGCCTGGGCCTTTGGGTGACCCATCCACTGACATTGCTGCCGTGCCACCATCTCCCCATTGTGCTTTTGGCCTCGCAATACATTTCCTTTGTTTCACTGTCTGTGTCCACTCCCTTTGTAAAGGACAATGACGTGATAACTAAACAAGGAGGATTATGTCATTCCAAGGTGCTGCTGGACTAGAATCAGCTTCGAAAATTCAATGAAGCAGAATCTCTGATCTCCTGTGTGGTGAATGTATAGTACTAGTAATTCACCAGTGTATTAGTATCATGTTCTGCCATTGTGTTACAGCTATGTTATGTTGTTGACCTTGTAGGGCTCCATCGATGGGCCTTTGTGTGGCTTCACCCACAGGGGGATATGTTGGGGCATGTACGGGCTCCGCCCATGGTTCCTCCCCTTGAAAGGAAGTATAAAGAGCAGTTGACCTGTAGGCGGTCCACATTAGTGTACTAGTCGCAGGCAGGCTCTGTTCTAAGCTGATTAAAACCTCGGTTTGTTTCTACTCGTGTCTTTGAGTGAATTGATGGTTGCATCATCCTGTCCTAACTTTGGGAGATGTTCAGTGAAGAATGCCGCAGACACAGCCTGAAATTTTCACCATGTTTCCTGTTGGTTACCGCAGGGGCTTGGGAAAACACCAGCAGAAAATCCAGCCAGTTGCTGACAGATAGGCCTCTTGTCTACTGGTTCAGCCTTCTGGCATTCATTTTTTCCCTTGGACCAGTTACATTTTGAAATAGATCTCATGAGCTTGAGCTGTGTCAATTACTTCTCTGAGTCAGAAGGTTGTGGGTTCAGAGTCCCCTTCAAAAAGACATCAGCGCATTAGCCAGGCTGAGACTAAAGTGCAGTATTGAGGGAGTGCTGCACTGTCGAAGGCGCCATCTTGTGGATGAAACAGGAAGCCAAGGCTCTGCCTCTCCTCTCAGGTGGATGCAAAAGATGCCGTTGCACCATTCAATGTAAGAGAAGGGGAGTTATCCTGGCCAATATTTATCCTTCAACCAGCATTACTAAAACAGATTATCTGGTAATTTATCTCACTGCTATGTGCAACTTGGTTGCTGCATTTCCTTCAGTGCAATGCAACAGTATTTCTGTAAATCCTTTGGATGTCCTCAGTGGCGAAAAGTGTTGTATAAATGCAAGTCTGTCTTTCGGATAAAGCTGATGCCCCAATCCTTCACCTCTGGCAATAAGACTGATTTCCTGCCCATAATCCCTGGGCACGAAGCAGCACCTACTGGGACAGTGAGTGGGAATTGGTGGGCCTGCAGCTCCAGGCTGCTCCTTGTGAGTGTTACTGTACCAGTAGGGAATTGGTATTTTATCATTTCGTTCACAGTCACAGTGGTTAATTAATGCAGTCGGCTGCCAGTGACGATAATTTGGGGATGTTTGAGGGCTGCAAGAGAAGGGTGGGGTGGAACAGCAGAGGTGAAAGGTACTCATCAGTGTGAAAGAGGAAGGCCAAGAAGGCCAAATCATTGGGTCACCCAGCCTAGCAGATGGATGGCAAATAGCACCACCATTGCTCTGGCCTTCAGCAAGGAATGTAGTTCAGCGGGCGAGACTAACGGCAAAGGAAAGATAAAGCTGAACAAATTTAACAAATGTAAAATGATTTCCTCTTCAGTCTTGGATCTTAGATTGCAAATGCCAACCTCACAATAAATGCTGTGCCCCATCTGGATCTTTCAGTGTCCTTGGAGGTGGTTTCACATTCAGCCTCAACGCTACAGTTATTCTTTTCAAAATCCATAATTGGCATCACTGCTTGTTCATTTATAGTGCATTATGGACCTTGGGCCTTTACCTCGATTCCTTATTTTTCTAAATTGACTTAAAACAGATAAAAGGAAAATGCTCGCTATTAGAAATAAAGATTCAGAAATATTCGATGGCCCCGTCAGCATAGAAAGGAGCTAAAATGAACAGCCAGTTCCAGTTGGGGCTTTTATCCACTGATGCCTGTAGCAGCAGTACGCAGAGCAGCCACTAGATGGAGCAGGGCCATTTTGTTTTTGGGAGGGTCAGTGAGAAGAATTTGTTCTGACACTTGAGGGTAATTTTCTGACGGTCTCCAGGTGCTCCCAGTTTGGGAGCTCCCAGTAGGGTCTACTTGCAACATTCAGCAACAGTCTCATTTGTGTTTGGCACTGGAGGGATGGAATTGAAATTTTGGCTGGACTGCGCTTGGATTATTGTATAATTCGGGAATTGCAAAAGGATACAGAGGCACTGGAGAAGGTGCAGAAAAGAATTACAAAAATAATACCAGAATTTGAGAGATTGTACCTTCAGGAAAGAGTGAACAAACTGGAATTGATTTCTCTAGAAAAGGGAAAAGGGATGATGATGGTGGTCTGGAAGAGGTGAGAGAGGGTAGAGGTAATTATGTTTTCACTTGTGGGGTAGCCAAAACTAGGAACCATAATTCTAAGATAAAAAAGTAAGACTTGCATTAGTGTAACACCTGTCACAGCCACCGGATGTCCCAAAGCCCACTACAGCCAATGAAATACTTTTTGAAGGACAGTTACTGTTGTAAGGAAGGTAGTCACCAGTGGATGGAATGGGAGGGGATGAGCGTAGAGTGGAAATACTACCATGGACAGGTTGGGACGAATTGCCGATTTCTGTGTTGTAAAATTCTAAGTACCGGGCATTTAGACTCTTGTGTCTTGCCCCACTGAGTCGAATAGCCAGCTGCCACCGTACCTGGACGCGCGCTGCTATAAACCCTGCACCCCTGAGGAGGCTGCTGTCTGTCTCGTGATAGGAAAAATGGGGAAGCCTCTACCCCAAGACTCTGCTGAGGCTTCTCAAAGTACCAGGTACCCCAGCAAGTGCCAGCACCATTAGGACAATGGAGAGGGAGTGCAAAATAAGCTCTGTGTACAGCGGTTAAAGGTATCACCATCACTGTTTCATCTGCAAGAGATTATTTTGCCCTTGCCCCAGTAAGAACTGAAGAACACAAGAAATAGGAGCATGAGTAGGTCATACGGCCCACCGAATCCGCTCCAACATTCAATCCAATCATGGCTGATCTACCTCAACTTCACTTCCCTGCCTGCTCCACATATTCCCCTTGATTCTCTGTGAGATCAAGGGCATGATTCTCAGTCGTGAGTCCGCCCCCCTACTACTGGCATGAGGACGGAGAATTTGGCCGCTCCATTCGCTGGTGGCAGGATTCTCTGTACGCATTGTAGATTAATTTCTTCTTCAGGGCAGCACGGTAGCATTGTGGATAGCACAATTGCTTCACAGCTCCAGGGTCCCAAGTTCAATTTCGACTTGGGTCACTGTCTGTGTGGAGTCTGAACATCCTCCCCGTGTGTGCGTGGGTTTCCTCTGGGTGCTCCGGTTTCCTCCCACAGTCCAAAGATGTGCAGGTTAGGTGGATTGGCCATGATAAATTGCCCTTAGTGTCCTAAATTCTATGATTAACCTAGGAGAAAAGTTCGGCACAACATCGTGGGCCGAAGGGCCTGTTCTGTGCTGTACTGTTCTAAAAAAAAAAGGTGGAGGCCTTATGCAACCAGTAGAAATGAGGGGCAATGAGCGCCGATGAAGTCCAATTCACGCTCGGATGCTCAGTTTAATGAGCATTCCATGGATTCAGACCCACCTTGGAAGAGCAAACTGACATAAAAGAACAAAAAAACAACGAACAGTACAACACAGGAACAGGCCCTTCTGCCCTTAAAGCCTGCGCGACCATGTTGCCCGTCTAACCGAACACCGTCTACACATCCGGGACCCATATCCCTCTATTCCCATCCTATTCATGTATTTGTCAAGACGCCCCTTAAACATCACTATCGAACCTGCTTCCACCACTTCCTCCAGCAGCAAGTTCCAGGCATCCACTACCCTCTGTGTTAAAAAAAACCTCCCTCACACAGCTCCTCTAAACTTTGTCCCTTACACCTTAAATCTATGTCCCCCTAGTAATTGACTCTTCCACCCTGGGAAAAAGCTGCTGACTATCCATTCTGTTCCGGGCACCTGTAACATTGGACTGCATTTTCGCTCCTGGGACGGCCAGCTTGAGTCCAGAAATATCATGACTTGGCAGAACTGCCTTGGTTTAACGGGCCCTGATAAACCCAATTTTCACTCTGGGGAGGTGGGGGTTGGATGGAATAGAGCCAGGCCCACCAACCCCAGAAGCCAATCATAGACAGCCATAGAGGCCGGTGTGTGCCCAGGAGAGCTGGTTAGAAGGCAGCCTTCGTTCTCTGGGACTCTGTCTGAGTTGATTTAGAAGCTGTTGGACCCTATAGTACTCACCCTTCACCCCCACCCATGCCCCCTCATGTTCCCATGTGTGGTGAATGTAAGAAATTGTTATACATCATAGGCGGCACTTACAAATCACCCTCCTGTGTGTTTTTCGGCGGCGGAAGTGGTTTGAAGTAGCAGGATCTACCGGTCCCACTGTTGTCAATGGGATTTCTCATTGACAGCACCCCTTGTCACAGGAAACCCATGAGTAGGCGTTGGACCGGAATTTCACGCCGGTGTGAACAGCTGGTAAATCCCGCCCTGTATATCATATTTATGGCAGAACTTTTCTTTTAAAATCCTCGTTTATGCAGTATGTCTGCTAAAACTGTAATTAAAGAGTCATAAAAAGTGAGCGAATTATTCATTCCAACCACTTACTTGGTTACAGAGAAAGGGTTATTGGAATTGTGTTTTAATTGCTGGAGATTCCCTGGAAAGTAGATAATTTATGATGGATTGTATTTAGTCCTAGCTATGCAGGCCATGGAACATAATGGGATACTACATTGTGTAATTAATAGGAGGAGCCAAGTTTGTCTATAGTTTTGCAATTTGTGATAGGACTTGAGTATGACAGCACAGAAGTGTTATGGATCTGTTGCTGAAAGGATCTCTCTCCAAAGCACACTGGGCTAAATCGCTGGCTTTTAAAGCAGACCAAAGCAGGCCAGCAGCACGGTTCAATTCCCGTACCAGCCTCCCCGAACAGGCACCGGAATGTGGTGACTAGGGGCTTTTCACAGTAACTTAATTGAAGCCTACTCGTGACAATAAGCGATTTTCATTTCTTTTTTTTTCATTTCAAACATCTCTGCACAGTTAAGCAAGTAACCTGTTTTGTTAACTTTATTTAATAGTGTCGTTTGAACTGTATTGGGTTGCTTAACTGGAATTAGTGGCAGGTGTAGATAGTAAGCTCAAGTTTTTTCCTTTTATCTGAGAACTGATAATTGTAAAGCTATTTATTTGATTTTAATGTGGTTAATTCTGTGTTTAAATTATACCTATTGGTCAGAGTCATCACTCCTGGGGTGAAGTACACTTTCCTCACACTTTTACAAATGAAAATAAATTTGGGGGGGGATTCTTGTCTGGTATCCTAACAAATGTTGGGGTCTGGTCCAGTATACTAACACGTGGCATCTCCATGCCGAATGCTGAACAGGAATAAACAAAGCAAAGGAGCGTTTTTAACCTGTACTCAGTTTACAACTCACTTGATACTGAAAGTTTGAAAAGAACATTTGAGACACATTAGGAGACTTTTGAGGAGACAACTTGAAACCAAATAGCTATTCCATGAAATGATGCTGGGTTAGCAATTGCATTTCCATTTATCTTAGTTCCGCTCTTTTATACTGACATCGTCATTTTAAAGCTGTTTCTATTATAAAGCTTCATTTTGTGGCTGTACTCAGCCACAAAGACCAGAAGCTCCCAGGTTCAATCTGTGCTGAGTTTCATGATCACAACCAGGACAGCAGTATAACTGGCCATAAATTGCAAGGGGACCATTGAACATGGGTTCCTCCTCCTATTGAACGATTTTGATTAAGATGGAAAGACAAGAAGCAATCCAGAATAAAAATACTGAAGTGAAGGAGGGGTGAGAACAGATCTGGCCCAGGCAAAATTGCAGTCGAAGATTGGCCAGCAAAACTATAATCAAATAATGGTCAGTCTTTAAAGAAGGAATGGTTCGGGTACAGTGAGACACATTCCCAAGATGGGAGAAAGTAAAGCAACTAAAGCCAGAACTCCCTGGATGGCGAAAGAGATAGAGACTAAGGTGAAGCAGAAAAATGGCACATGTGACAAATGTTAAGTTACTAATACACATGGGAACCAGGCTGAAAATAGAACTTTCACAGGGTAAGTGAAAAAGCAAATGAGAGGTGATGAGAGGAGACTGGCAGTTAACACAAAAGAGCAATTCAAAAGCCTTCTGTGACCATATAAATAGTAAAGGGGAGTAAGGTGAGGATGGAGACAATTAGGAACCAAAATGAATCTATGTATGGAGGCAAAGAACATGGCTGAGGTATCAAATTAATACTTTACATTTGCCTTTATCAAGGAAGAACAGGCTGCCAATGTCATGATGAAAAGGGAGATAGCGGAGACACTGAATGGACTAAAAATTGATAAACAGAAGATATTGATGTGTTGGGTACTCTGGATCCGTGGAGACTGCCTTTACCTCAGCAGTAACACATACAGGCTCCCAACACGAAATAATACAACACTATTTCATTAAACTAGAAACTGTTGGACATACTTTCACTGTGGGTCGACACCAGGTTAGATTAAACTAAAGACCTATGCCTATCCTAACCAGTCTATGGACTCAGCACGTGGTGAAGATCTGTGCTGTAAGCTGTGAGCTCTGTCCTTCTGAAAGGCTGCATCCCGAATAAGCGGGAAAACTGATGCCCTCTGGCTTTATAGTGAGTGTGCTCTAACTGGTGATTGGCTGCGGTGTTGTGTGTGCTGATTGGTCTTGCTGTGTGCCAATCAGTGTGTGTGTCTGCACCATGATATACTGGTGTATATTATGACAGATATTAGATAGGCTAGCTGTTAAAAGTTACCAGGAACAATTGGGATGTATCTGAGGATACTGAGGGAAGTAAAGATGGAAATTGTGGAGTTACTGGTCATAAATTTCTCCCCTTGGCCTTGTTCTCGCTCTCCCCCCTCACAGGCCCTGCTCCCTCCCTTCACAGGCCCCACTCCCCCTCCCCCCACACAGGCCCCACTCCCCCCTCACATGCCCCATCGCTCCCCTCAACAGGCCCCACGCTCCCCTCACAAGCCCCACTGTCTCCCCTCAGAGGCCCCTCTCTCTCCCCTCACAGGCCCCTCTCTCCCCCTCCCCCTCACAGCCCCTGCTCTCCACCCTCATAGGCCACACTCTCCCCCCTTCACAGGCACCACTTTCCATCACTCACAGGCCCCACACCCCATCTCCCCCCTCACAGGCACCTCTCTCCCCACCCTCACAGGCCCCGCTCTGCCCCATTCACAGGCCGCCCTTCTCCCCCCCCCCCCCCCCAACAGTCTCCACTCTCCCCGAGCCTCACAGTCCCTTCTCCCCCCCTTACACAGGTACCTCTCTTTCCTCCCCCCCACCCCCCCTCCCCGACCCGTCCGCTCAATTCTTGGAACATAGGTCATGGATATAGGTTGAGAGGTGGTAGATTTAGAACTGAGATGAGGAAGAACCACTTCTCGCAAAGGATGGTGAATTTGTGGAATTTGCTGCCCCAGGGTCAGAGTCTCTGACTCTGGTGGAATCAGAGTCATGAAATGGTTTCAAGAAGGAGATAGATATATCTCTGATTTCAAAAAATGGGTTAAAGGGATATGGGGAACAGGTGGGGAGGTAGATTTGAGAACAGGAGCGGAATTCTCCGACCCCCCGCAGGGTCGGGAATCACCCAGGGCCGGCGTAAATCCTGCCCCCGCCGTGGCCGGAATTCTCCGCCACCCGGGAATCGGCGTGGGCGGGAATGACGCCGCGCCGATCGGCGGGCACCCCACAGCGATTCTCCGGCCCGTGATGGGCCGAAGTCCCGCCACTGTCAGGCCTCTCCCGCCGACGTGGTTTAAACCACCTCTGTGCCGGCGGGAGGAGGCGGCGCAAGCGAGCCCCGGGGTCCTGGGGGAGGGGGGGTGGGGGGGCGATTGGACCCCGGGGGGTGCCCCCACGATGGCCTGGCCCACGGTCAGGGCCCACCGATCGGCGGGCGGGCCAGTGCTGTGGGTGCACTCTTTTTCTTCCGCCGCTGCCACGGCCTCCACCATGGCGGAGGCGGAAGAGACCCCCTCCACCGCGCATGCGCCGGTGGTGACGTCAGCGGCCACTGATGTTCCGGCGCATGCGCGGATTCACGCCGACCAGCGAAGGCCTTTCGGTCAGCCCCGATGCCTGGCGGCATGGCGCAAAAGGCCGTTGCCGCCAGTTTTGGCAGCAGTCGGCGGAGCGGGAGCCACTCCGGCGCGGGCCTAGCCCCTAAAGGTGCGGAGAATCACGCACCTTTGGGGAGGCCCGACGCCGGAGTGGTTGACGCCACTTCGCTATGCCAGGACCCCCCGCCCCGCCGGGTAGGGGAGAATTTTGTCCCAGGGAGAGATCAGCCAAAATCTGATTGAATAGCGGAGCAGGCTCAAAGGACTGAATTGCCTACTTCAACTCCTAATTCCTATGTCCCGATGTCCCTCTAGTGGAATATGTTCACATGCAGGTGTGAAATAGGAAAAGGAGGAGGTTCAAAATATGATGCCCTCCAGGATGAAATAGTCCTGTAACACCCTCTTTCTGGTTTTAGAGAAATAAGTCACTTGAGGTACTAGAGGGCCTATGACAATTGAACTACAGGGTCTGAAAAAGAATCAAATCCTTTACGAGAGGAGAGATAACGGGGTTGAGAGAGGTTAGAGAAGAGGGGTGTGGAGAGGAGTGAAGGAGGAGAGGAGGCAAGGAGAGAGTTGCGGGGAGAGATGAGAGGAGAGACAAGATGAGGGGAAAGGAGAGGGAAAGAAAGGAGAGGAAGATGAGAGGCGGGTAGAATGAAGTACAGCAGAGGAGCAAGGTGAGATGAGACAAGATGAGGGGAGGGATGAGAGGAGTGAAGAGAAAAAGGAGTGGAAAAGCAGTACTTATCTTTGGCATACAAAACTCTAATCCAATACGTGATTTGTGATTTTTTTTCACTCGATCACGTTGTGTCTCTCGTCCCCTCCCCCAACTAATCAAGGAGATAACTGGGGTCCAGCTACAGATTTACCAACATTTTCTGTGATGTGCGCTTGCATGAATGCTCTACCGCCTCTCTATTTGGGTCATAAATCAAGAGTAACCAAATTGATTGCTGGTTTTAATAATGCTTTAACAGGACCTTTGATTAGTCAAGTTTCTTCTTCACTAGTCAGATGTACTTTCTAATCATTATAAATCATACCATTCCTTCGATGTGTTTTACCAGTGGCGTTTTCTTGGGGAGTGGGTGGGGGAAGAGTGCGATAATTCTGAAAATGTAATTATCAGTGCAATTATCAGTAATGATTCACAAAATGCCCAAGCTTTTTATAGTCTATATATATTTGTACATAAGTGGTTGAAATATCCTTTTTCACTTATCGATAGATCTTTTACTGAATACTGAAATTCATCTACTGGATGCTGAAAGTTTGATTGTGACGTTCTGGAACAGACTTCATGCCATTTCAATCACTTACCCCGTTACTGTCTACCGACATTGTATGTTCAGAAATTAAGAAACTTCACTTTTAACAAAACGCTTACTAAAAACATATTCTAACAAAATAATTCCTAGCCGTATTTGAAGTTGTATAACAATGTTCGGGATTCTCCGTCAGCGGGATCCTCCTCTTCGCCGGCAGCGTACCCACGCCCCCGGGTTTCCCGGGTGACCATAATGGGAAATCCCATTGGCCGGCTGCGGGAGCGGAGAATTCCGCTGCTGGCGGGCGCGCACCACGCTGGAAAAACAGGGCTGGCGGGACGGTGAATGCGCCCAATGTGACCGAAAGCTGGAGTATTTCAAAACTTTTCTGTTTTTATTCAGATTTCCAGCATTTGTTTTTGTTTTGTTCGGCTAAAACCCAGATTAGAAGAATAACTTTGAGCCCTGAGGATTTGCAATAGCATTGAGCAATTCTATGGTTTTAGAGCCTTTTTCATGGAAATCCAGACGCAAGTCATACAGCTGAACACAGAACAAGAGGTCTTAATTATTCAGACTTGCCCATGTTCAATAAATCTCTGCCTACACAACAACAATCACTGGATTTCAAAGTAATTTATTGGCTCGGACCTGCTTTAGGATGTATCTGAGAAACCTGATAAGGTGTAATATACAAGTGAGTTCCTATCTTCTTAACATACACAGACTGCAACAGGCTAAAAGAATCAACATTTCAGCATGCAACTAATCCTGATTTTAGTCAAAAGGCTCATCACTATCAGTTAATGTTGGGAGCTGTGCAGCTAGCTGGGGTGGGGGGGACTTCTGCGAGGGCTGGGGGGATTGGTGGGGGGTGGGCATGGGTTATCCTGTGGGGCAGAATTTGGCAAGTCGGATCCGCGCATGGCCGGCGCCATGTTGCACAGTGCGACCGCTTTAGGCCATTGCCATGCGCGGCTAGGAACCAGGCCATTCTCCGCCCGTTTTAGGGAGTTTTACTTTGATCTGCTGCTGGTCCTCACCGGTCCCAGGATTGGTGAGGGTTCGGCGCCGATTTTGACGTCATAAAACGCCAGAGTTCCCATGCCAGCGTCAGCACTTAGCCACAAAATCGGAGAATCCAGCCCAAGGTCTTTGGTAGAAAGATCGGGATGGCCTGGAAAGCAAACAGGAAGTACGCTCATTTTCACGACCTGCACCCTCCCTGCCAGTGTCAGCTGTAGTATGTCCCATCTCTTGAAATCCCCCCCGAAACTCCTCCACCAACATTGTCAAATTCCACTTGTGCATCTTAGTCCATTCCCTCGTCACCTGGATCAACAAATACCTGAACCCTTCCCTAGCCACCTTAAATGGCAACTCCCAAGTTGACCACAGATCTGCCGCATTCACTAGAAACACCTCACTCTTCCCAATGTTCAACTTATACCCCGGGAAGGCCCCAAACCTCTCCAATATTTCCATGATGTGATGGATACTCTCCAGCGGGTCCAACACAAACAACAACAGATCGTCTGTGTGCAGCGACACCCGATGTTTTCAACTCCCCCTCACAATTCCCTGCTACTCCACTGGCCTCACAAGGCTCAATCGCTCGTACGAACATCAACGGCAACAGCGGATACCTTCCCTCCATGGTGAGATTAGAGTGGGGATGTTCAGTACTTGGATGTGATCAGAATTCCTCAGATGCTGAAGCAGTTCATGGGCGAGATTCTCCGCCGGCGGGATTCTCCATTTTTCCGAAGCCCAGGGGTTTCCCAACGCCGTGGGGCTGACCCACAATGGGAAACCCCATTGACCGGCCGGCATAATGGAGAATCCCGCCGGCGGGTCGGAGAATCCAGCCCCATGTCTACACACAGCAAGACCTGGACAGCATCCAGGTTTGGGATTATAAGTGGCAAGTAACATTCTACCCATGGGTGCATGGCAATGATTGCCTTCAGGAGAGAATCTAACCATCTCCCCAGAACAAAAACAATAAACAAACTTTTGTTTTAGAGGTTTAATACTGCGTGAGAGGTCCTGCTGTCAGTGCCGGCAGGGTTCACACCGTTTTTCTTACCGGAACTGACACTTTGCCATTTTCTGTTAAGGTTCCGCCCAACATTCAGAGGCCTGATGCTCACAATCCTAAGTGCCCTTGTGGGGCCAAGAGGAGTATTCTAGCTTCTCTGGGCCCAGAGATAAGCCGATGAATAATATTACTTCACTTTCTGATCCTCCTTGGCACGGGGCATCGCGCACATCCAAAGATGCCTAGTAGTCCAAAGATGTGCAGCTTAGGTGGATTGACCATGATAAATTCAACCTTAGCGTCCAAAAGTTAGGTGGGGTTACGGGGATAGGGCGGAGGAGTGGCCTAGGTAGAGCGTTCTTTCAAAGGATCGGTGCAGACTCATTGGGCCGAATGGCCTCCTTCTGCACTGTCGGGATTCTATGATTCAACGACATTACTACCTGTGACTTCCCCATCATCAATATCCTAATGGTGATCATTGATCAGAAACCCAACTGGACTAGCCAAATGCATCCTGTGGTTAAAAAAGCAGGTCAAAGGTGGCAAATTCTGCTGTTATAGCTCTCTCATGACATCCCAGAGCCTCCACCACCTGCAAGCCAAAAGCCAGATGTGTGATGGTATACTGCTACCCCTCCACTTGCCAGGATGAGTGCAACTCCAACAACACTCAAGAAGCTCGGTACCAATCAGGGCAAAGCTGCCCCATCCATCACCCGAAGCATTTATTCCCTCACTACCAGCTGCAATGTGTACCATCTAAAAGATGCACTACAGGAATTCAGCAAGGCTTTTTCAACAGGACTTCGCAAACCTGCAACCTCTATCAACAAGTAGGACATGAACACTAATTTAAGCAAATAGAAAAACAAATGGTACATATGCCTTTATTATGAAAGGATTACAGTGTGGGTAAATAACTCGTACTACAATTATACAGGGACTTTGTGAGGCCATACCTGGAGGTCTTTGTACAACATTGGTCTACTCATGGGAGGATATACTTCCCTTAGTGGGAGTGCCAGAAAGGTTCATTAGGGATGAGGGGCTTGTCCAAGGAGAAAAGATTAAGTGGACGAGGCCAACAATGTTCCCCTGAATTTAGGAGAATGAGAGGTAACCCCATTAAAACATAAAAAAGCCTTTCGGAGCTTGTCAAGGTGAATCGTGGGAGGATATTTCTACCAGGCTGGATATGAGGTCACAATCTCAGAATAAGGGATCAATCAGTTAGTACTGAGATGAGGAGAAATTTCTTCACTCAAAGGGCTGTGAATCTTGGGAGTTCTCTATCTCAGAGAGTTGTAGATGTTCAGTTATTGAGCGTACTCAAGGTTGGGCACGACTCAGCGACTGCATTGCGCTCGGCGAGATCCAGATCTGCATATTTAAATGAACCATTATGTTTATTTAAATACCCAGATGACGCATGCAGCAGGTGCCAGGGAGTCAAAGATCATGCCTGCGAGACCTCACCAGGGCGCCGTTTAGCATAGGTTTCCACAAGCGTCGACTAGTTTACGGCATCTTGGGGGTCCCAAGACCATTAGATATTTCCGGTTGGTCAGGGAGAAGACAGTGTGGTACCCTAACACCTGGCACACTGGTACTGCCAGCCTGGCACTGCCACGTTGCCTGGGTGGCACTGCCAGGGTGCCAGTCTGGCAGTGCCAGGGGTCAGGCCCAGGGGAGGCGTTGCCCATTGGAAGGCGGTGATAAGGGGGATCCAGGGGCCTTGGGAAGGTTGGCGGGGGGGGGGGGGGGGCCTTAAAGGGAGGCGTGTAAAGGTCGGGACAGCCAGCCTAAATGAAGCCCCTGATCTGTGAGGAGACGTACTGTGAGGAGCTTATCTCGCCAGCAAGAAATTGACTAAAGTGCGGCCTCAGTGACGAGAAGCTCCCTGAGGCCAAAAAACCAGCAAAGTGCCAGTGAATAGCAGGGTGAATCTCAGAACTGAAATTGACACCAATATTCGAGACAAGGTACTTGTAAAACCATCCAAAGGCCAATTACTATCTTCAGTAAACACAAGGGGACGTAATGGTTATTTAATCCACAGACCCTGGATATAATCGCCTAGTCAGTGTATTCTGGGTCTCCCGTTGGAATATACCTAGGCGTAGGTTAAAATCCTGCTTTTGTTAGTGGCCTGCATGTGTCTGTCAGTCTGTCTGTAGGTCTCTGTGCGTGTGCTGTGAGAAAAGCGGCTGGAAGTTGCCACACTGAAGTTAATACAGTAACCAAGGCTGGGCCCCTGCAAGGGTACCAGCTTTTGCAGGAATCTCTAAAACTCTGTTTCTGACTGTGATAGGAGATCAGCCAATGGAAGGATTAAAGCTGGAATAAGAACCAAAATCTCTTTGCCAAACTTAACAGAACACCTGAACCAAAGAATCAACTTTTCTCTAACTGCTGGAATTAACTTGCATCAGCCGAACACTCATCATCTATTCCACACAACTCAAGTACTGTTCCATGTAACATTTTATTTACATTTACTTACTATTGGATTCAAATTTTTACTTCCAATCTGTATGGATGTAGATGCATCCAAAATCATATAAATATCTAAAAGTCAGATAAATACTGTGGCTATAAGAACAGCTCAGAGTCTCGGAAATCTGAAGCAATTAACTCACCTCCTGCCCCCCCCCCCCCCCCCCCCCCCCCAAACCTGTCCACCATCCACAAAGCACAAGTCTAGAGTGTGATAGAATACTCTCCACTTGCCTGAGTGAGTGCAGCTCCAACAATACTCAAGAAGCTCCACATCATCCAGGACAAAGCAGCACATTTGAGCAGCACACAATCAACTAACTTAAACATCCACCACCTACAGACAATGGCAGCATTTTTTACCATATACAAGATGCACTGCAGCAACCCATCAAGGATCCTTCGACAGCATCTTCCAAACCTGTGACCCCTATCACCTAGAGGGACAAGAGCAATGGACGCATTATAACACTACCACCTGTAAGTTCCCTCCAAGTCACATACCGCTTTGACCTGGAAATTTATCAGTGCTCCTTCATTGTCACTGGGTCAAAATCCTGGAACTACTCCCTAACAACATTGTGGATGTACCTATACCTCAAGGACTGCAGCGGTTCAAGGAGGTGGCTCACCACCACCTTCTCAAGGGTAGTAGTGATAGGCAATAAATGCTGCTCTAGTCTGTGACGGTCATGCCCATGAAAGAAATTAAAAAGCTTCTCACAGTCCTAAACTTTAGAACAAGAAACAACAAATTCAAAAGGCCAGAGGAATTGCAGAACCTATACAAAATCTTATTTTGGCTGCAGATGGAGCACGGTGCATACTTTCAGGGACACCAGTATAGGAAGTGGCTGAAAACAATGAAAAAGGTTGAGCGTAGAATCACCAGGATGGTACCGACCATGCAATATACAGACACTTCAGAAGTTTGGGTGTTAAGATAATCCCAATGATGAGACCATCAATTCACTCAGAACACAATTGGAAGTAAACTGTGGTTTTAATAGTCTTACAACTGAGCCTGCCTGCGACCAGAAGAACTGAGAGCAGGCTCACGGCTGCAGCACTTTATACTTCTGGTAGTGGGAGGGGCCATGGGCGGAGCCAAGGGTGGAGCCCTGTACAAGCTCCTCATCTCCCCCTGTGGGCAGAGCCGCGCAACGGCTCACAGACAGCTCAGAAGGACATAATGCTATGCAATACAATAGTGTGAATTACAATACAGTATGAATTCACCACACCCAAAAAGAAAAAAAATTCTTCACACAGGGAGTATTAGATAGTAGCATTCTCTGCCACAAATCACCATTACATAGGAACATAGGATTTAGAAGTAGGAGTAGGCCATTTGGCCCTTCGAGCCTGCTATTCAATAAGGTCATAGCTCATCCGACTGTTGTCTCAATTCACTTTCCTGTCTGCCACTCATAACCCTTGACTCCCTTGTCTATCAAAAGTCTTTCTAACTCAACATTGAATAAATTCAATGAATCCCACTGCCTTCTGGGGAAAAGAATTCAACAGACTAACTGTAAAACCCTCATGAGGCCCACATTGAAACCTTAATTGATCTCCCTGTGGGACCGTGGAATACAAGCTTCCCAGCTAGTGGGTGGAGGCCTGCCCAGCTGGGGTTCATTACCGTGAAGGCCGGCCCAGATAGGGACCAGCACTCAAGGTAGTCTTATTGTGTGTACACTGCCATTGTGGCCATTTTCTATAACTACTATAAACTCTTGTTTACTCACTATAAGGTCCTCCAAGATTTTTGTACAAAAAATACTTGGAGAGAAAGAATTTCTCCTCATCTCTGTCTTAAAGGAGAAACGTATCCTCTCGGTATCCACCCTCTCAGATCCTCACAGGATCTTATATGTTTCAATAAGATAAAGGCCCAACCTATTCAACCTTTCTCCATAAGCCCCTTATCCCAGGATTGAGTTCTGTGAACTTTCTCTGAACAGCTTTAACATAATTAGAACATAGAACATAGAACAGTACAGCACAGAACAGGCCCTTCGGCCCTCGATGTTGTGCCGAGCAATGATCACCCTACTCAAACCCACGTATCCACCCTATACCCGTAACCCAACAATCCCCCCCTTAACCTTACTTTTTAGGACACTACAGGCAATTTAGCATGGCCAATCCACGTCTTTGGGCTGTGGGAGGAAACCGGAGCACCCGGAGGAAACCCACGCACACACGGGGAGGACGTGCAGACTCCGCACAGGCAGTGACCCAGCCGGGAATCGAACCTGGGACCCTGGAGCTGTGAAGCATTTATGCTAACCACCATGCTACTGTGCTGCCCTATTTATATCATTTTTCATAAGGAGACTGAAACTTTACACAGTGCTCCAGATATACTCTCATTAAGGATCTGCAGAACGGTAGTAAAAATGTCCTCATTTTGGGCGGGATTCTCCATCCGTTCACGGCAGCGGGATTCTCTAGTCCTGCTGTAGTGAATGGGAAATCTGGCTGAGTACCAAATTCTCCATCCTCGATAGCAGTGGTAGCAGGATGGACTCATAACGGTGAATCCTCGCCTTTATTTTCTATTCCCCTTGCAATAAATGCCAACATTCCATTTGCCTTCCTTCCTCACTTGCTGTATCCACTGATACGCGATCAATAACTACAGAAACGAAATAGTCCGAATTGAAGCCTTTATCAACAAGATGTTTTCCCAGCAGCTCGAGTACAGAAAGAAGGTTGGCTGCTGGGAAACACGGGTTCTTATACCCCGCCTCATTGGGCGGAGCTACCTTACATCCCGACCAATGAAATGCAAACACTTGGGTCAATGAGCAGCGAGCCTTCTCCACCAATGGTTGCTCACACTCCCAGGTACCATAGTACCTCTAGTCATACTAACACATCCACGTACCAGCTTTTTGTGATTCATGTACCAGGACACTCAGATCCCTCTGTACCAACAAGTTCTACAATCTCTCTCTGTTTAAATAATATACTGATTTTCTATTCTTCCACTGAAAGTGGACAAGTTCACATTTTTCCACATTTGCCAATCTTTTGCCCTTTCGCTTAACATATCTATATCTCTTTGCAGACCCCTTCGCTCCTCTTGACAATTTATTTTCCTACCTATCATGGTGTCATCAACAAATTTAACTACCATTCATTCCGTCCTTTCATCCAAGTAATGAATACATATTGTATATAGTTGAGGCGCCAGCATTGATCCCTGTGGCAGTCCATTAGTTATTTGCATGTTTAAGTGATGAGCTAGGCTCACTTAAATATGGCTGCACCAGGTTCTCCCAAGGCCCAGGATTGAATGCCCATGCCTGGGAGATCTCGTCATGGTGCGGTTTAGCACTGGTCCACACAAACGTGACCTGAGTGGTACCCTGACCCTCCTGCTGGCACCAGGGCACTAACAGTCTGGCACATTGGCACTGCCACCTGGGCACCCTGGCACTGCTAGGCTGTCCAGGTGTCACTGCCAGGCTGGCAGTGCCAAGGTGCCTGGCTGCCAGGTTGGCACTGCCAAGGATCAGGCCCGGGGTTGTCCTGCTCTTATGAGGTGTGGTGAGGGGGAGCTCGAGGGCTCCCTAAAAGGTATGCTTGGGGACGAAAGGGGCCCTGAGGGCACGGATGGGAGTCCAGGAGTTTGGGGAGATCGGGGCTGCATTTAGAAATAGTGCTCTGATCTCTTCCTGTCCTGGCGAGCTGCGCTGAGTGCAGGAAATGAAGGTAAGTGCAGCCTCAATGTGGTGTGACAAATTCTGACAGTCTTTGCACTTGTGATTATAAGTGATTATAAGTAACAATGATTTTTTTTTTTTTATAAATGTTTTTATTCAGTTTTCGTATTTTATATTGAACAAATTACAAATTGTTAGGAGAGAGAAAAAAAAACAAACAAAAACAAACATGCAAAAATTAACATACATATTTACAGGTAAGCATCTTCGTAGTAGTAACTGCGCCCCCCCCCCCCCCCCTCAACATGTTTATTTAGCTTGGTTTTGGGCCTTAGCTAGCCATCGAACCCCCGTAACGAACCTGTAGCCCCCCCCCCCCCTCCCGCTACCTTCCCCCGACTATTCTTCCTCTTGTACATTGGCCACAAATAGGTCCCGGAACAGTTGCATGAATGGCTCCCACGTTCTGTGGAAGCCGTCGTCCGACCCTCGGATGGCAAATTTGATTTTCTCCATTTGGAGAGATTCCGAGAGGTCGGACAGCCAGTCCGCAGCTCTGGGCGGTGCTGCTGACCGCCAGCCAAACAGGATTCTACGGCGGGCGATCAGGGAGGCAAAGGCAAGGGCATCCGCCCTCCTCCCCAGGAATAGATCTGGCTGTTCTGAAACCCCGAAGACCGCCACTATCGGGCATGGCTCCACCCTCACTCCCACCACTTTGGACATTACCTCGAAGAAGGCTGTCCAGTACTCCACGAGTCTGGGGCAGGACCAGAACATGTGGGCGTGGTTGGCCGGGCCTCTTTGGCACCGTTCACATCTGTCTTCCACCTCCGGGAAGAACCTACTCATACGGGTTCTTGTTAAGTGGGCTCTATGTACCACTTTTAGTTGCGTCAGGCTGAGCCTTGCGCACGTGGAGGTGGAGTTGACCCTATGCAGTGCTTCGCTCCAGAGTCCCCACCCGATCTCCATCCCCAGGTCGTCCTCCCATTTCCTCCTTGTTGCGTCCAGTACGGTGTCGTCCCTATCTACCAGTCGGTAAGTAACAATGATAACAGTACACGGTTAAAATCTGAATAATGTTAATTAGCAGCCTCTCCAACCGCACAGCCATATTCATGCAATATGTGAAAACAGGTTTAAAGATGGTCTAGAGCTGCACAGTAATGGCCGAGGGTCCTTCCTGTCTCATTCTCTCTCCCTCAATCCCAAACACTATTCCCAGTAATGCTTTGTAAATTAAATGCATTGGCCGAATCATAGGATCTGTTTGCATTGTCAACGTTTGCCTGGATCGAAGTGTTTCTGAGCGTTCAATCACAGAGCAATATATAATGAGAAATAGACAATGCAACATTTACTCAGCTTCTCACATTTGATATTGAGCACAGGGCAATCAACAGATTTGCTAACAAGTTTCCAAATGGAATGATTTTGTATCATAGTAATATTTAGTCAGCTGACAGCAGTCAATCATTGCTTAGCTATTACTATCAATGTCCTGAACAGGAGAGAATTTTACCCAGGCCAGGAAAAAATAAAACACATTTTGCTGTTTGGAATGAGGAACAATTCCAAGTGCAGCGCGCCTGATTATTTTTTACTGCCGACATGGCTTGGCTGTTACAACTCTTTTACACTTCAAAGCACATAATCTCATTTCCCTCCCTCATTATTCTAGCCGATAACGCTGTATCACATGTACAATAGAACAACTGCCTGCTTTGTGCTGGTCAATTATTTTTGGTTCAGGCAAGTTAGTTTTCAGCTACGTAGTTACAATAATGCAGGAACGGTAGCATGTGATATTAGTATACAAAACAGGCAGCATTGCGTTGTCTGGCTGTTCAGCTCCATGGTCTTCCACAGAACTGAATATTGCACAGAAATATAACGGTCAGCTGACGCTATTTCATCTGTCTAATGGAAATCTTCCCTCTCATTTCCCTTAATTTGTTGTACTACGTGCTCCTTTTAAGATTGCTGCATTGCTACACATGTGAACATCTTAGACGGAGTTTGTATGTTAACTGCATGGTAAGTTCCAAATTGTCAGCTAGCCCTGCACTCACCCACTTAATGGGTACACTGGGCGCGATTCTCCGCCCCCCATGCCAGGTGGGAGAATAGCGGGAGGGCCTCCCGACATTTTTCACGCCCTCCCGCTATTCTCCCCCCAACGCCCGACCCACTCCACGAATCGCTGCTCGCCATTTTTTACGGCGAGCGGCGATTCTCCGAGGCCGATGGGCCGAGTGGCCGGGCCTTCACGCCCGTTTCAACACGGCAGCAAACACACCTGCTCGCTGCTGTCATGAAATGGGCGCCAGATGCCTGTTTGGGGCATCTGGGGGTCTGATTGGCACGGCAGTACCATGGCTGTGCCAAGGGGGGCATAGGCCCGCGATCGGTGCCCACCAATTGCGGGCCGTGCGTCCATAACGGACGCACTCTTTTCCCTCCGCCGCCCCGCAAGGCCAAGACGGCAACTGTGCATGCGCGGGTTAGCGTTGTCCAACCTGCGCATGTGCAGCTGACGTCATCGGCCGCGTCAGCCACCGTGACGCACGGGGCCGCGCTCCTAGCCCCGCCCGGGGGGGGAGAATCGGCCCCGGAAGTGGGCGTGAAGGCTGCCGTGGGTCACGGCGTGTCCCACGGCAGCCTTTACGATTCTCCGCATTTGCAGAGAATCGCGCACCTTGTCTCGGTCTAACACTCAAGCTGAATTTCCTCCTCATCACATTTGTAAGATATTTCCATTTCCAAAAAATATTCATTCATGGGACACTGGCAAGGTCAAAATTTATTTCTCATCCCTCATTGTCCTGGAGACAGCGGGATTAAGCTACCTTCTTGAAATGCTGCAGTCATCTGGTGTTCATAGTTCTGTCAGGGAGGGAGGTCCTGGATTTTGACCCAGCGACAGTGAAGGAATGGTGATATGGGGTGGGATTCTCTGTTAGCCAACGCCTAAATCGGGGCGTGCGATTGGACGGAGAATAGCTTCCGACTCCAAAATCGCGGCAGGTGCCAGTTTGACCCCAAATCGCAAAACTCCCTCACCTTGAAAACAGCATCAATGCGACACACGGCACACGTACTTTAATCACCGTTGGCATATCATTAGTGGGCCCACCTGCGATTCTCCGCCTCTGATTGACCGGGTTCCCAATGGCGCGGTCCACGTCTGCTCTCAAACATCCTGAACCTGCATTGTTGGCTGCTGAGGGAGTGATAGGGAGTATGGACAGTGTCCAGCACCGCCATACTTCGCCGACAGTTGTGCCGCTGGCCGGGGAGTTTCTGTCAGGGGCAGGGGGAGTAGTGGGGGGGTGGCCAAGAGGTGGGCTGTGGGGTCGGGGTGGACGATTACGCAACACCATTACCGCAGCCGGCAAGGCAGCCATGCAGCTGCACATGCCGCTGACAGCTCTATTTAAACCTGATGCCCTGGGTCGTATAGGTGACCCACCCCCCCCCCCCCCCCCCAGGTGCAATCTGGCCCCAGCATTTTGGGCACTCCACCACAACCTATCCCATTTTTTCGGACTAGATCAGTGTGTGTGTGGGGGATGTATTGTTGATGAGCGGCTGCAGCTTGTCAGCCCTGCGAGTGTCCATCATGGACCCAGCAAATCCCGCACTGTTTTTCATGGGATTCGATGGTTTCCACGCGGTGCTAGTGCTAGCCCCTCACCAGTAGTGGAATCGGTGCAGGTGCGATCCCGATTTTCCTGTCGTAGAAGTCCACGGAATCTTCGTTAGCTTTAACACTTAGTCACAGAAACGGAGAATCCGGCCATAGTTCCAAGTCAGGATGGTGTGAGGCTTGGAGAGGAAGTTACAGATGGTGCCAGTTCCATGCATCTGCTTCCCTTGTCCTTCTAGGTGGTAGAGGTTGTGGGTTTGAGAGATACTGTCAAAGTATTACTTTTGTGATGCTTTATGTGGGAAACTGTTTAAATGAGGTAGTAGCAATGAAACAAATGACCATCTCTGTTAAAATAGTGGACAAAGTCACATAATACAAACACTTTAAACATATCACTCATTCCCAGGCCTCCATGCTGGATGCTGGGTAGGATTCTCCAGTCCCCCAGCCGTATGTTTCTTGGTGGCGCACCATTCTGCTATCTGCTTCAAGAATATGAGCATCATCCCTGTACCAAAGAAAAGTCAAGCAGCGAGTCTTAATGACTATCATCCAGTGGCTCTGACATCCATCATCATGAAGTGCTTCGAAAGGTTAGTCATGGCACGAATCAACTCCAGCCTCCCGGATTGCCTTGATCCACTACAGTTCGCCTACCGCTGCAACAGGTCCACAGCAGATGCATCTCCATGGCCCTGCACTCTACCCTGGAACACTTAGATAACAAAGACACCCATGTCAGACTCCTGTTTATCGACTACAGCACAGCCTTCAACACCATCATTCCGACAAAACTCATCTCCAAACTCCATGGCCTGGGCCTCGGCTCCTTCCTCTGCAACTGGATCCTGAACTTTCTAACCCACAGGCCACAATCAGTAAGGATAGGCAACAACACCTCCTCCACGATCATCCTCAACACCGGTGCCCCACAAGGCTGTGTCCTCAGCCCCCTACTATACTCCTTATACACCTATGACTGTGTGGCTAAATTCCCCTCCAACTCGATTTTCAAATTTGCTGATGACACCACCGTAGATCTCAATGACGAGACAGAGTACAGGAATGAGATAGAGAATCTGGTGAACTGGTGCGACGACAATAATCTCTTCCTCAATGTCAGCAAAACAAAGGAGATTGTCATCGACTTCAGGAAGTGTAGTGGAGAACATGCCCCTGTCGACATCAAACTTTTGAATGGACCGACCTCGGATTAAGTTGATCTTTTCTCTCCACCCTAGCTATGACTGTAACATTACTGATGCACGATCAATCACTACTGAAGCGAGATTGTAGTCCAATTGAAGTCATAAATAGTTAATTAATAAGTAGTAATTAATGAAGAAGTAGTTACCCCAGCAGCTCCGGTACAGAATGACTGCCGTGGGTGAAACACAGACTTATGCTCCGCCTGCTGGGCAGAACCTGCCCAGCTTTCTCTTGTACCATCTAATCAAAGCCCGCAATCTGCCCTACTTCGTCGAGGAAGTACGGACAGTCACCAGAGACTGCCAGGTCTGTGCCGAGTGCAAGCCGCACACCTGGTGAAAGCGTCCCGCCCCTTTGAACGCCTCAGCGTGGACTTCAAAGGGCCCCTCCCCTCCACCGACCGCAACACCTACATCCTTAGTGTGGTCGATGAATTTTCTAGGTTCCCCTTCACCATCCCATGCCCGGATATGACATCTACCACCGTCATCAAGGCCCTGGATTCCATTTTCGCTCTGTTCGGTTTCCCCGACTACATTCACAGTGACAGGGGATCCTCGTTCATGAGCGATGAGCTGCGTCATTTCCTGCTCAGCAGGGGTATCGCCTCCAGCAGGACGACCAGCTACAACCCCCGGGGAAACGGGCAGGTAGAGAGGGAGAACGGGACAGTATGGAGGGCCGTCCAGCTGGCCCTATGGTCCAGGAACCTTCCAGCCGCTCGCTGGCAGCAGATCCTCCCTGACGCGCTCCATTCCATTCGGTCACTACTGTGCACCGCAACTAACAGTACACCCCATGAACGTGTTTTTGCCTTCCCTAGGAAGTCTACATCCGGGCTGTCGCTCCCGACTTGGCTCACGACTCTGGGCCCAGTCCTTCTCCGTAGGCATGCCCTGCACCACAAGACGGAACCCCTGGTGGACAAAGTACGCCTTCTCCATGCTAACCCTCAGTATGCCTGCGTGGAGTTCCCCGACGGCCGCCAGGACACAGTCTCGCTCCGGGACCTGGCTCCCTCAGGTGCCGATCCCATGCCCACTCCCCTTTTCCCCCCCGCGCCACCCTCCTTTTCCCCGGCGCCCCCGTATTCGTCCCCACCAGGTCCATTCCTCATCCCTCTGCCCACGCTGGAGGACACGGAAAATTTTGGCTCGCTCTCGGAGTCATCCCGCCAGCAGCCAGCACCAACACCGCCAGCACCTGCACCATCGTTGCCATCACCACCTGGGCCGACGTCGCCACCACAGCTACGCCTATCACAGCGGAACGTTCGACCGCCAATTCGGCTCAACCTGTAACCGGCTAACCGGATGGACTCTTGGTTTTCTTTGTTTGAACCCTTTTGTAAATATATCATCCTTTGTATTATAGTTACACGTCATCCCCGCCGGACTCATTTTTGTACAGGGGGTGAATGTGGTGATAACCACTGTAGATATGCGTACTTGCAGTAGGGGGATGTATGGCTGTACCTGTAATACAGGTTCCTCCGGTAAGCCCCTGCCAGCTAGCTCCGCCCACAGGGAGCTTGTGTATAAATATGCGTGTGAGTCACTCAGATCCTATTCTATAGTTCCAGCCGGAGGAACAGCATCACACAGCAATAAAGCCTCGATTGTACATGTCTCTCGTCTTTGACTGCAATTGTTAGCGCCACACCGGCCACTAATCCAGTCCACGTTTTTTTCCCCTATCGACAAGTAGGCTTACATTAACACTGCAATGAAGTTACTGTGAAAAGCCCCTGGTCGCCACACTCCGGCACCTGTTCAGGTACACAGAGGGAGAATTCTGAATGCCCAATTCGCCTAACAAGCACGTCTTTTGGGACTTGTGGGAGGAAGCCGGAGCACCCGGAGGAAACCCACGCTGACACAGGGAGAACGTGCACACTCCGCACAGACAGTGACCCAAGCCAGGAATCAAACCTGTGCCCCTGGTTCTGTGAAGCAACAGTATTAAGCACTGTGCTACCATGTCACCCAAATGGGACCGTGGTGAAATTCGCTCACTCTGGAACTATACCAGCTCCAGGTCTCGATGTACCTTCTGGTGGGCAGGACCAGAAACACTTGATTATAAATTTCAATAATCATTGGGGGCAAAATCCAGAACTTCATGAGGCTTTCTGCAGTTCTGACGTACAGGGCACTTAAGGTTAAGAATATAACTTTCAGTCTACATTTAGGATTGCAGAGGACTTAGATCATGAAATAGATAACATCCATGTAAAGATAAGAGACAAGTACAAAATTCAGACTGTCGCTCCAGTGAAGCACTGAGGATGGTGCAATCCTTCAGAAAGGAAGTCAAATCAAGGCCCTCCCTTCCCTCTGAAAGCGCAGATGGAGAAGTAGCTTAACATCATACTTGAAAGACAGTGCAACACTCCCTCATTACTGTCCTACACTGTCAGTCAGATTTTATGCTGCAGTCACTGGAGCTAGACTTGAAGGAGTTAGAGTAAATTTCTCAAAAGGATATCAGAGCTCTGATGAAAGTTTCCACCCACATGATTAAGCTGCTTTTCTCTTTACCGCTCATTATCAATTCTTTTTAGTGCAGAGAAGAACTGGTGCTATTTATTCATCGACATATGTTAGGTATTTCTGAATTCCACCTACACTGGTTGTGAAACTGTGACTAAAACTGAAGGAGGGTTTCGCAGCATATCATAAAAATATCCTGTAGTGATTCACAACTCGAGATTGCAGTCGCACTGCTGCTCCTTTATCACAACTTTGCAATCAGTATAGTTCTATTGAAGAATCACAGTTGTTTCCACAGAATTATTTATCATTGGGCTTAAGGAGGATCCAGATATAGCCATTTAAATGCTTGCATATTAGATACATGTCAGTCGGAATCATTTGCAAAGAATTAGGGCGCAATTTCACGGAAAAGTTTCTCAGTGTCATTTGTGGTGGGTTTCACTGGGTGTTTCCCGCCTGCTCTGCCAGCGGGTTCTCCACCGCTTTCTAATGACACGTGGTCACTTTTTTGGGCCCCTGGGAGTTTCTCATCGGTTTCGGCCACACTCAGAATTTTTTTCATCACTGGGGAGTTGAACTCCGAGATCAGGCCGCCATTTTGAAAGGATCCAGGGATCTCTAAGTGGAACTTGTGGGTCCCCTCCACCGAAGGGCAATATCATCCCCCACACACATGGGTATTACCCCACACCCCCCCAAGTGAGGACACTCTTCTACAGGGTGCCTGTGGGTCCCCACTCTTTAGGTCCCCCACACCCATTTACAAGCCCCCTTTCCAGGATCCCCACTCATCACCCCCCCCAATATTTCAGAGGCCCCTTGTTACCTGTCCTGCAGCCCCCCCCCCCCCCCCCCCCACAACCTTCATACCCCCACCTCCATCCTCCTTTCGTGGGCTTGGCCCCTCTCGGGCCTTGGCTGTGCCACTCTGGAACCCTCGCAGTGCCCCTGCTGGCTTGGCAATACCATTTGGGCACCTTGGTAATGCCAAGGTGCCAACCAGGCAGTGCCAAGATGCCTGCATTCCAGGGCGAGGCCAGGGGGCCACCTTGCACTGTCCCTGACCACCCAGGGGCCTCCGATGGCCTGGGAAACCTCCTGGGCATTGTTCCGCCTGATCCACATTTGTGTGGATGAGTACTGAATGGCGTCTGGCTGGAAGGCCGGTAGATCCCGGGAGGCTGATACCAGGAAAGTAGACCTCAAGTAGGTTGAAGGCCTACATATGCGAGCGGGGCTTGCATTGTGGGCGGGTACATGAACCCGACGCCTCACAGGACTTGCATAGATCCCGCGAGGTGCTGTGGCTGTCAGGAAGCCACGGGACATTTAACCTGGAAACTACCGGCCACGTCGCTCTCCCACTGGGGGGGTGAAATGGCCAGTAGATCACGCCCTTAGTTTAGCAGAGCTCCACATCACATGATAAACCAGGGAGAAGTGTGTGAACTGTTCGTGAACACTCTCTCCATCCTGTCTGATTCTGGCACATACTGGCGGGGAAATGGAGGCAAGGCTCAGCATCAAATCCTCTCATTTTCTTTCTTATATAAAATATAAATATAAATTATAAATAATTTATAATTTACCATTATAAATTAAACTGTAACCTTAACAGTGGCTATTGTAACCACAATTAAGTACTTTATTGAGTACACCCTCAATAGAACCTATTTCAATATTCTTGGTGTAGTTAGATGAATACAGAATATTTACTCAGCACACAGAGATCTATAAAGCAGGAGCTTTATTGAGATACATCTTACTGCAGAAGCTGCATCTGAACAGGAGGCAGCAAGGGAGGGCGAGAGTAAACCATGTAATGTTGCATCACTTCCTATGCTGATGTACAAGGTATCTGATTAGCGTATTACACAGCTAGAATTATCCCCTTATGAAACATCTCCCGTCAAGTCTCTGACTTGCACATCTATATTGCAAAGATCAAAGAAACCACGATTTAAGTCTGGTACGTTGCAATCCTTAATCTTGTTTTCTTCTCTTAGGTTCTCTTCTTTCCTTTTCCAGGGACAGCTGCTGAGGCGGTTTCACCAGCCTACTAGAACTGATCCCCTTCTCTTTGGAGGGGATTGGGGGTGTTGGTGTCTGCAGGTGGCCTCTTACACTCTGCTGGACAAGAGGGGAGTTAGTGGTGACTCAGATTCACCCGTCAGGTTGTCATCTGGATTGGTGGATGAATACAACATCTCTGCTCAGTTAGATGACTGTTTCCATGGGGTAGGAGGTTGCTTCTGTGTGAGAACCAGTATGCATCTGTTTTGTCTCACCATGCCATGCTCTGGTGGGATGAGGGAGGACAGTGGATGTGGTGTCTGTTGTCTGTTCAACCCCTTGTCCATTGCGAGTCTGGCCTCGGAACCAAGCTGGCTCTCCTAGTCTGAGATCTGGCAGGTTGTATTCTTTGGGCACGATTCTCTGGAAAGATTACTAAGTGTTGTAGCTTTCTGGTACTCGGCCAGGCGAGGCCGGCAACACTAATCAATGTTAACTGTCCACTTAACGAGGCCCCATGGGCTTCTCACTGCAAATGAAGCCTTGCCAGCTGATTTGCCGGGACAGCGCTTGGCAGACCCCCCCCCCCCCCCCCCCCCCCCCCCCCGACTCCCCGACTCCCCGGGAACATGGTAGAGCAGCACTTCCAGCCTCACTCAGCTCGCAGCCATGGCACCGAGACGATCGGCTCAATGATTCGGGGGTGCAGACCTGGGGAGGCCCCTCGATGCGGTGGAGGCCAGAAGGGCTGTCTTGCTCCCCCGGAGGTCCCGGAGGGTGAGAGACAGGGCAGCCAGTGCTGTCTGTGATGTGGTGGTGGTGGCCATGAGCTTGGGAAGTGTGACGAGGAGGACTGGCCTCCAGTGTCATAAGAAGGTCAACGACCTACACCGGGCAGCATGGGTGAGTTGACACCAACGTTCCCCTCCCCAAGACCTTTCCACCCTCACGCGAGCATCCACCCCCCCCAATCCTCCATGCCACCCGCAACCCTCCCTTCACCCCCCCACCTTCAAACCCCCCCAAACCTTCCTTCACAGCCCCCTCCCACCACTGTGAACCACACTTGCGGCTAATGATGCCGTCTCCGTGTCTCCGCAGGAGAAGCTGTCCCATAATCGCCGGGAGGGGGCCGGACATACGAATCCTCACCACCTTCGAGGAACAGATCCTGGAGGTGATGGGGGTGGCTGAGGACAGAGTGTTCATCAGTGCAGAGGTTGGCAGACACTGCAGAGATGAGGATCCATTGGGAGAGACTGCACACGTGAATTGTTATTGCCTTACTGACTGAGCCATCCCTCCCACTGATCACATGTCCATTCTCCCGCAGACCCTTAATCCGACGGCAACGGTCCATCCTGGGCCGCCCCCTCTCCTGCCTCCCAGGAGAACACCTCGGAGGAGAACTCCGAGGATGCAATGATCGATGCATCACAGCTGCCATGTTCATCCTCCACCAGCTTAGGTACACACACCTCGGTGGGAAATATAAGTGGAAAGGCTTCTGGGCCACAATCTAGTGAGCACCACACAGCTGCTGATGCACATCAGGTGGAGGCAGGAACACCTAGGGAGACAGCAGTCGGAGATCTTCTGGATCCCAGGTCTGAACTGATGGAGACATTGGGGTTTGGTCGGGATATTCAGAGGGAGATGTCAGCGATGCTCCAGCAGGTCCATTGCCGATTGGAGGAGTATCAGAAGCTACGGGTGATGTCGCCGGAAATGAGTGGCACTGAGGCCAACACTGCTAGGGAGGTGACCGCAGTGGAGAGCCTGGTGCTTGATGTCGGCAGCATGAGTGAAGGTGTCCAAGGTGTGGTGCAGTCGGTGATGGTCATGGCTGAGGGCCTCAGCAGAATATCCAATTCACTGAGGATGTTACCCAGTATCAGGCTGACCTTGGTGAGGTTCTGTGGGACATGTCCCACTCTTAGATGGGAATGGCCGAGGTGCTGCGGAGCTTATCCCAGTCGGAGGTGAGCATTGCCATAGAGCTGCAGAGCATGGCTCAATCACTGAGGAGCATCACCGAAGGAGTTGACACCATGCTGCAGACAATGGGGAGCTACCATGGCTGGCAGGGCTAGATGATGAAGGGGCAGCCGGGGCTCGAACCAGCTGCCCCTCCATTCCAGGTGGCCATCAGCTTCTCCAAGTTCCACCCCTCTGATGAGGCTGCGTCACAAAGTCAACACATGGGGCAGGGTTGCACGGCCGTGCATGTGCCATCGGCAAGTGCGCAAGGGTCCTTCGGCCCCAGAAATCCCAGAGGACGTCCACCAGGGGCATCGCAGACCAGGGGGTGTGGTAAGCAGCTGGCTGCCTCCATCTCCGATGTGTACCCTGGGGTCACACCTAGATGTAGTGGTAGAGCTAGGAAGGCTAAGCATGTTGAGGATCACTTAGTGGAGCGGCACCATTAGGAGAGTGGGGCATTGTTGGACACCTGGAACACATTAAAAACACTTTACCACAAGTAGTATGACACCTCTGTCACTTTCTTCCACAATGCAGCCCAACCTTCAAACGCTTGACCCATCTCTCCAGGCCCCCCCCCCAGCATTGAGCCACCCCTCCAGTCGTGGGCATGTCCCCAGAGTGGGGACCATCCCCTGGTGTTCGGATGTTAGCTGCTGCATGTGTGGTGTTGCCTCCTGCTGTGTTCAGGCACAGTGTCCATGCATCAAGGTGTGATTGGGATTCTTAGCAATGACTCCCACATGTTACATGTCCCGCCCACCCACAGGAATCCACTAGGAAGTACTCACTTAACCACGATTTCCAATTCCTATTCGCAATGGCCAGAGGCTTCGGCAGTCAGTGGGGGTTACGGGTGGTCGGTAGGGCAGACGGGCAGGGGCTAGGGTTGCCCCCAGAATGAGTACATACGATCCAAGGGTTGATATGATGGTGCCGCTCGCTGTACACCTCAATTAAGTCATCCCTCAGCCTTCTTTGTTTCATGGAAAATAACATCAAACGATCCAATCTCTGTTCGTAGCCACACTTTTTATGCCCTGGCAACATTCTTGTAAACCTCCTCTGTAATCACACCACAGCAATAACATCCTTCCTGTAATGTGGTGACCAGAACTGCACACAATATTCCAGTTGTGGCCTCACCTGTGTTTTATACAATTCTAACATTATATCCTTACTTTTATATTCTGCACTTCTGCCAATGAAGGAGAGCATTCCATATTATTTCTTAACAACCTTGTCTACTTGAACTACTACAGGGACCTGTGTACCTGTACACCAAGATCTCTCACTTCACCTATCCCTCTTACTATATTCCCATTTATTGTGTATTCCCTACAACTGTTCGACCTCCCTAAATGCACAATCTCTCACTTCTCTGAGTTAAATTCCAAGCTGACTATCCCTGACTCGTCCGTACCTTTCTATGTGGCAGTTAATCCGATCGCTCAGGATTGATTCTATTAATTTTCCCACCACTGATGGAAGACTAACTGGCCTATAATTGTTCAGCATTTCCTTCAATCCCTTTTTCAACAATGGAACCACGTTTGAGGTCACTCTGTTGGGAGTTTTCTATAGGCCACCTAATAGTTCTAGGGATGTAGAGGAAAGGATGGCGAAGATGATTTTGGAAAAGAGCGAAAGTAACAGGGTAGTTGTTATGGGAGACTTTAACTTTCCAAATATTGACTGGAAAATATATAGTTCGAGTACATTAGATGGGTCGTTCTTTGTACAATGTGTGCAGGAGGGTTTCCTGACACAATATGTTGATAGGCCAACAAGAGGCGAGGCCATATTGGATTTGGTTTTGGGTAATGAACCAGGCCAGGTGTTAGATCTGGAGGTAGGTGAGCACTTTGGAGACAGTGACCACAATTCGGTGACCTTTACGTTAGTGATGGAAAGGGATAAGTATACCCCGCAGGGCAAGAGTTATAGCTGGGGGAAGGGCAATTATGATGCCATTAGACATGACTTAGGATGTGTAGGTTGGAGAAGTAGGCTGCAAGGGTTGGGCACACTGGATATGTGGAGCTTGTTCAAGGAACAGCTATTGCGTGTTCTTGATAAGTACGCACCAGTCAGGCAGGGAGGAAGGGGTAGAGCGAGGGAACCGTGGTTTACCAAAGAAGTGGAATGTCTTGTTAAGAGGAAGAAGGAGGCCTATGTGAAGATGAGGCGTGAAGTTTCAGTTGGGGCGCTTGATAGTTACAAGGAAGCGAGGAAGGATCTAAAGAGAGAGCTAAGACGAGCAAGGAGGGGACATGAGAAGTCTTTGGCAGGTAGGATCAAGGAAAACCCAAAAGCTTTCTATAGGTATGTCAGGAATAAAAGAATGACTAGGGTAAGAGTAGGGCCAGTCAAGGACAGTGGTGGGAAGTTGTGTGTGGAGGCTGAGGGGATAAGCGAGATACTAAATGAATACTTTTCGTCAGTATTCACTCAGGAAAAAGATAATGTTGTGGAGGAGAATGCTGAGACCCAGGCTATTAGAATAGATGGCATTGAGGTGCGTAGGGAAGAAGTGTTGGCAATTCTGGACAAGGTGAAAATAGATAAGTCCCCGGGGCCTGATGGGATTTATCCTAGGATTCTCTCGGAAGCCAGGGAAGAGATTGCTGAGCCTTTGGCTTTGATTTTTATGTCATCATTGGCTACAGGAACAGTGCCAGAGGACTGGAGGATAGCAAATGTGGTCCCTTTGTTCAAGAAGGGGAGTAGAGATAACCCCGGTAACTATAGGCCGGTGAGCCTCGCGTCTGTTGTGGGTAAAGTCTTGGAGAGGATTATAAGAGATACGATTTATAATCATCTAGATAGGAATAATATGATTAGGGATAGTCAGCATGGTTTTGTGAAGGGTAGGTCATGCCTCACAAACCTTATCGAGTTCTTTGAGAAGGTGACTGAACAGGTAGACGAGGGTAGAGCAGTTGATGTGGTGTATATGGATTTCAGTAAAGCGTTTGATAAGGTTCCCCACGGTCGGCTATTGCAGAAAATACGGAGGCTGGGGATTGAGGGTGATTTAGAGATGTGGATCAGAAATTGGCTAGTTGAAAGAAGACAGAGGGTGGTGGTTGATGGCAAATGTTCAGAATGGAGTTCAGTTACGAGTGGCGTACCACAAGGATCTGTTCTGGGGCCGTTGCTGTTTGTCATTTTTATAAATGACCTAGAGGAGGGCACAGAAGGTTGGCTGAGTAAATTTGCAGACGTTACTAAAATCGGGGGAGTTGTAGTCAGTGTGGAAGGATGTTGCAGGTTACAGAGGGACATAGATAAGCTGCAGAGCTGGGCTGAGAGGTGGCAAATGGAGTTTAATGTAGAGAAGTGTGAGGTGATTCACTTTGGAAAGAATAACAGGAATGCAGAATATTTGGCTAATAGTAAAATTCTTGGTAGTGTGGATGAGCAGAGGGATCTCGGTGTCCATGTACATAGATCCCTGAAAGTTGCCACCCAGGTTGATAGGGTTGTGAAGAAGGCCTATGGTGTGTTGGCCTTTATTGGTAGAGGGATTGAGTTCCGGAGCCATGAGGTCATGTTGCAGCTGTACAAAACTCTGGTACGGCCGCATTTGGAGAATTGCATACAGTTCTGGTCGCCTCATTATGGGAAGGACGTGGAAGCTTTGGAACGGGTGCAGAGGAGATTTACCAGGATGTTGCCTGGTATGGAGGGAAAATCTTATGAGGAAAGGCTGATGGACCTGAGGTTGTTTTCGTTAGAGAGAAGAAGGTTAAGAGGTGACTTAATAGAGGCATACAAAATGATCAGAGGGTTAGATAGGGTGGACAGTGAGAGCCTTCTCCCGTGGATGGAGGTGGCTAGCACGAGGGGACATAGCCTTAAATTGAGGGGTAATAGATATAGGACAGAGGTCAGAGGTAGGTTTTTTACGCAAAGAGTGGTGAGGCTGTGGAATGCCCTACCTGCAACAGTAGTGAACTCGCCAACATTGAGGGCATTTAAAAGTTTATTGGATAAGCATATGGATGATAATGGCATAGTGTAGGTTAGATGGCCTTTAGTTTTTGACTTCCCATGTCGGTGCAACATCGTGGGCCGAAGGACCTGTACTGCGCTGTATCGTTCTATGTTCTATGTTTGCATTTCTCCAGTCCTCCGGTGCTCCCCTCTGAATCTAACTACTTCTGGTGGCTGCTATGAAGGAGTAAGTCACACATTTGGTGGCTCCCGCTCGGGTCGGACTTTTGGACCTTTTCCCCCGATGTTCTACCGGACTTGAACTGTAAAACTGAAGACAGAGGCAATTGTGTACTGAATTCCCACATCGGTGCATGGAGAGAAGGACTAGAAGTGCTCGAAAAGGCAGAAACAGAAAGACAGAGAAGGCTTGGGCTGAAGCTACAGAGGGAGACAGCATAGCGGAGGACCGGACCTCTGGCTTGTCGACCTAGCGGTCAACGGAGCAGCTGATGCAAGTTATTCGGGAAGGCTTTGCTAAGCAGAAACGGAACTGCTTGGACCTGATAACTGAGTTGATTGAACGGCTGGAGCTGAGATTGGATGCCCAAGATCGGGCGATCCAGAAGGTAGAGAAGGCGCTGGCTGAGCAGGAGGAATAACAAATTGCGGTGGAGTTGGAGGTGGGGATGCTGAGAGACCAGCAGAAGAAGCTCAAGGAGAAGATGGAGGACCTAGAGAATAGGTTCTGCCGGCGGGACGATGGGGCATTCTCCCGACCCTTGGAGGTGGACAGGGCTCACAGAGCGCTCGCGAGGAAGCTGCCAATGGGAGACCCCCCCAAAGGCAGTGGTGGTGAGATTCCACAGGTACTTGGATAAGGAGTGCATTCTACAGTGGGCCAAGTGGACACGGAGCTGTAAATGGGACAACAGTATCCTGCGATTCTACCAAGACCTGAGTGTGGAGGTGGCCAGGAGAAGAGCAGGCTTCAACCAGATTGGGTCAATCCTTTTTAGGAAAAAGGTGAAGTTCGGACTGTTGTATCCGGCCCGTCTCTGGGTCACTTACGAGGAACAGCACTTGTATTTCGAGTCGCCTGAGGACGCGCTGGACTTCGCGAAAAGGAAATGACTGGTGGTGGACTGATAACTTTTGAGCTTTGCTGCAACGTTCATGTTCTTTTTTCTTTTTTTTCTCTGTTTCTCGTTTTTTGTTTTGTGGAAGCTGTTTATAATGCCTTCTGCATTGATTTGGGACCAGTTACAGCTGAGTGAGTTAAGGTTTTCATTTGCAATGTTGGGGGATGGAGGTGTGCTTGTTTAGACTTTGGTGTTTTTCTGTCAGGCAATTGTGTGGGGATTGTTTGATGTTGGAGTATGTTTGTATGAGCGGACGGGAGGGTGGGGAGGGAACAATAGGTGTGAGACTATCCGGCGCCAGGGCTGGGGGCCACCAAGCTAGCTGGATGGGCTAGCTCACGGAAGCGCAGTGGGGGTGTGCATATGTTCGGTTTATCAAAGGGGTTGGGTAAGAGTGTTGTTACTGGGGGGGGGGGGGAATGTTCTGCTGACGAGGGAGGGACTTGGGTCACGGGACAGAGAGGAGGTTGGGGGGTGGAGGCTGCCTGGGGGCGGGCCGGTGGAGGCGCGGAGCATGGGCTGGAGGCGGGCCCAAAAAAGGGGATGGCTGAACGGCGTGGGGCGGGGGGGACAATGAGCCTCCAACTAGGCTGATCACCTGGAATGTTCAAGGGTTAAATGGGCCAGTCAAGAGGGCACATGTGTTCGCCCATTTTAGGGGATTGAAGGTGGACATGGTAATGTTGCAGGAGACGCACCTTAGAGTAACTGACCAGATTAGATTGAAGAAAGGCTGGGTCAGTCAGGTCTTTCACTCCGGACTGGATTCAAAGACTAGAGGGGTCGCAATTCTGATCAATAAGCAGGTGGTGTTTGAGGTGGGTAGAATAGTCTTGGATGTGGGAGGTCGTTACATTATGGTCAGTGGGAAACTGAAGGGGGTGCAGGTCGTATTAGTGTATGCATCAAATTGGGATGATGTGGAGTTTATAAAGGGAATGCTGGAGAAGATACCGGACCCTGGACTCGCACAGGTTGGTCATGGGAGGGGACTTCAACACAGTTATTGACACTGGTTTAGACCAGTCAAGCTCGAAAATGGGCAGGGTGCCAGCAATGGCAAGGGAACTAAAAGGGTTCATGGAGCAGATGGGTGGGGGGGTGGATCCATGGAGATTTGGCCAGCCGATGGTGAAGGAGTTCTCCGTCTACTCACACGTGCATAAAGTGTACTCCCGGATCGATTTCTTCATTTTGAGCAGGGCCTTACTGGCAGGGGTGTTGGACACGGGGTACTCGGCGATCACAATCTCAGACCATGCTCCGCACTGGGTTGACCTGCAGGTTAGTAAAGACAGTAACCAGCGCCGACACTGGAGGTTAGATGTGGGACTTTTGGCTGACGAAGGGGTGTGCGAGCAGCTGAGGAAATGTATTCAGAACTACCTGCAGGTCAATGACACGGGGGAAATTTCAGCAGCGATGGTCTGGGAAGCACTGAAGGCAGTGGTCAGAGAGGAGCTGATCTCGATACGGGCCCATAGGGAGAAGGTAGACAGGGCAGAGACGGACCGACTGACTAAGGAGATACTACAGATCGATAGGAAGTATGCGGAGACCACAGAGGCAGGGCTTTTAAGGGAACAGCGGAAGCTGTAGGTGGAGTTCAGCTTGTTAACCTCAGGGAGGGCGGTGGAGCAGCTGAGAAAGGTGATGGGGGTGATCTATGAGTATGGAGAGAAGGTCAGCAGAATGCTTGCACAGCAGCTTAGAAAGAGGGAGGCAGCCAGGGAGATAGGGAAAGTAAATGACAGAGATGGGAACCTGGTTGGAGATTCAGCAGGGGTGAATAAGGCGTTTAGGGATTTATACAGTCGGCTGTACAGGTTGGAACCATCCTACGGGGCCGGAGGGGATTAAGCACTTCTTGGGGGGGGGGGGGCTGAATTTCTCAAAGGTGGACAGGGAGCTTGTAGAAGGGCTGGGGGTCCCGATTGGGTTGGAAGAGATAGTGGAGGGTCTGAAGGCCAGGCAGTCGGGTAAAGCCCCGGTGCCGGACGGGTACCCAGTGGAGTTTTATAAAAAGTTCTCTGGGATATTGGGGCCAGTGTTGATGAGGATGTTCAATGAGGCAAGGGAAAGAGAGGTGCTGCTCCCAACGATGTCACAGGCCACGATTTCGCTGATTCTGAAGCGGGACAAGAACCCGGAGCTGTGTGGGTCCTACAGGCCGATATCCCTGTTGAATGTAGACGCCAAATTGCTGGCCAAAATTTGGTCCTCCAAGAATGAGGATTGGTTCCAGATGTTATTGGGGCAGACCAGACGGGGTTTGTTAAGGATCGGCAGTTGGTGGCCAATGTAATAAGTTTGTTAAATGTGATCATGATGCCCCCGGAAGGTAGGGAGGTGAAGGTAGTTATTGCAATGGATGCAGAAAAGGCTTTTGATCGGGTAGAATGGGATTATCTGTGGGAGATACTGGGACGGTTCAGATTTGGGCGGGGCTTTATTGACTGGGTCAGGTTACTGTATCAGGCTCCTGTGGCAAGTGTACAGACGAATAGGACAACATCGGACTATTTTAGACTGCACTTGGGGACGAGACAGGGATGCCCGCTCTCCCCACTGTTGTTCGCGCTAGCTATAGAGCCATTGGCAATTGCTCGGAGAGCCTCAAGGGGCTGGAAGGGGCTGGTCCGGGGCGGGGGGGGGGGGGGGGGGGGGGGTGGGGGGAGTGGAGCTCAGAGTCTCACTCTATGCAGACGACCTGCTTCTGTATGTATCGGACCCATTGGAGGAGATGGAAGAAATCATGAGGATTCTAGGGGAATTTGGCCGGTTTTCGTGGTTAAGCTAAATATGGGGTAAAGTGAGATGTTTGCGGTCCAGGCGAGGGGACAGGAGAGGCGATTGGGGGAGCTGCCATTTAGATTAGCGGGGGAAGCTTTAGGCATTCAAGTGGCGTGGGAATGGGACCGGCTGCATAAATTAAATCTGGCCCGATTAGTAGACCAAATGAAGGACGATTTCCGGAGATGGGATGCGCTCCCGTTGTCATGAGCTGGGAGGGTGCAGATGGTGAAGATGACGGTCTCCCGAGATTCCTGTTCGTGTTTCAATGTCTCCCCATCTTTATTCCGCAGTCCTTTTTTAAACGGGTCAACAAAGTGATCTGTGGCTTTGTTTGGGCGGGCAAGACCCTGCGGGTAAGGAAGGTAATGCTTGAGCGGAGTCGGGGAGAGGGCGGGCTGGCGCTGCCAAATTTTAGTAACTATTACTGGGCTGCGAATATAGCCATGATCAGGAAGTGGGTGGCGGGGGAGGGGTCGGCATGGGAGCGTATGGAGGCGCCTTCATGCAAGGGCACCGGTTTGGTGGCGTTGGGAACTGCACCTCTGCGTTCCCGCCGGCGCGGTACTCCACCAGCCCCGTGGTGGTGGCAGCCCTGAGAGTCTGGGGGCAATGGAGGAGACATGTGAGAGCAGAGGGAGCATCAGTCTGGTCCCCAATCTGTAATAATCACCGGTTTGCCCCGGGGAGTATGGATGGGTGTTTCCGGATATGGCGGAGATCAGGGATTGAGAGGATTGGGGATATGTTTATAGAGGGGAGCTTTCCGAGTATGAGGGCGCTGGAGGAGAAGTTTGGGTTGGCGAGGGGAAACAAATTCAGGTATCTGCAGGTACGGGACTTCCTACGTAAACAGTTGTCAACCTTCCCGCTCCTTCTGCAAAGGGAGATTCAGGACAGGGTAGTTTCCAGAGGGTGGGTAGGAGAAGGGAGCACCTCGGACACTTCTGGGGGTCAGAGGAGACGCAGACCGAGGAGCTGAAGCGCAAGTGGGAGGAGGAGCTGGGAGGAGAGATAGAGGATGGTCAATGGGCGGATGCATTGAGTAGAGTCAACACGTCCGCAACATGTGCCAGGCTCGGCCTGATACAGTTCAAGGTCGTTCACCGGGCTCACATGACAGCGGCCCGGATGAGCAGATTCTTTGGGGTGGAAGACAGGTGCGCAAAATGTGCGGAGGACGAGTGAACCATGTCCACATGTTCTGGACATGTCCGAAGCTTAGGGGATTTTGGCAGGGGTTAACACATGTCATGTCCACGGTGTTAAAAACAAAGGTGGCGCTGAGTCCAGAGGTGGCGATTTTCAAGGTGTCGGAAGACCCGGGAATCCAGGAGGAGAAATAGGCAGACGTTTTGGCCTTTGCTTCCCTGGTAGCCCGGAGACGGATACTATTAGCTTGGAGGGGCTCAGAGCCCCCGAAGTCAGAGACCTGGCTATCTGACATGGCTAGCTTTCTCTGTTTGGAGAAAATCAAGTTCGCCTTGGGAGGATCACTGTTAGGGTTCACCCAGAGGTGGCAGCCATTCGTCGACTTCTTCGTGGAAAATTAATCGTCAGCGGAAGTTAGTTTATCTTACAGTATAGAACATAGAACATAGAACAGTACAGCACAGAACAGGCCCTTCGGCCCTCAATGTTGTGCCGAGCCATGATCACCCTACTCAAACCCACGTATCCACCCTATACCCGTAACCCAACATCCCCCCCTTAACCTTACTTTTATTAGGACACTACGGGCAATTTAGCATGGCCAATCCACCTAACCCGCACATCTTTGGACTGTGGGAGGAAACCGGAGCACCCGGAGGAAACCCACGCACACAGGGGGAGAACGTGCAGACTCCACACAGACAGTGACCCAGCCGGGAATCGAACCTGGGACCCTGGAGCTGTGAAGCATTTATGCTAACCACCATGCTACCGTGTTGCCCCGTAGGGGCAGTAGGGGGTTAATAAATTACCTGTAAGGGAGGGAGACAGCTTTTGAACTATGTTTATAGTTTCATGTACATTGTTTATTATGTTGTTATAGCACCAAAAAAAACCTCAATAAAATGTTTATTAAAAAAAATATACTGAATCTAACTGAATTGTGATCACTATCCCCGGTATGGTCACCAACCGTCATTTCACCCACTTGCCCTTCGTTCCCCAAGGCCATGTTTGTAATATTCCTTGATTTGAAAGACAAACAAGTTTCACCCCACCATTTTCCCTTGCTGGACACTTTTAAAACTTTGCTTCTCCTTTAATTCCAAGTCTATCATTACATCTTCTACATCACCAGCTAAAGTTCTCCCTCCATTTTCCTGATCTGATTTTGACCTATCTGATTGTACTCCTGGGACCCCATTTCCTGCCACGCTAGTTTAAATACTCTCCAACAGAACTAGCCAGAGCCCCTGCTAGGATATTGGTCCAGCTCCGCCTGGGTGCAACCTGTCCGTTTTGTACAGGTCCCACCAGCCCCAGAACCCGTCCCAGTGCCTCAAGAATCTGAATCCCCCTCAGCTACACCGTCTCTCCAACTATACATTCATCTGATCTATCCTCCTACTCCTGCTGTCTCTCGCTTGTGGAACTGGGAGTAATCCTGAGATTATTACATTTGAGGTCCTGCATTCTAATATTTCCTAACTTCCTATACTCAGCTTGCAGGTCCTCATCCTTTAGTTTATCTGTGTCGTTGGTTCCAATGTGTACCACAACCACTGGCTGTTCACCTTTCTTCCCCAGAATGCCCTACAGCTGCTCTTGAACAGAGATCATAGAATTTACTATGAAGGAGTAAATTCAAATTATGCGCATTTGGCCCATCGAGTCTGCACCGCCTCTTGGAAAGAGCACCCTACTTAAGCCCACGCCTCCACCTTATCCCCATAACCCAGTAACCCCACCCACCTTTTTTGGACACTAAGGGCAATTTAGCAATCCACCAAACCTGCACGTCTTTGGACTGTGGGAGGAAACCGGAGCACCCGGACGAAACCCACACAGCCACGGGGAGAATGTGTAGACTCCGCACAGACAGTGACCCAAGCTGGGAATTGAACCTGGGACTCTGCAGCTGTGAAGCAACTATGCTACCGTGCTGCCCGGACCCTGGCACCAGGGAGGCAAAATACCATCCTCGATTCACATTTGTGAACACAGAAGGATCTGTCTGTGCCCCTAACTATTGAATCCCCTATCACTATAGCCCTGCCACTTGTTTTTCTCGTACCCATCTGAGCAGCAGAGCCACCCATGGTGCTGTGGTATCGGCTGCTGCTACCTTCCTCTGAGAGGCCATCTCCCCAACAGTATTCAAAGCGGTATATCTGTTTGAGAGAGGAATGACCACAGGGGTCTCCTGCGCTGCCTTCCTGAGACTTTTACTGTTCCTGACGGTCACCCATTTCCTTTCTGCCTGTGTGCCTTGCTAAACGTGCTATCCACGACTTCCTCAGCATCGCGGATGCTCCACAGTGAGTGCACCCGCGATCGTTCTGGGATCTAGCGGCCACATTTGCGGCTGGTAAACCACGCCCAGAATGTCACTAAGGGCTTGTGGCTTGTCTCTATCCTTAAGTGGAGACTGACAGCATAATTTGTGAACTTTTCACAAGGTCATGTAGCAGGTAATGCTTCTTTTTGGATATCCCGGATCAGTTTCTGTCAGGGAATGGGATGCATAGCAAACTGGTTTCCACTTCCTTCTATATCTGAAAGCAAGGTGGCACACTGCTGCCTCACGGTGCCGGCGACCAGTGTTCGATTCCCACCTGCCTTTGTCACGTTTGCATGTTCTCCCAGTGTCTGCATGGGTTTCCTCCGGGTGCTCCAGTTTCCGCTCACAGTCCTCAGATATCAGAATTTCTCACGCTCAGTCACGTTTAAAGAAGTTGGAAACTCCTTGATTACTCGTCCTCTGTGGATCAATTCTGACACCCGATACATCGACAATATGCCCAAAGAACCTGACAGTCAGCTGTGAGAATTCACATTTATTGAGTGCAAGTCTTGCTTTCTTTAGGTGTCGCAGTACAGCTCACCCTCATGTTTTGCCTGAGTGGATCTGTGGCTCAGTACATCATCCATGTGACACATGACTCTATCCAGTCCTTCCAGAATGCTCAACATTGTCCTCTGGAAGATTTCAGCCACTGATGTGATGCCTAAGGTTTGTGTTTGGAGCAAAACATCTCAAATGGTGTAATGAAGGTTGTGAGCAACCTGGACTATTTATCGAGGAGTAGTTGCCAAAAAAACAGTGTGGGGGAGGTGGGGGGAATTTTCAGTCGATGTTCGCCGTGGGCAAAAATGGTGTCAACAGCGGATAATCCGGCGAGACCACCGGAACAACAATATCTGTGACGCAAGATCCCGCCCTTTTTCCATCTTGTTTCATGGAGATTGAACTCTTTCCCAAGTTATCTAAGCTTTCATCCACAGGCAACATAGGATAACCTTCAGATTGACTGCTTTGTTCAACTGTGTAAGATCTACACAATTTATGATCGATCCTTTGGGTCCATCCCTGAGCACCAGGTTGTTGGTTCTGTTACAGGTGAAATAGTCCCTGCTTCAATAGAGAGTCAACTAATTCTTTACGTTTGGCAAGAGTGGATGAGGAACATTTCTGGGGATAAACAGACACACACACTGGCTTTGTATCTGACATAGAGCGATGCAGTATTCTGTCTTCAGCCTTCCTAGCCCTGTGAACAGCAGTGGGAATTCAGCTCTAAAGCTTTTGTGCTGATCCTCTTGGCTTTCCAGTTCTCCTACTCTGTCGGTATAGCCTTTCCTGCTCAAGAGTGAGCAACTCTGATTCTGAATCACATACAATGGCCTGAATTTTCCCCTCGGTGTGTGATCAAAGTCAGCATGGCTAGAAGCGGAAGTGAAACCTGCTTCTACTCGAGATTGTGGAATCAACACAATGTTATGCTGTGTGGGAGTGGGGTGGGAACACATTGGGTGCTGGGTCCAATGGAGACCTGGTGGGTGGGTTTGAAAAGTACAGAGGCAGCTCCATGATCGCTGCCAGGGAGGCTGAGGGAGTTTGGACAATCGAGTGCTGCAACCAGGCATCTGTATGGCAATGGCCTCAGCACCTGGCATCCACGGAAGGCGGCAGGAGAGGTGCGGTGGGCATACCATGTTTACCCCTGGCCCATTTGTCAGGTGAGAGCCTGTGTGCCCTTGCCCAGGAAGTAACAGCCAGGCCACATCATCGGGTCCTGATGCCCCAAAACAGCAGGAGAGGCCACCCCAACTGACCACGAAGGCTTGGAGCGAGGTGGCAATTCAGAGCAGTGGATGCAACATGGTGCTCTGCACTTGGATGCAATGCCACAAGTGATTCAATGATCATGGAATCAAAAATGTAGAATCTCAATAGTGCAGAAGCAGGACATTTGGCTCATCAAGTCTACACCGACCTGAAAGAGCCCCCTGCCTAGGCCCAATCCTCCACCCTATCCCTGTAACCACATAATCCCACCTAACCGTTTGGACACTAAGGGGCAATTTATCATGGCCAATTTGCCAAACCTGCACACCTTTGAACTGTAGGAGGAAAATGGAGCACCCGGAGGGAACCCAGGCAGACCCGGGTAGAACGTGCAAACTCCACACCGACAGTGACCCAAGGCAAGAATTGAACCCAGGTCCTTGGCCTTGTGAAGCAATAGCGCTGACCACTGTGTCACCTTGATCTACTGAGGTCAGCAAGGATAAGTGCAGAGATGGCATGGAACTGTGCGGAGAAGTGTAGCTCGCTACATGTTCCCCAGATCGGATAAGGTTGTAAGGTGGCGTGTGACAACTAGTCCTGAAGGGTACAATGCCAAGGCAGAAATGTCTGGCCACTTGGCTTTTGCACATTGGAGGATGCGGTGTCCCATAGCGACATGGCCAGCTAACTGGCTTTGAAGGAGGGTTTGTCTTCACCACCATGAATGGACCTTCAGGGTGAGGGTGCATTAATGATGCAATCTATTTGTCACTTGCAGGAGAAGAGAATCCAGAATGCAGCAGAGTGGAGACAGACAGGGTGCCAAACCTTAGCATCCAGGTTTGAGAGTGCGGCACTTGAGTTAGAGTTCCACTGCCCAGCTCATTCCACTGGTCATGCTGAAGCTGGGTCACAGCTGAAGGTAAGAGTGCAGTGCAATGGGACTGCAAACATTCATGAGGTCCTCTACTTTCAAATGGCAATGTTGCATTGACATTGCCCATTGAAGTTGCAGTGCAAATGGTACCACACAATTATAAAGAACAAAGAAAAGTACAGCAAAGGAACAGGTCCTTCGGCCCTCCAAGCTTGTGCCGATCATGATGCCCGAACAAAAAAGAAACTTTCTGCCCTTACTCAGTCCGTATCCCTCTATTTCCTCCCTATTCATGTATCCATCCAGATACCTCTTAAATGTTGCTAATGTGCCTGCTTGCACCACATCCTCTGGCAGCATGTTCCAGGCACCCACCACTCTGCGTGAAAAGATTACTCCGCACATCTCCCTTAAACCTTTCCCCTTTCATCTTGAACCTTGTAATTAACACTTCCAGCCTTGGAAAAAGCCTCAGACTATTGGCCCTCTGTGTGCCTCTCAGAATTTTGTAGACCTCTATCAGGTTTCCCGTCAGCCTATGTCTATCCAATGAAAACAATCCTAGTTTATTCAGCCTTTCCTCATAGCCAACACCCTCAAGACCAGGCAACATCCTGGTGAACCTTCTTTGCATTCTCTCCAAAGCTTCCACGTCCTTCTTACAATGTGGTGATTGGAACTGCACGCAATTCTCCAAATGTGGCCCAACCAAGGTTTATTATAGCTGCAACATGATTTCCCAACTCCTGTACTCAATGCCTGACTGATGAAGGCAAGCATGTCACATGCCTTCTTAATCATCTTCGCCACCTGTGTTGCCACTTTTAGGGACCTGTGGACCTGCACACCCAGGCAAGGGGAGAAATAGCTGGGGCCTTAACAGATATCTTCACATCCTCTTTGGCCACAGGCGAGGTTCCAGAGGACCGGAGAATAGCCAGATCCCTCTGTATGTTATGTGCCTAAGGGTTCTGCCATTTACAGTACAATTCTAGATTTGATCCTCCAAAATGCATCACCTTGCATTTGTCCAGATTAAACTCCATCTGCCATTCCTATGCCTAAGTCTCCAATCTATCTGTATCCTGCTGTGTCCTTTGACAATCCTCAGAACTATCAGCAAATTCGCTAATCTTAGTGCCATCCGCAAACTTACTAATCAGGCCACCCACATATTCCTCCACATCATTTGTATATACTACAAACAACAAAGGTCCCAGCACTGATCCCTGCAGAACACCACTAGCTACAGATCTCCATTCTGAAAAATACCCTTCCACCATTACTCTTTGTCTTTTATAACCAAGCAAGTTCTGTATCCACCTCGCCAGTTTTCCCCAAATCCCATGTGATTTTAGTTTTTGTAACAATCTGCCATGTGGGACCTTGTCAAACGCCTTCCAAAAGTCCATATAAACTGCATCCACAGCCCTTCCCTCATCAATTTTCTTTGTCACCTCTTCAAAAAACTCAATCAAGTTAGTGAGACATGACCTTCCCCGTACAAAAGCATGCTGCCTGTCACTAACATTTTTCTCGAGACAATTCACACCTCTTTAACCTGGGGTTACCCCTACCTCTGGATCTTTAAAGACTTAATTACCTGCAAATGCTCGCATTCTAAGCATTGTCTGGCATCTTTGACTTTGTCTATATATATGGTTCTGGAACATACCTCTTCATTCACCGGAGGAAGGAGCAGTGCTCCGAAAGCTAGTGTTTGAAACAAACCTGTTGGACTTTAACCTGGTGTTGTAAGATTTCTTACTGTGCTCACCCCAGTCCAACGCCGGCATCTCCACATCATTTTCCTCCAAATGTGCATATCTCCTGTCCCTCAGTATCCTTTCTAATAACCTCAACAAAAGCTTCAGGCTCACCGACCTATAATTTGCTGGATTATCCCTGCTTCCTTTCTTAAACAAAGGAAGAACATTGGCTATTCTCCAGTCCTCTGGAACCTCGTCTGTGGTCAAAGAGGATCTCCACTCTCCACTGCTCCCTCCCAATCACTCCCCCTTTCTCCCAATCACCCTCTTTTCTCCTAATCACTTTCTCCTCCTTTCTTCCAAACACTCACATTCTCTCTCCCAATCACTCTCCCCCTCCCTCCCAATCATTCTCCCCCTTTCTCCCAAACACCCCCCCCCACTCTCCCAATCACTCTCACCTCTCCCTCTCTCCCAGTCACCCCCTCCTTTCTCCCAATCGCTCCCTCCGCTCTCCCAATCGCTCCCTCCCCTCTCCCAATCACTCCCTGCTCTCTCCCAGTCACCCCCTCCCCTCTCCCAATCACTCCCTCCCCCTCCCAGTCACTCCCCCCTCTCCCAGTCATTTCCATCTGTGTCGAGCGACCCTTTCCACTGATTGCTGCCCCATGCATTCGCTACATAGAACCGTATACAGTGCAGAAGGAGGCCATTCCGCCCAGCGAGTCTGCAACGACCCACTTAAGCCCTCACTTTCACCCTATCCCCATAACCCAATAACCCCTCCTCACCTTTTTGGTCACGAAGGGCAATTTATCATGGCCAATCCACCTAACCTGCACGTCTTTGGACTGTGGGAGGAAACCGGAGCACCCGGAGGAAACCCATGCAGATACGGGGAGAACGTGCAGACTCCACACAGACAGTGACCCAGCAGGGAATCAAACCTGGAACCCTGGCTCTGTGAAGCCACAGTGCTAGCCACTTGTGCTACCGTGCTGCCCACTATTCCTGTTTCCACCCATGATATAAACACAATTTGCATTTATATTGTGGTTTCACCTAAAGAAAACAGTTCAAGGGGCTTTACAAAAACATAGACAAAGCAATGTCTACCAAGCAAAAAGGAGGTTTTAGAAGGGTTCAAAAGCTTGGTCAAAGAGATGAATTTAAAAGAAGATATTAAAGGAGTGACAAAGGGGAGAGAAGTTGAGAAGTTAGGAAGAGAATTCCAGAACCTGAAAGCTCAGCAGCTAAAGATAGCACAGAATCACAGAATTTACAGTGCAGAAGGAGGGCATTCGGCCCATCGAGTCTGCACCGGCCCTTGGAAACAGCACCCTACGTAATCCCACACTTCCACCCTAACCCCACAACTCCACCCTATCCCCGTAACCCCACCTAACATTTTTTGGTCACTAAGGGCAATTTAGCATGGCTAATCCACCTAACCTGCACATCTTTGGACTGTGGGAGAAAACCGGAGCACCCGGAGGAAACCCAAGCAGACATGGGGAGAACGTGCAGACTCCATACAGTGACCCAAGCCGGGAATCAAACCTGGAACCCTGGCACTGTGAAGCCATAGTGCTAACCACTGTGTCACCGTGCTGCCCATATGGATTAAAACGAGGGTTAAAGCAAAGCGAGCTGGATGTACAAGAGACCATGAGATAGACAAACAGAATATGGCTTTTTCTAGATTGACGTTTGTCTACACTTTTATCAGTGTAAAAGAGACAGCGGGACAAATGAAAATGACTTACTGTCACGAATAGGCTTCAAATGAAGTTACTGTGAAAAGCCACATTCCGGCTGTTCGAGGTGGCTGTTACGGGAATCGAACCGTGCTGCTGGCCTGCGTGGTCTGCTTTCAAAGCCAGTGATTTAGCCTTGTGCTAAACAGCCCTTTCAGGATTGACTCATTTTAGCTGACCCAGAGACACACAACATTTATGATCTCCCTCAGCCAATCACAAAATATAGCACTGCACATAATGCAGAATAAATTGGTACTGAGATTGTTTCGAGCAGCACATTCACCCAGAGCAGTGACGTCATTGACATTTCAAATAAACATGAGCAATATTAATATCACATGTTTCAAGGCAGCCTCACCAGAAAAGCGAGATTTACAAAAATAGTTCCTTCATATATTATCTTGATGAATGCTAGCTGAACACTGAAGAAACCTTCGGCAACTCTGAGAAAATCTACCCACATTCATATTAATGGCTCTGTTATAATAATCCAACCAAGCAAGTGAGTTATTCTGGGTAACGTCACTTAATTTGTGCAGCCAGTTAAACTGACTGTGAAGAATTGAGCACGCGACCACACAGTACAATGCAGCACAGTGAGAGGTGATATCTTTTACATTTGATGTTAAAACAACTGCCTTCTCAGGTGGAGCAAAAGATCCCAAAGAACTAGTCAACATCTGGTTGTTTATCACATTGCTGCTTGTGGATGATGTTTCTGTGTAAGATAGCACTGCTCCTACATCGCAGCCACACCGCTCCGTCATCGCAGTCACACCACTCCAACAACGCAGCAACACTGCTCCTACATCGCAGCCACACCGCTCCGCCATCGCAGCCACACCGCTCCGTCATCGCAGCCACATTGCTCCGCCATCGCAGCCACACCGTTCCGACAACGCAACCACACCACTCTGACGTCTCAGCCACACCACTCCGTCGACGCAGCCATATTGCTCCGACATCGCAGCCACACCGCTCCGACAACGCAGCCACACCACTCTGACGTCTCAGCCACACCGCTCCGACAACGCAGCCACACCACTCTGACGTCTCAGCCACACCGCTCCGACAACGCAGCCACACCACTCCGACGTCTCAGCCACATTGCTCCGACATCGCAGCCACACCGGTCCGACAACGCAGCCACACCGCTCTGACGTCGCAGCCACACTGCTCCGACAACGCAACCACACCACTCCGATGTCGCAGCCACACCGCTCTGACAGGGTTGGGAAATCAAGAACTAGAGGGTATAGGTTTAAGTTAATGGTAGCACAGTGGTTAGCACCGTTGCTTCAAAGCGCCAGGGTCCCAGGTTCGAATCCCGGCTTGGGTCACTGTCTGTGCGGAGTCTGCGCATTCTCCCCGTGTATGCATGGGTTTCCTCCGGGTGCTCTGGCTTCCTCCCACAAGTCCCGAAAGACATGCTTGTTAGGTGAATTGGACATTCTGAATTCTCCCTCAGTGACTCGAACACACGCTGGAATGTGGTGACTAGGGGCTTTTCACAATAACTTCATTGCAGTGTTAATGTATGCCTACTTGTGACAATAAAGATTATTAATCTATTATTACTGCAGCAACAGCCAGTTTAAGCAAGGTAGCGGGGGAAGGGCTGTGCAAGCTGGAAGGCCCCAGATGGAGGAGCTGATGGTGTTCATTAAAGAGGAATTCTGCCGGCAAAGGAAGGAAATGCGTGAGGATCGGTCGAAGGCCATCGAAGGAGCTGTGGCACCCCTGAAGAGTTCCCTGGAACGGGAGGAGAAGTGTTTGGAGATGTAGGGGTCGCAGATTCGGGAGATCGAAGGAGTGATCTCAGACTACAGCAATTGTGCGGTGGCTCTGGAGGGAGAGGTGGGACTCCAAGGAGACCTTTTGTAAAACGTTGAGGGCAAAGATGGAGGAGCAGGAAATTACCTCGAGAAGACAGAACCTGCGAATAGAGGGCCTGCCTGAAGGAGTGGAAGGTGTGAGTGCCACGAGGTATGCTGGCAGGGCTGGTGGCAGAAAGGGTGCAGAATAAGGCACCTGAAGTGGACAGAGCGCATAGGTCCCTGAGGTTGAAGCCTAGAGCTGGGGAGCCATCGCGGGCGGTGATCGTGAGACTCCACAAATTTGTGGAGAAAGAGAAGATTCTGCAATGGGCCAGGGAGAAGTGTACCAGTGACTGGGAGGGAAATAACGTCCGGATTTATCAGGGCATGGGAGCCCTGTTGGCAAAACGGCAGGCAGGTTTCAACAAGGCCAAGGCCGTGCTGTACTGGCGGCAGATCAGGTTTGGGGTGCTCTATCCGGCGAAATTACGGGTGACGTTCAGAGGCCAGGAGTATTATTTTGAGACCCCAGAAGTGTCCGAAGACTTCATTTAGGAGCATAAACTGGGGGAGAACTGGGCGGACAATGCTTAGGAACCGGGGTGCTGGCACTTTGTAATGGTTAGGAACATGTTCGAAGTGGGGGTAGGGATTAGAGAATTTTTGTCTTTTTGGGGGACTGTTTGTGTTTAACATTTGTTTGTTTGCTTTTTGAGAAGGCTGCCTGGAGTTCAGGAGAAGTCCTTGTTTGGGTGGGGGAGAGTAGGGTGAGCAGGGAGCCTACTTGAGCTGAGGAGTGGGTGGGGGGGGGAAGGGAGGTGCTTTTGGGCAGGGTGGCCACGCTCACATGTTATGCTGGTGAACAGAAGAGAGGTGGTGGGAGAGAAGGTCGAGAGGGGTGGCCGGGGGGGAGGGGGTGCGGGAGGGGAAGGGGGAGGGGAAGGTTGTTGCGACATGGCAGGGGGCGAGAGATGACATGGTCAGGGGTGGAGAAAGGGGCCACCTGGGATGGGCTAGGTATAGGGTGGAATTAAGGGGGCAGGAGTTAAGTGGGAAAGATGACGGATGGTAGAGGGGATTGGAGACGGAAGCCTCCGGTAAGGTTGGTAATGTGGAATGTCCGGGGACTGAATGGGCCGGTTAAAAGGTCGGGGGTGTTCACACATCTCAGGAGCTTGAAAGCGGGGGTTGTCTTTTTGCAGGAGACACATCTCCGTGTGAAGGACCAGGTTAGGTTAAGGAAGTGGTGGGTCGGGCAGATTTTTCACTCGGGGTTTGATTTGAAATCAAAGGGTGTGGCGATTTTAATGAGCAAAAAATGGGATTCGTGAGTGTGAAGGAGGTGAGGCTTCCAGTTGGGAGATATGTGATTGTGAGTGGGGTATTGGAAGGAGCACTGGTCGTGTTGGTGAATGCCCCAAATTGGGATGATGTGGGTTTTATGAGGGGGTTACTGGCAGTGATCCAGATTTTGCCACGTACCAGTTGATCATGGGAGGAGATTTTAACTGTGCCCTGAAGCTGAGGGTGGATAGATCGAGCCCCAGGTCGATGGGTAGGGTATGAATGGTAAAGGAGGTAGGTGGGGGGGGGGGGGGGGGGGGGGGTTTATGGAGAGGATGGTTTTGTTGGATCCATGCATTTCAGAACCCAGGAGGAAGGGAGTATTCCTTCTTTTCACAAGAAGGTGTATTCGAGGATTGATTATTTGTAGTGAGTCGGGAGATTTTGGTTGGGGTGGAGGGGGAAGAATATGCGGGGATAGTTATCTAGGACCATGCACCCCACTGGCTGGAGATTTGGTTTAGAACGGGACGAGAGCAGAGGCCGGAATGGAAGTTTGACTCGGGGTTGTTGGCAGATGGAGGTTTTTGTGATACGGTGCTGGTGGCGATTAAGGAATATGTGGAGTTGAATCAGAATGGGGAGGTGTCGGTGGCCATTTTTTGGGAAGCATTGATGCCAGTGGTTCGGGGGGAAATTATTTTGTTTAAGGCCTGTGTGGATAGGGAAAGGAGGATGAACATGACTGTCTAGTGAGCGAGATAGTGGAGGTGGACAATGAATATTCAAGGGTCCCACCATGGAGGGATTGGTGAAGAGGAAAAAGTTGCAAGGGCAGTTTGACATGCTGACAACGGAGAGGGCGGTAGGGTAACTGCGTAGGGCAAGGGGGGGTGCAATATGTGTATGGGGAGAAGGCGAGCCGCATGCTGGTGCACCAGCTGTGGAATCAGGATAGTCCAGGGAAATATTGAAGGTATGGACTGGGGCTGGGGCTGGGGATGTGGTGTCGGAGCCAGGGAAGATAAATGAGGCATTTAGGGAGTACTGCCAGGAACTTTATAATTCAGACCCGGGAGGAGAGGAGGGGGACATGGGGCCGCGGAGAAGGCATTCGATCGGGTGGAGTGCGGTACTTGTTTGAGATTTTGGGAAGGTTTGGGTCAAGATTTGTGGCATGGGTGCAGTGTCTGTATGTGGCACCAAGGGCGAGGGTGAGGATGAATGATATAAGCTTAAGAAGCTTTGATTTACACAGGAGTACGAGGCTGTCACCATTGCTGTTTGCGCTGGGGGTCGGCGGAGGGCGGGGGATTATATGGAGACAGAGGGAGCATCGGGTGTCACTCTACACTGATGATCTCTTGCTGTATGTTTCGGATCGGTTGGAGAGTATGGGAAGGATTATGGGCCTGTTGGGGAGGTTTGGAGGGTTCTCGGGATACAAGCTGAATGTAGGGAAAAGCAAGGTTTTCCCGGTGAATGAGCTGGGACAGCGGGCTAATTTAGGGGGGATGCCATTTACGGTAGCGAGGGATAGGTTTAGATTCTTGGGGATTCAGGTAGCGAGGGAATGGACGGGGCTCCATAAGTGGAACTTAACGAAGCTGGGGGATGAGGCTAGGGAGGACCTTAAGAGGTGGAATACATTGCACTTAACATTGTGTGTGTGTGGGGGGGTCCAAGTGGTGAAAATGAATATTCTGCCAAGGTTCTTGTTTATCTTTCAGGATCTCCCAATCTTTATACCAAAGGCATTTTTCGGAAAGTGGACATGATCACCTTGGATTTTGTGTGGGTGGAGAATGTGCCGAGGGTGGGGAGGACCCTGTTACAGAGGCAGAGGCAGTAGGGGGGTTGGCGTTGCCGAACTTGCTTCATTATTATTGGGTGGCGAATGTGGACAAGGTGCAGCGGTGGTGGGAAGGAGGAGGTTAGGCTGGAGAAGGAATCTTGTAAGGGGTCTAGTTTGGGGGCTATGGTGGCGGCTGCATAGCCAATGGCTCCGAATAGGTATTCAGGGAGCCCAGTGGTGTAGTCCACGGTGAAGATATGGAATCAGCTGAGGAGGCATTTTAGGGTGGAAGGGATGTTGGTGCTAATGCCGCTCAGCGAGAATCATCGGTTTGAGCTGGGGGAGGGGGGGGGGGGTGGATAGTGTATACAGGTGGTGGAGGGAAGTGGAGCTGGTCAAGGTGAGGGATTTGTATTTGGAGGAAGGATTGCAAGTCTGGTGGAGACGGTAGAGCTGTGGAGGGGAGTGAGTTTAGGTATCTGCAGTGTGGTGATGAAATGAAAAATGAAAATCGCTTTATTGTCACGAGTAGGCTTCAATGAAGTTACTGTGAAAAGCCCCTAGTCGCCACATTCCGGCGCCTGTTCGGGGAGGCTGGTACGGGAATCGAACCGTGCTGCTGGCCTGCTTGGTCTGCTTTAAAAGCCAGCGATTTAGCCCAGTGAGCTAAACCAGCCCATCACTATAGATACACAAGGGGTTAATGTAAGTACACGTAGACTAGATAGACACTAGAGGGAGCACCAGAGATGTGACACACAGACACTCAACCAATAGGTAAGATAGGACACGACCAATGGGCATTCACGATACACACAGAGGTGGCACTACCACAGGAGAGCATTCCACCAACCCATATATAAAGGACACAGCACACATGATCTGGCTCTTTCCAGTGGAGCCACTCAGTGGGTACAGACACAGGGTTGATTCAATATCACACCCACCATGTGGATTGTAGCAGACTGGTTCATCAGTCTGAGTAGCTATAGAAGGATTAATAGTAGTGGTGAATCCGAGTAGGAGAATTGTAAATAGTTTAATAAACGTGTTGAAGTTATCTCCACGTCTGAACCTTCCTTTGTCAGAGTGAACATCAAGGAAGCAGCTTATGCCATGTCAAGAGCATAACAAGACATGGTACACAGGAGTAACTGTTTCAATCCATATAGTTACAACTCAGCAAGCAGTGATAACCAGCAACAACAGCCGGGCAAGATGATCGAGATTCCGGTTCCACAGCGGCTCAAGTGCGACGGCAAGCTCCGCGAAAACTGGCGTGCATTCTGGCAAAGGTTTGAGATCTTCCTGGTAGCAGCCGACCTACAAGACATGGCCGATGCTGAAAAGACAGAGCGTCTGCTCACCATCGCCGGTGCCAGAGCAGAAGAAATCTTTAAAACATTCAAGTTCTTCAAAGGGCGAAACAGCCAGCTCCGACACAAACAGTGATGATATGGTCCTAGAAGACTACGACTCAGACGAAGGTTCTTTCATTAGAGATGGCGACCCCAGTACTGAATCCGACACAGACGCGGATGTGTTCTTCGGATTGGGGAATCTTCAGCCCAGCATATATGACATCCCGACTCGTGAGTGCAGGATTCTGCTGTGGCCTGACACCGAGAGACAGAGAGCGGTAGAAGCCCACAGAGAGCGGCCTGCTGCCACACAGAGAGTGGTCCACGCACCGCGAAGGGTTCCCGACTCTACACAGAGTGGTCCACGCACCACAAAGGGTCCCAGCCCCCACACAGAAAGCGATGAAAGACTCCACAGTGAGACAACTGCACGTCTCCACACAGAAAGTGACTTCAGTGTTACAAGCCTCCACGATAGAAGTAATGCAAGACTCCACACTGCAGTCCTTGCATGTACAAGAAGTGATTCAAGTGACACAAGCTTCCACAGTGAGCTCATGGACAAACTCCACGATAGAAGCAATGCAAGACTCTAAAGCGCAGTCCTTGCATGAACAAGACCATGAGGGTCTAGCAACCTCCTCTGAGCAACCAGCAGCAAGACGACTATGACAGTCTACCACGCTCCAGTGAACAACAAAGCGACTATGACAGTCCACCCAGATTGTTTGAACCACCAGAAGAAGACTCTGACAGTCTACCCAGCCCAAGTGAACAAGAAGCTACTGAGGCTCTATCCACTGTATGTGAGACAAGTGACGACAGCACCTACTTCCCATACAAGATATGCAATGTGGCAGACCTCAGCTAGTGTGTACTGAAGCACTCGACGATCACAGTGAGACCACTGGTGACTCCGGTGACACCACGTTACTTCAAACCTCATTCGCTCGAGCCTCTCCACAAGCAAATGCATTCCTGAATGTTTTGACTCCAGACATGGAGCATCAAGAAACATCAGCTGACTCCAGTGAATCTGCTATGACTCCAGACGGGGAGCATCGACAAACCAACATTGACTCAGGTGAAACAGACCAGACTCCAGATGGGGAGTAGCCAAACGCCAATGCTGATTCAAGTAAGCCGGACATGTCTCCAGATGGGGAGTGCCGCAAACTCAGTGACGGCACGCTCAAGGTGACAGCAGATGTCACAAAGCACGCGGACATGAGTGACTGTGTGAAGGACTCGTATTATCCACAGAGTGTGGTCCTTGAGCGTAGCGAACGTAACAAAACCAACCAACACAACATCACAACCTATGAAAACCATATCAAAGACAACGACACAATGCGTATCAAAGGCAACATCATCGATAGCAAGCACGACAAAGACTACACCAATGGAACTACGACTGGTACGGCATGGTACAACTCTGCCCATGAGGGACACTGTTACTGCTCAGCTCAGTACATACCATGGCAGGACGATGCATCTTCCCAATTCACGTGTGCTGCACTACCAACAGGCAACCTGGCTTTCAGGACAGATGCCATCCAACATCGCTATCACAAGCATCAGAAGAAAAAAAATACTCCAAATCAGACAACAAAGTGATTTGACCACTTGATGCACAGGGATGGTGTTCACAAGGACATACCACCATCAAAATCACCAACTCACCAACCCAACAAGAAAGACATTCGACCATGATAATTGATAGGTTTTGGACTCACACATATGATTTGGACTTATTTTTTAATGACTGTTGTCATAACTTCTACAGAGCATCGCTTATCTACCTGTTGTTCAATTTTCTTTAACAGTGTACAGAAAATATGTAACACGAAAAAAGAGGGGGATGTGGTGATATGCATCACTGTAGATACACAAGGGGTTAATGTAAATACACGTAGACTAGCTAGACACTAGAGGGAGCACCAGAGACATGACACACAGACTCTCAACCAATAGGTAAGATAGGACACAACCAATGGGCATTCACGATACACACAGAGGTGACACTACCACAGGGGGGCATTACACCAACCCATATATAAAGGACACAGCTCTCATGATCTTTCTCTTTCCAGTGGAGACACTCAGTGAGTACAGACACAGGGTTGATTCAATATCACCCCCACCACCTGGATTGTAGCAGACTGGTTCATCAGTCTAAGCAGCTATAGAATTAACAGTAGTGGTGAATCCGAGTAGGAGAATTGTAAATAGTTTAATAGACGTGTTGAAGTTATCTCCACATCTGAACCTTCCTTTGTCAGAGTGAACATCAAGGAAGCAGCTTATGCTACGTCAAGAGCATAACAAAACATGCAGGTTAGGGACTTTGCGTGACAGGTCTGGAGGGGATTCCCTAGATTGCTGGGATACACCCTGCTGGAGCGATTGCTGCTTCCATATGTGGAAGGGGAGGGAAGAATTGGGGATATATACAAGTGGCTGGGGGAGCAGGGAGGTGAGGGGTGGTGATGATCAAGGAGAAATGGGAAGCAGAGTTGGGAGGGGAGATCAATTGGGGAACATGGAGTGAGGCACTGCGAAGAGCAAACAGGACCTCCTCTTGTGCAAGGATGAGCCTGATACAGTTTAAGATGATGCACAGGGTGCATATGACTCGGGCGAGAATGAATGGGTTCCTTCAGGGGGTAGCAGATGAATGCGAGTGGTGTGGGTAGGGGCCAGTGAATCACACGCACATGTTTTGGGGTTGCGAAAAATTGGAAGATTCTGGGCGGGAGTGTTCGCGGTCTGAGCCAGGATAGTGGAGGAGGGAGTGGACCCGGACTATTTGGTGGCGATATTTGGGGTTTCAGAGAAGCCGGAGCTCATGGAGAGGAGGAAGGCCGATGTCATGGCCTTCGCCTCTCTGATTGCATGGCGGCGAATTTTGCTGGAGTGACGGTCGGTATCGCCAGCAGCATGGTTGGGTGACCTGTACGACTTCCTGCGGTTAGAGAAGATAAAGTATGAGTTAAGGGGCTCAGCAGGGGTGTTTGAGAAAAGGTGGGGGATGTTTCTGACCGTGTTTGAGGAGCTGTTCGTCGCAGGGGGGTGGGGGGAGGGGGTGGAGGCAGGGGATGGGGGGGGAGGGGAGGGAGGGTGAAAAAGGGGGAAGTCGGCACAGACTGTATAGTTGATTGTTGGGAAGTATGTTTCCTGGGGTTTTTATTTACTGTAACTTGTTTTGATACATGTTTGTAATAAAATACATTTTAAAAATAATTACTTTGATGTTTAATGGAGGGTACTGTACAAATGAAAGTTTTTTCTTTCACTGTGATAGAGATTAGAACATAAAGGAGTGTTGATGAACATAATTTATATGGATTTCCAGAAGGCATTCATCAAGATTCCACATAAGGGACTGTTGAGTGTGTATAGATTTTGGACCAAACTATTGGCAAATCGGGAATTTGTTAGAAGATAGGAAACGGAAAGGATGCAACATGAATATGTATTCAAATTGGCAGAATATGATAAGTGCTGGTGCCAGGAATTTGTAATGGGGCCTCAGCTTTCCAGTATATTTATAAATTACTGAGATGAAAGAATAGTGTTTCACGTCTACATTTGATGACACAGCAAACAGTGTGAATGGGATTTCAAAATTGCAAAGAGATATTGATGGATGAAGTGAGTGGGCAAGACTTCCGGTGGCGGTGTGAGAGGAGAAGTCGCGCACAAGGTAGCTCCCGCTGTTTTTAAGCCCTTTTTGCCCGGTTTCTTGGACGGATCCCTGTGGACAAACCAACTTATTTGAAGATACAAGATACCTGTATCAGAACAATGCCGAGAAAGGGTGGTAAGAAACTTGCAGACAGTAATTCGTCAACCGTTTTGGAGGCTTAGCGTAGCACCTCTGCCGAGAGAATGTTGGAGGCTGCTTCTGCAACGGCGGCTATGTTGTTATGTTACTTGAGTCACATAAGTCGCTACTTGCTGTAGACAATGTTGAAGAATATTCCAGTCTTCGAGGTAAGTTGAAAGTATTTAATTTATTGAGCAATTAACAAAGCTACTAAATGAGTTCGATACTCTGCTGATCTAACTCTAGCAACACAGTAAACTTGACTAGCTGTATAAACTGACTCTAAACCACATGTAGTGGCCTGACTGTGATACTTGCTCCACTCGTTCTGTTCTCTCGGTCTCTGCCGGGGGGTGAGGCCGAGGACCTGTGTGTGTTGTGTATTATCGTGGTTGTGTAATGCCCTCTGGTGGTGATGCCACCACTGGGTGTTCTGATTTCCCATTGGTTGCATGTCTAATTCTGATTACCCATTGGTTGCATGTCTACATATCATTACTGCGGCTACCCCAATAATGGCGGATCTGTTTGCCGGTGTGCTGTCAAAGGAATTCGCCAAGTTATTTGAGAAATAGTGGAAGGTGATTCTGGGCGGCCCGACTCCCACCGCATATGTTTTGCAGCAGAGCAGGTTCGATGGGCTGAATGGCCTACTCCTACTCCTTTGGAAATATTTTGTTAACAGTAAGAAGCCATGAACTGGCTTTCGTTTCTTCATGTTTTTGGTACACAGAGCTCTTACAAGGCAGGAAAGACAATGATGAAAGAAAAGCTGCAAAAGGAGGAAGGGAGCGAGGACAAGTGAAGAGACCAACATCAATCGCAGAATCCAACATTAACTTAACAAACCGTAATTGTTGAAATTACGCTAGTTTATGAACAATTTGTGAATTATTCATTCATATAACAGTATATTTTCTCAGTTATACATGTTCCTCCCAAACTGTAGGGTCAAATTAAGGGGACATCTGTCTGGTGACAGTTGTCTCTGCTCCAGCCTGTTATTATGCTTGTAAAAATTTTTTAATACATGGAGGGTATAGCAGAGCCTGTATTAGCACAGTAATCGTAAGTACATGTTAAAGAAATACTGAGCTTATTAGTCCTGCCCTAGGGAGAAAATTACAGTGTGGTTCCTGCAATAATGTACAAGATTTGGAAGCAAAATCATACAACTGAGCAAAGGGATGAATAATTAGACATTTCAGAGTGTCACAAACAAGAGGAGATGGTGGTGAGAATAAATATTTGCCTCCAGAGAATATCTCATAAAAAAAAATTGATATTGCATTGTGACATTGCACAGGCTCCAAAAGGTAATTAAAAAGATTGTCCATCAGCAACTTGTGCGTGCCCACATAAAGTATGAAACGGTTATCAGCCCAACCACAGATTCCAAGGGTAACTTGATGGTCCAGCTTCAAGATGCATAGAATCATGGAGTTACGCAGGCCATTCAGCCCATCATGACTACACCAGTCCTTTAAATGAACTGTCAAATTTGTTGCTCTATTAATAATGTTGGTAAACCACAAGTCTTTCCCTTATATCGATCAAATTACCACACAACCAGTTAGTTAGTCCAAAAGATGGTTTATTTACATACACAAAAGTTATCTCGACATGCAAACACAATATCTACTATGAGTTAAACTCCACCCATCAGCTACAATAACCTATACTTAACTTGAGGGCAACCGGCACTGTGCAAATGGATAAGTCCTTTATCTGTATTTCACTGGGCTGGTTCGAAGAAAGTGGCTCTGTCTCTGCTGGGCTCATCCGTCAGGTAGCGATCATTGGTCTTGAACTTAGCCGGCTGTTCCTGCTGCAATTGGGCTGGCACAGGCCAGATCCAAAAGAGATAGAACACATGGCTGCGCTCTCTTTTATCCCTCTGGGATTACACGCTCTTTGGGGTGGTCCTTAACTTTGGACCCAATAGTTCGACAGGGCTCTGATCACTATCTTCGATTTCGGTCAATAAAATGGCGGGTGCTTTGGTGGCTGAGCGGGTCCTTAGCGGTCATTGACGTTGGCAGTTGCGCTTTCTGAGTAAGGGGAGTGGTGCCAATCAGTCTGTGGCTGTACCAGTTGCTTGATTGGGGTTCGATTGTCCTGGGAAAATAGGCCATTAAAATGCAAACAAGCGGTGGCATCGAGCAGGTCTGGTCACCTGTGTTTCAGATACATATAGGCTCTGGGCGGAATTCTCCCCCCCACACCGGGAGGGAGAATCGCCGGGGCGCCGTGCGAGTCCCACCACACAGCCCCAGCACCTGCACGCGATTCTCCCACACCCCCCAAACCAGCGCGGCGAGAATCACGGCTGGCCGTTTGCAAAAGGCGAGCGGCGATTCTCCGGCCCGGATGTGCCGAGCGGTCGCCCCAACACGACAGGGCCCCGCCGGCGCGGTCCACACCTGGTTGCTGCCAACGGGAACTGCGCGGGAACGCTGGGGGGGGGGGTGTTGGCCTGTGGGGGTGGGGGAGGGGGGTTTCTGCACCGGGGGGGCTCCAATGGGGTCTGGCCTCTCTAATGGAGGACCCCTTTCCTCCGCCGCCCCGCAAGATCCATCCGCCATCTTTTTGCGGGGCGGCCTCGGGAGGACGGATGGTCAACCCGCGCATGCGCGGGTGACGTCATGTACGCGGCGCCGGCCCCGTCATTTATGCGTCGCCACTTTTCACACGCCGCCACTCCTATACCCCCGGGGGCGGGAAAATAGGGGGCTGGGAGCGGGCTCCGACGCCGGAGTGAAACACTCTGGGCGCGATTCTCCGCTGCCCACGCTGGTTGGGAGAATAGCGGGAGGGCCTCCCGACATTTATCACGCCCTCCCGCTATTCTCTACCCCCCCCCTCGCCCGACCCACATCACGAATCGCCACTCGCCGCTCGCCTTTACGCCCATTTTTTCACGGCAGCAAATACACCTGCTCACTGCCGTCGTAAAAACGTGCGCTGGATGCCCGATTGGGGCGGGAGCACCACCGTTGTGCTCGGGAGGGGACAGGCCCTCGATCGGTGCCCACCGATCGTCGGGCCTGCGTCCAAAAGGGACGCACTATTTCCCCTCCACCGCCCGACAAGATCCACACCTTGTTGGGCGGTGGTGCAGAAATGCGGAACCGCGCATACTCGGGTTCCGTCAATGGTGTGATGACGTCACCCGCGCATGCGTGGGTTGGAGCCGGCCGCGTGTCATCTTGGCGCGCGGCCTTAACGACGGTCGTTAAGGCCACGATGCCGTGATTCCCGGGGTCCCGCTCCTAGCCCCGATGGGGGGGGGGGAGAATCGGGTCCCGGGAACGGGCGTGAAGACTGCCGTGAAACACGGCCGGTTTCACGGCAGCCTTTACGACTCTCCGCATTTGCGGAGAATCTCGCCCTCCGGTTTTCACTCCGGCGTTGGCACTTAGACTCCCGTTGGGAGAATTGTGCCCTCTGTATCTGTCTGAGTCCTGGGTTGGCCATAATTCCCATGGTCCTTTGCAGGTGACCACCTTAGGTGGCTACAAATTGGTTCAATTGTTTTTTCCCTGGGATCTTGCTTTTTTTCCCCCTTTCAAGTATATAATCATTTATTTTTTGAAAGTTACCATGAAATCTGCTTCCACCATTCTTCCAGTCATCACATCTGGAATACTGTGAGCAGTTTTGGTCCCCTTATTTATGGAAAGATATTGGGTATGACTGAACAGCCTTGTTGCACCCGACACGGTGAAGTGGCAAGTTGGTTAAATCTTTTGCGACGCTCAGAATGCCTCACGAGATCTAACGAGATCCATAGCCCAGGAACGAACGCTCTGCCGCATTTAGAATTGGTCCACACAAACATTGGCCATGCATTACGGACCTGGGAGAGTCTCCCAGGCCAATAGAGACCCCTGGGTAGACAGGGACAGGGCACTCCCTTTGGCACCTGGGCACCTTGGCACTGCCAGGCTGGATCTGCCAAGGTGGCATTACCAGGCTGGGTGGGGCACTGACAGTGTGCCTGGGTGATAGTGCCAGGGTGCCAGGGTGGCACTACCATGGGCTGTGGCCTGAGGGGAATCATTCCGTGACCATAAATAGGGATGGGTAGGTCTGAAAATCCCTCAAGCTCACTTGGAGATCGGGGCGCCCTTTCAAAATAGCCCGGTCTTGCCGGCGAGTTCAGTTCTCCATTGCTGAAAACATTTCGAAGTGTGGGCTAGAGGGGGAGAAACTCCCAACGCCCCAAAAATGACGAAGGCCGCGGTTTACTGGCCGTATTCAAACTGATTCCGGAATCCTAGTGATGGGAGACGAGGAAATGGCTGGAGAACTTAATAAGTACTTTGCGTCTGTCTTCACAGTGGAAGACATGAGTAATATCCCAAAAATTATAGAGGGTCAGGGGGCTGAGTTGAGTATGGTTGCCATTACAAAAGAGATGGTGCTAAAAAAGCTAAAAGGTCTTAAAATTGACAAATCTCCTGGCCCCGATGGGCTACACCCTAGAGTTCTGAGAGAGGTGGCTGAAGAAATAGCGGAAGCGTTGGTTGAGATCTTTCAAAAATCACTGGAGTCAGGGAAAGTCCCGGACGATTGGAAGATCGCTGTTGTAACCCCCTTGTTCAAGAAAGGATCAAGACAAAAGATGGAAAATTATAGGCCAATTAGCCTAACCTCGGTTGTTGGTAAAATTCTAGAATCGATCGTTAAGGATGAGATTTCTAAATTCTTGGAAGAGCAGGGTCGGATTAGAACAAGTCAACATGGATTTAGTAAGGCGAGGTCGTGCCTGACGAACCTGTTAGAATTCTTTGAGGAGGTGACAAGTAGGTTAGACCAGGGAAACCCAGTGGATGTGGTCTATCTGGATTTCCAAAAGGCCTTTGATAAGGTGCCACACAGGAGGCTGCTGAGTAAGGTGAGGGCCCATGGTGTTCGAGGTGAGCTACTGGCATGGGTTGAGGATTGGCTGTCTGACAGAAGGCAGAGAGTTGGGATAAAAGGTTCTTTTTCGGAATGGCAGCCGGTGACCAGCGGTGTCCCACAGGGTTCAGTGTTGGGGCCGCAGCTGTTCACCATATATATTAATGATCTGGATGAAGGGACTGGGGGCATTCTAGCAAAGTTTGCCGATGATACGAAGTTAGGTGGTCAGGCAGGTAGTGCTGAGGAAGTGGGGAGGCTGCAGAAGGATCTAGACAGTTTGGGAGAGTGGTGCAGGAAATGGCTGATGCAATTCAACGTGAGAAAATGTGAGGTCTTGCACTTTGGAAAAAAGAATCCAAGCATAGACTACTTTCTAAACGGTGAGAAAATTCATAATGCCAAAGTACAAAGGGATCTGGGAGTGCTAGTCGAGGATTCCCTAAAGGTAAACATGCAGGTTGAATCTGTGATTAAGAAAGCGAATGCAATGTTGTCATTTATCTCAAGAGGGTTGGAATATAAAAGCAGCGATGTGCTACTGAGCCTTTATAAGGCTCTGGTTAGGCCCCATTTGGAGTACTGTGTCCAGTTTTGGGCCCCACATCTCAGGAAGGACATACTGGCACTGGAGCATGTGCAGCGGAGATTCACACGGATGATCCCTGGAATGGCGGGTCTAACATATGATGAACGGCTGAGGATCCTGGGATTGTATTCATTGGAGTTTAGAAGGTTAAGGGGAGATCTAATAGAAACTTACAAGATAATACATGGCTTAGAAAGGGTGGACGCAAAGAAACTGTTTCCGTTAGGGGAGGAGACGAGGACCCGTGGGCACAGCCTTAGAATTATAGGGGGTAAATTCAGAACAGAAATGCGGAGACATTTCTTCAGCCAGAGAGTGGTGGGCCTGTGGAATTCATTGCCGCGGAGTGCAGTGGAGGCCGGGACGCTAAATGGCTTCAAGGCAGAGATAGATAAATTCTTGATGTCGCGAGGAATTAAGGGCTACGGGGAGAATGCTGGTAGGTGGAGTTGAAATGCCCATCAGCCATGATTGAATGGCGGAGTGGACTCGATGGGCCGAATGGCCTTACTTCCACTCCTATGTCTTATGGTCTTATGGTCTTAAGGTATCCCACTAGAATCGGCGTGGGATGCGGACGGTAGATTCCAGGAGAAGCATCTCCTGGGATTCATGATGGTCGTTAAGCCTCGCGCGGGATCTAACCAGATCTGGCGAGACGTCATGATCTGGGCCCCACCCACAATTGGCAGGGCTCAGTCTCGCAGAGTTAAGTAAGTTTAGAAACCCACTTAACTCTGCTGATGCCAAATGGAACCAGCACCCGGGGTTTATGGCCTCGCCGAGAAGACTCCAGCCGGGTGCTGTTTAGCACTTGTTCCCACAAAGGTGGACCAGGTGGAATGGCACTTGGGAGGTTTCCAAGGCGATCGGAGGCCCCTGGCTGGTCGGCCTCCGGGCAGGTTGGCATCCTGGCACTGCTAGTGTCACCCAGACACCTTGGTACTGCCACCTGGCACCCTGGCAGTGCCACCCTGGCAGTGCTACCTGTGTGCCAGCATGAAGTGGGATGGGGGGCTCCAAGGACCCCCTTATAGGTGTGTTGCGACATTGGGGGCATCCGGGGGGTTGTGCTAGAGGGTCAAGATATCAAAGTGCCATTTAAAAATGGAGTTGGGGGCATTCCTCACCCGGGCCCAAAATATGGCAAAGTCGCCATAGTTCCAGATGACCATAGACTGCTTTCCCCTTTGAGGGGGAGATCTGACTGGCAGTGATTTAACCTGAGGATCAGCACACCTCAGGCGAGGGACAAAGTTGGGAAGGTAGGCTTTCAGCTGGTACGGTAATTGAACCCATGCTGCAGGCCTTGCTCTGGCAAGCTATCTAGCCAAATGAGCTAAACCGGCCTTGCCGCTAATCCCGCCCAGAACAGACTCTGAATTTTTCTTTTTGGTTTGATTGCAACCTAATGTGGGTAAATACTGGTGTGGCTCTCACCCAAAAAGCCAGCGAGAAACATCCCACCAAACTCACCCAAAATAGCACTTTAACATTTTTTGGTTAAATCACGCCCACTGTTTCACTGGAGGCGGTTCAGACAAGGTTCACTAGGGTGATCCTCGGTATGGAGAGATTGTCTTATCAGCCAAGGTTAAACAGGTTGGGACTCTACTCATTGGAATTTAGAAGAATGAGAAGTGATCTCATTGAAACAAATAGGATTGTTAAGGGGATTGACAGGGTAGATGCTGGGAGGATAGAACATAGAACATACATAGGGATATTTCCCCTCATGGGAGAGTCTGGGACCAGAGGGCAGAGTCTCAAAATAAAGAGGTGCCAATTTGAGACTGAGATGAGGAGGAATTTATTCTCTGAGGTTAAGAGTCTTTGGAACTCCTTGCCACAGAGAGATGAGGGGGCAGAGTCCTTGTGTATATTTAAGGCGAAGATAGATAGATTCTTGATCAGTAAGAGGATCAAGGATTACGGGAAAAGCAAGAAAGTGGACATGAGGAATGTTGGATTAGCCATGATCCTATCGAATGGCGGAGCCAATTAGAAGGGCCGAACTCCTATTTCTCATGGCCTTATGGTTTTACAATGCATTCCAGGTCTTAACTGCCAAAGGTTTAATCATTGTTAAATGCTTTACCTTAAGAACAATCATCAGATGGCAGCTAATGGCGGGTTCTTCAGTCGTTGTGCTCGAAACCAACCAGTTACATAGAAAATTGTTTTGAATCTGATGAGACTGCCAACAATCAAGTTTTCATTGTATTGAACACAATACACTGAAATTAAATAATTACCAGGGGAAATACAGCGGCTTGCTTAGATTTGGATTGAGCACCAGACTAACGAGATTAAAGTGTTCTCTCTCTCGTTGCCAGTTTTAAGGATCCTAAATTGAAATTAGTTTGGGAAGTTTCAATCCAGGTTTCAATGGGCAAAGGTCCAGAGCACAAATTGGCAAGTTGGCTGCCAACCCATTCCTGTCTAAGCCACAATCCTCCCTTTCCGAATGGTGCCAAGAATTGGTACAAGTTTAAAGATGAAGAACAGAGGGAACTGGGTAGATACATTTTTCAAGGTGGCAGTGCTGTTAAAAATACATATGCATTTATAAACACAAGCATAGAGTACATAAGTAAATAAGTTATATCTAACCTTCCCAAACACCAGTTACGCAGCAGTTCAGTATTATAACCATTTCTGGGCACTACACTGTAATGTTCTTTGATTTATGCTGATGTTGAATCTTGATTGATAGTGCTGACATCCTTTGTTTTACAACAAAACTGTTTATTACTAACACTATTCTAAAAGATTACTCTAATATCTAAGATTCATACAGTTGGAAATAATGGTCTAACATTAACTTACACTAAGATACTACATAGCTACTCTAATATGCGACTGCTATCAACTCCTCACTAACACCTTGCCCTTGAACACATGGTGCATCCGGGTCATGTACCTGCATACTGGCACCATCTGCTGGTCGGATGCTAGAACTACAACAGTAAAACATATAACTTCTAATACACATATAGATGATGATGATCTACTCATATTATATTCAGATGACATGAACTTTATGAGAGATGTGAAGGCCTTGAAGCAGGTGCAAGGGAGTTTAACTAGTAGAGTACTAGGGATGTGAAACTTCAGCTATGTGGCGAGACTAGAGAAGCTAAAGTTGTTCTGCTTAAAGCAGAGAGCACAAAGGAGACTGAAAAAGGGACTGTGTGGGGCAAACAGAGACTGAGAACAGATTGGTGGCAAACATAAAAGGGAATCCCTAAAATATTTTATAAATATATAAATAGAAAGTGTAGTGAAAGGAAGGGAGGGACCAATTAGGGATAACAGAGATCTTCTTGTGGAGACAGAGGACATGGCTGAGGTACAAAGAGGGTGTCACCCCAATCTGAGCTGGAAGAACAGATTTGTTTAATGACTCCCTCTCCACCCTATGAAGTTGATTAACTACAATTAGCCTAACATGGTGGAGTCAAATTCGACATGGAGGTGTGGATTGCCCCGGGCAGTACGGTGGCACAGTGGTTAGCACGGATGCCTCAGAGCGCTGAGGTCTCAGGTTCGATCACGGCCCTGGGTCACTGTCCATGTGGAGTTTGCACCCTCGCCCCATGTTTGCGTGGGTTTCGCCCCCACAACCCAAAGATGTGCTGGTTAGGTGTACTGGCCACACTAAATTGCCCCTTAATTGGAAAAAATGAATTTTTAAAAAAAAGGTGTGGATTTCCCCTGACAAATGTCATGTTTTCAGTCAATTTTAAGTGTCAAAAAGGAACAAAATGCGGCAGAAGTTGCATGTGAATGTTGCAGGCTTCCTTCACCCAGCTAATGACGGATAAGATGGGGGATATGGTGCGAAAGTCATTCATCTGTGATTCTTACAGGATGCGCATGGAAAATGGTGTGTCTTCACTTATCTTGGCCAGCCTTGTGAGGTCAGCAAACCTCTTTTGCGGGATGAGTAAAAGGATGAATCTGTGCGAATCTAGGTTCGGGATTAGGGACAAAACCCGCCTCACAAAGTCCATAACATCCAAACTTAGGGCATATATATTGCACAGTACCATTGGGGAGCCCTCCACCTCCCGCTGCCTGGGGAAAGTGGGCAGCATAATCAAAGACCCCACCCGACTTACTCACTCTTCCAACTTCTTCCATCGGGCAGGAGATACAAAAGTCTGAGAACAGATCTCAGCACCTGAGCATGAACAGATTCAAACACAGCTTCTTCAACGCTGTTACCAGACTCCTAAACAACCCTCTTATGACTGACCAGATTAATACTAACCTCTTGTATGCTTCACCCGATGCTGGTGTCTATGTACCTTGTGTTGCCTCATATGTATTTTCTTTTTATTTTATTTCATTTTCATGTACTAAATGATCTGTTTGAGCTGTTCGCAGAAAAATACTTTTCACTGTACCTTGGTACATGTGACAATAAACAAACAAACAAACCGTCCGCTTACCAACACATATCTACCACTCAGATCCACAATGAATCTCTTCATTGAAAAATACACCCTTCTACTTATTACTACGGCCACCCCTCTCGCCTTCATTCCAGACCAGAGTGATACACCTGGCCAACCCATCCTCTTCTCAGTTTTGTCTGGTCTGCCACATTCAAATGAGTCTCCTGAAGAAACATCAAGTCCGCTCCCAGGCTCTTCAGATGAGCAAATATGTGCGACCTTTTAACTGGGTCATTCAGGCCTCAAACATTCCAAGTTATCAATCGAGTGCAGGGGCGCCTGCCTCCTCCCCTCTGACAATCAGCCATATTTTTGATTGAGTTAAACGCCCCAGGTCCTTAAGCCGCACCTTATGGGGCCACCGCCAGGCTTCCACTGCCATCGACTCCCACATTGCAGCATCTTAACAAGACTCAAACCATCAGCTACCCCACACCTCCCACTCCCAATTCCCACCCTCCCCATCCTCAAGTTAAACCGAAAGAAAGAAATATACGAAACTGATGCACCATCAATGGACACGAGACGAAGATGAGATCCAAACGATAGGCTTTAATGCACAAGATGTGTGCCCGGCAGCAGACGTACAGAAGAAAGGCTGACTGCCGGGAAGCACGGGTTCTTATCTCCCACCTTGTAGGCGGAGCTACCTACCACTCAGCCAATCGGCTGAGAGGCACATGACTTACCCGGGCCAATGGGCAGCGAGTCCTCTGCACCAATAGCAGCTCACTTCCAAGGTACCGTAATACCCCTCGTCATACTACCACATTCACCCCTTGTTGAAAAAGAAGTGGGGGGGGAACGCAGGCATGAGGGTGGGGGGCGTGTCCCGTGAGTACGTGAGACTGGTAGTATGACTAGAGATGTTTAGGTCGTATCGTTGTATCAATGGCTGCCCAGTGACCTGCAACTTATGTGCAAAAGGAAAAAAACAACAACTATGTACAGTGTATAAAATTAGGGGGGGAAATGGGGGAACAGGTAAGGAAGAAAAGAAAAAAACACAAGAGTCCATCCGCAGGCAGAAGTCCACCAGTAGGTCACATCGATTCAATCAGTCAAGTGGGCGCCTTCGATGTCCTGCTTCACCTGCACAGCGGTGCCGGCGGCGTCGGAGCGGTGGTCGTCCGTGACTCCGGAAGCGACGATCCTGTTCCTACGTCCGTACCCCTGGTCGGAGCTAGCGGGGGCCAGGCCGGGGAAGGGGGTTCCTGTCCGCTGGGCCGTGGGGGGCGTCGATGCTGGGGGTAGTTGGGGTCGGGGGGGGGTGCAGGTGTTGGGTGGTGTGGCCGGGATCCAGCGGGTGCTAGGGACGGAGGGAGACCGTGTCCTGTCGGCCATCGGGATACTCCACATATGCGTATTGCGGATTTGCGTGGAGTAGCTGGACTCTTTCGACCAACGAGTCCTACTTGTGCACCCGCACGTGCTTCCGGAGCAGAATGGGCCCGGGAGTAGCCAGCCAGGTTGGGAGCGGGGTCCCTGAGGAAGACTTCCTGGGAAAAACAAGAAGACGTTCATGAGGCGTTTGGTTAGTGGCGGTACAGAGAAGTGACCGGATTGAGTGGAGGGCGTCTGGGAGGACCTCTTGCCAGTGGGAGACTGGGAGATTTCTGGACCGTAGGGCCAGCAGGACGGTCTTCCAGACCGTACTGTTCTCCCTCTCGACCTGTCCGTTACCCCAAGGGTTTTAACTCGTCGTCCTGCTGGAGGCGATGCCCCTGCTGAGCAGGAATTGACGCAGTTCGTCACTCATAAATCAGGACCCCCGATCGCTATGAATGTATGCGGGGTAACCGAACAGGGGAAAGATGGTGTGCAGGGCTTTGAATATGGTGGTCGTGGTCATGTCGGGGCAGGGGATGGCGAAAGGGAAGCGGGATTACTCGTCAATCACGTTGAGGAAGTATGTGTTGCGGTTGTTGGAGGGGAGGGGACCTTTGAAGTCCATTCTGAGACGTTCAAAGGGGCGGGAAGCCTTTATCAGATGCACTTGTTCAGGGCGGTAGAAGTGCGGCTCGCACTAAGCGCAGATGTGGCCTGTAGCCACCTGGGGTGACCACTGCCCAAACACAAAATGGAAGATTGCAAGGAATGTAGGGAAAATGGACATGTTGTAAAAAGCAAGCAGCTTGCAAAGCGCTTGTATATTTGGACTGCTGCAGAAACCAGTTTTGGCTGTTGCAGAAACCAGACAGCACTTATGAAAAGAAAACAGTTAATATATTAATGAGGCGATACCGGGCGATCCCCAGGCATAAAAGAAACAAGTTAACACTAATCGATACATTCAATGGAAGGCCAGACATTTCGGCGCCAAAGAAGCCCAAAACAATAAGTCCCAAGAACCGCCCCAGTGATCGAGATACTGCCCCGTTATTGGGGAATTCAAATCAATCGATTGGGAAGAGACCCAATCGATTGCGAATGAATAGAGGGTCCGCCCAGACCCTGAGAGAGGTATAAAACAAAGACCCCGACCCCAGCTCTCTCTCTCTGTCAGCCTCTCCTTGACCAGCTAGCCCCCCCAGCAGAACACCGTTGCAGCAGAAGAACCTTGTGCAGGAAGGGCCTGGGCAGAAGCCGCCAGCAAGTAAGTCACAACGCACGCTACGGGAATAGACACTCCTGACCCCTTTAGACCATAACCACTGGAAGTCTGCGGACCCTGGACAAAGCTAGAGGCCGTTGTTCCCTGATCCGGCAGTCCCCTTATCCAGATAAGTATTTGGCCTAGTAGTGGTAGGATTAGCCTAGTCTTATAGTTTATATGCATGATTAGTAGATTACTGTAATATAATAAACGTGTCTTATTTGAACTTACTAATTGGTGTATGGTTTTATTGCTTTGAACTTGACCTTGACTGGGGCTGGTTTAGCTCACCAGGCTAAATCGCTGGCTTTTAAAGCAGACCAAGTAGGCCAGCAGCACGGTTCGATTCCCGTACCAGCCTCCCCGGACAGGCGCCGGAATGTGGCGACTAGGGGCTTTTCACAGTAACTTCATTGAAGCCTACTCGTGACAATAAGCGATTTTCATTTCATTCATTTCATTGAACTTGTGGCGGTATCTTAACGATACCTGGCGACTCTAGAGCTAAGTAACGAAACAGAGCCAAATTGAGTGTTAAGCACACTCACCCAGAACGAGCAACAGGCCTTCCCTGGTCACTGTCCTGACCTCCTCGATGGAGTAGGGCAGGTTGCGGGTCTTTATGAAATGGAAAAAGCGGGTGACCCCTGGGTGGCAGAGGTCCATGTGGAGGGTTCGGAGGCGGTCCACTTGTGCGTTGGCACAGGTGCCGCGGGACAGGGCATCGGGAGGCTCATTTAGCTTCCCAGGACAATACAAGATGTCGTAGTTGTACGTGGACAACTCGATCCTCCACCGCAAGATATTATCGTTCATTATCTTGCCCCTCTGTGCATTATCAAACATGAAAGCCACTGACCGTTGGTCTGTGAGGAGGGTAAACCTCCTGCCGGCCAGATAGTGCCTCCAATGTCACACAGCTTCGACTTTGCCCTGTGCTTCCTTTTCGACCGAGGAATGGCGGATTTCGGAAGCGTGGAGGGTACGGGAGAAGAAGGCCACGGGTCTGCCCGCTTGGTTGAGGGTGGCCGCCAAAGCAACATCCGATGCGTCGCTCTCGACTTGAAAGGTCGTCGATAGCGCACATCGTGGCCTTTGCAATGCCTGCTTTGATGCAGCTAAAGGCCTGGTGGGCCTCCATCGACAGGGGAAACGTGGTGGACTGAATGAGTGGGCAGGCTTTGTCGGCGTAATTGGGGACCCACTGGACGTAATATGAAAAGAAGCCCAAACAGCGCTTGACGGCTTTGAGGGAGTGGGGGAGAGGGAGTTCCATCAGGGGGCGCATGCATTCGGGGTCGGGGCCTCTCACTCCGTTACGCACTACGTAGCCGAGGATGGCTAGACGGTCGGTGCTAAACACGCACTTATCCTTATTGTAGGTCAGGTTAAGGAGTTTTGCGGCACGGAGGAATTTGCGGAGGTTGGTGTCGTGGTCCTGCTGGTCGTGGCCACAGATGGTGACATTGTCGAGATACGGGAAGGTTGCCCGTAAATCGTGTTGGTCGACCATTCGGTCTAGCTCCCTTTGGAAGACCAAGATCCCATTTGTGACACCGAAAGGAACCCTTAAAAAGTGGTAGAGTCGCCCATCCGCTTCGAATGCAGTGTACTTTTGGTCACTCGCGCGGATGGGGAGCTGGTGGTAGGCGGACTTAAGGTCCACCGTGGAAAAAACCTTGTACTGCGCAAACCTGTTGGCCAGGTCGGAGATACGTGGGGGAGGATACGCGTCCAGCTGCGTAAACCTGTTGATGGTCTGACTGTAGTCTATGACCATCCGATTTTTTTCCTCGGTCTTAACCACCAGCACTTGTGCTCGCCAGGGGCTGTTGCTGGCCTCGATAACCCCTTCCTTCAGAAGCCTTTGGACTTCGGACCTTATGAAGGTCCGGTCCTGGGCACTGTACCGTCTGCTCCTGGTGGCGACGGATTTGCAATCCGGTGTGAGGTTTGCAAACAAGGATGGGGGATCGACCTTGAGGGACGCGAGGCTGCAGACAGTAAGGGGGGGGCATAGGGCCACCAAATTTGAACGTTAAACTCTGGAACTCTAACCCCAAGAGTGCTGCCGCGCAGAGGTGGGTAGGGACGAAGAGCTTACAGTTTTTAAACTCCCTCCCCTGGACCGTGAGGCCTGCTATGCAGCACCCCGTGATCTGGACCGAGTGCGAACTGGAGGCCAGAGCGATTCTTTGTTTCACCGGGTAAACGGGAAGTGCGCAGCGTCTTATCGTGGCGGAGTGGACAAAACTTTCTGTGCTCCCGAAGTCCAGCAGGCAGCTCGTCTCGTGGCCGTTGAGAAGGATCTTCATGGTCGCCGTGGACAGCGTGCAGGGCCGTGACTGATCCAATGTTACTGAGGCGAGTCGTGGCAGGAACTCCAAGTCATCAAGGGCAGCAGGGTAGCATGGTGGTTAGCATAAATGCTTCACAGCTCCAAGGTCCCAGGTTCGATTCCCGGCTGGGTCACTGTCTGTGTGGAGTCTGCACGTCCTCCCGCTGTGTGCGTGGGTTTCCTCCGGGTGCTCCGGTTTCCTCCCACAGTCCAAAGATGTACGGGTTAGGTGGATTGGCCATGCTAAATTGCCCGTAGTGTCCTAATAAAAGTAAGGTTAAGGGGGGGTTGTTGGGTTACGGGTATAGGGTGGATACGTGGGTTTGAGTAGGGTGATCATGGCTCGGCACAACATTGAGGGCCGAAGGGCCTGTTCTGTGCTGTACTGTTCTATGTTCTATCCAGCAGCGAGTGGTCACTTGCGGGGTCCTCGGTGCCGATCCAAGATGGCGGCGCACGTCGGCTGCACGTGGTGGGGGGTGAACAAAATGGCAGTGCCCGGGGATCGCACGTGGAGTCGGGGGCCCAAAATGGCGGCGCCCGGGGATCGCAAGTGGCGTCGGGGGCCCAAAATGGTGGCGCCCGTGGATCACTCATGGCGGTGGGGGGTGGGGCAGCGAGGTCCGCGGGCAGCATGGGGCCCATGAGGAGCGTGGGGTGGGCCCGCGGTTGCTGCTCGGGACTGCAGCGACCGCCTTGGACTGGCAAACAGCCACAAAATGGCCCTTCTTGCCGCAGCCTTTACAGGTTGCGGCGCGGGCCGGTCAGCGCTGGCGGGGGTGCTTGGCTTGGCCACAAAAGTAGTAGCGGGGCCCCCTGGGTTTATCGGGGCGCCCTGCGGCGCAGGCCTGGGGGGGGGTCCTAGTCTGCGGAGGTGACGGGGGTCGCGTTCCATTCTGCCCAGGGGGCGCTGCGCGGTCGGGAGCGTACGCGCAGGTGCTGCGATTAGCGACATCTAGAGAGGAGGCGAGGGCCCGTGCTTCGGCGAGGCTTAAAGTTTCTTTCTCTAAGAGTCTCTGGCGGATCTGGGAAGATTGCATACCCGCAACAAAAGCATCTCTGATTAAGAGTTCTGTGTGCTCAGCCGCAGAAACTTGTGGGCAGTTTCTCCCCAGAACAAGGAGGGCCCGGTAGAATTCGTCTAAAGACTCACCAGGGAATTGCTGTCTCGTGGCCAGTAAGTGCCGTGCGTAGACCTGGTTCACCGGCCGAATGAAATGTCCCTTAAGTAAGTCCATGGCTGCGTCATAGTCTGTTGTGTCCTCTGTGAGCGTGTACACGGCATGCCCACGCACGAGTGGAGGATATGCAGTTTTTGTTCCCTCATTGGGCGGTTTTCGGCTGTGCTCAAGTAACTATTGAAACACGCCAGCCAGTATTTAAATGCTGCTGTTGCGTTTGGTGCGTACGGGCTGAGTCGAAGGCACTCCAGCTTGATACGAAGCTCCACCCTTTAAAACTTGTGCATTAAATTGATGCACCATCAATGGACACGAGACGAAGATGAAATCCAAATGATAGGCTTTAATGCACAAGATGTGTGCCTGGCAGCAGACGGACAGAAGAAAGGCTGACTGCCGGGAAGCACGGGTTCTTATATCCTGCCTTGTAGGCGGAGCTACCTACCTCTCAGCCAATCGGCTGAGAGATACATGACTTACCCGGGCCAATGGGCAGCGAGTCCTCTGCACCAATAGCAGCTCACTTCCAAGGTACCGTAATACCCCTAGTCATACCCTCCTCCCACCATTTTGTCCCCTACATCTCTTACGTTTACTGGTTTACACACCAGCAGGGTGGCACCCACATGAAGCCGGCAACTATCCTGAACCAGCCAAAACACATATACCCGATCCCAGACAAATAAAACAGGAAAGTGCCCAAGTAAGTAGATACCCCCCCCCCCCCCATCCTCCCCATCCCCCCAGCTCATGAGCACCAGACCCGCCTCATTAGAACAAATAAGAAAACCGAAAGGAGAGTGATGGATAGAGGAACATAGTAACAGTATTAGAATACATAGCAATCAAACTAATGACACATCACCCCAACGACTCAAAACAATTTACATATTTACAAATTTTCAATCCCTTTGTCTCGACGAAACTTATCCACCTCCTCCGGGGTGTCCAAGAAGTATTCCTGTTTATGAAGGTGATCCACAGGCGGGCAGGGTACAGCATTCCAAATCTCTCACCTTTGTGGAGAACTACCTTGACTTTATTAAAACCGGCACGGTGTTTAGCCAGCTCCGCACCCCAATCGGGCTACATCCTGATAACACTCCCCTCCCACCGCTCTTCTTTGTCTGCTTGGCCCACCATTAGAATTTTTTCCTTGTCCAGGAATCTATGCAGATGTACGACCATCGCCCTTGGTTATTCACCTGCCTACGGTTTCCTTCTCAGCGCCCTGCATGTGCGGTTCACCTCTGGGGAATGCGTGAAAACCTCCTCACCAACCAGCTTCCACAGAATCTGTGCCACATACTCCGAAGGTTGCAAACCTTCCAGCCCCTCCGGGAGACACACTATCCAGACAGTCAGCAGCCACTCTCGGTTCTCCAGCTCATCCACTCTATCCCGCACCTTTTTAAAACTACCGGCAATCAGTGAAAGCTCTGCTTCCATCAGTGCCAACCGGTCCTCAGGCTCCTCCATTTTTTGGAACGAAGGGCCCTTGGACTCCAACCGCTGCTCAACCCTCTCCACAGCTGCTTTTATTGGGTCATTGGCCCTTACCAGGTTTTCGGAGGTTTCCACCCTCTGCTTCTGAAATTGAGGGATTAAAAAGTTCACTAATTGTGCCAGGAGCACAGGCTCCGGGCCTGCCGCCATCGAGTTTTCGACCACGTTCTCCAGAGCCTGTCTGTTGCCGTTTTTATTCCCCCCCCCCCCCCCCCCCCGTTAATTTTGGAAGAATGCATGTCGGACCGCTGAAGATGTTTGCCAGCACCTTCAATGAGTTGAACTCGGGCTTCGGGATTCCATTGGTAAAACAAAATCCCCACGCGGGAGCCACCAAGTCCACGGCCATATACCACATGGCCACCACTAGAAGTCCATTAATCATTTGTTTGTTGTGTTTTATAATGGAGTCAGGGGCAATGTGGCCATATAGAGCTCTTGTCTCTGAGCAGCTAAGATTTAACTTAATACTGCTGGATTGGAGGATTACCGCAGAATGAAGGTTTCAACACTGCTGTTAGGAGTCACTTGCATGATGTGTTGGCCTTTCATTTAATACATAGAATGTGGCATACTAGATAGAAGTAAAGCAACATTAAAATAATAATTGAAAAAAATAGCAGTGAAGAGAAGACCAGCTAAGGCAATTTATGTTTTCATATATTATTAGTTCTGGATGAATGTTATAATAACAAAAGCTCTCTTGATAATTATTTGCTTTATTAGTTTAACATTCGAATTGTTCTACTGTCATATTAGAACAATTTTCAACTAGGCTGAACTTTCCCTGAACTTGCAGGTCATCGAAAGGTTAAATTTGATCTACAAGTAAATCCACTATTGTAAAAATACCACATTGTCAATGGCTCAAGGTGTTCCTCACAGAAGAAAACAGGCAATAATAGGTGGTGATGGTGAAGGATTTAGCAAAATGACTGAGAGTCTGGTAGACAGAAGAAGGGGTTAGGCATGTCAGACTGGAGGGAAGACTGGGCAGGTTGATGGCTCTACCACCAGAGTAGAGGTTGAGGTAAGATGCAGAGGAGGCTAAACTCAAGGTCAATGTCGCAGTGTGGAGCATAGGGCTCGAGCAAAGCACAGCAAGCCCATTTTAAATGTATAAAGACTATGATTTAGTGAGGTCATTAATTTATGGCGTGGTTCTTAATTTGTCTTTATAAACACAGCTGAAACAAACAATATTGCAAGAATGGACAACAATGGAGAAGGACATTCTCTTCACCCTCACTAATTTCAATTGAACTGACTTAATTACACAATAATTGCTGGTCCTCATATTTTACAATTATAGGGGGTTATTCTATCCCTTTGACATTAATGCATCTGTACCTGGGAGTTCCATTTTCATACAAAAACACCACCAACTCAGTCAGCATAATAATAAGATACCGGACATGTAGCTTTAAGCTTGAGTCTCTATGACAACTAGGTTGAGTTGGTATTCAGAGGAGGATATCAACTATCATAAATCTTGTATCTGAATTATGTGCGAGGGCATAATTAATGCTTTCTAACACAACATTGTACCTATGTGCTGAGCTGTAAGTTAAGTATGCCACTTCACTGATCTAATTTTATTTTAAAGTCCTTTATCATTGTCAGCCTTCTTTTTCATTCTTCATGTTTAAAGTAAAAATAATGAGTGAGCGTAGCGTAAGCGTCAGGCACAAACAACAAGTAGCAGTTATCCATTGACAACAGCACCACACAGGCAAACACAAAAGTGAAGTTACCACCCACTCTCACAACAGGAAGAGCTGTCTTCCATCCCAGCGTCCGTCACAGCGAGCCGCAAGAAAGAAGAGGAGAAAACGCCATGCAAATGAGTCCAGAGTTTGTCTGCCCCTGAAGAGTAGGATAAACCAACCACCATCTATTCCGAAGAATGGAAAGAGATTAAAAAGACACTCAGGTGACAGAACAACCTCCGATTCAACACAGTTTACCTGTAGTGACAGTGCCTATCGCTTCGACAGTAATGGGAACAAGAAATGGAAGGGTTATAAGGCTGCCAGACTGCCTGAACCTATGAACTCAGAGGCTTGAGGGGCGGAAGTAGGGTAGTAGTAATGATATAATATTTAGGGTGAACTGGGATAATTTGATTTGATTTATTATTGTCACATGTATTAGTATACAGTGAAAAGTATTGTTTCTTGAATGCTGTACAAACAATGCATACCGTACATAGGGAAGGAAGGAGAGACTGCAGAATATAATGTTACAGTTATAGCAAGGTGTAGAGAGAAGATCAACTTAATACGAGGTAGGTCCATTCAAAAGTCTGATGGCAGTAGGGAAGAAGCTGTTCTTAAGACCATAAGACCATAAGACATAGGAGTGGAAGTAAGGCCATTCGGCCCATCGAGTCCACTCCGCCATTCAATCATGGCTGATGGGCATTTCAACTCCACCTACCAGCATTCTCCCCGTAGCCCTTAATTCCTCGCGACATCAAGAATTTATCTATCTCTGGCTTGAAGCCATTTAGTGTCCCGGCCTCCACTGCACTCCGCGGCAATGAATTCCACAGGCCCACCACTCTCTGGCTGAAGAAATGTCTCCGCATTTCTGTTCTGAATTTACCCCCTCTAATTCTAAGGCTGTGCCCACAGGTCCTCGTCTCCTCGCCTAACGGAAACAGTTTCTTTGCGTCCACCCTTTCTAAGCCATGTATTATCTTGTAAGTTTCTATTAGATCTCCCCTTAACCTTCTAAACTCTAATGAATACAATCCCAGGATCCTCAGCCGTTCATCATATGTTAGACCCGCCATTCCAGGGATCATCCGTGTGAATCTTCTTGAGTTGGTTGGTGCGTGACCTCAAACTTTGGTATCTCTTTCCTGACAGAAGGACATGGAAGAGAGTATGTCCAGGGTCCTTAATTATGCTGGCTGCCTTTCTGAGGCAGCGGGAATTATAGATAGAGTCAATGGATGGGAGGCTTGTTTGCGTGATGGACTGGGCTACATTCACGACCTTTTGTAGTTTCCTGCGGTCTTGGGTAGAGCAGGCTTCACATCTTGTAGATACGTTGGATAAAGAATTGGGGGTAGGTGTACTTAAGGGCCTGGCACATAAAAGGTTAACATGGGACTGAGTACAGTACCGCCCCACACAGTGATAAGCGAACACATGACCCACACCTAGGGGTCAGAATCATGTGTAGAAGCAAGCATGGAGACAGCAGCTAACTTGGACCTTTACTGTACTTATATAGATAGTTTCTAGTAGCAGTTAATAGTCTACAAATACCTTAATATGCTCTACCGAACTATGCCCAACACATTACAACAGTGAGTTGTGCCAGATTGAAGTATCCATTATCTGGACTTCAGTACAGCATCCTGTCTCCAGTTGTATGATTCAGTGAAGTGTGGAGTTAATAGAATGTAGCTGGAGAGATGGTGTAGGAGGAAGTCTTTTAGATTCTAGGACATTGGGGCCAGTTCTGGGGAAGGTGGGACCTGTACAGGCCAGATGCATTGCACCTGAACAGGGAAGGGGCCAATGTCCTTGCAGGGAGAGTGCTTTATTAGTACTTTTGGAGAAGATTTTAAACTAAATTTTGCAGGGGATGGAAACCAGGATGTAGCATTGGGAAGGATAAACCAAATGCACAAAGGATTAGGAGAGACAGATAGCACTAAATAAAGAAATATGAGATGTGGCCAGACCAAGAGGAAATAATAAGATCTAATTTAGGTTTACAGTACTTGTCCTCAAATGCAAGGAGCATGGCAAATAGTGCATGGAGGGGTTGCAAGCACAAAAGGCCTAATGGGAATCTGATAGCATGGCAATAACGGAGACCTGGCTCAAAAGTAGAAAGAACGAGACACTAAATATTCTTGCATAAAAGGTCTTCGAGAAAGATAGACCGGGAAAGAAAGAAGGAATGTTCAATATTGACCAAGAAGAATATTACAGTGTTAGTGAGAGAGACCATTGTCCTAGAGAGGTCGACGGCAAAATCTGTTTGGTTAGAGTTAAAAAAAAACAGAGGTGCCAACATATTATTGGGTGCATTCTACACGCCACCAACTACTGGGAAAGATATAGGGCACGATTCAATGGAAAAGTTTCTAAGTGTGGTAGCGAGCAGGAACTTCCCAATGCTCGATCCAGCGAGGCCGTCACCGGTATCAAACGTTAATTCGTCCACTTAAGCCCCACAGGCTTCACGCCGCAAATGATGGTCCCACTGGCTGATTCACCAACAAGGGCGAGCAGAGCAAACCCCACACAGATCACAGCCAAGCCGCCGAGGAGACCAGCCTCACAATTCGGGGATGCCGACCTGACAAGGTTGTTGGACGCAGTCGAGTATAGACGGGATGCCCTGATTTCCCGAGGGGCTTGGATGATCAGCCACAGGACAGCCTGTGCCGCCTGGGAGGAAGTGGCAGCAGCCGTCAGCTCAGGGAGCGTCACCAGGCGGACCGCCACCCAGTGTTGTAAGAAGACCAACACTCCACTAGGCCGCACGGATGGGTTGGCACGGGCCCTCTGGCACCAGCCATGCTCGCCCGCCCCACCCCTAACCATGCACCTGGCACCGCCCCGCCCAGCACCATATTAAGCCCTGGCCCACCCATGTCCAGCAGTGCTGCCCACGCCACCCCACCCATCGCCCCCCCAAACTCTCCATCACCCCCATCACCCCCCCCCCCCCCACATCCAAACTCTCCCCCTTCCTCCCTCTGCGATGAACAAAGCCTGCAGCTCACAACCTCTGTGTCCCTCCCACCAACCACATGTCCAATTTTCTGCAGGATCTCCATCTGACAGTGCCCGCCCACCTCTTTCATGAGAAAACCACGGAGGGGAGCTCTGGGGCGACCACCGTATTCGGGGCACAGCTGTCTGCCCACCCTCCACCAAAGCAGTGACACATCTCGGTGGGCAGCGTAGTGGACAAGCATTTGGGGCACATTCTGATGAGCACCTCATAGTTTGTGATGCAGATCAGGTGGAGGCAGGAACGTCCAGGTGAGACAGCAGTCGGAGGTCTGCTGGGTCCTAGTCAGATGCTAAGCCTCTGGACCAGGTTTACCCAGAGCTGTTGCAGCCAACAGGGTGCGGCGTGATATTCAAAGGTGGTGTCAGCGACACTCCAGCAGGTTCATAACCAATTAGAAGAGTCCTAGAGGCTACGGGCACAGGAGATAGCACCAGCAATGTGTGGCACCGAAGCCAACACTGTTAAGGTGGCGACGGCAGTGGAGAGCCTGGTGCATGACATCAGCAGCATGAATGGAGGTGTCCACGGCGTGGCTCAGTCAGTGACGACCATGGCTGACCGCCTCAACAATATATTCGACTCGCTAGGGAACATGTCCTAGTCTCAGGTGGACCTGTATGAGGCACTGCGGAGCATGTCCCAGTCTGAGGTGGGCATTGCCGAGGCCCCCCAGAGCATGTCCCAGTCACTGAGGAGCATTGCCCAGGCCGTCAACATCATGCTGCAGACACTGGGGAGCCGCTAGGGCTGGTAGAGCCACATGACGCAGAGACAGTCGGGGCTCAATCCAGCTGCCCCTTCACCCAGAGGTGACCCCAGGGCCCTATGGGCACCAAACGGGAGGAGGGGGCACTGGGTGCCAATCCAGAGCCACCCTACGGAGTGGCGACGGCGGCCACCAACTCTCTCGAGACCCACCCTGCTGACAACGACACATCTCGGAGTCAGCACCTGGAATAGGGTGGCACAGTGGGGCAAGTGGGCTGGGGCCCTCTGGCTCCAGGGTCCCCAGAGGGGGAATGGGACTATTTGGCGCCGCCCTTTTGGCGCCGATCATTTGGCGCCGACCTTTTGGTGCTCACCGGTTTTGGCGCTGGCCTTTTGGGCGCTCATCTGTTTGGCGCCAATTCAGACTACTTCAGCAATTAATGATAACAATCTACAGCCTTGGTGCTACATATTCACATTTGAAAGCTAGAAATACAGTTTTGCTTTTAATTTCTCTTAGACCCCATACCAGAAATGGCTGAAAAAATTCTAAGCAAGCGAGACAAACCAAAATTAACACACGATGGATATTTATACGTGTTTGATAAATGTAGCAAAAGCGACCCATTGTTAATGTTTTGGAGATGCGAATTAAAAAATGAGTGTAAAGGTCGCATTCACACTAAAAACAATGAAGTAGTGAAGGAAGTGAACGGACATTCTCATGGTGCTTCAGCAGTGGGTGTGGAAGTTGCTACCATCAAAACAAGTTTGAAGCGTAAAGCTGAAGAAACTCTTGAAGTGCCGTCAACAATTATAAACGGATGTCTTGAAAATAGTTCTCAAGCTGCACAAGCGTCACTTCCAAACCCAGAGGCTATGAAAAAAATCGTAAGAAGAAAACAAAATCTAATAAAGTCTGCTCCTCCAAACCCTGCAAATTCAAGCGAGTTGGTGATCCCTGACGAGTACAAATGCTATGTGACGAGCAATGGTCAAAGTGAGAACTTTTTAAATTGGCGATGGTGGTCAAGAAGATGAGAGAATTTTAATTTTTGGGAGACAGAGCTGGGTAGTTTTTTTACGTGATTCAGAAGTGTGGTATGGAGATGGGACATTTAAGATGTCTCCTCCGTTATTTTACCAGGTTTATGTCATTATGGCAAGAAGGCATGGTGGGGTTTTCCCTGTGTTGTATGCTCTATTACCGAATAAGCGTCGAGTAACATACGTTAGAATGATCCGGATGATTAATGATTTGCTACCAGATTCCCACATAGATGTCTACATCTGCTTACTACGAGCAGTTGATTGCCGGGAATGCTCCAAATCAAAAACTTCTGAAATACATTAAGGCCGATGAGCGTATCTTAAACATCGCACAACAGTTTGATTCACGGGCACCACTTGAATATTTACGTGGTTTGGCCCACAACTATGAACTGCATTAAACTTTTATACTCATTTTACTTGTTATTTGGTGTTAGAAATAAATGTCATGTTTTTATCTATTATTATTATTAACCTATCATTACATTCCTGGCAATATATTCAATACACAACAAAGGCGCCAAAACAGCTGGGCGCCAAAATAATGAGCGCCAAATCAATTTAGCGCCAAAATGGTGGTGTCAAATGATCGGTTCCAAAAGGGCGGCGCCAAAACGTACCCGACCCCCCCAGAGGATACCCCCAGGGATGCGGTAGGCAGTAGGCTGCCTCCACTTCTGATGTGCATCCTGGGGACACACCCAGAGCATGGAAGGCTAAGCAGATCGAGAGGATCACTAAAACGCCACTGGGGGGAACGGGCATTTTGAGGTTCGGGGGAGGGTGAGGTGAGAGGGGTAAGGGTGGAGGGGGGGGGGGGGGGGGGGCGGCCATGGGGGCACTTGGGGAGACATATGTACAGCATTAAATTGTTGCACCCGAGAATTATGATGCCTCTGGCACTTTCCCCTACAGAGGGGCGGATGGAGGAGGGGGAAGGGGGTGGGGAGGAGGGGGAAGGAGGTTAGATGATGGACGAAGCCACGTCCTATGTGAAGCGGGTGAGGATGAGGGCCTCCCTGGCCCTCCAGGTTTGCCGGTCCCTCACTGCTGCTGCCTGTCCTCCAACTTCCACCTGGTCCTGTGGGTCCTCTCGGGGCTCGTCCTCCAGCCCCTCCTGGTCCGGTGCCTCCTCGTCCTCCTCTTCCTCGGCGGCTGCATGTTCCTCCCCCTCCACCTCCAGCACGTTGCCTCGCTGCTGTGCCAGCTTATGGAGGGCACAGCAGACCACCACAAAGCACGTTTCATAAGGCTGGTCCTAAGTGGGTACCTCTTATCCCCCAAGAGCCAACCGGCCATCCTGAGGTGATCCTCAAAGAGGCCAGGGATGTCCGACTGACCTAGCTGTTGTGCACACTCCCTATGAAACGTGCACACATGTGTATGATCGTCATGTGGTGATTGCACACAAGTTGGACATTCAGGGAGTGGAACCCCTTCTTGTTGATGTAGAGCACTCCCTGATGTTGTGGTGCGTGCAAGGTGTCATCCATGCCATCTATTACCCCTGGACCTGAGGCAACCCGGCGATGGTGGAGAATCCTGCTGCCAGGCAGCTTGTATGGCCTGGTCCATGTCGAAGTTTATATAGTTCGCTGCCCGGCCAAATAGGGCATCTGTGACCGCACGGAGGCACTTTTGGGCTGTAGCTTGTGAAGTGCCACACAAGTCCCCGCTCGAATCTTGGAATAATCCAGAGGCATAAATGTTCCGGGCTGCAGTGACGGAGCAGGTAACCTCCTCCTCCATGTGGTGCCAAGTCTGCAAGGACATGGCACAGGTACCTCACTGTCTCCTTGTTGAGGCGGAACCTCTTGCGGAACACACTGTCCATCATCTGTTCGAAAGACCAGTGACGCCTGGACGCCTTGGGCCGCCACCAGCCTCTCCCTCTGGGTACCTTCCTAGACTGATGGGCAGCCGGATCCTCAGGGTGTGAGGCGGGGCCCTGCAGATGTGCCGCAGCTTCGAGTCTCTATCGACGCTGTTGCCGTTGTCCGGTATCTGGCTGCCTGGCCTGCCAGCAGCACCGCGAGGGCAGGCTCCGCAGGATCCAAGATATCTCATGTAACATCTGTACGGAATTGGAGAATGTGAGAGACTGACAACCAACGGTGTCTTTCACTCCGGGACCCTCCATTCCATCAATGCTCCCCACCGCTCCCCCCCCCGCCCCCCTCACATCCCCTGCCATCCAACACATCCTGCCCATGCATCCCAGCCACAGTGGTGGGCCCTGGTCACTGGACTCCAGATCCTGTGCCCCAGACACCTGCACGTAACGTTACCTAGACCAGGCACCGGTCCCCTCCCCGGTGCACACACTCACTCCCTGGTCACCCTCTGTCCCCGGTGTTGGGACCCAGCCCCTGGATGTTCAGATGCTGGCTGCTACGTCCATGGTGTTGTTTTCTGCAGTGTTCAGCATTGCGTCCAGGCATCATGGTCTGATTGGGATGCCCGGCAATAACATCCACGTGCTACATGGCACCTCCAGCCATGGGAGCTGTGAGGTTCTCGCTTAACTACAATTTCCAATTTTGTATTAGCGGCCTTCAGCCGCGTGGCCAGAAGCCTCCATGGTCAGTGGGAGTTATGGGTGGTCAATGGGACAGGCAGGGGCTGGCGTTGCCCTTGTAACTGATAGACACGATCCGGGGGTGGCATGGCGGACCCGCCGGTGTTGAGACACCCACCCACCCCCAGCCCAGGGGCGACACCCCCATCAATGACGGTGCACCCCGACCGAGGCTCGCCTCCCCCCTCCACCCAAAGCACCGAGGCAGCAACCCCAGTGCCCCCGAGCTCATTGCCTGGGAGTGAAGATGGCTACTCATCTCCTTGGATTCCCGCAGCAGCCATTCCACCAGATTGACATTTTTAAAAAGGTGTACTAATCGGCGTGATGTGGCTGTTAAACTCTGCCCTTTGTGGGCAAATTTGCAGGGAAGTTACAATGAGGTGCAAAAACTATTGAGGAGCAAAAACTATATGAGAAGCTATGAAGAATGACAAAACTACTACACCACCCATTCCCCATTCCCAAACCCCACCCCCATCCCAGGAGGAAACAGGCCGGTTACACCATTCCTCCAGGAGTTTCTTTCATTGACATTACGCAGTGGGAAACACACTCATCTCTGAGGCAGAAGACTGAGGTCCTCAAGTGCCATTCCAGAGGGTCGAGCACAATATCCTGAGGGACACCATCTTTCCAACGGGATGTTGAACTGAGCCCCACTGCCTCAGGTGGGTATAAAAGATCCCGCAGCATTATTCAAAAAAGAGCAAAGAAGAGCAACTATCAGGGTAAATAACTTTCTCCTGAGATCTTTACTTACAATTCATTATCCCAGTTGTTAATAATTGGCAGATTAAAATGAGCAACCAATCAGTTGCCAAATGTAGTATGCATGGGTCACATTTCCATCCAGCTTAATGATCATTTCCTTTGGTAATTTGCACTGAGACTTGCAGTGAGTTAATTTTATTGCACTGGTTAAATGACTTTGGAACAACATAAGGACGTTTAACAGATTGGTGCTGCCATCTGTCCATCCCGTTCATGTGAAAGTTGTATAGGTGCTGCACTGGAGGAATAACATCCCTTGTCACATTCTAATTAATATTTACAGTCAGCATTCAAAGATGAGCAGAGAAAACTCCCACAACGCTGAAGAAAAAATCAGGCCCACTGCGCAAATATGTAACCCCATTGACTTAACACTTAGTCACAAGAATGCGAAGAAATGACTTCCTGTGCAACAGGACTCATTTTGTTCGATAGAAATTTTTATGTAAAGCAGTTATTTGCATAAAGTGTTAGTCTTCAGACTGATTCCATCTGATCTTTTTTTAATTTATCATCCTCGCTCGGGCTCCTTCTCTAATGGGCCACACACTGTGCACTGCTTTGCCAGAAAAAGATACATTAATAGTCAACTGCAAATTAAATTGGCTCATTGTATGAGTAATATAGGTTGTGCTTCTGACATCTTATCAATAGGACAAAATGGTTAGGGACCTATCCTGACTTTTCAGCCATTGCATACCCCCTCATAAAGCTTCCCGACCCCACACGTTCATATAATTAAAAGCCGAGGTGAGATGTCATAAAACACAAAACTGAAATCGTCATTTTCACAAGGTGAGGATCATATTTAAACTGGAAAGATGTGCTGTGGAAACCAGAATCCCGAAATAAAAACAGGGCGTGCTGGAAATACTCAGCATCTCTGGCAGCATCTGTGGAGAGAGAATCAGCTTTAACGTTTCAGGTCAATATTGCCTGTTAATTTAAGGCAAGGGTGAAATTGCCATGCCCATACATGCTAATTGTATCCTTTTTCTACCGCTACTAACATTGGCAAATACTAAACCAATGGCAGAGTTAGTGGGTGGAATTTAGCATTCTGTGCACAGTGCCGGCTGAGGCAAGAAAACTGGCGTGTAGCTCTCCTGCTGCTCAGCTGTGTTTTCTCTCCAGGTTCTCTGGCACAATACGGACAGAAAGTCTGGGGGGGTTTGGTTTCACTGTCACGCTGATAGGGTGGGGCCTGATCGAGCCAGCATCTGTTCTATCTGTTCTAAACTTTGCCAATGTGACTTTGTGATTTTTTTTTTGGGGAACATATGGTGAGGAAACCCTTTAATCATATACTGATTTATTATAAATGAATTAAAATGATGTCCTTGCCTTTTCTGGGTGGGAACCTCATTACATCACCAGCAAGGCATGGAGAAATTCTGAAACGAGATCTCACCACCGAGATTCCGTTCCTGCAGTCTTGCGGGAATTTCCACTGACGTCTTCCATTTCCAACTGTGGCTACGCCGGTAGAAAATCCCCCTCAATGACCGAGAAGCTAATTCGGCAGTTAATATTCCATTCGATTAAATTAGCATTGAAGCATAGAAATGTTACGGTGCCTAAAGAGGCCATTCTGCCCATTATATCCATGCCGGCAAAAAAAGATGAAACAAGTAACTAGCTGCTCATTTTTGTCCCACTTTCCAGCATGCAATCCATAGTTTTGCTGGTTATAGCACTTTAGATGCAGATCCAGGTACCATTAAAATGAATTGAGCATTTCAGTTACAACCACAAATTAGAGTCACAGAGTTTTACAGCACAGAAAGAGGTCCTTCAGCTCGTTATATCTATGCTAGACATCAGACACCCATCTATCCAATTTCCAGCACTTGGCCTGTATCTTTGCATACTATGGCATTTCAAGTGTTCATCGAAATGCTTCTCAAATGTTGTGAGGGCTGCCGCATCGACCACTTTTTCAGGCAGTGACTTCCAGATTCCCACCACCCTCTGGGTGAAAAGATTTTTCCTCAAATCCTCTCTAAATCTCCTACCCCTTACTTTAAATCTATGCTCCCTGGTTATTGACTCTTCTACTAAGGGAGAGTGTCTATTATTATCTATGTTCCTCATAATTATGTACTCACAGTACACTAGCTGTGGCCTAACGAGCATTTTATACACCTCCAACATAACCTCTCTGCTCTTATAGTCTATGCCTGGGCTAATAAAGCCAAATATCCCATATGCCTCCTTAACTTATCTGTCCTGCTACCTTCAGGGATCTTTGTGTATTTACTCCAAGTTCCCTAGGGCCTCTGTACTTCCTAGCATCCTACCATTCAATGTGTATTCCTTTGCTTTGTTAGTCCTCCCAAAATGTATCACCTCATACTTTTCAGGGTTAAATTCTATCTGCCACTGTTCTGCCCATGCGACCAGCTCACCAGGCAGTGAATTCCAGATGCCCACCACCCTCTGACTGAAAAGGTTTTTCCTCATGTTCCCTCTAATCCTTCTAACAATGATCTCAAATCCATGCCCCTTGCTAACTGACCCCTCAGCTAGGGAACACAGGTCTTTCCTGTGTACTCCATCTAGTCCTTCATTATTTTAGGTCACCCCTCAGCCTCCTCTGTTTGAAGGAACATGGTAGCACGGTGGTTAGCACAGTTGCTTCACAGCTCCAGGATCCCAGGTTCGATTCCCGGCTTGGGTCACTGTCTGTGTGGAGTTTGCACATTCTCCTCGTGCCTGCGTGGGTTTCCTCCAGGTGCTCCGGTTACCTCCCACAGTCCAAAGACGTGCAGGTTAGGTGGATTGGCCTTGCGAAATTTCCCTTAGTGTCCACAAAAAGTTGGGTTGGGTGACGGGGATAGGGTGGAGGTGTGAGCTTGGGTAGGGTGCTCTTTCCAAGGGCCGGTGTAGACTCGGTGGGCCGAATGGCCTCCTTTAACACTGTAAATTCAATGATTCAATGATTCTATGAAACAACTCCAGCCTATCCAATCTTTCCTCATGGCTTCAATTTCAAATCCTGGTAACATTCATGATAATCTCCTCTGTACTCTCTCCAGACCCACTGAGGGTACATTAGCCATGAGCGTAAACTGCGACGTGGGTCCAACAGATTGCCAGAGTTGGAAAACGAGATTCATGCTGGAGAGATTCTGTTTTCTGATTTTCCCCAACCCTTGCTGGTGACGTCACATGGTTCCTGGCGAGGAATGTCAGGAACCTCATTTCCATAAATTTTAATCACATTAGTGGACTCTCCTGTCATTACTTCCACCCTCATTGGATAGTGAAACCTGGCCAGTGTGACGTTACATCGCTGGTGGTTTACAACAGCTTTATAAAAACGTGAACCTGGACACCTCACTTGCAAGGGGGATATCGGAGGTGAGCATGTAGGCTGTCACTGCCCATCAGGAAGACCAATGGAGAGGGGGTAGTGGAGAGGCTGTGGAGGAGCCACAGATCTTGGGGGGGGGGGAGGCTCAGCACAAGCCTGCTGTGATCTCCAGTCTCGGGTGGGGGTTCCATGAGTGTGGTATCGGAGGTGGGGGGGGGGAGGGGCATTAGTGTGACATGGTGTGGGAGGGCATTAGTGTGACATGGTGTGGGAGGGCATTAGTGTGACATGGTGTGGGAGGGCATTAGTGTGACATGGTGTGGGAGGGCATTAGTGTGGCCTCCAGCTGTTCTAGGCACCTTTGCTGGCGTGTGAGTGCTGGGTTCTGAGAGGTAATGGTGATCCCGGATGGTTGCTTGACAGTGTGGATTGAGGGAGATGGGTTAGCCACCCGGTCAGCACAGGGGGTGAAGGCTATATTCCTAGGTGGGGATGGAAGCCACTCTTGGGTGGCCAGCCATGCTTTGCACCATGAGGGGAGAAGGACACTAAGGCTGAGGGGACAATGATGCCACTAACATATCTCCTCCACCCTCAGGCTGCAATCCACAGTTGAGGGCACCTGAGCAGTGGAGAAGGGCCCTGTACTAATCCAGTAAGCCTGGCCATCTGGGTTGGGTGGGTGATTGGATTGTGCACAAAATCCAAGGCTCGAATGAGCTGCAGGTGCTTGTTTAGGATCAAGTAAAGTTTAATCTGGAGGTTTGACACTAATGAGCTCCCCCATGACTGTCACAGGATGTGTATTCTGGGGCAAATCAAATAACCATTTAAACTAAATCAAATGTCTGCGCACAGGGCCCATCAGTTAATGTATGTGCCCTCAGTTATCACCCTTGGGGAGTCCTGAGAGCCACTAAGGATCTCCAGCGTTTACACCAATCTGTCATGTTGAGCTGAAAGAAGTTCATATGGGGTCCTAGCCATTGTGGGTGAGAGTAAGGGAGTGGAGCTCAATGAGAAGGCGCTCACAACAGTGAATGCCAGTGGTGGTATGTTTCATGTCTTGACTGGACAATGGGTCAGGGCATTGACACAACTCCTCAGTGCTGACATTCCGTTTCCTTCTATTCAATTATTGCAGTTATACAATCACTGCAAGCATGTCGCTCTATACTCCCCATGGCGTCATGGTGCTCCATTCATGAATTGTAAGGGTTGCCACTTCCTTACTGGCCAGGTCATTTGCGACAATGCCCTGCGACAAAATGCGACAATTTGCAGGAAGCTTCCCTGCCAGTGATCTCTTTAAGTTAAAGTCTGATAGGCTAAGGTCATGTTTACATTAAAGCATCCTCATGTTTACACCAAAGCGCCCTCGTGTTAACAGTACAGCATCCTCATGTTAACACCACAGCGCCGTCATGTTAACACCACAGCAACGAGATGTAATCAGCAAGGCTTCTAGAAGGGTAATAAATACCCTGAATCGCTTGGCTTGCCAGGGTTAGCTCTTTGTAGCTACTTCGGTACATGGGAGCAGCCGGACTCAAAGCCGAACAGTGAACCGCGACTGCAGATAACACCAAGAGGAAGAGAGATTGTCAAGGGGGTCAAGAAGGTCTGATCAACCAGAACGGGACTCCAGAAGCAAGATATTTTACTTGTTGTTAAAACAGTGATTTTATCTTTTGAAACAAAATAAAGTAAGTTAAAAATGTACTTAATTACAACCATGTATTTGGATCCAGAAAGGGCTAATTGAAGCGTGTTTATATTTTGGATGGTTCCCTGGGGTATAGATAATTTGAGAGATTGTGTTTAGTCCTAGCTGAACAGGCCATATGACATCTTAGTGGGATACAGATTATGTAATTAATGGGAGGAGCCAGGCCTGTCTGTAGTTTCCAGTTTTGCCAAATGCTGTTACATTGAGCAGAAGGGTCTGACAAGATAAATGTGTTCAGGATCTGCTTTTGAAAGGACCTCTCTCCAAAGATCTCCACACAGAGGACCACAAGGAAACCTGTATTGCTAACTTTATTTATCAGTGGCATTTGAACTGTATTGGGTTGCTTGGTTGAATATTCATAGTGAAGGTGTAGGGCATAAGTTAAAGTTTTTCCTTTTATTTAAGAACTGTATAACTGTTAATTGTAAAGCTATTTATTTGATGTTAATGTGGTCAATACCATGTTAAAAATAAAGTTTGATTTAACCGAAAAGATTCCTATTTGTCAGTGGAATCATTCCTGGGGTGAAGTACCCTTTCCTCACAGTTTTTAATGTTGTTGGGGTTTCTTGTCTGGTATCCGAACATAAATTGGGCCTGGTCTGGTACCCTAAAATATTTCCAAAATTCAAGCTTGGTTTTACTAATCACCACCTCCTGATTGAGTTACGTCACTTTCTCTCCTGTTTAATGTTGTCTTGCATTATGCCACTTCACCGGAATTATACAGTTTAAATTTAGAAAGTTTCTTTCAAGTATCAAGGGAGGGTCAGAGCAAGTTTGTCAGAGGTGTCTCCTGCACATAAACAGTCTACAATCATTCAAGGCACGATATTAATCCCCCCGCCCCCCAATCTCTCCTCCTCCCCGGTAAGTAGTGAGATCCCTGGCATGGATGGGAATTAGACAGAAAACATTTACTGATTCAAAGAGTTTTCCGTGGGTCAACAATGAGTGATTCCGGCAAGTAAACATTATATCCAGCTGATACCATGAATAGTCACTTGTACATTATACAGAAGGGCACTTAAAACTTGTGGAAGAGGGCAATTTTCAACCTGAATTTATTCCATCAGTAAAGGAGGGGAAAATATTGAAGTGCTGGGAAATAAAGTTTAAAAAAGATGCCCGCTTATATCTATAATGCAATTGCATGTAAATGGATTTGCAAAGACTGAATGGGTAGCGAAACAGAAAAATTCAAAGACAGAATTGCTGGATTGAAGGAAAACTGAAGTGGCGAGATTCATTTGGTGTTACTCTCTTTTATTAGTCTCTTAAGATCATTAATAAAAGTCGGCACGGGACTTTACAACACTTTCCCTGTCTTGCAGGAGGGTTAATTGATGCATCACCCTGATTGGAAAGGTTTCAACGCATCGATCATTGCAGTCGCACTGTCAACAGTGACAGCTGGAGAGGTCACCTCTGAGCTATGCAGCAAATTCAAAGGCTCCATAGAACCCTGGTTACTTTAGCAAAACTAATACCTGGAAATCTCCGCTCCCCACTCAGCAGGAATCATGTTGGATTACTTGGGTAAATACTTTTAGTAACACAAACAGCAACACCTGCTGCCTCCTACGTGCAGGTGTCAGGCTATCTGGTATTGCCAGGCATCAGCCGTATTTGACCTAGAAGGCCAGATACTGAAGATGCCAAATTGTATTCCTGTCGGACTCAGCATGGCCACTGAACTTGAAGACTTTCTCACATGATAATGAGCAATTCACCACAATGCCTCTCTCCAGCAACCCACAATCTTAAAAAAAAATTCATAGATTTCATAGAATTTACAGTGCAGAAGGAGGCCATTCGGCCCATCGAGTCTGCACTGGCTCTTGGAAAGAGCACCCTACCCAAGCCCATACCTCCACCCTATCCCCATAACCCAGTAACCCCACCTAACACTAAGGGCAATTTGGACCCTGAGGGCAATTTAGCATGGCCAATTCACCTAACCTGCACATTTTTGGATTGTGGGAGGAAACCGGAGCACCCGGAAGAAACCCACGCAGACACGGGGAGAACGTGCAGACTCCACACAGACAGTGACCCAAGCCGGGATTCGAACCTGGGACTCTGGAGCTGTGAAGCATTTGTGCTATCCACTATGCTACCGTGCTGCCCGAATTCTTGGGATGTGGGCATCGTTGGTTGTGCCATCATTTTTTTGTCCATCTCTAACTGCCCTTGAGAAGGTGGCAGTGAGCTGTCTTCTTGAACCGCCAAGTCCATGTGATGTAGCTGTCTATTTGTCTGCCATCATTCACAACCGGATGGGGCAGGATTGCAGATTGACCCACTGATTGTGGGAACTATGTCAGCAGCTTCCGCTGTTTAACATGAGTGTAATCTTGTGTTGCAGCCTCACCAACACCTCATTTCTAGGAACGGTCCTGGCATGCTCTCCTATACAAGAATTCAACTTGTATTGGTTTGATAGTAATGGTAAAGTGAGAGATATTCTGGGCCATGAGGTTACACATTGTGGCTGATTACAACTCTTGCTCCTCCTGATGGTCTGCAGCACCTCATTAATGCCCAAGTGTGAGCTGTCAGACCAGTTTAATATGATGCTCATGTCAAAAAACATGAATGGGGATGCCCAAAGTATGAAGACAGGACTTTGTCTCCACAAGGAATATACGGTGGTCACTCCCACCAGTCGTGTCATGGACAGATTCTTCTGCCACAGGTAGATCTATGAGGGAAAGTTAGGGCAGGTTTTTTTCCTCTTATTCAATCTCCTACTAGAAGCTACAGGCCCAGTGTCATCCATGGGCCCGATTTAATTTTTAAAAAACAGTCTGTTCTGGGTGGGAATCAGGGGTAGTCCCCGGCGCTTGTAGTTCTGGAAATGACCTCACTATCTAAAAGCACTCTGTTTTTTTCTCGGCCCAGGTGGCCGTTCCCTACACATCTCCTGCACTGAGGAATTCTGACAAGCATTTTTAAATGGCGCCCCAATCTCTTGATCCCCTTGCTCACACTGCCAAGGTAATTGGGGGCACCAGCAGTGCCAGGGTATCAGCCTGTCCAGATCTCGCGAGGCGCGATGAACCAGATAAATCTACCGGCCGTGTCGTGTCCTGAGTTGAGCATGGCGCGGCCATTAGATCGTACCCGTTAACTCTGTTGCTACCCATAGGTTCTGCCAGATCTGCTGAGTATTTTTAGCTTGATGATCACCATTACAAATACTACTGCCCTGCTCCTGATTTATTTAGTTAACTGAATTTAATTTCCCACCTGCCATGGTGGGATTTGAACTCAACTCATCTCTCTGGATAATTAGCCCACGCCTCTGGATCATAGTCCAATAATACAGCCAGTATGTTACCACAACAGACCGCTTTCATGCCCGACTTTTCAGGAAGCTCTCCATTTATTCACCTAGAAATCCAAGACATGCACCTCATACCTCTACTCCATGTCTTTGTACACGGACACCAACGCTATATATTCCAGTGCCTTAATTTAAAGCAGGCATTGTCAAACTCAGGGGCACTACCTGTGGATGGGTCACAGGTGAATGCCGGGAAGGTTGCGGAGCGGTCCGTCGCAGCGCACCCTATTGCGCAAATCTGCACCCAACAGCCCCAGCAGCCGGCGTTTAATAATGCCGGCTGCGAGCGGCCTTTAAAATGGCCAGGAACAGATAAAAAAATGTGGCCGCACTGCGCATGCGTGCCCGATCATCGGTGTGCCCGATCATCGGTGCGCATCGGGCACGCATGCGCAGTGCGGCCGCATTTTTTTTTAATATGGTCGCAGCCTTTTTTTTTTCAAGTTCGTAGGGCCAAAGGGACCCAAAACCATTTCCTCCATTTTGATCAGCAACAAAGAAGGTAAGAGAAAATGGTGGGTCGCCCAGATCCGCCGGCATGGGTCGCGAAGGTCGGCCGGCGTGGGTTGCGAAGGTCGGCCGGGTTGGGTCCCGAAGGTTGGCCGGTTGGTAAAAATGGGTCCCTGGAAAATAAGTTTGAAAAACACTGCTTCAAAGTACCTCCTTTAACCCTGTTGTGATTAAACGAGGGAATTTCTGTGTTCATGCCACACGTCACTATGAATCAGCTCAAGTTAAGATGCAAGTTGCCTTCCCTTACTCAATTTTCAAAATGGAAACTGGCAGATGAGGTGCATTTAGAACCAGGTCAGTTTGATTAATCTGGGATTTAATATTCTAGGTACTAACTCAGTTATAAAATATCGGGTATGTGAGATTTAGACATTGTGTGAACATTAACGTAACATCCAATATCATAACCACCACAGACTTATGAGAATTACTTCCATTCCATGTAAAATAAAGGAATGATTACCATGAATAAACATGAGGGTTGTCAGAACAATAATTCAACCAAATTCAGCCAGCAGAAGGAGACCATCCTGCCTGACCAACTTCTTTAATTTCTGTGGGGAGACGCAAGCTCATGTAGACTGTGGAAAGCCCTATGATGTGATGTGTCTTGACTTCAAAAAGACTTTTGATAAAGATTAACATGAAAGGCTATTAATTAAACTCAAACCATTGGGGATTCAGGGTTAACTCTGGGAACAGATAAAAAAATCAGCTGGAGGGTAGGAACCGAAGATTATACTCATACAAACATATGAAACATAGAAATTAGGAGTAGGCCACTCGGCCCCTCGAGCCTGCTCGGCCATTCAATAATATCATGGCTGGTCTGATTGTGACCTCACCCCACATTCCTGCCGACCCTCGATAACCTTTCACCCTCTTGTTAATCAAGAATCTATCCAGCTCTGCCTTAAAAATATTCTGAGGCTCTGCTTCTAGTGCTTTTTAAGGAAGAGGGTTCCAAAGACTCACGACCGTCAGAGATAAAAATTCTCCTCCTCTGTTTTAAATGAGCTACCTCTTATTTTTAAACCGTGACCCCTAGTTCAAGATTCTCCAACAAGGGGAAACATCCTCTCCACATCCACCCTGTCAATACCAGTCAGGATCTTAAAAGGTTTCAATCAAATCACTTTACACTTCTAAATTCCAGTGGATACAAGCCTAACCTGTCCAGCCTTTCCTCATTAAACAACCCTCCCATTCCTGATATTCTTCTAGTGAATCTTCTCTGAACTGTTTCTAACGCATTTACATCTTTCCTCAAATAACGTGACCAATAATGTACACAGTGCTCCGTATGTGCTTTTACCAATGTCCTGTACAACTGAAATATAACCTTTTTGAAGTCAATTCCCCTCACATTAAACAATAACATTCGGCTTTCCTAATTACTTACTGTACCTGTATACTAACCTTTTGTGATTCATGTACCAGGACACCCAGATCCCTCTGCATCTCAGAGCTCCGCAATCTCTCACCATTTAGATAGTATATTTATTTTTTATTCTTCCTGCCAAAATGGAGAATTTCACATTTGCCCACATTATACTACATTTGCCAGATCTTTCTCTACTCACTTAACCTGTCTCTGTCACTCTGTAGCCTCCTTACATCCTCGTCACAATTTACTTTCCAACCTATCTTTGTGTCATCAGCAAATTTACCAAATATACCTTCAACCCTTCATCCGAGTCTTTTATATAAATTGTCAAACATTGAGGCCTCAGCAATGATCCCTGTGGCACACCACTTATTGCATCCCACCAACCAGAAAAAAATATTTATGGCTACTCTTTGTTCTCTGTTAGCTAGCCAATCTTCTATCCACACTGACACGTTTTTTTTTTTGTCAATGCATTTTATTCAAACTTGTATCAAAGTAGGCTACAGCAAATAAACACCCCGGGGAACATTCTTCTCAACAATCAACTATACAGTTTGTATAGATTTTTCTCCTTTTTCACCCCCCCTCCGCATCACCCATTCCCCCACCCTCCGGTGACGAACAGCTCCTCAAACACGGTCACAAATATCCCCAACCTGTTCTCAAACTCCCCTGCTGATCCCCTTAACTTATACTTTATCTTCTCTAACCGCAGGAAGTCATACAGGTCACCCAACCATGCTGCTACCCCCTGGTGGCAATGCCCAGCACCACTCCAGCAAAATCCATTGCCGTGCATCAGAGGGGCAAAGGCCAAGACATCGGCCTTCCTCCTCTCCATGAGCTCCGGCTTCTCTGAAACCCCAAATTTCACCACCAAAGGGTCCAGGTCCACTCCCCCCTCCACTATCCTGGCTAAGACCGCGAACACACCCGCCCAGAATCTTCCCAATTTTTCACAAGCCCAAAACATGTGCGAATGATTCGCTGGCCCCCGCCCACACCTCTCACACTCATCTGCTACTCCCTGAAAGAACCCACTCATTCTCGCCCGAGTCAGATGCACCCTGTGCACCACCTTGAACTGTATCAGGCTCATCCTTGCACAAGAGGAGGTCCCGTTTACCCTTCGCAGTGCCTCACTCCATACTCCCCAACTGATCTCCATTCCCAACTCCGCTTCCCATTTCTCCTTGATCTTCACCACCCGCTCGCCTCCCTGCTCCCCCAGCCACTTATAGATTATCATAGAATTTACAGTGCAGAAGGAGGCCATTTGGCCCATCGAGTCTGCACCGGCTCTTGGAAAGAGCACCCTACCCTAGCTCAACACCTCCACCCTATCCCCATAACCCAGTAACCCCACCCAACACTAAGGACAATTTTGGTCACCAAGGGCACTTTATCATTGCCAATCCACCTAACCTGCACATCTTTGGACTGTGGGAGGAAACCGGAGCACCCGGAGGAAACCCACGCACACACGGGGAGGATGTGCAGACTCCGCACAGACAGTGACCCAAGCCGGAATCGAACATGGGACCCTGGAGCTGAGAAGCAATTGTGCTATCCACAATGCTACCGTGCTGCCCACACAATGCTACCGTGCTGCCCACTTATATATATCCCCAATTCTTCCCTCCCCTTCCACATCTGGAAGAAGCAGTCACTCCAGCAGCATGTATCCCGGCAATCTAGGGAATCCCTTCCAGATCTTTCGTGCAAAGGCCCTAACCTGTAGATACCTGAACTCATTGCCCTTCGGCAGCTCTACCCTCTCCCTTAGCTCTTCCAGACTGGCGAATCCTTCCTCCAAATACAATCCCTCACCTTGACCAGCCCTACTTCCCTCCACGTCCTGTATACACTATCCATCCCCCCAGCTCAAACCCATGATTCTCACACAGCGGCGTTAGCACCGACATCCCTTCCACCCTAAAATGCCTCCTCAGCTGAATCCATATCTTCACCGTGGACTGCACCACTGGGCTCCCTGAATACCTACTCGGAGCCATTGGCAATGCTGCCATCACCATAGCCCTCAAACTAGACCCTTACAAGATTCCTCCTCCATCCTAACCCACTCTACCCCTTCTCCTTCCCACCACCGCCGCACCTTGTCCACATTCGTCACCCAATAATAATGAAGCAGGTTTGGCAACACCAACCCCCCCCTGCTGCCTCTGCCTCTGTAGCAGGGTCCTCCCCACCCTCGGCACCTTCCCCGCCCATACAAAGTCAGAGATAATTGTGCCCACTTTCCAAAAAAAGGCCTTTGGTATAAAGATCGGGAAAGCCTGAAAGATAAACAAGAACCTCGGCAGAATATTCATTTGCACCACTTGGACCCTCCCCGCCAACGTTAAGTGGAGTATATCCCACCTTTTAAGATCCTCTCTGGCCTCCTCCGCCAGCTTCGTTAAGTTCCACTTATGGATCCCAGTCCATTCCATCGCTACCTGAATCCCCAAGTACCTAAACCTATCCCTCGCAACCGTAAATGGCATCCCCTTTAAATTAACCCGCTGTGCCAGCTCATTCACCGGGAATACCTCGCTTTTCCCTACATTCAGCTTGTACCCTGAGAACCCTCCAAACCTCCCCAACAGGCCCATAATCCTTCCCATATTCTCCAACGGATTCGAAACATACAGCAAGAGGTCCTCGACATAGAGCGACACCCGATGCTCCCTCTATCCCCTCATTATCCCCACCACTCTGCCGACCCCCTGAGAGCCATCACCAATGGCTCCATGGCCAGCGGGCATCCCTGCCTCGTACCTCTGTGTAAGTCAAAGCTTCGTGAGCCCATATCATTCGTCCTCACCCTCACTCTTGGCGCCACATACAGCAACCGCACCTATGCCACAAATCTCGGCCCAAACCCAAATCTTCCCAAAACTTCGAACAAGTACCGCCACTCCACCCGATCAAATGCTTTCTCCGTGTCCATGGACACCACCACCTCCTGTACCAGAGCTCTCGACGGAATCATCACCACGTTCAACAGCCGTCTTGTATTACTCGTGAGCTGCCTGCCCTTCACGAAGCCTGTTTCATCTTCTGCAACCACCACCCCAGACACAATCCTCCATCCTCCCGGCCAACAACTTAGCCAATACTTTCACATCTGTGTTCAATAGTGATATGGGTCTATACGACCCACATTCCACCAGATCCTTCCCTTTTTTTGGTATTAGTGTGATTACTGCCTGCTTCATCATCTCCGGCAACTTCCCCTTCTCCAGCGCTTTATTAAATGCCCCCAACAGATGTGGTGCCAGGTCTGCCACAAATTCCTTATAAAATTCTGCCGGGTACCCATCCAGCCCAGGGGTCTTCCCTGACTTCATACCCCTGATACTATCCAGCACCAGGAGCTCCTCCTCCAATGCCTGCCTTTTTGCTTCCTCCGCCTGGGGAAATTCCAGCTCGTCCAGAACCAACCCCATGTCCCCCTCCTCTCCTCCTGGGTCTGCCTCATAAAGTCCCTGGCAATACTCTCTAAATGCCTCGTTTATCTTCCCTGGCTCTGACACCACATCCCCAGCCTCAGTCCGTCTTTAATATTTCCCTGGACGCAGCCTGCCTCCGCAGCTGGTGCGCCAGCATGCGGCTCGCCTTCTCCCCATACCCGTATTGCACCCTCTTGCCCTATGCAGTTACCCTACCGCCCTCCTCGTTTTCAGCCTGTCCAATTGCCCCTGCAACTTTTTCCTCTTCGCCAATCCCTCCATGGTGGGCACCCTCGAATATTCCCTGTCCACCTCCACTATCTCGCTCACTAGACAGTCATGTTCCGCCCTCCTTTCCTTATTCGCACGAACCGTAAATGAGATAATTTCTCCCCGGACCACTGCCTTCAGTGCTTCCCAAGAAATGCCCACCGACACCTCCCCATTCTGATTGAACTCCACATAATCCCTAATCGCCAACCGATCCTTATCACAAAAACCTCCATCCACCAAAAACCCTGAGTCAAACCTCCACCCCGGCCTCTGCTGTCGTCCCGTACTGAACCGAATATCCAGCCAGTGGGGTGCATGGTCCGAGATAACTATCCCCGAATACTCTGCCCCCTCCAATTCAACCAAAATCTCCCGACTCACTACAAAGTAATCAATCCTCGAATACACCTTATAGACATGTGAAAAGGAGGAATACTCCCTTCCCCTTGGGTTCTGAAAGCGCCATGGATCCACCATACCCATCCTCTCCATAAACCCCCCTCCCCCAGCTCCCTTGCCATTAATACCCTACCCACTGACCTGGAGCTCGATCTATCCACCCTCGGCTCCAGGACACAGTTAAAATCTCCTCCCATGATCAACTGGTATGTAGCCAAATCCGGGATTGCTGCCAGCAACCCCCTCATAAAATCCACATCATCCCAATTTGGGGCATACACAATTACCAACACTACTGGTGCCCTTTCCAATACCCCACTCACGATCACATATCTCCCACCTGGATCCCTCACCTCCTTCGCACTCACAAATCCCATTTTTTTGCTCATTAAAATCGCCACTCCCTTGATTTCAAATCAAACCCCGAGTGAAAAACCTGCCCGTCCCACCCCTTCCTTAACCTAACCTGGTCCTTCACACGGAGGTGTTTCTCCTGCAAATAGACCACCCCCACTTTCAAGCTCCTGAGGTGCGCGAACACCCACAACCTTTTAACCGGCCCATTCAGTCCCCGGACGTTCCACGTTACCAACCTTACCAGAGGCTTGCGCCTCCAATCCCCTCTACCATCCGTCATCTTCCCCACTTAACTCCTGCCCCTTTAATTCCACTCTGTACCTAGCCTGTCCCAGATGGCCCCTTTCTTCGCCCTTGGCCATGTCATCTCTCACCCCCTGCCGCGTCGCAGAAACCCACCCCACCCCCCGCTTTTCCCCTACCCCTTCTTCCCCTCCCACTTCCCCTTTCCCCCCCTCCCCCCCTCTTGGTCTTCTCCCCCACCACCTCACTTCCGTTCACCAGCATAACCTGCTAGCGCGGCTGCCCCTGCCCAAAGGCACATCCTAATGACCTCCCCTCCCTCTCCCCCCCACCCCCCCACTCCTCAGCTCAAAGAAGAAGGCCTCCTGCTGGCCTTACCCTCCCCCACCCAAACAAGGACTTCTCCTGAACTCCAGGTAGCCTTCTCCAAAAGCAAACAAACAGATGTTAAACACAAACAGTCCCATAAAACAGGAGCGGGTATGGGAACATACATCCCCACATAAACTTTTCATCCCTACAACTCCTTACAATATCAGCATTGAACAGAAACCACCCCCCACAAAAAAAGGCAGAAATCCCCCAATCCCTACACCCATTTCAAACATGCTCCCAACCATTACATAATGCCAGTACCCTAGTTCCCAAGCATTGTCCACTCCGTTCTCCCCCAGTTTATGCTCCTTAATGAAGTCTTCAGCCCGTTCTGGGGTCTCGAAATAATACTCCCGGCCACCGAACGTCACCCATAATATCGCCGGATAGAGCACCCCAAACCTGATCTGCCGCTGGTACAGCACCACCTTGGCCTTGTTGAAAACTGCCCGCCATTTTGCCAACTCGGCTCCGATGTCCTGATAAATCTGGACGTTATTTCCCTCCCAGTCGCAGCTACGCTTCTCCCTGGCCCACCGTAGAATTTTCTTTCTTCACAAATTTATGGAGTCTCACGATCACCGCCCGCAGCGGCTTCCCAGCTCCAAGCTTTTGCCTCAGAGACCTATGCACTCGGTCCACTTCAGGTGCCTTATCCAGAGACGTACCTTGTGGCACTCACACCTTCCACTCCTTCAGGCAGGCCCACTATTCGCAGGTTCTGTCTTCTCGAGGTATTCTCCCACTCCTCAACCTTTGCCCTCAGTGTTTTACAAAGGTCTCCTCGGAGCCCCACCTCCGCCTCCAGAGCCACCACACGATTGCTGTGGCCCAAGTTCACTTCTTCAATCTTCCGAATCTGTGACCCCTGCACCTCCAAGCATCTCTCCATCTGCTCCAAAGTACTCTTAAGGGGTGCCACAGCTTCTGCAATGGCCTTTGCATGATCCTCATGCATTTCTTTCCTTTGTTTATGGAATTCCTCCTTGATAAAAGTTATCAGTTCCTGTATCTGGGGCCTTACAGCTTTCCCCTCCGCCGCCTGCATGCTGGAAGAGACTGTCTGTGAAGCACAAGACTGTTTCAGCTTTCCAGCCAAACCTCTCACTGTTTTCTGCCGAGTCCGGTGATGAGAAGACATACCATTCCAGGGGTAAACTACTCCTCTCACATTCACCTACTCCTTTTCATCAAAATTCCACCCGGATATGGGTAAACAGAGCCCTTTTCTGTGACTTTGAACAGGAACAGCCCGTTATGTGGCCAATCACTCCATGGTCACAAGTAGAAGTCGCCATACTGATATGTTACACATTCCTCCTTGAGCTTTTATTTTCCACAAGAACCTTTGATATGGCAACTTATCAAATGCCTCCTGGAAAACTAAGTACAGTACATCCATTGGTTTTCCTTTATCCACAGCAGGTGATTCTGTCAAAGAACTCCAACAAACTGGTTAAACAGGGTTTCCTTTTCACAAAATCATAATCGACTCTGCCAGATTGCCTTAAACTTTTCGAAGTGCCCGGACATCTATAATAATAGCTTCTAACATTTTCCCTATGACAGATGTTAAGTTAACTGGCCTGCAGTGTCCTAATTTCTGTCCCCTTCCTGTTTGAATAAAGGAGTCACATTTACTATTTTCCAATCTAATGGAACCTTCCCTCAATCTAGAGCATTTCAGAAAATTAAACCAACACATCAATTATTTCACTCACCTCTTCTTTCAAGATCATAGGATGAAGTCCATCAAGACCTGGGGATTTGTCAGCTGCAGGTCCAACAATTTGCTCAATACCAATTTCCTAGTAATTGTACTAAATATGGCAAATTTCGGGAACCTGGGATAACGAGAGATATCAAAAAGAAAAAGGAGGCATTTGTCAGGGCGAGAAGGCTGGGAACAGATGAAGCCTGTGTGGAATGTAAGGAAAGTAGGAAGGAACTTAAGCAAGGAGTCAGGAGGGCTAGAAGAGGTCACGAAAAGTCATTGGCAAACAGAGTTAAAGAAAATCCCAAGGCTTTTTACACGTACATAAAAAGCAAGAGGGTAGCCAGGGAAAGAGTTGGCCCACTGAATGAGAGGCAACGGAATCTATGTGTGGAGCCAGAGGAAATGGGTGAGGTATGAAGTGAATACTTTGCATCAGTATTCACCAAAGAGAAGGAATTGGTGGATGTTGAATCTGGAGAAGGGTGTGTAGGTAGCCTGGATCGATTGAGATGCAAAAACACGAGGTGTTGGGCGTTTTCAAAGATATTAAGGAGGATAAGTCCCCGGGGCCTGATGGGATCTACCCCAGAATACTGAAGGAGGCTAGAGAGTAAATTGCTGAGGCCTTAACAGAAATCTTTGGATCCTCACTGTTGTCAGGTGATGTCCCGGAGGACTGGAGAACAGCCAATGCTGTTCCTTTGTTTAAGAAGGGTAGCAAGGATAATCCAGGGAATAACTGGCCAGTGAGCCTTACGTCAGTGGTAGGGAAATTACTGGAGAGAATTCTTCGAGACAGGATCTACTCCCATTTGGAAGCAAGTGGACGTATTAGCAAGAGGCAGCACGGTTTTGTGAAGGGGAGGTCGTGTCTCACTAACTTGATAGAGTTTTTTGAGGAGGTCACAAAGATGATTGATGCAGGTAGGAAATGAAATGAAAATCGCTTATTATCACAAGTCGGCTACAAATGAAGTTACTGTGAAAAGCCCCTTGTCGCCACATTCCGGCACCTGTTCGGGGAGGCTGGTACGGGAATTGAACCGTGCTGCTGGCCTACCTTCAAAGCCAGCAATTTAGCCGTGTGCTAAACCAGCCCCATAAACCGGGTAGGGCAGTGGATGTTGTCTATATGGACTTCAGTAAGGCCTTTAACAAAGCAAGGTCCCTCATGGCAGACTGGTACAAAAAATGAAGTCACATGGGATCAGAGGTGAGCTGGCAAGATGGATACAGAACTGGCTAGGTCATAGAAGGCAGAGAGTAGCAATGGAAGGGTGCTTTTCTGATTGGAGGGCTGTGACTGGTGGTGTTCCACAGGGTTCAGTACTGGGACCTTTACTGTTCATAGTATATATAAATGACTTGGAGGAAAATGTAACTTGTCTGATTAGTAAGTTTGCAGACGACACAAAGGTTGGTGGAATTGTGGATAGCGATGAGGACTGTCAGAGGATACAGGATATAGATCGTTTGGAAACTTGGGTGGAGAGATGGCAGATGGAGTTTAATCCGGACAAATGTGAGGTAATGCATTTTAGAAGGTCTAATACAGGTAGGGAATATACAGTGAATGATAGAACACTCAAGAGTATTGGCAGTCAGAAAGATCTAGGTGTACAGATCCACAGGTCACTGAAAGGGGCAACACAGGTGTGGAGAAGGTAGTCAAGAAGGCATACGGCATGCTTGCCTTCATTGGCTGGGGAATTGGGTATAAAAATTGGCAAGTCATGTTGCAGCTGTATAGAATCTTAGTTAGGCCACACTTGGAGTATAGTGTTCAATTCTGGACGCCACACTATCAGAAGGATGTGGAGGCTTTAGAGAGGGCAGAAGAGATTTACAGGATGTTGCCTGGTATGGAGGGCATTAGGTACGAGGAAAGGTTGAATAAACTTGGTTTGTTCTCACTGGAAAGAAGGAGGTTGAGGAGTGACCTGATAGAGGTCTACGAACTTATGAGGGGCAAAGACAGGGTGGATAGTCAAAGACTTTTTCCCAGGGTAGAGGGGTCAATTACAAGGGGGCATTGTTTGAATTTGCGAGGGGCAAGGTTTAGAGGAGATGTACGAGATAAGTTTTTTTACACAGAGGGTAGTGGGTGCCTGGAACTCGCTGCCGGAGGAGGTGGTGGAAGCAGGGCCGATAGTGACGTTTAAGGGGCATCTTTTTTTAAAAATAATTTTTATTGGAATTTTTTGAAAAATATGTATCAACAAAACAATAATAACAATAACAATAATAGTAATAAACACCCCCCGGCACCCGTGACAAAGCATATAACAACCCCCCCCCACCCCCCCAACCCCAATAAACAACAAAATAAATTAACAATAAGCAAATTAACTTAAACACTATCCCCCTAAAAAAAAAACCCACCTTTCCCCCCCTTCCCCCCGGGTTGCTGCTGCTGCTGACCGAGTACCTTATTGTTGAGCCAGAAAGTCGAGGAAAGGCTGCCACCTCCTAAAGAACCCTTGTATCGACCCCTCAGGGCGAACTTGACCCTCTCCAGCTGAATGAATCCCGCCATGTCATTAATCCAGGTCTCCACGCTCGGAGGTCTCGCATCTTTCCACTGCAGCAAGATCCTCCGCCGGGCTACTAGGGACGCAAAGGCCAAGACATCGGCCTCTTTCGCCTCCTGCACTCCCGGCTCCACCCAAACCCCAAATATCGTGAGTCCCCAGCCTGGCTTGACCCTGGATCCCACCACCCTCGACACCGTCCTCGCCACCCCCTTCCAGAACTCTTCCAGTGCCAGGCATGCCCAGAACATATGGGCATGGTTCGCTGGACTCCCCAAACACCTGACGCACCTGTCTTCACCCCCAAAGAACCTACTCATCCTAGATCCGGACATGTGGGCCCGGTGCAGCACCTTGAACTGGATGAGACTAAGCCTCGCACATGAAGAGGAGAAGTTCACCCTTTCCAGGGAGTCCGCCCATGTCCCCTCCTCAATCTGCTCCCCCAGCTCCACCTCCCACTTAGCCTTCAGCTCCTCTACCGATGCCTCCCCCACCTCCTGCATTGTGTCAGATGTCAGACACCTTCCCATCCCCGACCCACACCCCCGAAAGCACCTTATCCCTTACCCCCCGCGGGGGCAGCAAAGGGAACCCCTCCACCTGTCACCTAGCAAATGCCTTGACCTGAAGGTACCTGAACATATTCCCGGGGGGGAGCTCAACTTCTCCAGTTCACCAAGGCTCGCGAACCTCCCGTCGATAAACAGGTCTCCCAACTTCCTAATGCCCGCCCTGTGCCACCCCAAAAACCCGCCATCCATGTTCCCTGGGACAAACCGGTGGTTCCCCCGCAGTGGGCCTCCACCGAGCCCCCCACTTCCCCCCTGTGTCGCCTCCACTGCCCCCAAATCTTGAGGGTAGCCGCCATCACCGGGCTCGTAGTGTACCTCGTTGGAGGGAGCGTCAGCGGCGCCGTTACCAGTGCCTTCAGGCTCGTGCCTCCACAGGACGCCATCTCCATCCGTTTCCATGCTGCCCCCTCCCCATCCATTACCCACTTACGTACCATCGAGATGTTAGCTGCCCAATAGTACCCAGAGAGGTTGGGCAGCGCCAGCCCCCCTCTATCCCTGCTCCACTCCAAAAAGACCCTCCTTACCCTCGGAGTCCCGTGCGCCCAAACAAATCCCAGAATGCTGCTGTTCACCCTCCTAAAAAAGGCCCTCGGAACGAAAATGGGGAGGCACTGAAACAAAAACAAAAACCTTGGGAGCACCGTCATTTTAACGGACTGTACTCTACCCGCCAACGACAACGGCAGCATGTCCCACCTTTTAAACTCCTCCTCCATCTGCTCCACCAACCTAGTAAAATTGAGCTTGTGCAGAGTCCCCCAGCTCCTAGCCACCTGAACCCCAAGGTACCTAAAACTCCTCACTGTCCTCTTTGGCGGGAGCCTACCAATCCCCTCCTCCTGATCTCCCGGGTGTACAACAAACAGCCCAATCTTCAATTTATAGCCCGAGAAACTCCCAAACTCAGCAAGAATCTCCATCACCCCCGGCATTCCCCCCACCGGGTCTGCTACACACAGCAGCAAGTCATCCGCATACAGCGACACTTGGTGCTCCTCCCCACCTCGCACCAAACCCCTCCACCTCCTCGACTCCCTGAGAGCCATGGCAAGAGGCTCAATTGCCAGCGCAAAAAGCAAGGGGGACAGGGGGCACCCCTGCCTCGTCCCACGGTGGAGCCTGAAGTACTCGGACCTCCTCCCTTTTGTCGCTACACTCGCCATTGGGGCCTCGTACAGCAACCTCACCCATTTAATAAACCCCACCCCAAACCCGAACCTCTCCAACACCTCCCACAAGTACCCCCACTCAACCCTGTCAAAGGCCTTCTCCGCATCCAATGCCACCATAATCTCCGCCTCTCCTTCTGCTGCCGGCATCATTATCACATTTAGCAGCCATCGCCGTTAGTGTTCAGCTGCCTCCCCTTCACAAAACCCGTCTGATCTTCATGTACCACCCCCGGCACCCAGTCCTCTATTCTAGTGGCCAAGATCTTCGCCAGCAACTTGACGTCTGCATTCAGCAGTGAAATCGGCCTGTATGATCCGCACTGCAAGAGGTCTTTATCCCGCTTCAGGATCAGGGAGATTAGCGCCCGAGACATCGTCAGGGGCAGAACACCCCCCTCCCATGCCTCGTTGAAGGTCCTAACCAACAGGGGGCCCAGCAGGTCCGCATATTTCTTATAAAATTCAACCGGGAACCCATCCGGTCCCGGTGCCTTCCCCGACTGCATGTGGCCAATCCCACTGACCAGCTCCTCCAACTCGATCGGCGCCCACAGTACCTCCACCTGCTCCTCTTGCACCCTTGGAAATCGGAGCCTGTCCAAAAAACTCTCCATTCCCCCTCCCACCGCCGCTGGCTCCGACCGGTACAGTTCCCTATAAAAGTCCCTAAAGACCTCATTGCCCTCTGCCCCCTGCCGCACCACATTCCCATCTCTATCCTTCAATCCACCAATCTCCCTAGCCGCGTCCCGCTTACGAAGCTGGTGCGCCAGCATCCTGCTCGCCTTCTCCCCATACTCATAGACCGCTCCCTGCGCCTTCCTCCACTGTGTCTCTGCCTTTCTGGTGGTCAATAAATCAAACTTGGCCTGCAAGCTACGCCGCTCCCCCAGCAATCCCTCCTCCGGGGCCTCCGCGTACCTCCTATCCACACTCAACAGCTCCTCCACCAGTCTCTCCCTCTCCCTCCTCTCCCTATGGGCTCAGATGGAGATCAGCTCCCCCCTAATCACTGCCTTCAGAGCCTCCTGCACCATCCCCACCTGGACTTCCCCAGTATCATTGACCTTGAGTTACCTCTCGATACATCCCCGAACCCTCCTACACACCTCCTCATCAGCCAACAACCCCACGTCCAGACGCCAAAGCGGGCGCTGGTCCCGCACCTCCCCCATCTCCAGATCCACCCAATGCGGAGCATGGTCCGAAATCGCAATAGCCGAATACTCGGCCTCCTCCACCCTCGGGACCAGTCCCCTACTCAAAACAAAGAAATCAATGCGGGAATAAACCCTGTGCACATGGGAGAAAAAAAGAGTACTCCCGAGCCCTCGGTCTCCCGAACCTCCAGAGATCCACTCCTCCCATCTGGTCCATAAACCCCCTCAACACCTTGGTTGCCGCCGGCCTCCTGCCTGTCCTTGAACTAGAACGATCCAGTGGGGGATCCAGCACCGTATTGAAGTCCCCCCCCATGATCAAGCCCCTCACCTCCAGGCCAGGAATGCGGCCCAACATACGCCTCAGGAAACCAGCATCATCCCAATTTGGGGCGTACACATTAACCAACACCACCCTCTCCCCCTGCAGCTTACCGCTCACCATCCCATATCTGCCGCCACTATCAGCCACAACCTCAGACGCCTCAAACGCCACCCTCTTCCCCACCAGGATCGCCACCACCCGGTTCTTCGAGTTGAGCCCTGAGTGGAAAACCTGCCCCACCCACCCCTTCCTGAGACGGACCTGGTCCGCCACCTTCAGGTGGGTCTCCTGGAGCATGGCCACGTCCGCCTTCAGCCCCTTCAGATGCGAAAACACCCGGGCCTGCTTAACCGGCCCATTCAACCCCCTCATGTTCCACGTAATCAGCCGGATCAGGGGGCACCCCGCCCCCTCCCCCGTCGACTAGCCATAGCCCGTCGTCTGCTCGCCCCTGGCCAGCACCAATTCAGCCCGTTTCCCATGGCGATAGAACCTCACCCCGACCCCCCCGACCCGCACCAACTCGGGAAACCCGGTCTAATAACCACGCCCCTCGCCACCAGCTCCACCCCCTCGTCCCGCAGTGCGGGAAACCAGAGAAAAGCCCGCGCTTTCACACTGCCCCACCCCACCAACGCAGCTCCCAAACCGCAGTCCCAACCCAACCACCAACTCCGTACAAACAAAGACACAGATCAACCACAAACCCCAGTACCCCCCTTAGAACACAAAACCATAACCCACATCGTCCGAAAGCGAGAGAAAAAACAGAAACAAACAGAATAACCCGCTACACCATAAACAATGATACAGAAATAGAAAAACTCCCACAGCCCCCAATCTCTAGTTCGAGTCCAGCTTTTCAGCCTGCACAAAGGCCCACGCTTCCTCCGGGGACTCAAAGTAGTGATGCCGGTCCTTGTAGGTGACCCACAGGCGCGCAGGCGGCAACATGCCGAACTTCACCTGCTTTCCATGGAGCACCACCTTCGTCCGATTAAACCCGGCTCTCCGCTTGGCCACCTCCGCACTCCAGTCCTGGTAGATACACACTGCCAAATTCTCCCACTTACTACTCCTCACCTTCTTGGCCCATCGGAGAACACACTCCCGGTCACTGAACCGATGGAACCGCACCAGCACCACCCGCGGGGGTTCATTCGCCTTAGGCCGCCTGGCCAGTACTCTGTGGGCCCCCTCCTGCTCCAGGGGCAGATGGAAGGATCCTGCCCCCACCAGCGAGTTCAACATCACGGCCACATAGGCCGGCAGGTCCGACCCCTCCAGCCCCTCCTCGAGGCCCAGGATCCACAGGTTCTTCCTCCGTGACCGAAGCTCCATCTCCTCGAACCGATCTTGCCACTTTTTATGAAGCACCTTGTGTATCTCCACCTTCCCCACGAGGGTCGAAACCTCCTCCTCATGCTCAGAGGCCTGCTGTTGCAACTCAAGTATCGCTGCACCCTGGGTTGTCTGAGTCTCCAGCAGCTTACTCGTCGTCACCTTCAGGGATTCCAACAACTCCCCTTTCAGCTCCGTGAAATAGCGCAGAAGGGCTGCCTGCTGCTCCTCAGCCCACTGCCTCCACTCCTCAGGGGCTCCACCGGCCGCCATTTTGTCCACCTTCCCCCACTTTTCCAGGGGAGCTGCTGCCGTTTTTCTCCTCGCCCCACTTCAAGTCCGCACCATACATCCCAGGGGGTTTTGCTCCAGACCCCTTTATCCACTGGGAATCGTCGAATCAGCGCCGTTTGGGGCCCTTAAAAGAGTCCACAAGTCCTATTAAAGCGGGAGCTGCCGAACGTGCGGCTTAGCTCCGCATAGCCGCAACCGGAAGTCGTTTAAGGGGCATCTTGACAAATACATGAATAGGATGGGAATAGAGGGATATGGACCTCGGAAGTGTAGAAGACTTTAGTTTAGACGGACAGCATGGTCGGTGCAGTCTTGGAGGGCCGAAGGGCCTGTTCCTGTGCTGTACATTTCTTTGTTCTTTGTTCTTTTCCTGATTTCCTCTCTCCCTCTCTGCCATTTCCTGATTTCCAGCTATTTCTGGGATGTTACCTGTATCCTCTGTTGTGAAGACACATGTAAAATACCTGTTCAATTCAACTGCCACCTCATTACTTTCCATTATTAATTACACAGGCGCACTTTAAATAGGTCCAATTCCCTCTTTGTTATCTTTTCTTATTTAAATATTGATAGAAACTCTTCCTGTCCATCTTTATATTTTCAGATACTCGTTAGAGAATTTATGTTGGGACAGGGGTCAATACTGAGTGCGATACCTCAGGGCTTAGAACTGGGATGTAATTCATGGAAATTACTTGGGTTCAGAAACTCAATGCAAAGTAATCAATATTGTAGATATTACAAAAGTAGAAGAGAGATGATATATTGAAGTATGTAAATCGTAGAGTTCAAAGTTCTATAATTGGCCAAGCGCCTAGCTAAGCACTTCCACTACAGCTACACTGACATCTAATCAACAAAGTTGAAAATCGCCCAGTAATGTCTTTTCCACAAAAAGCAGGACAAATCCAATCTGACCGCTTATCACCCCATCAGTCTACTTTCCAATCTCACATAGTGATGGAAGGGGTCACATTGAACAAAATAGTCTAAACATCTCCCTTTAACATTCAACTGCACCACCATCGCTGAATATCTTACAATCAACATCCTGGAGATTACCGTTAAGCAGAACTTTTACTGGATCAGCTGTATAAATACTTTGACTATGAGTGTAGGTCGAAGGCTGTGAGTTCTTCAACAAATAACTCACCTCCTGAGTCACCAAGCCTGTCCACCATCTACAAGTCAAGAGTGTGTTGGAATAATTTCCACTTGTCTGGATGAGTGCATCTCCAACACACTCAAAAAGCTTGACAGCACCCAGGACAAAGCAGCAAACTTGATTGGCACCCCAACGCCCATCTTAAACATTCACTCTTTTCAACACTAACACACAGTGACAACAGCGTGTATCATCTACAAGATGCACTGCAGGAACGGACCAAGGCTCCTTCGACAGCACCTTCCAGATCCACAACTTCTACCAATTAGAGGAACAATGACACCAGATGTATAGAACAAAGAACAAAGAACAATACAGCACAGGAACAGGCCCTTCGGCCCTCCAAGCCTGTACCGACCGTGGTACCTGCTTAAACTCAAACCGTCTGCACTTATGGAGTCCGTATCCTTCCATTCCCACACTATTTATATATTTGTCTAGATGTCCCTTAAATGCCGCTATCGTATCTGCTCCCACCACCTCCCCAGGCAGCGCGTTCCATATATTTACCACACTCTGTGAAAAAGACTTGCCTCGCACATCTGTTCTAAACTTTTCCCCACGCACTTTAAACCTAAATATAAGGATGTGTGCTCAGTCCTCTACCGAATTCCCTATACACACATGACTGTGTGGCAAGCTTTAACTCTAATTCAATCTATAAGTTTGTGGATGATACGACTGTGGTGGGCCGTATCTCAAACAACAACGAATCAGACTACAGGAGGGAGATAAATCATTTGGTTGCATGGTGTACCGAAAACAACCTCTCTCTAAATGTTGGAAAGACCAAGGAACTGATCATCAACTTCAGGAAGCGGAGCACGACACACGACACACACTCCCGTCTGCATCAATGTCTCCGAAGCGGAGATGGTCGATAGTTTTAAGTTCCTGGGTGTCACCATCACTAAAAGTCTGTCCCGGTCCATTCACGTTGATGCAACAGTCAAGAAAGCCCAACAACGTCTCTACCTCCTACGAAAGCTAAAGAAATTTGGCATGTCTGCATCGACTCTCACAAACTTTGACAGATGTGCGATAGAGAGCATCCTATCCAGCTGCATCACAGCCTGGTATGGCAACTGCTCGGTCCAAGATCGCAAGAAACTGCAGAGTGCGGTGAACTCAGCCCAACGCATCACACAAGCTTGTCACCCTCACACTGATTCTGTATACACCTCCCGCTGCCTCAGGAAGGCAGATATCATTATCAATGACCCCTCCCACCCAGGCATTGCCTTATTCCAGACCCTTCCATCAGGCAGAAGGTACAGAAATCTGAAGCCCCGCACATCTAGACATGGGAACAGCTTCTTCCCCAGAGCTACAAGACTCCTCAATGACTCCCCCTCGGACTGATCTGTTCCCTGTAAGAACACTATTCACAACGCCCTATGCTGCTCTTGCTCATGTATTTGCTTTGTTTGGCCCTTGTTCCACACTCTAACCAATCACTGTTTGTCGATGTACCATGTACTCTGTTAATTATTCCTTTTGTCTACTATGTACATATTGTGTACGTTCCCTTGGCTTCAGAAAAATACTTTTCACTGTACTTCGGTACATGTGACAATAAATCAAATCAAATCAATTCATCACCTGGGCGTTTGCTTTCACGTCTGACACTATCCGGACTTTGACCTATATCACTGCTCTTTCACGATCGCTAGTTCAAAACCCTGGAACCCTGGAACTCTAAAGCACGAGTTAGACCTCAGCTGGTACAGGTGTGAACAGTTCTGGGTGCCACACTATAGAAATGACATGAAAGCATTGAAGAGAATGCAGAAGAGGTTTAAAAGAATGGTTCCATGGATAAGAAACTTCAGTTATGAGGACAGATTGGAGAGGTTGGGATTTTCTCCTTGAAGAGAAAATGAGATTTGATAGAGGTATTCAAAATCATGAGGGGGCTAGACAGTAGTTAGTGAGAAACTGTTCCTGCTCGTAAAAGGATCGAGGAGAGGACACAGATTTAAGGGCAGTCTCAGAGAATTGCAAGAAAAGACTAGAGGAACTTACATTCTGCAGCTAAGAAAAGAAGCATTTGAAAGATAATCTGATAGAGGCATAATATTGCAGAGATATAGATTAACAGTGATGTGCAATATTACACAAAATTAAAATATTTGAGTAGAATTAGGAAGTACATTTTCAAACTAGTGAAAGACAATTTAGGACTGCAGTTTGGAAATTTGCCTACAAGTCTCACAGCTCCAAGGCAAGGCTTTTAAACAACCAGCCTTGGCAGTGCCTGTGGGACAACTCTAGTGAGCACAAATCCAACCTTTCAGGGAGATTTTTCCCAAGTTGAATGTTCCAGATTCTGTGCACTTGACATGTGAGCAGAAATTCAGCCCAACAGTTCTGGAATTGCTAAAGATAATTATATCTAAAATGACAAGATTTTGGATATCTTTGGAAGGCTGAATTAGGACAGGCTGAGTGACCTTCTCGTCTGTCATTACCATACGTTTGTGTCTTTGATCAGGGATGATTGGTAAAACTGCCCCTAATAATAAGACGAAGAATAACTTTTATTGTCACAAGTAGGCTTACATTGCAATGAAGTTACTGTGAAAACCCCCCAGTCGCCACATTCTGGCGCCTGGTTGGGTATACAGAGGGCGAATTCAGAATGTCGAAATTACCTGATAGCACGACTTTCGGGACTTGTGAGAGGAAACCGGAGCAGCCGAAGAAAATCCACGCAGACACGGGGAGAACGTGCAGACTCCGCATAGACAGTGACCCTGTCAGAATCAAACCTGGGACCCTCGTGCTGTGAAGCCACAATGCTAACCACTGTGCTACCGTGCTGCACTGTTAACCTTTGATCTGAAATAAATACTGAAGAATTATCCACTGTCTTCAATTCTGAATAGAAATCAAAACTCATTGAATGAATAAAGGTTTGTATTATCTATATAAATGTTTGTATTGGAATATCCACTAACGAGAGTTGCATCCAAAAACCCGGCCTGTATATGCACATGTATACACACATATCCAGGATGTCACATCAGTCACTGCTGCACCATAGTCTGTCTACCAAACTGGAAGAGTCCTTCCTGTTTATTCTTTGTCTATTCCCTATTTCCCCTTTTGTTTTTTTCCATGATTACATTTTTATTATTTGTGGATAATTAATAGACACGTGTCTTTAAGGTAAGTGGCCTGTGCCTTTAATTCAAGCAGATGATTTCAGCAGCAGCAGTGATTAATGCTAGCCTGTGCTGGTTTAATCTGGAGATGTAGACTGACTGGCACCAATGACAGAGATTGGCTGGAATTCGGATTGAATGATTTAGCTGGTGGCCAATGAACTGGCCGAAAAGGCTGTGCTCTGCATGATAACCGGTGGTGATAGGATCTAAGCCCATTGGAATGCTTTTCATGCTGCAAGGATTGAGCTTGGTTTTAGTTTTAATCTTGACAGCCCCGGGGAAGGACCTGCTATCCTCTCCTCTCAATAGTTCTCCAGAATGTTTGTGTTTCTCTACTGGCAGAAAGTCTGGATGAATTGGTTTAAGGGGAACCATTGCAGGCTGTGCAGGTAAAGTTCAGAATCTGCTAACTCTCCACAGAAAAGTTGGTGTGAATCGGCTATCTTTCTCCAGAAGGCCTGCTGCCTGTGAGTATAGAGAGTACAGAGTACAGAGTACAGAGGTCTGAAGGCAGGCCACAAATTCAAAGCAAAGTTTGATGAAACAGGGACTCTGTCTCTTCAGGAAAATTGTGAGTACAGGCTGCAAAACAAAGACTGTAATCTACAAGGTTACTGTGAGGTAAGTATGCTGGGAACCATCATCTGAAGAAAAGATTATTCTCTCTTTCACTTACATTGTTTCCCCTCCTTTCCCACCCCTCTATGTTTGTCTGTCTTGTGTCTACAATGGGTGGGGAGGAAAGTTAAATTAGGAATTAGGTACTTCTTAATATTTAACGAACTGTAATTGCTACGTATTTCATAATACCTCTTGTTATAAATTAACAGTATGTGTTTAAACTTACAAACCTGGTGACTGTAATTATTGGACAGCCAAGGGCCAAAGACTAAGATATTTTTAGAAGAATTGTTGGTTAATTCACTTGGGTTCTGACTCCAGATGAGTGATTAGATTGTTTTAAATAGCTGGGAAGTGACTGAGGACATCAGTTAAAAACCCAGACAATACTTTTGAGAAATTCAGAACACACGTCCAGGTAAGGTCAAATCATCGGATTCACCAATATGAATTTCAGAGCCTGAGGCAGGGCACATGTAAACTTGTTTACAATTTCTCAAATAGATTGAGAAATGTAGCTAGCAAGTGTAAATTTAAGGAACTGGATGAAAGGCTGGTATCTAGCTTATTTGATCCAAAAGTCCAAAGACGTGAGGTTCGTTAGATTGGCCATGATAAATTGCCCTTAGGGGTTATTGAGTTACGGGGATAGGGTGGGAAGTGAGGACTTAAATGGGTCGTTGCAGACTCGATGGGCCGAATGGCCTCCTTCTGCACTGTATGTTCTATGTTCTTGCGGTTCTGCACCTCCTGATGTACAAAAATCTTTAATTGGACAGGGCAAACTCACAATATCCATGGACGTTGCCACTGCCCAAGCACATGAAGCCATTAGTAGGCAGATGAAGACACTGGCAATCTAAATGGCTAGCTTTCAGTTAAGTCAAGGGTTAATACAATGAAACAGCAACAAAGAATGCATGCCAGACAGAAAAAAAGATGGAAAACAGACAAGAGCTATGGACGACCACATGTGTCACGGGCTGAGGGGAATGATCTGCATACAGATCAAAGTGAAGAGCTTGTGTAATGCCCAATCACTGGAAAAAGATGTGCTGAACAAAGGGAGCAGATGGTATGACCAGAGGCAGAGAAACAGGGTGAATGAGAAAGAAAATAAATCAAAGTACCCATACCCTGGAAGATGACAGTAATTTTGAGGAAACAATAAACAAAGGGACTATACAAGTACATGAAATGTCAGGCTGGAGCAATTTGCAGAGAAAAGAAATTTGAGCAACCATTTGGATCAAGGAGAAGGTTGATGTTATGAGGCTGTACTCCTTTATTTTTGAAAATGTGATTTTTCAACTTGCAGCTGACTGCAAATCTTGCAATTTGAACTGAGACAAACAAATGGCTGAAAAATGAAAGGCAACACTCCAAGGTGAAGGTGAGAAACAAACAAATCACCTTCAGGGAAGTGTGAAGAGAGAGACATTGGACATCTTTCTCGGCAGCCCACCTTTGGCCGGCAGCGGGAACCTCTGGTCCCGAGGCTAGCAATGGGATTTCCCATTTATTCCACCCCACGCCACTGGGAAACCTGACGGGGGGGGGGGTTGCATCATCAGCAGAGCTCAAAGATCCTGCCAGCGTGAGGAGAAAGAAGATCTCGCCCATTGCCTGCAATCCATCGAAATTCATAACCATCATAGGATGGACCATTAATAATACAAAGTACTGAATATTGAAATGATGGCTGCCAAATCACATCGACAGCCTCTTGGAAATGCACAATAGGTGAAGTGTTTTAAGGCAAGGCTGCCCAGCGACGAGAGAGAGAGATTGTAAGCGACTCAGAGGGTGTGAAGAAAATCTTCAGCAGAGCAAACAAGCTAAAGTGACGCCCGGTTTGAGAAGCCAACTGTACCAAAAAAACTACCAGCGAATGAAGATCTTACAATAACTGCAACATCTTCTCCATCCGACCACCTCCTAAAAACTAGATATCCTAAAATCTGTGGAGTGCAGTAGCAAAAGTGACTAGCACTGTGGTTTCACAGCGCCAGGGTCCCAGGTTCGATTCCCCGCTGAGTCACTGTCTGTGCAGAGTCTGCACGTTCTCCCTGCGTCTGCGTGGGTTTCCTCCGGGTGGTCGGGTTTCCTCCTACAGTCCAAACACATGCAGGTTAGGTGGATTGGCCATGCTAAATTGTCCTTAGTGTCTAAAAAGGTTAGGAGGGGTTATTGGGTTACGGGGATAGGGTGGAAGTGAGGGCTTAAGTGGGTCGGTGCAGACTTGATGGGCTGAATGGCCTCCTTCTGCACTGTATGTTCTATCAGCTGCAGTATTTAAAATCTACACCTCAAGGACAATCAAAGGATACTTAACCATATATCTTTTATCATTTTGTTACTGGACTCAAACTCCCTTAATATCTGATACATGCACGTATGTGCATGTGTGTGCACACATGTGGGCCCATTTGAGTGCATGTGATGTTAATATTAACTGTTTATATGTGGAGGAATAACACAGCAGCTTGTCTTTTACCTTCTGCAAATTTATGGTGCATCAAACTCAGCAGAGATATAAAATCCCCAATGCAACAGTTCCAACTGCATCCATTTATACCTCAATGGAGGTTCAGCCAATAACCATCACCCTGTCCCAAGCAAGACAATCAATGCACTTGCTGATACATTGACACTTTGACATGAGGCTTTTCCTCAGGTTTAGTGGTTAATAAAGTTGCTCTTTCTTTGACTCAAGAAAACCTTGTTTGATTGTCTCCTTATTGCTCACAGCTTAAATGATAAAACACATTCTGATTTGGAAAAGGCATATCCTTGTGAAAAAGAAACTTAAACCTTTGTTGTGATCAGGCTGAATAGATGGGAGCCAGCACACCCTTTCTCATCTGGTTTCAACAGTGAGAAATAAGCCCACAACCATAAAGCTGAAGCTGCAGCTTGATACCGGAGCACAGAGTAACAGCAGCCTGCTCAGACTATACCAGAAAATCTGAAACAAAATGTTTGCCCAAAGAAAGATGCTCTGAAGCTGAGCAAACACTATGCTGACACCGCATAGTGGATCTGAGATTTGACAGCGAGGAACAATCCAAATCAAAGGGACAGAAAAGGAAAAGACTTTAATTGTATGTTCTAAGTCATTGAAAGCAGATGATCCTGCTATCCTGGCGTTGAATAGTTGATCTCAGTAAACCGGAATATGAAGAAAGTATCACTGATGGTTGAGAGCAGTATACCATTGAAAAAGCACCTTTCAATCAGAAGCAAATAACACCTAGTCCAAGTGTATTCAGTGTTTCGATGAGACAGTTGAATGCTTTGAAGATTTTGCGCATCATATAATAATAATAATCTTTATTATTGTGACAAGTAGGCTTACATTAACACTGCAATGAAGTTACTGTGAAAATCCCCTAGTCACAGGCTCTTCAAGCAACACTTTCTGTGAAAGACTAGGGGTGTGATTTACCTGCCTCGTTGCGCCCGATTTGATGTCAAGCGAGACCGTTGAATCTTGCAGGAGGTCTCTTGCGAGATTCGTGATGCTTGAGAACGAGCCATTCAACCGAATCATTCAGTCCGTTTAAATATATGTGCAACGCATTCCCTGGGCTCCCGGGAACTAACGGCATCCCCAGCGAGGCCTCGACTGGGTGCCACTTGGTACCGGTCCACACAAACATGGACACCTGGAGTGTCTCCCAGGCCATTGGAGACCCCTGGGTGGTTGGGGACAGGGCAGGGTGGTACCTTGGCTCTCCCTCCGGTACCTGGGCACCTTGGCACTGTCAGGGTGCCTGGGTGGAATTGCCAGGCAATGATGGGGTGCCAGGGTGGCACTACCCAGGGTTGGAGCCTGAGGAGGGGCCATGCCCATGAAAGGGAGGATGTGGGGGGTATGAATTGTGGGGCAGTGAAGGGTGAGTATAAAGGGGCCTCATAAAGCTTTAGGGGGGTGAAGAGTCCTGAAGGGGGGGGGTCCCGAAAGGGGTAGTGGAGAGTTCCGATAAGAAGGGTGACCTCAGTGACAACATAGTGGCGTCCTCACTTGGAGGAGTGCTGGGCAATGCCCAAATGTGCAGGGGGGTGACACTGTTCGTGGGTGAAGGGTATGGGGGAACCCTCCAGCTCACTTACAGATCGGGGCACCCTTCCAAAATGGTGGCCTGATTTCGGAGAAGCTGGTCTCGCTGGTGGGTTCTGCTACCCATTGCTTTAAAAATTTCAAAGGGCGCAATTGTCAGGTCTCGTTACGCCCTCACTCAAGCAAAACGAGACCGGCGAATAGCGGGAGAGAAAGAAAACGAGAACCAGGCTAGGCGCCAAACAGGTTGCGTTGCAACCAGTGCCTCCTGTAGGTGAGATCGGAATCTCACCGTAGCATGGCGAGAAACCAATTATCACCGCTTAAGCCCTATTTCCAGACAATTAACTTGAGCCACATCCAACAGCCTCCTGTCACTCAGTGGCCTCCAGCAGTGTCCACGCTGGCGCCGATTAGTAATCCTTTTGAAAAACGTGAACCTGGCAGAAGGGCTTCTTTTCTCACAGGCAAAGAGCTGAGGGGCACTTGGCTTGCCACCCAAGTGCTCGGCGAGGAGCGGAGGACCTTCTGCTGGGGTAGGGGACCCTCGGCTGGGATGGAGGATCCTCCATAGGGGTGGGCCGTCATGGGACAGTGAGGAGGAGGTGCTGGAGGGGAGCAACCTGGGGAAAATCACATGCTGCACCGTCATGCCAACCTGTGGATCATGTGTACCCATTCCGGGGGCAACCCTCGACCCTGCCTGTCTGCCCACTAACCCCTAACCCACACCAATGGCCAAGGCCTCTGGTCATGCAGCTGAAGGCTATTGCTGCTAGAAAATTGGCAATCGTGATTAAGTGAGCACATCACACAATCCAAGTGGATCCTTGTGGTAGGGCATTGCCTAGCATCCCAATCACACCTTGATGCCTGGACACTACGGGAGGCAACACCACGCATGCATTAGCCAACATCCGAACACCCAGGGGATGGGGCACAGCTCCGGGGACATGTCCACGGCCGGGGGGGGTGGGGGGGGGGGGGGGGGGGGATCGGCCAAAGGTTCAAAGGTCAGCCACAGAGGCATCATGGTAGTTATGCACAAAGGTGTTTATTGTGTTTTACAATTGCCCAGCCTCCTCACCCCTACCTACCCCCCACCCCCTCCTCCTCCAGTGCCCGCAGTGATACTTGATGTTCTTTGCCCTCTTAGCTCTACCACTACATCCTCAGGATGCAAATCTGAGGTGGAGGCTGCCAGCTGCTTACCACATCCCATGGCTTTCGATGCCCCTGGCGGGCATCCTATGAGGGTTCTGAGGCTGTAGGGTCCCGGCTCACTTGCCAGCGGCACATGCACAGCTGTGCCTCTCTGTCCCGTGTTCTGACTGTGAGATGCAGCTTCATCAGAGGGGTGGAACCCCGGGGGAGCTGGTGGCCGCCATCACCACTCCATGGGATGGGTCCGGGTTGGCACCCAGTGTCCCCCACTCCAGCTTAGTGCCCATAGGGCCCTGGGGTTCACATTGTGCTTGAACACTACCATGACCCATGAAGTGTCCCTCGGGGGAACAGGATATCTCTCCTGCGCTCCTGAGTATCTAGCAGCTTCCCCAGGTCAGGGTTCCTGAATCTTGGGATTGGTTTCCTCGGCGCCATTGCTATGAGCTGCCTGGGTTTGGCTGAGTAAGTGTTGCTCGACCTTGTTAGCGGGAGGCCTGGCGGGTGCGGTGCTGGCGAATCAGCTGGCCAGCCAGCATTTCCAGTGAAACCCCTGAGGCCTCGTTAAGTGGATCAAATAACGTTGAATAGCATTGCCGGCTGTGCTGGGCCGAGCGCTGGGAAGCTCATGGCAATTCCCGCTCGCTACCGCACTAAGAATTCTTTCTGGAAAATCGGGCCCGAAGTGTGGGCTAGTCCAGGGAGAAACATTAGGTCCAAAAAAATGGCTCCGGCGTGATCTGTTGGCGTCATTGTGCCCTACGTGGATGCGACGAGGCTGGTAAATCTTGAGAGGCCTCTTGCAAGATTTACTGGTCTTGTCACGCCTCGCAAGATCTAATGAAATCACATGCTGCCTCGCAATCAGGATTCCACCCATTCAGGTCTCTTTGCCACCCTGGCAGTGCCCCGTCAGTCCAGCACCCTGGTAGTGCCCCTGCCTGCCTGGCAGTGCCAAGGTGCTCCGGTGGCATCTTTCCCATGCCAGGGGTCAGGTCCAGGGTGCCCTGCCCTTATGAGGTGGGTTGCGGAGGGCTCGGTGTCCCCCTAATTGGTAAGTTGTGGAGATCCGGAGGCCGCAGTGAGGGGTGTAGACATTTTGAAAGGGGGCCCAACCTGGCAAGTGGAGCTCGTTGGTGCAGGAAATGGGATTAAGGTGGGTGACATTCCTCGCTGAGGCCAGAAATGAAGCAGAGTCCCGTTTAATAGTGGGGTTGTTCTTGCCGCTATCGACACGGGATTCTGTTTAATTTCCATTAAATCATGCCCGAAGTGTGGGTGAATACCAACCCAAAAAGCCGACGGGAAATACCCGCCAAATCCAGCCAAAAAAAATGTTTTGGGTTGAATTCCGCCCTAGCAGTCATCAAGCCGCTGTTTCACCTTCAGAACTAATCATTAATACTACATGACTTCAAAGTAAAGACACAGAAAGTGAACTGACATTAACATATGGGACATTGAAATACTCCAGAAGGCTGAATAAGAGCCCAACAGCCACAGCTTATTTGCTCAGTATCCTTAAACCATACAGGCCATACTAACTTTAGGTTTTATGCATTCTAAGTACAGTATGAGGAGATGGGTGGCTCATTGGGCTTTAACCTCCATTGGAACTGGTGATCTATGAAGATTAGAATAGCTATCCTCCCATTGTCTGGAAGTCTCCACAAATTAAAGGCTCATATTTTCCCATAAACCTGTGCAAGAAACATTGGAACACAGGAATAAAAACAGAAAGTGCTTCCAAAGAAAAGTGAAATGGATTTGAAACGTTAATTCTGGGTGAGATAGTTCTAAGTTTATTTGTGGAGGGTTCTTCAGGAGGTTTCCCGCCGGATTTGCCGGCGACTTCCCCACCACAATTCAATGGCATTTAGTAATTTTTTTGGGTCCTGGGGAGTTTCTCAGCGGTTTAGCCCACACAAAGAATTTTCTTCAGCTGGGGAACTGAGCTCAGAGATTGGGCTGCCATTGTGAAAGGGTACCCCGATCTCAAAATGTACTTGTGGGCCCCCACATCCCCCAACCATGGGCAATGTCATTGCCACAAACATGGACACTATCCCTCTTCAGGCTCCGCCAAACCCCCTTACATCACCCCTCCCTTCTAGGACCCATCACCCCCCCAAACCTCCTGGAGACCCTTCAAACCTCCCCACCCTCATTTCATGGGCATGGCTCCCTCTTGTCCTCTGTCCCTTGGCAGTGCCACACTGGTACTTGGGCACCCTTGCACTGCCACCCTGGCACTCAGGCAGTGCTCCTGTTGGCTTGGCAGTGCGATCTGGGCACCTTGGTAGTGCCAGGGTGGTAGGGTCAAGGTGCCAGTTGGGCAGTGCCAAGGTGCCGACAATCCAGAGGGAGGGCCAGAGAGCCACCCTGCACATACCCTGACCACCCTGGGGTCTTCAGTGGCCCGGGAGATCCCCGGGTGCCGTTCCGCCTGGTTCACGTTTGTGTGGACCAGCACTGGTCGGCGCCCGGCTGCAGCCTTGCTGGGGAAGCCAAAGAATCGAGGAAATCGGTGGATCCCGCCAGGTAGGTCTTAATTAGGTTTACGATCTACTTCCGCAAGTGTCATTCAGTCCCGCCCATTTGGGACAGGGTTCTGACTCCGACATCTCGCGGGACTTCGGAGAATCCCAGGAGTTGCGGAGCCTGACGGGAGACTCGCTGGAGGCCTTTCCCAGCATTCTCTGGCCGCGTTGCGCTCAAGCGAGAGCACAAGGCGGCCGGAGAATCGCGCACTCTCCATAGATGATGCCAGACCACCTTTGTTTTTCTCGCAAATTGTTTTCATTTCAGATCACCAACATCCGCAGTATTTTGCCTTCATTATAGGAACGTGATGAGGCCATTCAGCTCCTCCACCCTGTTCTGCCATTCATGAGGTCATGGCTGCTCTAGCTGCCGATATGGCCTGGAGAATTGCTGGGTCCGTGACTGCACATGCGCACGGTAGCGGCCTGCAGTGGCCGCGCTATATGGCGGAGGCTGCTCGCGGATTGTGCCCGCAAAATAGTGCCCCCCCTTTGGCCGACTCGTGCGCCCCGACTTTCTGCCCTCGGATCATCCCTCCCCCGACTGTGGCGGCGCTGTACTGAGTCCGAAGTTACCATGCCAAGTTCCCGACAGATGAAACCACACGCGGCTGACGCCGTCGGGAACTCGGCCGGTCGGGAGAGGAGCATCGGAGGGCAGGCCTCAGGCAATGTCACTTTGGAGGGGGCGGAGCAGCACGAAAGCTTTGGCAACCGGAGAATCCAACCCTCTGTCTCCTGTACTCAGTGGCTTCTAATTGGGCGTCAAAGCCACTTCCTGGCCAGTTAGGCCATTTACATTTGAACGTGGCGTACAGCTCAAATATGGGATCAGGGCCTGGAATTCATTCGGGTGTCAGGTTCCCAACCCCACATTGAAAATCCAGGCTTGTGCCTTTAATATAGAAAAATGTCCGAAGGGCCGAAGGCACCTTGTGGGAGCATTATTTGAAACACAATGTGACATAGAACAACATATAGAGATATTAGGAAAGGTGTGGTAAGGTTCAAAATGCAAATAAAGGAGGAGCTGGTGGTAGTGAGGTGGGAAGATTTAGGGAGGGAATTGCTGAATTAATGCCTAGACAGCTGAAGGCATGGATCAGTTTTGGATCGATGGAAATCAAGAATGTGCAAGGGGCCAGAATTGGAGGAGTACAGAGATCTTGAAGGGTTGTAGGTTTGGAGGAGGTTGCAGAGGTAAAAAGGGTCGTGATTATAGAGGGATTTGAATATAGACCACAACATTGCATAAAAGGATTTTAAAAATGAACTATTTAATTATCACCTTTATCGACAATAATCAAAGTCAATGTTGCATGTTGCTAAAGCAATCAAATTAATTTATCACATTTTGTATTGAAAAATACCAAAAAAGTTTTAAAACTGCCTGACCATTCAAATGATATTTTATAGATCAGGAAAATTTAACATAAAATCCCCTCTGTGCAAATGGTTTAAAAAATTAAACTGTTTAATACATAATTGTTTAAATTATTTTAATATTTTAAATTCCATTCACCAAAAATTAATTTTGTTTGGTTTAGAAGTTCTGTCCATCACTTATGATAACTCGAGAAGCTGCAGCTATTTCTCGCCCAAGGCTCCACCATGTTAGTACTTGAACCAGTCAGAGGGATATACATTAGGGCAACCTGAATTGGCTCCACTATGCTCCAAAATGTCCTCCCTCTGCACCCACAAGGTATCATTGACCTTCATTTGTGGCCTGCAGCAGAGTTGCATCAATCAACAGTGATGCGCACTGAGACCCCTGGCGAGTGGAATATTTTCCTGGTTGGCTAATATAATGAGTGAAAAGATGTACACTGTGAGGTCATTCAGCATGAATGTTCAGTTTAATCAAGTTTCCAGGTCACTTGTTTATAGTGATGTGAAAGAAAGCATTGCATTTAAGCACATGGCAATATGCTTTTCTGCAGCTTACTGTAAAAATCAAACTACTAGTCTATACTAAGCGAGGTTCTCCAGTGCAAATCTAATTGAACCTTAAACCCTGGATCTGAAATCAATAATACAATTTGTTCTACATCATTCACGGTCGCCTAGCCTTGCAGCACAAAGGCATTTTATTGGAGAAAAAAAATCACGATCATGTACAGATTATTTACAGCAACTGCAAATGTAGGAATATAATTTAACATTGAATATAATTTTCATTATGGTTCAGTCGACTAACAGATCAAAGTGAAGTAAATTCATCTAACCACAAATACATCACTGGTTAGGTCAAGATTTTTCAAACTGCGCAATTTTGAGCACCTCACCTCCAGAAAGGAGATTGGTGTAAGGGTGAGAGATCACAAAAAAAGTGGCAAGAGTAGATTTAGAAAATTAAGAAATTAAGAAATTGATTGCACAGCCCCGGTCTGGCAGCAGGGTGGTGTTACAATTACCTGGGTTACTTCAGTTGGCTGGATAGCTGGTTCGTGATGCAGAGCGAGGCCAGCAGTGTGAGATCAATTCCTGTACCGGCTGAGGTTATTCATGAAGACCCCGCCTTCACAACCTTGCCCTTTGCCTGAGGTGTAGTGACCCTCAGGATAAATCACCACCAGTCAGCTCTCCCCCTCAAAAGGGGAAAGTACCCTATGGTCATCTGGGACGACAGTGACTTTGCTTTATTAGTAGTGGCTTTGGAGGGGATGAATCAAATGAATGGACGTGATTATCGGGAAGCATTTCGAAATGTGGCGAGTGGGAACTGCTGTGAGCTTCCTGGCGCTTGGCCTGGCGAGGCCGGCAATGCTATTCAAAGTTAATTGGTCTACTTAACGAGGCTCCACAGGCTTCTTCCCACAAATGTAGGTTTGTCAGCTGATTCGTCGGGCCCATGCTCGCCAGCCCCACGGTAATCAGTTCGAGCAGCGCTTAAGATGCACTTGCTCAGCCAACCCCAGCCAGCTTGCAATAATGGCGCCAAGGAGACCAGCCCCAAGATTCGGGAATGCAGATCTGGGGAGACAGCTTGACGTTGTGGAGGCCAGTAGGGGTGTCCTGTTCCCCCCCAGGATCCTGGAAAGTGAGCCATAGGGCAGCCAGTGCTGCCTGGGGTGAGGTGGTGGCGGCTGTGAGTGCCGGGAGTGTGACCAGGAGGACTGGCCTCCAGTGGAGGAAAAAGTTCAACGATCTACATCGGGCAACACGAGTGAGTAGACACCAATGCCCATCCCAACCACCCCCCCCCCCCCTCCCCCACCAGACCTTTCTGCACCCATGGGAGTGTCAATCCCCCCAACTCTCCATGCCACCTCCAACCCTTCCTCCACCCCCCTCCCCCATCACCCGCTAACCATTCCTTCACACACCCCGTCCCACCACTGCGGACCACGCGTGAGGCTCACAATGCCTCTGTGTCTCCTCAGGAAAAGCTCTTTGCCGGGAGAGGCCTCATAAGACATAATTTTCAAGGTCCATTATCCTTTGGGCGAGGCAGTTTCCAGCATTAATCACAGGGAATTGAATTTCTACTTCAAAAGAATAAAAATATTGCAGAGGTTGGGGAAAAGCTGGAAACGTGGGGCTCTTTCAAAGAACTGACACAGGTATTCCATATTCATAATAGATGGGCACAGGGGCTGGTTTGGAACAGTGGGCTAAACAGCTGGCTTGTAATGCAGAACAATGTCCAGCAGCACGGGTTCAATTTCCGTACCGGCCTCCCTGAACAGGAGCCGGAATGTGGCCACTGAGGACTTTTCACAGTAACTTCACTGAAGTCTACTTGTGACAATAAGCGATTAACATTATTGTTAATACAATGAGCCATATGTTCACCTTCTGTACACACAGCCACAATGGACCTAATGCCATCTTTCTGTGCTATATCATTACTTGACAAGTAAATATAAGACAGTCAATAATAAATACAATAAGCAATTAAGTGAAACTTCTTTACTCAGAGTGGGATTAGAATGTGAAACTGGGTACCACAAGGAGTGGTTGAGACAAATAGCATGGATGCATTCAAGAGGAAGCAAGTTAAATGCATGTGGGAGAAAAGAATAGAAAATTATGCTGATAGGATTGATGGCAAGAGGCTCATGTGGAACATAACCATGCTCAGAGACCACTTTACATTCCATGTAAATCTATGTACCACTTATGCTAAAATAGCAAATATTTCCATAATTAAAACACCATCTATTTGTAGGGTTATTTATTTACTAAAATCTGTTGCTGTTTTTGGTTGTCTTCATGTTCATTGGCTCTGGGGCCAATGTTAATTTTGAGTAACAAAATGTCATCAAAATTGCCGAAGGTTCTCTGAGCCACTTACAACACCTGCTGACTGCATAATAAATCATTATCAGGTACAATTAGCTCACAGATATTAACACAGCAACCTTCTTCCAATGCCTGAACTATTTCCTGAATAACTCTGAATGTGCTTGATTTACTCCACGTAAACATGAATGCCTTCAAGCGTTGAATTTTTCAATGTGACATGAAAGACAAATTTTAAGCTGTGCGACTATCAGCTTTGTTGTAAGTTCGCTGAATCAGAACTATCTTTTTAAAATGTCTATTTTACGAATACATTGGGAAAGCATTTGATTTATTTTTACCTGAGAAGGCAATCGCCATGCTTTTGCATGAACAAAATAAAGAGGGAAGCTAAAAAGGTAAAAGGTAACATTCATTAAAAGATTACTGTTCCATGAGCAAAATGTTAGTGTGGGAAATATCAGGAGCTCTCCCAATGTCTCTGTGAGTAAATGAGCTGCTCAGTGTGGTACGAAGCTAAGCAGCTCGTGAGGTAGGCCTAGGGATTAATCCATGGTCAGCACTGTAAGCCAAGCTACACATTTTCATAACTGCAGAACTAATTTCATGAGAATTTACATCTGTGCAGCTGAATAGAGGAATTATGAAATAGTTGGCAGAACATGGAGTTTTGTTACAGAACACAGAGTTCTCAAACTCAGTGCTTAATCCTTAAATCCAGTATTAAAAGTAGTATCTTCCCTTTTATAAGGACATGGGAGTCCACAGGGAGTAAAACAAGAAACCAAGTTTTATTTACACAAACGATATGTACAAAACGCGGTAGATCCCGACCAGTTTCCTGCTGAAGTCTGTGTCTTACTGGCTGACCTTGTATATACATGGGTTAATTGAGACACCGGCCCCAAGCGGAGGATCTCATACTCCAAGCATGGGGAACACAGACATTCCCAACCTGTAGGTTCCATGCGGGATATTACATTCCTTCCCCTCAAAGTCCAAAGACCCCCTCACCAAGCGATGAGACAGAGAAGGAGGAGAAGGCAGAGGACATCATTCTCTCTTTGGCTCCAGCAAGTTATCATGGAGTTGATGCGTCGGATCAGTCAGCGTATACCTCGCTGGTGAACATCATTTCGACTCACAGACTGTTGTTCAGACCAAAAAAATTTTGGGGTGAAAGACCAAAAGCAGGTGCTGCTATGCCAGGCAGAAGAAAAGGACTGATTTTGGGTTAATGGCTGGTGAGGACAGAACCCCTGTCTGAGGAAACAAGGGACATGATTCTCTGATAATGGGGCTAAAATACCGGAGCACTTTACGACGGCGACAACGGGCCCCATAGCGCACCGATTCTGCGGCCCACAAGGGGCCAGCATGGGCACCATGAGAAGCTCGGGGGAGCTGCCTGAGATCGGCATCCAATACGCAGGCCACGTCATTGATGCGGCGCTGGGATGCATTAAAATAACGTGACCCCCCACACACAGTCGATGTTGGGAAGATGGCTGACCGCCATGCAGCGCCAAGGTTCCGGGATGCCGACCTGGACACGGTCCTGGACGCCGTGGAGGAGAGGAGGGGGGGCTCAGTATTCCGGACCTGGCGACAGGACCCCACGCAAAACCGTTCTGCGCTTGTGGAGGGAAGTGGGTGAGGCCGTCAGCGCTGTCGGGCCGACACCCAGGACAGCGACCAGTGACATAAGAAGCAGCACAACCTACTCAGGGCAGCCAGGGTGAGTACCCAGCACTGTGCCCCGGCACCAACCCCCTACCCTCCTACACATGACGCCACACGCCCCCCCTTCCCCCAGAGGATGGTACAAACCCCGCCCTGACCCACATGGCTGCACCCACCCACTCATGCCACATTAGCTGGGTGCCCTGTGCACCAAGCCATCATAGACCCAACCGCCGGGATGCATACGTCGGACCGCCTAACACTGCTGATGTTTCTGTACCCCCCCCCCCCCCCCCGCCGAGGAGAAGAACGCCCATTACCGCAGGGAACTGGAAAAACCGGAGGAGGTGCACCTGTATTGCACCCCCTCACCGTGCATGAGCAGAGGGCAGTGGACCTCACTAACGGACCCAAGGACCGGGAAGTTGCCGATGGCGAGATTGGAGGCGCGTCACAAAGTGAGACCCCCCTGCCTGGCCCCAGCCCCTCAACCCAGCCCTTTACCCCACCCCAGCCTCTCACCCCCACCCCCAGCTCACCCCACCCCCTCACCACTGCCCCCCACCCAGCTCCTCACCCGAGCCCCTAACCCAGCTCACCCCCCCCTCACCCCACCCCCTCACACAGCTCACCCTAGCCCTCCCCCCAGCCCCTCCCCCCAGCCCCTCACCCCAACCCCCTCACCCCAACACCCTCACCCCACCCCTCACACACCCACCCCTCACCCCACCCACCCCCCTCACCCCACCCCCCTCACCCTACCCCCACATCCCTCAACCCACCCCCTCACCCCACCCTCTCACCCCAGCCCCTCACTCCAACCCCGCACCCCCGTTTATCTGTCTAACCATACATGCTGCCTTGCCGGCGGTGGCCCTGGCCCATCCGGCGCCACCCCGCCCCCAGCCAGTGCCAGGATCAGTGGCCCCCAGGGACGCAGGCAACGACGGGGAGGGCAGCTGTTACAGCAGCCCTGTGACTGACATGGAGACCCAGGAAACAGGAACGAATGAGACCAATGCCCAGGATACGGAGACACAGGACAATGGAACGCAGAGGACGGACACACAGGGGACGGACACACAGGGGATGGATACACAGGAGACGGATACACAGTTAACCTTTTTAAAACAAACAGTGAACATCTTAGCAACCATTAATTCAAATACAACACCCATGGAATACAACACTAAGTAATCCATAAGCTGTCCTTTTAATATCCAGAAGACTTTAAAAAAAATCTCTAAACAGAAGCACATCAGGTTAAAGTCACCACTGAGAGTAGTTATTAGTTTTAAATCACCAAAGAATCGATTTACAGTCTTTGTATTACAGAGAGAGAGGCTAATACCCCTTCTGGCAGTGACTGGAGCTATCCAGCTCTGAAAACGAAACTAAAACACACCCTGCAGCAACCAGCCTAAAACAAAAGTAAAACGCTGACAGACAGTCTAGCTCCACCCACACTCTGACATCACTGATAAATACCCATTTCTTAAAGGTACATTTCTTAAACACCCATTTCTTAAAGAAACTCTCGCATGACAATTCCCCCCCAAGAAAAAAAATAACCATCAACTTCAAGATGGTTTCATTTTTCACCTTTTCACTATCCTTTAAGAAATGCACACAGTAAAAATACTTTTTCGTTTCAAAAACAAAACAACACACGCAAATAGGTACAATATAGTCCATTTTTTTGCTTTTCCTCCAACTGGAATCCTTCTCGATTGACAGTCTCTTTGAACAAGAAGGTCTCTGCACGATCCGTCCATTTCTCTACGCCTTGGCATTTCTCTTTAAAGTCAGATACTTTAGTTCAATCTGATCACAGAGTCCCTTGTAATTCTCCAACACATGCGCATTGGTTATCACAGCCTTCAGGCAGTCAAATGCCTGCTGAAACTCCGCCGTCCATTGAAATCTTAGATGCTTCCTCATCATGTCCACCAGTGGAGCAACCACACAACAAAACTTTTTCACCAATGTTTGATCAAATCCACTCATGCCAAGAAATCAAATTATTTCCCTTCGTCTTGAGGGTATCGGAAACTCCTCAAGGAAAGTGACTTGGGCTTTTCCAAATTCAATTTTGGCTAGGTTTACCACCAAACCCGCCTCCTGAAGGTGATCGAATAACTCCATCAGATGTTTTAAATGTTCTTTCATGTCTGGCTGAAAATTACCAGATCGTCGATGTATAACGCTCAATTGGGTAATCCTGAAACAACGTTGTTAGTTAACTGTTGAAATCTGGCTGGGACGTTTTTCATGCCAAATGGCATAACTTTGAATTGGTATATACCATATGGAGTCACAAAAGCTGAAATCTCCTTCACCCTCTCGGATACAGGTACCTGCCAGTAACCTTTAAGTAAATCCAGTTTGGAAATAAAGTCCACACACAACCGTTGGGTACCTTCTGGTTTAGGCACCATCACTATGGGTGAGCTCCATTAGCTGCAATCCCCCTTCAATTATGCCATTTTTTAGCATACTCTCAGTCTCTTTGTTAATCTGTGCCACTTTTAAAGGTTAAATCTGTATGGGCGTTGTTTGATTGGAACAGCATTTCCCACATCTACATCATGTATAGCCATTTGAGTACTTCCCAATTTATCTCCACAAACTTGCTCATATGATATCAATAACTCTTTCAGGTCGGTCCGTTTTTCCTCCGGAAGGTACCTCAACAATTTATCCCAATTTTCAAGAACACCTTCGTTTTCCAATTTAATTTGAGCTATGTCAAATTTACAGTCATCTGGATTTGGTTCGTCACTTTGAGTTAGAATCATTAAAACCTTCTCCTTCCCTTTCAAAGTACCTTTTAAGCATATTCACATAACACACTCGGTGAGTCTTCCTTCTATCTGGTGTTTTTACCACATAATTCACCTCACTTAAGGGCAGTGAGTGCCTGTATCTCGCTGCCGGAGGAAGTGGTGGAAGCAGGGACGATATTGACATTTAAAGTGCATCTGGACAAATACATGAATAGGATGGGAATAGAGGGATATGGATCCAGAAAGTGTAGAAGATTTTAGTTTAGACGGGCAGCATGGTCGGCATGGGCTTGGAGGGCCGAAAAGCCTATTCCTGTGCTGTACTTTTCTTTGTTCTTTGTTCTAATTTCCTTTCAATCTGATAAGGTCCACAAAGCTTAGCTTTTGAAGGTTCACCTACCACTGGTAACAATACTAAAGTTTTATCTCCACTGGGAAAAATACAAACTTTGGATTTCTTGTCCACGACCTGTTTCATCACACTTTGTGCAACTTTCAAATATTGTCCAGCCAATTCACCTGCTCTATTTAATCGTTCCCTAAAATTTGACACGTAATCCAATAATGTAATTTCCGATTTCTCACTCATCAATTTTTCCTTAATCAATTTAAGTGGTCCTCTTACCTCATGACCAAAAATTACTTCAAAAGGACTGAATTTGGTTGACTCATTAGGTGCATCCCTAATTGCAAACAGTACGAATGGAATTCCTTTATCCCAATCCTTTGGATAATCTTGATAATCAGCCTTCAACATTGTCTTTAATGTCTGATGCCACCTTTCTAACGCTCTTGCGATTCTGGATGGTGCGCAGTTGATTTAAATTGTTTTATTCCTAAGCTATCAGGAAAATTGGCGGAGTTACAACAGAAAGATGTAGAAATAAAGCGATGTATCAGAAAGCATACACGGAAGAGGAATCTGAGTGTATACCAGAGTGTTATGTATAAAAGTGATGTCTTGTTGAGAAAATGGAGAACTTTTATGCAGGCGGATGAAAAGTGGGCAGAAGTTGATCAAGTAATATTGCTGGTAGGGTATAGAAAGGAGGTGTTGCGAGTTGCACATGAGGTACCAATGGGAGATCATTTGGGAATAACCTCGAGGTAAAATTTGATCCTTGATCCGATTGTATTTTCTGAAGTTCAAACTCTCTCTCTTTATCTTTTTCCCTGATCTGTATCTCCCTTTCTCTTTCTTTTTCCTCTCTATCTTTTTTGTATTCAAGCTGCTTTAATTCTTTCTCATGTTCCATTTGTTTAATTTGTAACTGAATTTTTGCCATTTCCAATGAGTCAAACGCTATCTCAGGCAACTTTAAATGCTGAGCCACTGCCATAATTACCTCATCTTTTCTCAGGTAATGTTAACTGCAATGTTTTTGCCAAATCTAACAGTCTGCTTTTAGTCTCTTACTGTAAGGTACTGCATGTGACTGTCTCCACCTGCAAAAACATCTGAGCCTCTGATAGAGCCATTGTCCACAACACACTCCCTACTTAAACTAGAATACCACACTGAAAATCAATCATAATATGCTCACCCCTCACTGTCTTTAAGTTCACTAAGCCAATCCAATAGGTAGACTTTTATCCCCTTTGAGCCCCCAATTTGTTATAGGCCAGGGTTTAGAGAACCTCAAAGTGTATCATGGAGTTCACCTGACCCACAACTTTTAATAGATTGTGGTATGGGGAGCACATGGCCCACTCTACAGGTGTGGTACAGCAGAAATGGAAAAGTATTTTTTTTAAAGCAAAACAATGTTTATTCTATTGACTCAAGTTAACCTTTTTAAAACAAAAAGTGTACATCTTAGCAACCATCAATTCAAATACAACCCCCAAAGAATACAACACTAAGTAATCCATAAGCTGTCCTTTTAACATCCAGAAGACTTTGAAAAAAAACCTTTAAACAGAAGCACAACAGGTTAAAGTCACTTCTGAGAGCAGTTATTAGTTTTAAATCACCAAAGGATCGATTTGCAGTCTTTGTATTACGTGGAAAGAGACTAATACCCCTTCTGGCTGTGACTGCAGCTATCCAGCTTTGAACACAAAACTAAAACACACCCTGCAGCAAACAGCCTAAAACGAAAGTTACAAGCTGACAGACAGCCCAGCTCCACCCACTCTCTGACATCACTGATAAACACCCATTTCTTAAAGGTACTCTCACATGACAGGACACAGACTTAGACTTACCATCACTGCTACCTCCGACAACCTCCACCATCACAGAGACTGTCACCTCTGTTGGTCTCTTTAGTGATGAGGCTTCTTGGACACTCACTGGTGAGCACCACACAGCCGCTCTGGTACAGCAGGTGAAGGTAGGAGCAGCCGCGGGGCAGACAGTCGGAGGGCAGCCCAGCCACAGGGACCAGCTGCCACCCAGACAGGTCCCGGGTTCCTTGAATTTCCACACCCCTAGATCCGATGCAGTCAGAGACCCAGGGACGAGAGAAGGGGATGACTGCCGGTTTCCAGCACTGGCAGATGCTGGTGGAGGAGTGCATCCGATTGCAGGAGCAGGGAATGATGCCGGTCATGAGTGCCAGTCAGGCCGAAACCGCACGGGTGGCATCCACGGTGGAGGAAATGAGAGCAACGGTGTTGGAGATAGAGATGGGTAAGAGTATACAAGGCCTGGGGCTATCGATGCACGCGGCGTCCAAGGCCCAGGAGAGGGCTGCCCACTCACATAGGCAGCCATGAGCCAGAGCCAGCTGCAGATCACAGGGGTGCTCCTCACCGTGGCCCAGTCCCAGCAGGCCATGGCCCAGTCTCAGCATGCCATCGCTGAGAGCATCGGCGCCATTGCCCAGGTGCTGGCTAACGTCGCGCAGACCCAGACAGGGATGGCCAACTCCCTGAGCGCTATGGCCATTAATTTACAGACCCTGGTCGACACCAGAGCGGGCCTCCAGGACTGGCAGCGCCAGGTGTCAGGGGTTCCTCGGGACTTGTCCCCGCTTGCAGCCCCATCCCATGGAGAAGCCTGGGAGCCATCGGGCACCCCGAGAGAGGAGGAGGTGCTGGAGCCTGTGCCGGTGCCTCCTGCAGGGGAGGTCACTGAACACCGCGGCACCTCGGACTCTCCCCCCCCCCCCACCCCACCGTCGTCCCTGGTGTATCTGGTGGGCAGCAGGCAGAACAGGGTGGCAGCACGCCATCTGGGATGCCCAAGGTGCAGCCTGGTCCATCCAGGCCGGGCCGCTCCAGGAAACAAGCCCCAAAGGGGACCCAAGTCGCAGGGCAGGGGTCACAGCAGTCCACCTCCACTTCTGCAGTACCGTCTGGGGAATCACCAAGACGTAATGGTAGGGCCCGTAAGGCCAGACAGTTAGACACCGAGTAAGTTGGCACACCTAGGAAGCTTAGTTATAGGAGCTAGGGCACACATATAGAACTTTTGTTATTAAACACAAACTAACACCAATGAAAGCTGCCTCTGTGCTCTGTCCGATGCGTGCGGGGGTGGGGCGGGAACTGAATGCGACTGTGGGTGAGGGGTGATGGAATGTTGAACCCCGGTGGGTGTGATGTGCACCCCGCCCCCCCCCCCCGAACTTCCAAACCCCCCCCCCCTTCGAGACAACAGGGCCACGTGATGGAGTGTCCAGTCCGCGTACAGGGACCACCCAGTTGGAGGGTGTTACTGTTGGCATGAGTCAGACATTGTCTAACGATGTGGAGTTCAGAGCTCATCGCAGAGCGGGCTGTCATCATCCTCCATGCCATGGACCAGACCTTCTTTGACCAGCAACCGTGTGAGCCCAGCTCGCTGTGCCGCAGGTGGATGTGTAATGGAGAGGTGGTGTGCATGCGGGTGATGGGGTGGTGTGGGAGCTATGGTTGGTCGGTAGTAGTCTCATGGGTATTGTGGGTGGTGAGGGCGGTGGGTGGTGAGGTGGTGCCATACTGCGGTGTCCATGCCCCTGCTGAGCAACCCCCCCCACACCCCCCCAGTTGGTGAAACATGTAGCTATGAACTCGTCCCGTGCTCACTGGCCCTGCCGGTGGCATAGTGCAGCCTCCCTTCCATGTCCAGCCCCCATGTCCCATACATTGCCTCCTCCTCATATGGAGAGACGTGCCCTTCGTTATGGTCCTCCCCCTCCCCCTCCTCCTCCTCCTCCAGCACATCACCCCTCTGCTGGGCTATATTGTGGAGGATGCAGCAGACCATAACGATGCAGCTGCACCTATTCAAATGGAGGGCCTCTCCAGAGCGGTCCAGGCACCTGAAGTGTATCTTCAGCAGGTCAATGCCCGCTCAACCACACCCCTGGTCGCACTATGGGCCTCATTGTAGTCTCCGCGCAGTCTGTGAACTCCGTATAGGCGTCATCAGCCACGACTGCAACGGGTAACCCCTGTCACCCAGCAACCAGTCCTGTAGCTGGGGGAGTGTCCTTCGAACATGCCGGAGATCAATGACTGCGCCAGGATGAATGAGTCATGCACACCACCCGGGTAACGGGCTCAGACGTGCAGGATCTTCATCTGGTGTTATACGATGCTGGCCACATGGCGAAGGGCACCCCATCAATCACCCCCTTTACCATGGGTATCCTGGCGACGGCAGTGAAGACCGCTGCCCGAGCATCCTGGTGGGCGAGGTCCAGGGAGAACTGAATGTACCGGTCCACAAGGTCATCCAGGGAGTCAGTCACGGCACGGATGCACCTGTGCGCCGATGCCTGGGAGATGCCTAACAGGTCCCCACTCGGCGACTGGAACGAGCCCGTGGCGTAGACGTTTAGGGCGACCGTCATCTTGACGGTCACCGGAAGAGGGTGCGTGACCGCAGTCCCATGCGGTGCCAGGTGTGCCATCAGGTGGCAGATGGGGTCGACAGTTTGCCGTGTCACCCGGAGTCTCCTCCTGCATGCCTGGTCCGGGAGGTCATCGAAGGACATGCAACACTGGTACACACAAAGCCTCATCAGGGGCCTCCTTGGCACTACCTCCTCCCCCCCCCCTCCTCCTCATCATCATCGGCATCCTCGTCCTGTGACTCCATCTCGTCTTGGTCATCCTCCTCCACCTGTGCCTGCCGGGCGAGCGGCCCTCCAGCCTCAGCGGCTCCCACCTGCCCCTCTGCAGCCCACTGCTCTGTTGCAGCCTCCTCCTCCTCTCTGTGAGGCCCCTGCTCCAGCTCCCACAGGACTTCATGCAGGGCAGCGGCCCTGCCACGGCGGCCAACATCACTTGAAGATGCCCAAACATTGTGATCTGCAGGGGGTGGGGTAGATAAAAGTTTCATCATGCCGCATACCCCCCTACACAACCAGGTGCGACTGGCTACATGGTAGCCCCGTTTGGCAGCTCGCGCCCCAGCCATGCATGCCCCCACCCCCGCTCGGCCCCTCGGTGCCCCGACTCCTGTCACCCCTCCCTCCTGCCAGGTCCACCGTCTGATAGCACTGCCCTCACCGGGAGCTGGGGTGCGCCTCTGGATCTACCCACTGGAGGGTGCCGCCGGCTGGGTGGGGTGCTCTGTGGGGGGTCCGGCACCCATCCGAACGGCCGAGAGTCCTGGGCTGAGCCAGCACCCGAGGTGGATGCCCATCAGCGTGGCTGCAGTAATGGCATCCGTGGCATTGGCACCGCCCTGTCATGGCAGGCCATTCCAGGCCGCCCACAGCTGCCTCCCCCACCAAACCCTACGCCCGCAGCCACGGCCGTGCCCCAGCATGACTGGCTGACGATTTTTTATACCACATTAGAACCACGCCGGTGTGACGTTGGGTCATTGATGCACCATCAATTGGACTCGAGTCGTAGTGAAGTTCCAAACAACAGGCTTTAATACGCTAGATGTGAGCCCGGCAGTGGTCATACAGAGAAAGGCCGACTGCCAGCCAGTACGAGCTCTTATACCCCACCTTGTAGGCGGAGCTACCAACCTCTCAGCCAATCGGCGGGGAGTCACATGACCAGCCACAACCAATTGGCAGAGAGGCACATGACTTGCCTGGGCCAATGGACAGCGAGTTTTCGGGGGTTTGGAACGTGTCAGAACGGCGTCGTGGGCCGTTTCGACGAGAACACCTATTCTCTGAGCCGGTGCAGGCTCGGAGAATTCCGCCCCAGGACTGTGGCGACATAACACCAAGTAATGACCAGAGGCTACCGTGCAAATGGAAGTCCATTCGATTATGCTCAAATGCAGCAGGAACATCGTGGCGGTTAATCGAACTATGGAGTTAGCATCTGAGACCTCAGAGGTATGCGCCTCCATTCCGGACTCAGAAGACACAACGTCGGGCACATCGGCATTAAGAGAGACCAGAGATGACCTCCGTGAACAAACGTGATCCAGGTGCCCTCTCAATATTTGCCGGACCAAACCTTGGTAAGAACCTGGACGGACAACAATCCCAGAGAGCCAGTGAGCACCGTCACTGAAGTTATGAATGAACACCGCAACTTCAGGTTGCGGAGAGTCAAAGAAGCCAATGTCGAACTGGACAACACTATTGTAAATCTTGTTTACAGTGCACCTTTGCGCCGATAATCAGCAGACTCAAACTCAGTCATGTACAAAGCCTTTGATGAATTAACATCTCACCAGGTGCTACCCCAGTTACTGCGTGCGGCGCAGTCTGTATTGCCAGTCTTCTGTCCATCGACGTGATGTCGGTTTCCTCAGCTCCCACTTAACCATCTGCATGCCCTCTTTGCCAAACCATTCGAGGCCGGATGGTATGAAGCGTTGTGGACGTGGTGAATTATATTCTACGAAACCCAGGCGGAGATAAATCAACGATTTCCCCCATGAAACTCATGAGGGTTATAAATTATAAAAGTTTGGAATGGCTTAAGGTTTGGGATTGTGCCCAAGGTATTGCACATGCTGAGTTCCTCTCAACTAAATTAAGAGATAAAAAAAATGCCGAAAGGGCCAGAAGTGGGTCTGTAGTCGTTCAAGTCATGGAAATGAAGCCTGGAATGGTACAAAATCTGAAACCAAGAGCTGCAATGGTTGCAAAATGGAGCTTGAGTCTCCTCAAAACCAATGAATGTGGCATGAAATGGGGTGTGGTTGGTGTTATGATCGCTGTAAGTTTTAAGATGGTTATGTTTTAAGCTGTCTCCTTTTATTGAAGGTAACATGGATTAATTTGGAGTGGGTGATGTAACCTCCTTTGGGGTCTGCCTGGACATGTGACATGATACTAAATCTACTCGGAGCCAAGTCCATATGACTGGCTTATTATGGAGACAGAAACTCAAATTGGAACTTATTCAAAGTCAAGTGCAAATTTTAACACCTTGACTCAAAAGAGGAGGCAGGTGTTCTTGCTGTGTTTCGACTCACAGACTGTTGTTCAGACTAAAATGATTTTTGGGGAAAGACCAAAAGCAGGTGATGCTGTGCCAGGCAGAAGAAAAGGACTGATTTTGGGTTAATGACTGGTGAGGACAGAACCTCTGTTTGATGAAAGGACTGTAGAGACATAAACACCAAGTAATGACCAGAGGCTACCATGCAAATGGAAGTCCATTCGATTATGCTCAGACGATTGAGTGAAGGGGGACTTTGTTTAAAAGGGCATTGGGAGATTCACCCTGGTGCGTTGGGGGGGGGGGGGGGGGGGAGAGATCCTGTTAAAGCTGAGAGGAGCTTGGAACAATAAAAACAAGGTTACATTTCTGCGGAGCAGAAGTAATGTATAATGAATAAGTAATAGTGTAATGTATAAACATGGCGTGGGGGTTTCGGTTGCGTACAGAAGTTAATAAGAAATACCTTTTCTGTAATTTGGTGTATTAGTTGCCTACTAAATACTGTTCAGTCATGTTTGATTTTAGTTTGTTTGTTACAGTTGAGGTTTTAAAATATAAAATCTTGTGTGATTCCTTGCATACATCACTGGGAAGTTATTTTTTTAAAGTTATTGCTCTGACCCCTGAGTTTGCAACTGCTTATGGTTGAAACGTTATGGAATAGATTCTGAGTGTACATCAAAGTAGATAGCCACTATATTCATGTTTAGCGATGCACAGGTTTTGCCACATGGATTGGATAATCATCCACTCGTGCAATAACTGAAGGCTCAATTAGAGATCAAACAGATAACGAAGTTTAGCCAAAAGACCAAACTTCACTGAAAGCAGTGAGAGACAGATTTGGTCACTTCTTCAACATGTCACAGGTAACGGGGTAGAAGTTGGACTTTGTTTTCTGTCCAGTGCTCCAGGGATACCTGAAATATGTGCAAACCAATATTAGGTTTGACCATTGTTTCAGGCTTCCTTGGCAGTTACCTAAAACAGGCTTAGGTCCCTACGTATGTAAATGAGGAGTGGAATCACCTGTTGTCGGCCCCTTACAAAAAAACAGATTGCAATGAGCAGAGCAGCACTGACTCCACAGTTGACACTCCATCCCTAATCTTCACTCCACCGTAGGCAGGAATTCTCCCGTTACTGGGATACTCTTTTCCCACTGGTAGTGTACCCCCACCTGTGGGTTTTCCAGTGGCGTCAGGTGGCAACAATGGGAAATCCCATTGACAAGCGACGGGAATAATGAATTCCGCTGCCAGCAAATGGCACGCCACCGAGAAAAATCAAGAGACACCGTTGGTGAGGCAAACAGCCCGGCATTCGTACATTTCAAATGGGAGCGGTGCCTGTGCAGACATGTTAGCAACTTTCCCAAAGAATAAATAAGGACTGAGGTCTGATTTCCTGTTGACGATCTGACTTGAGCATTGACTGATTTCACACCACCGGTTAACCAGGCGAACACAATTTTACCCGAGGTTTTGATAGCACTAAAGTACAACTTGTAATAACAATAACTTACATTTCATTATTTCACAGGCGTGTGGGCATCACTGGCAAGACCTGCATTTATTGCCCATCCCTAATTGCCTTCGAGAAGGTGGTGGCAAGCAGCCTGTACCACTGCAGTTTATCTATTGTATACATCTACAGATAGGGAGTGTTAGCATCTTTAATGTTGTAAAATATTCCAAGGTGCTAAAAAGTATCTATTCAGAACTTGTTATGACAAACATTTTGTTCTGAAATTTTCTCCCTCCAGCTCCTAAAGGCAGTTAGTGGGATTCTTTGATCAGCCAGCCGTGTTTCTCGGCCACGCACTGTCTTGTTATGCTCTTGGCGGAGCATTAGCTGCTTCTTTGATGTTCACTCTGACAAAGGGAAGTTCAGACACGGAGATAACTTCAACACGTTTATTAAACTATTTACAATTCTCCTACTCTGATTCGCCTTTACTGTTAATCCTTCTATAGCTACTCAGACTGACTAACCAGTCTGCTACAATCCACGTGGTGGGAGTGATAATGAATCAACCCTGTGTCTGTGCTCACCGAGTGTCTCCACTGGAAAGAGCCAGATCATGTGAGCTGTGTCCTTTATATATGGGTTGGTGTAATGCCCCCCCTGTGGTAGTGTCACCTCTGTGTGTATCGTGAATGCCCATTGGTTGTGTCCTATCTTACTGACCTATTGGATGAATGTCTGTGTGTCATGTCTCTGGTGCTCCCTCTAGTGTCTAGCTAGTTTACGTGTACTTACATTAACCCCTTGTGTATCTACAGGTGTTGCATATCACCACACGCAGCATTTACTGGCTGTCAATGGGATTTCTCATTGTAATCACCCCACACCATAGCCATCTGGGTCATCTGATGTGATTTATTTCAACAGATGTTGCTGATAAGTAGTAAAACCCGACTGATTTTTCCGCTCACTAACCCAGGGCCCTGCAATTGCCATTATCGTGGACTGACCACTATGCCAACAGAGATCTAGGACGTGATTTACCAAGAACATTTTTTAATGTCATTTTAGGCATCATTGGAGGGGTGTTCCTCGCAAGATCTTGGCCCATATTTAACAGTACTAAGTGCCGAAAATGAGCATCCAGGAGCTTCTCGCCATTACTGACTGTCTCGCCACCTGATTGGCCGGACTCATGTTGCACCTTCTCGCCACTAACAAAAAAGAGCTCCTTTTGAGCGTGGTAGATCACAGACCTGCTCCTCGCCTTGGCAATGCCAACCAGGCCAAGCTTCCCGACGTTGTCGATGTGAGACAGGACATCCCGAGGGGGTGGGAGGGCCAGCAGCAGGGTTGGCAATGTCGCCTGGGAGGCAGGGGCAGCAATTGTCAGTTTGGGCAGCATGACAAGGAGAACCGCCGTCCAATGATCTCCACTGAGCTGCAAGGGCGTGGATCTATTTGACGAAAACTGCCAAGACTATTCGTACCAGGTGACGCTGTCTATGTTACAAACTTTGCACAGGCCGCCCAGTGGATGTCCGGGACAATCGTCCACCAGCCGTTATCTTAAAAAGTGCAGGCACAATGTTGAATCATGTGAAAGCACCTTGATCACGTTCGAACCAGATGACCAGTTCTACACAAAATTCCTCGGGAGAGGAAAGTAATGATTAAGCCAAATCTGGTGCCCAAAGCCTCTGTCACGTTAATCTTGACAGTGGGCCTGCCTGCTCCCCCCAACCCTTGCCCTGACAGGAGTCAAACTTTGACATAAACTGAAGAGAACCAGAGCTTTCCTCTCAGTGAATTAGCCTCACTCTCCTGCATTGCATAATCAACCACTAACAGTGCCGACACAGACCCATCACCCTGGAGTTATGTTATGCAGACCCCTGGAGAGTGAAACATGATGGTCAGTGAGGGGTGCTGTGTGTGTGTGTGTGTGTGTGTGCGGGGGGGGGGGGGGGGGGGGGGTGGGGGGGGGGGGGGGGGCAGAAATGGAGGGGGAGGGATGAAGTAAGGAAATGGGGGGATGGTGGAGAATCCTGCTGCCCGGCATTGAGGTGGGCCTGGTCCAGGTTGAAGATGATGTAGTTGGATGCCCTGGCATACAGGGCATCCGTGGTTCCCCAAATGCACCTGTGGACTGTAGCTTGTGAAATGCCGCACAGTCCATGCTCGAGCCTGGGAATAAACTGGTGGCATAGAAATTCAAGGTTGTGGTGACCTTTACAGCCACCGGGAGCGGCTGGCCTCCTCCTCCTTGGGGTGCCAAGTCCGCGAGGACATGGCACAGATGCTGTACTGTCTCTTGTTGAGATGAAGTCTCCTGCAGCACATGCTGTTCCTTATCGCAACGAAAGACCATCAACGCCTGTACACCTTGGGCCATCACTGGCCTCCCCCTCTGGGTTGCTTCTCGGCCTGATGGGCGGCCATGTCCTCAAGGTATCATCTCCAGCCTGCATCGTCGTTGCTGCCTTCTCTGGCATCTGGCTGCCTGGGCTTCTACCTGCAATGTGATGGCAGTCACTGCCACACCACCTCCCATTTTGGAAAGGAGATAGACTGGCAATCAGTTAGGGATTCCATCCCGGGACTCACAATTCGCTCAAGCCTGTCTCACCTTCTCTCAGAATGTCATCCAGCGTGCCTGTTGTGCTGGCAAACCTTGCTCTTCACACTCACTCCCGGCCATATCAGGAGCCCTTAGACCCAGAACTCTGTTGGGAATATTAAGGAAGCCATGCTCAGGTGCCCTCCCCTGATCCACAGACTTATCCTTTGGTTGAGAGAAGATCCCCAATGCTGAAACCCTGCTCTTCTGTGTTTGGTTGTTGGCAGCTGCCTCTATGGTACTGACACTCCTAGAGTTCAGGCACAGTTTTCAGCCTTCAAAGTTTGATTGAAATGCTAATCATCCTCTGATACATGGTACGTATGCCCTCGAGAAGCCACCTGAGAGTTGAGTGTGAAGTGCTCTCACAATTGACAAGGCCAATTCCTCAGACTTCAGCTGTGAAGCAAGAAGCTGCTCACAGTCAAAGTTAAAGAGACTTTCAGCATAGAACCAAGAGCAGGAATCTCTCCTGGAAGTGTTTGTTAGGCCAGAGAGGCAGAGAGACAGCAGCTGCAGTTACCCCTTTTATGGCACTGCACAATATTTAAAGATGGCTTGAAGGTATCGCAGATGCAAAGCCCCCCAACCTCCCGCCCAGGGACGATCCCAGATCTAGAACACTTCCGCCTGACCAAGCCCAGGCCCTACCCGCCACCCCTCCCCCCCCCCCCCCCCCCCACCCCCCTCCCAACCACCACCACACACTGGGCCAGCAGCAGCGGTGCCCTTGAGCTGCGAGAAAATGAAAATGGCTCCTCACCTCCTCACTTCCCCTCTGTTTTATTGCGCCCGCTTCATGTTTTTAAAAGGAGTACTGAACGGCCCCCGCTTGATTTCTCACCGCGGAGTCAGTTAATTCACCGGGGACCACTGCATTCGACTTCAATCTCATTAATGAATGCAAATGAGGGTTAATGATATGCTCTCCATTTTTGAATGAGATCCGGAACTCGCCATCGAGAGCAGGTAAACTGCAAATTGCTTTGTGATCGGCGTGAATCCTAATTTTGGCCTTTCCCGCTATTTTCCCAGTGCACCCAGATCCATTCCAGGTGCAATGCAGGGTTAAATCGTGCCCCGAGTAACTCAATACAGACCGGGGGCAGAGCGATGAAAACTGGGACAATGCATTTCAGTGCAACAATGTGGGAGTGGAGTGGGAGCAGTGTGGAGTGCACACGTGCACACACATTCATTGACTTTCATACTGTGAAAACTCTGAAACATGAGTCAGGCACCAGTAGGGACAGATATATTGCTGCTGCAGTTTGTGACAATTCAAATAAGTACATTGATTTTTAATCCCATTTAGTTTTCAGTTTGTGCCAATTTTTAATACAGCTAGGATTGGAAGGTACCAAGGTTACTTAGGCATTATGGAAGGTAATTATACAAAATAAGGAAGGTTTGCCAAGCTCAGCTTCATATTGAGGCACTGATCTTTGGTTCCTTCCAGCAAAGCTGTAATACCTTAATCACTGTGTTACGGTCACTGGCACTACATCACATAGCTCCTGAACATTTAAACCCATTTGACTTTTTGCTATCTCGATCCACACACACAGCTCTCTGGCTGTGTGACTTTTCATTAATCTGAACTTTCTGGTGGAAACTGGCCAGTGGAAGTGGATTGTGCAGCGTCACAAACAGGATTTAGCTGCATTATTTCCACTGAGGTTTACTGCATTCCCTGGTGCACAAAAGCATTCATTAAGTTAGAGCATGTGTTTGAGGTGTACCATAAGCACCAGGGAGTTCCTCCCCCCCTTGTGCAAGAGTACAAACAGTCTGTTGAAATGAAAAATGAAAATCGCTTATTGTCACAAGTAGGCTTTAATGAAGTTACTGTGAAAAGCCCCTAGTTGCCACATTCCGGCACCTGTTCGGGGAGGCTGGTACAGGAATTGAACCGTGCTGCTGGCCTGCCTTGGTCTGCTTTAAAAGTCAGCGATTTAGTCCAATGTGCTAAACCAGCCCCTACTTAGCCTCTCTTGTTTTAGCGACTCTGTTGGAAAGAGATTTTTATAGAAGAGGAACAGGTACGTCAGGAATATGAGGACGTCAATCTAAAATAATTTAAAAAAAATATGACAATGAAGTGTACTGTCTGAAAATGAGCAGTGGGGGGTGTGGTTGGTAGCAGATTCAATAGTAGCTTCTAAAATATCTACTCAGGAAGAAAAACATTTGCACAACTATTGAGAAAGAGTTGATACAGGGATCATAGGCCAAGTGGCTTCTGACTATACTGTGTGATTCTATGACTATCATTCTAAATGGCTAGAATACCATTTATGGGATGGTGGCACAGTGGTCAGCATTGCTGCCTCACAGCGCCAGAGACGCGGGCTCAATTCCGGCTGTGGGTCACTGTCTGTGTGGAGTTTGCATGTTCTCCTCGTGTCTGCGTGGGTTTCCATTTTATCTCCCGGGTGGGTGCGTAAAAACCCACACCACTATTTAAGGAAAAGCTTGGGGTTCTCACCGAGGTCCTACTCAACAAATTATTTTCAAGGATCAGAGCATTGTTACAGTGTAGAAGAAGACCATTCAGCCTATCATGTCGACACCGGCTCTCCAAATGACCAATTCATTAGTGCTATTCTCCTGGCTTCTCCCTGTGGCCATGCACATTATTCCTTTTCAAATAACAGTCCAAATATCTTCTGAATACTTCAATTGAACCTGCCTCTATTGCATACTCAAGCAATGCTTTCCAGACCTTATCAACTCTGTGTGGGAAAATAATTTTTTCTCACGTCGCCTTTGCATCTTGTGTTGTATGTGGTGATTGTCCCTTTAAGGACAATACAGCAGAGCAAGGGTCACATGTTGCCTTTAAAGAGACCCTTTTCTGGCCGCTGTTTCTGGGAGCTTGCTGTGTGCAAATTGGTTGCTGCATTTCCCTACATTGCAACAGTCCAATCACTACAATCCAAAGGTACTTCATTGGCTGTGAACTGCTTTGGGATGTCCTGAAATATGCTCCATAAATGTAAGTTCTTTATATTTGAATTATTATAATCCCGGGTCAGACCCCAACAGTGGCGAGGATACTGACAGAAACCCCAATGGGCGCAATTCTCCGGCCTTGTTGCACTCCCGCTCAAGCGAAGCGAGGCTGGTGGGAGAGGCCAAAAACGAGAACCGCACCAGACACCAAACAGCTTGCGATGCAACCGACCCGCTCCCGTAAGTGAAATCAGGTTCTCGCTGCAACGAGAAACCAATTATCGCCACTTAAACCCCATTTCCACACAATTAACTGAGCCTCAGTTTCCAATGGACTCCGGTCATTCATCGGCCTCCCCAGCAAGTGGTCACGCTGGCGCCGATTAGTACTCCTTTTTTAAAACGTGAACCTGATGGAAGGGCGTCTGTGGGGAGCTGAGGAGGTGAGTAGCCATCTTTGTCCACAGAGCTCGGAGGCACTGGGCTTGCCACCCCAGTGCTCGGTGGAAGGTGAGGGACCCTCGGCTGAGGAGGGGGGTCACCCTCTGCAGGGGTGGGCTGCCATGGGAGGGGGGAGGCGCTGACAGGGCACCAGCTCACAGTACCACCATGTAGGACCATCGCCTATAATGAAGGCAGAGTATCAATACATTCTTACGGTCATGGATATGACCACATGGTTTCCAGAAGTTATCCCTTTTAAGAACAACAACAGCTAAGGTAGTAATGGAAAAGTTGATACAATTCTTCACATGCTATGGCCTACTCTTAGAAGTACAATCTGAGGACTTCCGGTGATGGCGGGCGGGAGGCAGCTGCACACTGGAGGGCTCCCGCTCGGGAATAGAATTTTCTGGATTTTAACGCCCAGTCCAGGGGCAACGAAGGTTGAAAAAGTTGTAAAAAGGCACAGTGAGGCGAAATGGGCATGAAAAAGGGGGTTAATGAAAGTCCACAGGAGTGGAAAAGTCAGCGTGGGAACTGTAAGGAAAGCGGAGGCTGGGGCACCAGGGGAGGCCGCATTGCTCACAGCAGAAGAAATAACTAAGGTGATGGCCATGGAACTTGAAAAACAGTTCACAAAGTACATGGAAGCGATGAAGAAGGAGATGGGGGTGGTATTGAAAGTGCTGGTAGAGGACTTCCGGTGGTGGCAATGCGGAGCTAAGCCGCACGTTCGGCAGTTCCCGCTATCGTAGGACTTTTGGGCTCTTTTAAGGGCCCCAAACGGCACTGGTTCAACGATTCCCGGTGTGTGAAGGTGTCTGGAGTAATATCCCCCGGGATTTATGGTGCAGACCCGGAGTGGGGCAAGGAAAAAAACGGCAGCAGCTTGTGGTGATATGATTTGCCTACCTGTCTGCCATTGGGGCAGAACACCGGCTTACCATTGGCCCCGGTCGGTCATGTGCCTCTCGACCGATTGGTCGAGAGGCTGAGTTAACCACACCTCCTTGCCGAGGTATAAATAGTCAAACGCCCGGCGGTCGTCCATTTTATTGTAGACAACCGCAGGGCTAAGTTCTCTAGTTTATTAAAGCCTAACTTTTGTAAAGCAACTCGTCTCTCGTGCAATTGATGGCACATCACAGCTCCCCTGGAAAAGCGGGGGAAGGTGGACAAAATGGTGGCCGGTGGAGCCCCCGAGGAGTGGAGGCAGTGGGCGCAGGAGCAGCAGGCGGCCCTTCTGCGCTACTTTACGGAGCTGAAAGTGGAGTTGCTGGACTCTTTGAAAGTTACTACAAGTAAGCTGCTGGAGACCCAGACAACCCAGGGTGCAGCGATCCATGAGTTGCAGCAGCAGGCCTCTGAGCGTGAGGATGAGATCTCGGCCCTCGTGGGGAAGGTGGAGATGCATGAGGCGCTACACAAAAGGTGGCAAGATCGTTTTGAGGAGATGGAGTTTCGGTCAAGGAGGAAGAACTAGCGGATCCTGGGCCTCGCGGAGGGGCTGGAGGGGTCGGACCTGCCGGCTTATGTGGCCGTGATGCTGAGCTCGCTGGTGGGGGCAGGATCTTTCCACCTGCCCCTGGAGCTGGAGGGGGCCCACAGAGTACTGGCCAGGAGGCCTAAGGCGAATGAACCCCCGAGGGCGGTGCTGGTGCGGTTCCATCGGTTCAGTGACTGGGAGTGTGTGCTGCGATGGGCCAAGAAGGTGAGGAGCAGCAAGTGAGAGAATTCGGTAGTGCGTATCTACCAGGACTGGAGTGCGGAGGTGGCCAAGCGGAGGGCCGGGTTCAACCGGACGAAGGCGGTGCTCCACAGCAGGCAGGTGAAATTCGGCATGCTGCCGCCTGCGCGCTTGTGGGTCACCTACAAGGACCGGCATCACTATTTTGAGCCCCCGGAGGAGGCGTGGGCCTTTGTGCAGGCTGAAAAGTTGGACTCGAACTAGGGATTGGGGACTGTGGGGGTTTTTTTGTATCACTGTTTATGCTGTTGCTGGCTATTCTGTTTTTTTTTCTGCTTTCGGATGGTGTTGGTATGGTTTTGTGTTTTAAGGGGGGTGTTGGGGGTTTGTTTTTTTGTACGGGGTGGTGGATGGGTTGGGACTGCTATTTGGGAGCTGCGTGGGGCGGGCTTTCCTCTGGTCTCCCGCGCCGCGGGACGAGGGGGGTGGAGCTGGAGGCAAGGGGCGTGGATATCAGTTCCGTTTTCCCGCGCTGGAGCGGTGCCAAGGAGCTGCTGCAGGGTGGGTGACCCCATATCGGGAGGGGCCGGAGTTAGGGCGGGAGCTGTCGGGGTCAGCAGAAGTCAGCTGGCTCACGGGAGTACTATGGAGGGAGTGTCGCAGCTAGGAGGGGTCCTAGCCTGGGGGGGGGGGGGGGGGGGGGGGTGGAATACCGGGTTGCTGCTGGAATGGCCAGGGAGGAGCTGGTGCAGGTCGGGGGGGGGGTCGGGGTGAGGTTCTATCGCCATGGGAAATGGGCCGAGTGGGGTGTGCTGGCCAGGGGCGAGCAGTCAATGGGCTATGGCTAGTCGGCGGGGGAGGGGGGCGGGGTTCCCCCTGATCCGGCTGATCACGTGGAACGTGAGGGGGTTGAATGGGCCGGTTAAGCGGGCCCGGGTGTTTTCGCACCTGAAGGGGCTGAAGGCGGACGTGGCCATGCTTCAGGAGACTCACCTGAAGGTGGCGGACCAGGTTCGTCTGAGGTGGGGCAAGTTTTCCATTCAGGGCTCGACGCGAAGAACCGGGGGTGACGATCCTGGTGGGGAAGAGGGTGGTGTTTGAGGCGTCTGAGGTGGTGGCTGATAGTAGCGGCAGATATGTGATGGTGAGTGGTAAGCTGCAGGGGGAGAGGGTGGTGTTGGTAAATGTATATGCTCCAAATTGGGATGATGCTGGTTTCATGAGGCGTATGTTGGGCCACATTCCTGACCTGGAGGCGGGGGGCCTGATCATGGGGGGGGGGGACTTCAATAGGGTGCTGGATCCCCCACTGGATCGTTTTAGTTCTAGGACGGGCAGGAGGCCGGCGGCGGCCAAGATGTTGAGGGGGTTTATGGACCAGATGGGAGGGGTGGATCCCTGGAGGTTTGGGAGGCCAAGGGTTCGGGAGTACTCTTTTTTCTCCCACGTGCACAGGGTTTATTCCCGTATTGATTTTTCTGTCCTGAGTAGGGGGCTGGTCCCGAGGGTGGAGGATGCCGAATATTCGGCTATAGTGATTTCGGACCATGCTCCGCATTGGGTGGATCTGGAGATGGGGGAGGTGCGGGATCAGCGCCCGCTTTGGCGTTTGGACGTGGGGTTGCTGGCTGATGAGGTGTGTAGGAGCGTCCGGGGATGTATTGAGAGGTACCTCGAGGCCAATGATACTGGGGAGGTCCGGGTGGGGATGGTGTGGGAGGCTCTGAAGGTAGTGATTAGGGGGGAGCTGATTTCCATCCGAGCCCATAGGGAGAGGGAGAGACTGGTGGGGGAGCTGCTGAGTGTAGATAGGAGGTATGCGGAGGCCCCGGAGGAGGGATTGTTGGGGGAGTGGCGTAGCCTGCAGGCTAAGTTTGATTTACTGACCACCAGAAAGGCGGAGACACAGTGGAGGAAGGCGCAGGGAGCGGTCTATGAATATGGGGAGAAGGAGAGCAGGATGCTGGCGCATCAGCTCCGCAAGCGGGACGCGGCTAGGGAGATTGGTGGAGTGAAGGATAGGGGTGGGAATGTGGTGCGGAAGGGGGTAGAGGTTAATGGGGTCTTCAGGGACTTTTACAGGGAACTGTACCGGTCAGAGCCGCCGGTGGTGGGGGGGGGGGGGGGGGGGGGGGGGGGTGGAGAGCTTTTTGAACAGGCTGCGATTTCCAAGGGTGCAGGAGGAGCAGGTGGAGGGGCTGGGGGCGCCGATCGAGTTGGAGGAGCTGGTTAGAGGGATTGGCCACATGCAGTCGGGGAAGGCGCCGGGACCGGATGGGTTCCCGGTTGAATTTTATAAAAAATATGCGGACCTGTTGGGCCCCCTGTTGGTTCGGACCTTTAACGAGGCATGGGAGGGAGGGTTTTGCCCCCGGCGATGTCACGGGCGCTGATTTCCCTGATCCTGAAGCGAGATAAGGACCCCCTGCAGTGTGGATCATATAGGCCAATTTCACTGTTGAACGTGGACGCCAAGTTGCTGGCAAAGATCTTGGCCACTAGAATAGAGGACTGGGTGCCGGGGGTGATACATGAAGATCAGACGGGTTTTGTGAAGGGGAGGCAGCTGAACACTAACGTGCGAAGGCTGCTCAATGTGATAATGATGCCGGCAGCAGAAAGAGAGGCAGAGATTGTGGTGGCATTAGATGTGGAGAAGGCTTTTGATAGGGTTGAGTGGGGGTACTTGTGGGAGGTGTTAGAGAGGTTCGGGTTTGGGGAGGGGTTTATTAAATGGGTGAGGTTGCTGTACGAGGCCCCGATGGCGAGCGTAGCGACAAATGGGAGGAGGTCCGAGTACTTCAGGCTCTACCGTGGGACGAGGCAGGGGTGCGCCCTGTCCCCCTTGCTTTTGCGTTGGCAATTGAGCCTCTGGCCATGGCGCTAAGGGAGTCGGGGAGGTGGAGGGGTCTGGTGCGGGGTGGGGAGGAGCACCGAGTGTCACTTTATGCAGATGACTTGTTGCTGTATGTAACAGGCCCGGTGGGGGGAATGCCGGAGGTGATGGAGATTCTTGCTGAGTTTGTGAGTTTCTCGGGCTACAAGTTGAACCTGGGCAAGAGCGAGCTGTTTGTTGTACACCCAGGTGATCAGGAGGAGGGGATTGGTAGGCTCTCGCTAAAGAGGACAGTGAGGAGTTTTAGGTACCTAGGGGTTCAGGTGACTAGGAGTTGGGGGACTTTGCATAAGCTTAATTTTACTAGGTTGGTGGAGCAGATGGAGGAGGAGTTCAAAAGGTGGGACATGCTGCCGCTGTCATTGGCGGGTAGAGTACAGTCCGTTAAAATGACGGTGCTCCCGAGGTTTTTGTTTTTGTTCCAGTGCCTCCCCATCCTTGTTCCGAGGGCCTTTTTTGGGAGGGTGAACAGCAGCATCACGGGATTTGTTTGGGCGCATGGGACTCCGAGGGTGAGAAGGGCGGCTAATGTCGATGGTACGCAAGTGGGTAATGGAGAGGGAGGGGGCAGCATGGAAACAAATGGAGATGGCACCCTGTGGAGGCATGAGCCTGAAGGCACTGGTAACGGCACCGTTGCCGCTCCCTCCAACGAGGTACACTACGAGCCCGGTGGTGGCGGCTACCCTCAAGATTTGGGGGTAGTGGAGGCGACACAGGGGGGAAGTGGGAGGCTCGGTAGAGGCCCCGCTGTGGGGGAACCACCGGTTTGTCCCAGGGAACATTGATGGCGGGTTCCTGGGGTGGCACAGGGCGGGCATAAGGAAGTTGGGAGACCTGTTCATTGACGGGAGGTTTGCGAGCCTGGGTGAGCTGGAGGAGAAGTTTGAGCTCCCCCCGGGGAATATGTTCAGGTACCTTCAGGTCAAGGTGTTTGCTAGGCGGCAGGTGGAGGGGTTCCCTTTGCTGCCCCTGCGGGGGGTAAGGGATAGGGTGCTTTCGGGGGTGTGGGTCGGGGATGGGAAGGTGTCTGACATCTACCTGGTGATGCAGGAGGTGGAGGAGGCGTCGGTAGAGGAGCTGAGGGCTAAGTGGGAAGTGGAGCTGGGGGAGCAGATTGAGGAGGGGACATGGGCGGACGCCCTGGAGAGGGTGAACTCCTCCTCTTCATGTGCGAGGCTTAGCCTCATCCAGTTCAAGGTTCTGCACAGGGCTCATATGTCCGGGACGAGGATGAGTAGGGTTTTTGGGGGTGAGGACAAGTGCATTAGGTGTTCGGGGAGCCCAGCGAACCATGCCCATATGTTTTGGGCATGCCCGTGACTGGGGGAATTCTGGCAGGGGCTGGCAAGGACGGTGTCGAGCTTTCTGTTGCCCCCTAAAGATTTCCCAGTCCTCTAGTCTCCCACTAATCTTTGCCACTTTGTATGCTTTTTCCTTCAATTTGATATGCTCCCTTATTTCCTTAGATATCCACAGTCGATTTTCCCTCTTTCTACCGTCCTTCCTTTTTGTTGGTATAAACCTTTGCTGAGCACTGTGAAAAATCGCTTGGAAGGTTCTCCACTGCTCCTCAACTGTTCCACCATAAAGCCTTTGCTCCCAGTCTACCTTAGCTAGCTCTTCTCTCATCCCATTGTAATCTCCTTTGTTTAAGCACAAAACAAGAGTATTTGATTTTACCTTCTCACCGTCCATCTGTATTTTAAATTCCACCATATTGCGATCGCTCCTTCCGAGAGGATCCCTAACTATGAGATCATGAATCAATCCTGTCTCATTACACAGGACAAGATCTAGGACCGCTTGTTCCCTCGTAGGTTCCATTACATACTGTTCTAGGAAACTATCGCGGATACATTCTATAAACGCCTCCTCAAGGCTGCCTTGACCGACCTGGTTAAACCAATCGACATGTAGATTAAAATCCCCCATGATAACTGCTGTACCATTTCTACATGCATCAGTTATGTATTTGTTTATTGCCTGCCCCACCATAATGTTACTATTTGGTGGCCTATAGACTACTCCCATCAGTGACTTTTTCGCCTTACTATTCCTGATTTCCACCCAAATGGATTCAACCTTATCCTCCATAGCACCATAGATGTCCATAGAGGTCATCCCTTACTATTGCCTGGATGTCATCCTTAAATACCAGAGCTACACCACCTCCCTTACCATCCACTCTGTCCTTCCGAATAGTTTGATACCCTTGGATATTTAACTCCCAGTCGTGACCATCATTTAACCATGTTTCAGTAATGGCCACTAAATCATAGTCATTCGCAATGATTTGCGCCATCAACTCATTAACTTTTTATTGTTTCTATTTTTTTTTCTATGGTTATTTAACTTAATATTGTGTTAATTTAAGTTGTTGTTAATATGTTTTGTTGTTCATTGAGGATGGGCGAATGCTTATGACTGTTATCATTATTGTTGGTATTTCATTGCGGTCCGTTGTTGTTACCTAAATACAAAATTTTTCAATAAAAATTATTTAAAAAAAAACAAAACTTTATTCCGAATACTACGAGCATTCAGGTAAAGTACACTTATGTTGGCTTTTTTACCTCTGTTTTGAATCTTAACATCTCGATCAGTAACCTCTCCTAAGTTATATTTCCTCTTAACCTTTCTCCTAATTTTCCTTTTCGTTGAACCCATATCTTCATGTAACAACCTGCCGCGTCGCTTACCATTAATGTTTTACTTCCAGTTTTATTCCTTTTAGTATTACTGGGCAGATTCACTGAGCTTCCCTCAGTCACTGTACCTTGTACTGTCGCCCTTTTTGATTTTGACTATGGCTTCTCTGTTTTACACTTTCCCCCTTACTTCCTTTTGTTTCTGTCCCTGTTTTACTACCTTCCGACTTCCTGCATCGGTTCCCATCCCCCTGCCACAGAATATCATGATCATGATGCCCTAACTAAAAAAAAACCTTCTGCCCTTACTCAGTCCATATCCCTCTATTTCCAAAGAACAAACATGACGTGCCTTTAAGCAAAATACTCAAAGTTAGATCATAGAGCACAGAATTTACAGTGCAGAAGGAGGACATTCGGCCCATCAAGTCTGCACCGGTCCTTGGAAAGAGCACCTCACTTAAGCCCATAACTTCACCCTATCCCCGTAACTCAGCAACCCTACCTAACCTTTTTTGGACACTAAGGGCAATTTAGCATGGCCAATCCACCGAAACCGCACATCTTTGGACTGTGGGAGGAAACCGGAGCACCCAGAGGAAACCCATGCAGACACTGGGACAACGTGCACACTCCACACAGACAGTGACCCAAGCCGGGAATCGAACCTGGCACCCTGAAGCTGTGAATCAACAGTGCTAACCACTGTGCTACCGCGCCATTCCTAAGTTGAAACAGCCTACTTGCTGGGACACTGTGTTCCAAGGTTTCGTGTTTGGGAGTGGAGAATCCAGATTCATCGGCATTGATTGGATCTTGGGAACCTGTTTGGAGAGAGTCACTTTGATTGACTGACTGGCAATCGGTGGGTTGGCCAGGGACAGTGTTCTACCTGACAACAGTCTGTGATTGGTTCTTCCGTGATGCTTTCTGAGAGAACTTGGCAGGAGTGATTTGACCTTGGAAGTGAAAGGAACACTTTTTCTTACTCTCCTACTTGCTGAAGTAAAAGTACTGCTCTATTGTTCTGAAAGTAATGAGTGCCTGGCACATCCTTTTCTGTGAACCTGAAATGATGCTGAGTTGGCAGAGAATGTAGAAAACCTTGCCAAGAAGGAAGGAAGTACTAAAACAAAAGGCTGAACTTCAGAAAGACATTGGGCGTGATCGTACTGCCTTGTTCAGCCCGACTTGATGACGCGACGAGACCTTCAAATCTTGCGAAAGGCCTCGCGAGATTTCAATAGATCTCATAAGACATCATGATCTGGATGACACCCTCGCTGGATAGTATACAAATTTGCATATTGAAGCGAGCAGTTAGCTTCACTTAAATATGTTTGCACTAGAGTATCCCAAGGCCCAGGATTGAATGCCAGGCCTGGGAGACCTCATCGTGGTGCCTTTTAGTACTGGTTTCCACAAACATGGACCAGGTGAAACAGCGCTTGGAGGGATCCCCTAGACAATCGGAGGCTCCTGGGATGTCAGGCTCTGGGAATGGTGGTACCCTGGCACCCACAATCCCACCCTTGCACTGCCAGCCTGGGATCTTGGCACTGCTACACAGACACCATGGTACACCACCCTGACAGTGTCATCTGGGCACCCTGGCAGTACCACCCTGGCAGTGCCAAGGTATACAGATGTGACGTTACCTGAGCCAGAGATTGGGCCCAAGGGTACCCTGCCCTTATAAGGTGGGGTAAAGGGGGGCCTTGATGACCCCCTAATCAGTAAGTTGTGGGGTCCAGAGGCCGTAGTGGGGGTCGAGAGGTTGGGGCAGCATTTCAAAATGGCGCCCCAATCTCCTTCAGGCCTGACGAGCTCAGCTCATGAAGGATAAGGGTATCCTAGGCTTTGCATTCCCTGAAAAGGCCTCCAAGAAAACGCACAATTGGCTCCCAAAATTGAATTCTTCTTTTTTGTTTAATCGTATCTATTGACTGGATATCATTCCAGAACATCAAAATCTTAGCCTTTTTTAACATTAATATTTTCTTTCCCTTTCTACCACCTTTTCCATCTGTGTTGTTTGCCTGTGTGTGTGTATATAGAGAGTGGGGCGAGTTAGAGAGGGAGGGTTGGGAAAGGGATCGCCAGTTACATTTTCTGTCAGCTTAATTATAATATTATACATAATAAAAGGTTATTTGTGATTAAAGTTATAAACCTGGTTACTGTAGTTTATTGGGCTCAACCAAGGACCTCGGTCTTTTAAAATAAAATCTAATGTTCCAACTCCAGGTCAAGTGGGGCTGGAATTGATCGCACACTAACACAGTGTGTTGTGACATAATAGCTATCAGACCAGGCTAATAAGCTGCATACTACACATGTCCTGCCTTAAAATGTGCCCAATGGACACCTGCGCAAATAAAATGTAGCATTTCTAGATGTGCCCTGTGAAAATCTAACCTAATCATTTGAGAATTGACGTTGCTGTTTCACTGCGAAACCATAGCCGGAAGGTAGAACTTGCATCACTTGAAGATTAAATAGATAACTGGCCTTGGCTTTCAGAGAGGTGCTGGTGTTAAATACTGTGGCTAATAGCTTGCTATTACAATCAATTTATCAACTGTTGACATTTCACTGCATCAATATTTTACACACGTTTTATACATCAATAAATGGTGACTTTCAGAGTGATGTCAGCCCTCAAAACCTATGGATACTGTGACTTTGGAATTGAGCAAGACTCTTTCAGGAAACTACCTTGAAGTGAAAATATTATTATAATGCGCCTCAAATTTGTTGTTCTTAGCATTCAATCAACTGCCATATAGAACAAGCAGCTTGCAAAGTTAAGATGCATGCTTGATTTTACTCACTGAAACTGCACTAGTTTTTCTCCAAATAGGGATGTAACACTATCAGTGCAACACAAACATATTTTGTGGCCATATTTTTATTCAATTTCTTTAATTATATATTGGGCATTGCCCAGGTGCATTTAGTCATAGAATTATAGAAAATTTACAACACAGGAGGCCATTCATTCCATTGTGATGAACAAAGGCCGATCCAGCCTAAACCCACCTTCTTGCACTAGTTCTGTATCCCTGCATTTCACAGATCTTCAAGTGGATGTGAAAGAACCTTTTTAGTGTGGTGAGCGTTTCTGCCTCTATCCCCCTTTCAGACAGAGAAATCCAAGTCGTTATCACTTCTGGAGAAAAATTGTTCCCATATCTCCCCTCCAACAATTATTTTAAACCTCGGACCCCTCTTTTTGATGTCTCTATTTACTCCAGATGGCCCTTCATAATTTTATACACCTCAATTAAGTCACCCCCAGCCTCCTCTGATCCAAGGAATACAATATCAGCCTATCCAATATTTCCTCATAGCTAAAATTCTCCAGTCTGAGCAACACCTTCATCAATCTTTACTTCACCCTCTCCAGTTCTTGTAAATGTGGTAACCAGAACCTGTCCTCAACCTGCGGTCTAACTAGTATTGCATGCAGTTCTAGCACAGCCTGCCTGCTCTAATATTGAATGCCTTAGCTCCAAAAGAAAGTATGCATATGTCTTCGTAACCACCTTAGCTACCAGTCCTTAATTTATGTTACTAAGCACACAGTTGTGCTGTGTAATCCAACCTAAAGATTCTGGCCAACATGTTGTCAATAAGATTGTCCTTCACAACACATCATGCACACACAGGCCAGCTTCGGTTATCCAGTAATTAATAGATATTGTAAGGAGATTATTGAATTGAGCCTATTGTTTAAGTGCAACATCTAAAGATGTTGGGACGTGACCAAACTTTCAATTGTGCAAAATGTTCTTTCTAGTTTTGGTGATTTCTTTACAAAATGGTTTGAAATTATCTGCTCCAATCTTCTTGTGTGCTGCATGCTAAAGACTGTGCCATGGTTATTGTAGAGAAAAAAAACTCAGATCACTCTTCCTTCATCTTTGGTGTGTTCACAAGACTGCTTGCATCAGGCTATGTAATCAACTAAACATTACATCAAATATCAGTCTCACCTGTGAGTCTGGCTGTTAATAATCTTACACATACTGAAAAAAACATAAGCATGGAACATTGGTGTCCTTGATTTACTTTTGCTTCTTCTCAATATTCTCCTCTCTGCTAAAGGTGCAAAGACTTCTTGTCAAAGTGTCTTAGTCTCAGTGTTATACTCTATCCTTTATCTCAGAATTATTGCAGAGTCAGAGCGACCACGGAACCATTTAAAATAGCAGGCAGGTCCCAATTCTGAGAGTGCTGCCCCCATTGCCAATTTTTCCTGGCACTGGTTAAGGGTGTGGGGATTGAGCCTGAACCCTGTGCTCCTGACCTGGCCAGCCCCATCACGAGGCTAGGCATCTCCTAACTCCCTGCAATCTTCGTGGAGCTGGGTCAGCTTCTGGATGACTCATGATTCACGGACCCTCAGAGGAGTTGTGAACCGTAGTCTGAATTTGGGAGCCTTTTGAAAGTAAGTTCAAAAGATTTTACCCATGCCTCCTCCATGCTGAATCATACCAACGTATGTCCTCCACCTACTCCCATGTTTACTCTCCATGGTCATTTGCACAGTGTGTACTATGTACAGAAACAATGAGCCATATAATTATAATAGCTTTGACAAAGGGTCATCTGGACTCGAAACATTAGCTCTTTTCTCTCCTTACAGATGCTGCCAGACCTGCTGAGATTTTTCAGCATTTTCTCTTTTAGTTATAATAGCTGTGTGGAACTGTCAAGAAAGAAAGCACCTATTTACAAATCTTTCTTTCTAAAAATTGCTGTTCCTGCGACCCTATATAAATGTCAATCAGGCAGACCGTTAAAGTATCAAAGGCAGAGGCTTCAAATCCTTCACATTTCTCAATATTAGCTATCATTGACAAAAGAGATCACAGAAAGAACCACTTAAGATATCAATCAAGCAGCCACGTCAATGATTCTCTCCAGCTCTCAAAACAGAACTCCATTGAAGTAATCCAGTCATGAGTCTGGGCTGTCTGTCAGGCATATATAATGAGTTGGCATGGGGAATAGGTGGGGGTGGGGCTGGGGCATGTGAGGGCTAGAGGGCCTAAAGTGTGACACTAGAACTGGAACAAAGTCCCGGAGAACCAAGGCTGGCCTTCTAAACAGCATGCCTCGACTGCCCCTGTTCCTGCCTATGCTCTGCTATCAGGGGCAGTAAACCTAATTCTATCCTGCGCTCACACTCCCTCGAGTGAAGACTGTGCCGTTCTTGAGCATTTCTACCAAGGTGGGCCCAGCAAGTCGCAAATTTCCCCGACTTGAGCTTATCTGACTCTATAGTGAAGAGCAGGGACTTTGAGTCAGATAGTTCCAAGTTCCACTCCAGAGACCTCGACACACCATCTAGGCTGGCATTTTAATGTGCTACTGAAAGAATGCTGTACTGTCAGTGGTGCTATATTTCAGATGAAACATTACCAACGAATTGGAGTCAAAACATTTATAAAATCGATATTAAAATATAGCATGGTCATGCATTCTGTTGAGAGGTATGTACACACAACATCTCAAATATGAAATTCATATTGTTTTAAAATCTCTTTGTTTCCAAATGCCTCCATGGCCTCGTGCTGTAACCTCACCCTGCCCTAAAATGCTCTATAAATGCTTCATTCCTTCAATTCGGGTCTCTTGTGTATCTCTGATTTCATTGATCTGCTTCCCAAGGTGGTGAATCTAGAGATGACCAAGTACTGATATGTCTTTGAACATCTTATTTTGGCAAATGGAGTGTGTGTGGGATTTATTGCAGAAGAACAGAGTGTGGTCAAGCTGTCTATGGTGATCTGCAGTTTAGTCAGGCAGTCAAGCAGAACAGCATAGATGTAGGTTCTGGACTTCTCCCAAAACGGTCTCAAACCATGCAGTTTGTTTGGCAAACTAGCAAAAAATAATAATAATTGAAAGTACAGTTGATGCTGAGCTACCAACAGAATTTGTGTACTAGTTCTGTGAAGTTTTGATCCCTGGACCCAGCAGCTGTACATAACAAAGGGCTACCAGTCCAGTCAGTAGATTCTGTGGGCGCAATCTACCAGAAACATTTCTAAGTGTGGTAGCGAGTGGGTATTGTCGCGGGTTTCCTGGCGCTCGGCCCTTTGTGGACTTAAAGTGGACTTTAATTGGTCCACTTAACAAGGCCTCTGGTTGTCTCATCGCAATTGAGAGCTCACCAGCTGATTCGCCGGGTCCGCACACGCCAACCCCCCCGCTAACAACGTCGAGCAGCACTTAAGCTGCACTTGCTCAGCCAACCCCAGCCAGCTCGAAATAATGGCGCCGAGGAGAGCGGCCACAAGATTCAGGGATGCTGACCTGGGTAGGCTACTAGATGCCGTGGAAGCCAGGAGGGATGTCCAGTTCCACCGAGAATCCTGGAGTCAATCACAAGGCAGCCAGTGCTGCTGGGGATGAGGTGCCAGCAACTATCAGCTCCGGGCGTGTGACCAGGGGGACTGACCTTCAGTGCCATAAGAAGGTCAACGACCTACACTGGGCAGCGCAAGTGAGTAGACACAACACCTCCCCCTCCCCCCCCCCCCCAAGGCAGCAACCACCCCCAAATCCTCATGTGACTCCCACCCCTTCCTGCATCCGCTTCCCCTTTCAATCCCCCCCAACCCTCCCTTCACTTCCCCACCACCACTGTGAGCCATGCATGTGGTTAACGATGCCCTCTCTGTGTCTCCTCAGGAAAACCTCTCCCATAACTATCAGTAGAGGGCCCAGACCGGCGAAGGGGTGGTAGACTTAAGAATCCTCACCACCTACGAGGAGCGGGCCCTGGAGGTGACCAGGGTGGCTGAGGACAGATCGGTCACCCACACGGAGGCTCGCAGATGCCACAGAGGTGAGGAACAAACGGGCTCCATCCGGAGGACCTGTCAAACGTGAGCTGTTATTGCCTTACTGACTGACCCTCCCTCACACAGACCACATGTCCATTCTCCCGCAGATCCTCCAGCTGACAGCGTTGGCCCATCCCGGGTGGCACCCTCTCCTGACTCCAAGGAGAACATCTCGGAGGTGAGCTCTGAGGACACAACCGTTATAGTCGTGGCACAGCTGTCATCCCTACTCTCCACCAGCGGCGATACACGCACCTTGGTGGGACATGTTAGTGGGCAGGCTTCTGCGGCACAATCTAGTGAGCACCACACTGCTGCTAATGCACATCAGATGGAGGCAGAACCCCCAGGGGAGACAGCAGTCGGAGAGCTGCTGGATCCCAGAATTCAGCTGGGTCCCAGCCTGATGCTGAGCCTGCGGTACAGAGGTAGTCGGAATTGATCAAGATGATAGGGTGCTGCCGCAACATTCAGGGGGAGATGTCAGTGTCAGTCCAGCAGATCCAGAGCCGATTGGAGGGGTCTCAGAGGCTACGGGCACAGGAGATGGTGCTGGCAATGTGTGGCACCAAGGCCAATACTGCCAGGGTAGCTACCGTGGTGGAAAGCCTGGTGCACGACGTCGGGACCATAGGTGAAGGTGTCCAAGGCATCGCGCAGTCAGTGCCTGCCATGGCTGAGGCTCTCGGCAGAATGTCCGACTCGCTGGTTGATGCCACCAAGCACCAGGCTGACCTTGATGAGGTTCTGCAGGACATGTCCTGCTCTCAGATGGGCATGGTCAAGGCACTGTGGAGCTTGTCCCAGTTACAGGTGTACATGGCTGAGGCACTGCAGAGCATAGCTCAGTTGTTGAGGAACATCAACTGAGGGCGTTGATACAGTGGTGTGGACCATGGGAAACTGCCAGGGATGGCAGAGCCAATTGATGCAGGTGCAGCAGGGCCTTGAACCAGCTGCCCTCCATCCCAAGGTGAACCCCAGGGCCTTATGGGCACTGACCGAGAAGAGGGGTCGCTGAGTGCCAACCCGGACCCATCCCATGGAGTGGCGACAGTGGCCACCAGCTCCCCCGGATTCCTCTCCTCTGATGAGGCTGAGTGTCGAGGTCAGCACACAGGACAGGGAAACACGGCTCTGCATGTGCTGTTGACAAGTGAGTCTGGCCCCAGAGGACGCCAGTCAGGGGCATCAAAGGCCATGGGACAAGATAGGCAGTTAGCAGCCTCCACCTCAGATGTGCATACTGGGAAAACACGAAGACGTAATGGTAGAGCTAGGAGGGCCAAGCACATTGAGGATCACTGAGGTCACCTTTTGCACAAACATTATGATGCCTCTGTCACCTCCTTCCGCAATGTGTGCTAACCTCCGGACACTTTGCCCATCTCTCCAGGCATCTCCCCCCTCGCCGTGGCGCTCACCAGCCCCCGGCCGTGGCATGTCCTTGGAACTGTGTCCCATCCCCTGGGTGTTCGGATGTTGCGTGTGTGATGTTGCCTCCCGCATTGTTCAGTGTCCGCACATCAGGGTGTGATTGGGATGCTAGGTACTCCCACATGCTACCCACCCACCTGCGGAGGGTTCCCAACCCAGAGCCGAGGGTCCCCCACACCCAGCCAAGGGTACCTGACCTCCCCACCAAGCACTGGGATGGAACCTCCTCGGCTCCCCACAGAACCCCTTCCGCCGGGTTCATGGCCCACCCACCCACGGAAACCCACTTGGCTTGTGTGGATTGCCTACTTAACCACGATTGCCAATTCCCCATCAGCAATAGCCTTCAGCCGTGCAGCCAGACGCCTCAGTCGTGGGAGTTATGGGTGGTTGTTGGGGCAGACGGCCAGGGACAAGGGTTGCCCACGGAATGAGTACACATAGAACATAGAACATAGAACAGTACAGCACAGAACAGGCCCTTCGGCCCTCACTGTTGTGCCGAGCCATGATCACCCTACTCAAACCCACGTATCCACCCTATACCCATAACCCAACAACCCCCCCCCCCCTTAACCTTACTTTTATTAGGACACTACGGGCAATTTAGCATGGCCAATCCACCTAACCCGCACATCTTTGGACTGTGGGAGGAAACCGGAGCACCCGGAGGAAACCCACGCACACAGGGGGAGGACGTGCAGACTCCACACAGACAGTGACCCGGCCGGGAATCGAACCTGGGACCCTGGAGCTGTGAAGCATTTATGCTAACCACCATGCTACCCTGCTGCCCACAAGATCCAGGGGTTGGCATGGTGGTGCCGTGAGTAGTTCGCCCCCAGTTGCCCCCCCCCCCCCCCCCACAGCTTCTCACCCCACCCTCCCATGGCGGCCCACCCCCAGCCGAGGGTTCCTCACCTCCCCACCGAGCTGCCAAGTTCAGCGCGCCTGGGCTCTTTGCTTGTGAACACAGATGGCTACTCACCTCCTCGGCTCCCTGAAGAAGCCTTTCTGCCAGTTCACATTTTTCAAAAGGAGTACTAATCGGCGCCAGAGTGACCACTTGCCGGGGAGGCCAATGAATGACAGGAGGCCATTGGATATGGGGTGGCTCCCGTTAATTGTATGGAAATTGGGCTTAAGTGATGATAATTGGTTTCTCGCCACACTATGGCAAGATATCAATTTCGCTTACGTGAGTGGGCCGGTTGCATCGCCATCTCTTTGACGCCTGGCGCGGATCTTGTTTTTGGCCTCTCCCACTATTCACTGGCCTCATTTCGCTTGAGCAGGTGCGTAACTAGGTCGGAGAATTGCACCCTATATCTTGAAATTCCAGCTGCATTTACTTCCCTTGCGCTCTGCATTTTTCCACATGCTCCTTCCTAGAATTCACCAAGCAATCCCTCCACTAACCTGAAGGCTGGAATTCTCTGTTTGGGAGGCTAAGGGTTGCTGAATCTTCCATTTCGCCAGCAGTGCACTCACACCCGCAGATTTCCCGACGCCGTGGAGGTGCCCACAATGGGAAACCCCATTGGCCGGGACGGAGGATCCCACTGCCGGCGGGGGTGCACTGCACCAGAAAACGGATGCGGCGGGGCGGAGTGTTGTCGCCGGGTTTGAAAAGCGTGTGATTCGTGTTTCAATTGAGGACGGAATTAATGTCAAAGAGCCTGACAGCTGGAGCTGTTTTTAAGTGCTCCACCTATCACACTCTCACTGCAGCCACCAGGATGGCTCAGAGATGTTCCTGTCCCCTAAGTTCGGGAGTCCGAGGTGGACCGATAGCTCCATGTCAGTAAGGAGAGGAGGGACACCCTTTTCCCTCGGGTGGGCTGCAGATTCAAGCCTCCTGAACAGCACCTAGGATGTGGTGCCATCAGCACTGCCAGTCTCATCAGGAGGAGACTGCTGGTGATCCTGAAAGGTGGGGGGCATTGGTGAGTTCTCTACCATGAGAGGGGCAGTGAATCAGGGAGAGTTCCAAAGACCACGGTGCAGGTATCCTCTGGTTCGGATAAGTTCTGTTGATCCCTGCTTCTTCTGCAATGGAGCAGTACCTCTGAGGAGTGCGAACACTTGGTAGGCTCCTTATTGAGCTTGGCCACACCCATCCCCTTCATGAAACATCTGGGATATGAAGGTGTCCGGAGGGGTGGACTGGGTGGGTTCCCAGATGACCAGAGGCTCTCTGAGCATTCAAATGACACAGGCAGAACTCAGTAGTGTGAGCAGTCAGGAGCCTGTAAGTAGCACCAAAGTGTTGTGTTTAAAACACACACTGCAGCAATGGCAGTCTAAGCCAGGGCACCCCGATCCTGAGGTTGTCACCCCAAGTCCTGGCACGTGCCATGGCACGGACGTAGCACCATGTTGCTTCCCGCTACTGCCTCCACCTGGGCAGCCAACCCACAGGAAGCCCGACAATTTTTGAGGCTTTTTCAGAATTTGTTCCCCCTAGTTTTGGTTGCTTTATTGAGAAAATACAAATAATTGCGCTGGAGGCAGTTCAGAGACATTTTACTCTATTCATTCCTGGAATGAAGGGCTTAACTGATGAAGAAAGTTTGAACAAGTTTTTTTTGTCCTAAACCCATTGGAGTTTAGAAGAATGAGAAATGGTCTTATTGAACTGGGTGGATACCAGGAGGATGTCTCGTCTTGTGGAGGAGACAGGAACTAGGGGACACAGTTTAAGAATAAGAAGTCTTTCTTTTAAGAAAGAAATTAAGAGAATTTTTTTTCTCTCAAAGGGTAATTAGTCTGTGGACTTTTCATCTTCAGAGAGCAGTGGAGACGGGGTCATTGAACTTATTCAAGGCTGAGTTAGAGCGATTTTCGATAGATAAGGGAGTTAAGGTTATGTAGGAGGGGGGGGCGGGGCAGACAGGAAAGTGGAATCGAGACCACAACCAGACCTGTCATGATCCAATCAAACGGCAGAGTAGGCATGAAAGGCTGAATGGCCAACTTCTGATCCTAAGGAAGGGCTTGTTGGGTTGCGGGGATGGGATGGAGTGGGTCGGTGCATACCCGATGGGCCGAATGGCCTCCTTCTGCACTGTATGTTCCTATGTTCCACAGCCATGGCACCCCGACCCCGCTTGTAAATACTTGCACTAATTTGCGCCCATAAGACTTCTATCTAGAAGGGGTGGAGTATGAAGTGTCCAAGCCACGAATGATATTAAAATCTATGCAAATGATGGTTTTGCTTGGGTCCGCTGGCCCGGGGCGCAAACCTCTATATCACCGCCAGCAAAGGACCGGAGCATGGTGTCGGAATCGGCACCACACGCAAAACGGCTTTTTTCCATTTTGCGTGATTCTACGCCCAATCGTAATTCTTGCTTCTAATGTCGCAAAGCGGAGAATCCAGCCTGAAATGCACATATCTGTGCTGTTACTTGCCACAGTAAGAGTAGGTAACAGTGGGGGTGCAGCGACATGCTTGGTTCAAACTGATTATTATAATGATTATTATTATTAGGAACGAAGAGGAACTGCAGATGAGCATATTAATTTAAAATACTAACAGGGAATCCCTCCATTAAGCAGAACTTTATATCGCAAAACATTGCAGTACACTTGTCTACATTGCTACATTATGTGTCCGTAGTAACATAGGAACAGGCATTGTCCATTTTGTCCTTTAGCCAGTACAACCTGCCATTCAATAAGATCATATATGACTTGCATTCATATAGCACTTTCTATGATCTCTGATGCCCTCAAAGCACTTTAAAGGCAATTAAGTATTTTTGAAGTGTCGTTGTTTTTGCAATGTAGGAAACACAGCAGCCAATGTATGCACAAGAAGTCCATTTATATACAGCAAACAGCAAAATGATATTGAACAGATAATCTCTTCTTTTGATGTTGATGAATGTTAAATGTTAGACAGATCATTGGGGTGAATTTCTCTGCTCTTCTTAAAAATAGTGGAATGGGATCTTTTATGTTCACCGTCAAAGAGCCGATGAAGCCATCGTATAATGTTTCAAAAAAAAGATTGCATCTCTGACAGTGCAGCACTCCCTCAATACTGCACTGGAGTGCATTTGTAAGTGCAAGAAGATATGCAGGTTAGGTGGATTGGCCATGCCAAGTTGCACCTTAGTGTCCAAAGATGTGCACTTTAGGTGGGGTTACGAGATTATGGGATAGGCGGAGGAGTGGGCCTAAGAAGGGTGTTCTTTCAGAGGATCAGTGCAGACATGATGGGCTGAATGACATCCTTCCGCATTGTAGGGATTCAATGGAAGACTCTGGAGTGGGGTTTGAAACTCACAACCTTCTGCTTTATGGGTGACGGTGCTACCAACTGAGCCACGGATGACGCACTGTGATCTAACTCCATATATTCACCTTTATCTTATATCCTTTAATACCTTTAGACACCAAAAATATATCAAGATCAGATTTAAAATTTATAACTGATCTAGCATCAATAGCCATTTGTGGAAGAGAGTTCTAAACTACAACCACTTATTGGCCGGAATTTTCCGGTAGTGCAATTCACTTTTGGCGCTAGCAGCACAATCCCGCCCGGGAGTTCCCAGGGACGCAGCGTGGCATCAATGGGAAATCCCAATGACATTTAGCGAGAAGAGAAAACCTGGCCGTCAGTGAGCAACATGCCGCAGAGAAACACGTGGCTGGGGAACCGCAGAATCCAGCCCATTGTGTGTAGCAGGTGTTAGGGTGAGCTCATTACTCCTGAACGGCCTGGCTATAATTTTTAGGCTATGCCCCTAGTTCTGCACTTACCATGATGTGGAGATGCCAGTGTTGGACTGGTGAGCAAGTGAGAAGTCTTACAACACCAGGTTAAAGTCCAACAGGTTTGTTTCGAATCACTAACTTTCGAAGCACTGCTCCTTCCTCAGTAGTGGGTCAGATCTCAAAAACGATGAACCAGAATACAGGAGGGAGATTGAGAACTTAGTGGAGTGGTGTAACGACAACAATCTCTACCTCAATGTCAGCAAAACTGAAGAGCTTGTCATTGACTTCAGGAAGCAGGGGTACACACCCCTGTCTGCATCAACAGGGCCAAGGTGGAGATGGTTGACAGCTTCAAATCCTAGGTGTGCACATCACCAACAATCTGGCCTGGTCTGCCCACACCGACGCTGATGTGTTTGGTGCTCTGGATCCGTGAAACACATACAGGCCACCAACACTTAAAATAGTACAACAATATTTTATTAAACTATAAACTGCTGAACATACTATTACTGTGGGTTAGATGTTAGATTAACTAAAGACCTGTGCCTGTCCTAACCAGTCGAATCACTTAGCACGTGGTGAGAATCTGTGCTGTAAACTATAAGCTCTTGTGCTTCTGAAAGGCTGCATCCCGAATGAGCGGGAAAACTGATGCCCTCTGTCTGTATAGTGAGCGTGTTCTAACTGGTGATTGGCTGCGGTGTTGTGCATGTTGATTGGTCCTAGTGTATGTCCATCAGTGTATGTGTCTGCACCATGATATACTGGTGTATATTATGACAGACGCTACCACCAAGAAAGTACAACAGTGCCTATACTTTCTCAGGAAACTAAGGAAATTTGGCATACACATTGACTCTTACCAACTTTTATAGAAAGCATCTGATCTGGCTGCATCACAGCCTGATATGGCAACTGCTCGTCCCAAAGCCGTAAGAAACTACAGAGAGTCGTGAACACAGCCCAGTCTATCACACAAACCCACCTTCCATCCATTGACTCCATCTACACCTCCCGCTGCCTTTGGGAAAGCGGGGAGCATAATCAAAGAGCCCTCCCACTCTGCTTATTCACTCTTCCAACTTCTTCCGTCGGGCAGGAGATACAAAAGTCTGAGAACACGCACTGAAAAATTTAAAAACAGCTTGTTCCCCGCTGTTACCAGACTCCTAAACGACCCTCTTGTGGACTGATCTGATCTCTTCACACATCGTCTCTACTGAGCAATACTACACTTCTGTATGCTTCACCCGATGCCTGTGTCTATGTATTTAGATTGCGCATTTTATGTTTGCCCTATGTATTTTCTTTTCATGTACGGAATGATCTGCCTGAACTTTACGCAGAACAAACTTTTCACTGTACCTCGATACACGTGACAATAAACAAATCCAATTCAATCCAATCCAAGATATAATTCTGGTAAATGTCCGACATTACAACAGTGAATACACCTCAAAGGTACCTTTTTGGCTGTTAAAACGCTTTCGGCATCCTGAGGTTGTGAACGGTGCTATATAAATAGAAGTATTTCTCCCTTTTCTTACCAGGCAATGGTGGTGGCCAGAACTGCTCACAATACTCCAGGTGTGGCCTAACTAACATTTTGTACGGCTGAAGCATGACCTTCTTGTATTCAAGTTGTCCAGATGGAAAGGCCAGCATTCCATTATCCTTCTTGATTACTTAACAATCGTGTTCATGACATTTTAACAACCTATGTTCCTTTGCACTTACACTATTTCTGGATTCTCACCATTTTGAAAGTACCCTATTCTGTCTATTAGGTCCCGAAAGGAAGGCATCACATTTTCCAACATTTGCCACAGTTTTGTCATTCACTTAATTTATCAATGTCGCTTCTTTTACATTGTTTACTATGCCTCTTCTCATTGTGTCATCAGCAACTTTGGATATGTTGCTTTCTATCCCATCATCTAATTATAAATATGGTGAATAGCTGAGTCCCCAGCACAATTCTGACAGGACCACCCATTGCATCCAATTGTAATACTGACTCACTTTCCGGCTGTCTCTTGCAACTAATTTTCCTGCACTTCCATGAGCTTCAACTTTAGCACAGTCTCTGATGAGGTACTTTCATCATATGCTTTCTCGAAGAGCACACCAATTGCACCAGATTGCAGGCTGGGTTGTGCGGAATAGAATACCATGCCTTGGACACTGATCCCAGCACCTACCCAGCTTCCCTATCCCCCCCTGCAATTTTACTAGAAGCAGGAGAGGCCTATGCCAAGTGTGCAGCCTGGCATTTTCACTGTTCAGCCTGGTGGCTGCTCAAGGGCAGCTGAATGTAGTCCCAATAGTGGACATAATTCCTGGTGGCACTGCTGGGACCGGAGTTCTATCATCTACTTGACTGGCTGATGGGAGCCGAAGGTCAACGTCCTGTCAATTAACAACCTGGTAACTATTGAAATGTCTGTGTGTAGAGCAGACCAAGTGGGGGATGAACGAATGCTATCTTATACAAGTACAGAGTGCATTTGGAAAGCAAGTGAACAGCCGAAAGAGAGTTATGCATTGTTCGTCTGCGATGTTGAACTATTATACCTTGTAAAACAACACAGCTAAATTATACAAATTATGAGTGCACATACTTGATGTAACCCAGAAAATATCTTCTTCCCCTAGGTTCAAGTCATGGGTGAAGCAGAATAAATGCTATCTGTTATTACATGTTACCTCAAGTTCAAAAGGATCCACTATTTTCTCAGGCAATTCCTGCATTGCAGCCCCTTATACACTTCTGCCTCGGCACTGAATTTTCCAATTGTTTTGTACCCGTATCTGCCTGTGTGGAATGGTCACTTTGGCCTGACAGTGAGAGATGTGCACAATAAGTCTGGATAATTCATTCAGCTCAAAAGGAGAAAGTTGGTATCAAAATAAACTAAAACATTGTGGGTACTCTATACATCTCAAAATGCAAAGTGCTTAATGGAAGGTGTTTAATAATGTTAATAATTCTGCATAAAACTTGGTATGGAATTGAATGTACAATGTTTCCATATTTTTAATACAATACAAGGCTGAACAATCCACTTAAAACCCTACCTAGAACTGATTGATTTATACATTAATGAATAATTAATAACTAAATATTACACCTCTGATCAAGACCATTTTTATTAATTATTATCTATAGACGAATATTGTAGATAAGGTAGCTATGTCATTGTTAGGTTTGAGTAATTACCAGAACAATTGTCTGTGCGTCACTGACGACAGGTAAATAATTTACCCACAAGGTCAGACTGCGGTGAATTGCTGTATTGCAGCAGGATATGTGACAACAAAATTCTGGCTGGACTCAGACACACAGAGTGGAATTTAATGCCTTCCCCTTTAATCAGGTGGGTGGATGGCAGGTGGGCAGACCAGATCCATCCCTGCCAAAATTAAGTCCAAGATGTGAAGGCTTGTGGACGGCCTTCCTGACCATTCCCAAGCACCGGCTGAGTCCCTGAAGTGGGCAACTAATTCCCACTTAAAGGCTCAACCCCACCGCCACCGCCAGTAGTATTAAACCAGGGCCTGTCACAATCAGTGGAGCCCGAAGGAAAAACCTGGCTTCAGGCTGCACGTGGGGGTCCCTTGTTGTCAGGCACAGTGCCTGGTCGAGGGAGACAACATCGAGAAGGAGTGGGGTCCACTGAGAGCTCCCTTTCCGCCATCGCCCCCCTGCAAAGTTAATGAGCCCTTCTCCGTAGCTCCCTTTCTGCCTTCGCTCACCTTTTGGCCTAGCATCCAACATGCATCCTAGGCCTCTCTGGTGCAGTGCAGTGCAGTCTGTCGTGGTATTCACCCTGGGGTAACACGGACTGCATCACGATGCAGTTAAATGATTAAGCATACACAAAATGTAGGCGTTGGTTCAATAAGGTTTATTGAACTTCAGTAACGAAGCACAGAGCTGCCTGTGGGTTGACTCTCTACTACTCTAAGTAAACTAACATTAACTATCTAGACCAGGCTAACTAACATTAACTATCTCGACCAGGCTAACTCTGATTCACATGTGGAAGGTGTTGAATGATTTGTACACCCTGACTGTCACTACAGTTGTCACCAGTGGAAAGAGGCAGAGTGCTAATGCCTCGTGTGTTTTACATTTGGAAGCCCTACTCTGGTGTTCTGTCTGGTGATTGGTCGTGTTCTGTTCTGTATGTTGATTGGCTAACCTGGGTGTCTGTCACTGCCTGCTTTTACCTCATAATGTGTATGGATGCATATTATGACATCCCCCTTTTTAAAAAAAATTGCCGGCTGCTTAGAGCCGATACGACATATTTACAAAAATAACTATATACAGCAATTGGTGAGTGAATGGATATTTACATGTAAGGTGTCTTGCGTGCAGAAACATAACAGTATATTTACAAAGGAACTATTTATAAGTCCAGTCGTTGGGGCTGTCGTCGGATTCTTGTGGACCTCCTGAGAGGTGGAGATGATGGTGTCTTGAGAGGTTGGCATGCAGCTAGATTGGTGGCCTCGTGGAGCAAAGTGTCCGGATAAGGCAGAACAACATCTGGGAACGTGAGATCCAGTGGTGGGCAGGCAAGTTTGCGTAGTGCCCTTCTGTTGCGCCGGACAATAGATCCATCAGCCATGCGAACCACAAGCGACCTGGGAGCAGCCTGTCGAACAACAACAGTTGGACCTGACCAGCCTCCACCAGGCAACTTGACGCGAACAGCGTCCTACGGAGAGAGCACCGGCAGATCAGTAGCATGAGCATCATATGTCAGCTTTTGCCGGGTTCTGATCTGCTGCATCTTTTGCAGCACTGGAAGGTGATCCAGGTCAGGTACATGAATGGCCGGAACAGTCGTCCGCAGGTTATGATTCATAAGGAGCTGTGCCAGAGACATACCGTTGGACAGAGGCCCCTCTGCAAGATTAAAGTCCAAAGCTGAGTCCGCATAATCCACATTGAGGATGGGTGTGTGTGTTGCTGAATGCGAGGAGGCCTTCTCATGCATGGTGATGAAACCCACCCGATATGGGGACTCCGGGCAGTCGTCCTCTGGATCCGTGACAGGATCAGGTTCCAAATCCAGCAGCCCTTGCTGCACACTTCAAACGCGTCTGCGTTGGAACTGGGATCGCCGGCCGCCTATCGGGGCTGTTCTCCTTAGAGGAGATTAAGGAGATAAACTCTCAGCAGGTGGGAGGTGTTCAAACTGATGAGACATCGGGCAACAGTGGACAGCAAGAAACTGTTCCCGTTGGCAGAACGTCAACAACCAGAGGGCACCAATTTAAAAGAAGCATTGGTGACATGAGGAAAACATTCTTACGCAGCGAGTGGTTAGGAACGAGAATGACTGTTTGAGAGTGTGGCAGAGGCAGATTCAATTGCGGCTTTCAAAAGAGAACAACATAATTGTAGGACTGTGGAAAAAAGGCGAGGGAGTGGGATTAGGTGAGTTGTACTTGCAGAGAGTTAGCATGGACACAAGGTCAAATGGCCTCCTTCTGTGCTGGCACTATTTTATGGGATTCAATAAAGTGCTGCATTTGGCAACATGTTATTAGTGATGGAATATTCACAATTTTCTTTCACAATTTTTTCCTGAAATAATGTGAAGTCAACTAATACTGCTTGAAAAGCAACAGAGCTACATAACGTAATAAATTCACAATTCTAGGTAATGAATATTGGCAAGCTATTAGACCATGGTGAGCATCACAGCTGAGTTTAAACATGTCCACAACATGAGATACACACATCAAATATTAGGCCCTTGTACAAAGTGTTAACCTGGCACATTTGAAAAACTAGGTACAATTCTAGACACAGAATGATAAAAAAGTCAACCAAGCATTGCAGAGCGTCCTGTGAAGGGTAACTAAATTAATAGCTAGCTGTAGACATTTGAGTTAAGAAGAAAAGATGCAGAAGCTGTGAATGTTTACATTGGAGAAGGGAAGTGATCTTGTGAAAGCATTCAATATTCTCAAGATAAATAAAATAAATGTCAATGCATTTAATGCAGTCACAGATTATATAAGCAAAGGGCACAGCCTGAAAGTTAGAAGTGGGAGCGAGGTTAACAATACAATTTAGATATAAGTACTTTACACAGAGGATAGTGAATTTATGAATCAAACTGTCAAGGGAGTTGGTGGGTGCTGAATGTATTATCAAGCTCAAGAGAGAACTAGATCATTACTTGAAGAGGAATTTGTTAAAAGGAGTGTGACAATTATTGTACAATATATTATTTTGTCGACACCAGGGGTGGCTTTTCGGAGAAGGGAGTGGAAGTTCGAGTCAGGAGGTTTCCCTTTAAGAAGGCCTTAGGGAGGCGGGCTGGAGGTGGGATGTAATCAGACTCACTGGCTCCGTAGTCAGGTCTGAGGCAGCAATGGAAGTAGGCACCCGGAGGCATCCTGATTAATTCTCCCAACTTAGCACTGTGGCAGTGGTTAGCACTGCTGCATCACGGTGCCGAGGACCCAGGTTCTATCCTGGCCCCAGGTCACTGTCCATGTTGTGTTTGTACATTCTCCCCGTGTCTGCCATGGGTCTGACCCTCCACAACCCAAAAACATGTGCAGGGTAGGTGGATTGGCCACACTAAATCGCCCTCTTAATTGGAAATAAAAAGTATTGGGTACTCTATATTCATATAAAAATATTTTTAAAATTCTCCAAACCTGTTCAATTTGTCAAATTATTCTGAAAGCTGATACTGTTAATACTCTTGGGAAGTCAGCTAGTTCCTGCATAACTTGAACTGTATAATCTCCCTGAACAGATAAATAAGTTCAAGGTGGTGGGGAGGGTAAAATCGCAGCTACCATTTCTGCTTTTCGACGATGAATGGCTGAATCCACACCACGTCCTTGGAGAAAGAATCTGTTTCCATAACTTATCTGCATTAGCACCCTGCTGCGACCATTTGTGAAAGTTTGTAGATAAGCAAACCAGAATAAACCAGTTGCGTTAGGTATTAGAAATCCACATATATATTTTTCCTGAAATGTGTTCTTTTCAAATTCACAAAATTGAAATAAATGGACCCCTTTTTCCCAATATCCTCATTGGGAAACTGATTCCTTGTTCCAGATTGATAGCTACCCGCAACTTCAATGGCTTGGGGATGGTGGTGCTGCTCAAGCTTACACTAAATGTCTGACAGTGGCATGTATTTTGGCTCCACAAGGGCAAGGAAATTCTTGAACGTTTCATACAATTCTGAGCCAATTTCAGTCAAAAATACCACCCTTCCCTTTTCCCCGACTGCTTATGGGTACCCAGAGGAAATTTTGTTCAATAATGGAACTTAGTTTGATCAAAAGTGTTTTTACAATTCTTGAGAATGAATGGTGTCATGATGATGGGAGAATATCCCAAACTACATATGGATGTACTAAACTTTTAAGTAAGACCTGTGGTTTTAAAAATGGACATCCAAGCCAAAGATGGCTGAGGATGTAAATTTAGTCACTGGCTGAATTGCTGGCGGGTGATACTAAGAAATGAAATGAAATGAAAATCGCTTATTGTCACGAGTAGGCTTCAATGAAGTTACTGTGAAAAGCCCCTAGTCGCCACATTCCGGCGCCAGTCCAGGGAGGCTGGTATGGGAATCGAACCGTGCTGCTGGCCTGCTTGGTCTGCTTTAAAAGCCAGCAATTTAGCCTTGTGAGCTAAGCCAGCTCCCAGAGGGAGACAATGGAATCACACATTGTCTCCTGATAAACATACATCAAAAGCATGAAAATCATACAGGAACTAATTGACATCTCCTGTGGAAATAATGGGAGCTGATTATTATTGCAGCAGGAATTAAATCCTAGAAGCAATGTCCCAGACCAGTTTGTGAGTTTTTGCCTTCCAGGGATATACAAACACTGGGACAAAATCCAGATGCAAAACTTGGTCAGTGTTCAGTAGTTGTGGGTGTGTCTGTGTGGTGGTATGAATGTGAGCACTGCCATTGGTGCAGAGCATTGGTTCCCCATTGGCTCTGGCTGGTCAGGTGCCTCTCGTCCGATTGGCTGGGACTAGTCATGTGACTGCTCGCAAATTGGTCGAGAGGCAAGTAGACCCCGCCTCCGAGGTGGGGTATCCCGGCGGTCGGCCTTTCTCTGTAGTCGACCACCGGGCTAACAACTAGCTGATTAAAACCACAGTTTGGATCTTCATCGTGTCTTGAGTCCAATTGATGGTACATCAATTTAATCAGCTAGAATTTTGGAGTGGAGCTACGCATCAAGCCTGACTGCCTCCGCACCAGCCCGCATGCTTCAAATGTATCTGCAATCTTTAAACACTGGCAGGCGTGTTTTAACAGTTACCTGACAACTGCAGCCGGCAAGCCCACCAAGGAGCAGAAACTCCACATCCTCCACTCATACGTGGGCACGGCGGTATATTTGATGATTGAGGACGAAAGCGATTTTGATACGGCCATGGAGATTCTCAAAGGACACTTTCTCCGGCCGGTCAACGAAGTATACGCACGGCATCTCCTGACTAGACAACAGTTCCCTGGTGAGTCACTCACCGTGTTTTACCAGGCCCTCTCAGCTCTAGGGAGAATGTGCACATGCATCCAAGTTTCGGCGACTGAGCACATGGAACTTTTAATTAGAGACGCTTACGTTGCTGGCATGCAGTCCCCTTCTATCCGCCAACGATTGCTGGAGAAGAACGCCCTCAGCCTAGCTGAGGCACGAACCCTTCCAAACTCCCTGGAAGTTGCTGACCTGAACGTCCACGCATACGCCCCCGGTCGCGCAGCAACCCCCTGGACTTCATGGCACGCGCCACCCCTGTCCTCCGTGGATCCCAACTCCCCCAGGCCTGCGATGCGGGACACTCCAATAAGCTATCGGGGCCCCGTTACTATTTCTGTGGCTTCTCCAGGCACCCCCGCCCACGCTGCCCGGCCCGCGCCGCTCTGTGTAAGAGCTGCGGGAAGAAGGGCCACTACGCGGTGATCTGCCAGACCAAGTTGGTCGCTGCTGTTCCGCGCAGCGACTGCGGATCGCCCCCCCCCCCCCCCCCGGGCCCCCCTAGGGCTTCGCGCCACGCACCAACCTCTCCGGCCCCCGCAACGGCCCCACGGTCCTCCCGACCCGCGCTCCCAGCTGCCCCGACCGGCCCGCAGATGCCACTGACACTGCCCCCAGCCGCCACGAGGTTCCCACGGGCGCCGCCATCTTGGGCCCTGGACGCCATGTGCGGGCCATGGGTGCCGCCATCTTGGGGCCCCGGCTCCACGTGCGGGTCCTGGGCGCCGCCATCTTGGGACCCTGATTCCACGTGGGACTCCTGGGCGCCGCCATCTTGGGCCAACACGGAAGGCGCTGCAAGCGATTACTCTGCCACCGAGGAGGATCTAGAACTTTCGCCACGACTTGCTTCCATCACACTCGACCAGTCGCGACCACGCACGCTCGCCAAGACTACGACAACGTTCCAGCTCAACGGACACAAAACGAGATGCCTGCTGGACTCCGGGTGCACGGAAAGTTTCGTCCATCCCGACACGGTAAGACGCTGCGCGTTCCCCATCCATCCAGTTAAGCATAAGATTGAATTGGCCTCGGGTTCGCATTTCGTCCAAATCACCGGGTGTTGCATAGCGGACCTCATGGTCCGGGGAGGGTTTTCAAAAACTTCAAACTCCTCATCCTTCCCCGTCTATGTGCTCCGGCACTCTTGGGCCTGGATTTCCAGTGCAACATGCACAACATGCAGAGTTTAACTTTCCAATTCGGCAGCCCTATTCCCCCTCTTACTGTTTGCAGCCTCGCGACCCTCAAAGTGGATCCCCCTTCCTTGTCTGCTAATCTCACCCCAGATTGTAAACCTGTCGCCACTCGGAGCAGACGATACAGTGCCCAGGACCGGACCTTCATCGGGTCCGAGGTCCAGAGGCTCATTAAGGAAGGAGTTATCGAGGCCAGCAACAGTCCCTGGCAAGCCCAAGTGCTGGTAGTTCGGACTGGGGAGAAAAACCGGATGGTCATTGATTACAGTCAGACCAGCAACAGGTTTACGCAGTTGGACGCGTGTCCTCTCCCCCGTATTTCCGAACTGGTTAACAGGATCGCAAAATAAAAAGTTTTTTCCACGGTGGACCTTAAGTCCGCCTACCACCAGCTTCCCATCCACGCGAGTGACCGAAAGTACACCGCGTTTGAGGCAGATGGGCGCCTCTACCACTTCCTCAGGGTTCCATTCGGTGTCACAAATGGAGTCTCGGTCTTCCAGCGGGAGATGGACCGAATGGTCGACAAGCACGGTTTATGGGCCACCTTCCCGTATCTCGATAACGTCACCATCTGCGGCCATGACATCAACCTCCAAAAATTCCTCCGAACCGCAAAACTCCTTAATTTAACTTACAATAAGGATAAGTGGGTGTTTAGCACTGACCATCTAGCCATCCTTGGCTACGTAGTGCGTAACGGAGTGATAGGCTCCGATCCCGAACGCATGCGCCCCCTGATGGAGCTCCCCCTCCCCAACTCCCTCAAATCCCTCAAACGCTGCCTGGGCTTCTTCTCCTATTACGCCCAGTGGGTCCCCAACTACGCCGACAAAGACCGCCCCCTCATCCAGTCCACCTCCTTTCCCCTGTCGATGGAGGCCTGCCAGGCCTTTAGCCGCATCAAAGCAGATATCGCAAAGGCCACGATGCATGCTATCGACGAGTCCCTCCCATTCCAGGTCGAGAGCGACGCGTCTGATGTAGCTCTGGCGGCCACCCTGAACCAAGCAGGCAGATCCGTGGCCTTCTTCTCACGAACCCTCCACGCTTCCGAAATCCGCCAATCCTCGGTGGAAAAAGGAGGCACAGGCCATAGTCGAAGCTGTGCGATATTGGAGGCACTATCTGGCCGGCAGGAGGTTTACCCTCCTCACAGACCAACGGTCAGTAGCTTTCATGTTCGATAATGCACAGAGGGGCAAGATCAAGAACGACAAGATCTTGCGGTGGCGGATCGAGTTGTCCACGTACAACTACGATATCTTGTATCGTCCGGGGAAGCTCAACGAGCCTCCCGATGCCCTATCGACCCCCTGCGCTCCCTCCACAAGGACCTCTGCCATCCAGGGGTCACCCGCTTTTACCATTTTATTAAGACCCGCAACCTGCCCTACTCCATTGAGGAGGTCAGGACCGTCACCAGGGACCGCCACGTCTGCGCCGAGTGCATACCGCACTTCTCCCACCCCAAACGAGCGCATCTGATCAAGGCATCCCACCCCTTTGAACGTCTCAGTATGGACTTCAAGGGTCACCTCCCCTCCAATAACCGTAACACATATTTCTTGAGTGTTATCGACGAATACTCCTGCTTCCCTTTCGCCATTCCCTGTCCCTACATGACCACAACAACCATCATAAAGGCCCTCCTGTCCATCTTCTCCCTGTTTTGTTACCCCGCGTACATCCACAGCGACCGGGGGGTCCTCCTTTATGAGTGACGAACTGCGTCAATTCCTGCTCAGCAGGGGCATAGCCTCTAGCAGGACGACCAGTTATAACCCCCGGGGTAACGGTCAGGTCGAGCGGGAGAATGGCACCATTTGGAAGACCATTCTGCTGGCCCTACGGTCCAGAGATCTCCCTGTCCCCCATTGGCAAGAGGTCATCCCCGACGTCCTGCATTCAATCCGGTCTTTCCTATGTACTACCACTAATCAAACACCCCATGAACGTCTTCTTGTTTTCCCCAGGAAGTCGTCCTCAGGATCCCCTCTCCCGACCTGGCTGGCCACTCCCGGGCCCATCTTGCTCCGGAAGCATGTGCGGGTGCACAAGTCCAACCCGTTGGTTGAGAGAGTCCAGTTACTCCACGCCAACCTGCAATATGCGTACGTGGAGTATCCCGACGGTCGGCAGGATACGGTCTCGCTTCGGGACCTGGCACCCGCCGGCGTGCGGCCTCCCCCCCCCTACATCAACACCTCCCCCCAACCCTAATTCCCCCCAGCGCCCCCCGCACCCCCACGACCCAGTGCACATGCCCCCTCTCCCCCCGATTACAGCGTCTCCACCACCGGCCCCGGGTATGGAGACACATCTACGACTGACGCTCCCGGAGGCAAGGACAACCATCGGCCCGACATCACCGGTCCTCCAGAACACCACGGGCACCTGACAGACTGATCTTGTCCATCTGATGAGACCATGGGACATTTTTTTGGGACTTTGTTATTATTCTGTTGCACCTTAAGTTTGTAGTAGTAGTATTGTTTTTTTTATTGTTTTTATTGTTTTTGCTTAATGAGCCAGTGGGCAGCCCACCTTTCTCGATTTTCGCTGCTCAAACCACCATTCCTCGGACCCCCCCCCCCTCTCTTCCACTTACACCCCCCTCCGCCTTCTTTCTCCACAAGGGGTGAATGTGGTGGTATGAATGTGAGCACTGCCATTGATGCAGAGCATTGGTTCCCCATTGGCTCTGGCTGGTCATGTGCCTCTCGTCCGATTGGCTGGGACTAGTCATATGACTGCTCACAAATTGGTCGAGAGGCAAGTAGACCCCGCCTCCGAGGCGGGGTATAAGTACCCAGGTTTCCCGGCGGTCGGCCTTTCTCTGTAGTCGACCACCGGGCTAACAACTAGCTGATTAAAGCCACAGTTTGGATCTTCATCGTGTCTCAAGTCCAATTGATGGTACATCAGTCAGGATGTGACAGAACAGGAAAGACGGCAGCAGAAGATCCCTGCAAATGTTTTTAAAGGTAACTTTCTCTCTCCCTGATTGCTGAAAAAAAGCCAAGTCAGCAAAGCCACAGCTGAAAAGGAAACAGGGCAGTTTCTCAGCCAAATTGCAGATCTCAAAACTCACTATTCAGCTGCTGGAGTCAGCACTACTGGAATCATGAATCGTAACTGCCGCAATGATCCACCATCTACACTTCACAGATCGTAACCGCCGCAATGATCCACCATCTACACCTCAGATCGTAACCGCCACAATGATCCACCATCTACACCTCACAGATCGTAACCGCCGCAATGATCCACCATCGACTCCTCACAGATCGTAACCGCCGCAATGATCCACCATCTCCACCTCACAGATCGTAACAGCCGCAATGATCCACCATCTACACCTCAGATCGTAACCGCCGCAATGATCCACCATCTACACCTCAGATCGTAACCGCCACAATGATCCACCATCTCCACCTCACAGATCGTAACCGCCGCAATGATCCACCATCGACTCCTCACAGATCGTAACTGCCGCAATGATCCACCATCTACACCTCACAGATCGTAACCGCCGCAATGATCCACTATCTACACCTCACAGATCGTAACTGCCTCAATGATCCACCATCTACACCTCACAGATCGTAACCGCCGCAATGATCCACTATCTACACCTCACAGATCGTAACTGCCTCAATGATCCACCATCTCCACCTCACAGATCGTAACTGCCGCAATGATCCACCATCTCCACCTCACAGATCGTAACCGCCGCAATGATCCACCATCTACACCTCACAGATCGTAACCGCCTCAATGATCCACCATCTACACCTCACAGATCGTAACCGTCGCAATGATCCACCATCTCCACCTCACAGATCGTAACCGCCGCAATGATCCACCATCGACTCCTCACAGATCGTAACTGCCTCAATGATCCACTATCTACACCTCACAGATCGTAACTGCCTCAATGATCCACCATCTACACCTCACAGATCGTAACCGTCGCAATGATCCACCATCTACACCTCACAGATCGTAACCGCCGCAATGATCCACCATCTACACCTCACAGATCGTAACCGTCGCAATGATCCACCATCTCCACCTCACAGATCGTAACCGCCGCAATGATCCACCATCGACTCCTCACAGATCGTAACTGCCTCAATGATCCACTATCTACACCTCACAGATCGTAACTGCCTCAATGATCCACCATCTACACCTCACAGATCGTAACCGTCGCAATGATCCACCATCTCCACCTCACAGATCGTAACCGTCGCAATGATCCACTATCTACACCTCACAGATCGTAACCGTCGCAATGATCCACCATCTACACCTCACAGATCGTAACCGTCGCAATGATCCACCATCTCCACCTCACAGATCGTAACCGTCGCAATGATCCACTATCTACACCTCACAGATCGTAACCGCCGCAATGATCCACCATCTACACCTCACAGATCGTAACCGTCGCAATGATCCACCATCTCCACCTCACAGATCGTAACCGTCGCAATGATCCACCATCTACACCTCACAGATCGTAACCACCGCAATGATCCACTATCTACACCTCACAGATCGTAACCGCCGCAATGATCCACTATCTCCACCTCACAGATCGTAACTGCCTCAATGATCCACCATCGACTCCTCACAGATCGTAACCACCGCAATGATCCACCATCTACACCTCACAGATCGTAACTGCCTCAATGATCCACCATCGACACCTCACAGATCGTAACCGCCGCAATGATCCACCATCGACTCCTCACGGACAAGTCAAAGACAGATTTTTTTTAAAAAACTTATATTTGGACTCAATACTCATTATTAATCTGTGTGAAAGTATATGTCCGTGCTTTATCACTTTCCTTGCATTTAATAGCGAATAAACTCACTCTTTCTTTAACTCAAGAAGGTCTGGTTCAAATGGCTCATTTTAAAACAAATATATTGGGTTGGGAAAAGGTATCCGCAAGGGAAAGGATCCTTTTCAAATTAATCTTATTATAACCAACCAAGGGCAGTTGAATGAAGAAAGGGATCCAGTTCATCCCTCCTCAACCGGGATTTTGACCCCTCTTAAAAAGTGGAGGCTTGGGGTCTGGAATTTGTTCCCACAGTTTAAATGAATTAATTTGAGTGGGGAAAGTAAATTGTTCTTTGAAAACAATTTGCCGAAACTGCAGAAAAGTTTTCCTGATCCTGGACTAGTATGGCTGGATTCTCGGTTCCTGAGACTAAGGGCAGGTCTGTGTGCGGCCAGCACCATGTTGTACATCCCGATCGCTGCAGCTCATTGCTGTGCGCATGCCTGGCCATGGACCCAGCAATTCTCAGGCCGTTTGTGTTGGGAACGCCGGGTGTTTTATGTGGTGCAGCTGCTAGCTCCCCGCTGTGTGGAGCATCGGCATGGGGGTGGCGCCGATTTTTTCATCATAAAACTAGACACTTCCTCCGGACATAGCCTCAAAATCGGAAAATCCAGCCCTAAGTGTTGACGTCGGGGCAGGATTCGGGGACTTCCACAGCAGCAAAACTCGTGCCACAACTGGACCAATTCAGCAACTGTCAAGAGGCTATGACCGGTGGCACGTGGAACACAATCAATTCCAATGAAAAACTGATTTGCCAGTTTCACAATTGACACTCAGGAGGCTGACAAGCTGCAGCCGCATACACACACTTCACTCCCCACACGCACCAACCCAGCCAACAAGATGGCAGTAAGACACGCGATACCAAGATTCACAAATGTTGAGCTGGTGACCCTCCTGGACGTGGTAGAGGAAAGGCGGGCGACCCTGTACCTCAGCCTGGGAAGGAGGCTGTCAGTCACCATCATTTGCCATGCCTTGGCGCAAGTGGCAGAGGCATTCAGCAACACCACCAACAGCATCCAGACCAGCCAGGAAGAAACTGCACAAGCTCCTCAGGGCGGCCAGGGTGAGTAGCCAGCACTGTGCCCCAGGCACCAAACCCCGTCCCACACATCTGTAACCCCAGCCCCCCCCCCCCCCCCCCCAACACCACTCCTGCCCCCCGCACCAGGATGATGGCGGAACCCGCCACCCTGCACCACATACCAGCACCCATACCGGCCGCCATGGCTGGGTGCCCTGGCCACAGAGGCCACTAGCTACCCGCCTCAAAAACAGCTTCTTCCCCACTGTCACCAGACTCCTAAATGACCCTCTTATTGACTGACCTCATTAACACTACACCCTGTATGCTTCAACCGATGCCAATGCTTATCTAGTTACATTGTATATCTTGTGTTGCCCTATTATGTATTCTCATGTATTTTCTTGAATTTTGTTTAATTCCCTTTTCTTCCATGTACTGAATGATCTGTTGAGCTGCTTGCAGAAAAATACTTTTCACTGTACCTCGGTACACGTGACAATAAACAAATCCAATCCAATCCAATCCAATCCTGGGCTGCATGCGTCAGAGTGTCTAAGTATCGTTTTCAATTCCTCCCCCCTTCCAGGAGAAGGCCGCCCATAACCGCCGGGAGCTGAAGAAAACTGGTGAGGGACTGCCGAACCTGCAACCCCTCAACGGCTGAGCAGAGAGCCCTGGACGTGGTCGGCGGCCCAGATGAAAGGGAAGTCGCCAGGGCAGAGGTCGCCTCATGTGAGGAAATGAGACTCCGCTGAGTTGTTGTTCCGTATGCCACGTGTGCCAACCCCTCCCAACACCACCCCCACCACCCTCAGCCCCATCCCCACACCCCCACTCTCACTCTCACCCCATCCTCACCACCCTCACCCACCACCCTCAGCCCCATCACCACACCCCCCACCCCTACCCTCACTCACCCCACCCTCACCCTCACCCTCACCAGCCCACTACCCCCTGGTCCGCGGTCTAATCAAGTATCTTGTCTTGTGTCTTGCAGGACCTGTTGGTGGTGGGGTGGATCCATCTGGTGTTCCCACTTCTACCCATTGCCACAGGAGTGTTTGCGTGGGTTTCGCCCCCACAACCCAATGATGTGCAGGCTAGATGGACTGACCACACTAAATTGCCCCTTAATTGGAAAAAATGAATTGGGTTCTCTAAATTTATATTAAAAAAATAATAATAATTTGCCACTTGAGAGACTTAAGTGGAGATGGGACGGAGAGATCAACCATTTAAAAAAATTAAATAAATTCCAGAATAAATTCTAGAGTAACCAATTCATTTTTACAATTAAGGGGCAATTTAGCATGGCCAATCCACCGACCGTGCACATCTTTGGGTTGTGGGGGCGAACCCCACACAGACACGGGGAGAATGTGCAAACTCCACATGGACTGTGACCCACGGCCGGGATCGAACCTGGGACCTCGGCACCATGAGGCAGCAGTGCTAACCACTACGCCACCGTGCTGCCCCTGGAAAGGTTAACCATGGGCCTTCCCACTCCAAACGTACGGCTGGTGGAGTCAGGGAGGTGTACCATCACCAACCTATCAAACCCCTAGGCCATCCGCCTCCTTCCTCACTTTCTTCAGGGGCGGTAGATTCCCGCCATTATGTAACTATTTCATAAGAAGGAAGGAGTGTAACCACCCACTTGTAATCACGTGTGTATGCTTGTATATAAGCAAACCAGAATAAACCAGTTCAGTATAAAACTCCATGTGTATACTCCAGTGTTTCTGCCCTGCAAAGGTGTCACATTATCGAAAGCCATGGACTGAGAAGACTCAAAACAATATTTAATGATAAAGTTTGCAATACTCTCCTCCTTAAATATTCACCTGAAAAAAATGAACATATCGACTATTTTTTCAAGTCACAGTAAATCCTCATTTTGGGGAGCACAGGGCAGGTACAGGAAGCTGTCAACCACCGACCGTGAGGTGAAATGTGAGTAAATTCGGGGGAGGAGGTGGAGGGAACAGGGATCCTGGCTCCATCTGCAGAACCCCCCCTCGGCTCCATCCACACCTTCCTTCACACTCTGGCTCAATCAGCATCCTGGGACAGGGGCTCAACGTCTGGAGACTGTCAATAAGGGATCCAAAAGATAGAGCAAGAAAGGAGACAGAGAGAGTGAGAAAGGTGAGAGCAGAGGGAGGCAAATAAGTGAGAGATAGATAAAGGAGAGAGTGAGACAGAGTAGGAAAGGGGAGAGAGAAAGAAAGAGAATGGGAAAGGAGAGAGAGAGAAACAGAGTGAGAAATGAGAGAGAGGGACAGTGGGGAAGAGGAGAGGGAGAGAGAGGGAAAGTGGGAGAGGAGAAAGAGAGAGAGACAGAGGTGGAAAAGAAGAGAAAGAGGAGAGTGGGAAAGGAGAGGGAGTGAAACATTGGGAAAGGAAAGCAAGCAAAAAGTTGAGCTGAGTTTCAGAAGTGCTGTGAGTGAGACACAAGCTGCGGTACTCAGGGCTTGTTTGGCTGATTTAGTGTATCACTAGTTGTAAATAAATTATTTTTCTCAGCAAGCCTCAAGTATCCCAATCAACCAGTCTCCAAATATGAGCTTAGATAGTGAGTGCTGGCAATCTATTCAACCTGCGAGATGAGCCTGATCTTGTAGTCGTGCAGAATTTACAACTGCAAGCTTTCCATCGGGGCTCACTTGATGGTTGTCTGAAGTGAGCCCCTAATTTTTTTCTCTACTAACATCTCATTCATTGCAAACAAACATATGAATTAGGAACAGGAGTAGGCCTCAAGCCTGCTGTGCCATTCAATTAGATCATGACGTATCTGATTGTAACATCAACCCCACAATTCTAGATGCCCCTGAGATACCTTTCACCCCCTGGTTAATCAAGAGTCTATCTAGCTCTGCCTTAAAAATATTTAATGGCCGCAATTTAACCGGAAAAAAAATCAATGTGTTGCAGCGCCAAGAAACATCTCGCTATTTAACAGCACTTTGCCGGGTTTATTTGGCTTGGGGAGTTTCTCTCCGTGAAGACTGAGCTAAAGAGTCATTTTCTGTTTGCGAGCCCAGCAGGAAAATCCTTTTTAACTGGTTTCCCCAATCTTTCCCCCGCACCTTTCAGCCTCACCTCCCACATTTCTGACCCCCCCCCCCACCCCCACAACATCGGGGAGGCCCTTGGGAACATGTCCTCACCCCCTCCTCCGAGGTAAGGCCCCTCAGGTCTGATCATTGGCACTGCCATCCTGTCAGTGCCCATGCCAGCTTATCAGTGAAACCTGGGCACCAGGTGGGCATTGCCAGGGTGCAAGGCTGGAAGTGGCAAGGTGCCAGGGTGAAAGAGGAAGTGTCAGGGTGCCAGGCTGCCCTGTCCCCAGGGTCTCGAATGGCTTGGTAGACCCCCCACCAGGTGTCATTATGACTGGTCCACATTTGTGGAAGCCAATACCAAATGGCACCCTGGCTAGGTCTCCCAGACATGGCCATTAATTCCGGGTGCCAAGAGAATGCATATTTAAATGAGCCTAATTGCTAATTTAAATATGCTGATCTGGATCACACCCACTGAGGGCGGGATTCAGATCGCGACGTCTTGTGAGACTCTGTTAAATGTGGCAAGGCGTTTTGAGCATCACAAATCTCGCAAGAGGCCTCTCGTAAGATTCAACAACCTCAGCCTGACACCAAGCCGGGTGCGACGAGGCCGTTAAATCGCGCCTAAAGACTCCGCTTCCACTGCCTTTTGAGGAAGAGACTCCCAACCCTCTAAGGAAAAATAAATTCCTTGTCTTTGCCTTAAATGAGTGACCCCTTATCTTTAAACATTAACCCCTAGTTCTAGATTCTCCAACAAGAAGAATCATCCTCTCCACATCAGCCTGTTAAGACCCCTCAGGATCTTGAAGGTTTCGATCAAACTAAACTAGTCAATACAAATTAAACATTTCCAGATAAGACAACCTGCCAATTCAACGTAATCGTTGAGTAAACTTTCTCCATCTTTCTTGGAATAAGGAGAACAATACCATACACAATACTCCAGATGTGGTCTCACGAATGCTCAATATAACTGAAGCCTAACCTTCCTATTTTTGCCATCAATCCCCCTCACATAAACAATAACATTCTAATAGCTTTCCTAATTACTTGCTGTACCTGTATACTAGCATTTTGTGATTCATGCGTCAATGCACCCAGATCCCTGCGAATCTCAGAGTTCTGCAATCTCTCACCATTTAGTTAATAAGCTGCTCTTTTATTCTTCCTGCCAAAATGGAGAATCTCACATTTGCCCACATTGAACTCCATTTTCCAGATCTTTGCCCACTCAATTAACCTACCTATGTCCCTTTGTAGCCTCCTTTTGTCCTCTTCACAATTTACTTTCCAATCTATCTTTGTGTCACCAGCAAATATAGCAACCATATAATAATAATAGTCTTTATTGTCACAAGTAGGCTTTCATTAACTCGGCAATGAAGTTACTGTGAAAAGCCCCTAGTCGCCATATTCCGGCGTCTGTACGGGTACACGGAGGGAGAATTCAGAATGTCCAATTCACCTAACATACATGTCTTTTGGGACTTGTGGGAGGAAACCGGAGCACCCGGAGGAAACTCACGCACACACGGGGAGAACGTTCAGACTCCGCACAGTCATTGACCCAGGCCGGGAATCGAACCTGGGACCCTGGCGCGGTGAAACCACAGTGCTAAGCACTGTGCTACCTTGCTGCCCATATCTCCTGTACCTTCATCCAGGTTATTTGTGCAAATTGTAAAATGTTGAGACCCCAGCACTGAAATAAACCCATTGATGCTAACTCTGTTTTTTGTTAACTCGCCAATCTTCAATCCATGTCAATATATTAACCCCGATCACCACAAGATTTTATTTTCCACAACCTTTGATGTGGCACCTTATCAATGCCTTCTGTGACGTGTGTGGTGGTGGTGGTGGGTGGGGCAGGGGGAGAGGCTGGCTATTTGGGTGGGGGGGCGGGCTCTGTTTTTTTTTCATGTGGGTTGGGATAGTGAGCCTGGGCGGTGGGATTTTATTTGCTTGCGATAGGTGGGGGGGGAGCGAGTGATGGGCTGCTGATGAAGAAGGTTTCTTTATGGAATCATTGGATGGAGGGGGGGTGGCAGCGGCTATCTCGGGTGGGCGCAGGAAGTGGGCGAGGTAGGGGCTTGGATAGGTCCATCAGGATTCTGATATGGATGATCAGGGTAGGGGTGGGTGCGGGTTTGGAGTCACTCAACCAGACTGATATCATGGAATTTGAGGGGACTGAATGGGCCGATTCAAAGGTCTCAGTGTTCGGCCATTTAAAAAGTTTGAAGGCAGGCATGGGGTGGGATTCTCTGGTCCACCAGTCATGTTTTCCAGCGCAACGCGTCCCCATAAGCAGCGGGTTCTCCATTCCCGCAGCCGGCCAATGGGGTTTCCCATTGTGGTGCTTATCAATAAGAGGGTGGCTTTTTCAGCGAGTAACGTAGTGGGGGATCTGCGGGGAAGATACATGATGGTGCGTGGAAAGTTAGAGGGAGGCTCTTGTGGTGTTAGTAAATATGTATGCTCCTAACTGGGATGGTGTGGAATTTATCAAGAAGGTGTTAGTGAGGGTTCCGGATTTGGATACGAATCGGTTGATTATGGGAGAGGATTTTAATTGTGTGCTTGACCCTAGGCTGGACCGGTTGTGCCCTAAATCCCTGAAGGTGCCGGGGATTGCAAAGGAGTTGCTTGGGTTCAGTAGGTTGCTGGCATACCAGCTGAGGCGGCAAATAAAGGCAAATAGGTGAATGGAGTGTTTGAAGTCTTTTACCGGGGGCTGTATAGGTCGTAGCCCCCCAGGGGAGGACCTAGACATGAAACAGTTCTTAGATGGCTTAGATTTCCCGGTAGTGGAGGAGGGGAAAGTGCGGGAGCTGAGGGCGCCACTTGGGGTGGAGGAAGAGATGAGGTAGTCTGGGAAGGCTCCAGGCCTGGACAGATTCCCAGTGGAATTTTATAAAATGTTCCAAAGGATTGGGATCTCGGCTAATGGAAATTTTCAATGATTCTTAGCCGGGGAGAACTTCTGCCCACATTGGCACAAGCTTCAATTTCGCTCATTTTGATAAAGGATAAGGATCCAGTGGAGTGTGGTTCTTATCAACCGATATCATTGCTAAATGCAGAGGCAAAATTGTTGGCTAAGGTGTAGGCAACGTGCTTGGAGGATTGTGTGCCAGGGTGAAAGTGGAGGACCAGACAGGGTTTGGAAGGGTTAACAATTTTTGACCAATATTAGGAGTTATTGAATGTGGTGATGACGCATGAGACGAGTCAGGAAATGGAAATAATAATTTCCATGGACACGGAAAAGGCGCCTGACCATGTTGAGTGGAAATATCTTTTGGAGGTATTGGGGCGGTTAGGGTTTAGACCGGTGTTCATTGACTGGATTAGGTTGCTGTACAGAGCCCCCAAAACTGGCGTTCGCACTAACACAACAGGCCGGATTCTCCGTCCAGCGATGCCAGAATTGTGAAACACGATTGGATGGACAATCGCACGAACCATAAATCGTGGCTGGCGCCGGGTGCCCGACGCCGTGCTCCAGTGCCTTGACAGCAGCGCCAATGCATTCTACTCCGCACATACAGTAAACGCCGTTAGCATATCATTAACGGGCCTGAGCTGGCATTCTCCGGGACCTCCATGATGCTCCCCCAGGAGGAATTACCAACGGCGGGTTTCACTTGTGGTTTAAAAAATCGGGACACAGGCGCTGTGGCATGTATGTGACCATGAGCTGCACATCATGCACGTCTGCGCCCGATACCCGGCAATGTGCACAGCACCTTCATCCTGGCACATTCGACAGTTCCTGAAACCTTCCTGGCGCAGCCCCAGGTGAGGGGTTGGTTTCTGGGCGGCAGGGAATAGCCGCTGCAGTCATGGCTGATGATCTCTAACCGGAGGCCACAGACTGACACGGAGACCTGATACAATGACGGCCATGCAGCGACCAGGGGAGTGATCGAGCGATGCTTCAGCATCTTGAAGATGTGGTTCAGGTGCCTGGACCACTCTGGAGGGGCCCTCCAGTACTGGTTGAGTCTCTTATATCGTGGTGGCCTGCTGCATCCTCCACAACATTGTGCAGCAGAGGTGTGATGTGCTGGAGGAGGGGGATTAATGCCAGGCCTCGTCCAATGAGGAGGGTGTAGGGGAGGGCCAAGATGGGCAGGGTATGGGGCCTGGCAGGCACAGGAGACCGCACAACATATGTAACAGGGCCGGTGAGCACAGGCCGCTTGAATCACCTCCAAGTTCACTGATTAGGGGGCCTGGCCAACGCCCGCAAAGACCCGGACACTGACGGGGGTATGCAGCTTCCCTTCCAACAGGGAATCAGGTACCCAGTTCAACTCTTTTGGTGCAACCAACTCGTGCCATCAAGCGGAATGGGTACACACATGAACGGGAACTATGTGTGATCTTCCTTTCGTTGCCAGAGAAAGTGTTCGGCCACAGGAGAGGGGACATAGTGCTAGGGACAGCCGACAATAAAGACTCTGAGCCTGCCCATTCCAGGGCTCAAATATTGCCACGATGATCTTCCGAGAATAAATGCACATCTCAGCCTCACAAGGGTTGCGATGTCCGTCTGAGACTCTTTTGTGCTCGCAGCCATGGAGCACAGGGACTGGGCCACCTCCCTCTGGGACTGTTCCTCATTATTCAGTGATTGTACCATAGGTCAGCCAACGACCGAGCACTGCCAACAACGCCTTCAGCCATAACCAATTGTGACTGGGCCAAGCTCTGGAGCGCCACTGCAATGTCCAGGTGACCCTGGTACATAGCTGCCTGTGACAGGGCAGCCGTGTCCTGTCCCTCGGCCACCTCCCGCACTAAGTACCCTAGGCCTTGTACATTCTGACCCATGGCCAATACCTTCACCTCCCAAGGCCTCCACCGCGGATGCCACCCGTGCGGTGTTGGTCTGGGTGGCACGTATTGTCAGCACCGCCTCCTGCCCCTACACGTGGTTGGACTCCTCCAACTGCACCTGCAGGCACTGGATGGTTGCTAACAGCCCCTTATGTAATCCCTGGCTCTTTGTCTGCATCTCCATTATTGATGGGACTGCCCTTTCCAGATGCCTGAGACCCGTCTGGACGGCAGCTAGTCCCTGGGGTGAGGACACCCTCTGACCGTCCACCTCCCCGGGTGCTCTTACTTTCACCTGATGTACTGCAGCACATGTGTGGTGCGCATCACATCGTGCCCCTGGACCCTCTTTACTAACATGCCCATCCAAGGCGAGTGTCTCTATTGTGTTGGAGACAGTTGTGACGGAGTCAGCTGGAAGGTTTGAAGATGCCGGCACCATGTTTAAGGTCCATCACTTCATCAAATCCTGACAATCAAACCCACCAGCAGACAGTATGTAATCAGCTCCCGATCCACCAGGTGATTCGGAGAGGTACTCACTTGCGCAGAATTAATTATGCTTCAAGCACGGAATCGGGTGTGAGTTCACACCATTCTGGTTAGCGGGAACAGCGCTGCCAGAACTGCCTTTCAACAAAAGAAAATGGAGAATTCTGCCCTCAGTGTATAAGTAACAGAAGAAACCGAGCAGTGTAAAAAAAAAATAAAACGTACAAAATGCAAAGGAAAACAGCCAGTTTCTAGTGAAAGAAAACAAATGCATTAAATTATTATGACAGATTTATTAATGTAATCCATGAATTAAAAATCAAAGTCAATTGTCAAATTAATCATCAGGGTAATGCTGTTTTTAAAAAAAAAATCTGGCAATGAAAACTAGGGATGGAAAATGATGGTTAATACTGGTTGCTAATGATACAAACATTTGTTATAGTTCAAAAACAAACACTCCCACTCGGGATTAAATCAAATACTGACAACATTTATTTACACTCTTGCTTGCAGGCACTCTGATTACCTTGCTGTTTAAAGAGCTTTCCACAACCAGTTATGACATTCACACAAAGGCTGAGCTCCACAAGGACACTCTGGGAGACATGTCACATAACATCAGGGAAAATGCTAATGTAAATTCAATGCTCCATGAAATAGTTTGATTTCATTAGTGGATCTCCAGTGGTATTGCTCATTGGTAATCTGATGTGAAGGTCCTTGCAGGGAGATATGGCATCATTCAGCCTTGGGCCAGTGTGGGGCAAGTGACATTTCCGCCACACAAGTGCGAGACAATGACCATCACCAACATTCACCATTGACCAGGAATTAACGGGACCAGCCACATAAATTCAGCAACTACAAGAGGAGGTCAGAGGTTGAAAATTTCAGAGTGAGTTCCCCAAAGGCTACCCACCATCTACAAGACATGAGTCAGAAACATATTGCTGATCTCTCCCCTTTACCGGATGTGTGCAACTCCAACAACACTCAAAATGCTTAACACCCTCTCAGACAATGTAATCTGCTTGATTATAGAACATAGAACAGTACAGCACAGAACAGGCCCTTCGGCCCTCAATGTTGTGCCGAGCCATGATCACCCTACTCAAACTCACGTATCCACCCTATACCCGTAACCCAACAACCCCCCCCTCCTTAACCTTACTTTTATTAGGACACTACGGGCAATTTAGCATGGCCAATCCACCTAACCCGCACATCTTTGGACTGTGGGAGGAAACCGGAGCACCCGGAGGAAACCCACGCACACAGGGGGAGGACGTGCAGACTCCACACAGACAGTGACCCAGCCGGGAATCGAACCTGGGACCCTGGAGCTGTGAAGCATTTATGCTAACCACCATGCTATCCTGCTGCCCTTTTAGTCACAGATTAGTCTGTGGTTGCCCATTCGTTGGCCTGTTCTGTCCTGTGGCTGTGTCACAGCTGCAGTTTGTGGACACCCATCGTCATTTTGATGGCATTTGCTTCAATGAGGGTCCCACTGTTGCTCCTCTAGGGTCTCACCTAACCAAAACCAACGGTACATTCTGAGGGTGGCCATATTACTTAACCTTCTCCTTAGCTGAAGAGGCAGAGGGTAGTATCTAAGTTTGCTGATGATACAAAGCTGATGGGAATGCAAGCTGTGAAGGAGACACAAAGAGGTTGTAAAGAGATAGACAGGTTGGGTGAGTGGTAAAGTCCATTACTATAACAATGTTAAGAAAACACTACCCAAGTGCCAGGAACAGAAGAAACAGAGTCATCTGTAGACCGCAGCCTGCGACAGCTATAGTATAATATGGGAAAGTGTGAGGTTATTTGTTTTATTGAAAGAATAGAAAGGCAAGGCAGAATATTTTTAAAAGACATGAAACTTGTAAATGTGAATGTTCAGAGGGACTAGAATGTTCTCATACAAGAAACACCAAAAGTTACCATGCAGGTATAGCAAGCAATTAGGAACGCAAATATAGCATATTGGCCTAAATGCAAGGTGACTGGAATACAAAGAATAAAGAAGTGTTGGTACAATTGTACAATGCTTTGGTGAGACCACACCTGGAATACGCGGTGCAGTTTTGGTCTTCACCCTTTAAGGAATAGTAAACTTGCACTGGAGGCAGTACAGTAAAGGTTCATCAGGTTAGTCCTTGGGATGAGACGGTTTTCCTAAGATGAGAGGCCTAGTAAATTGGTCTATATTCTCTGGAGTTTAGAAGAATGTGACGTGATATTATTGAAGCATTCCAGATGCTGCAGGGACTTGGCAGGCTAGTCGCTGAGACATTGCTTCCTCTGGCTGGGCTATCTTAAATACAGTCTCAGAGTAAGGGACGATCATTTAGGACTGAGATGAGAAGACATTTCCTCACTCAATTGTTGCAAATCGTTAGAATTTTCTCTCCCACAGGGTTGCAGCTGTTCCATCATTGAGTATACTTAGCGGGCGGCACGGTTGCACAATGGTTCGCACTTTTGCTTCACAGCACCAGGGTCCCAGGTTCGATTCCCGGCTTAGGTCACTGTCTGTGCAGTGTCTGCACGTTCTCCCTGTGTCTGCGTGGGTTTCCTCCGAGTGCTCCGGTTTCCTCCCACAAGTCCTGAAAGACGTGCTGTGAGGTGAATTGGACATTCTGAATTCTCCCTCCATGTACCCGAACAGGCGCCGGAATGTGGAGACGAGGGGATTTTCACAGTAACTTCATTGCAGTGTTAATGTAAGCCTACTTGTGACAATAAAGATTATTATTATTATAAAGCTGAGACATATATAGGGAGCAAACAGAAATGTGCAGAAACTAAAGATCACCCGTGACAATACTGAATGGTGGGGCAGGCTTGGTGGGCTTGTTCTTATGTTCCTGACACCTGCCGTTGACTGGTCATCGGTAGCGCTGTCCATGATTGCTATGGTAATGGCTTTTATTTACTGCCTCACCTGACCACTGCATTTATTTTGGAAAATGCTTTCCCCAAAAATTCGAATAATTAAAACAAGATCATTATGATTCTATTGAAGAATGCAAAGTCATGGAGTGATCACCCAATTTCTGTGCAGCAATCCTAGCCAAACAGCAATGAACCAGCTCAGACTGACTTCCATCTTCATTGTAACTGTAATGCTGACTGCTCCAAGACCTGAAGCTGAAAGGTTTAATATTGATGGCTGAACGGGATAGGAGGAGAATGTCAAAGCATTGGCAATATTTTGATAATGTTTTGCCTTACCGCCTCTGGCACGGGCTGGGTGGTCACAGTTTTCAGGGCTGAGCATCAATTTGGGCTCTCATTCCCACCCATCCTGAGTCTGCTTTGTCTTTTGCTACTTTGCATATCCTGATGTCCCGACCTTCTGCAAACATGAGGTCATGGGAATAGCCAATGAATCTCCACCCTTAGTCCCCATATCCTCTATTTCACTGACATTGTAAGGGGGAACACAAATCTTTCCCTTACCAGAGCCATTCTGGGATTCCAGCACAGACCAAGGCTAGTTTTCAGCCTTTCTCAGGGAGTGGGTGTGGTGACAGTGTGTGAGAGGACTGTGGAATTTCAGCTCTTCTCCGTTTTGTGCTGTATAAAAAGAAGTGGGTTTTTAAAATGTCACCCCTTTATTCTCATGCCAAAGTGTTTGTTACTCGTTACTAAAACAATGGCAGCAGTGGCATATTCCAGATTTATTGTGACAAACCCCAGTCACTATAATATCAGCAGGACTTAATTCTTACAACTTCCGCCCATCTCCTCTGGATTCTTTTGAACTTTACAGGAAGAGTGATAGAAGAAATGGTATTGAGGTATTTGGGGAAGGTTCACACACAACTGTCATCCACTCGCCTGGCTAAATTTTGAAAGTGCCTTTAATGGCCATTAACCAGGTTGGAGCAGGCGGGAACTCGGAGGGAATTCAATTCATGTAATTTCACACTCCACCCACTCACTTCAGAACCTGCGGTATGGGGGCAGCATAAAATGTTGGCCCAATACTGTGACAGTAACTGAGGAAAGAGTTGGATCCATAAAAGTCAAAAAAGTAATTTATGTGGGGAGGCGGAAGATGTGGGTATGGTTCATAATGAATAATTTACAACTGCCTTCACAAAAGAGGGGGACAATGCAGACATTGTAGTTGAAGGGAAGTGGATTAAAACTTTAGGCCAAATATAGGACGCCATCTTCCAGCCATGCTGCGCCGGAAAAGCAGCTCGCCGCAGCTCAGCATGGCCGTTGAAAGCCAGGAGCCCCTGCTCCCAGGATCTACCCAGCTCTCAACGCCTTGAGATTCAATGCAATCTCGCGAGACGCTGCAAGGTGAATCCCACCACAATGGGCGGTATCACCTTTTAGCAAATCTGCATATTAAAGCGAGGTAGTAAGCCCCACTTTAATGTGCAGATTCCCAAGGTACCTGAGGCTTTGGGATTCAATCTCTTCGCCTCAGTGCTGTTTGGTACTGGTCCCTACAAACAGGGACAAGATGGAACGGCACTCGTTGGAGTCTTCAAGGGGATTGAGGCCCCCAGCTACATGATCTTTGCGTAGGATGGTGCCCTAGCAATGCTGGTGCCACCTGGGCACCCTTTCAGTACCACGTGGGTGCCAGTCTGGCACTGCTAAAGTGTCCATGTGGCATTGCCAGCTGGCATGGGCACTGCCAGGGTGCCAAGCTGGCATTTTGTATGTGTGCTTAATTGGGCCAGGGTTGCCCGGTGTTGGAGTTGTGCGTGTGTAGGAGGGTCTACAGACCCTTGCATATTGCATTCGGGCTGGGGGATGGTTGGGGATTTTTTTCGGGAGCTAAGAGATTGGGACGCTATTTAAATATGGTGTCCAGCTCTCCCGCTACAACGGGGAGTTCCGACGAGAGGAGCTCCCCTCTGTGAAGAATTGGGCTATCCCTATTCAGGCCACGTATTCTCAGTGAGTTGCTTTGAATAGCCATGTGTTTCCCAGCTGAGCACGCTCGATAAGGCACTTTGTTCCCTTTTGGTAAGATCACGCCCATAGACTACCTTAGATCAGGAGCATTCCCTCAACAATCACCCTCACCTGAGTTCAAGACAGCAACTTTGCACAAACACTTATTTTGAGTCTGACAAAGTGAACCACATCTTCCTCAAGGAAGGTGACTATTAAGAGATATTGGGCTGGGTTCTCCGTTTGGGAGACGAAGTCCCCACGCTGGCATGAAAACGGTGATGTTTTACGCCAGCAAAACTGGCGCAAAACGGCCACCGATTCCCTGCTCTGGGGGGGGGGTTAATAGCCAGGCAGCGTAGAGCTCCCTGCTCTAGCTGCCGATATGGCCCGGAGTATTGCCGGGTCCGTGGCCGGGCATGTGCAGGGCGGCGGCCTGCAGCTGCCACACCATTCTTCTTGGTGGTCATAGCCCGTGGACCCGGACTGCAAAAATAATCCCTCCCTTCGGCCGCTCGCACACACCGGACCGCCCACTCCACAGTACCCCCAGCCACAAATTAAGCCCCCCTACCCGCGGATCAGCCTCCCCCGACGGTGGCGGCGCTGGACTAAGTCCGTAGCTGCCACGCTGAGTTCCCAACGGGGGAGACCACACGTGTCCCACGCAGTCGGGAACTTGGCCGGTCGGGAACGGAGCATCGCGGGGCGGGCCTCAGGCAATGGCCTGAGACCATGGATGCAGCGTGCGGCGTACTCCTAGAAACCCATGGGCATGGATGCGCTGCTGGCACAATGGAGAATCCCACCAGTGGAGAATCCAGCCCAACATATTTCACCAACTTATTTACAAGTTTATTACAGAACTACTTAACGTGCAATACACTTTAAAGTGCATAAGTACATTGCAAAGTTCATGGCTATAAAAGATTTTGAAAACAGCCTTAGGTCTAATACAGAATCCAATAAAATAAAAGGCCTTGGTGTTACTTTATTATTGGTACTGACATTGGGCTGGATTCTCCCAAAATGGGGCTATGTCCCCACGCCGGCATAAAAATGCAGATGTTGCACTCCCGTGTTTCCTGAAACAAATACCACCCGATTCACTTACCTTCAGGGGGCTCGCAGGGACCCAGAGTGCTTCACACAGCTTTAGTTGCGGATACGGGCCCCCGGATTTCCGGTTCCGAGTCTGCGTACCGCGCATTCGCGGTCCTCAGATTCCGTCGGGAAATCTGATTCTCTGCCCCCGTGCCAAACATGATTTTGGCGCAGGGCTGCGGAGAATCCAGCCCATGTCTGTCAGCAGAAAGGTAGTAAATGGAATTCAACTCGGAGAACTAAGAGGTGATGCATTTGGGAAGGTCAAACAAGGCAGAGGATTACACAATAAATGGGAGGATACGGAGAGATGTCAGATACTTTTTCCCCGGGTGGAACAAACCATTACAAGGGGACATAAATTTAAGGTAAATGGTGGAAGATATAGGGGGGGATGTCAGAGGTAGGTTCTTTACCCAGAGTAGTGGGGGCATGGAATGCACTGCCTGTGGAAATAGTTGAGTCAGAAACATTAGGGACCTTCAAGCGGCTATTGGATAGGTACATGGATTATGGTAGAGTAATGGAGTGTAGATTAATGTGTTCATAAGGGCAGCACGGTAGCATTGTGGATAGCACAATTGCTTCACAGCTCCAGGGTCCCAGGTTCGATTTTGGCTTGGGTCACTGTGTGGAGTCTGCACATCCTCCCCGTGTGTGCGTGGGTTTCCTCCGGGTGCTCTGGTTTCCTCCCACAGCCCAAAGATGTGCAGGTTGGGTGGATTGGCCATGATAAATTGCCCTTAGTGTCCAAAATTCTATGATCTATGATTAACCTAGGACAAAAGTTCGGCACAACATTGTGGGCCGAAGGGCCTGTTCGGTGCTGTATTTCTCTTTCTATCTATCTATATCTACATATAAATTTGAGATTTTACAAAACTGATGCTGTGAAATGGTCCTCCCCATTATGCTAGGTTATAGTGGATTATGTTGATCACAATGACCATCCATAGGAGCTCAATACCTATCCAAACTTCGCTTTGGTTACAGATCACTGCTCTGATAGAGCACGACACATATTGAAAAAAATACAAATATCATTTTATCACAGGAGGTGCCTATGTTCCTGCAGTTTTATACAAGACCTATAAATAATGAAGTTGCATTTCTAGCTGACCTTAAGGCAGGATAATATACTGTTCACCAGGACATAGGAAACTGGAATCATAGACTGACTCTGCTATTCATATTAACACACACATGCTTTGTGTCTATCTTGTGATCTATTATTTGAAAAGATGGCATTTTCCTCAACCGTCATGTCACAGTGACATGCTGCCAGGGAACAGTATTGGGGAAGGGATGCATACTGTTCTTTATAAGACTACTTTCATGTGTCCTTTTCTCTTGTTGCAGGATTGTCCCAGGAATCACGTTTGCCAGCTGCTAAAACATCTGAATACCAGATTTATGGAGTGGCTGATTTGCTTTCTGTCCCACTGCACTGGATAACAACTTGGCCTGCGCTCAGCATCTCCCTGAATTAATATGCATGGCATACAAAGAACAAAGAAAATTACATGAACAGGCCCTTTGGCCCTCCAAGCCTGTGCCGGACATTCTGCCCGTCGAAACTAAAATCTTCCGGGGTCCGTATCCCTCTATTCCCATCCTATTCATGTATTTGTCAAGATGCCCCTTAAACGTCACTATCGTCCCCGCTTCCACCACCTCCTCCGGCAGCGAGTTCCAGGCACCCACTACCTTCTGCGTAAAAAACTTACCTCGTGCATCTCCTCTAAACCTTGCCCCTCGCACGTTAAACCTATGCCCCCTAGTAATTGACCCCTCTACCCTGGGAAAACGTCTCTTACTATCCACTCTCTCTGTACCCCTCATAATTTTGTAGACCTCTTATCAGGTCGCCCCTCAACCTCCTTCGTTCCAGTGAGAACCGAGTTTATTCAACCGCTCCTCATAGCTAATACCCTCCATACTAGGCAACATCATGGTAAATCTCTTCTGCAACCTCTCTAAAGCCCCCCCCCCCCCCCCCCCCATCCTTCTGGTAGTGTGGCGACCAGAATTGAACACTATATTCCAAGTGTGGCCTAACTAAGGTTCTATACAGCTGCAACATGACTTGCCAATTTTTATACTCAATGCCCCGGACGATGAAGGCAAGCATTCCGTATGCCTTCTTGACATGGTCAACCCTGCATTATCACCACTCTGTGGCACTCTGCACTGGTTCTGCAGCAGCACCTCTGGGAAGTGAGAATGGACACGTATTGAAAAACACAAGAGTTCACTATACAAACTGATTCAACTGGAATTTATATAGCACCTTTTGCACCTCAGAATGTCCCAAAATAATTTACAGCCAAAGAATCACAGTTGAAGTGTTATCATTCCAATGTAGGAAATGTGGCAGCCAGTATGTGCACAGAAAAATCCCACAAACAACACTGATAATGACAAAAACATCCGGTTTAGTAATGGCAGTGGCGGACTGGCCAGGGTGTCAGCTTCCCGATGGCAAGTGGGCCCCTGATGAAGTGGGCCCCCTATATCAAATAAAAATGCAATAAAGAAACAAACCCAGACAACTGTTTTAGTTATAAAAAGCAATAAGAAAAAAAGGGAACAGGACACAAATAAGCAGTGCATGAAAAGGAATGAAGCAGGGGAGGTAGTGGAAGGATGTGGAATAGGGGGGCCCGGGTCGGGCATAATTAAGGAAATTCCATGTTTTCAGCAAGAGTGTGTGAATTTAAAGATAAAGTTACAATTCGTGATTTGAGATGGTCGGCAACTTCAAAGGATATCAAGCAGTAGTCTTGGTTCAGCCGGTACATCGGTCCGGGGCCCAGAGAGCCAAGAAGGGGCCCGTGAATCTCTGAAGGGCCCTTAAAAATTATAATTAATTAGATAAATAAATCTCCAACTTCTTTCCTGAGATTTGTATTCTAACTTAGTAAAATATAATTATTTTTAAAAAGAGCAATACCAAATAAAAATGCAATAAAGAAACAAACAAATAATCACTCAGTGTTTGAAGGAACAAAGCAGTGTTAAACGGATGTGAAAAGGAGTGGAGGGAGAGGGGGGGTGCGGGTTCACCCGGGTCGGACATAGTTGGAAATCCACGTTTTCAGCAAGAGTGTGTGAATTTAAAGATAAAGTTACAGTTCGTGATTTGAGATGGTTGGCAACTTGAAAGGATATCAAGCAGTACATAGGGTCGTGAGGTCACCGAAAAGGAGAAGCGGTACCTTTGACCGTGAATCATGAGGTCAAAGATATTGAAGTGATAAGCCATGATCGGTAAACTCAAAGGGTTGCGACTTGTAACACTACACTGGTATCAAACTGGACATGTTAACTTTGGTCGTGGGACCATTCTTAATGTCTTACTATAGTCGGACCAAACTTCTAAGTTTCAATAGTTGTCTCAGTTGCTTGCTGGTGTGAACACTGGACAGTGGATTGTCTCCTCTTCTGAAGCTGCATAGGCCACAATAGTATTGACTAATGAACATAGCCTATTGAAGTGTAAGTAAGTTATTTTATATTTTTTATCAAGTAGGGGTTTATCTGGCGTTCCTTCAAGTTATTCGGGGCAGCACAGTAGCATGGTGGTTAACATAAATGCTTCACAGCTCCAGGGTCCCAGGTTCGATTCCCGGCTGGGTCACTGTCTGTGCGGAGTCTGCACGTCCTCCCCGAGTGTGCATGGGTTTCCTCCGGATGCTCCGGTTTCCTCCCACAATCCAAAGATGTGCGGGTTAGGTGGATTGGCCATGCTAAATTGCCCGTAGTGTCCTAAAAAGTAAGGTTAAGGGGGTTGTTGGGTTACGGGTATAGGGTGGATACGTGGGTTTGAGTAGGGTGATCATGGCTCGGTACAACATCGAGGGCCGAAGGGCCTGTTCTGTGCTGTACTGTTCTATGTTCTATGTTCTATTCTTGCAATCATCAATATTCATTTTTCCCAATGTGGGCTATTTTTAATTAAGTTTTTATTTCAGGAATATTACCCCTACCAGCATGGAAAAGCAAAAGCATAAATCTGGGTCACTAAAACGCAAAGAACAAAAAGAAGCAGAAAGGAAGGCATCAGCCAAGCGATGCAGGCCTATTACAGAGTTTATAATACCACAAGCACAATCCACATCAATATCCAGTTCTGCAACAAATAATCAAGAAGCAAGAAACAATGCTCATGGTGATGATGCAATGACATGCGAGTTACAAGAACAGAGAAGAGCTACTTTGAATGTAGAGACAAATACAAGTGCATCCATTACTAATCAACCCAGGACCAATATTTCTTCTGGCTTCCTTGTTCCGGTATCTGTACTGCCTGTAGTTGCAACATCTGAACACATAGCTTCAACTAGTGACAGGGAATCAGATATTCCTTCAAGCATAAATGACTTGGTTTCTGAAGCACATCCTGTAAATGAACCTACGCAAGAAAATGAAAGATCAATTACTGGAATCTTCCAATATCCATCACGAGCAAAGCTAAAACAGTTTTTTGCTGAACATCCACTTCAGCCACTTGATGATCTGCCATTTGATGCTCGTTTCTATGAGAGGAAAATTATGAATGACTCAGTCCCAAGAAAATGGCTAACATATAACAAAGAAAATAGATGCTTATATTGTTCATACTGCTTAGCCTTTGAGTTTCCCAACACTTGTAATCCATCACCCTTTGTACGTGGCTTTAGTGACTACAGGCGTATTAGCCAGAGCTTGACTTTACATGAATTGACAACAACACATGTCAGAAATGCTCAGCAATATATCAGTGTGGTTAATGATGGCACCTTTGATAAATTTTTTGCAGCATCACTAATTAAAAAGAAAGAAGAAGTATTGAAGCAGAGAAGTATTGTCATGAGGATTATAGACATCATAAAGATGTTAGGCAGGCAAGCACTTCCTTTTCGAGGTCACAGAAATGAATCAGCCTACACTCTAGATAATGAGGTTCTGAATCATGGCAATTTTTTAGCTACAGTGCAGTTGATGGCAAAATATGACCCCATTATGGCAGCTCACGATTCTGCAGTGCAAAACAAATCTGAACAAAGAATCAAACGATTAGAGCAACAAGGAAAGGCTCAAAGTAAAGGCCGTGGTGGACTTGTTACATACCCGAGTAAAACAACTATAAAATGTTAATCAAAATTATGAAGAATATGATACAAGAAAGAATTAGTCATGAAGTTTCTCAAGCAAAATATTATTCTATTCAGGTTGATTCAACACAAGATAATTCATCCATCGATCAGTTTAGCATTATTATTCGGTATGTGCTTAAAGGTATTATCTGTGAGCGACTACTTTCAGTTGTGCCAAGTAATGATGGTACAGGACAGGGACTTTTTGATCTATTGATTGAAACATTACAGCATCTTAAAATTGACCCCCAAAAATGTGTATCTGATAGCACAGATGGCGCTGCAAGCTACCATGGCCAGTATAATGGTTTACAAAATAAAATTGCTGATGTGGCTGATCAACATGTTCATATATGGTGCTATGCCCATGTCTTGAATTTAGTGATAACTGAAACAACAAAATGTTGTGTGCCTGCAGTTTATTTTTTCAATTTGCTCCAGAATATAGCAACTTTTGTGAAAGCATCATACAAGAGAATGGCTGTATGGATAGAAGTTGTTGGAAAACATCTAGGACAAGAAAAAAATGAAACGATTAAAGCTAATTGGTGAGACCAGATGGTCAGGAAAATCCAATGCAGCAACAACTATATTTGGACATTTTGATGATGCCGCTGCCAGTACTTTCGTAAATCTATTGATATGCTTATCAATGATACAAGATTCAGAAAAGTTTGATGCAAAAACAAAACATGAAGCAAATGTTTTACTTCAAAGTCTTCTAAAGTTTGAAATCATATTGACAGCATTTACTTACTTGTATATATTTGAAACTAAAACCCCGTTATCAAGTTATCTACAGAAAAGTAGTTTAGATATGTTTACTGCATGGAGTTTGGTAGATTCAGCTACAACAAAGTTGAAGGAACAGACAAGAACATTTGATAAAGTTCACAGCAAGGCTTTGGAATTTGTAAATAAATGTAATGACAGGATTTCACAGATGAATATGGATGAAAATCAAACATTGGAAATTGATGCGTTGGAAACAGCATTGCCAGTTAAGAGGCAGAGGAAGAAGAAAAGAATGGCAGATGAACTTATTGATGATGGAAGAAATTCCTCAGATTCTCTAGCTGATTTTCGAGTAAATGTGTTTAACCTAATAATGGATCGCATTGTCCAGTCACTAGAATCACGCTTTGTACAACACAAACAGTTGTATAAAGATTTGTCCTGCTTGGACACAGCAAAGTTTAAAACTATTGCAGAGAAGGGCCTTGAAGATGAAGCATTGGAAGGTATTATTAAGCTGTTTCCACAAATCAGCAAAGATCAAGTAACATTGGAATTGTTTTCTTTTGCTTCAAACTTTGATGTATTAAAGCTATTGCTTAATGATGGCGAGAATATGGATTCCAGTTGCAACAATTGTAAAATTTGCAGCACTTGCCCATCGTGTGTACTAAAAATTCTGGCATCCAACAGACTTCATGACAATGCATATGATAACCTTTATGAACTTTATAAAGTCATCTGCACACTGCCAGTTACTCAAGTCCAATGTGAGAGGACATTTTCAAAGCTAAAGATCATAAAGACAAGGTTAAGAAATTCGCTGTCTGAGGAGAATTTGGAATCATACATGTTGCTATCCATTGAAAAGGAATTGTTAGATGAATTGGATGCAGAAGCAATTATTGGCAGATTCGCACAATCATCTAGCGAACACAAACGATTGCTCTTAATATAGTGGACTGCATGCAATGCTCTATTGTGCTTTTGAACTATCTGTTAATGTGTAAATTGTGCAGCAAACTATTTAAAAATATCAACCAATTACTTAAACTTTAAAAAAAAATAAAAAAAATTCAATTATAACATTTGGTATCTACTGCCAGTAATATGTACAGTACAGCACGGTAGCATAGTGGTTAGCACAATTGCTTCACAGCTCCAGGGTCCCAGGTTCAATTCCCGGCTTGGGTCACTGTCTGTGCGGAGTCTGCACGTTCTCCCCGTGTGTGCGTGGGTTTCCTCCGAGTGCTCCGGTTTCCTCCCAATGTCCAAAGATGTGCAGGTTAGGTGGATTGTCCATGCTAAATTGCCCTTAGTGTCCAAAATTGCCCTTAGTGTTGGGTGAGGTTACTGGGTTATGGGGATAGGGTAGGGGTGTGGGCTTGGGCAGGGTGCTCTTTCCAAGAGCCGGTGCAGACTCGATGGGCTGAATGGCCTCCTTCTGCACTGTAAATTCTATGATCTACATGTACACTGTAATTACTAAGAAATACACATTTTTTCCACAAAACTGTTAATTGTACCCTTTTTTCCATATGTATTTTTTGAAAATTTGATTTATTCGTTATGAAAATTAAATGATAGCATTATAGTTGTGGGTGGGCCCCCTTTGTCTCCTGGCAACCAATATTTTTAGACCCAGTCCACCACTGAGTAATGGTGTATTGGTTCAGAAGGTGCAACACCTGCCGCTTTACCACTTCAATGCTTAACATCCCAGGCCCAAAACACTGATTTCAGGTTAAGCAGCGTTTCACTTGCATTTCTTTCAATTTGGTCTATTGCATTCGCTGCTCCCAATGTGGTCTCCTCTATATCGGAGAGACCAAACGCAGACTGGGTGATCGTTTTGCTGAGCATCTTCAGTCTGTGTGCATTCAGGACCCTGATGTTCCCGTTTCTTGCCATTTTAACACAAGACCCTGCTCCCATGCCTGTTCTTGGCTTGCAGCAATGTTCCAGTGAAGCGCAACGCAAACTGGAGGAACAACATCTCATCTTTCAGTTAGACATGCTACAGCCTTCCGGTCTCAACATCGAATTCAATACCTTCAGATGATTAGCTCTATCCCATTTGTTTCCATCCCATTTAATTTTAACTGTCTTTTACCATTTCTTTCTTTCTTGTCTTTCTTCATATACATTTAATCCCCCCATTTTATCCACCTTTCCTTACTCTTTCTCCCCTTTGCTTCCCCCCCCCCCCCCCCCCCCCCAGCTACATCTGTCACAGTTTACCCTCTGATGTTAGTTTCTCTGCTGTTTGGCCTTTTGTTCTCTCTGGGGACTGCCATTAGCACTCTTTCCCCATGGATCCGGTGGCTATTAGCAGCCCATTTCCCTGAATTTCTGTGGCTGTGACTCATCTTCCATTCTCACTCCACAATATAAATATTTCCCACTTTCCCTGTCTTATAGCTTTGACAAAGCGTCATCTGGACTCGAAACGTTAGCTCTTTTCTCTTCTTACAGATTCTATCAGACCTGCTGAGATTTTCCAGCATTTTCTGTTTGGTTCCGGTCTAGTAATATTGGTTGAGGAAAAATATTATCCATATTTGGGAGTCCCATACTGGGGAGCCTTCCCTTGCTCTTCTATGAATAGTACCTGGAATATTTTATCTGAACAGGGCAAATAGGCACCTCAGTTTAATGCCCCATCTAAAACAATACTTCTGACAATACAACACTCCCTCGGTACTGCACTGCAATATCAGACTGGATAGTATACTCATACCTCTTGGGGAAGATGAACCTACTTGCTCAGAGGCAAAAATGCCACTTAAGAACCATGGGCATCGCATTCACCCAATATAGCATATGGCAAAGATGTGTTACTCAGTGACCTATGTCGGCTTTTATTTACTTGGGTTGATGAGAAATATTACACATATATTGTTACTTAGTTCCTTGTTTGCACACTTAACATTGAGATGTGTACAAATTATATTTGAAGGCTTAAACAACGGACTGAAGCAAATAGAATTAGGTGAATCATTCTTAAAGAAAACACAGAGTGAACACCGTGATTGGGAGAGTTAGGAAGGCGATGTAAACTGTCAGCTGTTCTTTCCATTTATTACCTCGTTTACAGTTGTTTAAATAGCCCGGGAACAAAATTTAACTTCAGCAGGGGTAATAAATAGACAAGTGCTGAAGGCACTGGATACTGAAAAAGCTATGGGTCCTGACAATATTCCCTCAATAGTACAGGGCAAATCTAGCCCGACCAATTACAGCCCCAGCGGTCTACTCTTGATCATCAGCAAAGAGATGGAAGGGATCATCAACAGTGCTATCAAGCGGCACCTGATTAGCAATAACCTGCTCACCGCCTCTCAGTTTCAGGTCTGCCTGTGCCGCTCAGCTCCTGACCTTGATTGAAACATGGACAAAGGATCAGAACTCCAGAGGTGAGGTGAGAGTGACTGCCTTTGACATCGAACCAGCATTTGATCGAGTATGGCACCAAGGAGCCCTCGCTAAACTGGAGTCAATGGGAATCAGGAGAAAATCCTCCACTGGTTGGAGTCATACCTGGCAGAAAGGAAGGTGGTTGATGGTCAATCATTTCAGTTCCAGGACATCACTGCAGGAGTTTCTCAGGGTAATATCCTCGGCCTAACCATCTTCAGCTGCTTCATCAATTCCTTCCATCATAGGGATGTTCACAGATGGCTGCACAATATGCAGCACTATTCGCGACTCCTCAGGCAATAAGGGTACCATAGGTTATGGGGAGAACGCAGGAGAATGGGGATGAGAAAATATCAGCCATGATTGAATGGCAGAGCAGACCCGATGGGCCAAGTGGCCTAATTCTGCTCCTATGTCTTATGGTCTTGTGGTCTAAAGCAGTCCAGTCCAAACATGGCAATATCTGAACAATATCCAGGCTTGGGCTGACAAATTGCATGTAACATTGACGCCGCACAAGTGACCATCTCCAACAAGAGGGAATATCACCATCGCTCCTTGACATTCAGTATTTCCTTCACTGAATTCCCAACTATCAACATCCTGTGGGCCACCATTGACCAGAAACTGAACTGGACTAGCCATAGAAATACTGTGGCTACCAGTGCAGGTCAGAGGCTAGGAATCCTGCAGTGAGCAACTCACCTCCTGGCTCCACAAAACCTGCCCACCACCTAAAAGGTCCAAGTAATGAGTGTAATGAAGTATTCTCCACTTGCCTGGATGAGTGCAGCCCCAATTATCTCTCAAGAAGTTCAAACCAACCATAAACTAGCAAATGGGGGGGTTATGGAAAGGTAAAACTACAAGCAGGATAGTGGTTGATGGGAACCAAAGCAGCAGGTCAGCATGTGAGGAGATCATAGAGGTTAATAGGATGAACAGGTAGGACCAGTCTAATGACTATGAAGGGACAAAGAAGTGTAAAAAATCAAAATATAAGGCGACTGTTGGAGTGAAATTTGGGGATGAGGCTGAGTGTTATCAGAGATTAATAAAGGAGGTCAGAACGTGTGAAAAGGGTAGAGCACAAGAAAATCCTGCAAGTAAAAGACAAATCAGTAAGACACATTTAAAAACCTTGTACCTAAATGCACGCAGTATTTGGAACAATGTCAATGAGCTGATGGCACGAATAGAGACAAATGGGTATGACTTGGTGGGGATCACTGAAACACGGTTGCAGGAGGACTGGGGCTGGGAGGTAAATGTCCAAGCGTACTCTGCATTCTGAAAGGTTAGACAGGATGGAACAGGAGGTGGAGTTCCTTTATTGGTTAAAGATTGCATCAATGCTGTATTAAGAAATGACAGGTGAGACAATGGCGTAGTGATATTATCATTGGACCAGTAATCCAGAGATACAGTGTAATGCTCTGGTGTCCCTGTTTCGAATCCTGCAATGGCAGATGGTGAAATTTGAATTCAATACTAAATCTGGAATTAAAAGTCTGATGGTGACCATGAAACCATTGTCAATTGTTGTAAAAACACATCTGGTTCACTAATGCTCTTTAGGGAAGGAAATCTATCATTAGTATCTGGCCTGTCCTGCATGTGACTCCAGATCCACAGAAATGTGGTTGATTCTTAAATGTCCTCGGGAATGGGCAATAAATGCTGGCCAGACAGCAATGCTCACATCCCAAGCACAAATTTTTAAAAAAGCATGAAGGGCCAAAATGTTGAATTGATCTGGGTGGAAATAAAAAACAAGGAGTAATTTACAGGCACACAAGCAATACTTCCAAAGTGAAGCATAGTATAAACCAAGAAATAACGAGGACTTGTGTGAAGGGCACAATGGTAAGAGTTTTCGCGTTGGGCAGAGGTAATTATGCAGGCCTGAGGAAAGAGTTGGCCCAAGTAGACTGGGCACAAATAATTAAGGGTAGGACAGTTGAGGTACAATGGCTGATGTTCAGGGAGATATTAAATGCCTCGCAATTAAAGTATATTCCTGAGAGGAAGAGGAATTCTAAAAGGAAGAAAAACGTTCCATGGCTAAACAAGGAAGTCAAGGAAGACATAAAGTCAAAAACTAGGACCTACCATAATGCAAAAGTCAGCGGTTAACTGGAGAATTAGGAAAACTTTAAGGTTCAGCAAAAGGCTACTAAATATAAAATCAAAAGAGCTAAGATGAACTCGGAAAGGAAACTTGCAGAAAACATAAACACTGATACCAAAAGCTTCTATAAGCATATAAAGAAGAGAACAGTTAAAGTAAATATTGGCCCTGTTATATTGCCTTCTGTAATATATGTTACTCATTTGCTTCTTACCATGATGATCTTATATTTGATGTTGATTAACACTCGTAGTCTTCCAATTAAAGCAAATAATTTATTGAATAATGTTAACAAATAAACAGTGAGTTCGACTTCCGGTGGCTGTGATGACGTAGGAAGCCACACATTTGGGAGCTCCCAGTTTAAACGGACTTTTAGGCTCTTTTTAGAGCCCAAAACGGAAATTTTTCGACGTCTCCCGGTGGGGGGAGGTGTGCTGAACGACTTTCCCCGCAGTTCATGACTCGAACTCGGAGGGGAAAGGGGGAAAAAGCAGCAGCAGCTCCCCAGAAAAAACGGGGGAAGGGATCTAAGATGGCCACTGGCAGAGCTCCAGAGGAGTGGAGGCTGTGGGCCCAAGAGCAACTAGCTGCCCTCCTGCGCTGCTTCACAGACTTCAAAGCTGAGGTACTGAGCTCTCTGCAGGAAACAAACAGAAGGCTGTCAGAGATTCAGACCACCCAGGGTGCTGCCATCAAGGAGTTGCAGACACAGGCCACTGAACGAGAGGAGGAGGCCGTGGTCCTCGTGAGTAAGGTGGAGGGGCACGAGACACTCCACAAGAAGTGGCAGGAACGCTTCGAGGAGCTTGATCACCGCATGAGGCGGAAAAACCTGCGGATCTTGGGCCTTGCGGAGGGGCTGGAGGGGTCGGACCTGACAAACTACGTGGCTATAATGCTGAACTCGCTAGTGGGGGCCGGGTCTTTCCATCTGCCCTTGGAGCTGGAGGGAGCGCACAGGGTGCTGGCCAGGAGGCCTAAGGAAAATGAACCCCCGCGTGCGGTGCTGGTGAGGTTCCACCGGTTCAGTGATCAGGAGTGTGTGCTGCGCTGGGCCAAGAAGGTGAAGAGCAGCAAGTGGGAGAATGGGGCAGTACGGATCTACCAGGATTGGAGTGCGGAGGTGGCTAAGCGGCGGTCCGGATTTAATCGGACGAAGGAGGTGCTTTACAGGCAAAAGATAAAGTTCGGAATGTTGCAGCTCGCGCGCCTGTGGGTAACTTATTCGGACCGGCACTATTATTTTGATTCCCCGGAGGAGGCGTGGGCCTTCGTGCGGACGGAGAAACTGGACTTGAACTAGGGGTTGGGGGTTGCGGGGTCGGTTGTAATATTTTAGTGCTGGATTCTGCTGTTGCTGTGTTCTCTTTTTTTTGGTACTTTTACAATTTTGATATGGTTATATGGTTCTGCTATTTTTTTTTTGCTTTGGGGCACTGTTCGAGTTGTGTATCTTGCGGGGAGGGTCGGGGGGGTTTGTTGTATTCTATGTCGGGTTGGGGGTATGGAGTGGGGCTGGTATTTGGGAGCTGCGTCAGAAGGGTGTGGTGGGGCAGTGCGAAAGCGCGGGCTTTCCTCTGGTTTCCCGCGCTGCGGGGCTGGGGGGCAGAGACTGTGACGTGGAGAGGTGGGTTCTTCCCCACGCTGGAGCGGTGCCTGGAGGAGGGATAGATTGGGGGATGATCCCACTTTGGGAGGGGTCGGGTTATTGGCGGGGGTTTCCGGGGTCAGCAGAAGTTAGCTGACCCACGGAAGTACGATGGAGGACGGTTCGCGGCTAGGAGGGTTCCTAGCCTGGGGGGGGAAGGGAGGGGGGGGGGGAAAGGGGAATACCGGGTTGCTGCTGGTAGGGTCAGGAAGGAGCTGGTGGGGGCTGGGGGGACAGAGGTGAGGTGTTGTCGCCGTGGGAACTGGGTCGGGCAGGGGGTGCTGGCCTGGGGCGGGCAGTCAACGGGCTATGGCTAGTCGACATGGGGGGGGGGGGGGGGGGGGGGGGGGCGCGGGACGCCCTCTGATCCGGTTGGTCACCTGGAATGCGAGAGGGTTGAATGGGCCAGTGAAGCGGTCGAGGGTACTGGTTCATCTGAAGGGGCTAAAGGCAGATGTGGCAATGCTTCAGGAGACCCACCTGAAGGTGGCGGACCAGGTCCGCCTGAGGAAGGGATGGGTGGGGCAGGTTTTCCACTCTGGTTTGGATGTGAAGAACCGGGGACTGGCGATTCTGGTGGGGAAAAATGTGTTGTTTGAGGCATCGGAGGTGGTGGCGGATAAGGGGGGTAGGTATGTTATGGTTAGGGGCAGGCTACAAGGAGAGAAGGTGGTACTGGCTAGTGTGTATGCCCCAAATTGGGATGATGCGGGCTTTATGAGGCGTATGTTGGGACGGGTCCCGGATCTGGAGGTAGGAGGTCTGATCATGGGGGGGGACTTTAATACGGTGTTGGATCCTTCACTGGATCGGTCCAGCTCTAGGACGGGTAGGAGGCCGGCGGCGGCCAAGGTACTGAGAGGGTTTATGGACCAGATGGGTGGGGTGGATCCATGGAGGTTTGTGAGGCCGAGGGCACGCGAGTACTCTTTCTTCTCCCACGTACATACGGTCTACTCTCGGATAGATTTCTTCATGGTGAGTAGGGGACTGATTCCGAGAGTGGAGGAGGCCGAGTATTCGGCCATTGCAATCTCCGACCACGCTCCGCATTGGATAGAGTTGGAGGTGGGGGAGGTGCGGGACCAGCGCCCGTTGTGGCGGTTGGATGTGGGGTTGTTGGCGGAGGTGGTGTGCAGAAGGGTCCGGGCAAGTATTGAGGGGTACCTCGAGGTGAATGATACGGGGGAGGTTCAGGTGGGGATGGTCTGGGAAGCCCAGAAGGCAGTGATTCATGGGGAGCTGATATCCATCCGGGCACACAGGGAGAGGACGAGAGGAGTGAGAGGGATAGACTGGTGGGAAAGATGCTGGAGGTGGACAGGAGGTATGCAGAGGCACCAGAGGAGGGACTGTTGGGGGAGAGGCGCAGCCTGCAGGCTAAATTTGATTTGCTGACCACTAGAAAGGCGGAGGCACAGTGGAGGAAGGCACAAGGGGCAGTGTACGAACATGGTGAAAAGGCGAGTAGGATGCTGGCTCATCAGCTCTGCAAGCGGGATGCGGCTAAGGAAATTGCTGGAGTGAGAGGCAAGAGTGGGAATGTGGTGCGGAAGGGGGTAGAGGTGAATGAGGTCTTCAAGGACTTTTACGGGGAACTGTACCAGTCGGAGCCAACGGGGGAGAGGAGGGGAATGGAGAGGTTCCTTGACGGGCTTTCTTTCCCGAAGGTGCAGGAGGAGAAGGTGGAGGGGCTGGGTGCGCCGATTGAGCTGGAGGAGCTAGTTAAGGGGATAGGGCAGATGCAGTCAGGGAAGGCCCGGTGGAATTTTATAAAAAGTTTGTGGACCTAGTGGGTCCCTTGCTGGTGCGGACACTCAACGAAGCGTGGGAAGGGGGGACTTTGTCCCCGATGATGTCGCGGGCGCTGATCTCGTTAATTTTAAAGAGGGACAAGGACCCCCAGCAGTGTGGTTCATACAGGCCCATATCTCTCCTCAACGTGGATGCTGAGGTGCTGGCAAAAATCCTGGCCACCAGGATAGAGGACTGTGTGTCAGGGGTTGTGCACGAGGACCAGACAGGTTTTGTGAAGGGAAGGCAGCTGAACACGAATATGCGGAGATTGTTGAATGTCATCATGATGCCGGCGATTGAGGGGGAGGCAGAGATAGTGGTGGCGCTGGATGCAGAGAAGGCCTTCGATAGAGTGGAGTGGGGGTGCTTATGGGAGGTGTTGATTTGGTGAAGGGTTCATTAGATGGGTAAGGCTGCTATATGAGGCCCCGATGGCGTGCATGGCCATGAATAGGAGGAGGTCGGAGTACTTCCGGCTTTCCGAGGGACCAGGCAGGGTTGCCCCCTGTCCCCCTTGTTGTTTGCACTGGCAATCGAGCCGCTGGCGATGGCGTTGAGGGATTCAGAGAGGTGGAGAGGCTTGGTGCGAGGAGAGGAACATAGGGTGTCGTTGTATGCCGATGACCTGTTACTGTATGTGGCGGACCCGGTGGGAGGGATGCCGGGGGTGATGGAGTTGCTAGCTGAGTTTGGGACCTTTTCAGGTTATAAATTAAATTTAGGCAAGAGTGAGGTGTTTGTGGTGCACCCTGGAGACCAGGAGGAAGGAATTGGTAGGCTCCCGCTTAGGCGAGCAGGGGAGAGCTTTAGGTACCTGGGGGTGCAGGTGGCCAGGGACTGGGGGACTCTTCACAAGCATAGTTTCACCAGACTTGTAGATCAGATGGAGGAGGAGTTCAAGAGGTGGGACATGCTGCCATTATCGTTGGCGGGGAGGGTACAATCCGTCAAAATGACGGTGCTTCCGAGGTTCTTGTTCAAGTGGTGATCAAGAACAACAACTCACACTGGCCCAAAGGTCATTGTATGGAGTTCGACAATATAAGTTCTGAACTCAGTATCATTAATGGATTGGTACTTCATTTGAACACTATAGTTATACCTCAATCTCTTCACAAGGATTTACTTAAGAGGATACATTAAGGACATCTCAGGATTGAGAAGTGTAAACGGAGAGCTCGTGACTCTGTTTATGGGCCAGGTATAAACCAGGATATTGACAGGATGGTCAATTGTTGTGTCACATGACAAACAAGAGAACCTATGCAAATATCTGGGGCTGGGTTCTCCACAGCCCCATGCCGAAATCGCATTTGGCGCGGGGGCAGAGAATTGACTTTCACGCCGAAATCAGGCCCGGTGCTGGTGCGGTGATTCTCCGGGACCCAAGAATCGGCGTGATCACGGAGTACTCCGTAAGGTGGAGGCCCACTGACAGAGGCCAGCCCAGTGATCCTCCGCTCCCAACCGGCCGAGTTCCAAACGCCGTAGTTCTAACCACCTATTGCCAGTCGGGACTCTCGCGTGGCGGTTGCGGACTCAGTCCACGTCCGCCCTGGTGGCGGACAGGGGGATCGGACACCAGGGGGGGCCTTATGGGCAACCGGGGAGTCAGATCTTCAGCCGTGCAGCCGATCGGTGGGCTCTAATTTCTATATATGCCTCCACAGTCCGAGTCCGCCATGGCGCTCGGCGCGACCGCTGGAGACCGCCGCTGTGCACATGCGCAGACTCAAAACCAGAAGCGCGGGGGCCCGTATCGCATCTAAAGCTGCTTGAACTACTCTGGGTCCCTGCTAGCCCCCTGCAGGCCAGTGAATCGGCTCCACTTTTTCCCAGGAATCTTCAGAGTAAAACGCCGACGTAGGGACATAGCCCCATTTTGGGAGAATCCAGCCCCTGATTTACCTACAGCACCATGGCAGAAAGTAGCTATGGATTTCTTTCACCTATAAGGGAAAGATTATTTAATTATCATAGACTATTTTTCTAACTATCCTGAAATGGCTCTACTGTCAAGCATAAGGGCAAGCAGTGTAATACTGCATACCAAGTCAATTTTTACTAGACACGGAATTACTCACATCGTCGTGAGTGACAACGGTCCCTGTTTTAGCTGTAAAGTGTGGCAACACTTTGCAGTCACGTATGATTTCAATCACGTTACGCAAGCCCACTGTACCCACAAGCCAATGGCAAAGCTGGAAAAAGTGTACATATTGTCAAGTAATTGTTGAAGAAGGCAATGGGCAGCCAATCTAATCCATAGCTCGCACTATTGAATTAGAGCATCACCATTGTCACATGGTAGATCGCCAGCAGAGTTACTCATGAATAGAAGGTTGTGTACCACACTTCCGTACTTGGAAAATAAGGAGGAGAATGCAGTGGTACTGCAGGAAATGCAAAACTTTAAAGCAAAACAAAAGCAGTTCCTATGATAGAGTGTCTAGAACTTTACCACCTCTGAGTAGTGATGACATTGTGATACAGGAGATTCAGGCAATTGGTCAAGAAAAGCCATTGTATTTGAAGAAGTAGCACCTCGTTCCTACAATGTAGAGACAGAGGAAGGGTTGGTTATAAGAAGAAATCGTTACACGCTCTTGAAAACCAGAAAGACTTTCACAACAACGTGTTGGATGATGAATCTACATCAGAATCAATGTCAGCTGCAGTGTCAGATAGTTCAGCAGTTCCTGAGCATGAGAATGTCATGGAGAACATTGAATTTACAAGCTCTGAGCAGCAAGGACAAACTTTGAGAAGATCAACCTAAACATTGGTTTTATATATATATATATATATATATATATATTTGTGAAACCAGTTTTAAAATTTTTAAAGAAAAAAATTAATACTGTTAGACTCACAGGCTAATGACATCACATGTAAATATACTGATCATAATGTATTAATTTATTATTTCAAAGGAAAGGGGACGTAGTGATATCATTGCTGTGTTGTAATTCACCAACTGACCTATAGGAGTTTCATTACAAAGAACAACAAAGACCAAGAAAAGTACAGCACAGGAACAGGCCCTTTGGCCCTCCAAGCCTGCGCTGATCATGCTGCCCATCTAAACTAAAATCATCTACACTTCCAGGGTCCATATCCCTCTATTATCCCTCTAACATATCCCTCTAACAGCAAATGGGATTATTATTTAAATGATAAAATATTAAAACATGCTGCTGTGCAGAGAGGTGTGCTCGTGAATGAGTCGCAAAATGTTGGTTTACAGGTGCAACAGGTGATTAAGAAAGCTAATGGAATTTTGTCCTTCATTGCTAGAGGGATGGAGTTTAAGACTAGGGAGGTTATGCTGCAATTGTACAAGATGTTAGTGAGGCCACACCTGGAGTATTGTGTTCAGTTTTGGTCTCCTTACTTGAGAAAGGGCGTACTGGCACTGGAGGGTGTGCAGAGGAGATTCACAAGGTTAATCCCAGAGTTGAAGGGGTTGGATTACGAGGAGAGGTTGAGTAGACTGGGACTGTATTCATTGGAATTTAGAAGGATGAGGGGGGATCTTATAGAAACATATAAAATTATGAAGGGAATAGATAGGATAGATGCGGGCAGGTTGTTTCCACTGGTGGGTGAAAGCAGAACTAGGGGGCATAGCCTCACAATAAGGGGAAGTAGATTTAGGACTGAGTTTAGGAGGAACTTCTTCACCCAAAGGGTTGTGAACCTATGGAATTCCTTGCCCAGTGAAGCAGTTGAGGCTCCTTCATTAAATGTTTTTAAGATAAAGATAGATAGTTTTTTGAAGAATAAAGTGATTAAGGATTATTGTGTTCAGGCCGGAAAGTGGAGCTGAGTCCACAAAAGATCAACCATGATCTCACTGAATGGCGGAGCAGGCTCGAGGGGCCATATGGCCTACTCCTCCTGCTAGTTCTTATGTTCTTAGTTCTTATATTCCTATCCTATTCATGCATTTATCAAGATGCCCCTTAAATGTCACTGTCATCCCTGCTTCCACCACCTCCTTCCAGGCACCCACTACACTCTGTGTAAAAAACTTGCCTCATACATCTCCTCTAAACCTTGCCCCTCACACCTTGAACTTATGCCCCCTAGAAATTGACCCCTCTACCCTGGGAAAAAGTCTCTGACTATCCACTCTATCTATGCCCCTCATAATTTTGTAGACCTCTATCAAGTCGTCCCTCAACCTCCGTCGTTCCAGTGAGAACAAACCAAGTTTATTCAACCTCTCCTCATAGCTAATGCCCTCCATATCAGGCAACATCCTGGTAAATCTCTTCTGCACCCTCTCTAAAGCCTCCACATCCTTCTAGTAGTGTGGCGACCAGAATTGAACACTACACTCCAAGTGTGGCCTAACTAAGGTTCTATACAGCTGAAACATGACTTACCAATTTTTATACTCAATGCCCCAGTCAATAAAGGCAAGCATGCCTTATGCCTTCTTGACTACCTTCTCCACCTGTGTTGCCCCTTTCAGTGACCTGTGGCCCTGTACACCTAGATCTCTCTGACTGTCGATACTCTTGAAGGTTCTACCATTCACTGTATATTCCCTACCAGTATTAGACCTTCCAAAATGCATTACCTCACATTTGTCTGGATTAATCTCAATCTGCCACCTCTCCACACAAGTCTCCAAACAATCTAAATCCTGCTGTATCCTCTGACAGTCCTCATCTCTATCCGCAATTCCACCAACTTTTGTGTCGTCTGCAAACTTATTAATCAGACCAGTTACATTTTCCTCCAAATCATTTATATATACTATGAACAGCAAAGGTCCCAGCACTGAACCCTGCCGAACACCACTAGTCACAGCTCTACAATCAGAAAAGCACCCTTCTATTGCTACTCTCTGCCTTCTATGATCTAGTCAGTTCTGTATCCATCTTGTCAGCTCACCTCTGATCCCGTGTGACTTCACCTTTTGTGCCTGTCTGCCATGAGGGACCTTGTCAAAGGCCTTACTGAAATCCATATAAACAACATCCACTGCCCTACCTGTATCAATCATCTTTGTGACCACCTCGAAAAACTCTATCAAGTTAGTGAGACACGACCTCCTCTTCACAAAACTGCGCTGCCTCTCACTAATACGTCCACTTGCTTCCAAATGGGAGGAGATCTTGTCTCGAAGAATTTTCTCCAGTAATTTCCCTACCACTGACGTCAGGATCACTGGCCTGTAGTTCCCTGGATTGTCCTTGCTACCCTTCTTAAACAAAGGAACAACATTGGGTATTCTCCGGTCCTCCGGGACATCACCTGAAGACAGTGAGAATCCAAAGATTTCTGTCTAGGGCTCAGCAATTTCCTCTCTTGCCTCCTTTGGTATTCTGGGATAGATCCCATCATGCCCTTGGGACTTATCCACCTTAATATTTTTCAAGACGCTCAACACCTCGTGCTTTTGGATCTCAATGCGACCCAGGCTTTCTACACACCCTTCTCCAGACTGAACATCCACCAATTCCTTCTCTTTGGTGAATACTGATGCAAAGAATTAATTTAGTACCTTGCCCATTTCCTCTGGCTCCACATATAGATTCCCTCCCCTGTCCTTCAGTGGGCCAACCCTTTCCCTGGCTCCCCTCTTGCTTTTTATGTACGTGTAAAAAGCCTTGGGATTTTCCTTAACCCTATTTGCCAATGACTTTTCATGACCCCTTTTAGCCCTCCTGGCTCCTTGCTTAAGTATATAAGTGAATGTTAGAGCAAAGAGAAAATGCTGGAAAATCTCAGCAGGTCTAAGGGAGTGTTAGAGTCAGGTGACCTCAGATTGACTAGGGAGCTGGGAGAGAGGTTTGCTTGTGCATGTTCATTCTGTTATCCATCTGTTGTTTTGGATATATTTGACCCACAGTTAATGTTAATAAATCGCTTACAGCTTTAGCTACAAGTGTTCTTATAATATAAATCAGGTAATTCAACAAGAACATTACCGGGGGCAGGTTGGAGGGGGGTTGGGGTGAGGTTGAAGAGTGGTTTAGATGGAGGAGGTTAGAAGGCAGTTGGTTGAAGGGCTGTATGGGGGGAAGGTTGTGGGCAGGTTGGTTGGGGATAGGTTGGAGGGGAGTTGAGATTAAGCTGGAGATGGGAGAGGTTGGAGGGGTTGGGTGGAGGTTGGAGGGGAGTTGGGGTGAAATTGAGAGGGGTTTGAGAGAGGGGAGGTAAGAGAGCGGTTAGGAGAAGGTTGGTCGGGAGTAGGTTGAAGGGGGGTTTGGGGCAGATTGTCGGGGGACAAGTGTTGGGGAAATTAGCTACAGAGTTACATTGTTTTTGTAAATGTGGTGATTTTCCTAACGTCAGTTGACTGCTCTGTGATTAATTATCCCTGAAGATTCAGCATTGGGCCTCCGATTTTACCATTGCTACAGTAATTTTGTCTACTGTATGCAGGTTATTAAAGTAAGACAAAGCCTTCATTTGTACAGCACCTTTCACAGTGTCCCAAATCGCTTCACAGCCAATTAAGTACTTCTGAGTTGTAGTCACTGGTATAATGTAAGTAATGTTATTATTAGATAATGGAGCAGGCTCACGGGGCCAAATAGCCTACTCCTGCTCCTGTTCCATATGTTTGTGAGTCATTCTGGGGTAGATCGGTGTATGTTGTAGATGGAAAACTGTTCTGGCACTGTGCATTGCTGGTGGAAGGTGATGGATGGGGTGCGAAGCGGGCTGCTTTGTCCTGGATGGTGCCGAGCTTCTTGGGTGTTATTGGAGCTCATCCTGTCAAGTGGAGAGTATTCCATCACACTCCTGACAGGCTTTGGGGAGTCAGGAAGTGAGTTACTCCCCGCAGGATTCCCAGCTTCTGATTTACTCTTGTAGCCACATACAGGGTAGGATTCACCAGCTGTTCATGCCGATGGAATATTCTGGTCCCATGCCGGAGCACAGGTTTCCCGGCGATGGGGGGTGCAGTCAATGGGAAATCCCATTGGTGACGTTGAGACCAGTAAATCCTGCTGGCAGGCCGCCTCAGCTGCCAAAAAACATGCAACAGGTTGGTTGGTAAATCCCGCCCATACACTTTTCTGGAAAACCATATGGGATGGATATCACCTAATCCCCATTGGGGTCATAAAACAAAATGGGTAGGTTGGCCACCGCCTACCTCATATTATCCTATATTACGATGCTTAGGGAAGGCATCAGGCAGCCGTCTGCCCTTGGGCCGAATTAATGGCAATTTAAGGGCCTCATTCTGCCTTTACCACTATATTGCAAGGAGCAGGGGTGGAAGTGGTAAGGCAAGCTGTTTTAAGCAGGAAGGATGGAGTCTCACATCTGAGGGTGTGCCCTGTGCCAATTGGAGGCACCCCCAAAAATCATAACCCCCCCTCACTTAAGTCTCCCCACTAGGCCTCTAAAACCTGGCACCCTCACCCCTCACTGGGGTCTACCAGGCATACCCATCCAAAATCCCTGGTTTACGTGAATTCCAGGATCCATCACATTTCTACTTCAGGACTGCCTGTAGTTCCAGCAGTGATCACTATTCAGCTCTGGTGCTGCCGGTAACTCTCTCGAGCAGGACTTCTTCCCAGACAGGGGCGGAATACCAATCCAGTCCCCAGAGTTGCAGCATTCTTGAAATACGGTGGGTTGCACGCACCAACATTTCACATCAGTGGCGAAACACGGAGCTGCTTTGTAAGATAAAATCTTTGTTCCCAATCCTCAATGAAAACTTATTTGTGTATTTTAATTTATCATAATGTTTTTCAATGTACTTGTGTTTACAACTGACTTTGCCCGGTTGATATTTTGGTTTGATAAATGAGCATTAACATTGCTTTCCTGTATTTTTAACTGAGGGTTTATTTCTGGTGAGTAACAAAGGCACTACAAAGGAATCCAATGTTCAGTCAAACAGAGCTGATTGAAGAGATAATCATAAGACCATATCACAAGACTTATATCAGATAGAAGGTGATAGTTTCTGATTGCTGCAAGCCATTCCTAGACTATGCGATGGAAAAAACAACCATGGTTCCTCTATCTGATTGCTATTAAGAACTTCTGCTGTAAAAATTATAGAATCAGGGAAATTTAGCAGTCCAGAAAGGGCTTTCCAGCTCTTGGTCGGCAGCCCTGTAGGTTATAGAACTTCAAGCACATATTCATGCACTTCTTCAGTATGATGAGTGTTCCTGTCTTTCCCACCCTTCCGAATCCTTCAGAACCCAATTACAACTCGCCTCTGACCAATCTTCCAATTACGTTACACATATGCAACACAGTGACACAGTAGTTAGCACTGCTGCCTCACCGGAACCTGGGCTCAATTCCGACTTAGTCTGGAGTTTGCCAGACATTCTACCTGTGTCTGCGTGAGTTTCCTCCCACAGTCCAAAGATGTGCAGGTGAGGTGGACTGGCCATGCTAAATTGCCCCTTAGTGTCCAAAGGTTAGATGGGGTGACCAGGGAGTGGGCCAAGGTAGGTTGCTTTTTCGGAAGGTTGGTGCAGACTTGATGGGCCAAATGGCCTCCTTCTGCATTGCGGGGATAATATGATTCTATACTATGCCCCCTATTTATTGGCCTCACTTCCTCTCTACTCCACCTAGGCTTCTCATAATTTTGTACACATCAATTAAATCTCCCTCAGCCTCCTCTTCAAGAGAAAACACCCAGTTTATCCAATCTTTCTTCATTAGTTCTCCAAACCTAGCAACATACTCCTAAATCTTCCCTGCAATCACACTCATCCAAATGTCTTTAAAAGCCCCATAAGTCTAACTCCTATTTCTAAATTCTACTCCAATCTTATTGATTACACATTTCACAAATTACGCAGACCACCCCATGAATAGGAAAACTATCATACAGCACAGATGGCCATTTAGGATTTCACCCACAGACTAACTGAATTGACTATCTCCTCCAACTATTCGGTATGTATTTTTTGCATGCCACGGCAATAACTTGCAGCTTGGTTGATTTGCTAAATTTTCTGGAAAATTTGATCATTGCGTGATTCCTTTCATAGGCTCTATCGTTGAAAGGACTTTCAGCTGTGGTATTAAGCCTATGACGTTCATGTTTTCAAGCATGTGTCTGAACACTTAATCTGTAAATTTCTCTCCATGCTCAGTCAGAATTGGCACTTTGTCCAAAGTCCAGTCCCTAGCCATTTCTCCATGTTTTTGTCTATCATAACTCTTCTGTATTATTGCAGAAAGACTAAGGGCACGATCTACCGGATGTGTCCCGTCGGAATTGGGATGCGACATGACCGGTAGATCCTGGGAGAGATTTCTTCCAGGATTTACCGGGCACGCCATGCCACGCAAGATCTAATGGGATCTACAAGATGTCACGATCTGAATCCCGCCCACAATGGGCAGGACCCATATTCGGCTACTCTGCATATTAAAGTGTTGCAGTCAGGCACACTTTAACATGCATTCGTCGGAGTTACCCAAGGCCCGGAATCTAACATCCCCCCACCCGAGCGAGCATCAGTTGGTACTGATCTCCACAAACAGGGACCAGGCGTACCAGCACTTGGGCGGGGTTCGCCATCCCAGGGGATTGGGGGCCCCTTGGACGGCTGGGATCTGGGCAGGGTGGTACCCTGTCATCCCCAATGCTAGCCAGGCAGTGTGACTTGGGCACCCTGGCAATGCTGCCTGTGTGCTAGAGTGAGCAAATTGTCTATGTAACTAGGGGTTCAGTTCTCAGCAGTGCGCTGTTTGTTGGTGGCAGGATTCTATCTTCCCACCGCTTGAAGCCACCCCATGCCACTGGGAAACCCATGGGCAGGGATGCACTGCCGGTGGAAAAAGGGAATCACAATGGCCGGAGAATTCTTGCCTAGATTTTCTTTCTCTCTGAATCTGTGGCAGCATGGACCCTTTAAGGAGTGACCTTTCACAGATCATGTGATCCGCTTGGGTCATCCCAATCAATGGGGAAAAAGCACGGGGCACTCGGAGCAGGATCTCGGGCAGTGTGGACCCAACAGTCAAGGAGTAAAGACCTGTAGGATATACCTGTGTGTCTGTATATAGTTGAACCTCATTGTTGTTCCCAATAAAGCTCTTTGTTATAGAAGCATAGAATCTATGGCACGGAGACAGGCCCTTCGGCCCAAACTCATCAAACTTAAATGTTGTCAATGTCCCTGCCTCAACCACTTCCTCCGGTAGCTCATTCCACATACGTACCACCCTCTGTGTAAAAAAAGTTGTGCCTCAGGTTCCCATTAATTCTTTCCCCTCTAAACTTAAACCTATGCCATCTAGTTCTTGATTCCCCAACCCTGGGAAAAAGACTGAGTGCATTCACCCTATCCATGCCTTTTGAGATCTTAAACACCTCAGTCCCCTACGCTCCAAAGAAAAAGGTCCTAGCTTGTCCAATCTCTCCCAATAACTCAGTCCCCTGTGTCCTGGCAACATCCTTTTAAATCTCTTTTGCACTCTCTCCAGTTTAATAACATCTTTCTCACCAATGCCCTGAACAACTGCAACATAACTTCCCAACTTCTATATTCAATGCCCTGACTGATGTGGGCCAGCATGCCAAAAGCCTTCTTCACTGCCCTATCTACCTGTGACTCTACCTTTAGGGAACCGTGCACCTGAATCCCAAGGTCCTCTGTTCCACGATACACCCCAAGGACCCCAAGGATTCAACGTGAAAGTCTTTCCTTGACTTTCCAAAATGCAACACTTATCTGTATTGAACTCCATTTGCCATTTCTCGGCCCACTTCCCCAGCTGATCAAGATCCTGCTGCAATTTTTGATAACCTTCCTCACTGTCTACAATACCACCTATTTTAGTGTCATCTACAAACTTACTGATCATGCCTTGTACATTCTCATCCAAATCATTGATATAGATAACAAACAGCAATGGGCCCATCACTGATACCTGAGGCACGTCATTAGTCACAGGCCTCCAGTCTGACAAGCATCCTTCCACCATTACCTTCTGCTTCCGACCAATTACATATCCAACTTGCCAGCTCTCCCTGGATTCCATGTGAACTAACTTCTGGAGTAGCCTACCATATGGAACTTTATCAAAGGCCTTACTGAAGTCCATATAGACTGCAACTACCCCCTACCCTCATCAACGTTCCTGGTCACTTCATCAAAGAACTCTAACAAATTTTTAAGGCATGATCTCCTATGCACAAAGCCATGCTAACAAATCAAACCCTGTCTTTCCAAATGCCTGTATATCCCTCAGAATCCTGTCTAGTAACTTATCCACTACCAATGTTAGGCTTACCACTCTATAATTCACAGGTTTTTCCTTGCAGCCCTTCTTAAATAAGGGCACAACATTTGCTACCCTCCAGTCTTCTGGTATATCATCCGTGGCTAACGATGATGCAGAGGCTGGTTTAGCACAGTGGGCTAAACAGCTGGCCTGAAATGCAGAACAAGGCCAGCAGCACAGTTTCAATTCCCGTACCAGCCTCCCCGAACAGACACTGGAATGTGGCGACTAGGGGATTTTCACAGTAACTTCATTGAAGCCTACTTGTGACAATAAGCGATTATTATTAATATCTCAGCCAGGGCTCCCACAATTTCTTCTCTAGCCTCACGCGGTGTTCTTGGATATACCTGATCAGGGCCAAGAGATTTATCCACCTTCATACATTTTAATAGGTCCATCACCTCCTCTACTGTAATGCAAACTGTCCCCAACATATCGCCACTAGCCTTCCCAGGCTCCCAAGTCATTATGTCTTTCTCCACAGTAAACAGAGAAAACATATTCATTAATAACCTCGCCCAGCTCCTGTATTTCCATACCTATGTGTCCACTTTGGTCCTTGAGGGGTCTATCCTCTCTCTAGTTATTCTTTTTACTTTAATATACTTTAAAAATCCCTTTGGATTCACCTTAATCCTCTCGGCCAAAGTTAACTCATGCCCCCTTTATTTCCTCCTAATTTCCTTCTTGAGTATACTTCTGTATCCCCTGTACACATCCAAGGAACCCCTTGATTCCAGATGCTTGTACCTGAGCCATGCCTCCTTCATTTTCCTGGCCAAAATCTCAATATGTTTTGTCATCCAGGGTTCCCTACTCCTGCCAGCCTTGCCCTTCACCCTAACAGGACATATGGACCCTGAACTCTAGCTGTTTCACTTTTAAAGGCCTCCCACTTACCGGAGGTCCCTTTGCCCTCAAACAAGCTACTCCAATTAACCCTTGCAAGCTCCTGTCTAATTGCAACAAAATTCAACTTACCCAATTTAGAACTTGCACCTGTGGACCAGTTTTGTCCCTTTCCACAACTATTTTAAAATTAATAGAACTATGGTCACTGGTCCCAAAGTGGTTCCCCACTGTCACCTCAGTCACTTGCCCTGCCCTATTTCCCAAGAGTAGGTCATGTTTTGCCCTTTCCCGAGTAGGACCCTCCACATACTGCCTGAGGAAACTTTCCTGAACACACTTAACAAATTTCACCCCATCTAAGCCCTTAGCATTATGGCAGTCCCAGTCTATGGTGGAAAGTTAAAATTCCCTACTATGACAACCCTATTACTCCTGCAGGTCTCCCGAATCTCCCTGCATATTTGACTATTTGGGGGCCTATAGTAAAACCCCAATCACCTTCCTCTACTTATTTCTTAGTTCCACCCAGAAATCCTCGCTGGATGATCCCTCGGTTATTTCATCTCTGACTACTGTCGTGATGCTCCACTGAATTTGAAATGCAACTCCCCTCCTCTCTTTCCTCCATCTCTGTCTCGCCTAAAGCACCTGTACCCTGGAACATTAAGCTGCCAGTCCTGTCCCTCCCTTAGCCATGCTTCAGTTATGGCTCTAATATCCCAGTCCCACGCATCTATCCATGCCCTGAGTTCATCAGCCTTACCTGTCAGCCCTCTTGCATTGCAATTCAATCCAACAGGTTTGCCCAGCTCCCTGCCGTATCTCGGGACAAGAGTAAATTGGCAAAAAGAGTAAAAGAGTAAAGAGTAAAGAGTAAACTACGATCGCAAGTAATAAAATTCGTGGGGGAAGGGGTTGCATCAGAAATCTCCAAGAAACGGAAAAGATTGGATTGGATTGGATTTGTTTATTGGCACGTGTACCGAGGGACAGTGAAAAGTATTTTTCTGCAAGCAGCTCAACAGATCATTCAGTACATGGAAGAAAAGGGAATTAAACAAAATTGAAGAAAATACAAGAAAATACATGATAATACATAATAGGGCAACACAAGATATACAATGTAACTACATAAGCATTGACATCGGTTGAAGCATACAGGGTGTAGTGTTAATGAGGTCAGTCAATAAGAGGGTCATTTAGGAGTCTGGTGACAGTGGGGAAGAAGCTGTTTTTGAGTCTGTTTGTGCGTGTTCTCAGACTTCTGAATCTCCTGCCCGATGGAAGATGTTGGTGAAGTGAGTAAGCCGGGTGGGAGGGATCCTTGATTATGCGGCCCGCGGAATAAGGGACGGAATTCTCCACCGGTGGGATGTTCCGTTTTGCCGGTAGTCTGGGGGTTTCCTGATGGTGTGGGGTTACCCCACAATGGGAAACCCCATTGACCGGCCGGCATAATGGAGCATCACGCCGGTGCAGTGAAGCAGAAATAAAGACAAATTCCTCAAGGTTCAGTTTAAGGAAATTTATTTACAAAATATATTTGAGGAGACAGAGTGTTCCAGCTGCAAAAGCCAGGGCACTGCACTCTGAGATACGATTGAAGACAGCATATTTTATCATCTGAAATAACAGCTTGAAGTAAACAAGCATGTTTGTATTAAATAGACCTTGGAAAGTACGTAAGATGAAATACGTAGTACGTATGTTCTTGCCCTTGGCTAAAAACAACTAGAGTACACCTTTTGTTATCTTTCGGAGTACAATGTGTTTTCATAATAAGGCCGAGACCAAAATATTAAGCAGTTTTTCATTTGTTACCTGACCTACTTATTTTCGTTCAAAAGCAGTGTTGAACTATAGTCAAGCATTTCCCAGCATGCTTCTAAGTTGACAACTCATTAACTTGCCTTCCACAACTATATTGTTTGCTCTAAAAAAAAGTACTTCATCCGCTCTACATATTGGGCCCTATCTTCCACTGCGGGGTCAAAAGAATCCAACTTCCCAAATAAAAGTGCATTTCAGTGGCTTACCCTCAATATGTGGCGGCTGCTAATGAGCAGGTTCCTTCGGGTAGTTTCGTTTTCCTCGTTGCCACTGTAATAAGGAGGCAGAAGTCCCTTCACCAGAATTATTTTTATTTACAAAACCAACAGCGGAACATCCAGGTGCATCCAGCTTGCTGTCTACAAAGGGAGTGCAAAGGATCTGACACTCCCTGTTATATACACAGAAAGGGGTTCCCTGATTGGGCCACTAATCAGGGAACTCATATTCTAATTGGCCAATCTCAAAGGCCTGGCCTAAGTCATTACAGTGTGGATCCCTTCCATGGATGGGAGTTGGGGGTTTTGGGCTGAGGGGCTTGCAGCATTACTGTGTCATCAGTGTGGGTGGTGGAGAGACATAGGCATAGCACTGCCACTCTCACACTGCACAGGGATGAAGCGCTGATTTTGCTCGGGGTTTGTGAAGCATGGTGGCATGACATGACAGCGTGGAGGCTCTTATGGGTGAAAAAAGCTAGTTACTACAATGGTGACTTTTCTCTAATTTTGACTACTTGGTGCCTTCCTCACCCTCCTCCTGTGTCTAGGTGTATCCCGAGGATCTACAGTCGAGTTTGAGTAGCCTGCTGACTTCCATGCCCTATTTCCTGAGATGACCTTGGCGAGCATCCCCTGCAGGCCAGGACCTTGAGGGTCCCGGTCTTCTTTTGGCAGCACAGGTGTTGCAGTGCTGCCCTCTTTGGTGTGCAGGGCTGGAGGTGTATCCCTCAAAGTGGTTGTCAGATGGGCTGGACACCCCCATGGCCTTCAGGGTGGAAGGTCCCAGGCTGCGCTCTCACTATTTCTCTTCCCTCTTCAGGGCACCCCTAGGTTCCTTCATGGGATAAAGGGGCAGCAGGAGTGAGATCCATAAAACCCGCTATCCTATGGCAGCGACACTCGTGGGCTCCCACTAGTGCCTGCACCACGCAGTTGAAGCCCTGCACCATAGAGCTCATGCCCTCAGGCATGGAGGTCATGCGCTGAACCATGGAGCGGACATCCCCTGCCATGGAGTGCGCGTCCTGCTCCAAGGTGCCCACTGCAGATGCCACCCTAGCGGTGTTGGCTTCATTGCGTCAGACTGACGGTGCCATCTCCTCAGTCAGAAGGCGATGGGGCTCCTTCAGTTGGTCTTGCAGTCTGAGAAGGGATGCAGACATCTCTTCCTGATGTGCGTGACTCTCCCTTTGTAGTTCCAACAGCTCTGGGATGACCGTACGCAGGAGCACGTCATTTGCAGATGGGGCTCTGCAAATTCTCGGCCCTGGCATCGCTCTGACTGCCGGATCCCTGGGAAGTCCCTGCCTCTGCCTGCTGTAGATCATCAGGTGTGAGGTGCACACCAGTGAATTACACAAAAGCCTGCCTACTTGCCTACTGCTAAATCTGCTGTTGACACAAAGATAGGTGGGAAGGTAAATTGTGAAGAAGACATAAGGAAGCTACAAAGGGACGTAGATATGTAAAGTTACAAGGCAAAAATCTCACAGATGTAGTAAAATGCGAAATTGTCCATTTTAGCAGGAAGAATAAAAGTAGCTTATTATCTCAATGGTGAGAGATTTCAGAGCTCTGAGGTGCAGAGGATATGGGTGTCCTAGTGCATGAATTGCAAAAGGCTAGTGTGGAGGTGCAGCAAGTAATTTGGAAAGTTAACATGATGTTATTGTTTATTGTGAGGGGAATTGATTACACAAGTAGAGAGGTTATGCTTCAGTTCTCCAGGGCATTGGTGAGACTACATCTGGAGTAATGTGTACAGTACTGATCTCCTTATCTAAGGAGAGATGTAAATATATTCGAAACAGTTCAGAGAGGGCGGCACGGAGGTGCAGTGGTTAGTACTGCTGCCTCACGGCACTGAGGACCTGATTCAATCCCGGCCCCGGGTCACTGTCCATGTGGAGTTTGCACATTCTCCCCGTGTCTGCGTGGGTCTCACACCCACACCCTTTTTTTTTATTTACAGGATGAGGGCGTTGTTGGTTACGCCAGCATTTATTGCCCATCCCTAGTTGCCCTTCAGAAGGTGATAATGAGTTCCCTTCTTGAGCTGCTGCAGTCTTTCAGTTGTAGGTACATGCACTATGCTGTTAGGGAGGGAGTTCCAGGATGTTACCCCAGCAACAGTGAAGGAACGGCGCTATTGTTCCAAGTCAGGATGGTGAGTGACATATTAAAGATTATCATAGAATTTACAGTGCAGAAGGAGGCCATTCGGCCCATCGAGTCTGCACCGGCTCTTGGAAAGAGCACCCTACCCAAAGTCAACACATCCACCCTATCCCCATAACCCAGTAACCCCACCCAACACTAAGGGCAATTTTGGACACTAAGGGCAATTTATCATGGCCAATCCACCTAACCTGCACATCTTTGGACTGTGGGAGGAAACCGGAGCACCCGGAGGAAAACCCACGCACACACAGGGAGGATGTGCAGACTCCGCACAGACTTGGAGGGGAACCTCCAGGTGGTGAAGTTCCCAGGTATCTACTGCTCTTGTCCTTCTAGATGGTAGTAGTTGTGGGTTTGGAAAGTGCTCTCCAAGGAACCTTGGTGAGTTAGTGCAATGCATCTTGTAGATGGTACACAAGACTGCCACAGTTTGTCAGTGGTGGCAGTTTTGAATATTTGTGCAAGGAAGAGCAATCAAGAGGGCTGCTTTGTCCTGGATGGTGTTGAGCTTCTTGAGTGTTGTTGGAGCTGCACTCATCCAGGCAAGAGGAGAGTATTCCATTACATTCCTAACTTGTGCCTTGGAGATGGTGTATAGGCTTTGGGGGGTCAGGAGGTGAATTACGCGCAGTAGGATTCCTAGCCTTGGACCTGCCCTGGTAACCACAGTATTAATGTGGCTAGTCCAGTTCAGTTTCTGTTCAGTGGTAATCCCAGGATGTTGATTGTGGATGATTCAGCGATGGTAATGCTATTCAATGTTAAGGGGTGGTGGTTAGCTCCTCTCTTGTAGGAGATGTTCATTGCCTAGCACTTGTGTAGCGCAAATGTATCTTGCCACTTGCCAGTCCTAAGCCTGGATATTGTCCAGGTCTTGCTGTATTTGGACATGAACTGCTTCATTATCTGAGGAGTCACGAATGGTGCTGAACATTGTACAGTCATCCGCAAACATCCCCACTTCTGACCTTATGATGGATGGCAGGTCATTAATGAAGTAGCTGAAGATGGTTGGGCCTAAGACACTATCCTGAGGAACTCAGTTAATAATCTGGAAATGAGAACCTAGGGCTGGATTCTCCGATCCCCGACGCCGAAATTGCGTTCAGCGACGGGGCAGGGAATCCCCGATGGTGCCAAAATCTGGGGTGCTGCTTTCGCGATGCTCCGCCTCCTGAAAAGTATACGCCGTATCCACGGCCTCCGTACATTGGCTGAGGCCTGCCCCATGATGCCCTGTCCCCGACCGGCCAAGTTACCGATGGTGTGGGTCTCTCATAGTCTCACCCGTATGGAACTCAGTGTGGCAACTGCAGACTCAGTCCAGCGCAGCCACAGTCGACGGGAGGGCTAATCCGCAGGCAGGGGTGGACATATTCTGGGCTGATGGCACTGTGGTTGAGCGTGCCGGGGTGCGTGAGCCGGCCGAAGGTGGGGACTATTTTGCGGGCAAGGTACGTGAGTGGCATCCGCCATGTTGCACGGTGTGGCCACTGCAGGCTGCCGCCATGCGCATGCGCGGCCATGGACCCGGCAATTTTCCGGGGCATATCGGCAGCTAGAGCCGGGTGCTCTACGCTGCGTCTCTGCTAGCCCCCAGCAAAATGGGGAGGTGGCCATTTTATGCCAGTTTTCGCCACCGTTTCCACGCCAACGTGAGGACGTAGTCTCCAAATCGGAGAATCCAGCCCCTAATTTCTGTAATTGTGCACAGGAAACCATTATCGATTGTTGTAAAAACCCATCTGGTTCATGAATTTCCTTCAAGGAATGAAATCTGCCGTCCTTACCTGGTCTGGCCTATATGTGACTCCAGAACCACAGCAATGTGGTTGACTCCCCTTGAAATGCTGTGGCAAACCATTCAGTTCAAGGGCAATTAGGGATGGACAACAAATGCTGGCCTTGCGAGTGACACCCCACCCACATCCCATGAAATAATTTTTTTAAATACATGGCTTATCCATGCTAATACCCTTTCCAGGGCTGGGTGGACCATCACTCTTCCTGATAATTATCTGAAGCTAAACCAGACTGTTGCATACTTCAGGTCGCAATGGACTGGAACTGAGCTTCTGTGGTAGTCGGTATTAGGGGTATTACGGTACCCTGGACAATGCTGTAAGACCATTGGTGTGGGAGGTACCTGAGACTGCTGTATCATTGGTGAAGCCTGCCTGCTGGTTCCGCCCAGTAAGGCGGAGTATAAGACCCTAGGTCTCCCCAGCAGCTGCATCCTGTACCTGCGCTGCTGGGGGAAACATCTAGTACAATAAAGCCTTCAATTATCGTCCAATCTCGCTTCTGGAGTCATTGATCGAGCATCAATTTATTGGACTAGATTTTAAAGAATGGAGCTCCGAATCAAGCCGGAGTGTCTGCAACTCAGGCCCCATGCGGCAAACGCAGCAGCAACCTTCAAACACTGGCTGGCGACCTTCAACGGGTACCTCAGGACAGCCACAGCTACACCCACGGAGGACCAGAAGATGCAAGTTCTCCACTCGAGAGTGAGCCCGGAGATCTACACCCTCATCGAGGATGCGGACAACTTCGAGGCCACGATGGCCCTGTTGAAAGGACACTATATTCGCCCAGTGAATCAGGTCTACACCCGACATCTGCTAGCGACGAGGCGACAAATCCCCAGGGAATCGCTGGAGGAATTCTACCGTGCGCTCCTGGTGTTAGGTAGGAACTGTGACTGCCCACAATTTTCAGCCAGTGACCACACAGAACGTTTGATCCGGGACGCATTCGCTACAGGTATGCTGTCCTCCCAAATCCACCAGCGGCTGCTAGAAAAAGAGACACTAGGCCTCAAGGAGGCATGGTCCATTGCTAGCTCCATGGATGTAGCCTCCCGAAATGCCCGCGCGTATATCCCCGACCACGCGGTAGCCCCTTGGGCAGCGTGGAACCCCCCCATGGCTGACTCCGATGTATCCCCCATCTCCCCGCAAGCTTGTGCGGCACGACTACCAAGCAACCCCGGGGGGCCCCGCTGCTATTTCTGCGGGCAAGCCAAGCACCCCCGGTGGCTCTGCCCGGCCCGCTCCTCCACCTGCAAAGGGTGCGGCAAAAAGGGCCATTTCGTGGCGGTATGCCAGGCCCGGGCAGTCGCCGCGGTCTCCGGGGGTGAAACGGGACCGTCACCCCAACCTTCTTCACGAGCCACGTGCGGCCAGCGGGCGCCGCCATCTTCCTTTCCCAGAACCATGTGTGGGCCCCGGGCGCCGCCATCTTGCTCCAGAGACCACGTGCGACGGATGGGCCTCAGCCATTTGCGACCAGTGGGCGCCGCCATCTTGGCTGGAGTCACAGGACCCCGACTCGGATGACCACTCATCGCCCGAAGAAAATTTCCAGCTTTTGCCTTGCCTCGGTGACCCTGGACCAGTCTCGGCCCCGAACGCTTGCGACTGAGATGACGACAGTGCTCATCAATGGGCATAAATCATCCTGCCTGATCGACTCCGGGAGCACAGAGAGCTTCATACACCCCAACACGGTATGGCGCTGTTCTCTTCCCATCCACCCAGTTAATCAAAAAAATCTCCCTGGCCTCCGGGTCTCACTCTGTAGAGATCAAAGGGTTCTGTGTAGCAAACCTCACGGTCCAGGGAAGGGAATTAAAAAATTTCCTCCTCTACATCCTCCCTCACCTCTGCGCGGCCACACTCATAGGGTTCGACTCCAATGTAACCTCCAAAGTTTAACTTTTAAATTCGGCGGCCCTATACCCCCCCTCACTATCTGCAGCCTCGCGACCCTCAAGGTCGAGCCGCCTTCCCTTTTTGCGAACCTCACCCCTGATTGCAAACCCGTCGCCACCAGGAGCAGACGGTACAGTGCCCAGGACCGGACCTTCATTTGGTCGGAAGTCCAGCGGTTACTGAAGGAAGGCATTATCGAGGCCAGCAACAGCCCCTGGAGAGCTCAAGTAGTGGTTGTAAAGACCGTGGAGAAGCATAGGATGGTCATCGATTATAGTTCGACCATCAACAGGTATACGCAGCTCGACGCGTATCCTCTTCCCTGCTTATCTGATTTGGTCAACCAGATTGCACAATACAAGGTCTTTTCAACGGTGGCTCTCAAATCCACCTACCACCAGCTCCCCATCTGCCCTAGCGACCGCAAATACACTGCATTCGAAGCAGATGGGCGGCTCTACCACTTCCTAAGGGTTCCCTTCGGTGTCACAAATGGAGTCTCGGTCTTCCAACGGGAGATGGACTGAATGGTTGACCGGTACGGTTTGCGGGCCACGTTTCCGTACCTTGATAACATCACCATCTGCGGCCACGACCAGCAGGACCATGACACAAACCTCCGAAAATTCCTCCAGACCGCAAAAATCCTTGACCTAACTTACAACAAGGACAAATGCGTGTTCAGCACCGACTGTCTAGCCATCCTCGCCTACGTAGTGCATGATGGAGTTATAGGCCCAGATCCCAAACGCATGCGCCCCCTCATGGAGTTCCCCCTCCCCCACTGCTCAAAGGCCCTGAAGCACTGTCTGGGATTTTTTTAATATTATGCCCAGTGGGTCCCCAATTATGCGGACAAGGCCCGCCCACTAATCCAATCCACGGTTTTTCCCCTGTCGGCAGAGGCCCGCCAGGCCTTCAGCCGCATCAAAGCGGACATTGCAAAGGCCACGATGCATGCAATCAATGAATCCCTTCCCTTCCAAGTCGAGAGCGACACATCCGATGTAGCTCTGACGGCCACACTCAACCAAGCGGGCAGACCCGTGGCCTTCTTCTCACGCACCCTCCACGCTTCAGAAATCCACCATTCCTCAGTTGCAAAGGAGGCCCAAGCCATAGTAGAAGCTGTGCGACACTTGAGGCATTACCTGACTGGCAGGAGATTCACTCTCCTCACTGACCAACGGTCGGTCGCTTTCATGTTCAATAATGCACAGCAGGGGCAAGATAAAGAACGATAAGATCTTACGGTGGAGGATCAAGCTCTCCACCTACAACTACGAGATCTTGTATCGTCCCGGGAAGCTGAATGAGCCTCCTGATGCCCTATCCCACGGCACATGTGCCAACGCACAAGTGGACCGACTCCGGGCCCTCCACGAGGACCTCTGCCACCCGGGGGTCACTCGACTCTTCCATTTTATCAAGACCCGAAATCTGCCCTACTCCATCGAGGAGGTCAGGACCGCCACCAGGAACTGCCAAATCTGGCGGGGTGCAAGCCACACTTCTACAGGCCAGGGAAAGCGCACCTGATAAAGGCTTCCCGTCCCTTTGAACGCCTCAGTGTGGACTTCAAAGGGCCCCTCCCCTCCACCGACCGCAACACGTACTTCCTGAACGTGATTGACGAGTACCCCTGGTTCCCATTTGCCATCCCCTGCCCCGATATGACAGCAGCCACCGTCATAAAAGCCCTTCACAGTATCTTTACACTGTTCGGTTTCCCCGCCTACATACACAGCGATAGGGGGTCCTCCTTTATGAGCGACGAACTGCACCAATTCCTGCTCAGCAAGGGCATTGCCTCGAGCAGGACGACCAGTTACAAACCCCGGGGAACGGACAGGTAGAGAGGGAGAATGGAACAGTCTGGAAGACCGTCCTACTGGCCCTACGGTCCAGGAATCTCCCAGTCTCCCGCTGGCAGGAGGTCCTTCATGATGCTCTCCACTCCATCCGATCACTGCTGTGTACCATGGCCAACCAAACACCTCACGAACGTCTCCTTGTCTTCCCTAGAAAGTCCTCTTCCGGGACCTCGCTCCCGACCTGGCTGGCAGCTCCTGGACCCATCCTGCTCCGCAAACACGTGCGGGCGCACAAGTCGGACCCATTGGTCGAGAGTTTCCATCTCCTTCACGCTAACCCTTGATACGCTTACGTGGCGAACCCCGACGGCCGACAGGATACGGTCTCCCTTCGGGACCTGGTGCCTGCTGGATCCCCACCCACACCACCACCAGCCCCCTCCCTCCCACCGGTGCACCCCATAGCTGCCCCCTTCCCAGGTGGATCGGTCCTCCCACCCATCCCATCCAGGGGTGATGAAGCTGCCGAAGAAGCCGAAGCCATGCTCCCGGAGCCACGGATACCCGAGCCGGTGCCTGCATCACCGCCGAAGCTACGACGATAGCAGAGGACGACCAGAGCCCCCGATCGACTATTTGCTTCATTCTGATTGTAAATAAATACTGTAAATAGTTGTGACATGTAACAAGGCAAAACACTGTGCTAATGTATACGGGTACCACCATAACCTCAACCTCTACCACTGTATAACGCAAGACCACCTGGACTCATTTTTTGTAACAGGGGGTGAATGGGGTAGTCGGTATTAGGGGTATTATGGTACCCTGGACAATGCTGTAAGACCATTGGTGTGGGAGGTACTCGAGACTGCTGTATCACTGGTGAAGCCTGCCTGCTGGTTCCGCCCAGTAAGGCGGAGTATAAGAGCTTGTGTCTCCCCAGCAGCTGCATTCTGTACCTGGGCTGCTGGGGGAAACATCTAGTACAATAAAGCCTTCAATTGTCGTCCAATCTCACTTCTGGAGTCATTGATCGAGCATCAGCTTCTGACCACATATACAGACTATCATCAATGTCACTTTGTTCCATTTCTATCATCACCTAACATCACCCATCCTCAGCTCACCTGCTGCTGAAACCCTCCGACTTGCCATTGTCAACTTTAGATCTGATTATTCCAATGCTTTCCTGACCAATCTCCCATCTTCCACCCCCCCCCCCCCACCCCTGTAGAAATTTGAGCTAATCGAAAACTCTGTCATCCTAACTAGCACCAGGCCCCTTTCACCAGTCACCCAATGTCTGCACTGATCTACATTGGCTTCCAGTCTGGCAACGCCTCAGTTTTAACATTCTCATTGTTGTTTTCGAATCCCTCCATCGATTGCCCCTCCCTAGACCTGTAAACTCCACCAGCTCTACAACACTCTGAGATCTTTGAAATCCTCCAATTCTTGTTTTCTTCTCTTGATTTGGCACTGTAGTGTCAGCAGGAAGCTGGTGAAATATCCGGAAAAGCAATATAAATTGCTGCAAACAGGCAGTTGTGTGTCTCGGCGTCAACATTTATTTGATAATGCTCCTGTGAAGTTCCTTGGGGCAAATTACTACGTTAAAGGCACTGTATAAATGCAAGATGTTGTTGTTTCTCTCTGGTTCCATGCAGCTCCACTGATGTTGTGCTATGGGAGTGGGAGAGACCCACGCCCTGCGAGTGCAAGGACAATATTACTGATAGTGCCTACAAGGATAATGACAAGGCTAGGGAAAGAAGCTGAGCCTGAGGGCGTGCGAGAGCTGAATCAATTTGCACAGCCTGGTTAATCCTCACATGGACTGTAGTGTAGCGCGGATCGGTGCTGTCAGGGAATCAGAGGCAAAAGAAAATTACTTCAATTTTGAGTCACAGTTTGATTGCTAAAAGGCAAGTTACTGAAGAGAACATTTTCCCATCAACTTAGCAATTCAGCCATTTGGTGCACTAGCCTAGAATCACGCAAATACACTTCAGCAATATAAAACGTTACGGGAGCATTTTATTATGAATTAACTGCATGGAACAAGGCCAAACAGTAGAATAATTGGGAAAAATATCCCTCATGCTGGCAATGTGCTTCTAACAGACACAGCTTTGTGCTTCCCTGCATTACTGGAATGCCAGTTCTCGCAGTGTGTGAGGATGCTAGCAGACACTGCACCATCCAGATGAAAAGCCATCGATTCTTGCAAAAGATGAGTTCTAAGACTGACCTTTTTTTATTCATAGTTACTTTGCATTACAAGAGAGATCCACATTTATGCTATGTTTTTGTCGCTGCTTAATAAATAAAAGGTATCTGTTTAATTAAGGATAGAAATAATAATCGATCGTAGGCTTTATTTCCAAATCCCCCCTCTTTCCCCGAACAGCTATGGAGGAGTCAGCAGGCAAATGATTTGCCAGCAGTAATGGCAGTCCAGACAGCATCCTCCACTGGCAGCCAATCGGGGGTCATTCTGATTTTCTGTGAGCGCGCACCTCAAACAGATCAGCTGTGCTACTGTAGCTGATGTGAGTGGGTCTTGGTAAGAGCTGCTCAAGCCTTTCTGTCAAAAGGAATATTGGCTCTATAGCTGGTGCTGGCGTGGCCCTACCCGTGCCCCCCACATTCCCCCCCCCCCCCCCCCCCACACACACACACACGACAGCTTGATCGCTGCACTCTAATCAAATCACACCCATACACATTCTGGAGGAGGCAGGGAGAAGCAGGGAAAAGGAAGACTGCTGCTAGCTGCTGGTCTGTCTTCACCACACAGTACTGCAATGATTCTGGCTTCATCCCTCCGGCAGGCATTGATGCTGCTGTGAAGGACAGGGAGGCACTCTTAACAGTGTGTGTACACAAAACAGCCCGGCAAGACAAGAAGCTGACTGCTGAAGCACGCAGGGGTAAGTGGAGCTCTCCTGTCTTTTGCTCAATACACTCACCCTATTGCTGTGCTCTCTTGTGGGTTTGCTGTACTTTCAAATAAAGGCTTTTTTGGGTCCATGTACTGGTCTGTGAAATTTGGATTGCTGCCAACATTCCCCCATAAATAATTTGCAATAAAATGTTGGAAAAAGTGGTGTGTGGATTGGGAGTGAGGATGAGGATGGAGGAAATTGATCTGGGTATCAATGCTATTCAAGGATCCCTGGGCTGCAGTGCAATTACTTATGAACGATTCAATATCACTCCAATAATTCTGAGATTGTTCATCTGTAATTGTGCAGTGCTTTTCACAGCAATCATTCCAGTTATTTATGTATTAAAAAAAATCCAAGACCCAGTCTCTGGTGAAAGAAAATCATTGATAAAGGGGGAAAAAATAACACGAGGTTTTTGGTACAGCTTGATGAATATTGTTGCTCGTGTTTCTAACCTACAGAGTATGTTGGCTTCCTTATAAAGAGGACGGGGCAGCATTTGTTCCCGATTCCATTTCAGATATGGCAGACCTAAGGAATAAAATACCTCAGGGAAATGTGTGCTATTTTGTACTGCCTGTGAGCATCCAGTAGTCAGCTCCTGCTTCATTTATTGTAATGATGTCACCTACAAAGTATTCAAATTGAGCATTTTTTTTGCCTGTTCTTTGGTAAGATTTTGTACCAGGATTTCAATAGGTACATTCCGAATGCAGCTCACACAGAGACAGATAAAGCTGGACCCTTCTGTGTTTGGACTTCCTATTGAAATTGGGATCCAGACGATGGTTCCAGTCACAGATGCTCTTGAAACATTGCCACATCCCACCTGAAGGTTGGATTAAAGGGTAACCGACTAAAATCAAACATCCCCCTTTATGCTCGCCTACTTTCAACATCTCTGCTGCAAGAATTGCACCCGCAATTAGAAGGGCAAGACAGCATGTGACCGCTGCATGGGCACAATACCTGCCAACAGGCACGGTTTAGAGGGTGGGACAGATTTTACTAACATCTCTTCATGCTGTCTGAACAGTATGTTCTGTTGCCAGAACATGTTATATCTTAGGTGCATCTGTCACCCACCCAGAGGATTGCTGGAATCGCGATCTGAACGTGGGAATGTTTTGTAATTAGCAATCTAGCTTGTGGGTCGGTAGTTTGCGCTATTTAGGTGCCCCAATAATGAAACTATTTAATTGCATTTACATATCTGTCAAACCAACTTCATGTCCCAGGAGTGGCTTGCACTTTAATCCAGCACCCAGGCGGTTGATTTATTTCATTTAGCTTCTCCGTTATTACTGTTCTGAAATTATTTTGTGGCAACAACAGCATTTCAATTCATTGAGGAAAGGAGGAAAGTGATGGTTTTGATCATGGAACGTGTTTGCTTGTGCTTTATTGAGGAACCGCCGTTGAAATGCCTGTCACAAAACAACTGTGGTCCTGACATCTTTACTCTCGTAGCTGAAGGATCAGGAGTCTCTGAATGGGAGTAGATCAAATGGGAAGTAGATCAAATGGAGACAATGTCAATTTTTAAAAAGAATATTGTCGATGAACAATTCGCATTCTAATGAAATTCTCGTGTACATGTAATGAAATAAGAGTGTTTTTAATACTGTGAAAGCAGCAATGTTCCTATTTAGCTATGTAAGAAAGGTGGTTAAAGTGATTAGACTTTTCTACTAAGAAAGGGCAGGGAAGTGCAAAAGAAATTACAAGGGCAAGTCTATAGACATCTTTGCACCCCTGCAGTTAATTTTGAAGGTAGGGCTTTGTTAATGCTTGTGAGCGCTCTCAGTTAAAGAATAATACAAAGGCTGGAGGATTAAAAGGAGAGAGAAATGAACACAATGAAAAATTAAACTCGAAAGAACCAAATAATCTGGTGATAAATGAGCTGCCTACCTATTCAATTGATCCAGGTCCTGTTGTCACCATTCAAAAGACTTTGGGGAATTTCTGATCTCTTGGACCACACATTGAGCCAAGATGTCAACCCGGGAATGGCAAAATAAGTGAATTTGTCTCCTCTCATTACAAGCACACCTGATGATGGACAAATATAGGGGGCAGAATCTTCTGCGCAACCCGCCGTGTGTTTTGGGGAGGCGGCCTGCTAACGGGATCTTCTGGTGCCGCCGTTGTCAACAGGATTTCCCGTTGAATGCACCCCTTGTCGCCGGGAAACCCAAGGCGGGGTGTGCTCTCCGTGGGACCGGCCAGTGTGCCAGTGGCAGCAGGGATGCTGTCTAATGCCCACTCAGGTAGTCATCTAGCGCTCAGGAGGTCCTGCAGAGAATTTGAGACAAGAACATGAAGGGGATAAGCACACAAGAATGTAAAACAAAAAGCATGATTATGCTGCGAACACAGGTTTGGTAGCATTTATGGATAGTGAAACAGAGTTAACATTTCAGGTTGATGGCCTTCTATCAGAACCCAAAATAAGGCTGTTTGATGTCTTGAAGTCCATTCTCTTAAAAGGACAATGTTCAACCCATCCCACAAAATTGAGACATGGGTTAAATCCCATCACGACAGCTGACGGAATTTAAATTCAGTTGATAAATCGGGGATATAAAGCTAGCCTCAGTATCATAGAATCATAGGATCCCTATAGTGCAGAAGGAGACCATTCGGCCCATCGGTTCTGCACCAACCCTTCAAAAGAGCATTCTACCCAAGTACACTGCCCCGCCCATTCGCCCTATCACCCTAAACTAACCAGCACATCCCTGGACACTAAGGGGCAATTTAGCATGGTCAATCCACCTAACCTGCACATCCGGAGCACCCGGAAAATATCCACGCAATCACGGGGAGAATGTGCAAACCCCACACAGACACTCACCCAAGGATGAAACTGAACCCAGGTCACTGGCGCTGAGAGGCAACAGTGCTAACCACTGCACCACTGTGGTGTCAATGGGCAGAATTCTGAGCCTGCTTTAGCCATTAACGAGAACAACAACATGGGCAGAAGATATGGCGAGAATTAGGAAACACGATTCTCGCCGGTGAGATTGTGTTTTCCGATTCTCTAGGACACTCGCCAGTGGTGTAACGAAAAATCCACCACAGGTCGGGAACTTCATTTTTTTCAAATCTTTTTATTCGCCATATTTTCTTCATTTTCACCACACAAACAAGAAAACAACAAAACAACCCCACCAATATAAAACCTAAAACACGACTCACAAGTTAAAAAACGAAAAACAAACAAACGCCCCCCTCCCTCCCACCTTAGCATTCAACAGCAACCAACTCCCGAAAGTGCATGATAAACAAATCCCAAGAATTGTAGAACCCCTCCTTCGCCACCCCCCCCCCCCCCCCCTAACTCAAACTTCACCTTCTCCAGAGTCAAAAGTTCCAGCAGGTTCTCCCCGCCACACCGAGGTACAGGGTGGAGAAGCTGACCTCCACCCCAACAGGACCCGCCTATGAGCAATCAGCGAGGCGAAGGTAAATGTCTGCCCCCGCACCTGCCTGCAACTCGGGCTGGTCCAACAGCCTGAAAATGGCTTCTAGGGGACCAAGCTCCAAATCCACATGCAGCACCCCTGAGATGGTGTTAAATACCTTTAAGCTTCGAGCAGGACCAAAACATATGCACATGGTTTGCGGGGCCCCTCCCACACCACTCACAGACATCCTCCACCCCTTCGAAGAACTGGCCCATCCTTGTTTTGGTGAGGCGCGCCCTATACAGGACCTTCAATTGTATCAGCCCGAACCTCGCGCATGAGTTGAGGTGTTCACCATTCACAGTACCTCACAGAATCTCTTCCATCGCCGTCCCCCCCCCCCAGCTCTTCCTCTCACTTCACCTTAAACCCCTCCATGGATGCCCAATCCTCCTCCAGAATCCTCCCATAAATCGGCGATACCACCCCCCTTCTCCAACCACTCCCTGACAGTACTGCCTCCACTGGCGTTATCTGGAAGGTCAGGGGAACCTTCCTTGCAAAATCTTGAACCTCTAGGTACCTAAACCTTTCCTCCTGCTCCAACCTGTACTTCTCTCCCAGCTCCTCCAAGCTCGCAAATTGTCCCCCCAGGAACAGATCTTTTATTTCCTTAATGCCCCTCTCCTCCCATCTCCGAAACCTCGCATCCAGCCTCCCGGGATAGAAGCCTCCCCGGCTCGAAGCTATGATTCCTCCTAATCGGCATCCCTTCTGACCTGGCCCACCGGTTAAATGGCTGCCTAAACTGCATCCAAATCTTCAAAGTTGCCACCAGCATCGGACTCACCAAATACTTGCCTGGAGCCATTGGGAGCGGCGCCGTTGCCTGCACCCTGAACCCCGACCCCTTACACGAGTCCTCCTACATTTTAACCCATCGGAACTTCTCCCCCCTCTTGACCCAGCCCCACACCTTCTCACCCAATAATAGTACAATATGTTTGGGAGGCCTAGACCCCCCGCCTGTTGCCCTCTCTACAAGACCACCCTCCTAACCCTGGCCACCTTTCCCCCCCCCCCCCCCCCCCCCCCCAATCCCCCCACCACCAAATAAACAAGGTGACCAATTTGTCCACCTCCCTGAAGAAAGATTTTGGCAGAAAGGCCAGCAGGAACTGGAACAGTAGCAAAAATCAGGGGACACATTCATTTTAACTACCTGCACCTGGCCCGCCAAAGACAGTGGAAGGTTGTCCCACCTTGCTAAATCAGCCTTCACACTCTCCACCAAGCTAGTAATCTTATACCTTTGGAGCCCACCCCAATTCCACACCACCTGCACCCCAAGTACCTGCATTGGGTTGCCACCCTACGAAACGGCAGCCTCCCCACCCCTGCCCCCACTCCTGGTTGGAACACCATAAAATACCCGCTCTTACCTAGGTTCAATTTATACCCCAGGAACGATCAAAATCTTTGGAGCAACCCCATTATATTCCCCACCGACGTGCTCGGCTCTGAGATGTACAGTAGCAGATCATCAGCATACAAGGATACTCTCTGCTCCACCTCACCCAACTCGTTTCGCCCAACTCGGGATATTCTCTATGATGTGGAATTTGTGATAACAAATTATGGTCGGCTCATTTGTCTTTGGCTTGGGCCTGAGCGACCGATGAGCCCCGTCCAGCTCATACCGGGAGGGTTCTTCCCCATCCTCCAACAACTCCGCCAACATCTTCGCAAATTACTCTGTCGGCCTCAGGACCTCCACCCCCTTCGGCAAGCCCACTCTTCTTAAATTCTGCCACCTTGGCCTGTTCTCCATGTCCTCCACCTTGGCTCTAAGTCCTTTGTTGGCCTCCACCACCCTCTGCATCCATCGAGGTGAACTTTTAAAAAATTACTTTATCAGAGTTACAAAGCCAGAGCTCAGAGTATGGACAGGGGCAAACTCCTAATCCAGCTCCTTACCTGCTCTAAAAAACAATTCAAATTAAATCCAATTGACAGTCCCCACAAGAGACATACCAGATCCAGGCCTTACACCTGACCTCATACTCATACGAGAAGCGATCATCAAGGTGAACTGGTCACTATGTTGCGACAGAGCTTCCTCCACCACATTCAACTTCTCTCCTTCCTCCTGTACCTTGGCTGATGTCTTCAACACTGTCGCTTTCACCGGGGCCATCGCCTCCTCGACGAGCTCTTTCATCGCTGCCATAATCTCCTTACGCATCACCTTCATGTGTTTAGCGGACTGCTTTTCAAACTCTCCAGCCATCACCTTGGCCAAAGTCTCTACTGTGAAGGGTGGATCTTCTTTCCTGCTGCCGGGCTGACCCATTCACTCGACGGCAAACTTTCACTCACCCCCTTAATCCCGACGGCTTTTTTCTGGTTCTTCGACATTCCCCTCCTTCCTTATGTCTTCGTGCACCAGTTTATCCAAAATCTGCCACTGGGACTGGGCATTGAGCCTCGAGCAGGTGCCACCCAACCAGCGGCTTCTACCTACATGCATTCACCGGAAGTCCCAGGTTGGGAAGTTAATTTAAATGCATCAGCATATCATTGGTGAGACCCCCCCACTGGGACTCCTCACCCCTCCCACTGAATATTCATTGGTCGCCGTGTATTTACAATAGCCGTATAAAAACAGGAACCTGGCAACCTCACCTCCGAAGGTGAATGCTCAGGTCGCCGTCACCCTCCAGGGTGCCAGTTGCAGAGGGGACGCTGGAGAGGACAAGGGCTCCAGCTAAGTTCAACTTGGGGCCAAGTGAGGGAGGGTTCAGTATCGGCCTCAGGGAGGGCTGGGGCTGCTCTCATGCCTCAGAGACCCTTCATGGCTGTGAGCTTCTAGCTTTAAAGGGGTTGGGCTGCTGCTATGCACACAGTGAGTCCCATGTTCTCCTTGCTGGGTATGTGGTGATATAACCACTGAGGGATACGGTGCCTTATTGACCCTTTGAATCACATTTTGTTTTGATGTTTTAAGTCTCATTTGTGATTCGCTCTTCGTTTAAGGCAGGTTCCCTTTAAGGGACTGTCTCTTTAATTTGTCCCTCAGTTTATTTGGTCCTGCAGAATGTTTGAGGTGAGGGACGCCGTCAGTGTCCCTGCTGATTTCATCTGTGGGAAGTGCACCCAACTCCAGCTCCTCAAAAACCGTGTTAGGGACCTGGAGCTTGAGCTGGATGAACTTCGGATCATTCGGGAGGCAGAGGGGGTCATAGATAGGAGCTTCAGGGAAGTAGTTACACCAAAGACTGGAGATAGATGGGTAACTGTAAGAGGGACTGGGAAGAAGCAGTCAGTGCAGGGACCCCCTGTGGTCGTTCCCCTGAGTAACAAGTATACCGTTTTGGATACTTGTGGGGGGGACGACTTACCAGGGGTAAGCCATGGGGTACGGGCCTCTGGCACGGAGTCTGTCCCTGTTGCTCAGAAGGGAAGGGGGGAAAGGAGTAGAACATTAATAATTGGGGACTCAATAGTCAGGGGCACAGATAGGAGATTTTGTGGGAGCGAGAGAGACTCACGTTTGGTATGTTGCCTCCCAGGTGCAAGGGTACGTGATGTCTCGGATCGTGTTTTCCGGGTCCTTAAGGGGGAGGGGGAGCAGCCCCAAGTCGTAGTCCACATTGGCACTAACGACATAGGTAGGAAAGGGGACAAGGATGTCAGGCAGGCCTTTAGGGAGCTAGGATGGAAGCTCAGAGCGAGAACAAACAGAGTTGTTATCTATGGGTTGTTGCCCGTGCCACGTGATAGTGAGATGAGGAATAGGGAGAGAAAGCAATTAAACACGTGGCTACAGGGATGGTGCAAGCGGGAGGGATTCAGATTTCTGGATAACTGGGGCTCTTTCTGGGGAAGGTGGGACCTCTATAGACAGGATGGTCTACATCTGAACCTGAGGGGCACCAATATCCTGGGGGGGAGATTTGTTAGTGCTCTTTGGGGGGGTTTAAACTAATTCAGCAGGGGCATGGGAACCTGGATTGTAGTTTTGGGGTAAGGGAGATTGAGAGTATAGAGGTCAGGAGCACAGATTTGACTTCGCAGGAGGGTGCCAGTGTTCAGGTAGGTGGTTTGAAGTGTGTCTACTTCAATGCCAGGAGTATACGAAATAAGGTAGGGGAACTGGCAGCATGGGTTGGTACCTGGGACTTCGATGTTGTGGCCATTTCAGAGACATGGATAGAGCAGGGACAGGAATGGTTGTTGCAGGTTCCGGGGTTTAGGTGTTTTAGTAAGCTCAGAGAAGGGGGCAAAAGAGGGGGAGGTGTGGCGCTGCTAGTCAAGGACAGTATTACGGTGGCGGAAAGGATGCTAGATGGGGACTCTTCTTCTGAGGTAGTATGGGCTGAGGTTAGAAACAGGAAAGGAGAGGTCACCCTGTTGGGAGTTTTCTATAGGCCACCTAATAGTTCTACGGATGTAGAGGAAAGGATGGCGAAGATGATTCTGGAAAAGAGCGAAAGTAACAGGGTAGTTGTTATGGGAGACTTTAACTTTCCAAATATTGACTGGAAAAGATATAGTTCGAGTACATTAGATGGGTCATTCTTTGTACAATGTGTGCAGGAGGGTTTCCTGACACAATATGTTGACAGGCCAACAAGAGGCGAGGCCACATTGGACTTGGTTTTGGGTAATGAACCAGGCCAGGTGTTAGATCTGGAGGTAGGTGAGCACTTTGGAAACAGTGACCACAATTCGGTGACCTTTACGTTAGTGATGGAAAGGGATAAGTATACCCCACAGGGCAAGAGTTATAGCTGGGGGAAGGGCAATTATGATGCCATTAGACATGACTTAGGATGTGTTGGTTGGAGAAGTAGGCTGCAAGGGTTGGGCACACTGGATATGTGGAGCTTGTTCAAGGAACAGCTATTGCATGTTCTTGATAAGTACGTACCAGTCAGGCAGGGAGGAAGGGGTCGAGCGAGGGAACCGTGGTTTACCAAAGAAGTGGAATCTCTTGTTAAGAGGAAGAAGGAGGCCTATGTGAAGATGAGGCGTGAAGTTTCAGTTGGGGTGCTTGATATTTACAAGGAAGCGAGGAAGGATCTAAAGAGAGAGCTAAGACGAGCAAGGAGGGGACATGAGAAGTCTTTGGCAGGTAGGATCAGGGAAAACCCAAAAGCTTTCTATAGGTATGTCAGGAATAAAAGAATGACTAGGGTAAGAGTAGGGCCAGTCAAGGACAGTGGTGGGAAGTTGTGTGTGGAGGCTGAGGAGATAAGCGAGATACTAAATGAATACTTTTCGTCAGTATTCACTCAAGAAAAAGATAATATTGTGGAGGAGAATGCTGAGACCCAGGCTATTAGAAAGATGGCATTGAGGTGCGTAGGGAAGAAGTGTTGGCAATTCTGGACAAGGTGAAAATAGATAAGTCCCCGGGGCCGGATGGGATTTATCCTAGGATTCTCTGGGAAGCCAGGGAAGAGATTGCTGAGCCTTTGGCTTTGATTTTTAGGTCATCATTGGCTACAGGAATAGTGCCAGAGGACTGGAGGATAGCAAATGTGGTCCCTTTGTTCAAGAAGGGGAGTAGAGATAACCCCGGTAACTATAGGCCGGTGAGCCTAACGTCTGTGGTGGGTAAAGTCTTGGAGAGGATTATAAAAGATACGATTTATAATCATCTAGATAGGAATAATATGATTAGGGACAGTCAGCATGGTTTTGTGAAGGGTAGGTCATGCCTCACAAACCTTATCGAGTTCTTTGAGAAGGTGACTGAACAGGTAGACGAGGGTAGAGCAGTTGATGTGGTGTATATGGATTTCAGTAAAGCGTTTGATAAGGTTCCCCACAGTCGTCTATTGCAGAAAATACAGAGGCTGGGGATTGAGGGTGATTTAGAGATGTGGATCAGAAATTGGCTAGTTGAAAGAAGACAGAGAGTGGTAGTTGATGGGAAATGTTCAGAATGGAGTTCAGTTACGAGTGGCGTACCACAAGGATCTGTTCTGGGGCCGTTGCTGTTTGTCATTTTTATAAATGACCTAGAGGAGGGCGCAGAAGGATGGGTGAGTAAATTTGCAGACGACACTAAAGTCGGTGGAGTTGTAGACAGTGCGGAAGGATGTTGCAGGTTACAGAGGGACATAGATAAGCTGCAGAGCTGGGCTGAGAGGTGGCAAATGGAGTTTAATGTGGAGAAGTGTGAGGTGATTCACTTTGGAAAGAATAACAGAAATGCGGAATATTTGGCTAATGGTAAAATTCTTGGTAGTGTGGATGAGCAGAGGGATCTCGGTGTCCATGTACATAGATCCCTGAAAGTTGCCACCCAGGTTGATAGGGTTGTGAAGAAGGCCTATGGTGTGTTGGCCTTTATTGGTAGAGGGATTGAGTTCCGGAGCCATGAGGTCATGTTGCAGTTGTACAAAACTCTAGTACGGCCGCATTTGGAGTATTGCGTACAGTTCTGGTCGCCTCATTATAGGAAGGACGTGGAAGCTTTGGAACGGGTGCAGAGGAGATTTACCAGGATGTTGCCTGGTATGGAGGGAAAATCTTATGAGGAAAGGCTCATGGACTTGAGGTTGTTTTCGTTAGAGAGAAGAAGGTTAAGAGGTGACTTAATAGAGGCATACAAAATGATCAGAGGATTAGATAGGGTGGACAGCGAGAGCCTTCTCCCGCGGATGGAGGTGGCTAGCACGAGGGGACATAGCCTTAAATTGAGGGGTAATAGATATAGGACAGAGGTCAGAGGTGGGTTTTTTACGCAAAGAGTGGTGAGGCCGTGGAATGCCCTACCTGCAACAGTAGTGAACACGCCAACATTGAGGGCATTTAAAAATTTATTGGATAAGCATATGGATGATAAGGGCATAGTGTAGGTTAGATGGCCTTTAGATTTTTTCCATGTCGGTGCAACATCGAGGGCCGAAGGGCCTGTACTGCGCTGTATTGTTCTATGTTCTATGTTCTATGTTACTTGGTTAATTATGTTGAACAAAATAGCTGGAAGCCTAGCCCCCAAGCATTGAACTCCAAGGCTAATGCTCACATCTGAGGTGACACAGATTTGACCCACAATGCAAGGTGCCATATGTCATCGCATTCAAGGGATGACAGGGGGCAGCGTTTTGTTCCCTCATGAGGTTAGAACGCAGATCGATTGAAGGCACTCAACTGCCCTCCCTCCTCACCCATGGGAGGGGGCACGGAGCCCACTGAGACTCTCAAGGTACTTCATTCAGATGGAGTTGAGAGGGGCAACTGTGGGGAAGTGACCGAGGGGGGGAACGATTGAGGCTCATTGGAAAGGTGCTCACATAGGGGATGCGCATGATGGATGGCCCAGATCCTGGGAGGGCTGAGGGTCAGAGCATTGTTTGGAATCCTCATCGCTCACTTTAAGGTTTTTCCATTCAGATTTTTATTCCAGAGAATCATGGAGCCAGTCGAGCTGGCAATTCTTTTTATTGTGATCAACATGCATGCAGCCAGGGACAGTGTCCTGAAGTGGAGGGGGTGGCAGGGCCTGTTGATCTTCTGGGAGCAGGACCACAGATGGCGGAGTCTTGGAGGAGACCCTACCGACCATGGCGATCCGATGTAGAGTTTCCTACCTCCAGATGTCAGTGATGCTATGCCGGACAAGAGTGCGTCTCTCCCAGAGGTCGGTGGACACCTGTGGCAGGTGATACATCAGTTGGCATCACATGGACTTGGAGGCCATCCATTGCCTTTGGCTCAAAAAGCTACTGCAACTCTGAATTTCTATTCCAGTGGCTCATTACAGGGCTGCATAGGTGACCATTGTGGCATATTTCAGTGAGCAGTACACATGCATAAGGACGTAACAGATGCACTGTTTGTGAGGGCACACATGTACATCAACTCAGACCAGGACCAGGCTAGCCAGGACACAAGGGCCATGGTAGTCGCCTGCAGAGCAGGTATGCTGAGGCTGCAGGTGCAAGGTATCATCGATCAGCAACCATAATGCTTTGCGTTCCCATGGCGACATGGGGCACCGTTTTTGATCCTCAGGGATGCTGTTCTCTCAATGTCCAACTCATCTGTGACCATGTGATGTGCATCATGCACGTGTGTGCACATTACCCAGGGAGCATCCATGATAGTCAGATCTCGGGCACTTGCAGATTCCTGCCATTTTTGAGGGAGACCAACGACTGGAGGGATGGCCCCTCGGGGACAAAGGGTAGCCACTCAGGAGGTGACTGATGACGCTAATGCAGAGACCATTAAACACCCACCAAGACTCGCTACAATGAGGCTCATGCGTCAATGTGTGTGCTGGTCCACCGCACAGGCGATTGAACTGCTCAAGACATGGTTCAGGTGCCTGGACAGATCAGGGGGAGACCTCCAATACAGCCCCCAGAGGATGTCTCGCATCATAGTGCTTTGCTGCGCTCTGCACAACTTGGCACTGCAGTGTGGAGAGCAGCTGAACCAGGAGGGGATGGAAGAGCGGCACATCTTCTTGGATGAGGAGGATGTTGAAGAGGTGGCAGGCAACCAATGGAGGAGGGACAGAAGGACCTCTGGTGATAGCTAGGGTCACATGGGGCACAAGGCTAGGGACGCCCTCATTGACTTTCATTTTGGTGACGGCCAGAGTGCGAAGACCTCTCCCAACATGGGTCTCACATCTTCTCACTACTATGGGGCCTGCGGGAGGTCATCAACATGGTCACTTCATTCATGGGCAGGACACTAAAGCGACTGACCGGCAATACAGGAGAATGCCGATGACTTGCAATGAGGAAAGAGTGATGCTCATCTTAACTTCCACGAAATGTCTGACTGCTGCCTGACAGAGAATTGAACGTGACCTGCTACTCAACGGGGAGATCCAGGGGCCCATAAAGGCAGAATAACACATCTCAGCTGCTACTGCCAAGGTCAAGGGTCCCGGTGTGCTTCACCACCTCTTGATGAGGTGGCCAGAGTAAGTGGCCTGCTGACTGCCATGCCCAGCACAGATGTTGCAGTGCTACCCTTCTCAGTGTGCAGGTTTAGAGCTGTGTCGCCCACAGGGAGGGGGTGTCAAATGGACTGGACACTCCAGGGTCTCCTGAATGGAAGGCCTGGTTTGCAGACCTTTCAATTCTCTTCCCTCGGGTGTCCAGGAGCTCCTTGGCTCCTCCAGGGGTTGGAGGAGCAGCTGGAGTGAGATCCAGAAGCACTGCCCCCACTCTGGCACTGACACTTGTGAATTCCTACTAATGCCGGTACCATGTAGTTGAAGCTCTACATCATAGAGCTCATGCCCTCAGCCATGGAGGATATCCCCTGCCAGGGAGGGCATGTCCTGCTTCAAGGTCTCCACTGTGGATGCCACACTCGCAGTGTTTGCCTCGTCGCATCAGACTGACGGTACCATCTCCTCTGTCAGAAGACGATGGGACTCTTCCAGTCAGTCTTGCAGTCCATGGTGTCCAGGGGCAGCAAGTATCTGTACTGATCGACAGATTAACCTGCAATGGAAGGGAGATGCATTAGTGCGGGACAGGGGAACGCTGATAGGAGAAAGGTCACTGGTGTGAGGCTTGTGCCATAGCTAGATGTGTTTTGGGTAATCACTTGGCCCCAACCTGCTCCTTGCCAAGGAACCTGAAGGGCATGTTCCTCAAATGGGGGTCAGGTTTTGAGCTTCGGTGTCATTCTGGCCTCCTGTGCTCTCTCAGGCCTGTTGCGCTCACCTTTGCCCCGAAATAAGACAGATGGGAAGAGTGTAGGCGGATCTCATGCCAATTCAGCTGGGGATGAAGTCTGACGTGTGTGGGACGTGTGTGGGAGCGGACAATTTGAGGGGCACCGGAGCTACTGGGGGAATTATGGATGGGGGTGGGGGCAGAGATGGGGGGGGGGGCAGGGTGGGGGGGTGTTGCAGCACATGAAAAGTGCTGTGACCCTGTGAGGTGAGTGATAGTGAGATCACTGTGTGAGGGGTCTGTTAAGGGGTGCTGAGGGAGATATGAGGAGGCAGACTTGCTGCACAAAGAAGGTCCGTCCTCTTTTGGAGTGAGCTGGCACTCACAACCCCGGCCACAGCCTCACAAGTGGTGTTGCTAGCATGGCGTCTGCCCAATCGTGGGTAGTGGGTTTCCCACCTCTGCACCATCCCATTGAGAGGTTTGCTGAGGGCTCCCTCTGTGAAACGTGGTGCTGTCTTCCTGGCGGCCATTCCCCGACTTGACTTGGAACAAGTTCTGGAGAAGCGTTTCAAAGGATCACCCCATTGATTACAGAGATTAGCTTTCCCTGGGTCGAGCGTATCAAAGGCAAGCTTCCATCTGCAAGGCGTGAGTCACGAGGAAAAAAAAAATTGTTGAAGAAGCTGAACATACAGTGAGTTTTCCCACCGGCGCCAATGGGATTCTCCCCAGTTTTCTTACCGGAGCCAATACTTTTTTAAAAATGGGAAAATTCCGCCCCATGAAACTACCATCAATTGTTGTAAAAACCTGTTTGGTTCATTGGTATCCTTTAGGGAAGGAAATCTGCCATCCGTACCTGGTCTGGCCTGACTCTCGACAGCCCTCTGAAATGGCCTGGTAAACCACTCAGTTTAAGGGCAATTAGATATGGGCCACAAATGCTGCTCTCTTCAGCGATGAAAGGATAAAACACAAAACATCTCTTGAGACAATCCATTAATAACAAGTAAAACAGATAAAGGTTAGTAAGATTCCTTATTGATCTACACTCTCCATCCAGGCAAATAAATGTAATGCCAGGATACTCCTTCTGCTTCCGGTACCATGTCCTAAGAGGGAAACCATGGACTTCCATCGGATTGCTCCATGATTATACGTGATGAAGTATTGCAGTGATTGGTTATTGTTTCTGCTGTATGACTGACAAGGAAACTCTTCTGCTCTTATCGCCTGCCATCAGGCATATTATAAAGATTTGGAGGCTGATCGTCAACCAGTTTGGACACATTACGAACGCACCTCTATAGCCATCAAGTCCTGAAGTAAACCCATAGCTTCTGGCACAGACGTAGGGACACAACCACTGCACCACAATACCTCCCTATATGCCAGAATATTATCCCAATCAAATAGTACATATAAAGTACAATTTTACAACACTGGTTCTATTTGCTCACAAGAAGGTTTGACTAGTTCTTGTGGAATGTTTTTGAATTATAAATTGGTTGGAAGACACCAAAAGATTCCTTGGACTACATATGCAGAATGGTTACATTTCATTGTCAGGTGCGGGATCATCTCCGTAGCGAGGTGTCACATTCATTCACATTAATCCAGCAACTCCTCCAAAACGAATTTTCACACTTTGAAATGAGAGATTGTCAAGACTGCCCAGCACCATTTCCAATAGCCCAGCATGTTCAACCAGGAGTAGGTGAGTGCACAGGTCCGGAAGGTTCCAGGTAACAGCTCTAAAATCTGCTGAGTCAACCAATCTCAGCCAGGGTGTGGCAGAAATGATAAAACTGACCTTGCTGAGGCTGCAGCGCAAATTTACTGGAAATAGGCCAGAGTTAAAAGGGTTCAATTATAACGTTGCACAGACTAGGATTATATTCCCTGGAGTAAAGAAGATTAGGGCTGATCTAACTGGAGGATTTAAGATGATTTAAACGGATGATAAGATAGATGGAAAGAAACCATTTTCTCTGGAAGGGGAATCCAGGACAGGGGAAAAGAACTTTAAGATTAAAATTTTTGTGGGTGATGTGAGGAAACAAAGGGCAGTGGAATTCTGGAAGTCAAAAAGCTATTGAGATCAATTGAAGAATGTAAAACTAAGATTGCTAGATTTTTTTAGGTAAGTGTATTAGTGACAGAATTTTTATAACCCCCACGAGGCCCACAGGAACAACCCAACCCGATCAATCTACCCTTGAGCCTCGTGGAGTGAGAGCTCCTGCACTGAGGGGCAGAGGCCCATCAGCGGGCTAGTTAATTCAGTACCATAAGCGCTGGCCCACGTACGAGCCAAACTGCAGAGCACGGTAGCTTTGGGCAGCACGGCAGCACAAGTGGCTAGCACTGTGGATTTACAGCGCCAGGGTCCCAGGTTCCATTCCCTACTGGGTCACTGTCTGTGTGGAGTCTGCACGTTCTCCCCATGTCTGCATGGGTTTCCTCCGGGTGCTCCAGTTTCCTCTCACAGTTCAAAGACGTGCAAGTTAGTTGGATTGGCCATGATAAATTTCCCTTAGTGACCAAAAAAAAGGTTAGGAGGGTTATTGGGTTACCGGGATATGGTGGAAGTGAGGGCTTAAGTGGGTCGGTGCAGACTCGATGGGCCAAATGGCCTACTTCTGCACTGTATGTTCTATGTTAAATAGTCCTGACTGGGAGTGGAATTATAAATATTTTTCTTCTGGAAATAAACCATCTTTTTGACTCTCCTTTCCAGACTCCACTGTGACTACTAAAGGAATCAAGCAGATTGAAAGAGTTAAGATACAAATCAGTTGTTATCTAATTGAATGGCAGAACAAGCTTAATGGGATGAATGGCCTACTCCTGCTCCAATGGTCTCATTCACACAGAGGGGTAAGGTGGGGGAAGACAGTGGTGTAGTGGTAATGTCACTGGACTAGTAATCCAGGGACCCAGGATAATGCTCTGGGGACATGGGTTCAAATCCCACCATGGCAATTGGTAAAATCTATCATCAATTGTTGTAAAAAAAACCATCTGGTTCACTAATATCATTTAGGGAAGAAAATTTGCCATCCTTACCTGGTTTGGCCTACTTTGGACCCACAGCAATATAGTTGACTCTTAATGCCCTCTGAAATAGTAAGCAATGGGCAAAAATGCTGGCCTTTCCAGCAATACCCATATCCCATCAAAGAATAAAATAAATCCTGGGATATGGAAGGGAATACAGGCCAGGGTGCAATGTCATGAAGAGTTGGGTTTCATTGTCATGCCCTTTTATTTCCTCTGCAGTTAGATAGCCAGTCTGCACACAGATTGGGCCAAATTTTCTATGGGGGCATAGAGCCCCCGACCCCGGAGTAAAAGTCAGGGTTAGCCACAGCCATTTTACTGTCGTCAAGCTTTTTATTGGCTTATTGCGAGCATTTGGACTCTATCGGAGATGAAGGGCAGGATTCTTTGTTTGGGTGACTATGTCCTCCAGCGGAGGTGAATTGCAACTGGTTTACGATTCCCCTAGGAGCGTAAACCGGCAAGCAATTCAGTATTCCTTGCCATGCAAATTTCAGCATGGTGCAGAATGCGAGGGATCCCCGGGGGAATGCCATTATCAGGCTGACATTTTGAGCGGGCGGCCCGATATTGAGGTACCACAGCCAGCCAACCCCAGCACCGCAAAGCAGCCCCAGACCGCACACCACCACCACACCACCCCCCCCCCCCCCCCCCCCCCCCCACACCCCCGCACAGCACAGCAGCCTCCCATCCCCGGATAATCTGGGTGCCTCTTCCTACCCCCAGGTGTGGGAGTGACTGGACCAGGCCAGCCCCCCTCCCAGGGACCCCTGTAAATGCACTTTCTCTCTTTGATGTGGTCAATGTTTGTAAGCATTGGTGTTTCACCACTCAGGCCACTGAACCGTGAAGGGAGATGAAAGAATCAAAGCTGCAGATGATTTGTAGAAGCTGTCAATCACAGACCACTACTAGAAAGCTATGAATGGCTTACAGCTATTGGATATGTGGGAACCAGACACAGGTCACACCTGTTCGCTTTCGAGAAATGGACACATGCGGCAGGGTGATCCACCCCACCACGCCACTTCTCTGCCTCACCCTGCCAGCGGGATGCTCCATTACACCAGCCGGTCAATGGGGTTTCCCATTGTGGGGCAGCCCCACACCATTGGGAAAACCCCGGGTTGCCGGCAAAACGGAGCATACCGCTGGTGGAGAATCCCGCCCATGGTGTTTAAAGGTAAGTGTTACAGCTGTAATTCTTCTCACCATCTGCTTGGACTACTCTCAAGCTTACAGACAGCGGTCTCTTTTCCAGGGTGGTGGGGTCACATGTGTGGGGGATCACCTTATTACAGGGGTCAGGGAGGGTCCTTCTATTAAAGGGATCCCTGGGGTGCTGTAGGGAGATCTGTAGGGAGGGGGGTGAAGGCAATGCATCGTGGTGATGGAGGTGACAGTCGGTTGGGCTTGGATGGTCTCTATGTGCGTGGCCGTGGCATGGTGGACCTCATGGTGGGCCAAAGGGGTAAGTCCACCACGCCAGAGCCATGCTAGTAGAGACCACAAGTTATCTGCGCCCACGTGATTCCTGACCACAGGAACCTGAGAATTGTGGAGGGCCGGAGCATACGGCGCAGGGCCCGCTAAATAGATGCAAATGGGTAATTCAGACCCATTTGCATTCATTTACATGCTCTCGCTGGCGAGTGGCATTGACCTCGATTCTGGGGGTCGGAGCATCACATTTTGCCCCAACACCCAGTTCTCCGTCTCATCGGGGATGGAGAATCCAGCGCGAAGTCTCACCTCCGAGTGCTGTCTTTCTTCCACCAGCAGCGCTACTAGGAGCGTTCGCCAATGTTGGATTCCAGGCAGTCCCCTGAAGAAGATGAACCGGGAGTACAAACAAAATTAAATCCAAGGACTTGCTGGGGCCCGGCTGGCAGGGTGCAGGAGGGTGGTGGGGTTTGGAATCAACAGGGTGTCGGGGGAGGGGAAACATGGGGGGGCGGGGGGGAGAGAATTTCTTGGGGACAGAACCTCTGATGGTAAAGGTTACCCGAACATGGTGAAGCCCGCCGTCACCCACACCACACCCCCCCTACCCGGTTTCCCTCTGATCATGGCCACAATATCGCCAGATTTCATCTGGCAGTTTGGACACTTGCCTCAGCTGCGCCCGCTGCAGGAAAATCCCAGTGGTAGCAAGAAGCGGCCCTTAAGAGGACTATTAGCACCCACCAGAGGGCTTCTTTTTGCAAATGGCCACAGGCGAGTGCATCATCCAATGGCACATCGCAATGCATTAAATGGAGGCAGGCAGGCAAATAGCACAGCTTCAGCCATGGCATCCAGTTTTATGTGCCTCCTCCCCCCCATTACCTACCATCCCACCTCCATTGGCATTTAAATCCAGCCCCAAATGGCCTTATAGGTGGCACCATAGAGCATTCTGCTGAAGAGGAAAGTGGAAAAAGAGACCAAGCTGTTTTCTGAATTGCCTTTTTAAGTTTCTGAGAAATGATCTCTTTGCAACTTTCTAACAAAGGGAATCGCACCAGCAATCACAAGGCCTGAATTTTTGCTGTCACGTTAAGAGCGCAAAGTTGGGAAAAATCCAGCGCCACAAACCCGACTCGGGAGAAAGTCAGTCATTTTGTCATTCCGGGGAATCGGGCATTACTGGAGTTCAGCCCAATGTCCCCAGAAACAGTGTGGAGGCAGCCACGGGAGCTGCCGGGTGCAGAGGCAGGCTGTGCAAAAAGCCCACCTCGGTGCTTCAACTCCTTGTTGATGCACTATCAATTACGACGAGATGAGAGTAGAGAGTAATCGAGGCTTTATTACACAGAGATGTGGAGACTCTCGCATCTGCTGCCGAAATGGCTGCTGTTCGGAGAGCCCACACATTTATACTTCGCCTACTGGGCGGAGCCAGCAGGCAGGGATCTACCCCTGTACCTGTAGTACAGGGGCCTTACCGTAATACCCTCGTATGCAGTAGATAATACAACAGTGGTGACTACCACACTTGTTTTGAAAAAAATAATGATACAAAGAAGTTCTCCAGCACTCACCCCTCACATTCCTACACTCACCCCTCACATTCCTACACTCACCCCTCATTCCGACACTCACCCTCACATTCCTACACCCCCACTGAACACTCCTCTTTCCACCTCATGGTCCCACCCAACCCCTAATGGCCTCTCATACCGTCCTTTTTGTATTCAATCAAGGGATGCGGATGTCGCTGGCTAGGCCAGCATTTATTGCCCATCCCTAATTGCTCTTGAAGGTGGCGATGAGCTGGCTTCTTGAACCACTGAAGTACCTATGGTGCAGATACACCAGTGGCCCGCGGGCGGCACCGCGCCAAACACGGCGGCGCAAATGGCGCCGATTCTCCGCACCTCGGAGAATCGCACGCCGGCATCGTGGCGTAATGGCACGGTTGCGGCGATTTTCCGGCCCGGCGCGGGGCTCGGAGAATCGCCCCCATTATCATCTACATCATATATATTTTTTTATATATAAATTTAGAGTACCCAATTCATTTTTTGCCAATTAAGGGGCAATTTAGTGTGGCCAATTCACCAACCTGCACATCTTTGGGTTGTGGGGGTGAAACCCACGCAAACACAGGGAGAATGTGCAAAATCCACACGGACAGTGACCCATCGCCGGAATTGAACCTGGGACCTCGGCGCCATGGGGCAGCAATGCTAACCACTGTGCCACCGTGCTGTCTATCAACATCATATATTAGCAGATCCATTCTGTTCACCCTGTTGACAACATCTTCTATCGCTTTGCTAAGGATCGGGGGCGGACTGGTGGCTGCAGTAATTGGCCGGATTGGATTTGTCCTGTTTTAGAGCACTAGCTATAGCACTAAAGTCCTCTGTAAATGGAGAGGGATAAATTGGGGAGGGGTGGAGCATCGGGTATCCCTTTACAGGGATTTCCTACTTCTTTATATTACAGATTTTCCTACACCACCCCGTGTCTCCGTTTGGCTGGGCGATTGCATGTCGTTTCTGCATTTGGAGAAGGTCAAGTTCACCACCAGGTTGGTGGAGAGGTTCTATCTAAGATAGCATTCATATCCTTTTTAAAGGAATTATTCATTGCCAGCTGTTAGGGGTTTAGTTTTTGTGTTAAAGTTAATTCGGTGTTCTCCAAGTTTTTGCTTTTTTGCTTTTTCTTTTCTATTGTGTATGTCTCTTTGATTGTTTTGGGTTGTTTTGATTCTTATGAAAAATTTTCAATAAACATATATATTTTTTAATTATATCCCAAATAATTGTTTCTCGAAACTTCCCCAATACTGGAGTTAAACTGAATGGTCTGTAATTGTTGGGATTATCCATACAACCTTTTTTGAACAAGGGTCTCATGTTTGCAATTCTCCAGTCCTCGGTACCACCCCTGAGTCCCAGGAAGACTGAAATATTATGGCCAGTGCCCCTGCAATTCCCACTTTCCCTTCCTTCAATATCCTGGGATGCATCGCATCTGATCGCGTTGCTTTGCCAACCTTAAGTACCGACAGTTTATCCAATGCCTCCTCCTTATCAATTTTGAATCAATACATCCGGGCATCCACAGTTCAAAGGCCCCTATTTTCTTTGGCAGACATTTATTTATTGTCCAGGTTTCTGCAACACACAGGAAAATGGAGAGAATGTAGCATCTTATGAGTTCTTTCTTTGTTACTACACTGAAGTTTCTTGTTGCTTATACATCCTTCACCTTCTCAAAATTAGTTTTGACTATCTCTATCCTTCTGGTCAACACCGATTCACTCAAGGTAGGTCGTCAATTTTTAGCATCCAAACCTGGTACCATGATGTGTTGGGCAGGCTGGGTCTATGTGGACTGCATTTGGTGCAGTGTAGCAAGAGACAGACTTCCAACACTTGATGAGATGCAACACAATTTTATTTAACATCTGACTATTTTACAGTCCAACTGTGGGTTGACACTATGCTGATTTACTGGAGACCTGATGCTAACCTGACCAGACTTACTGACTACCACATGGTGTTCTTACTAGCTGCTGCTCATGAGCTCTGACTGTCTCAGAGGCTGGATCCTGAGAGAGCGGGAAAACTGGTGCCCTCTGGCTTTAAAGTGGTTGTGTCCTGTCTGGTGATTGGCTGCTGTGTTCTGTGTGCTTACTGGTCATCCTGTGTGTCAATCACTGCCTGTCTGCACTCCATTATATACATCTATATTATGACATCTCCACCCTTTTTTTTTAAGTTTGGGTTCAGATAATAAATATTAAGGTGCATGTACATGAAGATGTGTATATGTACGTGACTATATACAGAATATTGTTTCCATTAGCAGGGGAGACTAGGACGCGGGGGCACAGCCTTAGAATAAAAGGGAGTCACTTTAGAACAGAGATGAGGAGAAATTTATTCAGCCAGAGAGTGGTAGGTCTGTGGAATTCATTGCCACAGAGGGCGGTGGAGGCCGGGACATTGAGTGTCTTTAAGACAGAAATTGATAAATTCTTGATTTCTCGAGGAATTAAGGGCTATGGGGAGAGAGCGGGTAAATGGAGTTGAAATCAACCATGATTGAATGGTGGAGTGGACTCGATGGGCCGAATGGCCTTATTTCCACTCCTATGTCTTATGGTCTTATGGTAATATGCTAAAATGGACTTATATACATAGGAAGGTGTCGCTAGTGCAGATATAGGGCAGATGAAATGGGAAAAAAAACGATATTTACAGATGTCAAAATGATGAGGTAACAAAATTGTGCAAACATTCAGTCTATAAGTTTAGTCTTTGTGGCGGGCGACAAATTCTGGTTGACCGAATGAGCATTTGGCCCTGTTGAGTCGGAGGCCATGCTCGTAGATCCTGTGGGATACCTGCTTGAGGCGATCGATGTGTTCTTGAGGAGTTGTGGACCAGATTATGACATCGTCAACGTACACTCGCACCCCCTCGATGCCCTCCATCATCTGTTCCATTATGCGGTGAAATACCTCTGAGGCAGAGATCACAGAATTAGAATTTACAGTGCAGAAGGAGGCCATTCGGCCCTTCGAGTCTGCACCGGCTCTTGGAAAGAGCACCCTACCCAAGGTCAACACCTCCACTTTATCCCCATAACCCAGTAATCCCACCCAACACTAAGGGCAATTTTGGACACTAAGGGCAATTTATCATGGCCAATCCACTTAACCTGCACATCTTTGGACTGTGGGAGGAAACCGGAGCACCCGGAGGAAACCCACGCACACACGGGGTGGACGTGCAGACTCCACACAGACAGTGACCCAAGCTGGAATCGAACCTGGGACCCTGGAGCTGTGAAGCAATTGTGCTATCCACAAAGCTACCGTGCCAAAAGGCATACGGTTGTAGCAGTAGCGACCGAACGGGGTATTGAATGTGCACAGCTTGCGACTGGATGCGTCCAGCTGTATTTGCCAGAACCCCTTGGAGGCATCCAGCTTCGTAAAGAATTTGGCATGAGCATCTCGCTGGTCAACTCTTCTCGTTTTGGTATTGGGTAATGCTCCCTCATGATGTTGCAGTTTAAATCTTTGGGGTCGATGCAGATTCGAAGCTGCCCTGACGGCTTCTTGACGCAGACCATGGAGCTTATTTAGTCCGTGGGTTCTGTGACCTTTGATATGATGCCCTGGTCCTGGAGGTCTTGCAACTGCTGCTTGAGGCGGTCCTTGAGGGGTGCCGGCACCCTACGTGGTGCGTGAACCACAGGGGTGGCGTTTGGTTTGAGCAGGATTTTGTATCAGTATGGGAGTGTGCCCATTGTGACGAACACGCTGTGATATTGCGTGATGATGTCATCAATTTGAGCCTGGAAGTTTTCATCAGGTGAGGCCGTTGCCTGTGAGGATGACATGGTGCGGACTCGCTGAACCAGGTTCAGGGGTTTGCAGACCCGAGCAGCGAGCAGGGATGCTCTGTCAGGTCCTACGATCTCAAATCGCAGCGTCGCTTTAAATGATTTATTGGAAACTCCGAGTTGGCACGAGCCACTGGCAGCAATGGCATTACCATTGTAGTCAAGGAGCTGGCAGACCGGTGGAACAATGCTTGGTCTGACACGGATGGTGTCGAGATAGGATTTCAAAATGAGGTTCGCTGATGCACCGGTGTCCAGCTTGAAACGGATGCGAGCCTTGTTAACTGTGAGGACAACACACCACTCGTCATCAGGATCCACGCTTAGGATTGGGAGGTGTTTCACCATCTTTGAGAAAGGCAGCGTATGCTTAGTAATGATGCCCACCCGGAGTGGGGATTTGAGGCACTCGGCATCAGGATCTGTTGGGCTGTCGGGGTCGGAGTCTGGCACGGCCTACTGTATTGAACGGATGCTTCTGCGCCGTGGCTGGGATTGCTGGATGCTGGGCAGTGGAGCAGATCTGCAAAGGGCTGCGTAGTGGCCATGCTTGACACACTGTAGACGCCGTCATGATTTTGACGGACATTGCCGCTTTAATGTGCGGAGCCACAATCCGGACACGTCATGACGCCAACATCAGCGTGTTCCGTGCGTCAACGCGCAGTGTGGTCGAATGACGTACGCACCTGCACAGGCTGGTCGTCGGTCTCGCCGTTCCCTCGGTCGTGGCGCGCAGGCGCTGGAGCCCAGGAAAAGCGCGCGAAATGGCCACTCTCATCAAGACTCAGACCCTGCATTTGTGCAATGGCCTGCATCCGATCCGCCTCGTGGGAGGTTAGCTTTGCCGTTTCTGCCGCCCTGATGTGGGAGTACCGGTTGTTAGCATATTCGTGGAGAACGCACGTTTCGATGGCGATGGTGAGGGTAAGCTGCTTGACTTTCAGGAGCTGCTGGCGAAGGGAATTGGAGTGGACCCTGAAAACGATCTGATCCAGGATCATGGAATCAGTTGTGGAGTCATAGTTACATGACTACGCGAGGATGCGGAGATGGGTCAAAAAGGACTGAAAAGGTCCATCCTTGCCCTGAAGCCTCTGATGGAAAACGTACCATTCAAAGTTCTCATTAACCTCAATGTCGCAGTGGCTGTCGAACTTCAGCAGGACTGTTGTAAATTTTGTCTTGTCTTCGCCTTCAGCGAATGTAAGGGAGTTGTAGGTGTGGATGGCGTGGTCCCCGGCCGCGGAGAGGAATAGTGTGATCTTCCTGGCGTCCGATGCAGCCTCGAGGTCGGTGGCTTCGAGACAGAGTTGGAACTTCTGTTTGAAGATCTTCCAATTTGCACCGAGGTTGCCGGCGATGCGGAGGAGGGCGGACGTTTTCCATGTCACCGGATAGCTGTTTGCTGGTCAACACTGATTCACTCAAAGTAGGTCGTCAATTTTTAGCATCCAAACCTGGTACCATGATGTGTTGGGCAGGCTGAGTCTATGTGGAATGTGTTTGGTGCAGTGTAGCGAGAGACAGACTTCCAACACTTGATGAGATGCAACACGATTTTATTTAACATCTAACTACTTTACATGTCCAACTGTGGGTTGACACTATGCTGACTTGACTGGAGACCTGATGCTTACCTGACCAGACTTACTGACTACCACATGGTGCTTGCACTGGCTAATGCTCACGAGCTCCGACTGTCTCAGAGGCTGGACCCTGAGAGAGCGGGAAAACTGGTGCCCTCTGGCTTTATAGTGGTCGTGTCCTGTCTGGTGATTGGCTGCTGTGTTCTGTGTGTTCACTGGTCACCCTGTGTGTCAATCACTGCCTGTCTGCACTCCATTATATACATGGATGTATATTATGACACACCCTGTATCATCAGCGTGCCAGTCTGTTGTGCTTGTTATGTTATCAACACAGAAATCTTAAAGAAACACCAACTTATTTATTTTCAAGAACATTATGTCAAACACAAATTAATTATCACCGTTCAACGGATTCAGCGTGCTAGTTGGTGTATGATTTCATGAACTAATCCCGTAAATAGAAATATCACACGTAAAATATTAAATAAAACAGTTCTGTAATTGTAGTGGTTCTGTCAGCCTCCTGATTGAAACATGCATCAGATTCCTGTGATATCATTGTTCCAAACTGAGGAAAACTAAGAGCACTGAGACAGAGGCCAGTCAGCAAAGCAAGACCATAGCATGCTTGCAAGAACATTTTGGGCATGATTTAACAAAAAAAATAGAGTCCCGTTTTGGGGGCATGTAGCGGGTTGTTTCTCGGCACCTGCAGCGCTGAGAACACCCCACTATCTAACAGTACTCTGACAGGTTTTTTTGGCCTCTGTGGGCAATGCCCCGCCGAGGCCGCATTTACCTAATTTCCTACACTGACGAGCTTAGCTTAGCTCGTCAGTGCAGGAGGCTGACTCACGGATCGGGGCACTATTTTTAAATGCTGCCCCAATCTATTGACCCCCCCCCCTCGGCATCCCCACCGTGGCCTCTGGACACCGCCCGACTGCCCCAACTTACCTTTTAGGGGGTCCTTGGGGCCCCCCTCAACCCACCTCTTAAGGGCAGGGCACCCCCGAGCCTGATCCTTCACACGGGTAACCTGGCACCCTGGCACCTTGGGACTGCCATCCTGGCACCCAGGAAGTGCCCCAGCCAGCCTGGCTGTGCTGCAGGATGCCCAGGTGACAGTGCCAAGATGCCAGCCTGGCCATGTCAAGGTGCCTGGGTGCTAGCAGGAGTGCCAGGGTACCACCCTGCTCAGAGCCCAACCACCCAGGGGCCTCCAATGGCCTGGAGGAAAGCCCCGTGTTCCATTACACCTGATCTATGATTGAGTGGACCAGTGCTGAACGGTGCCATGGCGATGTCTCCCAGACGAGGCCGTTAGTTACCGGGCCTCAGGAGATTATGGCCTACACATATTTAAATGAGCTTAATAGTTGCACTTACCTCAATTTCTGCACTGAAGAGCTCAATTTGCTGGTGAAGGAAGATGGCTCCCGGATCGGGGCACCATTTGTAAATGCCCCCTTGATTTTCTGACATCCCCCCGCCACAGCCACCCTACTGTGGCTTCTGGAATGCCCCACTGTATGAAACTTATCTCTTAGGTCCTCCAGCCCCCTCCTCACCCTTAGTCGCGACTTAAGGGCAAGGCATCCCGGGTCCAATCCCTGGCATGGGCAACCTGGCACCTTGGCACTGTCAGCCTGGCCAAGGTGGCACTGCCAGGGTGCCTGGGTTCCATTGGGAGTGCCAGGGTACCACTCTGCCCAGAAACCAATCACCCGAGGGTTTCTAATGGTTTGGGAGACCTCCCAAGTGCTGTAATGCCTGGTCCATAATTGTGGAAGCCAATACAAAATGGTATCATGGCGAGGTCTTCCTAGTGGGGACATTAGTTCCCAGGCCCCGGGAGAATCCGGCTTAGATATATTTCAATGAGCCCAGCGAGGGCGACATCCAGATTATGACATCTCGTGAGATCCTATTAAACTTTGCAAGGCGTATAGTGTCACAAATCTCGTCAGAGGCCTATCGCTAGATTCAGCAGCCTGGTTGCGTCACCAAGTCAGGTGTGACAAGGTCACTGATTCTCGTCCAATCAGTGTTCTAAAAAGATTGAGCAAAATTTTTGCTTCTGTTCTCTATTCTTCGATTAACAAAGCTAAGGATCGCATACACATTTTTAAAACAATCTTCTCAACTTCTACCGTTTGAAGATGCATGTACAGATATTCCCAAATCTCCCTATTCCTGCACTTACTTTAAAACTGTACCATTTAATTCACATTGTTTTGCACCATTCTTTTTACCAAAATGTATCACTAAACACGTCGATGTATTAAATTTAATCTGCCACCTATCTGCCCATTTTACCAGTCTGTATATCCTCTGTAAGTATATTACTATACTCCTCATTGTTGGATACATTTTCAAGCTTCATATTATCTGCAAACTTTGAAATTATGCTCTGTATACCCAATTCCAGGTCATTAAAATGTGTCAAAGAGAGCAGTGGTTCCAACATTGACCCCTGGAGCACACCATTGTCTACTTCCCATAAGTCTGAAAAACAACCATTCACCATTACACGTTGCTTTTTAACCTTTAGCCAATTCTGTATCCATACTACCACCGTCCCTTTAATCCAATAAGCTTTATTATGTAGTTCAAACCTCGAAGCTTATGAAAGTAACCTCTCAGCACATGTACTGCAAACAAAGGGTGGGATTCTCCAATCAGCGACACCAAAATCATGTTCAGCGATCGGCTGGAGAATCCATTTTTACGCCGGAATCGGGGGTGGTGCCGTTTTTCCGATGCTCTGCCCCTCAAAGACGGTGTACTCTTCGAGGAGGCCGCATGCTGTAGGACAGCCTCTAGAGGTCAACCGACGCCCTCCCCCGATGCTCCGCCTCTGATGGGCCAAGTCCCCGATGGCGTGGGGCGCGTGGGCTCACAACTTTCGGGGACCTCACGTGGTGGCTGCAGACTTTGTCCAGTGCTGCCACAGTGAGAGGGGAGCCGTTCCGCTGGCAGAGGGGGTCTTCGGTGGGTTCTGGGCGACTGGTGGGAATTGGTCTGTGGGTGGCACGGTCATTCTGCGGGCGTATTCGCAGGTAAAGCCGGGGGCCTTATGCGGCACGGCTGCTGGCCTCCCACGGGGCGGAGGATCGGTGCGGGGACGCCGCCAACCTTTTGTCTGTAAGACCAGACGGATCCTGCGTACATAGCCGCAGAATCAGAGAATCCAACCCAAAGCCTTTCACACACACAAGCAAACAAGAAAGCAGCTATGAAGTTATAGAACTAATTGGCATATTTCCCGGTCACGCTTTTAGCCCCCTAAATTGCTGTTGCATTCTCATCTTGCGTTCACTGGTGAGTTTCAGGAAGCCTGGGAAACCAATGCACCCACAGTTCAATTCTAAAAGCCATTTTAATACTGCTGTAATTGAGCAATTAACATTGGAATTGACAGTCCACCTCTCCCAAAGGGGTTGCAGCAATTAAATTTGGAACTCGGAAGACTGACACGGCTTCCAGACACACCACTGATTGTGGCAGTTTTAATACCTAACACGTGCCTCCAAATTAAAAATCATCCCAATGTTTCTGTGAACAGCTTTTGATGAGAAGGTCAACTAACACTCCTGTTGGTGTGCGACCGCTATCAATGCTGAATTTAGAAATCCTTCATATGATGGGAAAGACTGCCAGTTCTTCTCTGAATAAAATAGTCAACAACACTAATAACCATGTGAGAGTACTGGAAATCATTTAGTAAGCATTGCTACATGGTTATTATCAGATTGAGGGTTCTAGATGTGCCTGTAATTTGATGTACAATGAATCCCCTTACTTTCTTTTCAATGCTTTGCGATATGAGGGCTAATGATGCAATGATTCATAATCTGAGGAACTACATTCAGTGCTGGGCAACTGAGGAAAGATGTATTGGCTTTGGAAGGGGTGCAGAACAGATTCACCAGAATGATACCAGGGCTGAAATAGTTGCAGAGACTAAGTTTGCATTCCTGCAGTTTAGAAGATTACGGTGTGATCTAATTTAAATGTTTTAAAAAAAATATTTTTATTCTCGTCCTTTTTCACATTTTCTCCCAAATTTGCACCCACCAACAATAAACGCCAAGCAGTAATGTCAATCCCCATATCAACAACAACAATCCCATCCTCCCACCAACCCCCAAACAACTGCCCGCATGTTCACACAAACAAATAACGAAAAGGAATCAGGAATCACCCGTAGTCACCATTAACACATACAGTCCCTCTTCCCCCCAACCCTCCCAGCATCCCCCCCCAACTAATGTTCAATGTTGTCCAATTCTTGAAAGTGCATAATGAATAACGCCCACAAATTGTAGAACCCCTCCATCCTTACCCTCAGTTCAAACTTAACCTTCTCAAGAATTCCAACAGGTCCCCCCACCACGCCAGGTTGCTCTCCATCCCAACAGGATCCACCTTCGGGTGATCAATGAGGCGAAGGCTACAACATCTGCCTCCGCACTCGTTTCCAACACCGGCTGGTCCGACACCCCAAATATGGCCTCCCGAGGGCCCGGATCCAGTTTCACGTACACCACTTTAGATATTACCCTAAAAACCTCCTTCCAGTAATCTTCCAACTTTGGACAGGACCTAAACATATGAATGTGATTTGCACCCCCCCCCCGCAATGTTCACACACATCTTCTACCCCCTCAAATAGCCAGCTCATCCTCGTCCTTGTGAGGTGTGCTCCACCTTCAGCTATATCAGCCCCAACCTCACGCACGAGGTGGAGGTGTTCACTCACCGGAGCACCTCACACCAGAACCCCTCCTCCACATCCTCTCCCAACTCTTCCTCCTACTTTGCTTTGATCCCTTCCAGTGGAGCCTTCTCCTTTTCCAAAATAGCCCCGTAAACCGCTGACACTACCCCCTCTCCAGTCCCCCTATCATCAGCACCTCCTCCAGCAATGTGGAGGCCGGCTCCACCGGGAAGTTCTGTATCTCCTTCCTGGCACAATCTCGAACTTGCATGTATCTAAACATTTCCCCCTGCTCCAGCCCATACTTCGCACCCAGCTTCTTCAATCCTGCAAACCGACCTCCAAGAAACAATCTTTTAGTATCTTAATCCCCTTCTCCTTCCATTTCCGAAAATTTCCGTCACACTTCCCTGGCTCAAATCTGTGGTTCCCCCGAATCGCATTTCCCTTGACCCCCAACCCGAGTGTTGGCGAAACTGCCTTCAAATTCTCAATTAGGCTATTATTACCGGACTCCCTGAGTATTTCTCCGGGGCCATCGGGAATGGCGCTGTTGCTAGCGCCTTTAATCCCAACCCCCCGACACAAACTCTCCTCCATTCTGATCTAACTGAAGTGTTGAGGATGATTAAAGATTTTATAGGCCAGAAAGAGAGAAATTATTTTTTCTGGTGGGAGAAACAAGGGGGATGGATGTTAACATTAGAGAAAGACTTCCCGGTGGAATTTTATAAAAAGTTTGTGGATCTAGTGGGCCCCTTGCTGGTGCGAACACTCAATGAAGCGTGGGAGGGGGGGACTTTGCCCCCGACGATGTCACGGGCGCTGATCTCATTAATTTTAAAGAAGGACAAGGACCCCCAGCAGTGTGGTTCACACAGGCCCATATCTCTCCTCAACGTGGACGCTAAGGTGCTGGCAAAAATCCTGGCCACCAGGATAGAGGACTGTGTGCCAGGGGTTGTGCACGAGGACCAGACAGGTTTTGTGAAGGGAAGGCAGCTGAACACGAATGTGCGGAGATTGCTGAATGTCATTATGATGCCGGCGATTGAGGGGGAGGCAGAGATAGTGGTGGCACTGGATGCGGAGAAGGCCTTCGATAGAGTGGAGTGGGGGTACCTATGGGAGGTGTTGGGGAGGTTTGGATTTGGTGAAGGGTTTATTAGATGGGTGAGGCTGCTATATGAGGCCCCGATGGCGTGCGTGGCCACGAATAGGAGGAGGTCGGAGTACTTCCGGCTTTACCGAGGGACCAGGCAGGGTTGCCCCCTGTCCCCCTTGTTGTTTGCACTGGCAATCGAGCCGCTGGCGATGGCATTGAGAGATTCAGAGAGGTGGAGAGGCTTGGTGCGAGGTGGAGAGGAACATAAGGTGTCGTTGTATGCCGACGACCTGTTACTGTATGTGGCGGACCCGGTGGGAGGGATGCCGGGAGTGATGGAGTTACTAGCTGAGTTTGGGACCTTCTCAGGTTATAAATTAAACTTAGGCAAGAGCGAGGTGTTTGTGGTGCACCCTGGAGACCAGGAGGAAGGAATTGGTAGGCTCCCGCTTAGGCGAGCAGGGGAGAGCTTTAGGTACCTGGGGGTGCAAGTGGCCAGGGACTGGGGGACTCTCCACAAGCATAACTTTACCAGGCTGGTAGATCAGATGGAGGAGGAGTTCAGGAGGTGGGACATGCTGCCATTGTCGTTGGCGGGGAGGGTGCAGTCCGTCAAAATGACAGTGCTTCCGAGGTTCTTGTTCCTTTTTCAGTGCCTGCCCATATTTATCCCCAGGGCCTTCTTTAGGAGAGTGACTAGCAGTATTCTGAGTTTTGTGTGGGCACATGGGACTCCGAGAGTGAGGAGGGTGTTCCTGGAGCGAGGAAGGGATGGAGGTGGGCTGGCACTGCCCAACCTTCTGGGGTACTATTGGGCAGCCAATGTGTCAATGGTGCGTAAATGGGTGATGGAGGGGGGAGGGGCGGCGTGGAAAAGAATGGAGATGGCGTCATGTAGAGGTACGAGCCTGGGTGCCATGGTAACGGCACCGTTGCCGCTCTCCCCTAAGAGGTTTACCACGAGCCCGGTGGTGGCAGCGACCCTAAGAATCTGGGAACAATGGAGACGGCATCGGGGGGAAACAGGGGGCTCGATGGAGGCTCCACTGGGTGGCAACCATCGGTTCATCCCGGGGAACACGGATGGGGGATTCAGGGGGTGGTAAAGGGTGGGCATCAGCAAATTGAGGGACCTGTTTATTGGCGGGAGGTTTGCGGGCCTGGGGGAACTGGAAGATAAATTTGGCCTTCCCCAGGGGAACATGTTCAGATACCTGCAGGTAAAGGCGTTTGCTAGGCGACAGGTAGAGGGATTCCCTTTGCTGCCCTCACAGGGGACGATGGACAGAGTGCTTTCGGGGGTGTGGGTAGGAGAGGGGAAGGTGTCTGACATCTATAAGGTAATGCAGGAGGTGGAGGAGTCGTCAGTGGAGGAGCTGAAGGCTAAATGGGAGGAGGAACTCGGGGAGCAGATAGAGGACGGGACTTGGGCGGATGCCTTGGAGAGAGTCAACTCTTCCTCCTCATGTGCGAGGCTTAGTCTCATCCAATTTAAGGTGCTGCACCGGGCCCACATGTCCGGGACTAGGATGAGTAGGTTCTTCGGGGGTGCGGACAGGTGCACCAGATGTTCGGGGAGTCCTGCGAACCACGCCCATATGTTCTGGGCATGCCCAGCACTGGAAGAATTCTGGAAGGGGGTGGCGGGGACGGTGTCAAGGGTGGTTGGATCCAGGGTCAAACCAGGGTGGGGACTCGCGATTTTTGGAGTTGCGGTAGAGCCGGGAGTGCAGGAGGCGAAAGAGGCCGGTGTCCTGGCCTTTGCGTCCCTAGTAGCCCGTCGAAGGATTCTGTTACAATGGAAGTATGCAAGGCCCCCAAGTGTGGAGACCTGGATCAGTGACATGGCGGGATTTATAAAATTGGAAAAGGTCAAATTTGCCCTGAGAGGATCAATACAAGGGTTCTATAAACGATGGCAGCTTTTTCTGGACTTCCTGGCTCAGAGATAGGTAACTGGGTCAATAGCAGCAGCAACCCGGGGGGGGGGGGGGGGGGGGGGGGGGGTGCATTATTGTAGTGTTTATTCTGTAACTTTATAGTGTGTTAATTTGCGTTGTTGTTAAAATGCTGGGTTGTTCATGGGGATGGGGCGAATGTATATGATTGTTAATATTATTGTTATTTTCGGTATTTTACTAAGGTGCGTCAATGTTGTATAAAATCAAAATTTCTCAATAAAAATTATTTAAAAAATAAAAAACATTAGAGAAAGACCATTGCGAATCCTGCTATCAGGCTGCCATTTTGAGCAGGCAACCCAATAGCGATGTTTGGCGGCTGACCTTCCTCCCTGCAACACAATTCCGCCGACACCCACCACAGATTTCCAGGTCACATCTCCTCCACCAGATGAGGTTGACCCAACCCCTCCCAGTGACACCCCCCCCATCCCACCGAAGACCCCCCCCCTCCCCAATAACAACCCCTTGCATGGAAAGCAGACAGCAGTCCGAGGAGAGACTGTGAAAAAAATCACTGCTTTAAAATTCACCTGTGCCAACACCTGCTGCCTCAGGCAGAGAAAGCAGTACATGTACATTCCTAGAAAGCGTAAGCCACATCTCTAGGTTTTAAACCCCCTCAGATCTGTGATCTGCAAGGCTTTCATTCACAACAATGGCACATTGCGTGCACTGGGCTGCCACTGACAGCTTGCACACAACCAGCTGTCTGGATTGTTTAATTTCCCTTCAGGTTTGAATGGGTCTCAAGTACCCTGCTGTGTAACTAACCACAATGTTTATAAACGCCTTGCTCTTGGAGCACATCAAAAGCAGTTATCTGCTCTCACTTCCTCTTTTTCTCTGCAGAAAGAGCTTAAGAGCTTTTGTGGTGGAAGAGCAATGATTTTTTTTCACTGTCTCTGTCTGGACTGCTCTCTGGCTTCCAGGATTGGATTGGATTTGTTTATTGTCACGTGAACCGAGGTACAGTGAAAAGTAAGGGGGGCTCTGTTATGAGGGGGGGGGGGGTCTATGGGGTGGGCAGGATTTGCGTTGTGGGGGGTGAGGGGAGCCCTCCGGAGGACTTTGGGGCACACATCTTGAGGACTTACCCCCGTAGCCCACCGCACCAGGGCCACGCTGTGAAATACCTGCACTAATCCACGCCATGGAAATCAAGCCCAGAGGCGCGAAGGATCAAAGAGGTGTGGAGAATCCAGTGCCCAGTCGGTAAATAGGATGCAAATGGGTCAATTTGACCTATTTGTATCCTCCCGCTGTCACGGGCCGCAAACCTTGATGCCACCACCAGTGGGGGGCCGGAGCATCAGAAATGGATCAACGTCCCATTTGTCCCGATACTCGATTCTCCGCCGCGTCTGGAACTTCACTACCGGAGGCAGGCAGCAGGGAATGCAGCCCTAGATCATTTTTTTTGGTGACACTGGTTCACAGATAAATGTTGGCCAGGACATTAGAAGAACACCATAGGACATAGGAGTAGAATTAGCCACTCGGCCCAGCGAATCTGCTCTGCCATTCAATCATGGCTGATATTTTTCTCATCCCCATTCTCCTGCTTTCTCCCCATAACCCCTGATCTCCTTATTAATCAAGAACCTATCTATCTCTGTCTTAAAGACACTCAATGATTTGACCTCCACAGCCTTCTGCGACAAATAGTTCCACAGATTCACCACCCCCGGCTGGGGAAATTCCTCCTCATTTCTGTTTTAAAGGATCGTCCCTTCAGTCTGAGGCTGTGTCCAGTGGTTCTAGGTTTTCCTACTCGTGGAAACATTCTCTCCACATCCACTCTATTCAGGCATTGCAGTAAGTTTCAATAAGGTCCCAACTCATCCTTCTAAACCCCAACGAGCACAGACCCAGAGTCCTCATCTGCTCCTCATATGACAAGCTCTTCATTTTAGAAATCATTCTTATGAACCTCCTCTGGACCCTTTTCAAGGCCAGCAGATCCTTCCTTAGATACAGGGTCCAAAACTGCTCACAATACTCTTAATGGGGTCTGACGAGAGCCTTATACAACCTCAGAAGTACATCCCTGCTCTTGTATTCTAGTCCCCTCAACGTGAATGCTAACATCGGGTCCAGGTTATTAATTCACCTTCCGACCTTTCAGTTTCCCAAGAAACTTCTCTTTAGTGATGGCCACGACACTCAACTCTGGTATTTACCGGCGGGACCTGGCTCTGCGGGCGGCCTCTAGGGTCCTCGGGGACGCGCGCGGGGGGGATCTGGCCCTGGGGGGTGCCCCCACGGTGGCCTGGCCTGCGATCGGGGCCCACCGATCCGTGGGCGGGCCTGTGCTGTGGCGGCACTCTTTCCCTCCGCACCGGCTGCTGTGGAACTCTGCCATGGCCGGTGCAGTGATGAACCCTCCCGTGCATGAGCTGGGATGACGCCAGCACACGCTGATGTTCCTGCGCATGCGCCAACTCGCGCCGGCCGGCGGAGGCCCTTCGGCGCTGGTTGGCAGGGTGCCAACCCCACTGCCGCCGGCCTAGCCTCTGAAGGTGCAGAGCATTCCGCACCTTCCAGGCGGCCCGACGCCGTAGTGGTTCACACCACTCCTTGGGGCCGGGACCGCCTGCCGCGCCGGGTAGGGAAGAATCCCGCTCCTGGTATCCCACTGGTGTCTTCCACCGGGAAGACTGATGCTAAGTAACTATTCAGTTCCTCTGCAATTTCTTTGTTTCCTATTATTACTTCTCCGGCCTCATTTTCCAATGGTCCAATATCTATTTTTGCCATTTTAACCTTGCTATTTTTACCTTTTATATATTGAAAAAAACTCTTCCTGTCTTCTTTTATTTTACTAGCTCGCTTAACACTTATATTTCATCTCCCCTCTTATTGCTTTTTTGATTGTCCTCTGCTTGCTTTTAAATGCTTCCCAATCTTCTGGCTTCCCACTAATCTTAGCAACTTTATCTGCTTTTTCTTTTGCTTTTACGCTGTCCTTGACTTCCCTCATCAGCCATGGATGCCTCCCCTTAACATGTTTCCTTCACCTTGGGATGAATTTCTGTTGTGCCTCCCGAATAACCACCAAAAACTCCTGCCATTACTGTTCCACTGTCTTCCCTACTAGGCTCCCCTTCCAATCAACACCTCTGCCCTACTTCGAATGGTGCCATTGAATCTTTCATGTTTGCTTGAACAGATAGACAGGCCCCCAGTTGAACGACTATTCCAAAAAATGGCACCTCCAGCAGTGCAGCATTCCCTCAGTCGTATACTGGAGTACTATCCTGCAAGCTAAAGTTTCTGGAGTTGAGTTTGAACCCACTTCGGAGTCTTACCGATGTGAGTATGTGACCACTGAGCCAAGGTTAACACTATCAGGGAATATATGCTGGACAGTTTTTATTATCTAAAATATTTGCAATTTGATGTGCCTGAAGCAACCTTGTGCTGCAAAGAGACATTATCATTATACAAATGGAGATGAGCGTTTGCCTTGATGAATGGTAGAAGAGAACTCCAACTAAAATATATATCTGCATAATCAACCATTTTCTCAGCAAGTCTTAACATTGGGTCTAATAGTGTCCAGGTTATCACCTTTTCTAGGTCAGATTGGCATGTAACAACAGAGCGTTGGGGGCCACATATATAATTTAAATTCATATTCCCATTAACATGCATATATTTTTCTGAAGTTGTTGCTATTAACAGATCTTAGTGCTCTGATTTAGGTCTAACAATTAGTTGAGGCATCAGCATTAAAAAAGTGCTTTTGAAACCACCAGCACAAAACAAGACACGTATGATACAAATGCAAAAGGGACAACGTTGTCTGAACTTTGAGGGACACACTGATGTCACCTCCGGAGCATGGGACTCCAGTGCCACAGATTGGATACCACTGCACTAACAGATTACATTACCCAATTACCTGTAATATCCAGTGTATAAAGGCATCTGCTCATCTGCTCAGTCCATTGGGAAAGAGCAGAGTCACTGTCATCACTCCCACCCTTATATCAACAACTAGGAATAGTGCAACATTGGGCAGCACAGTAGCATAGTGGTTAGCACAGTTGCTCCACAGCTCCAGGGTCCCAGGTTCGATTCCCAGCTTGGGTCACTGTCTGTGCGGTGTCTGCACTTTCTCCCCGTGTCTGCGTGGGTTTCCTCCAGGTGCTCCGGTTTCCTCCCACAGTCCAAAGATGTGCAGGTTAGGTGGATTGGCCATGATAAATTGCCCTTAGTGTCCAAAAAAGGTGAGGTGGGTGATGTGTTGGGTGCTCTGGACCCGTGAGACACATACAGGCCACCAACACTTAAAATAGTACAACACTATTTTATTAAACTATAAACTGTTGAACATACTCTTACTGTGGGTTAACACAATGTTAGATTAACTAAAGACCTGTGCCTGTCCTAACCACTCTGATCATTCAGCACATGGTGAGAATCTGTGCTTTAAACTATAAGCTCTTGTACTTCTGAAAGGCTGCATCCCGAATGAGCGGGAAAACTGATGCCCTCTGTCTTTATAGTGAGTGTGCTCTAACTGGTGATTGGCTGCGGTGTTATGCATGTTGATTTGTACTATTGTATGTCCATCAGTGTGTGTGTCTGCACCATGATATACTGGTGTATATTATGACAGTGGGGTTACAGGGATAGGGTGGAGGCATGGGCTTAAGTAGGATGCTCTTTCCAAGATCCGGTGCAGACTCAATGGGCTGAATGGCCTCCTTCTGCACTGTAAATTCTATGATTCTAAATTCTATGATTTCTTCACAAGTCCCTTAATCTATTTCATCCAAGATGAATTGGCGTGAAGGTTTACCTCAAGTATGAGCACAGCCAAAAGTGTGTGGTGCAGAAGTATGTTCTCCTTTGTGATGTTGCATGCTTTATGGGTTCCACCTCCTAATCATTTACTGGTTCTGTTTCCCATGAAGTGTATGGTTGCTGTGTCTGGATCAGTGGGTGGTGACAGGCCCGCTACTTTTTTTGCTGGGCCAGTAGAATTCCCTACAAATGAAAATGTCACAGGAATTACTTCTATGAACACCTGTGACTGTATGCTTTCAGACCTACTTACAGAGTGATTGGAAGAGCTGAGGTTTAAGAATGCTGAGAATTCAATAGGAAATTTCACTGACAACGGTGGGACCAGAAGATCCCACCGTCGGCTAACGGGGGGTCGCTCCTATATAGTGCTTTTAATATAATGAAGGGCGTAATTTAACGGAAGGAAACAGAGTCCTGTGTCGAGTCTGTTTAGCCGGGTGTTTGTCGGCGCTGGAAGTGGTGACAACGGCCCCGCTATTAAACAGGACTCAGCTTCATTTTGGGGTCTCAGCAAGGAATGCCCCACCGAAGCTGCACTTAGTCCCATTTGCTGCAGTAATGGAGCCCCGATTTCTGAAATCCCCAACACGGCCTCCAGGCCCAATGCCCCAACTTACCAGTTAGGATGTCCTTGAGCACCCCCACCCCACCTCATAAGGTCTGGACACGCCTGGTCCCAATCCTCAGTGTGGGAAAATACCACCCAGACACCGAGGCACCGCCAGCCTGGCACCCTGGCAGTGCCACCAGGCACCCTAGCAGTGCCACCTGGGTTCTCTGACAGTGCTAGGGTGGCACTACCAGGGTGTCTGAGTGGCATTGCCAGGTTGCCAGGCTGGCAGTACCAAGGTGGTATCAGGGTTCCAGTGTACCACCCCCAGTCATCTGGGAGACCTCCCCAAGTGACGGTTCACCTGGTCCACATTGATGGAGACCAGTACTAAACATCACTCGGAGTCTCCAAAGCGCGGGTGTAGAATCCCACGCCTTGGGTAACTTCAGAGCGAACATATTCAAGTGAGCCTGACGGCACACTTGAATATGCAAATGTGGATCCCATCCTTTAGATTGGAATGCCTGGTGAGATCTCATTAGATCTCGCGAGGCGTAATAAGGCTTTTAAATCTCGAGAAAAGCATCTCGCGGGATTTAACAGCCTCGTCGAGACCCGGGTCAGGCACTGCCCCAGCACAGCCACACTGGAAGTGCCATGCTGGCATTACCAGGGATGGTCCTCTAGGGGCTCCAGATTGGGGTTCCCTTTAAAGATGGCACTCCGATCTCTGTGGATCCAGGTTTCCTGGCTATATCAGGCCCTACCCTACCAGAGTGATGAAGCAAACCATGCCCCCAGAATTATTTTGCACTAAGTTCCACAAAATCTGGTGTAAAATCTCGGCTGTGCATCTGGAGGTAAACATGCACATTTTCAGTTAGAGGCTGACACGCTGACAAATTTTGGTAAAATTCCACCCAAGGGAAGAAGTGTAACCAAGGTGAACCCATTAATACTCTGACGAAGATGGCATTCTTTGCTTTTGCACAATCCTATGAGATGCCCCCATGTTGCCCCAGTGGCACTAGTGTCAGGTGTCATAATATACATCTATGAATATATTGAAGTGCAGACATGCAATGATTGACACAGAGGATGACCAGTAAGCACACAGAACAGAGCAGCCAATCACCAGATAGGACGCTACCACTATAAAACGAGGGCACCAGTTTTCCCGCTCTCTCAGAACCCAGCCTCTGAGACAGTCCGAGTTTGTGAGCATTCGCCAGTGCAAGCACCATGTGGTAGCTAGTAAGTCTGGTTAGGCTAGTATCAGGTCTCCAGTCAAGTCAGCATAGTGTCAACCCACAGTTGAACATGTATAATGGTTTAGACGTTAAATAAAATTGTGTTGCATCTTAGCAAGTGTTGGAGGTCTGTCTCTTTTGTTTTTTTAAATAATTTTTATTAAGATTTTCACAAAATATAAACAACAAAACAATATTAACAAAACAACCATTGTAAAAACCCAAGAACAACAACCACCCAACTACAAAAGCAACTACAAAAACAAAAAAAGCAAACAACAAAAAGGAAAGAGATAACACCCGCCACATCCAACAAACCCATGTACACAATTCTCCCTCCCACCGAACCAACCCCCCCCCCCCCCCCCCCCCCCCGGGTTTCTGCTGCTGCCGACCAATTTCCCTACCGTTCCGCCAGGAAGTCCAGGAAAGGCTGCCACCGCCTAAAGAACCCCTGTACTGATGCCCTCAGGGCAAATTTCACCTTCTCCAATTTGATGAACCCCGCCATATCATTGATCCAGGCCTCTACGCTTGGGGGCCTCGCATCTTTCCATTGAAGCAAGATCCTCCACCGGGCTACCAGGGAGTTGGAGGTCTGTCTCTCGCTACACTGCATCAAGTGCAGTCCTCATCGACCCAGCCTGCCCAACACATCAGCAGGCTGCTCACTTCTCTGTCAAAATGAGCAGTGTGATTGGGGCCTCCTTCAGACCGCAGCCTCTGCGTCTCTGCATGTTAAATGGCACACGGGCTGCAAATGAGGGTTCCGGTGGAGGGTCTTGGGCGGTGGTCGAAGACAAGGGTGCTGAAGAACTTTCAGTAGCTTCATCCACCTCAGTGACCTGCAGAGCCCTGTGTTGGTCTTCAAGTCGGGTTTCTGATAGCCCTGGCTGCTGGTGCACAGCAGTTGTCATTACAGAAACCGTTGTGTCAATTGTGCAACCATCCTCTGAAGGATATGCAGCTCCTCACTTATTTAATGGATGTCAGTGTTTATATTCTGTGGACTGATCCAAGCTACTGAAGGAAGCTTGCACCCTTTCCTGGCCATGACACTGCTTTTCCATTCACTCTGAGTGCTGCTGCATGTGTCTCTTCATGTGATTGGCCGAACTCTCATTGTCAGAGCTCATGGTGTTGAGCCCGCAGGACATGTTTTCCTCCATTCACAGTCCAATATTTCCCACTGCCAGATGTCCATACATCTGCTGCTGATTATCAAAACACTGTACCCCAAAAGGTGACTCCTGGGGCTGTGCATTCCTGCCCACTGGAGCATTATTGTGACTTTCCTCCCTCCCCCAAGGAAAACTGTGTACAACTCTGACTCCACCTCCTGCACTCTGACTTTCACCATGTCATCGACTCTGCACGCCCACTATATCCTCTGAAGTGGTTGCATTGGAGTTGGTGGAGTATCGGTTATTCAGCTGTGGTACTCCTCAGTCAACTCTTCCTCCGTTGAGTTCCCCCTGGGGAAAGGGGATGTGTGGGAGAAAGGGTGAGGGAGCTGAGCTGGAACCCGAGTGAGAAACAAAAGGAGTTATTTAGGTATAGCCCTTTGCATTGTGAATGTATGCTCTGAAGCATGGCCACTGCTGTAACCATGTTTGCGCTGCACATTCTTGAGCTCCCTCTCATGCCAACATCGCTTTATGCTCAGTGAAGCGACAGCATGACCTCCACCATGTGTCAAGGTGATTTCAACAATACCTTTATCACCTACAAATAGTGATCCTCCATCATCAAGTTGTATCCAACAATATTTTATGATATGAGGAATATGAGAATCTCGTGTTGTAAACTTTAATCGCTTCATCCAGATATTTCATATAAAATCTTATTTGGTCTTCAAACTAAGCTGTTTCCCAACTATTGCCCAGGTGAGGTCAGCTAACTCAACACAGACATGGTATTGAGGCCAAAAACTTTCCTGCACTGTATTGTTAAACTATTCACTGCTTTAATTAGTTCGGCTATTGATCTTGTTTATTGTCACGGAGCCATTAAAAAATCTTCCGTAGAATGTATTTCCAGTCTGAAGCACTCCCTTGCCCCTTTTTCAACCAGTCGGATCCTGGGCGGGATTCTGTGATCCTGAGGCTAAGTGTTGACGCCGTCAGAAACGTCGTCGCGTTTCTCGACGGCGTAACACGGCCTCAGGATCAGCAATTCTGGCCTCTACATGGAGCGTTCATGGCACTCCAGCTGCTGATCCTGTCATGAACTGCGTGCCGTGGGATCCGCGCATGCGCAGTGGCACTGGCGCCAACGCGCACATGTGCAGTGGCTCCCTTCAACGCGCCGGCCCCGACGCAACATGGCCCAGGGCTACAGGGGCCAGCGGGGACGAAAGGAGGCCCCCAGCCAGAGAGGCCGGGCCGCCGATTGGTGGGCCCCGATCATAGAGCGGCCCCCAAACGGCGCCGCGCCAACCACGCCGGCGCCAATGGCGCCGATTCTCTGCTCTGCGGAGAATCGTGTGCCGGTGTCGGGGTGGCATGGCGCAATTCGTGCCGGTCACGGGGATTCTCTGGCCGGCCCCGGGTTGAGAGAATCCTGCCCCCTATTCTTGCAGCAAAGATCAATGAAATTTGTTTATTGGCAAACCTTGCCTGTCCTGTAATATGCAACCAATCCGTTCTCCAAATCGTAGTCGGGTTAGTTTCAAGTTCTAGGGGAGTCAGCTCTGGTCTCTTGTATTCCCTGACTCCAGCTGTGAACGTAAGATCAAGAGACAGCAGGCATTTACAGATGCAGGCACCCAGGACAGACAGAAGATGAAAAAGGCATTTTAAGGCAGAATCAGAGGTAATAGGGGGAGAAGTTCCTGCAGGCATAGATTTCTCCAGTCTCATGCAGCAGAAAATGGCAGAGTAATTGTAAAAATGTTGGAACAAAGTAAATGAGAGATGGAAAACAATGAAAAACCAGTGAAAAAGAGAAATAATAGAACAGAGAGAAGCCAGGGGTCTACTGTAGGAAACTTAGGGTTGAGAAAGCAAAATGGCCGTGAGAAGGAAAAGAGAAGTAACAAGTGAGTAAACAATGAGTCATAAATACAACAGAGGAATATATTTCATGTTGAGTTATAAACTTAAATTATACTTTGGGCATTTAAGTCTTAAATGAAATATATAAACAAGAAATCCAGGAATTATGTGGATCAAATAAATCAGGTTTCTGCTTTTTTAAATGTTTAAAAAAACATTTTTAATTCTTTCATGGAATACAAATGTCACTGGGAAGGTCAGCATTGATTGCCCATCCCTAATTGTAGTATAAGAGTTAACCATATCGCTATGTGCCTGGAGTCATATGTAGGCCACAACAGGTAAGGTTGGTTCCTTCCCTAAAGGGCACCAATGAATCATATGGGTTGTTACAACAATCAATGATAGTTCTGTAAGACGAGAAAAGAGCTAACGTTTCGAGTCCAGAGGACCCTTTGTCAAAGCTTTGACAAAGGGTCATCTAGACTCGAAACATTAACGTTAGCTCTTTTCTCTCCTTACAGATGCTGCCAGACCTGCTGAGATTTTCCAGCATTTTCTCTTTTCGTTTCAGATTCCAGCATCCGCAGTAATTTGCTTTTAATCAATGATAGTTTAATGGTCACGATTACTGAGACTAGCTTATATTCTAGATTTATTAATTGAATTTTAAATTCCACCAACTTCCGTGGTGGGATTTAAAACTGTGTCCCCAGAACATTAGCCCAGTGACATGTCATTATGCCATCATCTCCCCATATATTGCTGTATCTTGGCTTCATTGTGGAACACAATTAAGTCTGGAAATAGAAAAAAAATAGGCCGAGAATCTCCTCAGACCTGCTCCCACTCCGTAACTTGTCATTTGCTCACACACACATCGTTTCCATTATGGTAAAGTTAATACTGAGAAGCTGGAACAGCTCTGAGGAAGGTTCAGGCCTTGAGTGAGAAATTACGATAAATTTACCTCAGCCCGAGAGCTGCTAACAAAGAGGAAGACAAAACTAACACAACTACTTTAATAGATCAGCATATCTCAACAGGAACCTTGTTGCATAGAGAGAACCCAAAACTTGAACACATAGGGTGCGATTCTCCGCCCCCCACGCCGGGTGGGAGAATAGTGGGAGGGCCTCCCGACATTTTTCACGCCCGCTATTCTCCCCCCCCCCGACGCTCGACCCACGCCACGAATCGCCGCTCGCGTTTCACCACGGCAGCAAACACACCTGCTCGCTGCCGTCGTGCAACGGGCGCCAGATGCCCGTTTGGGGCATCTGGGGGCCCGATTGGCACGGGAGCACCACGACTGTGCTCGGGAGGGGACAGGCCCGCGATCGGTGCCCACCGATCGTCGGGCTAGCGTCCAAAACAGACGCACTCTTTCCCCTCCGCCGCCCGGCAAGATGAAGCTGCCACGTCTTGCTGGGCGGCTGAGGAGAAAGACGCCAACTGCGCATGCGTGGGTTGGCGTTGTCCAACCTGCTGGGAGAGTCTCGCATATTGTGGTGGCCTGCTGCGACCTCCAGAACATCACTCAGCAGAGAGTCGACATGCTGGAGGGCGAGGATGAACAGCAGGCCTCGTCCAATGAGGAGGATGCAGGGAGGACAAGGATTGGCAGGGCATGAGGCCTGGGCAGGCATGGCCGGCATCCACGAGACACTCTAATCGTCTCCAGGTTCACCGACTAGGGGGCCTGACCAAGGACATGCCATGTCAGCCCTCCCTCCCCACCCCCGGCAGACCACTCCTCCCAGGAACACCCTCCCTGCACCATGCCCCCTCCCCCACATCCCCCACCATCTCACTATGGGGTGAAGGCCTTGAGACAGGAGAGAGGAGTGAGAGGCGCGGTGGTGTTTGAGCACCAACCCTGCGGGGGTAACTGGCACGAGCCCCATCCCTCCTCCGTCCTCGGGTATCTGATCGCCTCTGGGCTACTCCTTGGGACTCGGGTGTGAGTGGAGCTGACCCCTGAGGCTTTCCCGCCATCTGCCGCTGCCAGTCCTGGAGGCCTGCTCCCATCACGACCCGGGTCTCAATGCGCACGGCCATGGAGCACAGGGAGTGGATGACCACCCTCCAGGTCTATGCCACAACAATCAGTAACTGTGCTACCTCCCTCTGTGCTGCACCCGGGCAATCCGCCCATATCCACAGACATGGCCCGCTGTGACTGGGCCACGCTCTGGAGCGCCACTGCAATGTCCAGATGGCCTTGGTACATGGTTGCCTGGGACAGGACAGCCCTGTTCTGGGCCTCTGTCACCACCCGCACAGAGTGCCCCCGGCCTTGGACATCCTGACCCATGACTCCCAAGGCCTCCACCGCAGACACCACCCATGTGGTGGTACGCATGGTCGGCACCGCCTCCTGCTCTTGCAGGCAGTTGGACTCCTCCAACTGCACCTGCAGGTGCTGGATGGTTGCTGAAAACCCCTCATGTAGTCCCCGGCTCTGTGACTGCATCTACACCATCGACAGGGTCACCCTTTCCAGAAGCCCAAAACCCATCCGGAAGGCAGCTAGTCCCAGGAGTCGGGTCTCCCTCCGACTGTCTGCCTCCTCGTGGGTTCATACCTCCACCTGATGTGCCCGAGGAGCCTCTTTGCTGAAGTGCCCAGCTGAGGCGAGTATCTTTAGGATGGTGGAGGATGTGGACACTGCTGCGTCGGGAAGTCAGTGTCATCCCTGGACTGGCACTCCAAGGATGGTGTAGTTTCTGATGGTGGTGGTGACACACGTGCTATGGAAAATCGCAACTCAACGGGGTCTCACTTGCTCTACGATGCGACCTCCCTGTTGCCGATTGCCCACTCTCTGGGTCCAGTACCCACTGCTCCGCTGCGGTGAGAGACCCTCACCGCAGGGGTTGTGGGCTGCCTTTTCCTGGGAGGGGAAGTCAGAACGTGCACAGTATTAGGCAGTCGAACACATGCAGCACAGGAGTGGGTAGCTGGTCGCATTTGTGGCCAGGATACCCGGTTATGGAGGCCAGTATGGGTTGGCATGTGTGCAGGTTGGGGAGTGCACACACACTCCGGCGGGTGGGGCCTGGTTGCACTCCGGTTTGGGGGGGGGCGCTACGGATGTGTGGGATGGAGATAGGCGCCAGGGGCACCATGTTGGATACTCACCCTGGCCGCCCTGAGGCGGTCGTGCAGTTTTTTGCGGCACTGCTGGCCAGTCCTGGCAGTGAAGACCAAGGCGTTCATTGCTTCTGCCACCTGCGCCCAAGCCCGGTGCACCCAGCAACGAGTGGCAGCCTCCTTCCCACCCTGAGGTACAGGGTTGTCCACCTCTCTTTGACAGCGTCCAGTAGGGTGTCCAGCTCTGCGTCTGTGAACCGGTGTGCTGCTCTCAGTGCTGCCATCGTGTTGGCTGGGATGAGTGTGTGTGGGAGTGGAATGCTAATGTGTGGCTGCAACATGTCAGTCTCTCGAGTGTCATCCTGAATCCGGAAGATCCGACATCGTTTCTCATTGGAATCGACCGTGTTCCACGTGGTGCCGGTGCTAGCCCATTAACGGTTGTTGAATTGCTGCGGGAGCAGTGCCAATGTTTCATCCATAGAAGTCGATCGATTCTGTCCTGGCATCAACTCATCAGTCTCTGAAACGGAGAATCCACCCATGGAGTTTTACCATTTTGATTCAGCAAAAATGAAGATACAGCAATATATGGTGCACAAGAAAGGGTGCAAAGGAGATCCACCAGGATGTTGCTTGGCCTGGAGCGTTTCAGCTGTGAAGAGAGGCTGGATAGGCTGGGGTTGTTCCCCTTGGAGCAGAGAAGGTTGAGCAAGGATCTGATTGAGATGTACAAAATTATGAAGGACATAGATAGAGTAAGTAGGAAGAAATCTGTCCCCTTAGTCGAGAAGTAGTTAACCAGGGGGCATAGATTTAAAATAAGGGGCAGGAAATTTAGAGGGGATTTGAGGTCAATCTTTTTCACCCAGAGGGTGGTGGGAATCTGTATCTCACTGCCTGAAAGGGTGCAGGAACCCTCACAACATTTGAGAAGCATTTAGATGAGCACTTGAAACACCATAGCCTACAAGGCTGGAAAATGGCATTTGAATAGATAGATGCTTGATGGTCAGCATGGACGCAATGGGCCGAAGGGCCTCTTTCTGTGCTGTAAAACTATGCATCGAGATATTCAAGTTTAGATGACGGGTGATTTGTAGGGGAATTTGCAAGGGATGGTACTCACACATGCACTCACTGCCCTTATCCTTCTCAGTGGTGGAAGCTGCAGGTTTGAAGTTGCTGTCAAAAGAGCATTGTCAAGTTGCTGCAGTGCGCATGGCTGATAGTACACACTGCTTCCATGGTTCACTATGGTGGAGGAAGCGGATGTTTAAACTGGTGGAAGGGTTGTAGATCAAGTGGGCTATTTGACCTGGACCTTCTTTTCTGAGAAACAATAAATGGTGTTAAAATGGAAATCAATCCGTTCAGACTGCTAAATTTAGGGAACGTTTAATTATGAATGAACTGTGAAACTTTGAAAATACCAGACATATCTGTGGGATAGAGAAGTGCATCGAATAGAAATCTGTCTCTCTATTCATCAGCCCACAACTTGACATCCATGAAAGGAAACGGAGGCAGAATCTTGGCTGGTCAATGTTGAAATGGAATTTTTACCCCACAGAGTTAGACATTGTGAAAAACTGGATGATCAGCAAATAAATTCCAGTTTCTGCAATGGGCATTGTAACTTGAAGTTCAGAAAATACAATTATTTAAATCAGTTCTGAAGTTTGGCTCTCACTGTATAAACCATGCCAGCTGTGGTTCAGTGGCGAACACACTAATTTTTGAGTCGGAAAGATGTACCCCTTGAGTGAACACAAAATCTAGGCTGGAGATTGAGTAGCTGAGCCATTCATTGGGAAAGCCAGCCTGTAGATAGCCCCCAGATTGCCACGTATGCAACGTGTGAAACCACCCAACCAGAACCAACAGCCAGTAGCTAACCAGTGATGCCCACAATAAAATGAACAACAGAAGCACTATTTTAACCACATGCCTAAGTTTTAGGAGAAAACATCTCACATGGAACACATGTAAATGTACTTCATTGTTTACAGATTTACTTTACACCTAATGCCATTACGTAAGCAAGGCAATAAATTGCTCAACAACCAAAAAATACTCACGCCCTCTACATTTTGTCTTAGTAACAAATGCATGAAAAGAGTAAAGTACACATGCTGATGCCATGCGTAAAGATCACAAGACCAAAGATCGGAGTGTTGTAATTAAAAAAAATTCCTAACTAAAAAGGCAATTAGCCCCACTTCGATTCACAATGACATTTTAAAAAAGCACTGAATATCAGAATTATTACAGCACATAGGAAGGCCATTTGGCCAGCGTTTCTGCACTAGCTCCCTGAATGTGCAATTCACCTAGTGTCATTTTCCTGACTTCTTCGCATAACCCTACACTTCGTTCCATTCCAAATAAGCAAACACCAGCACTGACAGGCATCCAATCACAGCTAGCACCAGCAGACAGTCAATCACAGCTATCAGCACCACCGGCAGACAGTCAACCACAATTATCAGCACCACCAGCAGACAGTCAACCACAGCTATCAGCACCAACAGACAGTCAACCACAGCTAGCACCAGCAGCAGACAGTCAACCACAGCTAGCACCAGCAGCAGACAGTCAATCACAGCTATCAGCACCAGCAGCAGACAATCAACCACAGCTAGCACCAGCAGGCAGTCAGCCACAGCTCCAACCAACAGACAGTCAACCACAATTATCAGCACCACCAACAGACAGTCAACCACAGCTAGCACCAGCAGGCAGTCAGCCACAGCTCCAACCAGCAGACAGTCAACCACAGCTAGCACCAGCAGCAGACAGTCAATCACAGCTATCAGCACCAGCAGCAGACAGTCAATCACAGCTATCAGCACCACCAACAGACAGTCAACCACAATTATCAGCACCACCAACAGACAGTCAACCACAGCTAGCACCAGCAGGCAGTCAGCCACAGCTCCAACCAGCAGACAGTCAACCACAGCTAGCACCAGCAGACAGTCAACCACAGCTATCAGCACCAGCAGACAGTCAATCACAGCTACCACCAGCAGACAGTCAACCACAGTTATCAGCACCACCAGCAGACAGTCAACCACAGCTATCAGCACCAGCAGACAGTCAACCACAGCTACCACCAGCAGACAGTCAATCACAGCTAGCACCAACAGACAGTCAACCACAGTTATCAGCACCACCAGCAGACAGTCAACCACAGCTACCACCAGCAGACAGTCAATCACAGCTAGCACCAACAGACAGTCAACCACAGCTATCAGCACCAGCAGACAGTCAACCACAGCTATCACCAACAGGCAGTCAACCACAGCTATCAGCACCAGCAGACAGTCAACCACAGCTATCACCAGCAGACAGTCAACCACAGCTAGCACCAGCAGACAGCCAACCACAGCTATCAGCACCAGCAGACAGTCAACCACAGCTATCAGCACCAGCAGGCAGTCAACCACAGCTATCAGCACCAGCAGGCAGTCAATCACAGCTAGCACCAACAGACAGTCAACCACAGCTACCACCAGCAGACAGTAAACCACAGCTACCACCAGCAGGCACTCAATCACAGCTAGCACCAACAGACAGTCAACCACAGCTATCAGCACCAGCAGACAGTCAATCACAGCTAGCACCAGCAGACAGTCAACCACCTATCAGCACCAGCAGACAGTCAATCACAGCTACCACCAACAGACAGTCAACCACAGCTAGCACCACCAGCAGACAGTCAACCACAGCTATCAGCACCAGCAGGCAGTCAATCACAGCTACCACCAGCAGACAGTCAGCCACAGCTCCAACCATCAGACAGTCAACCACAGTTAGCACCAGCAGACAGTCAACCACAGCTAGCACCAGCAGGCAGTCAATCACAGCTAGCACCAGCAGACAGTCAGCCACAGCTCCAACCAGCAGACAGTCAATCACAGCTAGCACCAGCAGACAGTCAACCACAGCTAGCACCAGCAGACAGTCAACCACAGCTATCAGCACCAGCAGTCAGTCAATCACAGCTAGCACCAGCAGACAGTCAACCACCTATCAGCACCAGCAGTCAGTCAACCACAGCTAGCACCAGCAGTCAGTCAATCACAGCTAGCACCAGCAGACAGTCAACCACCTATCAACACCAGCAGGCAGTCAATCACAGCTACCACCAGCAGACAGTCAACCACAGTTATCAGCACCACCAGCAGACAGTCAGCCACAGCTATCAGCACCAGCAGACAGTCAACCACAGCTACCACCAGCAGACAGTCAACCACAGCTAGCACCAACAGACAGTCAACCACAGTTATCAGCACCACCAGCAGACAGTCAACCACAGCTGTCAGCACCAGCAGACAGTCAACCACAGCTATCACCAACAGGCAGTCAACCACAGCTAGCACCAGCAGACAGTCAACCACAGCTATCAGCACCACCAGCAGACAGTCAACCACAGCTATCAGCACCAGCAGACAGTCAACCACAGCTAGCACCAGCAGACAGTCAACCACAGCTACCACCAGCAGACAGTCAATCACAGCTAGCACCAGCAGACAGTCAACCACAGCTATCAGCACCAGCAGACAGTCAATCACAGCTACCGCCAGCAGACAGTCAATCACAGCTACCACCAGCAGACAGTCAATCACAGCTATCAGCACCAGCAGACAGTCAACCATAGTTATCAGCACCACCAGCAGACAGTCAACCACAGCTAGCACCAGCAGACAGTTAACCACAGCTAGCACCAGCAGACAGTCAACCACAGCTATCAGCACCAGCAGGCAGTCAACCACAGCTAGCACCAGCAGGCAGTCAACCACAGCTATCAGCACCATCAGACAGTCAACCACAGCTACCACCAGCAGATAGTCAACCACAGCTATTAGCACCAGCAGACAGTCAACCACAGCTACCACCAGCAGACAGTCATCCACAGCCACCACCAGCAGTCAACCACAGCTACCACCAGCAGGCATCCAATCACAATATCAGCACCACCAGCAAACAGTCAACCACAGCTAGCACCAGCAGACAATCAACCACAGCTAGCACCAGCAGACAGTCAACCACAGCTATCAGCACCAGCAGGCAGTCAATCACAGCTGTCAGCACCAGCAGACAGTCAACCACAGCTATCAGCACCAGCAGGCAGTCAATCACAGCTAGCACCAGCAGACAGTCAACCACAGCTATCAGCACCAGCAGCAGACAGTCAACCACAGCTATCAGCACCAGCAGACATCCAATCACAATATCAGCATCAACAGCAGGCAGTCAACCACAGCTAGCACCAGCAGACCTCCAATCACAATATCAGCACCAACAGCAGGCAGTCAACCACAGCTAGCACCAGCACCAGAATTAATCTATTCACAACTAACAGTACCACCACAAGCATCCAGCTAATCGCAGATAGCACCAGGCCAGCAGTTTGCCTGCAGGAGGCGAAGAATACCCACCAGTCAACTATCAAACAGCTATTAGATGTCAAGCAGCCAGAAAATGAGCTTCCATCCAATGAATCTTCCCATAGATTCATAGAATAATTACAGCACATAAGGAGGCTATTTGGCACATTGTGTCTATGCTGGCTCCCTACAAGAGCAATTCACCTCCTCTGTCTTTTCCCCCCAGCCTTGCAAATATATCCTCGTCAGATCATTAACCAATTCCCTTTGACAGCCATAATTGAACCTGCCCCCATCACACTCTTAGTCAGACCCTCACCATTCACTGCGTAAAAAGGTTTCTCATGTCACATTCCTATTTTACTCTATCCGGAACCCTCATGATTTTGAATACCTCTATTAAATCTCATCACAACTTTCTCTTCTCCAAGGAAAATAGTCCCAAATTTTCTAATCTATCTACGTAACTAAAGTTCCTCATTCCTGGAATCATTCTTGTGAATTTTTTCGACACTCTCTCCAATGCCATCACATCCTTCTATAAGTGTGGTGCAATGCTCCAGTTGAGGCCAAACCAGTGTTTTGTACTAATCCACAGCCAAACTTTAGAGATTATCAGCTTCACCCGATCACTTGAGAAATATTTGTTTCTGAGCCCAACTGTCCTTCACCGTCAAACGATTATCGACTAAATCCACTTCACTGATCGGGAATCGAACACAGGTCATGGTGATGAAAGCACCGACACCAAACCACAAGATCACCAGGGAACTGTAGCCGACCTTTAGAAACTAGCCAACCATTCTCATCAACAATTAAGACAATTGAAGGCAGCCACAACAGCCCATTGATAGCCAGAAGCTAGTTCACATCCAGACAACAGCCAGTCACTGGAGCAACAATGGAAAAGGAAATCATGGAAAAGGAAATCATACAATGATACAGCCCATGTCTGAGCCAGATCTTTGACAGAGATATCCAATTGGTCCCTGGCTCTTTATCGATAGCTCTGTAAAAACATTCTTCCTTTCAATACTTATGAATTTGGTTTTGACTGCGAGTGTGCAATCTTCTTCCACCTCACCTTTAAATCAGCACATTCCAGATTACATAACGTGCTGTCTAAAAATATCTGTCTCATGTCAGAGAATCACAGTATTCCTGCAGTGTGGAAGGAGGCCATCCGGCCCATTGTGTCTGCACCAACCCATTGAAAGGGCACTTTACCCATATCCGCTCCGCCCTATCCCGATAACCTAATCTGCACATCCCTGGACACTAAGGGGCAAAATATCACGGCCAATCCACTTAATGTGCACATCCTCTTTTGACTGTGGGAGGAAACTGAAGCACTCGGAGGAAACTCATGCAGACACAGGAGAACGAAAAAACTCCGCACAGACAGTGACCCAAGGTCAGAATTGAACCCGGGGTTCAGATACTTGCAGGTAAAGGCGTTTGCTACGCGACAGGTAGAGGGATTCCCTCTGCTGCCGTCGCAGGGGACGATGGACAGAGTGCTTTCGGGGGTGTGGGTCGGAGAGGGGAAGGTGTCTGACATCTATAAGGTAATGCAGGAGGTGGAGGAGTCGTCAGTGGAGGAGCTGAAGGCTAAATGGGAGGAGGAACTTGGGGAGCAGATAGAGGACGGGACTTGGGCGGATGCCTTGGAGAGAGTCAACTCTTCCTCCTCATGTGCGAGGCTTAGTCTCATCCAATTTAAGGTGCTGCACCGGGCCCACATGTCCGGGACTAGGATGAGTAGGTTCTTTGGGTGTGAGGACAGGTGCACCAGATGTTCGGGGAGTCCAGCGAACCACGCCCATATGTTCTGGGCATGCCCAGCACTGGAAGAATTCTGGAAGGGGGTGGCGGGGACGGTGTCGAGGGTGGTTGGATCCAGGGTCAAACCAGGGTGGGGACTCGTGATTTTTGGAGTTGCGGTAGAGCCGGGAGTGCAGGAGGCGAAAGAGGCCGGTGTCCTGGCCTTTGCGTCCCTAGTAGCCCGACGAAGGATTCTGCTACAGTGGAAGGATGCAAGGCCCCCAAGTGTGGAGACCTGGGTCAGTGACATGGCGGGATTTAGAAAATTGGAAAGGGTCAATTTTGCCCTGAGAGGATCAATACAAGGGTTCTATAAACGATGGCAGCCTTTTCTGGACTTCCTGGCTCAAAGATAGGTAACTTGGTCAATAGCAGCAGCAACCCGGGGGGGGGGGGGGGGGGGGGGGGGGGGGGGGGGGGGGGGGGGGGGGTGTTCCTTATTGTAGTGTCTATTCTGTAACTTTATATTGTGTTAATTTGCGTTGTTGTTAAAATACTGTGTTGTTCATGGAGGTGGGGCGCATGTTTATGATTGTTAATATTATTGTTATTTTTGGTATTTTACTATGGTGCGTTATTGTTGTATAAATTCAAAATTTTTCAATAAAAATTATTTAAAAAAAAAAGAATAAAAACAAAAGTAAAAAAAAAAGAATTGAACCCGGGTCCCTGGTGCTGTGAGACAGCAGTGCAACTGTCTCATGTCAACACTGGTTCTTTTGCCAAACACCGTAAATTTGCATGTAATGGGGGCAAGTGAGGGCAATAGGATTGAGTAGAGATTGTGGCATAGTGATAATGTCACTGGACTAGAAGTCCAGAGGCCCAGGTTTTTAGCCTGAAGACATGGGTTCAAATCCCATTGTGGCAGCTCGTGGAATTTGAATATAATTAATAAATTTGGACTATAAAGCTAGTCTCAGTGATGGAGACCATGAAACCATCATCATTTGTGGTGAAAAACCATCTGGGTCACTAATGAGCTTTAGGGAAGGAAATCTGCCATCTATACATACTTGTGATTCCAGACCCACAGCAAGTGGTTGACCCTGAACTGCCCTTTGGAGTTTTTTGATAAGCTGTTGAGAGTGGGGGGTTTGGAATCAGATTGAAGGAGAGTCTGAGGGAGAGACAGTGCTCCTGCTTCAACAGTGATTGAACGGAACTTTAATTTCCACCTACCTTATCCATCCATCCGCCACACACATGCGTGTACAACTTCCTTATATCCTGCTCCATCGTCATGAGTTCCCAGATCTGACAGAATTATCACCCTGACTGTGAGGCCGCCATCAGCCGACAGATCAACCTGGAGCACTACGTATCTTATGTCTACCTCTGCATGTCCTTCTACTTTGATCGAAATGACATTGCATTGAAGAATTTTGCCAAATTCTTTCTGGAGCAATCTCATTAAGAGCGTGAACATGCAGAGAAACTCATGAAACTACAGAACCAGGGAGGAGGGCGCATCATGATGAATGGGGAAGTGGCTTGGATGCAATGATGTGCTCTCTGGAACTGGAGAAGAGTGTGAACCAGTCACTTTTAGAATTGCATAAACTGGCTACAGACAGGAATGGCCCACATCTTTGTGATTTTTTAGAGACCCACTGCGTGGATGAACAGGTCAAATCTATCAAGCTACTGGGAGACCACATAACCAACCTGCGGAGATTGGCCGCTCCTGAAAACGGAATGGCTGAGTACTTATTTGACAAGCACACCTTGGGAAAAGACAGTGTTGAACACCTGGAGCGGGATTCTCCCCTACCCGGCGGGGCGGGGGGTCCCGGCGTAGCGGAGTGGCGCCAACCACTCCGGCGTCGGGCCTCCCCAAAGGTGTGGAATTCTCCGCACCTTTAGGGGTTAGGCCCGCGCCGAAGTGGTTGGCGCCACACCGACTGTCCATCTTGAACAGGTCCCTCCTGTCACAGAACTGGTCCAAATATCGCAGGAACACAAAACAGAACATAAGAACTAGGAGCTGGAGTAAGCCATCTGGCCCCTCGAGCCTGCTCCGCCATTCAATGAGACCATGGCTGATCTTTTGTGGACTCAGCTCCACTTTCCGGCCCGAACACCATAACCCTTAATCCCTTTATTCTTCCCTAAACACAGAACATACAGTGCAGAAGGAGGCCATTTGGCCCATCGAGTCTGCACCGACCCACTGAAGCCCTCATCCACCCTATCCCTGTAACCCCTCCTAATCTTTTTGGTCACTAAGGGCAATTTATCATGACCAATCCACCTAACCTGCACGTCTTTGGACTGTGGGAGGAAACCGGAGGAAACCCACGCAGACACGGGGAGAACGTGCAGACTCCGCACAGACAGTGACCCAAGCCGGGAATCGAACCCGGGACCCTGGCGCTGTGAAGCCACAGTGCTATCCTCTTGTGCTACCATGCTGCCCAATCAGTAGCCCTTCCTCCTGCACCATGTCTCTTTCGGCATGCATTAACCTGACACATCCTCCTACTTCTACTCCCGCTAACATATGGTATTGGAGTAATCCAGAGGTCACTTGAAGTCCTGTTTTTAAATTTGTTCTCGAGCTCCTTAAATTCTGACTGCAGGATCTCAATCCTCTACATCCCTATGTCATTCGTTCTAACATGGTGCATACTTTCTGGTTCTTCTTCCTCCTGCAGAATATTATGCACCCTCTTATCATGACACCAGGGAAACAATATACCGTACAGATCTCACATCAACTACCTGTCTGTTCCTCCGACTATTGAATGTCCAATTACTACTATTCCTCACTTTTCTATCCTTTTTGCAGTCCTGTGCCTCGTATGCCAGGCTCAAGACTGCACTCCTTCTAGATGTCACAAATCTCTTTGGTATTCAATGCTGAATATAATTCTGAGAGTGTCACACACCCGCAGAGGGGTTCTGCATTGCCTGCCTCATCATACATTCCCACATCCTTGTCACTCTGAACACTATCTGGCTGTGAGATAACCAACTCCTGGAACCACTTGTCTGCCCTGCAGTGAATCCAGCCATCCATCAGTTTCAAAAATCCACAGCGAGGATTCATGCAGCTAGAGGCAATTCCTGAAAACAGATGCCTCTGGGGCACATGAAGCATCCTGAAATACCCACGTGGCACAGGAATTGCAGGCTACAGGTCAAGCTGCCTCTCTATTTTAGTAACCAGCCTAAAATAAACTCCATAGATATAAGGTAGTTATTTATAGAATTGCTATTTTTGAACTTGTTTCTCAAAGCGAACTAACCAAAAGACCATATTAATTTACTCAAGATTAACAAGAACCACTGAGATGCTGAACACAAATTCCTAAATATTAAATGTCTATATACTTAACCTCGATACTTATGTGAGAATCCTTAGGGTCTGCCATTCCACTCATTTGCCTCCTTTCTACAGAATTACTATCATCAACAAATTCCACTCTGTTTGCAAGCTACTCAGCTATGTCCCCAAATTCTGTGACTAAGTTCTCCAGTCTCTATCATTGCTTCCTGTAGTACCATTCTAGTAAATCAGTTCTGCATTCTTTCTGTGGCCTCAACATCCATCCTAAAGTGTGGTGATCAAAATTGGACAAAATTGAGCAAAGGAGGACCAAGAAACTGATTAAGAAAGGGAAAAGGAAAATATGAAGTAGGACAAATGTGGGCACGTTACAGATGGGCACAGGAAAATTTATAGTGGAGAACAGGAAAATAGCAGAGAAACTAAACTTTGGGTCTGTCTTCACAGAAGAAGATACAGAAAATCTCTCAGAAATTATCAGCAACCAAGGGACTTGTGAAACTGGTCCCAAGGAACTAAAATAAATTAGTATTTGTAAAGAGGTAGTACTTGAAAAGTTAACTGGATTAAAGGTTTATAAATCCGCTGGACTAGATGGGCTTCATCCCAGAGTGTTGAAGGAGGTGTCTGGAGAGATAATGGATGTGGTGTATTTGGATTTTCGGAAAGGTTTTGATAGGGTCACTCACAGGTAGCAAATTAAATGAAAACACCTGGGATTGGGGAAAACATACTAGTACAGTTTGAGAATTGGTTACCAGACAGAAAGCAGAGAGTAGGAATAAATGGATTATTCTCAGGATGGCAGGCTGTTGTTATGAGTGGGTACCATAAGGATCCATACTAGTTCAACACTTGATCAAAATCTGTAGAAATTATTCAGATATGGGGTCCAATTGGAATATCTCCAAATTTACTGATGACAATAAACTGGTTGGGAATGAAAGCTGTGAGGAAGAAGCAAAGGGACTTGGGCAGGCTAAGTGAATGGGCTAGAACGTGGCAGCTAGAATATAATGTGAATAACTTTGGGAAGGCAGAGTATTTTGTAAGTGATGAGAGGTTGGGAAGTACAGTGTCCAAAGGGACCTTGGCGTGTTGTTCATGAGCTGTTAAAGGTTAGCATACAGGTACAGCAAGCAATTAAGGAGGTGAATTGCATGTAGACCATTATCACGAGGGGATTTGAGTACAGAAATCAGGATGTCTTACCGCAGTTGTATAGAGCCTTGGTAAGACTTCACCTGAAATATTGTGCACAGTGTTGTTATAGGGGTGCAATGGAGGTTCACCAAATGAGGTGTAAATGCGTTGGAAGCAGTTCAGAGAAGATTTATCACGCCAACACCTGGAATCGGGGGATTACCTTGGGCGGGATTCTCCGGGAACGGCGCAGTGGAGTGGCGGGAACCACTCCGGCGTCGGGCCACCACAAAAGGTGCGGAATCCTCCGCACCTTCAGGGGCTAGGCCGGCGCCGGAGTGGTTTGCGCCCCGCCGGCCGGCGTGGAAGGCCTTTGGCGCCGCGCCATCCGGGGCCGAAGGGACACCGCCGGCGGGCGTGGGTCCGCACATGTGCAGGAGCGTCAGCGGCTGCTGATGTCATCCCCACGCATGTGCAGGGGGGGTTCACCTTCACGCCGGCCATTGCGGAGGCTTACACGGCCGGCGCAGAGGAATGGAGTGCCCCCACAGCACAGGCCCGCCCGTGGATCGGTGAGGCCACCGTGGGGGAACCCCCCCCCCGGGGCCAGATCACCCCCCCCCCCCCACAGGACCCCAGAGCCCGCCCGCGCTGCCAGGTCCCACCGGCAAGGGACCAACTCCAATTTACGCCGGCGGGACCTGCATAGAACGGGCGGGACTTTGGCCCATCACGGGCCAGAGAATCGCTTGGGGGGGGGCCTGCTGACCGGTGCGGTGCGATTCCCGCCCCCACCAAATCTCCGGTGCCGGAGAATTCGGCAGCCGGTGGGGGCGGGATTCACACTGCCCCCGCCGATTCTCCGACCCGGCGGGGGGGTCGGGGAATCCTGCCCCTTATGAGGAAAGGTTGGACAAGCCAAGCTTATATCCACTGGAGTTTAGAAGAGTGAGAGGCAACTTGATTGAAACATATAGGATGTTAACATGGTGCATGGGGAGAGGATGGCTTGGATTTTCGACTCTCGTTTGGATCGGGCGGGTTTGACGACGAGAGCAAAGTTGCATTTCACATTGACATAAAAATAGGAAGCACTCCCTCCTCCTTCCATCAGTGGTGGGTCGCATTTCCTGCCATTCACCGTCAGGAAACTACTTGTAATACATTAGCATATCATTATCGAGCCCATATGTTCAAACCGCAATGTCAAAAATGCATCCACGGTGGCGTGATGTTAAAATGGCGCGATGCACAAATGGTCTCAGAAGGTATGCACCTGGTGAGCTGAACTCTAAGGGCAGCTTGGTGACAAGTGCAAGTGCTCAGAGGGGAAGAGGATGATGCTAGGACAGAGTCAGAGGGTGCACCCTCTGAATGTTTCCTGGTCTGCTCGCTGTGTGCTGGCAAGATGCTGAGCTGATGTTGGAGCCGGTCAGCAATACGTCATGGAACCCGTCCCTTCCTGACTTCTTTTTCTTCAAGGCCGATGCAGGGCATCGTCAATGTCATTTTCCCGCCCTGCATCGGCCTTTGCTGATATCAGAGAAAACTTCATCTGATGTTTCCTCTTGGTAGAGAATCTAGAATTAGGGGTCACTGTTTGAAAATAAAGGGCCGCCCATTTAAAATGGCGCTGAGATTAAATTCTTTTCTCTCAAGAGGGTCATGAGTCGTTGGAATTCTCTTCCTGAGAAGGTGCTGGAGGCAGAGTTTTGAATTTTTTTTCGCCACTTTTTAGTGTGTACCATCTACAAGATGGCCGACCGAAACTCACCAAGGGTCCTTTGACAGCCCCCTTTTTCAAATTTATTTACGGTACGTGGATGTCGCTGGCTAGGCCAGTATTTATTGTCTATCCCTATTTACCCTTGAGAAGGTGGTGGTGAGCTGCCTTCTTGAACCCCTGTGCTGTAGAAAGAGAGTTAACGATTCAAGTCCAATCTGATTAATCTTCTACCAAAAATGAATCATATTGGACTTGAAAGGTCAACTCTGTTCTTCTCTCCACAAATGCTGCCGGGCCTGCTGAGTTTTTTTTCCAGAACTTTTTGTTTTATTTCATTAGCTTAGGTTTCTGAATTACAAATATTGTAACATACCACCACCATACCAATCAGTACTGCCAAAATCAGTTCTGCTGCTGGATATGGAAGCTTCTATTTGATTCTTAATAAGAACATAAGAACATAAGAACTAGGAGCAGGAGTAGGCCATCTGGCCCCTCGAGCCTGCTCCACCACTCAATTAGATCATGGCTGATCTTTTGTGGACTCAGCTCCACTTTCCGGCCCGAACACCATAACCCTTAATCCCTTTTTTCTTCAAAAAACTATCTATCTTTACCTTAAAAACATGTAATGAAGGAGCCTCAACTGCTTCACTGGGCAAGGAATTCCATAGATTCACAACCCTTTGGGTGAAGAAGTTCCTCCTAAACTCAGTCCTAAATCTACTTCCCCTTATTTTGAGGCTATGTCCCCTAGTTCTGCTTTCACCCGCCAGTGGAAACAACCTGCCCGCATCTATCCTATCTATTCCCTTCATAACTTTAAATGTTTCTATAAGATCCCCCCTCATCCTTGTAAATTCCAACGAGTACAGCCCCAGTCTACTCAACCTCTCCTCATAATCCAACCCCTTCAGCTCTGGGATTAACCTAGTGAATCTCCTCTGCACACCCTCCAGCGCCAGTACATCCTTTCTCAAGTAAGGAGACCAAAACTGAACACAATACTCCAGGTGTGGCCGCACTAACACCTTATACAATTGCAACATAACCTCCCTAGTCTTAAACTCCATCCCTCTAGCAATGAAGGACAAAATTCCATTTGCCTTCTTAATCACCTGTTGCACTTGTAAACCAACCTTCTGTGACTCATGCACTAGCACACCCAAGTCTCTCTGAACAGCGGCATGCTTTAATATTTTATCGTTTAAATAATAATCCCGTTTGCTGTTATTCCTACCAAAATGGATAACCTCACATTTGTCAACATTGTATTCCATCTGCCAGACCCTAGCCCATTCACTTAACCTATCCAAATCCCTCTGCAGACTTCCAGTATCCTCTGCACTTTTCGCTTTACCACTCATCTTAGTGTCATCTGCAAACTTGGACACATTGCCCTTGGTCCCCAACTCCAAATCATCTATGTAAATTGTGAACAATTGTGGGCCCAACACGGATCCCTGAGGGACACCACTAGCTACTGATTGCCAACCAGAGAAACACCCATTTATCCCAACTCTTTGCTTTCTATTAATTAACCAATCCTCTATCCATGCTACTACTTTACCCTTAATGCCATGCATCTTTATCTTATGCAGCAACCTTTTGACAAAAGCTTCCATTAATTACAGAGACAATCCTGACTCATGACAACAAAAACATTAATCTGAAAACACCAGCTCCATTATAACCTAGATATCCAACTCTTTTAATATCAGTCACTGACTTTCCAATGTTTCCTTATTATTTACTGAAAGCACACTCCAGCCCAACTAAATTCAGAATCTCTTATTTTATCAATAAAATTGGAGCCATTAAAGCTGCGGCACAATGCAGACCTCATCAGTATCGGATGTCCTCCAAGTTTTCCAAATCAAATGATAAGTGTGTTGTTCGGCTTATTTGGAATCAAGACCATCAAAAGATAAATAAAACCAAAGGAGCCTGGGAAGGACAAAATCTAGATCAAAGGATTCCAGTATTTCTGAAAAAGGTTTTGCATTTCTTTTTCCATGCTTACTCACAAACACATGAAATGAAAATGAAATGAAATTAAAATCGCTTATTGTCACAAGTAGGTTTCAATGAAGTTACTGTGAAAAGCACCTAGTCGCCACATTCCGGCGCCTGTTCGGGGAGGCTGGTACGGGATTTGAACCCTCGCTGCTGGACTGCCATGGTCTGCTTTAAAAGCTAGCTATTTAGCCCAGTGTGCTAAACCGATGCAATGGTGTAATTTGCTTGTAGATTCGCTGTAAGAGTGACATATAACTCTTTCTTATTCTCAAGGAATGATTTGTCAAATATTTTAATGGAGGCTGTAACTTCAGAATTATTTTTGGCAATTATTCTGGACCTGTATTTAGTTTAATTGCATGACATTCCTCTATCTGCTATTTTAATGGATATGATAAGTGGAATTTTCCAGCCCACCCATCCACGGCAAGTTTAATGGTGGGTGTGGGGCAATTTTGTGGGAGCTGAAAAATCGTTTCTCGCCAAGATAAAATGGAAATGTGGACTTGCCCTCCCACCCGTCATGGCGGGTCACCATTCCCATCAGAAGCCTCCATGAAATCATGTTAAGATAAGATGAAGGCCCAAGTGGAATCATCCCTCTGTGACATTATCATAAATGTAAGAACTGCAAGGGTTAATGAAATGTCTAAATCAACCACTAGGGGGAGCTAGAGTTACAACTATATAAGGCATTAATGCTAATTCTTGTGGGGAGAGAAGTTAAGGAGATAGCTGGAGTACAGACTGAAGGAAAGATAGTGTGAGTGAGAGCAGATCATAGTTAATGTTATAATGTAGAAATTAGTGGCAGATTATACGAGTGTAGATTATATGTTAATTATCAACTGTATTATAAATGTCGAATCCAATTAAATAGTGTTAATACATTTACAGCTTTGTTCAATTTAATAGCTATTTGTGGTCTTTGTGAACACTACGCCAAGCACCCTGAATTTAGCAACACAAAGAACACCACACACCCGAGTCCGCCTGTCCTCGGCACCAGTGGGGTATCATAGAAACATAGAAATTAGGAGCAGGAGGAGGCCTGCTCAGCCATTCATTATGCTCATGGCTGATCATCCAAATCAATAGCCTGATCCCACCTTCCCCCCCATATCCTTTGTTCCCTTTGCCCCAAGTGCTGTATCGAACTGCTTCTTGAAAACATACAGTGTTTTGGCCTCATGCTGGTCTGGAACACATGGTCTAGGGGCAGCACGGTAGCATGGTGGTTAGCATAAATGCTTCACAGCTCCAGGGTCCCAGGTTCAATTCCCGGCTGGGTCACTGTCTGTGCGGAGTCTGCACGTCCTCCCCGTGTGTGCATGGGTTTCCTCCGGGTGCTCCGGTTTCCTCCCACAGTCCAAAGATGTGCGGGTTAGGTGGATTGGCCATGATAAATTGCCCGTAGTGTCCTAAAAAAAAAGTAAGGTTAAGGGGGGGTTGTTGGGTTACGGGTAGAGGGTGGATACGTGGGTTTAAGTAGGGTGATCATTGCTCAGCACAACATCGAGGGCCGAAGGGCCTGTTCTGTGCTGTACTGTTCTATATCTATATAACATCCGGACTAACGTGATATGCACATGTTGGACTTACCTGCAAGAAGGCCCCCGCCCCCCCCCTTCCTCTCCCCCCTCTGCCCCCCATTGTAAGAAATTCCATTCACATCGGTGTGAAAGTAAACTGGCCTGAATTACGACTGGTCTCCCACAGTGTCATCTGGTAGGCAGACCTCCCAAAGGAGCTCGGGTCAGTGCTTCCTGCAGGGAGATGGTCATGCTTGGGCACTGCCCCTACCATTGCCAAATACAAGTAAAATTCTGTCGTAAGACCAAGATTTTCAGCTCCCTTTATCATCGGACAGGTTTGGCAACGGGAGCAGGAATTATTATGAGAAGGTCAAAGTAACATTTTACGTCGGTGTGAACTCCTCCTCCAGTGGCTTCGACTTCGAAAGCAATGCTAGTCCCTCTAGAACACCTCAAACACCTTATTAATCTGTTCCGGAGTCACCACCCACTACCCACTACCCTGTCTTGTCCCGCACCTAAACTATCTCCCTCACTGTGGCCTCCCTACGGAGCTGACCTTCCTTCTTCCCATACTCATAAACAGCCCCCTCATCAATCGCAACTGACAAACAGCTTTCCCCATGGACAACAGGTCAAACGTCGTCTGCAACTCCTTCCTCTTTGCCAGGAAGCCCGGGCCCGGGTCCCCCGCGTACCTCTCATCCACCTCCAAAATCTCTTCTATCAGTCATTGCCGTTCCTCCCTTTCCTCCCTATCCACTTTAGTCTTAAACAAGATCACCTGCCCTCTCACCACCACCTTCAGAGCCTTGCAGACTACTGACTGACACCACCCCCATGCAATGTAACCCTCTGCAATCACCTTCCCACCTTGTCACAGAAACTCTGATCTGCCAGTAACCTCACATCCATTTTCCACTCTGGCCTCCAATACCACATCCATCCAATGCGCAGCGTGATCCGAGATCACAGTTGCCAAATACAGCCTTTGCCACAACAAAGAAGTCAATCCTCAAAAACACCTTGTGCACCGGGAAGAAAAAGGAGTACCCCTAGCCCTCGGGTGTAAAAATCACCACAGGCCCACTCCCCCCCCATCTCCCTCATAAGCCCTGCCAGCACTTTTGATCCCCGCTCCCCAACCGGGTCAGTAAGCGTAGGTGGGACCTGTGCACCCTCAGTTCCAGCACTATGTTCCAATTCCCCCCGACTATTAGCTCATGAGTATCCAGATCCAGGATGGCACCCAATCTTCTCTTCACAAACCCCGCATCGTCCCAATTGGGGCCACATATGCTTACCAACATCGCCAACCTCCCCATCAATGCATCCGTCACTATCACGTACCTACCCCATTGATCAGCCACTATCTTCTCCATCTGAAACCTCACCCTCTTGCTCACCAAAATCACCACGCCCTGAGTCCTAATATCAAACCCTGAATGAAACACCTGACTTACCCACCCCTTCCTAAGCCTCACCTGATCCTTCACTCTCAAATGGGTCTCCTGCAGCATCACCACATCAGCTTTTAAACTCTTCCAGTGCATAAAAACTCTTGCTCTCTTCACCAGTCCCTCTAATCCCCTCACGTTCCTCGTCACTATTCTGACCGGTGTATCTCTCATACCCCCCACCCCCCCCACCTCCATCCCTCCTATTCGCCATCACCATTACCCAGGCCCTGCCTATCTGACAAGGCCTGTCCCGTTGAACACCTCCTCCCTCCCAGAAACCTCCATCCACTTCCTCTTGCAAACACCACACCCAGAATCGATCTCCTCCCCCCACAATTCACACCTCCCAGGTCCATCGAAACCTGCTCGACCGGGCTCCAACAACCACGGCCCCTCCCCCCACCACACTCCCGTTCACTAGCCAACCTATGTTTGCCAGTGCAGTGGCGCCTGCTGGCGACCTCCTCCTCCCCTCCCCCTCCTCAGCCCCACGTGCCCAAAAACCCACCTCCCTTAAACCAAGAAACAAAAAAGAACCGCACCCATAAAGAAGAAAGAAAACCAAAACGCGTGTAAACAAACCCTCTCATTCAAGAGACAGAAAACAAAACCCCAATCAAATAGAAAACCCTCAATAAGAAAAATACAATCTGTGTCTCCACCAACCAAGACCAAATCCCAACTCTCATCTCAGTCCCAGCTTTCAGCCTTAACAAACGCCTCCACCGTCTCAAAATAAAAATCCCTCAAGTTGTGCGTCACTCCCAGCTTTGTTGGGTCGACCATTATGAATCTCACTTCGCTGCCATACAATGCCGCCTTCACCCAAAGGCCGCCGCCTTCTCCGCCATCAGGACTTGGTATATTCGCATACTAACGCCTTCCCACTTCACCTCTCCTCTCTGCTTCGCTCAGCTCGAAACCTTCTCCCGCACATGGTAGCTGTGAGAGCAGACTATAACTGTCCTTGGTGGCTGATGTGCATTGGCTTCGGCCTGAGCGACCGATGTGCCCTGTCCAACTCAGTAGCGGGAGGATTCTTTCCACTCCCACATAATAATAATCTTTATTGTCACAAGTAGGCTTACATTATCACCGCAATGAAGTTACTGTGAAAAGTCCCTAGTTCCCACATTCCAGCGCCTGTTCGGTTTCAGAGAGAGAATTCAGAATGTCCAAATTACCTAATAGTACACCTTTTAGGACTTCTGGGAGGAAACCGGAGGACCCGGAGGAAACCCACACAGACACGGGAGAACATGCAGATTCCGGACAGACAGTGACCCAAGCAAGAATCGAACCTGGGATCCTTATTTATATAGTTTCCTGGATTATCCCTGCTACATTTCGTATACAGCGGTACCACATTAGCTATTCTCCAGTCCTCTGGCATCTCACCTATAGCCAATGAGGATACAAAGATGTCAGTCAAGGTCCCAGCAATTTTCTACCTTGCTTCCACTGGGTGGCAGGATGTCCTTCCAAGTACAGTACATCCTGGAGGACCAGAGTTTGGTGTTCCTTCCGTTTATACATGGGTGCTTATGGAGACATTGCTCTTTGAACAGGGTAGTGACAGCCATGTGCCAGAAGCCTCTGGTGGGCACTTTTCCTTTGTCTGCATCACCCTTGAAACTTTGCGGAGAGAGCATTGCCTTGGCATTACAGAAGACTAATTGCATGATCCATTATCAGCTATGACTATCCACTCAGGAGGATGGAGGTTTGCAGTCGCGAGTTGACTGCTGTCCACCTCCTCTATCCCTCTCTTCATCCATGTCTGACTGCAGAAAATGGCAAATGGCACAGAATATATCACAGCTCCACACCTCGCTGGTATTTTGATGTTATGAGACCCATGAGTCAGCAACAAATGTGCTGCAATGCAAGCTTCACCATGGAGAGAACACAAGCAAACAGCTTTGACATCTTGTTGCCTCATAATTATTCGGGTGTCCCTTGAGTTGGACACTTATGCTGTCCTTGAACTCCACCCACCTGAAAAGATCCTCCAACTAATCTGAGGATTCGCGTGTCCAGAGCAACTGTGTTGTCACAAACAGCCTTAAGAAAATGGTGCGTGTAATTGTTCAGACATGTTCGACACTCATGTCACCCACCGACTTCAACCCATCACCATAGACCAATTGAGTATCACCATATCTCTCCCTTCTGTTGCCCTTGAACCTCCTTGTTTCCCTGGACCCTATTACTATCCACCTATACATGCCTTTCATCACCTCAGAGTAGACACCTATTCCAATCCCATGTTCATTCTGAAACTGCCTCTGCTTATTATCCCCCTCCTTAGCCCACTCAATGAGACCATCCTCTGCCTTTGCCCCGCCACCCTACTGCAATCCACTTCCCCCTCTGACTGTTCCTCCAACCACCAAAACCCTGAGTTCTACCCCCCACCCCCTAGCACGCCACCTTTGACACCAGAGACACCACCCTCGAAAATACTCAACGTCCCAGCGTCTATGTACCTCAAAATGAAATGAAGCTTGCCAGGTCCACGCCACGTTGGTACAGTTGGGAATTTTAATAATATGCTGTTGGAGTACTTAATTTGAAGGGAGAACACAATTCCTGTGTGTTGGCCTTTTAATGAGATGTAGATGCAGCACGAGGGAACTAAGGTTCACATTAGATTAAAAGAAGAAACAGGGGGCGATTCTCCGCTCCGCGGACCAAGTGCCCACGCTGTCGTAAAAGCCACCGCGTTTCACGACGGCGCGAATAGGGCCCGGGCACGACCTATTCTGGCTCCCAGAGGGGGCCAGCATGGTGCTGGAGCGGTTCACGCCACTCCAGCGTCCTTACGCGGTGCCAAATGGGCACCGTGCCAACCCACGCATGCACAGTTGGGGCAGCTCAATCCTGCGCAGTTGGGCTGCGCCATCCTGTGCATCCATGGCGAACTACTTACATGCGCCGGCCCCGACGCAAAATGGCGTGGGTGTTCAGGGGCCGGCCGCGGCGAAATGTAGGCCCGGAGGGGAGAGGCCGGCCCACCGATTGGTGGGCCGCGATCGCAGGCAAGACCACATCGAAGGCTCCCCCCGGTGAAGGAGCCCCCCTGCCCCCCGCCCCCCCACAGGCCGCCCCCGAGCGTTCTTGCAGAGTTCCCGCCGGCAGCGACCAGGGATAGACTACACCGGCGGGACCCTGTCGTGTCGGAGCGGGCACTCGGCCCATCCGGGCCAGAGAATCGCTGCTCGCCGTTTGTGGCGATTCTCCGAGCGGCACGGCGCGATTTGCGCGGCGCTGGTTTCGGCAGGGTGGGAGAATCGCGTGCAGGGGTTGGGGCAGCGTGGCGCGACTCGCGTGGCACCCCTGCCGATTCTCCCACCCGGCCAGGGGAGGGGGGGAGAATACCACCCATAATGTTACGAAAATCGGGACCGGACTTTCAAGCAAGTTTGGGAAAACGTGTGTTGGGCCCATACGCAGCTTCTGAGATATGAGCCTGCCTCCAAACCTCAGTGGCGACATATTTGTGTTACAGAGAGACACATGGGCAGGAAGAGATTGGTTTTAAAAGCCACAATGCAGTGTGGGAGGAGTGGGAGTGTGGAGGTGGGCTGGTTGGAATGTCCTGTTTCTCTGGGTCAGCAGCCCAGCTCTCAAAATCATTATTTTGCCCCAAAACCTCACCCTTCATATACACATCCACTCTCACACTATCTAAGCCCTCTCTACGTCTCCTCATACCACCTCCATACCCTCTCATACTCCAAGGCTGCCTCCATGCCCACTCACACTCCTCAATAGCCTCTTGATTCCTTCTCATCCTCCACCGTGCCCCAATAATGTCTTTATGTATCTTCTATAGATTGACCAGTATTCACTATGGGTAGACCCCAGGATGTCTTTGAACTGGAGGAGTAAGCTGCTGGAAATCACCATCTGAAACAAAGAATATTTTTTTCCCTTTACTCAAGTTTTTTTTAACGTCTTTCATCCCCTCTGTTTTTGGCTATCTTGTGTGTGTGTGTGGAGGGTGGGGGGGGGGGGGGGGCAAGTTAAAGTGGGGAATTAGAAAATAGTTAGCCAGTTGTATTTTCTGCGCATTGCATGATATCTACTGTTATAAATATACTGTAATTGTGTTTCAATTTACAAACCTGGTGACTGTAATTATTGGGCAGCCAAGGGTCAAAGACGTCAGATATTTTTCTAAGGATTATTATTTAATTAAATTATGTTGTGACACCGGGTCAAGAGAGGCTGGAATTGACTGCGCACTAGCCCAGGGTGTAATAACATTGGGAGAGTTTCAAAAAACAGTAAAGGTGAATACGTTAATAAAATAGAACACAAGGTTAAACTGGCCAGCAGTATAAAAATGGATTGTGAGAGCTATTATAAGTATATAAATAGGAGGTCTCTTGAAGGCAGAGACAGGAGAGATTAACTTGGGAATAGGGAACTGAAAGAAACATTGAACAAATATTTTGTGCCCATTTCCATAGTGGAAGACACAAATTACAGAGCAGAAATAGGGAATAATGAAGAGACGAATAGAAGTGATGGTAAGTAAAATCAGCAGAGAAAAAATGTTACAGAGACTTAAGTACGCAAAGTCAACCTGGTTTTCTGAAAAGGAAACCGTGTTTGGCAAACATATTAGGGTTTTTAAAGGATGTAACTAGTTTGGTAGATAAGAGGAACCAGTGGGTGTAGTATACTTGGATTTTTAAAAGACATTTGATAAAGTGGCACATGCAAGCCTGGGGTTCATAGATTTGCAACATAGTAGAACCATAGAATATCTACAGTGCAGAAGGAGGCCATTCGGCCCATCGAGTCTGCACCGATCCTCTGAAAGAGCACCCTACCTAGGCTCACTCCCAGCCCTGTCCCAGTAACTCCACCTAACATGCACATCCCTGGACACTAAGGGGCAATTTTACCATGGTCAATCCACCTAATCTGTACATCTTTGGACTGTGGGAGGAAACCAGAGCACCCAGCGGAAACCCACACAGACACGGGGAGAAAGTGCAAGCCCCACACAGTCAGTCAACCAAGGCCAAAATCGAACCTGGGTCCCTGGTGCTGTGAGGCAGCAGTGCTAACCACTATGCCACCATGTCACCCTGAAGTAATACAGATGGAGGATTAGTTAAATGGCGCAAAGCAGAGAGTAGGGATAAACGTGGCATTTTAGAGTTGGCAGACTGTCACTAGCTAGGATCAGTGCTGCGGCCTCAGCTAAAAACAATTCGAATTAATACTTATATTATTTTGCAGATTATTAAATTTGCAAGAGTTATTCTGAGGGAGTGAAACTCCACACATATAAAATTAGTTTTTCAAACTCAGAGGTTGTTTGCAAGTAATTATGGGCTGCAATTTACCTGCCCTCCCAGGCTTGTATTTTTTTTGGGGGGGAAATGGGGTGCTCATCCCACCACCCCACCCACCCCCAAGTTCACTCCAATAATACGGAAATTGGCAGCCAGCAGGCCATATTTAAATAGGTAATCAAGGATCATTTGGCTTAAAATGTTTGGTAGGGACAGTTGGGTGGGAGTGGGCAGCCCAATTTTTAAAATACGTTATTCAAAGGGCAGGAAGCAAATGGGGGGGATTCTATCTTTGAAGGCTGTCCTTTATGGATCAGGGACAGCCCTCCCCCTTTGATAGAAACCCCATTTTTTCCTTCTTGCCTGCAGCCTTAAGCCCACCCACCCAACAGTTTTCCGGCCCAAATCCTTCCTGTATTTGCCTGTTTCCGGGATACATTGCTCCTTCTTCTTCTTCTTGTTACAGTCCCAACAGCGTTCACTGATGCACTCTTGACACCGCTGGAACCAGCACCCAATCGGTGCTCCCGGGTGCAGGACTTGCTTCCCAGTGAGCGGCAGACGATCCACTTGGCCCTTGTTTAGCTTGTCGGCGGCATGTTAGTGCTGTGGAGTTGACTACATACCAATTTTGCTTCCGAGAGGGTTAGCCATTTGCCCCCCCCCCCCTTAATATTCAGCCACTTGACTTAGCATAATGTAAAACCTCAGTTGCACTTTCTTCAACAAGGCTTATATTTTGAGCCATTACGTTGAAACTCACATAATTGATTCTGTGTTGATTGCATCTGTGAAGATAGCACCCTGTAGAGGAGCAAGAACTTCCGGCAAATTCCAGATACCTACATTTAATGGTGCAGGTGTGGACACCAGGAGCTGTCAGTTTTACACAGTATTGACAATTTTGTCGTTATTAGAATTACAGGCTGAAATTCTCTGGCTGTTGCGGTTCACTTTCCCAGCCATGATGCGGAGATGCCGGCGTTGGACTGGGGTGAGCACAGTAAGAAGTCTTACACCAGGTTAAAGTCCAACAGGTTTGTTTCAAACACGAGTTTTCGGAGCGAATCCTGAGGAAGGAGCTGCGCTCCGAAAGCTCGTGTTTCAAACAAACCTGTTGGACTTTAACCTGGTGTTGTAAGACTTCTTACTGTACTTTCCCAGCAACAGTGCACCCTCGGCAGTGCGTTTCCACGTGGCGTGGGGTAGCTTGAATAGGAAATCCCATTGACAAGCAGCGGAAGTATAAAATCCCGCCGCCACGGAAACGGCACGCCACCAAGCAACACGTGGCTGGGGACCGGAGAATCCTGCCCACAATTTCTGGACCAATGTCTATTGCAAACAAACAGCAAATGGTGGACACTCCTGCAACTACTATCAGTGGTTCCTTTAGTATATCAACTGATCAACTGGCTGCAGACACAGGAGATTGCAGCACCGTCGGAATGAGAATCCCAGTCCTGTACAAATCCATGGTAAGTTAAGCATTAGCAAACATCTCACGTATACAGTCACTGGTGAGAAATATGAATGTCACTAGGAACTGATGACAAAAGAGAAATGAAGACAGATACCAGTTTGATTTCACAGGAGAGGAGTTAAAACTTACTGGTGCATGTATCGTAATTACCTCCATTCGTGGAATATTGCCATGTGGGTTCTCCTGATATGGAGAAGACTATACATCACAGGAGGCTCCAATGAATTTGATTGTTTTTAAAAAATGTATTTTATTACAAACGTATATGAAAAGTTACAACGCATACAAAATTCAGGAAACAAGCGTCCCAACAAACATCTATATAGTTTGTACAATTTTCCCCCCTTTTTCACCCTCCCCCTTCCCCACTCACACCCCCACGACGAACAACCTCTCACACACGGTCACAAAAATCCCCCACCTCACCTCAAAACCCTTCGCTGAATCTCTTAACTCATATTTAATCTTATGCAGCCGAAGAAAGTCATATAAGTCACCCAGCCAGGCTGGTAGCTCCGGCGGTGTTGCTGACCGCCACGCCAATAAAATTCAGTGCTGGGCAATTAGACAGGTGAAGGCCACAACATCGCCCTTCCTCCCCTCCATCAGCTCCGGCTTCTCCGATACCCCAAACATTGCCACCAAAGGGTACGGCCTAACCTCCTTCCCCACTACCCTTGCTAGCGCTGCAAACACTCCTGCCTAGAATCTCTCCAACATTACGCAGCCCCAGAATGTGTGCATGATCGCTGGTCCCCGCCCACACTTCCCAGGCTCATCTGCCACTCCCTGCAAGAACCTACTCATTCTTGCCTGAGTCATATATACCATGTGTACGACCTTCAACTGTAGCAGTACGAGGAGGTTGCATATATCCTTCATAGTGTCTCACTCCATATTCCCCAGTTTATCTCCCCTTCCAGCTCCCCTTCCCACTTCTCCTTAATTTTCACCACCCACTCACCTCCCTGTTCTCCCACCCACTCACCTCCCTGTTCTCCCACCCACTCACCTCCCTGTTCTCCCACCCACTCACCTCCCTGTTCTCCCACCCACCTGTATATATCTCTGAACTTTCCCTCCCCTTCCAAATCTGGAAGCAACAGTCATTCCAGCAAGGTGTACCTCGGCAACCTGGGGAACTCCTTCCAAACCTTCCACACGAAGTCCCTTCCCTGCAGGTACCTAAACTCACTTCCTCTCAGGAGCTGTACCCTCTCCTTTAGTTCATCCATACTGGCAAACCCTTCTTCCAGATACAAATCCCTCACCTTAACCTGCACCACTTCTCTCTGTGATGTTCTCTGTTTTCTTTGTAAGGATGGCTTGGATGTGTAGTTTAATGGAGTTTAATGCGGAAAAGTGTGAGGTGGTTCACTTTGGAAGGAGTAACAGGAATGCAGAGTACTGGGCTAATGGCAAGATTCTTGGTAGTGTAGATGAACAGAGAGATCTCGGCATCCAGGTACATAAATCCTTGAAAGTTGCCACCCAGGTTAATAGGGCTGTTAAGAAGGCATATGGTGTGCTAGCCTTTATAAGCAGGGGGATTGAGTTTCGGAACCACAGGGTCATGCTGCAGCTGTACATAACTCTGGTGCGGCCACACCTGGAGTACTGCGTGCAGTTCTGGTCACCACATTATAGGAAGGATGTGGAAGCTTTGGAAAGGGTTCAGAGGAGATTTACTAGGATGTTGCTGGTATGGAGGGAAGGTCTTACGAGGAAAGGCTCAGGGAATTGAGGTTGTTTTCGTTAGAGAGGAGAAGGCTGAGAGGTGACTTAATAGAGACATATAAGATAGTCAGAGGGTTAGATAGGGTGGACAGTGAGAGTCTTTTTCCTCGGATGGTGATGACCAACACGAGGGGACATAGCTTTAAATTGAGGGGTGAGAGATATAGGACAGATGTCAGAGGCAGTTTCTTTACTCAGAGAGTAGTAGGGGTGTGGAACGCCCTGCCTGCAACAGTAGTAGACTCGCCAACTTTAAGGGCATTTAAGTGGTCACTGGATAGACATATGGATGAAAATGGAATAGTGTAGGTCAGATAGGCTTCAGATGGTTTCAAAGGTCGGCGCAACATCGAGGGCCGAAGGGCCCGTACTGCGCTGTAGTGTTCTATGTTCTATGTTCTATGTTCAACAAAGAACATCAAGCTATGTTAATTAACAAAGCTGATTTATTAACACTATTCCGGATCTCTTCCGGAGCAGGTGTGACCTGTACAAGAAATACAGGTTGCATCTAAACTGGAGAGGCACCAATATCCTGGCTGGGAGGTTTGCTGGAGTCACTCGGGAGGATTTAAACTAGTTTTGTGGGAACCAGAGCGCTAGCTTGGAAGGTGTATAACTGAAGGGGAATTAAATAACAAAAATAAGAAAACAACATCACCCTGTCTGCTCAAACACAGTAGTCTGAAGTGTATTTGTTTCAACGGCAGAAGTATAGTGGGTAAGGCATATGAACATAGAGCACTTATTAGTACTTGGAATTACGATGTAGTGGTTATCACGGAAACATGGTTAAAGGAAGGACAGGATTGGCAGTTGAACGTTGGAGGATATAGGTGCTTCAGGAGAGATAGAGGGGGATAAAAGGGATGGGGAAGTAGCATTGTTGGTTAAGGAGAATATTATAGGCGTACTGCGGGAGGACACCTTGGAGGGATCATACAATGAGGCAATCTAGGTAGAGCTCAGGAACACGAAGGGGGCAATCACAATGTTGGGCGTTTATTGCAAGCCCCACCCCAACTGCCATCAAGAGATAGAGAAGCAGATAGGTAGAGAGATTTTGGATAGGTCTAGGGTTGTTGTGGTAGGGGATTTTTAATTTCCCCTACATTGACTGAGTCTCACTTAGTGCTAGGGGTTTGGAAGGGGCAGAGTTTGTAAGGTGTATCCAGGAAGCCTTCTTGATGCAATATGTAGATAGTCCAACTCGGGAAGGGGCAGTACTGGATTTGGTATTGGGGAATGAGTCTGGACAGGTGGTTGAGGTTTCAGTAGAGGAACATTTTGGGAGTAGTGACCACAATTCCGTAAGTTTTAGGGTACTTTTGGACAGGGTGAGGATAACCCTCGCGTTAAGGTGCTAAACTGGGAAAAGCAAAATTATGATAACATTAGATAGGAATTGAAGAATTTGGATTGGGTGCGGCTGCTTGATAGTAAATCAACATCGGACATGCAGGGACATGTCAGGCGACAGTTGATTAGGATTCAGGAAAGTAATGTTCAATTATTGTCACGTGTATAAATATACAGTGAAAAGTGTAGTTTTGTGCATGCTATGCAGACAACGCATACTGTACATAGGAAGGAAGGAGAGACTACAGAAGGTAATGTTACAGTCATAACTGGGATGTAGAGAAAAGATCAACTTAATATGAGGTAGGTGCATTCAAAAATCTGATGGCAGCAGGGAAGAAGCTGTTCCTGAGTCGGTTGGTACGTGACCTCAAACTTTTGTATCTTTTTCCTCACGGAAGAAGGTGGAAGAGAGTATGTCCGGGGGGCTTGGGGTCCTTACTTATGCTGGCTGCCTTTCCGAGGCAGCGGGAATTGTAGACAGAGTCAATGGATGGGAGGCTGGTTTGCGTGATGGACTGGGCTACATTCACAACCTTTTGTAGTTTCCTGCGGTCTTGGGCGGAGCAGGATCCATGCCAAGCTGTGATACAACCAGAAAGAATGCTTTCTATGGTGCATCTGTTAAAATTGGTGAGCGTTGCAGCTGACATGCCTAATTTCCTCAGTCTTCTGAGAAAGTAGTGTCGTTGGTGGGCTTTCTTAACTATATTATCGGCACGGGGAGATCAGGACAGATTGTTGGTAATCTGGACACCTAAAAACCTGAAGCTCTCGACCCGTTATGTCTTGCAGACCTCGCCATAGTCGGCAGGGTCCGTGTGGCTAGCTGTGTGGCATCCTGGACTTTGTTCCTGAGAACGAAGGGTTAGTATGGGAAGTTTAGGGAGCCTTAGATTACAAGGAATAATGTGAACCTCGTCACAAATAAAAAGGAGACTAGAAGGGTGGGGACAGTCAAAACCCTTGAGCAGTGTAAAGAAAGTCGGAAGATACTGAAGCGGGAAATTAGGAGGGCGAGGAGGGGGTCATGAAAAGTCCTTGGCAAGTGGGATTAATGTGAATCCCAAAGCTTTTTATTCATATGTAAAAAGCAAGAGGGTGGCCAGGGAAAGGATTGGACCACTTAAGGACAGTGGGGGAATCTATATGTTGAGCCAAAGGAAATGGGCGAGGTACTAAATGAATAATTTGCATCAGTGTTCACCAAAGAAAGGGACTTTGTGGAAGATGATTCTTGGGTAGGCTGTGTGGACAGCTTGGATCATGTTAACATCGAAAAGTAGGGGGTATTAGGTATTTTAAAAGATATTAAGGTAGATCAGTTTCCTGGGCCGGATGGGATTTACCCCAGAATACGGAGGGAAGCAAGGGAGGAAATTGCTGAGGCCTTGACTAACATCTTTGTATCCTCATTGGCTACAGGTGAGATCTCAGAGGAGTGGAGAATACCGAATGCGGTACTGCTTTTCAATTCTCAGGGATAGAATTTATACCCATTTGGAAACAAATTGACTCATAAGCGACAGGCAGCATGGTTTTGTGAAGAGGAGGTCGTGCCTTACTGACTTGAGCGAGTTTCTTGAGGAGGTGGCAAAGATGATTAATGAGGGGAGGACGGTGGATGTTGTTTACATGGACTTCAGTAAAGCCTTTGACAAGGTGCCTCATGGCAGACTGGTACAAAAGGTGAAGTCACACAGGTTCAGAGGTGAGGTGGTATGATGGATACAGAACTGGCTCGGTTACAGAAGACAAAGGGTCGCAGTAGAAGGGTGTTTTTCTGAATGGAAGGTTGTGACTAGTAGTGTTCCACAGGGATCTGTGCTGGGGCCTCTGTTGTTTGTGTGTACGTAAACGATTTGGAAGAAAATGTAGCCGGCCTGAATAGTAAGTTCGCGGATGACACCAAGGTTGGTGGAGTGGCAGATAGTGTTGAGGATTGTCAGAAGATACAGCAGAACATAGATAGGTTGGAAACTTGGGCAGATAAATTGCAAATGGAGTTTAATCTGGACAAATGTGAGGTAATGCATTTTGGTAGGTCTAACATGAAGTGGAAATATACCGTAAATGGCAAAACTATTAGGAATATAGAAAGTCAGAGAGATATGGGCGTGCATGTCCACAGATTTTTGAAGGTGGTAACACAAGTGGACAAGGTAGTCAAGAAAGCATATGGAATGCTTGCCTTCATTGGATGGGGCATCGAGTATAAAAACTGGCAAGGCATGCTACAGTTGTAGAGAACCTTGGTAAGGCCACACTTGGAATATTGCACACAGTTCTGGTCGCCACACTACCAGGAGGATGTGGAGGCTTTGGAGAGGGTGCAGAGGAGGTTTACCAGGATGTTGCCTGGTCTGGAGGGTGTTAACTCTGTGGAGAGGCTGAATAGACTCAGACCATTTTCATTATACAGACGGAGGTTGAGGGGTGACCTGATAGAGGTTTAAAGGATTATGAGGGACATGGATAAGAATGGATGGGCAGACACTCTTTCCCAGGGTAGAGGCGTCAGTCACTAGGGGGCATAGGTTCAAGGTCCATGGGGCAAAGTTTACAGGAGATGTGTGAGGCAATTTTTTTATGCAGAGGGTGGTGAGTGCCTGAAACGCATTGCCAGGGGAGGTTGTGGAAGCAGAAACATTAACGCCGGCCAAAAGGCATCTTGACAAACACATGGATAGGATGGGTATAGAGGGATACAGTACAAGGAAGTGCTGAGGGTTTTGGCAATCATGACCTGTACAGGCTTGGAGGGCCGAAGGGCCTGTTCTTGTGCCGTATTGTTCATTGTACTTTAAACTAGATTTGAATGTATTCCTAAGTACAAAGGTTGCTAAAATAAACTATGCTATAACTGTATCTACAGAACTCTCAAATACACGACTACTCTCTCTCTCACGCCTAAACACATTCTCGCAGAATCAAAGGTTGTCACATGACTTACGTGACTGTTCTTGAGCACCATCTGGTGGTTAGATGTATTTCTATGAAATTCTTAACTCTTCATCTCCCATACAATATCCATATTGTTACATCCCCCTTCCTTTGAAGATGTTTGGAGACTTGTACAAACATATATACATGGCATGAGCATTATATGTTCCATACATAGTTGAATGGTTACTGTCATTGTACAGCAGTTAACAATTTTTTACTTTTTTAACAGTTCACAAATTGAGTCTGTCCAGCTTCTTTTTAATATGGGTAGACCTTCTCAATCATGGTTTTGATGTCTTAATGTAGATCTGTATGCATTGTTCACTGTGGAGATGTGGTACATAACCAGTGAGTCATCAGTGCAATCGATCAGACTTCCAACTAATTCTGCTGTTGAACCACCTTTGTTGCCTGTAGTGGTCTTTTTCCTGTGCTTGTGGTGTTGATTTCTTGTCTCCTCTGTCTGATAAAATGGTTTTCTTTCTGGTCTTTGAGCAAGTACCAACCATTGCAGACTGTCAAAATGACACTTTTTCCTCCTCCGTTTCTTCTGGGCTGTATCGCCATTATACTTGAATTTGGTACAGTCTACACACACATCTATCTTGAATGGAAGATTTTCTTCAAACAATGTCCCACAGTCCCTTACTCGTTTGCTATCTGAATTGCTTTCCAAACTGCGTGCTTTGTCAAGTTTCACTGCAAGTCCCAACATGTTCAGATTGAATTCTAAAGCATGTTCTAGTTGTTCTCTGGTTTCAAAGTCAACATAGCCAAATTTCCTGATGGATCCAATGTTGACATCCATGACTGACAGTTTCTTGTGTGTGAAGAAATCATTCAACGCTTTCTTTGTTTCCTCAGATTTCTTCACAAAGTTCAAGTTTCCAACAAAAAGCGATAAGGGTGCATCATTGGTGGTCTTGTGCTTTTTATCTGGAGTCAACATCTCCAACATGGAGATTTCTCTTCAGTTTCCTGTTGGCTGTTTGCAAGAGATGTGCTCTGAACTGATTTATGTGCTGTAGCACTCTCATTTCCAGCCTCTGCACAGTCCATTTTAGAACTGTCACTCTTGCTGTTGTCTTGCACAGACTGGATGCTACTAGTTATCAGTTTGTTACTGATGCCAAATCAACTAAATAAACTGATAGGGTCGTCTCCTTCTTCTGGCTCATCATCTGGCAGAATACGAGATCCGATTTTGCACCGGTATGCAATTCCATTTGTTTATTGGTTCCGTCAATTATGATCATGAACACTTGAGATTGGTTTTAAATTGTCCATTTCGGAAATAGCCAATGGAATTTTATTGACGTTTTCGACTATGCTGACAAAGAAATGGTCTTCTGAGTCATCTTCATCCTGGGCAGTGTCAAGTTTACTCACTTTATTTTCATATTTGTTTGAACTGATCTCCTGTACAGTTCTTCCTCTCATGACTGCACACATCTTCTTAAATTGCTGCAGTGCAGTTCCCGTTCGACACTGAGAAGCGTAGTGATTAAGTCTGTGACACTTCACACAGGTTTTACCGAAGGCTGGGCATTTTCTTACTTGGTTGGCGTGGCCACAACATTTGCACGTCATGACGCTCGTGGCATCATGCACAAAATGGACATGTCTGGAACGCGCTGCTTTTCAAGTGTGCCACAGCATCAATGGTGTCAGCCATTTGTTCGTTTTTCCGCCACTTTCACGGACCAACATTTCAGAATATTGATTTTCAGCAAGTTCGCCTGCACGACATATACTAATTGTATCTTCCAATGTTAACTTTGATTGAGTAATCGTTCACACAGCTTTTCATTTTTAACACCAAATATAATCTGATCACGCAGAAGGGAGTCAAATAATATTGAAAAATTACAGGTCTGTGCTTTAAGCCTGAGATCTGTAATAGAGCAGTCAAGTGTTTCACCTGCTTTCTGGACTCTTTTCTTGAAAATATATCTCTCAAACGTTTCATTTACCTGATGTTCGCAATGCTTGTCGAACATTTCGATAACTTTGTTGTATTTATTTTTTCATCCTGATCCTCAAAAAGGAATGAGTTAAATATTTCTAAAGCTTGGGGTCCAGCCATTGTTAGGAACAGCACTATTTTTCTCTGGCCGCTTCGAGGACCTAGGCTGAGATATATAATTCAAACAATTTGAAATTTTTACAGTTAACATCAACTTTATCCGATGTCCGGATTTGCTTTGGCGTTGTCAAACCCTCCCTTTCTCTTTGACTAGGCAGTTTTTTCCGACATTACTGGCTTCCATGAGGTAGTTGCGATCAGGGCCTGGTAGATTTTTTTTTTCTTCTTTCTCTGCATAGAGATTTTTTTTTCTCAAAACTTTTCTATTATACATCACCTGGTACCATGTGATATTCTCTGTTTTCTTTGTAAGAATGGCTTGAATGTGTAGTGTTCAACAAAGAACATCAAGCTATGTTAATTAACAAATCTAATTTATTATCACTACTTTAAACTAGATTTGAACATATTCCTAAGTACAAAGGTTGCTAAAATAAACTATGCTGTAACTACATCGACAGAACTCTCAAATACATGACTACTCTCTCTCACGCCTAAACACCTTCTCCCAGAACCAAGGATTGCCACGTGATCTCATGTGCTCTTGAGCATCATCTGGTGCTTAGATGTATTTACAGAAAATTCTTAACTGTTGATCTCCCATACAATATCCATATTGTTACACACTCCAGTTCCGATACGTGCCATCTAAACCTCCCCTGGCTCAAACCCGTGATATTCACACAATGGCCTTAACACTGACATATCCTCTACCCTGAAGTGCCTCCTCAACTGGATCCAAATCTTCACTGTGGACTGTAACCCCGGGCTGCCTGTTGGCAATGCTACTGTCACCTTAAGCTGGGCCACTACAGATTTCCTCCTCCATCCGAACCCCTCTCCTTCCCACCATCGCCTCAGCTTTTCCACATTTACCGCCCAATAGAAATGCAGCAGGTTTGGAAACGTCAACCCTCCTTGATGCTTCTGTCTCTGTGACAGGGTCCTCTTAACCCTTGGCACCTTCCCTGCCCAGACAAAGTCCGAAATAATTGTGTCCAGTTTCCAAAAGAAGGCTTATGGTACAAGAATCAGGATTGTCTGGAAAATGAAGTGGAACCTCGGCAGAATGTTCATCTTCACCACTTGGACCCTCCCCGCCAAAGTCGAGTGCAGCATGTCCCACCTCTTGAGATCCTCCCCAGCCTCCTCCACCAGTTTTGTTAAATTCCATTTGTGAAGCATCATCCATTCCCTTGCTACCTGAATCCCCAGGTATCTAAACCTGTCTCTAGCCACCTTAAATGGCATCCCCCCTAAATTGGCTCACTGTCCCAACTCATTCACCGGGAACACTTTGCTTTTTCCTTCATTGAACTTATACCCCAAGAACACCTCAAACTTCCCCAACAGTAGGTCATCTGCATAGAGCGACACCCGATGCTCCCTCCGTTCCCTTGTAATTCCTCGCCACTCTGCCGAGCCCCTAAGAGCCATTGGCAGAGGCTCTAAAGCCAGCACAAACAGCTGTGGCAACAGCGGGCATCCCTGCCTTGCTCCCCTGTTTAATTCAAAATTCCATGAACCCATGTCATTTGTCTGCACACTCGCCCTCGGTGCAACACATGACAGGTGCACCCATCCCACAATCTTCAGCCCAAACCTTCCCTGGACCTCAGGGATGCAGAGAAGGCATTCGACAAGGTGGAGTGGCGATACTCCACCTGGTCGAATGCCTTCTCCACATTCATGGACACCATTACCTCCAGTACCTGAGTGCCTAACGGGGTCAAAATCACATTCGCCAGCCTCCTTATATTGCTAGAAAGCCGCCTGCCCTTTACGAAGCCTGTTTGGTCCTCCGCAACCACTCCCGGGACACAACCTCTGTAGTAATCCACGGGAGGCAGGAGTTCTGTCACCACACCAATATTTATTTACAATAACGATATTACAGGAGCAGCTACAAACAGTGCTGCTAGCAGTCCAGTCAACTTAATACTGGCTCACAAAGCCTACACAGGTGATTATATGGACCCCCTCAATGAGCTATCATTGAGGGAGTCATACTCCAATTGGCCAACCAATAAAGCCAATTGGAGTTCATTACACCCCTCCCTCCCAAGGTCCGAGGAATTCCTGCCAGCTGCCATTCCTCTGAGCTTCTTCCTGCTCCTCATGTCTGGGTCTGTCACCTCTGTGTCGTCCGCGGGGTCGTTCCCCGAAGTGGGCGGGGTGTCCCTTATAGGTGCCCGTCTTTTCCTTGACGACCTCCTTGGAAGTTGTTCCTCCTCCTCGGGGAGAGGTGCCGCGGCGGCCTCGTCGAGTGTGTCCATCTCCGACTCTGATGACTGGATGACGGGGTCTGGAGAAATTGCTCGGGGCTGGGGTGTGGGAATCCTTTCCGTCTGGGCTATCCCAGCTTGAGGCGGTCCTGCTTCGCATGCCTCCAGGTGTGGTTCCGCTGCCCTTATTTAGTCTAGGTGTTTCTTCAGCACCTTACCTCCTATTGAAACCTCATAGGATATGGGCCCTGTTTAGGACTCTACCGTGCCTTTGACCCACGTTGGTCCATTCCCATAATTCTTGACCCAAACCGGTGCCCCCACCTAGAAATGTCTCTGCTGCCAACTATTATCATGCCCCCTGCGTTGGGCCTCCTGTTGTTTCTCCACTTTCCCCGTTAAATTTGGGAAAAGGAGACTCAGCCTCGTTCGCAGCCCCCTTCCCATTAAGAGTTCAGCTGGCGGTATGCCCGTTGTAGAATGGGGTGTGGTCCTGTAATCAAACAGCCAGCGGGAGAGCTTTGTGTCTATTGACGCTGCCGGCTGCTTCTTGAGTCCCGCTTTAAGTGTCTGGACCGCTCTCTCTGCCAGGCCGTTGGTTGCTGGATGGTAAGGGGCCGTTTTGATGTGACGGACTCCGTTTTCCTTCAGGAATTTTCCAAATTCCCCACTTGTGAATGCCGTTCCGTTGTCCGTCACCAATACCTCCGGAAGTCCATGCAAACGAGGCCCTGAGCTTTTCAATTGTCGATGCTGTGCTTGCCATGTTTACCCGGTGGACGTCCAACCATTTGGAGTGGGCGTCCACTATCACCAAAAACATTGAGCCCATGAAAGGGCCGGCGTGGTCAATATGCAGGCGGGTCCACGGTCTGCCTGGCCATTCCCACGGGTGTAATGGCGCCGCTGGTGGCACTCTTTGCCCCTGTTGGCACTCCTGGCACCGACGTACCAAGGCTGCTATGTCTGTGTCCAAACCTGGCCACCAAACGTAGCTTCAAGCTAGCATCTTCATTTTAGACACCCCTGGGTGTCCGTGATGTAACTCAGTTAAGACTGCCTGACGGCCCTGAGCTGGGACGATTACCCGGGCTCCCCATAATAGGATACCGTCTTCTAAGGTTATTTGGTCCCTTCTGCTCCAGTATGGGTGCATCTGGGGCTCCACTGGTCTTTCCAGTTCCCCTGTTAGCAGTAAATGCTTCATCTTGGCTAAAACTGGGTCTTTTTGCGTCCACAACCGAATATGTTGTGAGTCTACTGGTAGGGTGTCCAAAAAATTTAGAGTCATTACGGTCTCCTCTACTTTTGGTATTTGAGGCGGAGTGTCCGGGAGGGGAAGTCTGCTCAAAGCATCTGCATGTGCTACTCGCGTTCCCGGTCTGTGCTCCAGAACGTATCTATATGCCGCCAGTAGCAACGTCCAGCGTTGGATTCTAGCTGATGCAATCGGGGTATTGACTTGTCTTCTTTTAATAACCCTAATAACGGCTTATGGTCCGTCGCTATGGTGAATTTCCGCCCGTACAGATACTGGTGAAATTGTTTTACTGCGAATATCACCGCCAGTCCTTCCTTCTCGATTTGGGCATACTTCCTCTCAGCCATCGCCAAGGTCCTCGAAGCATAGGCTATTGGCCGTTCTTCCCCATTCCTTCCTCTATGGGCTAAGATGGCTCCTACCCCATAGGGGGATGCATCACAAATGACCACCAACTCCTTCCTTGGGTCATAAAGCTCTAGGACATTTTCGGATGACAGCTGTTCCTTAATGTCCCTAAATGCTCGGTTTTGGCGGGTGGACCATTTCCATTCTTGCTCCTTTTTTAGTAGCTGGTGGAGGGGTTCTAGGATGGACGCCCTATTTTCAATAAATTTTCCATAATAGGTTACCAACCCTAGAAATGATCGTAACAGCTGTACCGTGGTGGGAGCTGGGGCTTCTTTTATTGCCCTTACTCTGTCTTCTAATGGGTGTAAGCCTGACTCGTCTACTTTATATCCCAGGTACGTCACTTGTGGGGCCAGAAAAACACATTTTTCCCTTTTTAGCCGCACGCCTGCCTTTGCGAACCGCCTGAGCACTTCCTCCAGGTTCCTTAAGTGTTCCCTGTTTGTCCTACCCGTGATTAAGACATCGTCCAAATAAATCGCCACCTGCAGTAGTCCCTGCAGAATATTTTCCATCGTACGCTGGAATATAGCGCAGGCTGATGACACTCCAAAAGGTAGCCTAGTATAACGAAAAAGGCCTTTCAGGGTGTTGATCGTAGCGAACTTCTGGGAGCCCTTGTCCAGTTTTAACTGCAGGTAGGCGTGGCTCATGTCTAGTTTCGTGAACAAAAGCCCACCTGCCAATTTGGCATATAGGTCGTCTATTTTCGGGATTGGGTATTTGTCCAGCAGTGCGTATTTGTTTACTGTCTGTTTGAAATCTCCACAGAGACGTATCGAGCTGTCTGGCTTCAAAATTGGTACCACCGGCGCTGCCCATTCCGAGAACTGTACTGGTCTGATAATGCCATCGCGCCGTAACTTTTCTATTTCGTCATCTACTTTCTTCCTTAATGCAAAAGGTACCGGCCTGGCCTTACAAAATTTCGGAAGGGCTTCTGGGTCCACGTGCAAAGTTTCTTTGGCGCCTATGATTTCCCCCAAACCTTCCTGGAAGACCTCCGGGTATTTTTGGAGTACTCCACTCAACTGCCCACTTCCACTCTGGAAAATCTTCATCCAATCTAATTTTAGGTCTTTCAGCCACTTCCGTCCAATTAAGCTCGGTCCGGAGCCCTCTACTATCGTCAACAGTAATCTGAGCAATTGTTTCTCATATTCCACAGGTACATGAGTCGTGCCTAGAACTTCCAGGGGTTCCCCCGTGTAGGTTTTAAGTTTTGTCGATGTTTTTGTTAGGGTTAGTGGCTGGAGTCCATCTTTGATTTTTCTAAATGTTGCCACTCCCATTACTGATACGGCCGCACCCGTGTCTATTTCCATTATTGTCGGCCGCCCGTTCACCCGTGGGGTAATCCTAATGGGTTCTGCTTTCTTAGTTGTAATATTATATAATTGTTCCCCTTCGGAGGAGGATGGGGCGTCTAGGTTGTGTACTTCCCTGCGTCCCCACTGGCTATTCCTCTTTTGCCACCTCCTTCTAGGGTTTCTGTCGTTACCCCACTCTGTCTGGTGCCAGAAACGGTCCTTCTCTGTTGGGGGAGCCTCAGCCGGTACTTCCCTCTGTCTCCAGTTAGTCCTGGCAGACCTGGGGGCAGTTCTGGGGTTTTCCTTTTTCCCTCTATTCCTCAGGTTTTTCCTGAAAGCGGCTATCTGGTAGCAGGACCCGTTGTGGTAGTCCCTCTCACAGGTATCCACCTCCATTGGCGTGCCCTGTAGTTCCTGCGCCCCACTTGCTGCCTTTTCTAGGGACAGTGCGAGCTGTAACGCCTGCCTGCAGTCTAGCTCCGTTTCCGCCAACAGGCGTTTCTGTATTGTGAGGTCGTTTATACCACACACTAACCGGTCCCGAAGCATTTCATTTAGCGTCGGGCCGAACTCATATTTTTCCGCCAGCCTTCTCAGACGGGTCAAGAAATTCGTGACTGACTCCCTGTCTTCCCGCTTCGCTGTGTAGAATCTGTCCCTACGCAAAATGAGGGGTGGTTTTGGGTCGTAGTGCTCTTTCACCAATTCCGTTACTTCTTGGAAAGTTTTCGTGTCCGGCGCATCGGGATAAGTCAGACTACGTATAATGGCGAAAGCGGAGGGTCCGCACGCCGATAGCAGGTTAAGCCGTCTCCTTTCGTCCGTCAGTATATCATTTGCCCGGAAGAAGTAACACATTCTCTCCACATACTGGGACCAGTCCTCAATAGCCGGGTCGAATGTCTCTAACCTCCCAAAAAACGGCATTTTTAAAATGGCAAGGCTTACCCTCCGAGTGCGGCAGCTGGTCTCCGCAAAATTCGTAGTTTACCTCGTCGCCACTGCAGTAATCCACGGGAGGCAGGAGTTCTGTCACCACACCAATATTTATTTACAATAACGATATTACAGGAGCAGCTACAAACAGTGCTGCTAGCAGTCCAGTCAACTTAAGACTGGCTCACAAAGCCTACACAGGTGATTATATGGACCCCCTCAATGAGCTATCATTGAGTGAGCTCATACTCCAATTGGCCAACCAATAAAGCCAATTGGAGTTCATTACAACCTCCATCCTTTTTTCTGCACTAGAGACCAATTTTCCTCGCGCACACAGCTGCCACTTTCTTTTAATAATAATTAATTAATAATCTTTATTGTCACAAGTCGGCTTACATTGCAATGAAATTACTGTGAAAAGCCCCTAGTCGCCACATTCAGGCACCTGCTTGGGTACATAGAATATAGAACATACAGTGCAGAAGGAGGCCCATCGAGTCTGCACTGACCCAGTTAAGCCCTCACTTCCACCCTATCCCAGTAACACAATAACCCCTCCTAAACATTTTGGTCGCTAAGGGAAATTTAGTATGGCCAATCCACCTAACCGGCACGTCTTTAGACTGTGGGAGGAAACCGGAGCACCCGGAGGAAACTCATGCAGACATGGGGAGAATGTGTAGACTCCACACAGACAGTGACCCAGCCATGAATTGAACCTGGGATCCTGGCGCTGTGAAGCCACGGTGCTAACCACTGTGCTACCGTGCTACCTTGTCCGAGGCAGCACTGGCTGCCCCGTGACTGATCCTCCAAGAACCTCGGGGGAACAGGACATCCATTGCATCTAGCAGCCTCTCCAGATCAGCATTCCTGAATCTTGGGGCCGGTCTCCTGGGTGCCATTGTTGCGAGCTTGTTGGGGTTGGCTTCGCAAGTGCTGCTTATTTGCTACTCAACCTTGTTAGCGGGGGGCTGGCAAGTGCGGTGCCAGTGAATCGGTTGCCGAGCGTTCATTTGAGGTGAGCAGCCCATGGGGCCTTGTTAAGTGGACCAATTAACATTGAATAGTGTTGCCGGCCTCGCCGAGCGCTGGGAAGCTCGTGGCAGTTCTCACTCACAACCACAATCTTTCCAGAGAATCCTGCCTCAAATTGCCTCTCCCTCCCTACCAGAAGACACCTCCTTCTTTGGTTTGGCTTCCTTCCAAAGGGCATTAATTTATGAGAAATAATGCACACAAGGACATGCCCACTCATCCTGGGGTGTAACCTCAGCCTGATGGGCACATGAAATGGGAGTATTGAGAGAACACCCTGTAAAGAGAACAACAGACAGACGATCAGCAATTCTAAAAGTATCGATTTTCAGTGCTCTGTGAATGCTGCATTGGAAAATGGGTTTTTAAAAGTATTTATCAATTTAAACTTGCATTCCAACAAGTTCATGTTACTCATGCAAGTTTGAGTTACTTTGAAAAGATTCTTCTGTTCTTAGGTTTTTTATGTCAGCCAGCAAATATTTTGTAAACAAATGTTCCCCTGTCAATTATGATAACATCAGCAATGACCTGCAGGTCACTTCACTTCAAATTTGTTCAGCTGACAGAAAATGGTTTTCCTTAGATGGGGAGAAGCAGTGAGGAATTCATTGGAGGTCAGTCTGAGAATGATGAGATGAAAAAAATAATCTTTTGACAGGTTTGAATACATTTTCAAAGGAAGCAGATCAACATCAGCATCCTGTTAAATAAAAGCTCAATGTTTTCTCCCAATATTTCCAATCACTGTTGAAAATGTTATAACAAGTGCATGCTAATTTTCCCATCAGGACAAATGGTGGTAACGGTTTGCAGAGACCCACTATTGTGAGGCAGCTCAATTAGCATTATTGGATAGAGCCATTAACCTATTAACCATCAGCCATTATCCTCATTACAAGTATCACTGTTCTTTCAGCTCTTTCAACACGTCAGTGACTCTTCCAAACTCAAATCATTTTTGATGTTCAACAATATTCTCAAAATCAACAATAGTAACAGAAAAAACACAGAGGACTTTAATCAGCAACTACTTCTAACAGTCTGTGGTGAATTATACTGCATTGTAATTCACACTGTATTGCATTGCGTTGTATTATGGCCTTGTGGGCTCGGTATGTGAGCCGTTGTGCGGCTCTGCCCATAGGGGAAGATGAGGAGCTGTACTGGGCTTCAACCTTGGCTCCGCCCATGGCTCCTCCCATTAACTGGAAGTATAAAGTGCTGCAGCCGTAAGCCTGCACTCCGTTCCTCTGGTCGTAGGCTGGCTCAGTTGTAAGACTATTAAAACCACAGTTTTTAAAAAAAAAAAATTTTTTATTGGAATTTTTTACAGAAAATATAAAAATATAACAACAAGTATAGCAACAAGCAGTAATATGCAACTATTAAAACCACAGTTTACTTCCAATCGTGTGTCTAGTGAATTGATGGTCACATCACAGTCCAGACAGTTATAATAGAGGGCCTGATGGGCAGGCTCCCGAAATAGTAAAAATAATTAAATTATAATGATAAATTAGATACTCTCTCTCCACCCAGTAAACTCATTGGAAATGTGGAGGAAACCTATGCTGGAATTCTCTACTTGGGACACTAGAGGCTGGATTCCCAGTTTCAACGGCTAAGTGCTGATGCCAGCGGAGCATGTGTGGTCTTTTACGACCAAATAATCGGCGGCAACCCCTCACCGATTTCAGGACAGGTGAGGGCTAGCACCGGCGGTGGATGAAACTCCCCGCTCCCGTGCCGAAAACGGCCGGAGAATGGCCGGGTCCCTGGCCACGCATGCGCACGGCTAACGACCTGCAGCGGTCGTGCTATACAACATGGCGCCGGCCGTGCACCGATCCGATCCGCCAAGCACGACCTCACAGTCCACCCCCTGACCACCCCCACTAGTCACCCCACCCCTCATGGAAGCCCCTCCGGCCAGCGACATGTATCCCGGTCAAGTGTGGTGGCGCTGGACACAGTCTGCAGCCGCTACGCCGGGGTCCTCCACAGCTGAGGCCACACATATCCCGCATTCGGAAACTCAACCCATCGTGGGCGGAGCATCATGGAAGGGGCGGCTGATGATGCGGCAGTGCCGTTGCAACGGCGCACAGCGCGTGACGCGATGGTGCCATTTCGGAGGGGGCAGAGCATGGCTGACCAGCGTGAAACCGGGCGCTGGCCCCAATTTCGGTGTCAGTTCTCCACCTGATCGCCGATTACGATATCAACGTCAGGCAATGGAGAATCTCGCCCTATATATTTCTGCCGCATATGAATCGCCTCTGATTTGCCCTTGCACTAGGAGTACAAATCAGAGGTGATGCACTGTCCCTTGCTATGCAAATGTATGTATGGCAGGGATTGCGAGGGTTTCCGTCATGAATCCCTCTTTTAGGTCACCATTTTCAGCGGGCGACCCGATGGTGAGGTGCGGTGGCTGGGTCCCCGTCTCCCCCGGAAACGCAATTCCCTCACCCCCACAACAGGATTTTCTGGGTTACTCCTTCCCTCAACCCCCCACAGTATCTCCCCCCCCGCACCGATTCATTCACCAGTGGCCCCCATAAGAGAGACCTCTGCATTTGGGATTCTCACCAGAGACACCCCCATAAGGAAGTCTCCCACCAGAAATCCCGGGCGCGATTCTCCGCTGCCCACGATGGGTCGGAGAATAGCGGGAGGGCCTTCCCGACATTTTTCCCGCCCTCCCGCTATTCTCTCCCCCCCCCCCCCACGGCCGCCCCACGACACGTATCGCTGCTCGACGTTTTTTACGGCGAACAGCGATTCTCCCCAGGCCGATGGGCCGAGTTCCCAGGCCTTTACGGCCGTTTTCATGAACGCAATCACACCTGCTCTCACCGTTCGTGAAAACGGCCGCAAAGTGCCGTCCCGGACAACCATGGCACCGATTGGCACGGCCCCACCACGGCCGTGCCAAGGGTGGCATGGGCCTGCGATCGGTGGGCACCGATCGCGGGCAGCGGGTCCGATACCTGCGCACTATTTGTTCCTCCGCCGCCCCGCAGGATCAGTCCGCGGGGCGGCTGAGGGGCATGACGGCCCGCGCATGCGCAGGTTTGACGCATCTGCATGATGATGTCATCCGCGCATGCGCAGCTGACGTGACGCTTGCCACGCGGGGGGGAGAATCGGGTCCTGGGAGGGGGCGCGGAGGCTGCCGTGAAACACGGCCAGTTTCACGGCAGCCTTTACGACTCGCCGCATTTGCGGAGAATCGCGCCCCCCCTCTATAAGAGAGCCCTCGACCATAAGAAAGACCCCTGCCTGGATGCCATACACAACAGAAAATCCTTCCTGAAAGCCCCCCATTACAGGGACCTCTGCCTGGAAACCCCCTATTCCAGAGGCCGCTGACTGGAAGCTAGAGAGCAGTCCAGACAGAGCCAGTGAAAAAAATCTCTGCTTTAAAACTCACCTTTGCAACACCTGCTGGCTCAGGCAGCAAAAGCAGCCCATGTAAATTCCCCAAACAGAGTTAACGGTGCATTTCAGGCTTTTTATTAGAATCTTTACAGGTTGGAGCCACCAGTGAGGGGTTGGATATATTGGCATTCGTAGAAGGTCTGGAATTTCCTGTGGTGGGGAGGGGAAGTGTGAAGAGTTGGAGACACCGCTAGGTCCTGGGGTAGTCTTAGCAGTTATCGGGCAGATGCAAACAGGTGAGGCCTGAGGGCCGGATGGGTTTCGGGTGAAGTTTGCTGGACAGTTGGTCACGTTGCTGGTGGACATGTTTGAGAACTCTCTAGGGCAGCAGTGGTTAGCCCTGCTGCCTCACGGCACCGAGGTCCCAGGTTCTACCCCGGCTCTGGGTCACTGTCCATGTGGAGTTTGCACATTCCCCCGTGTTTGCGTGGGTTTCGCCCCCACAACCCAAAGATGCGCAGGGTAGGTGAATTAGCCACACTAAATTGCCCTTAATTGGAAAAAATGAATTGGGTAATCTAAGTTTACATTAAAGAAAAATGTTTGAGAACTCTCTGATCCGGGGCTCCCTTCCGGCGACACCAGTGCAGGCATCGATTTCTCTTCTGTTGAAAAAACTCAAGGATCCTGTGATCCATGGGTCATACTGTCCTAATTCAAGGCTGAATGTTGGAGTCAAGGTATTGGCCAAGGTTTTAGCAATGAGTTTAGAGCCTTGTCTCCCTGGGGTGATAGATAAAGTTCAGGCAGGCTTTTGTTAAGGGCTGTCAGCTGTCGTCTAACATCCAGTGACTGTTAAATGTAGTTCTCTCCCTGCCTGCGGGGCCTGATCCAGAGGTGGTTGTGTCTTTGGAAGCTGAGAAGGCATTTGATAGGGTGGAATGGAAGTACCTGTTTACAGTTTTGGGGAGGACTGGTCTTGGCCCAAAGTTTGTTTCACGGATTCGTCTACTGTATAAGGTCCTCTTGCTATTTTGTGTACCACTCTGAGTTCAGGGTACTTTGAGTTGGGAAGGGGAACGGGTGAGGGATGTCCAATGTCTCTCCTCCTATTTGTATTGCCGATTGAGCCCCTGGCTATGGCTTTGAGAAAGTGGAAGGGGATAGTTGGGGGGGGGGGGCACGAGTGGAGTGTAGAGTGCCAACGTGTCACTGATGACTTACTGCTTCATGTGATAGACCCAGACCTCACAATGGGTGATATAATGGATCTACTGAAGAGCTTTGGCTCTTTTTCGGGATACAAGTTGAATCTAGGAAAAAGTGAGCATTTTCTGGTGGACCCCATCGGATGGGGAGCCAACCTGGGTGTGCTTCCCTTTCGCCTTGCCAGATCACGATTCAGGTATCTAGGTGTCCAAGTGACCTGGGACTGGGCCCAGCTCCATTGAACTGCACCAGTCTGGTGAGTAAGTCAAGTCTGATCTGGATTGGTGGGATAACCTTCCCCTGACCTTGGCGTGTCCAGTCTAGCAAAATGAATATTCTTCCACGGTTTTTGTTTCTTTTTCAATATCTTCCTGCCTTCCTCCCTAAATCCTTTTTTGGGAGGGTTAATAAGTTGATAGCATCTTTTATAAAGGCGGGTAGATTCCTAGAATTTGTCGGACAATTTTACAGAAAGACGGATATTACCTCATTTGCTTTTCTATTACTGGGCAGCCAACATAGAAAAGGTGCTGGGTTTGTGTAGCAACTGATGTGCCATCAATAATGACAGAGAACAAGAGTGAAACTGTGGCTTTAATTAGCTTAAAGATACCTGCTGGCAGCCGGCCCCAGACTGAAGGCAGGGCCGGCGGTTGGCCACCTTTATACCTGAGCCCAAGGGGAGGAGCCATAGGCGGAGCCAGCAGGGGCAAGCCCAGTCATGTTACATACAGCAGGTATAAAACAATACAGTGGTTTACCACAGAAACCCAGGGGCCGCTTGGGTGCAGGTTGGGGTGAGGTCATGTCAGAGGTCTGGGTTGCGCACTCTGGTGATGGCATTGTTCCCGTTTTCGGCAACAGATTATTCTACGAGTCCGGTGGTCATATTGATTTTGAGGATATGGAGACAGTTCAGCCCACATTTTATGCTTGGGTCTCTGTTAAAGTTGGCCCCCATTTGTACCAACCACCTGTTTGGGCTGGTGAGTTTAGGATACTTATTTCTGGAAGGGAGAATTGTCTGCTTGGAGGAATTGATGGTGAAATATGATATCCCTAGGTTCGGAATTTTGTACAGAAGGCCTTCCCAACATTCCATGAGACGCAGCCAACGTTTCTTATGAAAGGACATTCTTTCACTTGCGGGGTTGAAGGATGGTAGCGCATCTAGCAGCTATAGGCGGATCCTGTCAGAGGAAATGAGCCTGGTGGATGGGGTGAACACGAAGTGGGAGGGGAACTGGGGCCCATAGTAAATGACAAGGTTTGGAGTGAGGCCTTTCGCAGGATGAACTCCATGTCTTCATGCGTGAGGCTGGGCTTGATCCAGTGCAAAGTAGTGTTTAGGGCACACCTGACTAAGGCGAAGATGAGAGCTTTTTTTCCTGGAGGTGGACGATAGGTGTGAACGGTGTTCCGGGGGCCCGACGAACCAATCATGCGCACATGTTCTGTTTCTGTCCCAAACTTGTGAGCTTTTGGTTCTCCTTCTTTTGCACCATGTCAGCGATTCTAAATGTTGAATTGGAGCCCCTTCCTCTGGTTGCCATATTTGGGTGTCGGCTGGAGACAGGGACGGAGGTGGATGTCCTTGCCTTCGCTTCGTTGATTGCCCAGAGACGGGTTCTGCTGGGGTGGAGGTCTCCAACCCCACCCAGCGCCTCAACATGGCTAGAGGACCTAATGGAGTTTCAGTACCTGGCGAAGGTCAACTACATTGTGAGGGGATCAGTCGAGGGATTCTACTGGAGATGGTGGCCTTTCATTGCCTACTTTAAGGAACTTAACACTGTCCATTGCTAGAGGGGAGGGGGGGTTGGGAAGGCAAGGTTATGGGTTGTGTGGGTTTGTATTTTTTTTGTATTCTTGAATGTTGTATCTGTGGATTTGTAAAATTTTAATTTTTTGTAATAGCTGGTAAAATTGAAAGCCTTAATTTTTCAAAATGGGTGGCTTCCAAGTAGTGGTCTCTTTTATGGCGGTGTCTCTGGTGAGGTCTCTCTTATGGGGGGCTTCCATGCAGGCATCTCTCTTATGTGGTGGGTCTCTGGTGAGGTCTCTATTATGGGGTGGGGGGGGTTCAGGTGGAGATCTCTATGGTGGGGGATATCTGGGCTGGGGTCTGGTGTGGGGGATGAGCAGGATTTGCACTGTCGGTGGGAGAGGATGGCCCTTTGATGGACTTTGGGAGCAACTCCCTAAAAGGGTTACCGCCTTGGCCCACCATGTTACGGCCACGCTGGGAAATGCCTGCACCAATTCTCTTCTACATGAAACATGGCCCAAAGGACCGGAGAACCGTGCAGGCCTGGATAATCCGGTGACCAGCCTGTTAAAAGGATACAAATGGATTTGCATCCTCCTGCAGGCACGGGGCATGAACCTCGAAGCCGCTGCTAGCGGGGGACGCGAGCATCTTAACAGGGTGCCGATCCCATTTTATGGCCGACGCTCGATTCTCCACCACATGGCGGAGAATTCAGCTGCAGTTAATACAGGTCAAGAGAGTGTTCGCTGCAATGCTGGTACAGCTGGAGCAGGAGCCAGTCATTCCTTGTATAGATATAGAGAGAAAAGAAATAAAGGATGCAGTCATACTGGTCAAAAAACTACTGGAACAGCATTATCTAATTTTATGCTTCTGTTCTAGGCACATTTAAGAACATATATTTCAATAACATTGCTGACAATAATACCACACCTCCTCCATGTCCGCCTGTGCCACTTCTCCGTGTTCTGATTGTCAGCTTATGATTTTTTTTGTGATGCTCTGCAGCATGAAATCGAATCAGGTTGCAGGTGGAAAATAATGCAACGTCCTGCTTAACACTACATTATATTAAACTTAAGGAAACATTCACCTCTACCGCCCCTCATAGGTCTAAATACATTTTTAGTTTGCCAATTTTTCGTGATTGGAGGGCAAAAGTAGTAAGTCTGCTGCTGTGTCTTAGTTATAGCATGATAACCCTTTGAGGTTTTGCTGAAGAGAGCTAGATTTGAAATGTAGACATTCAGAACTGTGCTAAAGGTCAAGCTGCAGGCAGAACATAGTAAGAATATTGATTATATATAACATGTCAAATTACAACATCATTATTTAACACATAGCTGGCTGGGCAGGCTTCATTTGATATTCGAATTGCCATAAATCTCTGTGCAGAGGCTGTATCTCCTGATGTGATTATAATGTTACATTGTCGCTCCGTTTATTTGATTTACTTTAATTGGTTACCCTTTTCGTTCAAAACAGTATAATGTTACAGGACCTTTGCATCTTTTGATCCTAAAAGCAGCTTTATATTGGGAAAATGGTTTTCACTCAATGTCTTTATTACTTGCTCTGCTGGGGGAGGCATGCGGCTGGACGAAAGCATTAGCTCTCAGCATTGAACAAACCTGACCTTCCATTTCTGTGTACATGATTGAGCAGGTGGCAAATTAAAATACCAGTTCAGGCACCTTCCATGAAAAACTGAAATGAAGGAAGTACAAAAGAACAACTTGCATTCAGATAGTGCCTTTCGTCACTTTGGGATGTCAGCTAATGAGGTACTTTTGGAATCTTAGTTACTGTTGTGGTGGAGGAAAGTAGCAATCGAAAAATCATTCAAGAGTTTACAACTGTATAACAATGAAGGGATTTTTAAAAAAATGATTGATGCTTAAATTCAGTTCTGGAGTTTGGCCGGCACCGGGGCGCAGTGGTTAGCACTGCTGCCTCGTAGCGCCGAGGACCTGGATTCAATCCCGGCCCCGGGTTACTGTCTGTGTTGAGTTTGTACATTCTCAGTGTCTGCGTGGGTCTCACCCCTACAACCCAAAAGATGTGCAAGGATTGGCCGTGCTAAATTGCCCCTTAATTGAAGAAAATTTAAAAAAAGGTCAGTTCTGGAGTTTAACTTGTGCCTGTGTTTAAAAGCAGAACCTAAACTACTGAAATATGCTACAATGTATACTTAATGAATTAGAAAGCGGTCCAAAAACATACAAAGCCGAGACAGCGGAGTATAAACAGTACACAAACACAGTGCACTGGAATTCAAAGTAATGCACATTGAATTCAATATGGCTCAAACATCAGTTTGGTGCCAAATCCTGTTCTCTGGAGATTGCAATAACTCAAGGACATGTAACTTAATCAGTTGCCATCTTGCTCAACTGTGCCCAGAGTCAGGCTTATAGGGGTTTTTTCTGCAAACATTTCTGCCCACGAGTCAGCCAATCTTCATATTAAAAACTTGTACACGTTGCCAATTCACCTTCTTACGTGCTGTACGACTCCTGCCATATACAAATCAGGAGGGAAAGTTTTTGATAGAAGTAGCTTTCTGAGAGCAGACAACTGTAAGGCCATTACAGGCGATCGGAAGTGACTATGTTTTAGCTGCTAGTTCAGGCAACTGTTGTCAAATTTCAACCATGGATTCTTAACCTAATCCTCAACCACGTTTCGACAGTGAGAGCAATCTTATTCATTAAGGAAGCTCTGGAGAGAATTCAAAGCATTTGATGTTGCTCCAGGAAAAGAAAAAAAATTACAACAGCCGTGCTTTGTTGTGCTTATCTGAACAAATCAATCTCGTACCTATTATTACAGGGGGGTTGGGGGGCATGGGGGAGACATAAAACAGTTGAGCATCTGCACTGTTGAAATAAATAAACCCATGAAAACACACAGTGTGAAATAAAGCAATTTCAAAAAAGAGAACATTACTAAATTCAATTCAGCTACTGCAAGATACTATCATGAGTGGGTGAAAGGCGGCAAACAACCTTTTCACAACAGCGGCACTATTATTAAAGAAACAATTTGTAACATTTTGTACAATCTGTATTTTTCTAAAAATTGCATCATTTTAAACTTCACATACCAAAACTGGAAGATTCCCTCACCCTCCACCAACTCCCCTCCCTCCCATCCCCACCTTCACACTGAAGTTGTTGCTGCGATATTGAAGGCTGATTGTTCTTCATTATTGATGGCTGCCTTGCCTATGACGTTACTGCACCAAATGAAATTCTGCCATGTTTCACTTCAGAAAGAAAGAACAAAGTGCTTTGTATGTATTGATCAGAAATATGGTATTTGTGAGGCGAGTAAAGCACATTTAAGAAATGCAGTAAATTTCTGTACTTTCCTTTTTAAAAAATCATATTCTTTGAGGTCCTAGATCTATGTTATGGTGTTGCCGTTGAAAATATATTTTTAATTGTTATATCATGCAATCATTAATATATATAATGAGTAATATTATATGATTGTTAGATCATTACAGACGATAACCACAGATCTGATTTTTAACCCAATCTGCTCAATGATGTTACTTAACTGTTGGTGACCTGACCCTAATCTGCCATTGCCCATTTTGATCTGCAGATTTTGCAGAAGGTGAGGAGGCTGTTTAATGCAGGTAAGGGCCTCATGAATGGATGCAACTCAGGATCCTATTATGTTAATAGGTTCTGATTGTATTTTAACCAAGGCCCGAGTGGGGGAACCGGTGTAGATTTTCCCCTAGACTGAAGCATGTCTGCAGACAGAAGAGACCCTCTCTGTTAAGCCAAACCTTCCTCTGTGGGGCTCAGAGCTTTGGGAGTGGTCCACCAGACCCCACAAGGAAAGCTAGTTGTGGCCTTCCCCAGGCTCGACTTTCCCTTCCCTCCCAAAACGCATCCCTATGACTTTCCCATTTGCTCGAGAATTGCTTTGGACTGGGTCTCTGAGCAACTCGCTGGCACTTCGCCACTTCTGCTTACTTCGGACAGGCCCCTGATCGCAGCATGCTGATGAAGTGAAGCTCAGAAATTGCAATACCCCAGGCCTCAAACTTGGGTTAGAGACTGCAGTACACACTCGACTCCCCCGTCTTCGTTAAAATTGGATCTCTTAGTCTTGAATAGATTTAACAACCCATTCCTGGAATTTATAACGTTATCTGGACTTCTCATTTGGTTACTGGCACGAAGCTCAAAGTCTGGCTTGTTCAATTCTAAGTTGGCAATGGGTCAGTGACTATGCAAGTGGCTCATTCATCAGGACAAGTGCTTGTATAACTTGCACAGTCTCCACACCTACAGCTGTAATTCATTCTGTCTCCAATTTTAGAGGTAACTGCATTGATCGAGTGTCGATTCAGTATCATAAGAATGAAGAGAAAATGCCTCAGCTGAACACAAAAAGGTGTCTCTTGAACCCATGGAAGTTATAAAAATAGATCACTTCTTTTTTTAATTCACCACCTTTCTATTGTGGGATTAGTAAATGTACATAAATACTTTACAGCCAATTATTCTCTTTCAAATAATCAGCATGCCAGTTCAGAACCTACAGGAAAACAGTTCTAATGGTTCACTTTGCTTTGTTGGCAGATAAATTGGTCACTGATGGTTACGCACACTGTTCAAGTTTGAAGTAACAGAATCAGAGAGCTGTGCAATTCTTCTGTGCACTTGCTAACATTCCCAAGATAGAGACAGAGCGAAGTGAGAGGGAACTGAAGCCACCTGAACCTATCAGTCACCTCCAGAAGGAATGGATAGTAAATAATGATGTTTCGGTCGAACAGAGATTTAAAGACACAAACTACATTGCAGAAAAGGGAAAAGCATTCCAGCAACAGGAATGAGCCATCTTTCTTGCAAAAAGGAGGGGAATGCCATGACATCTACTGAATTGAGGACCTATCAGTGGATGCTGCACTTCTTTGCTCACCCCTGCTGGGACTGACTGAATTGGTACTTACCTGTTTGATCATCAGTCGCTGCTTTTACTTTTGTGTGAGGTGCACAGTACACCTGACAAGCCTCCTGCAGCAAACACTGCTGTTTTTGAGAGGTACAGTCTCCCTCCAGCCAACCACATCAGAAGGAACATGGGATGTCGTCAAAGCTCTGAGGAGAAGGAGGCAGCCCGGCGCTCTAGGCGGATTGATCGGCACCTACGCTCAGAGAGTCAGCGCCAGCGCCGCGAGATCAAGCTCCTGCTGCTGGGGACCAGCAACTCTGGAAAGAGCACCATTGTCAAACAGATGAAAATTATCCACAGCGGCGGGTTCAACTTGGAGGCATGCAAAGAATACAAGCCCCTCATTATCTACAACGCTATCGACTCTCTCACACGCATCATCCGTGCACTAGCTACCCTCAAAATAGAATTCCACAACCCAGATAGAGCCTATGATGCTGTTCAGCTATTTGCCCTGACTGGGCCAGCTGAGAGCAAAGGAGAGATCACACCTGAACTGTTAGGGGTAATGAAGCGCCTATGGGGTGACCCAGGCGTCCAGGAGTGCTTCTGCCGGTCCAACGAGTACCACTTGGAAGACAATGCAGCCTACTACCTGAATGATCTTGACAGAATTGCGGCATCTGACTACATCCCAACAGTGGAGGACATTCTGCGGTCAAGGGACATGACCACCGGCATAGTGGAAAACAAGTTTACTTTCAAGGAGCTGACATTTAAAATGGTGGATGTAGGAGGGCAGCGGTCTGAACGGAAGAAATGGATTCACTGTTTTGAAGGGGTAACAGCAATAATTTTCTGCGTGGAACTGAGCGGATATGATCTGAAGTTGTATGAAGATAATCAAACAGTAAGTAAATGCCTTTTCTTTCTTGGTCAGTATGAGGCTTTCGATCCTTCCTTTGGTGAGCATCATGTGCAATTCCTGTAGTCTGCTCCATCAAGTTCTATTTTTGTAAGCAATTATAATTTTGATGCTAGTTTAATGAATAGGTAGCTGTCTGGAATAGACCAGAAATTGAGGAAAAATAGATATAGAATAACATAGGTTTCACTAATGCTTACAATACTTATTTGTCTGTTTCGTCTTAGATAGCTGTCTATTTATCATAATTAAATTATGGTCTCAGCTGAGTAAATTATTTAACTTTTTTTTGTTAACTGAAACAGTTGCTGCCATATAACAGCAATGAGTGCTCAATTGTCACAATACTGAAGGGGTTGACTGGAATCTGTATCTTGTGAGGATTTCCTCAATCGTCCTTAGGATAGTCAAAATGTGTAGCTTTCAGCCAATTAGACTGTTGCAACAGCATGCTCAGATTTTACTACTTCTTTGTGCAAGCTTATCAAAGGTCAGCACATTAAATAGATGGGATGCAATTTAATGAAGGTTTTGGGTTTCAAAAATGCTGGCAGAAAGCTAGGCTATAACTGCGCTGTTCTTGGGGAAAAAAAATCTGATGCTCCCTGAACTTCAGTCGAACCCTGGAATCTCACATCTGTTCCAGTCCGAGTTACAATCATGTCCCAAGTTCTGCATGTACACTTTTCAGGAAAAAAATCAACTCTGTAACTTAGTTCCGGGGCCTTCACAACTAATTGCCTAAAAAATGTGATATTTGAAGTGAGTTGTTTTAAGTTAGGTAAACTATTTTGCATTCTTATTGTTTCGAATATACTTAAAGTATCACTTTCAAGATGTGCTCCAATGCCCCATTACAGGCCTTGAAACATTATTGCACAAGAAGGAAGACTGCTCTATTAAATTATTTTGGGTTAATATTTCGCCTGGATTGATTCAAAGCCAAATGTGCAACATCTAACTTTCTGCTTGTTAAAAGAGTTAAGCAGCACACTTTGGTTTCTTATCGAATATTTAATGCACTATTTGCTAGATGAACAGAGATTTCTCTGTGAGTCAGCTGACCTTTAGTGCAACACATTGCAGTAACTATTTCCATGGTTACTGAAATGGATGAGTTTGGATGAGGGATTAAACTGTGATCAATTTCTACTGTAGCAATTGGAGGCCACAGACGTTACAGAACAAATAAACAGGTGGACTTCCTAACCCCTCTCTCCTGTCCTTTCCATCTTTCTCCTCCCCTCCCCAAACACTTGCCTACATGTGGCTTGTTCCAATGCGGCTGGTTGCTATAGTGCCAGTTTTTCAGGGCAGCATGGTGACAATCTCCTATTTCCCAGCAACCAGCTAATCAGCTCTTAAACCCCGGTTGCCAAATGCTGCTGCACTATCTTACATAAATTCAAGAGTCATTTGATGAGTGTCGAATCCTTTGATGGTACTTTGTGCATGTAATCTGTACAGCAAATGACAAATCATTTAGTGCAGAAGCTGTCAAGTAAACGAGCATCAGTATTGTAACTTCAGCTGGTTATATACATTTGTTAAACTTCAATCTTTAGGTGTTTATGATATGCCATGTGTACCAATACACAGACCACATGTGATCAATATTAGCTATCCATAGACAGAAAATCCACAGTACTACTTTTAAACATTATTTTGCAGTGTGATTAAGATATAGGACAGAAGCTCCGAGGTAGTGGAGGGAGATAGTGTAATCCAACAGAACTGGGAAGATAAATAATAGGAAAGAAATTGAGGGTATGAAAGACTGAGTTGTGTGTGTGATATTTTTCAACCTTTGTGGCTAACCAGATGATTTATTGTAGTCCTGTTCCAACTACTCTTGGTGGAATAATGGAAATTACAGCACAGGAGTCACAAGCCCACTATATCACTGCCAGTACTCTGAGCAATTTATCTATTTTTTCTATTGATTTAACAAAACGAAAAGAAAACAAACATGTCTATATTATATTGGGTGTTTCAGTTCCAAATTAATTGTATCTATGGGCGTGATCGAACCAAATGGGAACTATGTCCCATAGTGAGCGCGTTTAGCCGTGTGTTTCGCGCAGCACCGAGAAATGGCATCCCAATCTCTCAACCCTTAAACCTCCCCAAAGCCGCAACTCACCTATAAAAGGTTCCTTGGCCCCCGCAGCATCCCACCTCATGTACACAGGGCTCCCCCAGGCCCAATCACCGCCGTGCAAAAAATGCCAGTCTGGTACCCTCACAGTGCCCCTGCCAGTTGGCAGTCCTACCTGGGTACCTTGACACTGTTAGGCTGGCACCCAGGTGGTGGTGCCAGGCTGGCAGTACAAGGATGCCAGGCTGGCACATGCAGTGCCAAGACGCCACCCTGCCCAAAGGGCATGAACCTGGGGGCCTCCGATGCCCTGCGAGACGCCCACGAGTGCCGTTTCGTCTGGTCCCAATTTGTGGGGACCAGTACTGAATGGCACTCGCCCAAGGTTTCCAAGACAATGGGGACAGATCACAAGGCCTTGGTTACCTCAGGGCTGTGTCTCATTCTTCTATGCAGATTTTCAAAAAGTGATCTTGGCCACAATGGGATCTCACGACGCGTGGAAAGCTCGGTAGATCTCAGGAGAAGGGTCTCCGGGCATTTCCTGGCCACGTTGCACCGTGGCGCGTTGCCTTTCGGGTGCAGCGTGGCCGGTAGATCACGCCCCACATTTTCACCTAAACCAAGCCTAGATTGCTCTAAACAGCTTAGCTATATAGCTCCGCTCACACATATCTCTTGGGAAGTTACAATAAGAAGGAAAGACATATGAGAAATGCAAGGTGGTTGGAATAGGTTTGAATGGGAAACTGAAGGCACAGCTAAGAGAGAGGTTTTACAGAGGTTTTGAACGTCAGAAAGGGAGAGATAAGGGGATACAAGTTGTGGTGCTCTGGCTGAGTTGAAGCTTGTGGAGGGCTGGTGTGGGCAGGCTAGTTAAAAGTGTGTTGAAGAGGGTATGGAAGTGGGGTTTCTGCAGCAGATGGGATGGGGCAGAGGGGGAGGCAGGCTACTTTGCAGAGACGGAAGACATCTGTCTTAGTAGCAGAGTGGACATGGGAGGAGGAAGCTGAGCTCAGGATCAAAAGAGTGCAAAGGTTCCATCGTTCCTGACCCAGTTTGAGATGGTAGCCGGGAAGTTGACATACCAGGGACCAGAAACTAGGAACAGCTGAAAGGACCCAAAGTAATGTTAAGAATTTGTTTATTACTCAAGTGCCAACTATGTCTTGGCATTATTCTTTGTTCCAGTAATTTTCTTCAATACCCATTCGAAAAGTAGCAATTTTCCACTTCAGTGCCTTCGGCACACAAGAGAACTAAGCAGAGAGATATTGTGCATCCCCTGTCTGTAGTCCCTTTGTCCATTTTTGAATAATATTTGTGACAGCCAAAAAAATAATACGGTTATAGTGAATGCATCCATTGGTAACTATTATATTACGTTTGTCACATCTTAGCATCTTGCTGGGTATTCAGCAATAGATCTGGAATGTTAGGCTGACAGAATTTTAATGCTGCAACTGGTATAGAACTCGGTTGAAGAAATATTGTGTAAACTAGGCTATCTTCAGAAACATCAATGACAACATTAATAATAAGGACTGTTCAGCTCACGAGATACTCCTTTCAGAGACCACTTTAAAAATATTTCAGATTTGAATCCTAATATGCAATTTGTGTTTATTTATTCGCTGTCTTTGGCTAGTTCAGCATTTATTACTCATCCCAGTTGCCCTAGAGAAGGCGATGGTGAGCTGTCTTCTTGAACAGCTGCAGTCCATGTGGTTTGAGTACAGTCACATAAGGTGGAGAGTGTTCAGGCCATCTCCCGGATGCAGTGACTCCACATTGACGAAAACGGTCATTTCGCGTGCCCTTCCCGGGGCCCGATGCATGTGCAATGCGATCGGGAACATGAAACGGCCGAATACCGCACTGCGCAAGTGAAGACGTCCGAGAACCGCATCACGCATGCGCAACGACGCACTGAGCGTCATGAGTTCGCGAACTGCGGCACCGCCCATTTTTTAAAAAACTGTCCTGCAAGAGGCAAATGCTGTTTAAACTGTGGGAAACCAAACCATTATGCAGCCCTGTGTAGATTTGCATCACCAGTCAGGAGCCAGTGCTCCCAATTCTGACAGCGGCGTATCAGAAGTGTGCAACACCGAACGCATGACTCTAATCCAGGCAGTGCGACGAATCCAAATGATCAATTCCGAGGACGAATGGCATGCAGTGATGAAGGTCAACCACTGCCCAATCCAGTTCAAACTGGACACAGGTGCCTCCGCCAATGTGATTTCGCAGGTGGACCTCAAGAGAATCAAGAAGCCCCCCAGAATCCATCCAGCTGCCTGCAAACTCCTGGACTACAATGGAAACGCAATCAAGGCACTAGGGTTCTGCCATCTGCAGGTGTCCAGCTGACACACACAAGCAAGCTTACACTTCGAGATTGTTAAACCAGACAGGGCATCCCCTGCTAGGTGCACACGCCTGTGAGCAACTGAACCTCATTCAAAGGTCTACACCACCCGCCGTCCCATTCGGATCTTCAGGCCAGCATCGACGACATCCTAACCCAGTACCCAGATGTATCTAGCGGGATGGGCACGCTGCCGTACGAGTACAAGATTCTACTGCGGCCTGATGCCAAGCCAGTGGTCCACGCACCACGATGAGTCCCTGCTCCACTGAGAGAGCGCCTGAAGGCAGAGCTCACGAGTCTACAACAAAAAGGCATCATCTCCAAGGTCACTGAACCAACTGACTGGGTCAGCATGATGGTGTGCGTAAAGAAGCCTTCGGGGGACCTACGCATCTGCATTGACCCAAATGATCGAAACAAAAACATTACGCGGGAACATTACCCCATCCCGAAGAGGGAAGAAATCATGAGTGAGATGGCACGCTTCTTCACAAAATTGGACACATCCCAAGGATTTAGTCAAATCCCAACTTGAAGAATCCAGCAGAAGGCTCTGCACTTTCAACATGCCTTTTGGCAGGTTCTTCTACAACCGAATGCAGTTTGCCATCATCTCGGCATCAGAGATTTTCCATTGCATCATGGAACAGATGGTGGAGGGAATAGAAGGGGTTCGTGTCTACGTTGACAATATCATAATCTGATCCACAACCCCAGAGGAACATGTGTCGCAACTCAAGAAAGTATTCCAACGCATACCTGGCCATGGCCTCAAGCTAAACAGGTCCAAGTGCTGTTTTGGGACATCCAGGCTGAAGTTCCTGGGCAATCAGATTTCGCGACATAGTGTGCGACCGGACACAGACAAAATTAAAACCATCGAGGCAATGAAAGTCCCAGAGGACAAGAAGGCAGTACTGCACTTCCTGGGAATGGTCAATTTCCTTGGCAAGCTCATCCCGAATTTGGCCACACACACCACGGCCCTACGCAACGTGGTGAAAAAATTAACCGCCTTTGAGTGGAAGGCGGAGCACCAAACAGAGTGGCTGGAGCTGAAAGCCAAGCTCACGACTGCACCCATCCTTGCATTCTTTGACCCAGACCAAGAGACCAAGTTATCCACAGATGCCAGTCAGGATGGGCGGTGTTGCTTCAAAGAGACAACACGTCATCCTGGGTACCAGTAGCATATGCGACACGGGCAGTGACACCCACTGAGACCAGATATGCGCAGATTGAGAAGGAGTGTTTTGGGTCTTCTCACCGGCATCCTCAAATTTTATGATTATGTCTATGGCTTGCCAACATTTACTGTTGAGATGGATCATAGACCTCTGGTCCGCATCATCCAAAAGGACCTGAACGACATGATGCCTCGTTTGCTGAGAATTCTGCTCAAACCCCAGAGGTATGATTTCAATTTGGTGTACACCCCTGGCAAGGAGCTCATCATCACCGATGCATTGTCCCACTTCGTCAACTCACCCAGTGAACCACTGGAGGTAATCCAGCTCATTGAATTGCAGGTACAACTGTGTGCAAGCACTCTCCTGGCAACAGATGAGAAGATCGTTCTCATCCGAGAAGAGACGGCCAAAGACCCCCTGTTGCAGCGAGTCATCCACAACCTCAGCATTGGCTGGCAGAAAGGGCAATGCCCTCAATTCTACAACGTCAAGGACGACCTGACGCTGATCGACGGCATCCTGCTCAAGCTGGACAGGAAAGTCATCCCGCTCCGTCTCCAGAGCATCCAGAGCGGCAGATTCATGAGGGACACCTGGGTGTAGAAAAGTGCAGACACAGGGTCCGGCAAGCTGTCCACTGGCCAAGCATCAACCAGGGCATCATGGACGTGGTCCTGAACTGCGAAACCTGTCAGAGGTTCCAACCAGTGCAGAGCAAGGAGACGCTCCAACCACATGACCTAGAGACCTCTCCATGGTCCAAGGTTGGCATTGACCTATGCCACGCGAATGGTCGTGACTATATCTTAATCATCACTTACTTTTCAAACTATCCTGAGGTGCTGAAGCTGCCAGACCTCACCTCATGGACTGTCATCAAAGCGTGTAAAGAGACATTCTCACGGCATGGCATCCCAAACACTGTCATGAGCGACAATGGCCCGTGCTTCCACAGTCGAGAATGGTCCACGTTTGCCAAGAGCTACAATTTCAGGCATGTCAACTCCAGTCCGCACTATCCGCAGTCCGATGGCAAAGTTGAAAAAAGGGTGCACATCGTTAAGCAGCTCATCCGCAAGGCCTCGGACTCCGCTTCCGACATACACCTTGCACTACTTGCGTACCGGGCGACTCCCTTGTCCACTGGCATGTCTCTAGCTCAACTCCTGACCTGCGGACGACGCTTCCAGCCATACTCCTACCCAACCTTGATCACCTCCCGGTTCTGCAGAAGATGCAGCAGCTTCGTGACAGCCAGAAGCAGGGCTATGACGCACATGCCACCGATCTGGTCGTGCTATCCCCGGCAGACACGGTCAGGATCAAGATGCCGGATGGTAGGTGGTCTGCTCCGGCTGTCGTTGTTCGACAGGCCGCGCCAAGATCCTATGTCATACGTATGGCTGATGGCTCCATTGTGTGAAGGAATCGAAGGGCACTGCGAAAAGTTGCTTTCCCACAACCACTTTCCCCTCCATTTCCACATGTCGAATTGCCACCTCCAGACACCTCGAACCACGAGGCCACCAGTCGTGTCTCCCACTTGCCTGTCAAGACACCGTCATCCCCTCCACCACCTCTCCAGCGCTCGATGAGGATCAGACGCAAGCCTCAGAGACTGGACTTATGAGCATCTGTTTTGTTTGTTCTGTTCTGTATTCCTCAGTCAGTCACATTAGACCAGGGATGGGCAAACTGCGGCCCGCCAAAGGTCTTTATGCGGCCCACCAAGTCATTAAATAAAAAAAAAAAAATGTTTTTTTAATTTCTTTTTTTTTAAAGGTTAATGGGGGGGCTGTTGGGTTACTTACTGGTATAGGGTGGATACGTTGACTTGAGTAGGGTGATCATTGCTCGGCACAACATCGAGGGCCGAAGGGCCTGTTCTGTGCTGTACTGTTCTATGTTCTATATGAGGCGCCCAGAATCATAACCGGGTGAAGTAATTATTTTACTTAATATACTATGCGGCCCTTTAAAATTGTGAATTTCTGAATGTGGCCCTTGCATGGAAAAGTTTGCCCACCCCTGCATTAGACAGACAGATTCACATGTACATACATCTAAAAAAAGGGGAGATGTCATGATATGCAAACATGCAACCAATGAACACTCAGAATAGAACACAACCAATGGGCAGTCAGGACACTCAGAGGTGGCATCACCACAAGGGGGCATGACATAAACACTATAAAAGGGATGAGGCACTCACACCCTGCCTCTTTCCACAGACATCTAGAGAGTTAGACAGGGTTGATTAGCAGCATCACACCCCAGCACGTGGCTTAGAGCAAGCTGGTACAGTTAGACTGAGTTACTACAGATAGATTAGCAGAGAGTCAAACTCATTTGAGAACTGTGTTAGTAGTTCAATAAACACGTTGAACTCATTTCAGAGTCTGGAGCATCCTTTAGTTAAGACTGCATCAAGTAGCAGCCTGTGTTATCAGAAGCAGCATAACACAACACGGCGTATTTGACGTTTTCAAGGTGCGAAACCTCCATCAAATCCCCTCGCCATGCCGAAGCCTTCGGCGTTGTCGCCAGCCTCCAGCCCAATAGGATACGTCTCCATACCACCAATGAGGCGAAGGCCAGGATATCTGCCCCTGCCCCTGTCTGCAGTTTCTGCACATTGAAGACCCCATGAATCGCCATCAGTAGGCAGGGTTCCACCCCCACATTCAAGATTGGCAAAGTGGTGTCAAAAAAGGATCTCCAAAACTCCACCAGCTTGGGGCTTGACCAGAACATGTGCGTGTGGTGCATGGGCCCCCTAAAACAACATTCACACCTGCCTTCTGTCCCTTCGAAAAGGCGGCTCATCCTTGCCTTAGTAAGGTGTGTTCGAAAATCTACAAGCGCGTTTTAACCAAATTGGAAAAAAGTCCCATAGCGAGCGCAATTAGCCATGTATTTCACCCTGCTCTTTAATGCGCCCCCGATTAGATAGGAGGCCTCAACGGGAAACGTGTGGCCGAGGCCGCACATAGTCTGTTTTCTGCACTGAGGAGCTTCGCTTGTCGGAAGTCCTCAGTGTAGCAAGAGATCGGGATGTCATTTTTAAATGGGGTCCCGATCTCTGAATTTCCGATGCAATCCTTGGCACCGCCCCCCCCCCCCCCCCTCCACTCAAGCCCCAACTCACTATGAGGGGTCTGGTGGCTCTGACTGGTATAACTTCTTATAGAAAGCTTCGAACACAGCATTCACCTTCCCTGGACTGGAAAGCAACTTACCCTCCCAGTCCCTAACCTGAACTATCTCCCTGTCCACCATCTGCTGTCTCAGAGCCGACTTGCAATCTCCCAATACTCATATACTGGCCCTTTTGACCGTCGCAACTACTGCATTGCCTTGCCTGTTGACATCAAGATGTACCACATTTGCAGCCCCTTCCTGCACACTAACAATTCCATGATCAGACCCCTCACATACCTCCGATCCACGCTTAAAATCTCATCCACCAATGACTGACTCTCGTCCCTAGCTTCTGCATCTACATGTGCCTTAATCACTATAATCTCTCCCATGATCACCACTTTCAATGCCTCCCACAGAATCAAGGGTGAAACGCTCCCATCGTCATTATTTGCAATGTATTCCTGTATGGCCCTCAAAATCCTCACACAGACCCACAAGTCTGACAACAACCCTTCATCTAACCGCCACCCCCTGTACCGCTCCTGAACCAATCCCAGCACCAGATCCACTCAATGCAGGGCATGATGCGAGATCACCAGCACCGAATATTCAGCCTCTCTAACCCCAGTCAACAGTGTTTGATTCATAAGAAAGTAATCAGTCCGCGAGTACACTTTGTGTACCACAGAGAAAAACGCAAACTCCCTCTCCCGGGTGCATGAACCTCCACCTCCTCCATGAACGCAAACAATACTGTTGCCATCCCAACCGTGGACATCGATCTCGGCCTAGAATTTTATGGATGGTACACACTGCTGCCACTGTGTCGGTGATGGAGGGAATGAATATGGTGCAGGGGTGAAAACCAAGTGAGTTTTGTTCTGGATGATGTCAAGCTTCTTGAATGTGGTTGGTGCTGCACTCATCCAGGCAAGTGGAGAGTGCTCCATCGCACTCCGGACTTGTAACTTGTAGATGGAGGACAGGCTTTGGGGAACTCAAGGGATGAGTTACTTGCCACAGGATTCCCAGCGTCTGACCTGCGCCTGTAGCCACAGTATTTATATGGCTGGTCCAGTTCAATTTCTGGTCAACGGTAGACCCCAAGATGTTGATAGTAACTTCGATAATTTTATGAACATTTGGTATGTGTGAATGACTGCTCACTCCTTCAAGTTAGAAATCATAATAGGACAAATAAATTATCTGAAAATGAATTCAAAGCAAGGATGAGAATTCAAGTATAGTAGTGTGGTACACCTGGGGTAATTTCACTTTGGGTGTAATTGGGATATTAGGTGCAAATGTTATGTTATGGCTCAAGTGTCCAATAAAATGAATCTGTATAATCACAAACATAAAGGCCGGGATTTTCCGGTATCCGTCAAGGTGGACCGTACCGGCGCCAAGGAGTGGCGTGAACCACTCTGACGACGGGCCACCCGGAAGGTGCGGAATCCTCTGCACCTTCGGGGGCTAGGCTCGCGCTGGAGTGGTTGGCACCACGCCAACCAGCGCCGAAGGGCCTCCGCCGGCCGGCGTGTGTTGGCGCATGCACAGGAGCGCCAGCGTGTTCCCAGAACTTCTTGTGTGATCCCTGCGCCGTGCTGCCCTTTAAACCATTGTTAAAAATGTCAGAAATTTAAGGCAGCACGGTGGCACAGTGGCTAGCACTGCTGCCTCACGCGCCGAGGTCCCAGGTTCGATCTCGGCTCTGGGTCACTGTCCGTGTGTAGTTTGCACATTCTCCCCGTGCTTGCATGGGTTTCGCACGCACAACCCAAAGATGTGCAGGGTAGGTGGATTGGCCACGCTAAATTGCCCCTTAATTGGAAAAAATGAATTGGGCTCTCTAAATTTATTTAAGAAAAAAGATTTGGTCAATTCCACCCAGATTGTACTGATAAAACCTGTGGGAACTCTACTCATTTGTCAGTATCAACTCTTAATCTGAAAAAAATGGCAATTGTATACATATTGTTTACCAAAAAAATTTAGGGCGCGATTCTCCGCTCCCACGCCGGGTGGGAGAATCGCGGGAGGGCCGCTCTGGCACCCCCCGCGATTCTCCCACCCCCCCAAAATGGTGTGTCGCGTTTTGCGACACGCCTTTCGGAGGATTGCGGGCCGCCGTTTTTCACGGCGACCCGCGATTCTCCGACCCGGATGGTCCGAGCGGCCGGCCGTTCCCGACCGGTTCACGCCGGCGGCAACCACACCTGGTCGCTGCCGGCGTGAACATGGCGCCAGCAGCTGTTTTGTGGCTTGTGGGGGGCGGAGAGGGGAGTGAGCACCACGACCGTGCTCGGGAGGGGACTGGCCCGCGATCAGTGCCCGCCGATCGTCGGGCCGGCGTCTCAACGGGACGCACTCTTTCCCCTCCGCCGCCCCGCAAGATCAAGCCGTCACGTCTTGCGGGGTAGCGGGGGGCAAGACGGCAACCGCGCATGCACGGGTTTCAGCCATCAGCCATCGTGACGTCAGCTGCGCATGCGCGGGTTGGAGCCGTCCAACCTGCGCATGCGCGGCTGACATCATTAGGTGCGCCGGCCGCGTCATTCTCGGCATGCCGGGCCTTGACGCCAGCGACAAGGCCCCGCGGCCGAGATTCACGGCACGGCCCTCCTAGTCCCCCGGGGGGGAGAATAGGGGGCAAGGAGCGGCCTCCGACGCCATCGTGAACCTCTCTGGGTTTCACGACGGCATCGGGCCTTGCGGAGAATTCCACCCTCAGTCTTTTACGAGGTGGAAGAAAGATAGGGAACACCAAAAAGATAGGTACAAAATAGAAGAAACTTCCGGAGGGCAAGGGTACAAATACCAAATAGGGAGACACCAACAAAGGGCAAGAAGGAGCAAAGAGGCTGGTTTAGCACACTGGGCTAAATCACTGGCTTTTAAAGCAGACCAAGCAGGACAGCAGCATGGTTCAATTCCCGTACCAGCCTCCCTGAACAGGTGCTGGAATGTGGCGACTAGGGGCTTTTCACAGTAACTTCATTGAAGCCTACTTGTGACAATAAGCGATTTTCATTTCATTTTTTCATTTCATTTCAAGAGCAAGATATGATCTGATTGACTGCCAGTTTTTCTTGTGGCATTGATGGAGCACTCATGCAGTAGGTTAACTAACTAATGCACTGTGTGTGGATTTAAGTCTGCTTTAGGCGTGGGGATTTATTTATTGATATTCGACATATAGATTTACTTTGTATACAATCAGAAGGAATGTTCTTAACTTAGTGCTGGTAAAAAAAGGCTGGGTCTAAATCGTGCCTCTTCAGTCCAATGTTATGAACTTTTAGAGCTTTCAATGTAATTTTATTACATTCCAATAGTCTGCTGTAGTTCCATCTACACAGCATCAATTGCTGGAAAATCTCTTTAACATAGGCTTGGCTCAGTTGGAAGCATTCCTATTTCAGAATCAGTAGATTATAGGTTCAAGTCCCACCATAGAGTACAGAATTCAGGTTGGCACTTGATGCACGATCAATTGTACAAAGATTACGGTTGGATACAACTGTGGCTTTATTGCAGTAAGATGTGTGGCCTCCCACAGCAGCTGGCGAAATGGCTGCTGAATAGAGGACATGTGGGCGGAGTCAGCAGGCAGGGGCTACCAGCGAACCTGTAGTACAGGTCCAACCTTACATCACCTAATACAGGTGTAACAGTGGTGTACCACAGTACTTCAGTGCAATCCTGAAGGAATGCTGAACTATCAGTCGTGTTGTCTATTTCAGGTGGATGTGAAGGATTCTATGGCACTATTCAGAGAGCATCTAGTGTCCTGGTCAAATCCCTTCCTCAAGCAATTTCATTAAAATAAAATCTATTTGGTGGGCTTTGCTGGACACAAATTGGCTGCTGTGTTTACTGACTGTCACGAGCCCCTGGGCTAGTGCGCGGTCAGTTTCAGGCCCACTTGACCCGCAGTCGCAGCACAAGTAAAAATTTATGTTATTTTTAAATACCTGAGGACCTTGGCTGAACCCAATAAACTACAGTCACCAGGTTTGTAAATTTTAAAGACAAATAACCTGTTGTTATTGAACAGTAATATATTTAAACTGACAAAAATAGGTTAGTAGATTTTGCAGGCGGATAGGAGGTATTAGGAGGCCCCGGAGATTGTATTGTTGAGGGAGCGGCGGAAACTCCAAATGGAGGTTCATAGAATTAGAATTTACAGTGCAGAAGGAGGCCATTTGGCCCAACGAGTCTGCACTGTCCCTTGGAAAGAGCACCCCATTTAAGCCCACACTTCCAATCTATCCCCGTAACCCAGTAACCCCACTTAACCTCTTTGGGCACTAAAGGCAATTTAACATGACCAATCCAGCTTCACCTACACATCTTTGGACTGTGGGAGGAAACCGGAGCACCCAGAGAAAACCCACGCAGACACGGGGAGAATGTGCAGACTCCGCACAGACAGTGACCCAAGCTGGGAATCAAACCTGGGACTCTGGAGCTGTGAAGCAACTGTGCTAACCACTGTGCTACCGTGCTGCCCATGAGTTTTGGCTGCTATACAAGGGTAAGGCAGGAGGGCAGTTGAGGAGAGCCAAAGGGACGGTCTATGAATACGGGGAAAAGGCGAGTAGGATGTTGGCACATCAATTGAAGAAGCAGGAGGCAGCGAGAGAGATCGGAAAGGTGAAAGATAGAGGAGGGAATGCGGTCTTGGATCCGGTGGGAATGAATGGGGCGTTCGGGGATTTTTATCAGGGATTGTATGAGTTGGACCCCCAGCCAAGGTGGAGGAAATGAGGCATTTTTCGTGGGGTTGGAGTTCCCTAATTTGGAGGAGGACCTGGTGTAGGGATTGGGAGACCCATTGGGCTGCTGGAGGTGGTGGAGGTTATGGGGTGATGCAGGGGGGGAAAGCCCTGGGCCCGGACGGGTTCCCGATGGAATTTTACAAAAGGTTTTCGGGGACTTGGGGCCCCTGCTGGTAAGGGTGTTTAATGAGGCAAAGGAGCAGGGGATGCTCCCTCCTACGCTGTTGTAGGCCTCGATCGCCTTAATTTTAAAGAAGGACAAGGATCTTGAGCAGTGTGGCTCCTGTCAGCTAATTTCATTGTTAAATGTGGACGCTAAGTTGCTGGCCAAGATTAAAAAAAAAAAAAATTTAGAGTACCCAATTCATTTTTTATTCAAATTAAGGGCAATTTAACATGGCCAATCCATCCATCCTAGCCTGCACATCTTTAGGTTATGGGGGCGAAACCCACGCAAACATGGGGAGAATGTGCAAACTCCACACGGATAGTGACCCAGAGCCGGGATCGAACCTGGGACCTCAGTGCCGTGAAGCAGCAGGGCTAACCACTGCGCCACCGTGCTACTCTGCTGGCCAAGATTTTGGTTTAAGGATTGAGGACTGTATGCTGGGGGTGATAGGGGAGGATGAGACGGGGTTTGTTAAGAGGAGGCATTTGTAGTCTAACATCAGGCGGCTGTTAAATTTTATACTGATGCTCCGGAGGGACGAAGTGTGGAGGTGGTGGTCGCCATGGATGGGGAGAATGCTGTTGACCGGGTGGAATGGGACCAGCTGTGGGGCGATTCGGGTTTGGGCGGGGTTTGTGGATTGGGCCCGGCGCTTGTACCGGGCACTGGTAGCGAGTGTGCGAATTAACCGTGTCAGTTCGGAATATTTCAGGCTGCATCGGGGGACGAGGCAGGGATCTCCACTCTCCCCATTGCTCTTTGCCTAGGCGATAGAGCCATTGGCGTTGAGAACGTCAAAGGAATGGCAGGGGATAGTACGGGGGGGTGGAACATAGGGTCTTGTTGTATGCAGACGATCTGTTGCTCTACATATCAAACCCTTGGGAATGCATTGGGGGTTAGGGGCATATTGGAGGAATTTGGCCGGTTTTCAGGATATAAATTGAAAATGGGGAAGAGCGAGGTTTTTATGATTCAAGCGAGGGGGCAGGAGAAAAGTCTTTGGGAGTTGCCGTTTAGAGTGGTGGGGGGGAACTTTCGATATTTGGGTATTCAGGTGGCTCTGGGGTAGGAGCAGTTGCACAGCTGAATTTGGCTGGGTTGGTGAAGCAGGTGAAGGGAGATTTTAGGAGGTGGGATGTGCTTCTGCTGTCGCTGGAGGGACAGGTGCAGTCGGTGAAGATGACGGTTCGCCCGAGGTTCTTGTTTGTGTTCCAGAATCTCTTGGTCTTCATCCCTAAGGCTTGTTTTAGCCGGGTGAATGCGCTGATTTCGGGGTTTGTTTGGGCTGGTAATAGGGAGGTAGGAGAGCTGGGGAGCGGGAGGCAGGATGTTAGGTATTTAGTTTGTTTGATTATTTTCAGCCCTGTTGGCTTATTTTGTTTTATGGTTTGATGTGTAAATATATAAATGCCTCAATAAAATATTTTTCAAAAAAAAATTAACTGACAAAAATGTAGCTTTCTACCTGATGCTCCTTTCCCAATTCCCACCTTTCCAACGGCCGAGGCTCACCAACCGTATCAAGGCCGACATTGCCGAGGCCGCAATGCACGCGGTCGACGAGGCGCTACCCTTCCAAGTGGAGAGCGATGCATCAGACGTCGCTCTGGACGCCTCCCTCAACCAGGGTGGCAGGCCTGTGGCATTCTTTTCCCGCACCCTCCATGCCTCCGAAATGCGGCACTCCTCTGTCGAAAAGGAGGCCCAAGCCATCGTTGAAGCTGTGCGGCATTGGAGGCATTACTTGGCCGGCAGGAGATTCACTCTCCTCACTGACCAACGGTCGGTTGCCTTCATGTTTAACAACACACAGTGGGGTAAGATCAAAAATGATAAACTCTTCAGGTGGAGAATCGAGCTCTCCACCTACAACTACGAGATTTTGTATTGCTCCGGTAAGCTCAATGAGCCCCTGATGCCCTATCCCGAGGTACATGTGCCAGCACACAAGTGGACCAACTCCGCACCCTGCACGACGATCTCTGTCACCCAGGGGTCACCCGCTTTTATCACTTCATAAAGGCCCGCAACCTGCCCTACTACATCGAGGAAGTCAGGGCTATCACCAGAGACTGTCAGGTCTGCGTGGACTGTAAACTGCACTTCTACCGGCCAGACCATGCGCGCCTGGTGAAGGCCTCCCACCCCTTTGAACGCCTCAGCGTGGACTTCAAAGGGCCCCTCCCCTCCAACGACCACAACACGTACTTCCTCAATGTGGTCAACGAGTACTCAAAGATTCCCCTTTGCCATCCCATGCCCTGACATGACATCTGCCACCGTCATCAAAGCCCTCAACACCATCTTCGCTCTGTTCGGTTTCCCCGCCTTCGTCCACAGCTGGCAGGAGGTCCTCCCCGACGCCTTTCACTCCATTCGGTCGCTCCTGTGCACTGCGACAAATGAAACTCCCCATGAACATCTCTTTGCCTTCCCTCGGAAGTCCACCTCCAGGGTTTCGCTCCCAACATGGCTGGCAGCTCAAGGTCCCGTTCTCCTCCGCAAGCACGTGCGGCTCCACAAGGCAGACCCGTTGGTTGAGAGGGTACAGCTGCTCCACGCGAACCCGCAGTACGCCTACGTAGCGTACCCTGACGGCCACCAAAACACAGTCTCCCTCCGGAACCTGGCACCAGCTGGGTCCACACACCCACCCCCCCCTCTGCCCCGGTGCCACCCTCCCTCCCCCCGGCACACCCCACCTCAGCCCCTGCTCCAGGACGATCCGCCCTCCCCTTGGTCCCACCCGTGGATGAAGATGAGGTCGACACGCTCCCGGAGTCCCCGATGACCGAAACGACGCCTAAATCAACACCACAACTTTGTCGCTCGCAATGACGGACCAAGGCGCCCGACCGTCTAAATTTGTAACCTATTTCTTAACATTTAAACAACCTGTATTTAAAAAAAAAATAACCTGTATGTAAATAGTTTCCACCACACCTGCTGGACTCTTTTTTAACAGGGGGTGAATGTGGTAGTCACCGCTGTTGTGTTGTGTATACTGTATACAAGGGTATTATGGTAAGGCAGGTACGGGGGTAGATCCCTGCCTGCTGGCTCCGCCCAGTAGGCGGAGTATAGATATGTGTGCTCTCCGAGCTGCAGCCATTTCGGCAGCAGCTGCGGGAGGCTCCACATCTCTGCTTAATAAAGCCTTGATTACTCTCTACTCTCGTCTCGTCGTAATTGATAGTTCATCAACCTGTTAAAACCTTTGATCAGTTGCTAAAACATACTCAGAAAGCTTTGCAGTACACAACAGTGAAAGTTTTTGGGTGGGATTCTCTGGTCCCCCAGCTGCGTGCTTCTTGGCAGCCTGCTGTTCACTGGTGGTGGGATTCTCTCTTCCCGCCCTTGTCAATGAGATTTCCCTTTGAAGGCACCCCACACCGCTGGGAAACCCACAGGTGGGGTTGCGCTGCCAGCGGGAAAAGAAAATCCCAAATATCTTCCGATTTAGAGAATGTCAGTTTGGAATCCGAGGGCGACCAAGGATTCGTAAGCCACAATTGTGATGAGTTTTGTTAGTTATTGACCAGGAATGTTATCAGGAGCACTTTCCCGTTGATCTTGGGTGTGGCACATACTGGCTGACATCATCCACTTTACCCTGCTACTCATGGAATAGTTTGTAATCTGATTGTCCTTCCCTCCTGTTTAGGGTGGTTATCTAAAATGACAATGGATGTAGTCAAAGGAATAATGGGAATGGGAAAATATGTGGTTTCAAAATGCCTCTTTGATGAATAGGGAAAATTGAAATTGCACTATGTCAACATGAGCTCACAGTGCTTACTTAGTATGTTCTTAATTTCAAGGACATTTTGATTGATTATCTTACAAGTACATTATTCAGTGATTGTGCCACACGTTGACTTGCAAGAGAGGAAGCAAGAGCTCTTTTGTCAGATTGTTTCATTTATTGCTTTTACCTCCAATGTTTCAATCTTTGCAGTCAACAAAGAACTTTAAGTGTAATCACGGTTGTAATGTGGGAAATGCAGGAGCCAATTTGCATGCACAAGCTCCCATGAACAGCAATGTGATAATAACCAGTGATTCGATTTTTATGGTAAGGCCTAAATAGCGATCAGGATACTCGGCGATACCCCCTACATGTCCTCAGTGCATTGCATTTTACACTTGGTGAATTTGGTTTCTTTCTTATTCCCTGAATATTTTATTTTGAATTTTTTATTAATTAGTTTGAGATTTTTTTAAAAATTGAAATCATCGTACTGATATTGGGAGTGATTCAGTGACCCCACTGCACCTAGCACAGATCTGGGTGCAACTGAATCGCACTGGAACCCCAAATTGGGCTCTGCGCTGAACACAAAGCCTTGCAAAAATCACCCGACTAGCTCCGTCCAGCACTTTGGAGACCCCCAGGTGGTCGGAGACTGGCAGGTGCTATCCTGGCACTCCCCTGGCACCCAAGTTCCTCGGCACTTCTAGCCTAGCACTTTGGCAGTGCCACCGAGCATCCTGGCAGTGCCACCCTGGGTGCCAGGGGCACTTCCAGGATGACAAGCTTGCAGTGCCCAGGTGCCAGATTTATATTGCCAGGGGTCGGGCCTAGGGGGACCCTGCCACGTAGAGAGGGGTTGAGGGGGTTTCCCTGGGGCTTCCCCAAGGCTGGGGAGGGGCCTAAAAGTAGGGGGGGATGGCGGGGGTGATTGGGGTTGCCACACACAATGGCGCCCTGATCTGCGAGGAGCCTTTCCGCCTGCAGGAAATCCCTCCAAGTGCGGCCTCGGCAGGGAGAAACTCCCCAAGGCCAAAATAAAAACATCAAAGTGCCAATGGATAGGAGGATGTTTCTTGGCGCTGTGCCGCTGAGAAACACTCTGATAAATGTGCTGTTCAGCAGACCTTAACTTGAGTCTGCTGAATTTTACCCATTATGTCAGGCCCAGTTGACAAAGAGTTAATTACAAAGGACACACAAGAAACAGAAAAAATAGGAGCAGGAGGAGGCCATTTGGTCCTTCAAGCTCGATCTCCTGCACATCTCCTGGGGATTAATGGGTGTTTCTCTGGTTGGAAATCAGTAGCTAGTGGTGTCCCTCAGGGATCCGTGTTGGGCCCACAATTGTTCACAATTTACATAGATGATTTGGAGTTGGGGACCAAGGGCAATGTGCCCAAGTTTGCAGATGACACTAAGATGAGTGGTAAAGCAAAAAATGCAGAGGATACTGGAAGTCTGCAGAGGGATTTGGATAGGTTAAGTGAATGGGCTAGGGTCTGACAGATGGAATACAATGTTGACAAATGTGAGGTTATCCATTTTGGTAGGAATAACGGCAAAAGGGATTATTATTTAAACGATAAAATATTAAAGCATGCTGCTGTGCAGAGAGACCTTGGTGTGCTAGTGCATGAGTCACAGAAAGTTGGTTTACAGGTGCAACAGGTGACTAAGAAGGCAAATGGAATTTTGTCCTTCATTGCTAGAGGGATGGAGTTTAAGACTAGGGAGGTTATGTTGCAATTGTATAAGGTGTTAGTGAGGCCACACCTGGAGTATTGTGTTCAGTTTTGGTCTCCTTACTTGAGAAAGGACGTACTGGCACTGGAGGGTGTGCAAAGGAGATTCACTAGGTTAATCCCAGAGCTGAAGGGGTTGGATTACGAGGAGAGGTTGAGTGGAACTGTACTCGTTGGAATTTAGAAGGATGAGGGGGGATCTTATAGAAACATATAAAATTATGAAGGGAATAGGTAGGATAGATGCGGGCAGGTTGTTTCCACTGGCGGGTGAAAGCAGAACTAGGGGGCATAGCCTCAAAATAAGGGGAAGTAGATTTAGGACTGAGTTTAGGAGCAACTTCTTCACCCAAAGGGTTGTGAATCTATGGAATTCCTTGCCCAGTGAAGCAGTTGAGGCTCCTTCATTAAATGTTTTTAAGGTAAAGATAGATAGTTTTTTGAAGAATAAAGGGATTGAGGGTTATGATGTTCGGGCCGGAAAGTGGAGCCGAGTCCACAAAAGATCAGCCATGATCTAATTGAATGGTGGAGCAGGCTCGAGGGGCCAGATGGCCTACTCCTGCTCCTAGTTCTTATGTTCTTATAAGACCATCAGCTGAAATGCCAAATTAAGCTGGTTGAGGGACATTGTTACCTGTCCGGTCTATTTAAACTCGCTCGTTCAGGGATAGAAAGACCACCCATGCTAAAGGATTGAGGTCCAAGGTTATTGGCAATGGCAGCTGCATCCCAATGAGGCTATGAGCACTATCCATTTTAACAGCTGACCTGCAGAGTCTCCAAAGCAGCAGTGAAAAGTGCCAAATAAATGATGTAACTTTAAAAAAACTTTTTAAATGTTTGATTTGTAATGATTAAAGACCCCCTCCTGGCCATAAAGGACATTTTGCACCCTCATATCTTGTTTTTATACTGCCTCACTAATTCTGTGGGTCCTTAATGGTGCCCCCCCCCCCCCCGAATTTTGGCTCCATTGGCTCCAGCCGACTGATGGTGGTGTCTTTCTGTCAGCTTCAGGCAGGAGTTAATGACAAGTCATTTAAATCGGGCCAAAGAGTTGAAGTCTCCTGGGCTTGAGGTTCGTAGCCCAGCTAGTTCATTGCCTGCTTCAACCCCTCTCACTCCCCAACTCTAAATTAAAATTGAGGCTAAATTATTACCATTTTTGAGTCATGGTAACTGAGCAGTAAGGATGCTCCCCTGATTGGAATGGAAGCAAGGTCCATTTAGGGAAATGACAGGAGAGAGTGAACCTGCGAGAATATCCAGCACTCTAATATTAATACCCTTGTGGCAATTGGGGTCAGTTATCTGGAATCTACATTCATTTTACATTGGTGGCAAAAGTGAATTGAACTAAAATAAGAATATTTATACATGTTGACAAAAGAGGAAAATACAGAGATAGTCAACTCGCTCAGTTATTTGCAAAGGGAAAAAGTAAGGGTCAGATTTAATAAATTGAACTGGATTCTGAGGGAGGTGGGATTCTGAAGGAATGACGCCTGTTGGGCCAATGGGTTTCCTTGACTTGCCTGGTGTGATTTATCCCAGCTGGCTGGTTTCTATGCCAACCAGCCAATTAACACAAATTGCTTCACATACTGCCAATATGGCCCCATATTTCATCAGTGAGAACATGCAAAATTGTTGAATTTGAATCGCTGTTAACTTTGAAAGAGTGTTCACAACCTTGCTGTCACATCTGACGCCAAAATTAGTCCCCGACCTCATTTTGGTGCCATCACTAAGGTTGCCTTATCCACCTTTGTAATATTGCATCACTTCGCCTGTGTCGCAGCTCATCTGCTGCTGAAACCTCATTCACACCTTCATTCCCTCTACACTAAACTATTTCAACACGCTCCCTGGCTGGTCTCTCACAATCAACTCTCAGTAAATATAGGTAATCCAAAATTATTTTGCCCGCGTCCTCACTCACACCAGGTCCCACACTCCTGTCACCCCCTGTACTCGTTGACTGACATTAGTTCGTGGTCGAACAACGTAGAATCCCTACAACGCAGAAGGAGGCCATACGGCCCATCGGGTCTGCATCACCCTCTGTAAGAGCACCCTACCTAGGCCCACTCCCCCACTCTATCACCCTAACCTCACCTATCCTGCACATCTTTGGACACTAAAGGACAATTTAGCATGGCCAATCCACCCAACCTGCACATCTTTGGACAGTGGGAGGAAACCAGATCACCCGGAGGAAACCCACGCAGCCAGAAGGAGAAAGTGCAAATTCCACAGTCACCCAAGGTCAGAATCAAACCCGGGTCCCTGCGTGTGTGGCAGCAGTGCTAACCACTGTGGGAGCAGGGTCTTACATTAAAATGGCAAGCAACGGGAAGATCAGGGTCCTCAATGCGCACAGACCGAAGGTGCTCAGCAAAGCGATCACCCAGTCTGCGTTTGGTCTCTCCGATATAGAGGAGACCAGATTGGGAGCAGCGAATTCAGCACACCAAATTGAAAGGTGCAAGTGAAACCCTGCTTAACCTTGAATGAGTGTTGGGCTTGGGATGTTAAGCATGGAATAGGTACACCTTTTGCGATTGCATGGGAAGGTGCCATGGGTGATGGGAGAGGTGTTGGGTATGGTGGAGGAGTGGACTAGATTATCTCGGAGGGATGGCCTCAATCAGCCTGTCGGATGCCCGTGGTGTTCTGGCGGACCGCCGCAGTGGAGCCGGTGACGTCGGGCCGGTGATCATCCTTGACTCCGGGAGCGCGGTCGTAGGTCTGTCTCCATACCCCGGGCCGGTGGTGGAGACGCTGTGATCGGGGAAGGGGTGCCCTGTGCGCTGGTTCGTGGGGGCGCAGGGGGTGCTGGGGGGAATCTGGATAGGGAGGGGGGTGGCGATGTAGGGGGGGAGGCCGCACGCCGGCGGGTGCCAGGTCCCGAAGCGAGACCGTATCCTGCCGACCGTCGGGATACTCCACGTATGCGTACTGCGGGGGTTGGCGTGGAGTAACTGGACTCGTTCAACCAACGGGTCGGACTTGTGCACCGCACATGCTTCCGGAGCAAGGTGGGCCCGGGGGTGGCCAGCCAGGTCGGGAGCGGGGATCCTGAGGATGACTTCCTAGGGAAAACAAGAAGAGTTTCATGAGGTGTTTGGTTAGTGGTGGTACAGAGGAGAGACCGGATTGAATGGAGGGCGTCGGGGATGACCTCTTGCCATCGGGAAACCGGGAGATCTCTGGACCGTAGGGCCAGTAGGATGGTCTTCCAGATGGTGCCATTCTCCCGCTCGACCTGCCCGTTACCCCGGGAGTTATAACTGGTCGTCCTGCTAGAGGTGATGCCCCTGCTGAACAGGAATTGACGCAGTTCGTCACTCATAAAGGAGGATCCCCAGTCGCTGTGGATGTACGCAAGGTAACCAAACAGGTAGAAAATGGACAGCAGGGCCTTGATAACGGTTGTCGTGGTCATGTCGGGGCAGGGGATAGCGAAAGGGAAGCGGGAGTACTCGTCAATCACACTCAAAAAATATGTGTTGCGGTTGTTGGAGGGGAGGGGACCCTTGAAATCTATGCTGAGACGTTCGAAGGGGCGGGACGCCTTGATTAAATGCGCTGGGATAGGGCGGTAGAAGTGTGGTTTGCACTCTGCGCAGATGTGGCAGTCCCTGGTGACAGCCCTGACTTCCTCAATGGAGTAAGGCAGGTTGCGGGTCTTGATGAAGTGGTAGAAACGCGTTACCCCTGGATGGCAGAGGTCCGCATGGAGGGCGCGAAGGTGGTCGACCTGTGCGCTGACGCAGGTACCGTGGGACAGGGCATCAGGAGGCTCGTTGAGCTTCCCAGGACGATACAAGATATCGTAGTTGTACGTGGACAACTCGATCCGCCACCACAAAATCTTGTCGTTCTTGATCTTACCCCTCTGTGCATTGTCAAACATGAAAGCTATTGACCGTTGGTCTGTGAGGAGGGTGAACCTCCTGCCGGCCAGATAGTGTCTCCAGTATCGCACAGCTTCCACTATGGCCTGTGCCTCCTTTTCCACCGAGGAATGGCGGAGTTCGGAAGCATGGAGGGTCCGGGAGAAGAAGGCCACGGGTCTGCCTGCTTGGTTCAGGGTGGCCACCAGAGCTACGTCAGATGCGTCGCTCTCGACCTGGAATGGGAGGGACTCGTCGATAGCGCACATCGTGGCCTTTGCGATATCTGCTTTGATGCGGCTAAAGGCCTGGCGGGCCTCCATCGACAGGGGAAAGGAGGTGGATTGGATGAGGGGACGGGCTTTGTCGGCGTAGTTGGGGACCCACTGGGCGTAATAAGAGAAGAAGCCCAGACAGCGTTTGAGGGATTTGAGAGTGTTGGGAAGGGGAAGTTCCATCAGGGGCGCATGCGTTCGGGATCGGGGCCTACCACTCTGTTACGCACTACGTAGCCAAGGATGGCTAGGCAGTCGGTGCTAAATACGCACTTATCCTTATTGTAGGTTAAATTAAGGAGTTTTGCGGTTCGGAGGAATTTTTGAAGGTTGATGTCCTGGTCCTGCTGGTCATGGCCGCAGATGGTGACGTTATCGAGATACGGGAAGGTAGCCCGTAAACTGTGTTAGTCGACCATTTGGTCCATCTCCCGTTGGAAGACTGAGACCCCATTTGTGACACCGAATGGAAACCTTAGGAAGTGATAGAGGCGCCCATCTGCCTCAAACGCGGTGTACTTGCGGTCACTCGCGCGGATGGGGAGCTGGTGATAGGCGGACTTAAGGTCCACCGTGGAAAAGACTTTGTATTTCGCGATCCTGTTAACCGGGTCGGAAATACGAGGGAGAGGGTACGTGTCCAGCTGCGTAAACCTGTTGATGGTCTGACTGTAGTCAATGACCATCCGGTTTTTCTCCCCAGTCCGAACTACCAGCACTTGGGCTCACCAGGGAATGTTGCTGGCCTCGATGACTCCTTCCTGTATTAGCCTCTGGACCTCGGACCTGATGAAGGTCCGGTCCTGGGCACTGTATCGTCTGCTCCTCGTGGCGACGGGTTTACAATCTGGGGTGAGATTCGCAAACAAGAAAGGGGGGTCCACTTTGAGGGACGCGAGGCTGCAGACAGTAAGGGGAGGGAATAGGGCCGCCGAAATGGAAGGTCAAGCTCTGCAGGTTGCACTGGAAATCCAGTCCTAAGAGTGCCTGTGCGCAGAGACGGGGGAGGATGAGGAGTTTGTAGTTCTTGAAAACCCTCCCCTGGACCGTGAGGTCCGCTATGCAGCACCCGGTGATCTGGATGGAGTGCGAACCTGAGGCTAGCTCAATCTTATGTTTGACTGGATGGACGGGGAGCGCGCAGCGTCTTACCGTGTCGGGGTGGATGAAACTCTCTGCGCTCCCGAAGCTCAGCAGGCAACGCGTCTCGTGCCCGTTGAGCTGGATCTGCGTCGTCGTCTTGGCAAGCGTGCGTGGTTGCGACTGGTCGAGGGTGATTGAAGCAAGTCGTGGAGAGAGTTCCTGGTCGTCATCGCTGGCAGGGTAGTCGTTGGCAGGGCCTTCTGTGTCGGCCCAAGATGGCGGCGCCCAGAACCCGCGCATGGAGATGGGGCCCCAAGATGGCGGCGCCCAGGACCCGCACATGGAGCTGGGGCCCCAAGATGGCGGCACCCAGGGCCCGCATGTGAAGCCGGGGCCCCAAAATGGCGGCGCCTGGGACCCACACGCGGTGTCCGTGGCCCAAGATGGCGGCGCCCGCGGGACCCTTGTGGCGGTTGGGGGCAGGGTCAGCGGCGTCTGCGAACCAATTTGTGGGCAGCACGGTAGCATGGTGGTTAGCATAAATGCTTCACAGCTCCAGGGTCCCAGGTTCGATTCCCGGCTGGGTCACTGTCTGTGCGGAGTCTGCACGTCCTCCCCGTGTGTGCGTGGGTTTCCTCCGGGTGCTCCGGTTTCCTCCCACAGTCCAAAGATGTGCGGGTTAGTTGGATTGGCCATGCTAAATTGCCCGTAGTGTCCTAAAAAAAGTAAGGTTAAGGAGGGGGGGGGGGGGGGGGGGGGGGGGGGGGGGTGGGGGGTTGTTGGGTTACGGGTATAGGGTGGATACGTGGGTTTGAGTAGGGTGATCATGGCTCGGCACAACATCGAGGGCCAAAGGGCCTGTTCTGTGCTGTACTATTCTATGTTCTATGATCAATCGGGGCAACCTGGAGCGGTGGAAGGGCGGCCCGTGGGCCGGATGCGGGGGCCGGGAGATGGGGTGGAGAGGCCTGTGCGCCGCGCTGGGCCCTGGGGGGGCCCGGGGGGGGGATCCACAGTCGCTGCGCGGGACAGCAGCGACCGACTTGGTCTGGCAGACCACAGCATAATGGCCCTTCTTCCCGCAGCTCTTGCACAGAGTGGAGCGGGCCGGGCAGCGCAGGCGGGGCTGTTTAACTACGCCGCAAAAATAACAGCGGGGCCCCGCAAGCTTGTCGGGGCGTCCCGCAGCGCAGGCCTGAGGGGGGTCGGGGTCAGCGGAGGACGGGAAGAGTGCGTGCCATGAAGTCGAAGGCGTTGCCGCGCGGCCGGGGGTGTATGCGCGGATGTTCAGGTTGGCGACCTCCAGGGAGGTTGCGAGGGTCCGTGCCTCAGCTAGGCTGAGGGCGTTCTTTTCCAGCAATCGCTGGCGGATAGAGGAGGATTGCATGCCGGCAACGTAAGCGTCTCTGACTAAAAGTTCCATGTGCTCTGTCGCAGAAACTTGGGGACAGGCGCAAATTCTCCCCAGAGCCGCGAGGGCCCGGTAAAACTCATCGAGGGACTCACCAGGGAACTGTTGTCTAGTAGCCAGGAGATGCCGTGCATATACTTAGTTGACTGGCCAGAGAAAGTGTCCTCTCAGGAGATCCATAGCCGCGTCATAATCCTGTTCATCCTCAATCATTGAGTATACCGCCGTGCCCACGCACGGGTGGAGGATGTGGAGTTTCTGCTCCTTGGTGGGCTTGCTGGCCGCAGTCGTCAGGTAACTGTGGAAACACGCCAGCCAATGTTTAAAGGTTGCAGACGGGTTCGAAGCATGCGGGCTGATGCGGAGGCAATCAGGCTTGATGCGTAGCTCCATTTCAAAATTCTAGCTGATTAAATTGATGTACCATCAATTGGACGCGAGACACGATGAAGGTCCAAACTTAGGCTTTAATCAGCTAGATGTTAGCCCGGTGGTCGACTACAGTGAAAGGCCGACCGCCGGGACCTCTGGGTACTTATACCCCGCCTTGGAGGCGGGGTCTACTTGCCTCTTGACCAATTGGTGAGCAGTCACATGACTAGTCTCAGCCAATCAGCCGAGAGGCACATGACCAGCCAGAGCCAATGGGAAACTGGTGCTCTGCACCAATGGCAGCGCTCCTAGTCATACCACCACACCGGGAACAAGGAATGTCCCACATACCCCATAAAAAGGCAAGCGTAGCTAGGATCCATTGCTACACCTTTGATTTGGAGAAAATGGGATGAGTTAAAGGAGAAGTTGTTGAGAGATAGAACAAGTTTAGTTAGGCGGAGGAGAGTGGTGGTGGATCGGAATTGTACAGGCCTCTTTTTGAGAAAGAAGTGAAGAGCTCTCAGGCCATCCTGGTTTGGGATTGAGGTGTAAAAAGATTGCACATCCATGGTGAATATGCACATCCATGGTGAATAGGAGGCGGTTAGGGCTTGCAAACTGGAAGCTGTCAATATGACGCAGGGCATCAGAGGAATCCCGGATGTAGGTGGGGAGTCCTTTTTGTGGATTTTGGGAAGTAAATAAAAGCGGGCTGACCGGGGTTGGGAGACTATGAAGTTGGAGTAATCCAGAGAGCCAGGGTAAGACTCTGAGGACCCAGGTTTGAATCCAACCATGGCAGATGGTGAAATATGAATTTGTTAAAAATCTGGAATTAAAAATCTAATGAAATGAAAATTGCTTATTGCCACGAGTAGGCTTCAATGAAGTTACTGTGAAAAGCCACATTCCGGCGCCTGTGCAGGGAGGCTGGTACGGGAATCGAACCATGCTGCTGGCCTGCTTGGTCTGCTTTAAAAGCCAGCGATTTAGCCGAGTGACCTAAACCAGCCCCTCAATGATGATCATGAAACCATTGTTGGTTGACGTAAAAATCCATCTGGTTTGCTCATGTCCTTAAGGGACCCAGGAGAGATGACGGCACAGAGATATGCCAGAGTCAGGAGGGTGTTGTGTTGGGAGTCCTGAACATCAACTCCAGACTCCAAAATGTCCTGCTAATAGCACCCCTGCTGATGAATCACTTTTCCTCCACGTAGAACATCAGTCGGAGGAAGCACTGAGGGTGGTAAGGGCACAGCATGTACCCTGGGTGGGGGGATTTCATTGGCAACCACCAAGAGTGGCTCAGCAACACCACTACCAACATGGTTCACCGAATCCTAAAGGGCATAACTGCTAGACTGTGGCTACAGCAGGTAGTCAGGGAACCAACAAGAGTGAAAAATATACTTGATATCATCTTCAACGATCTGCCTGTGGCAGATGCATTGGTCCATGCCAGTGTCGGTAAGAGTGACCAGCACACAGTTCTTTTGGGGATGAAGTCCAATCTTGTTGTGTGGCACTACCACCGTGCTCAGTGGAATAGATTCGAACAGATGTAGCAACTGGTGAAACGTGAGACACTGTGGGCCATCAGCAACAACAGAATTATATATAACCACAATCATGCCATATCCCCCACTCTATCATTACCACCAAACCAGGGGATCAACCCTGGTTCAATGAAGAGTGCAGGAGGGCATGCCAGGAGCAGCACAAGACCTACCTAAAAACGAGGTTATTTAACTTATTTAACGAGGGCCTTTATCTTTCCAAATATTGACTGGAAACACTATAGTTCGAGTACTTTAGATGGGTCCGTGTTTGTCCAATGTGTGCAGGAGGGTTTCCTGATGCAGTATGTAGATAGGCCAACAAGAGGCGAGGCCATATTGGATTTGGTACTGGGTAATGAACCAGGACAGGTGTTAGATTTGGAGGTAGGTGAGCACTTTGGTGATAGTGATCACAATTCGATTACATTTACTTTAGCGATGGAAAGGGATAGGTATATACTGCAGGGCAAGAGTTATAGCTGGGGGAAAGGCAATTATGATGCGATGAGGCTGGAGAGGAAAACTGCAGGGGATGGGCACAATGGAAAAGTGAAGCATGTTCAAGGAACAGCTACTGCGTGCCCTTGATAAGTATGTACCTGTTAGGCAGGGAGGAAGTCGTCGAGCGAGGGAACCATAGGTTACTAAAGCAGTTGAAACACTTGTCAAGAGGAAGAAGGAGGCTTATGTGAAGATGAAACATGATGGTTCAGTTGGGTCGCTTGAGAGTTACAAGTTAGCTAGGAAGGCTCTAAAGAGAGAGCTAAGAAGAGCCAAGCGAGGACATGAGAAGTCTTTGGCAGGTAGGATCAAGGATAACCCTAAAGCTTTCTATAGATATGTCAGGAATAAAAGAATGACTTAGGTAAGAGTAGGGCCAGTCAAGGACAGTAGTGGGAAGTTGTGCGTGGAGTCAGAGGAGATAGGAGAGGTGCTAAATTCATATTTTTCGTCTCTATTCACACAGGAAAAAGAAAAAGTTGTCGAGGAGAATACTGAGATACAGGCTACTAGACTAGAAGGGCTTGAGGTTCATAATGAGGAGGTGTTAGCGATTCTGGAAAGTGTGAAAATAGATAAGTCCCCTGGGCCGGATGGGATTTATCCGAGGATTCTCTGGGAAGCTAGGGAGGAGAATTCTGAGCCTTTGGCTTTGATCTTTAAGTCATCTTTGTCTACAGGAATAGTGCCAGAGGACTGGAGGATAGCAAATGATGTCCCCTTGTTCAAGAAGGGGAGTAGAGATAACCCCGGTAACTATAGACCAGTGAGACTTACTTCTGTTGTGGGAAAAGTCTTAGAAAGGTTTATAAGAGATAGGATGTATAATCATCTGGAAAGGAATAATTTGATTAGAGATAGTCAACATGGTTTTGTGAAGCGTAGGTCGTGCCTCACAAACCTTATTGAGTTCTTCGAGAAGGTGACCAAACAGGTGGATGAGGGTAAAGCAGTTGATGTGGTGTATATGGATTTCAGTAAAGCGTTTGATAAGGTTCCCCATGGTAGGCTATTGCAGAAAATACAGAGGCATGGGATTCAGGGTGATTTAGCAGTTTGGATCAGAAATTGGCTAGCTGGAAGAAGACAAAGGGTGGTGGTTGATGTTCAGACTGGAGTCTAGTTACTAGTGGTGTACCACAAAGATCTGTTTTGGGGCCGCTGCTGTTTGTCATTTTTATAAATGACCTGGAAGAGGGCGTAGAAGGATGGGTGAGTAAATTTGCAGATGACACTAAAGTCGGTGGAGTTGTGGACAGTGCAGAAGGATGTTACAAGTTACAGAGGGACATAGATAAGCTGCAGAGCTGGGCTGACAGGTGTCAAATGGAGTTTAATGCAGAAAAGTGTGAGGTGATTCATTTTGGAAGGAATAACAGGAAGACAGAGTACTGGGCTAATGATAAGATTCTTGGTAGTGTGGACGAGCAGAGAGATCTCGGTGTCCATGTCCATAGATCCCTGAAAGTTGCCACCCAGGTTGAGAGGGTTGTTAAGAAGGTGTATGTTGTGTTAGCTTTTATTGGTAGAGGAATTGAGTTTCGGAGCCATGAGGTCATGTTGCAGCTGTACAAAACTCTGGTTCGGCCGCATTTGGAGTATTGCGTGCAGTTCTGGTCGCCACATTATAGGAAGGATGTGGAAGCATTGGAAAGGGTACAGAGGAGATTTACAAGGATGTTGTCTGGTATGGAGCGAAGACCATATGAGGAAAGGCTGAAGGACTTGAGGCGGTTTTCATTAGAGAGAAGAAGGTTAAGAGGTGACTTAATTGAGGCATACAAGATGATCAGAGGATTAGATAGGGTGGACATTGAGAGCCTTTTTCCTCGAATGGTGATGTCCAGCACGAGGGGACATAGCTTAATTGAGGGGAGATATGTTTAGGACAGATGTCAGAGGTAGGTTCTTTACCCAGAGAGTAGTAAGGGCGTGGAATGCCCTGCCTGCAACAGTAGTGAACTCGCCAACACTAAACACATTCAAATGGTCATTGGATAGGCATATGGACGATAAGGGAATAGTGTAGAGGGACTTTAGAGGGGTTTCACAGGACGGCGCAACATTGAGGGCCGAAGGGCCTGTACTACGCTGTAATGTTCTATGTTGTGTCATAGAAACATAGAAAATAGGGGCAGGAGGAGGCCATTCAGCCCTTCAAGCCTGATCCACCATTCATTATGATCATGCCTGATCATCCTTCTCAATAGCCTGATTCTGCCTTCTTTCCATATCCTATGATCCCCTTCGCCTCAAGTGCTATATCTAATTGCATCTTTAAAATAAGTGCTTGGCCTCATTGCTTTCTGTGGTAGCAAATTCCACAGGCTGACTACTCTCTGGGTAAGCAATTATTCCTCATCTCAGTCCTAAATGGTCTCCCCCGTATCCTCAGACTGTGATCCCCTAGTTCTGGACACCCCCCACCATCAAGAACATTCCTCTTTCATCTACCCTGTCTAGTCCTGTTAGAGTTTTATAGGTTTCTATGAGATCCCCCCTCATTCTTCTGAACTCCAGCGAATACAATCGTAACCAACTCAATCTCTCCTCATACGTCAGTCCTGCTATCCTAGGAATGGTCACCCATTCCCTTCCTGCCTGTGGAGTCTGAGTCTGCATTGTGACCACCTCTCCATACATGCTATCCACAGTCACGGATGCTCCGCAGTATCCCCAGCCACTGCTCCAGCTCCGAAACCCAGGCTTCCAGGAGCTGCAGCTGGAGACATTTCCTGCACACATGCTTGGCCCAGGGCACTAGAAAAGTGCCTGGTTGACCACATGGAGCACAGAGAGCAAGCCATGACTTTTGAGTTCTCCTGCCATGACTTACCTTTTAGATTAAACCTTTTGGAAGATACTTGATATCAGATTATATCCAATGTCCGAGAACCTTTCCTTCCTGGTCCTCGTTACTACCAAATATAGGCCGTACAAACTATAAACCACAAAAAATATTTTCAAAGTATAAGTGATAAAAGTAGTCAAGACTTATCTGACCTTACCCACCACTCACCAATTAGCTATCTCCCTTGTGGCCTCTACTTGCAGCAAGGCAAGACCACTCTCTGATGATTTAAGAAGTTACAAAGCAAGGAGAAAAAGCAAAAAGCACCTCTTTCCGCTCTGCACCGAATTCCCACTCTGTTCCAAATTCCCGATACCACACTCACTCTGGCTGTGTCTCACTCCAGATGGGCAGATGAGTCAATCAAACCAGTTCTCTCGTTCCCTCGCGGTGTTTATGAAGCTGAGCTGTGCTCCGCTCCTGTCCGGACTGAGACCGAGCTCTGCACTCAGTCTTTTTAGCTTCACCGTCTCCCTGTTTCATCTAACTCCTTGTTTTCACCCAACTCCAAAAGCAATCTCATTTAGTCAAGCAGCACTCACAGTGTCAACCTGGTGAAGCTACAAGTGTTCTAAACAACATAATCAGCAAATGATAGAGCTAAGCGATTCCACAACCAACGGATCAGATCTGAGCTCTGTAATCCTGCCACATCCCGTCATGAATGGTGGTGTAAGTATCCAGCTGTATAGACGCCAGTCTTCAGCCAATTCAATTTGTTCCATGTGAAATCAACAAATGGTAGATGACACTGGATACTGCAAAGGCCCTGACAATATTCCAGCAATAGTATTGAAGACTTGTGCCCCAGACCTTACCACAGCCCCAGCTACATCTACATCATTGGCACCTACCCAGCAATGTGGAACATTGCCCAGGTATGTCCTGTACACAGAAAGCAGTACAAGTCCAACCCGGGAAATTACTGCCCCATCAATCTACTCTCAAACATCAGTAAAGTGATTGAAGGCGCCATCAACAGTGTTATCAAGTGGCACTTACTTAGCAATAACATGCTCATGGATGCTCAGTTTGGGTTCCACAAGGGTCACTCTGTTCCTGATCTCATTACAGCCTTGGTTACAAACATGGGCAAAAGAGGTTCCCTCATTCCAAAGGTGAGGTGAGAGTGAGTGCCCTTGACGTAAAGCATTTGACTGAGTGTAGCATCAAGGAGCCTTGGCAAAAGAGAGGTCAATGGAACATTGACTGGAACTGAACTGGACTAGCCATATAAATACTGTGGCTACAAGAGCTTGTCAGAGGCTATGAATCATCGATGCTACCACCAAGAAAGCACAACAGCACCTATATTTCCTCAGGAAACTAAGGAAATTCGGCATGTCCACATGAACTCTGACCAACTTTTTCAGATGCACAATAGAAAGCATCCTATCTGGCTGCATCACAGCCTGGTATGGCAACTGCTCGGCCCAAGACTGCAAGAAACCTCAGAGAGTCGTGAACACAGCCCAGTCCATCACACGAACCTGCCTCCCATCCATTGATTCCATCTACACCTCGCGCTGCCTGGGGAAAGCGGGCAGCATAATCAAAGACCCCTCCCACCCGGCTTACTCACTCTTTCAACTTCTTCCATCGGGCAGGAAATACAAAAGTCTGTTAACACGCATGAACAGACTCAAAAACAGCTTCTTCTCCATTGTTAACAGACTCTAAATGACCCTCTTATGGACTGACCTCATTAACACTACACCCCTGCATGCTTCACCTAATGCCGGTGTTTATGTAGTTACATTGTGTACCTTGTGTTGCCTTATTATGTATTTTCTTTAATTTTCTTTTCTTTTCATGTACTTAATGATCTGTTGAGCTGCTCACCGAAAAATACTTTTCACTGTACCTCAGTACACGTGACAATAAACAAATCCAATCCAATCATGCGATGAGTTACTGACTCCCCGAAGCCTCTTCACAATCTATGAGGCACAAGTCAGGAGTGTGATGGAATATTATCCATTTGCCTGGATGAGTGCAGCTCCAACAACACTCAAGAAGCTTAACACCATCCAGAACAAAGCAGCTAACTTGAATGGCACCCCACCCATAAGCATTCACTCACTCCCCAACTGACGAAGAATGGCAATAGTCTGTATCATCTATAAAATGCACTGGAGGAACTCACCAAAAGCTCCTCAGACTGCACCTTCCAAACCCATGATCACGACCATCTAGACGATCAAGGGTAGACACACATGGGAACATCTCCACCTGCAAGTTCCCCTCCAAGTCACTTACCTCCTTGACCTGGAAATATATTGTTGTTTCTTTACTGTCGCTGGGTCAAAATCCCAGAACTGCCCACCTAACAGTGTTGCGGGTGTACCTACACCACAAGGACTGCAATGGTCCAAGAAGGCAGCTCATCACCTTCTCAAGGGCAATTAGGGATGGGTAATAAATGTTGGCCTAGCCAGTGATGCCCAATCACTGAATGAAAAATAAATCTCAGTCCTCAGCATACAAGTATATCAACGAGGTGACAGATGTCCTCTACAGTAAGGCTAATCATTATATCAACTTCACACTAGACTAACCTTGCCAGGCTACTCGATTTCTAGTGTTTGCAGCTATCTCAAGCTTCCCTAAAGTACAGGATGCTATCGATTGCACATGTGACATTGAGCACTGTTTGTCACCAGCCCCTGATGTTCATTAACAGGAAAGGTTCCATTCCTCGAAAGTTCAACATGCGATCCTCAGAAACATAAAATTAACATTTGTGCCAGGTACCCTCAAGTTCCCATGACTCATAAATCATTAGTTACTCCTAGGTGTCTCGCATATTCTTTTATTTTATTTCAATTACAGCATTGGCAAAGATGGCATCACGTCTTTTGGCATGGTGTTTGTGTTGTTGGGCTAAGATTCACTTCCCAGAGTGCATGGATACATGGAAGCTTCTAGAAACAATAATGCAGGACAAAATTAATAGTCACTGTGGTGGTATGATTAACATAGCTGCCTGCCATTGGTGCAGAACACCGGCTTACCATTGGCCCTGGTCGGTCATGTGCCTCTCGACCGATTGGTTGAGACCAGTCATGTGACGGCTCCCTGACTGGTCGAGAGGCTGAGCTAACCCCACCTCCAGGGCGAGGTATAAATACCCAGCATGCCCGGCGGTCGGCCATTGACTAGTCGACCGCAGGGCTAACATCTAGCTTATTAAAGCCTACTTTTGTACAGCAACTCATCTCGCGTTCAATTGATGGTTCATCAATTTAATAAGCTAGAATTTTGAAGATGGAGCTCCGGATCAAGCCCGAATGCCTCCGCATCAGCCCGCAAACTCAGAACGCTTCAGAAATCTTTAAACATAGGCTGGCATGTTTCGATGGTTACCTGGCGTCCGCAAACAGCCCCGCCACCATGGAACAGAAGCTTCATATCCTCCACTCCAGCGTGGGCATGGCGGCCTACGCGATGATTGCGGAGGAAAAAGATTACGACGCGGCCATGGATAAGCTGAAAGGACAGTTTCTTAAACCGGTAAACAGAGTATTCGCCCGACATCTGCTGGCTATCAGACAACAGCTCCCCGGTGAGTCATTAGACGATTTTTACCAGGCCCTCGCTGTCCTGGGGAGGAATTGCACCTGCCTCCAAGTTTCAGCCACGGAGCACATGGAATTTCTGATTAGAGATGCTTACGTGGCTGGGATGCAGTCTGCCGCTATCCACCAGCGGATGCTGGAGAAAGACGACCTCAGCCGAACTGAGACACGGACTCTCTCCACCTCCCTGGAGGTCGCCGATTTAAACGCCTGCGCCTATGTCCCCAGCCGCGCTGCAGCACCCTGGGCCTCCTGGCACGCTTCCCCACCGCCATCCGCCGCTCCCGACCCCCCTCAGGCCTGCGCCGCGGGACGCCCCAACAAGTCCGCAGAGCCCCGCTGCTATTTCTGTGGGTTCGCTAAACACCCTCGCCCATGCTGCCCGGCCCGCTCCGCCCTCTGTAAGAGCTGTGGGAAGAAGGGCCACTTTTCGACGGTCTCCCAGGCCAAATCGGTCGCTGCTGTACCGCGCAGCGACCAGGGATCCCCCCCCTCCGGGCCCTTGTGGGCCCTTCCAGCACACCGCGCCAATCTCTCCTCCCATCTCTCCTCGCCATCTTGGGGCCCCGACTCCACGTGCGGATCCTGGGCACCACCATCCTGGACTGGCATGCAAGGTTCTGCCAGCACCTACTCGGCCGCCGCCGACTACGACGATGGTTCTTCTCCACGGCTCGCGGCCATTCAACTCGACCGGTCATGGCCACGCACGCTCGCCAAAACAATGACGCTGATCCACCTCAACGGCCACGAGACGGGTTGCCTGCTGGACTCCGGGAGCACGGAAAGCTTAGTTCACCCTGCCACGGTAAGACGCTGCGCGCTCCCTGTCCATCCTGTAAAACACAAAATCGGGTTAGCCTCAGGTTCGCACTCCGTCCGCATCACTGGCTGCTGCATCGCGGACCTCACGGTCCAGGGGAAGGTTTTAAAAAATTACAAACTCCTTGTCCTCCCTGACCTTTGCGCACTGGCACTCCTCGGACTGGACTTCCAGTGCTTGACCTTCCAATTCGGCGGCCCTATACACCCCCTCACTGTCTGCATCTTTGCGTCCTTCAAAGTGGACCCCCCCTCCTTGTTTGTAATCTCACCCCCGATTGCAAACCCGTCGCGACACGGAGCAGACGGTACAGCGCCCAGGACCGGACCTTCATCAGGTCCGAGGTCCAGAGGTTGCTGAAGGGAGGGGTCATCGAGGCCAGCAACAGTCCCTGGCGAGCCCAAGTGCTGGTGGTCTGGACTGGGGAGAAAAACCGGATGGTCATCGACTATAGCCAGACCATCAACCGGTTTACGCAACTGGACACGTATCCTCTCCCCCATATTTCCGCCATGGTAAACGATATCGCGAAATACAAAGTCTTCTCCACTGTGGACCTCAAGTCCGCCTATCACCAGCTCCCCATCCGCGCGAGTGACCGCAAGTACACCGCGTTCGAGGCTGATGGGCGCCTCTACCACTTCCTCAGGGTTCCATTCAGTGTCACAAATGGGGTCTCGGTCTTCCAACGGGAGATGGACCGAATGGTCGATAAGTACGGATTACGGGCTACCTTCCCATACCTTGATAATGTCACCATCTGCAGCCACGACCAGCAGGACCATGACACCAACCACCGGAAATTTCTCCAAACCGCAAAACTCCTTAACCTCACTTACAATAAGGATAAGTGCGTGTTTAGCACCGACCGCCTAGCCATCCTCGGCTACGTAGTGCGTAACGGAGTGATAGGCCCCGACCCTGAACGCATGGGCCCCCTGATGGAACTCCCTCTCCCCAATACCCTCAAATCCCTCAAACGCTGCCTGGGTTTCTTCACTTACCACGCCCAATGGGTTCCCAATTACGCTGACAAGGCCCATCCCCTCATTCAGGCCACGACCTTCCCGCCGTCGACAGAGGCCTGCCAGGCCTTTAGCCGCATCAAAGCGGACATTGCAAAGGCCACGGCGCGTGCCATTGACGAGTCCCTCCCCTTCCAGGTCGAGAGCGACGCATCAGAAGTAGCTCTGGCGGCCACCCTGAACCAAGCGGGCAGACCTGTGGCCTTCTTCTCAGAACCCTCCAGGTTTCCGAACTCCGCCACTCCTCAGTGGAAAAGGAAGCCCAGGCCATAGTCGAAGCTGTGCGACATTGGAGGCACTATTTGGCCGGCAAGAAGTTTACCCTCCTCACAGACCAACGGTCAGTGGCCTTCATGTTTGATAATGCACAAAGGGGCAAGATTAAGAATGACAAGACCTTACGGTGGCGGATCGAGTTGTCCACGTACAACTGAGAGATCTTGTATCGTCCTGGGAAGCTCAATGAGCCTCCTGATGCCCTGTCCCGCGGTACCTGCGCCAGCGCGCAGATAGACCGCCTCCGCTACCTCCACGCGGACCTCTGCTTCCAGGGGTGACCCGTTTCTACCATTTCATAAAGGCCCGCAACCTGCCTTTCTCCATCGAGGAAGCCAGGACAGTAACCCGTGACTGCCACATCTGCGCAGAGTGCAAACCGCACTTCTAACGCCCCGAGCGCGCACATCTGATCAAAGCATCCCGCCCCTTCGAACGTCTCAGCATTGACTTCAAGGGGCCCCTTCCCTCTAGTAACCGCAACATTTACTTCCTGGCGGTAACCGACGAATACTCCCGCTTCCCCTTCGCCATCCCCTGCCCCGACATGACCACATCGACCGTCATTAAGGCCCTCCTCTCCATCTTCTCCCTGTTCGGCTACCCCGCGTACATACATAGCAATCGGGGGTCCTCATTTATGAGCGACGAGCTGCGTCAATTCCTGCTCAACAGGGGCATTGCCTGTAGCAGGACGACCAGCTATAACCCTCGGGGTAACGGACAAGTCGAGCGGGAGAATCGTACCATCTGGAAGACCATACTACTGGCCCTCCGGTCCAGAGATCTCCCTATTTCCCGATGGCAAGAGGTTATCCCCGATGCCCTACATTCTATCCGCTCCCTCCTCTGTACCACAACAAATCAGACACCTCATGAACGTCTTCTTCTTTTCCCCAGGAAGTCGTCCTCTGGATCTCCTCTCCCGACGTGGCTGGACGCCCCCGGACCCATCTTGCTCCGGAAGCATGTGCGGGTGCACAAGTCCGACCCGTTGGTGGAACAAGTCCAGTTACTCCACGCTAACCCGCAGTATACGTACGTGGAGTACCCCGACGGTCGGCAGGACACGGTCTCCCTCCGGGACCTGGCACCTGCCGGCGTGCGGCCTTCCCCCCTTTCACCACAGACTCCCCCCCTGTTTTTCTTCCCCCAGCGCCCCACCCAGGCCAACCCTTCCCCATCCATGGCGTCTCCACCACCAGCCCGGGTGACGGAGACAGTTCAAGGACCATCGCTCCCGGACATCAGCGGAACCACCACCATCGGCTGAACCAGCGTCACCAACTCCTCTGCGGCGGACTGCCAGGACGTCACGGGCAATGAAAAGGCTGATCAAGTCTATTTAATTTTCAACAACACCATGGACCTTGTATGGACAATATGTACTATTGTTAAATGTCTGGGCCAGTGGGAAGCCAAACCCTTTTTTCCCTTCTCTGGCTACTACTCATACCACCAGTTCTCCCCCCCCCTCCCCCCGGCTTCTTTCTCCGCAAGGGGTGAATGTGGTGGTATGATTAGCATAGCTGCCTGCCATTGGTGCAGAACACCGGCTTACCATTGGCCCTGGTCGGTCATGTGCCTCTCGACCGATTGGTTGAGACCAGTCATGTGACGGCTTCCCGATTGGTCGAGAGGCTGAGTTAACCCCGCCTCCAGGGCGAGGTATAAATACCCAGCACGCCCGGCGGTCGGCCATTTACTGTAGTCGACCGCAGGGCTAACATCTAGCTGGGACTGGGACTGTACTCATTGGAATTTAGAAGGATGAGGGGGGATCTTATAGAAACATTTAAAATTATGAAGGGAATAGATAGGATAGATGCGGGCAGGTTGTTTCCACTGGCGGGTGAAAGCAGAACTAGGGGACATAGCCTCAAAATAAGGGGAAGTAGATTTAGGACTGAGTTTAGGAGGAACTTCTTCACCCAAAGGGTTGTGAATCTATGGAATTCCTTGCCTAGTGAAGCAGTTGAGGCTCCTTCATTACATGTTTTTAAGGTAAAGATAGATAGTTTTTTGAAGAATAAAGGGATTAAGGGTTATGGTGTTCGGGCCGGAAAGTGGAGCTGAGTCCACAAAAGATCAGCCATGATCTCATTGAATGGCGGAGCAGGCTCGAGGGGCCAGATGGCCTACTCCTGCTCCTAGTTCTTATGTTCTTAAATTCTTATTAAAGCCTACTTTTGTACAGCAACTCGTCTCGTGTTCAATTGATGGTTCATCAGTCACATGGACAAATGCAGCTTAAAAGAAAGCCAACAAAGGACCCTTAGATCTTGGTCACAGGATAACATATCAAAATTTACAGCTGATGCAAAACTTGGAAGCATTGTGAGCTGAGGAGGATAATGCAGAACTTCAAAAGGACATAGACAAATTTGTAGAATGGGCAGACAAGTGGCAGATGAAATTCAATGTAGAAAAGTGCGAACCTATTCAATGTGGCTAGAAGAACACAGGAGAGGCAATATAAAATAAAAGAGAAAACTCAAATTGTGATGCAGAAGCCAAGGGACCTGGGTGTACATGTGCATAAATCATAGAAGGTGGCAGGACAGGCTGAGAGCAGTTAATAAAGCATACAGTATCCGAGCCTTTATAAGTGAGGGCATCGAATACAGGAGCAAGGAGATTATGTTGAACTTATATAAGACATTAGATCATCCCCCGCTGGACACCACAATTTAGGAAAGATGTGAAGACATTGGAGACACTGCATAAAAGATCTACAAAAATAGTTTCAGGGATGAGGAACTTCAGTTATGTAGATAGATTGGAAAGTTGGAACTGTTCTCAGTTGTGTAGATAGATTGGAAAGTTGGAACTGTTCTCCTTGGAGAAGACAAGGTTGAGAGGAGATTTGAAAGAGGTATTCAAGATCCTGAGGGGTCTAGACAGAGGAGATAAGGAAAACTGTTCCCACATGTGAAAGGACCGAGAAAGAGCAGGCACAGACTTAGGTAATTGGCAAAAGGAGCAAAAGTAACACGAGGAAAAACATTTTCATGCAATAAGTGGTTAAGGTCTGGATTGAACCTGCCTGAGAATGTAGTGGAGGCAGGTTCAATCATGGCACTCAAAAGGGAATTAGACAGTTATCAAAAAAATAAAAATGTGCATCAGGGTTATAGGGAGAAGACAGAGGAATGGCAGTGTGTGAAATGCTCATTCAGAGAGGCAATGCAGACATAATTAATTGCACAGCCTCCTGTAACAATTCTGTGATTCTAGCATCAGAAATCACAATAAGAGGCTGGGAGATCCTCACTGCCATTAGCGCCACGAGGAATGGTGGCAGCTTCTGGCATGCACTCAACAGAGGGTGAATGAGGGTGGAATGGGGATCATGGGTGGGGAGGATCATGTGAGTGGGGTGGGCATGAAGGTTGGAGGCAAGGACAGAGAGCGGTTTTCAGTGTCACCTACATTCCCCATGCTCACTCACTCGATTAGGGACATAATGCCTGATAATGCACATTTCAGGTACTTAGGGGTGTAGGTGGCAAGGAATTGGGAGCAGCTTCGGAAGCTACATTTAGAAGCTCGGTGAGCGGTGTGAATGCAGACATACAGAGATGGGATAGTCTCACACTGTCGTTAGCTGAGCGAGTGCAATCGGTGAAGATGAATATCTTGCCACAGTTCTGGTTCCTGTTTCAATACCTGCCCGTGTTTCTACCAAAGGCTTTCTTTGTTGGGATGGAAAGCATGATTTTGTCATTTATATGGGCAGGGAAGCTTGCAAGGATCCGAAGAGCGGTCCTAAGAGGGACCGGCTGTCAGGGTGGTGGGGACTACTGAACCTACTTTACTATATTGGGCTGCAAATGCGGAGAAGGTGTTGGGTTGGTGGGGGGGATCAGGAGTGTATCACGACGGCGTCGGAGGCCGCTCCTCGCCCCTATTCTCTCCCCCCCCCCCCCCCCCCCCCCCGGGGGGCTAGGAGCGGCGTTCCATAAATCTCGGCCGCCGGGCCTTGACGCTGGGAATGACATGGCCAGCGGCGCCTAATGACGTCAGCCGCACATGCGCAAGTTGGCCGGCTCCAACCCGCGCATGCGCGGTTGCCGTCTTCCCCTCCGCTGTCCCGCAAGACGTGGCGGCTTGATCTTGCAGGGCGGCAGAGGGGAAAGAGTGTGTCCCTTGGAGACGCCGGCCCGACGATCGGTGGGCACCGATCGCGGGCCAGTCCCCTCCCGAGCACGGCCGTGGTGCTCGATCTCCTCTCCGCCCCCCACAAGCCCCAAACTCACCTTTTGCGCCATGTTCACGCCGGCAGCGACCAGGTGTGGTTGCCGTCGGCGTGAACAGGTCGGGAACGGCAGGCCGCTCGGCCCATTCGGGCCGGAGAATCGCAGGTCGCCGTGAAAAATGGCGGTCCGCGATTCTCCGAGCAGCGTGTCGCAAAACACGACACGCCATTTTGGGGGGGTTGGGAGAATCGCGGGGGGTGCCAGAGCGGCCCTCCCGTGATTCTCCCACTCGGTGTGGGAGCGGAGAATCACGCCCCCTATGTTTGAGCCTGCTTGGGTGGACGCCAGGTTTAGGGGATTGGAAGATAAGGGGGTGCTGGTAATGGGGGATTTCTTCTTGCGAGTTTGGGGGAGTTAGTGGAGAAGTACAGGCTCATGCAGTCAGAAGCATTTAGGTACTTGCACGTCGAGAATTTTGCAAGGAAGTCTTATTCGACTTTTCCAATTGCGCAGCCCACGTTGTTGGTCACTAGTTGGGTTGGAGGAGTGAGATACCCTCAATTACGACACAGGAGAGAAGATTGGTAATTCAAAGGCTTTAATTACCAGAGAACCAGACAGCTGCCGAGAAGTGTGCTCACAGCACGCTGCCCACTAAACGTAACCTTATATACAGTTTCCTGGGGGCGGAGCCAGAGGCCGAGTCCCCCAAGGTTCCAAGCCCGGTCTTAAAGGGGCCATCGCATTAAAGGGAAGGTACAGCTATACAGATATTCATCGCAAGGAGGGTAAAACCTCTGATATCTATGGAAGGCTGCTAGCGGAGGATGGGGCCTCGCTGGAGGGCATTAAGATTAAATGGGAGGAGGAGCTGGGGGTGAGATGGAGGAGAGTGAATGCCTCATCGTGGTGTGCAAGGTTCGGGCTCATACAACTGAAGGTGGTGCACGGGCACACTTAATGAGGGCAAGGATGAGTCAAGGGTTTGAGGGGGTAGAAGATAAGTGCAAGCAGTGTGGAGGGGCCTAGCGAATCACATCCATATGTTCTGGGCATATCCTAAGCTAGCAAACCTTTGGGGCTCTTTCTTCAGCACCATGTCGACGCTCTTAGGCAGGGAGCTGGAGCCGGGTCCCCTAGAGGGGTTAGGTACGTTTTGGCGCAGCCATTTGGGCGCGGCCGTTTTGGCGCGGCCGTTTTGGCGCCAACCGTTTTGGCGCCGGCTGTTTTGGCGCCGGACGTTTTGGCGTCAACATGAGGGAGGTGTGTTCATCAAATTTAGTAGTCGCACAAACTTTGTTACATTTTGTTTAAAAACCAGTGTTCTTACTCATACATGATACAGTAGTCCCCCTTTATAACGCGGGTGTTGGGGTCCAAGACAGCCACCCGCGTTGTATCCGAGCCGCGGATATCCATTATGGGGGTTTTAAATTTATTTAAAAATCTATGCATGCGCTTCCCATTGAGAGTCTACGGGGGGGGGGGCGGGGGGAGAGGTCAGACCCCCGTAGACTCGCAATGGGAAGCGCTAGCATAGATTTTTAAATAAATTTAAAACCCCCATCGTGGATCCAATTAAAATTTCAGCGGCCGGCACACTTTGATCCGGAGAGGGAAGATGCTCTCACTGAAATCAGCCGGCCGCTGAAATTGGCACTGCCTGCTGCTCTCTCCCTCCAATCCAACTTTTAAGTTTTAATGTTTCTGATTGGAGGGAGAGAGCAGCCGGCAGTGTCAATTTCTTTTTTTTTCCTCCGGCTTGCCCCCTCTCCCCCCAAATCCTCCAACTAGACCCCTCTCCCCCTACACCCTCCGACTCGCCCCCTCTCCCCCCCAACACCCTCCGGCTCGCCCCCTCTCCCCCCACACCCTCCGGCTCGCCCCCTCTCCCCCCACACCCTCCGGCTCGCCCCCTCTCCCCCCACATCCTCCGGCTCGCCCCCTCCCCACACCCTCCGGCTCGCCCCCTCTCCCCCCACATCCTCCGGCTCGCCCCCTCTCCCCCCACATCCTCCGGCTCGCCCCCTCCCCACACCCTCCGGCTCGCCCCCTCTCCTCCCACATCCTCCAACTAGACCCCTCTCCCCCCCACACCCTCCGGTTCGCCCCCTCTCCCCCCACATCCTCCAACTAGACCCCTCTCCCCCCCACACCCTCCGGCTCGCCCCCTCTCCCCCCACATCCTCCAACTAGACCCCTCTCCCCCCACACCCTCCGGTTCGCCCCCTATCCCCCTACATCCTCCAACTAGACCCCTCTCCCCCCACATCCTCCAACTAGACCCCTCTCCCCCCCACACCCTCCGGTTCGCCCCCTCTCCCCCCACATTCTCCAACTAGACCCCTCTCCCCCCACACCCTCCGGCTCGCCCCCTCTCCCCCCCCAACACCCTCCAGCTCGCCCCCTCTCCACCCACACCCTCCGGTTCGCCCCCTCTCCCCCCACACCCTCCGGCTCGCTCCCTCCCCCCCTCTCCCCCTCTCCCCCACACCCTCCTGCTCTCCCCCACAGCGTCCAGCTCGCCCCCTGTCCCCCCACACCCTCCGGCTCGCCCCCTCCTCTCCCCCCCCTAACACCCGCCCCCTCCTCTCCCCCCCAACACCCGCCCCCCTCTTCTCCCCCCAACACCCGTCCCCCCTCTTCTCCCCCCCAACAGCCGCCCCCCCTCTTCTCCCCCCCAACACCCGCCCCCCCCTCTTCTCCCCCCCAACACCCGCCCCCCCTCTTCTCCCCCCCAACACCCGCCCCCCCCCTCTTCTCCCCCCCAACACCCGCCCCCCCCCTCTTCTCCCCCCAACACCCGCCCCCCCCCTCTTCTCCCCCCCAACACCCGCCCCCCCTCTTCTCCCCCCCAACACCCACCCCCCCCCCCCCCCCCCCCAACACCCGCCCCCCCCCCCCCAGCCCCCCCCCCCCCAGCCCCCCCCCCCCCCCCCCCCCGGCAGTGTCAATTTCAGCGGCCAGCTGATTGTTTCAGTGAGAGAGCAGCTTCCCTCTCCGGATCAAAGTGAGCTGGCCGCTGAAATTGACACTGCCGGCTGCTCTCTCCCTCCAATCCAACTTTTAAGTTTTAATGTTTCTGATTGGAGGGAGAGAGCAGCCGGCAGTGTCAATTTCAGCGGCCAGCTCACTTTGATCCGGAGAGGGAAGCTGCTCTCTCACTGAAGCAATCAGCCGGCCGCTGAAATTGACACTGCCGGCTGCTCTCTCCCTCCAATCAGAAACATTAAAACTTAAAAGTTGGATTGGAGGGAGAGAGCAGTGGGCAGTGTCAATTTCAGCGGCCGGCTGATTGCTTCAGTGAGAGCAGCTTCCCTCTCCGGATCAAAGTGAGCCGGCCGCTGAAATTGACACAACTGACAGTTCAAAATAGTAAATTGAATGTTTCAACAACAAATACAATAGTTTTCTGAATACAAGAATTTCTGTCGTCTGCGCCCAAACGGCCGCGCCAAATTGGCTGCGCCCAATTGTCCCATGGCGCCCAAACGGCTGCGTCCAAACGGCCGCGCCAAAACGGCCGTGCCCAATTGTCCCATCCCCCCCCTAGAGACCATATTTGGGGTGTCAGAACTGCCAGAGTTCCAGGAGCGGGGGCAGATGTTGTCGCCTTGCTCGGAGGCGGGTTCTGCTGGAGTGGAGGTCAGCTTCTCCAGTCAGTGCCTCAGTGTGGCTGGGGGAACCTCCTGGAATTTTTGAATTTGGGAAAAGTTAAATACATGCTGAGGGGGTCGATTGGGAGATCTATATAAAATGACACCCATTCGTCATGTATTTTAAAGAGCCGGTCACTGTTAGCTGTTGGGGAATTGGGGGGAGGGGGGAGGAGGGGGTTTGGCAGACTGTTCTTGTTGTTGTGTTTGTTTTTCAATTTGTTAATAAATTACAAACATTCAATAAAAATATTTCCCCCCAAAAATTATGCCTGATAATGAGGGTTCTCTACCACCCCATCCCCCGTGAGGCCGCTAGCAAACCCAATAGGGTTTGCTCGGCGGCCTTTGGGAGGTGTTGGAAAGCCATCTGGCTCCCATTTAACCCCACGAGCCATCATTGAAATGTGGTAGGCTCAGAAATAATGGGTGTCAATTGGCACATTGATGAGCCCAATTGGCATCCTGTCACTGGTGGCCAGGAATCCTGCATCAGCCCTTCAATCCTCCGACATAATAGGGGAAGGTTTTGCCATCACCAAGAGACTGATGTAAGGCCTTTCCTGATATGATGTGGACCGTGATAGGCTGCATTAAATTCTACGTGTTAAAACGGAGTGATTTATAATTTAACCATATTTCAAATGTCAAAAGGTTGTTATAAAAGATCCACAGGAAGGACAGTGCCGTGCAGACTTGTTAGAACTGTGTCTGGCTATGGTTTCTAACTTTAATTTCCACTGACAGGATTTTTAATGGATGGATGATATCCTCTGCAGTGAGAGAAAAGCTGCTTCACACGTGGTATAAAATAGAATGTTCGGCCACTGCCATATTTATAACATACCTGTAATGTAAATGGAGCACTTGGTAACTAAACACTGACTCTATCTCCCTTGCCAGCAGGAGCTCATTAATGCCTGTGAGCTATTTGATTCTTTTCAATTGTGCAATGAAGTTCATATTAATAGTTTTCCGTCAAGTGTCCTCTACTTAGAGAGGAACACACAGGGGCTTTAATCAAAATAAATTCTCACATCCAATTAAACCGCTTAAATCCTAGGATAATTAATCAAAGAGAACACATTTTCTGCTGAAGGATTAGATGTATGTCATCGTCATGGAGTCATTATGGCACTGAAGGAGGCCATTCAGGTCATTGAATCCGTGCCTTATTCGATGTCATTTCTGAATCTACTGTGGTTTTAAATCATAAAAATAAAATTCAGCAACACTACAAGCTGCGGTTTGTCATGGTTGTGCAGGTAAGGAAATAAGCCCTGCAATTCTATGAGGATTTTCACTTAACCTGTCCAATTATAAAATACTTCAAGATTTTATGTGCACTCTTTAAACTGAACATCGAAAGGCATTTTTAGGTGGGAAATAGGTTGTTTGAAAAGAGTACAGCAGGTAAGTGCAATTAGACTAGTTTGCATGCTTGGAAAGACACTCTGTCATGGGTGATGTACCATCAATTGTACGCGAGGCGAGTGATTTACCAAAGTCCGGCTTTAATAGACTAGAACACAGCTCTACGATCGTCTACAATGGAAAGGACGATCGTCAGGCGCCTGACCATTTATACCTCGTTAATAGAGGCGTGGTTAACTCAGCCTCTCGGCCAATCGGTCGAGAGGCACATGACCGACCAGGGCCAATGGTATGCCGACGTTCTGGCCCAATGGCAGACAGGTATGCAGATCATATCACCACAATGGGTTTGAAGGGCTAAATGATCTGTTTCCTTCTGTGAAATGTCCTGATTCTGAGACGTCTTGATCAGATATGGTTCCTATTGCTGCTGCATCTTTGGCTGGTTTCTGTGTACAACTGAGTGCAAACACTAAGGAAGTAGAAATAATGAAACAATCTTACATGATTTAATGTAGATTGCAATGAGTTGTAAGAATGTGGAACCTGCTGACATATGGAATCAGTTGAGAAAAATTGAATAGATGCATTTAAGGTGAAAACTTGTTGAGTACATGGGGGAGAAAGGAACAGAAGGATAAGCTGATAGGGTTGAAGTTGGGCTTATGTGGAGCATAAAAATCGGCAGAGAACAGTTGGACTGAATGGCCTGTTTTTGTGCTGTAAATTCTATGTATTATGTACAAGCTATATACTTTGAACAATTTCAGTATGACATTTTTCTCAATCATCTGTCTTGATCAAAGAGTGATTGCTTATCTCTTTCCAGCGCAATTAACATTCCTCCATGGCACAAAAATCTTTGCAATTATTTGTGGGGTTTTATTTTCTCCAGTCTTTTGATGAATTCACAGTTCTGTGGGAATGAGGCCAAAAACAGGAAAGAAAGAAAAAGACAGGGAAAATGCAGAGAGAGAAGATTTAAAGGTGAGCAGCGGGATTCTCCGTTGCCGGGATCCTCCACTTTGTTGGCAGCACAATGATGTGAGCTGGCCACAATGGGAAACCCCAATGACTGGCTGCCGGAACAGAGGATTCCACTGCTGGCGGAGGTGCGCTGAGCCGGAAAACAGGGCTGGTGGAATGGAGAATTAATTTATATCCTTTCAGCAATGTCTCGGAAGGAGTTGTACCTGACACCTGAACTGGAAAAGTCCACTCCAGTCAAAGCACATTTTCCTTATTTCCCTTTTATCGTGAGAATGTGCCGTATCACCAGAAAAAAGAGAAACATGTACGTCCAGGACAAAAAATGATTGCTAAAATGTTCTGCAACAGGAACAAAGAAAATTATTTTCGGTTTTTTCATTCATGAGTGTGTCAAGCCTCTTCATCCACTCCATAAAGGTCAGCAAGGGATTCACTGTTCTCTGCGACTGAGATCATGAGTGTTCTCTTCAGCCAAGAATGGAAGTACTAAAGGCTGTGTTGCTTGCCTGGTGCCAGGATTAAGGAGAGGGAGTGGAAGGATCCAGTTGTCATGGTCCACGTGGGTTCCACTAAGAAAGAGGTTCTCTTGAGAGAGTATGAGCAGCTAGGAGCTAATTTTTTTTTTAAATTTAGAGTACCCAATTCATTTTTTTCCCAATTAAGGGGCAATTTAACGTGGCCAATCCACCTAGCTTGCACATCTTTTTGGGTTGTGGGGGCGAAACCCACGTAAACACGGGGAGAATGTGCAAACTCCACATGGACAGTGACCCAGAGCCGGGATCGAACCTGGGACCTCGGCGACTAAATTAAAGGCACCAGGTCAATAGAGGTGGCCTCCCTGCAGAAGGTTTCTTCTTGGGGAGGGTGGCGGGTGGGAGGGGTCATTGAGCTGGGGACTCCATGCTTCATTGACATTACCTGAACATTAAAGGCCGCAATTATGACTGCACCCGAACCGTCAGAGGGGTTTCCCCTCCAACCCTATGAACCTGCTGCTCTAGATTTAACTTTTTCACGGCTGTGGACTCCAGTGAGGGTACCACTTCTGGTGGGGCTGCCGAGGTTCCAGTGCTGCTGGCTCTCTGCTTGGACCTTCAGCAAAGAGAGCCCAGCCTGAGAATGTCGTGCTGGACTTGCTGCCAATGGGTGTGAGCTCGGTACCCTCATTTGGTGCCAACATCAGAGTCCTGAAACCCACAGGAAAATCCAGCCTAATATTTCAAAGTGAGTTTTACCCTGATCATTTTGAAGGCTGAATGGTGATTCCATGACAGATATTAATTATACAGATATTAATTAAATATTAATTGTGTTTATGTTCATCAGTACTTCTTTTATTCAGCTCTTCTTTGAAATTGCGGATTCATCATGTATAAGTCTGTTGCAGTATGCATTTTAGCCAGGAGGCATTTCTTGAATTTGGGCGATCTTCAAGGCGAGTAAGGATACGTGATAAATTCCAACGTCAACAACACCACCACATCCCGAGAATAAATAAAAGTACTTATTGCTGGCGTCCGTTGCTAAAACTAGAGAAATAATAAATCTCAGAGCTAACATTTCTATTTAGAATTGTTTGATGATTCTTTGAGTTAATCAATCTGAATGATGCTAGTACTAGGGAATAGAACAGTATTGTTCAGCTACAAGCATCCCATTTCCCCCTTTGTGGCTCCGAAAAGCAGTTCTCTATTGGACCAGTGTGAACTTCTTTCCCAAACAAGCAATAATTATGGTCTCTCTGAATAGCAGCCAAATTGCGCTGAGATTTGTGCAGTTCTGTGAGGCCATGCCTGCAAGGAACTATATTGATTCAAGCCACACAGGAATTTCGCAACCTTTAATGACAGATGACACTTATCCCGCAAGTATAGTTGGATTTCAATCCAGGTTGTGGAGCTGAATGTACAGCTTGCTCACTTGGTATGCATCTACCCAAACTCCTGTGATATCTCTTACCTTCAAAAAAAAAGAATTACAGCAGCAGTACTCAGAACTGTACATGAACATGTGATGTTAAAGTGACCACTCACCCTTGAATCACACAGACCAGAATCCAGAGAAAGGACAATTGTGTGGTTGGGTTTGGTTGGGGGGGGGGGGGGTATGATTAGGATTATGAGGGTGGTGAAGAATGTGAGAATATTGCAATGAACGAAAGACAGGAATAATGATGGTAACAAAATAAATAAGAAAGCAGAGTAGAGAATAAAGAAGAGGCAGAGAAGATCACGAATGGAGAGTTGTATTGTTTGTTTTCACATTCACATGTCACAATGATAAATGTGAAAAAGTTGTAATTTTCAATGCCTAAAGTAATCCATAATTTTCCATTCCAAATACTGTCATCAGACAACAGGAGCAGAAGCCCAGACAAATTACTCTCACCTAGTCTGGTTACTGCAATTCATTCAATGCAGCTCAGTAAAACTGAAATTGAATGAAAACATGTATGCTATTTTTCAACACAAAAAACGGTTTGAGATAAAGACGTTGTTACCCACAGTTCCTTGTTTTAATTTGTTTTAAGATATTTTCTTGGATACAGCAGTGCGGGTCTCTCATATAGGTAGCCTGAGCATCTTATATTTATATACAACGCCCAATGTTGGACTATAAAATAGGCTAATCCACGAATGTCAATATAGTCCCTTGTGATCTGAATTGGATATTGTGTTGCTTGCACAAGCACTTACATTTGCTACTCCATTTTTTTGAAAGATGAACTGAAACAAGGAGTATTTCATTTGTATAGAACTTTTCATGACCACTGACATCTCAAAGTGCTTTACAGTCCATTAAGTGCTTTTGAAGTGTGGTTGCTGTTGTAATGTAGAATGCTTGCAGGAAAGAGGCCAGGTATGAATTAAGATGTTTTATTTCACAGACAGGAAGTGAAGGTACAGTCAGAACAATCACCAATTAGTTCCATCTCATTAGTTTCTTTGAAACAGTGAAACAATGAGAAGTCACATACCCTGTTTCTTTAGTGCACTGAATTAGCATGACCTTTCTTTCAAGACTATAGGTGGAATGTTCATAATTTTTGTGCAGAGTGTTGGCTGAGGCGTGAAAACTGGCAGCTGCATGGCCTGCTTTTCTTGCCAGATAATCTAACACCTGATGCAAACAAAATCTGCAGACATGGCCCACTCTGGTGGGCTGAGGCCGGAAAAAGCCAGCAAAGCCGGGAATCCCGAGTTCTGGCCGCCGTTTATAAATGGCGCCCCAATCTTCAATTTAAAAAAAAACCCAATTCTCTCCCCCGCAACACGGACAAGGGCAGCCCTCCACGCACCCCCCCCCCCCCCCCCCCCCCAATGGGCAGGAACCTTATTACGTCAATGGCACGGTGGGGAGCGAAGACAGGACAATCGCGCCATGAGACCTCGCTGTCAACATTCTAGTTTCGGAAGCCTCGCGGGATTTTGCGTCCATGCCACCATTTGTGCTTGCAGCAAACGCAGGCGCAAAATCCCAGCCTATATCTAACTACATAAACTGAGCTTATGAAATTTTAGTTCCCAGCTTCAGGCCCAGATTTGTGTCTTTGTCTCTTGAGAGACATCGTGACTACCAATGAGGCCCTCTGACACCCTGTGCCCGTAGCCAGTGCTCTCTTCCTCCCCATAGTGATTTTCCAGTTGTGGAATCTGTCAGCAGAACAGTCACTGCTCCTCCTTCCTTGGGGTTTAAGTTTTAAGATGATCCAGCAGAGGGCAGCAGAGCAGAGCTTCTGATTGGCTGTTCCGGGGAGATTTGCATACGTGCAGTGCGGTCAGCGTAAGTTGAAGGTGCACCTGCATCAGTGACCCGAGGAGTTCGACGGAAGGTGAGCATCCAGCAGAGGGCAGCAGAGCAGAGCTTCTGATTGGCTGTTCCGGGGAGATTTGCATACGTGCAGTGCGGTCAGCGTAGGTTGAAGGTGGTTTGTGAAGGGGCTGTTCTCGAGTGACAGCTTTACCCGAAACACTACTTACGTACTGTCTCCCATCCATCCTCCTCCTCTAACCAAAAAAAAAGCTCTGTCCGTTGGATTGCTAAACTAACAAGTTTTTTATTTTTCATTAGTTGGGAAGTTAGTTCAGTGGGAATGGAGGCTAGGGCAGTTGAATGTTCCTCCTGCAGAATGTGGGAGGAAAGGGTCACCTCTCGTGTCCCTTCTGACTACATCTGCGGGAAGTGCACCCAACTCCAGCTCCTCGAGAGCCGCATTAGGGACCTGGAGCTGGAGCTGGATGAACTTCGGATCATTCGGGAGGCGGAGGAGGTTATTGAGAGGAGTTATAGGGAGGTAGTCACACCTCAGGTAAAAGAAGAAAGTAGATGGGTTACCGTCAGGGGAGGCAGAGGGAACCGGCAGGCAGTGCAGGGATCCCCTGTGGTCGTTCCCCTCTATAACAAGTATACCGTTTTGGATACTGTTGAGGGGGACGACTTACCAGGGGTAAGCAATAGGGCGCAGGTCTCTGGCACAGAGTCTGTCCCTGTTGCTCAGAAGGGAAGGGAGAAGAGGAACAGAGCACTTGTCATTGGGGACTCCATAGTTAGAGGAACAGACAGGAGGTTCTGTGGGAACGAAAGAGACTCACGGTTGGTGTGTTGCCTCCCAGGTGCCAGGGTTCGTGATGTCTCTGATCGTGTTTTTGGGATCCTTAAGGGGGAGGGGGAGCAGCCCCAAGTCGTGGTCCACATAGGTACCAACGACATAGGTAGGAAGAGAGATGGGGATTTGAGACAGAAATTCAGGGAGCTAGGGTGGAAGCTGAGAGCTAGAACAAACAGAGTTGTTATCTCTGGGTTGTTACCCGTGCCACGTGCTAGCGAAGTAAGAAATAAGGAGAGAGAGGAGTTGAACACGTGGCTACAGGGATGGTGCAGGAGGGAGGGTTTTGGTTTCCTGGATAATTGGGGCTCATTCTGGGGTAGGTGGGACCTCTACAAACAGGATGGTCTTCACCTGAACCAGAGGGGTACCAATATCCTGGGAGGGAGATTTGCTAGTGCTCTTCGGGGGGGTTTAAACTAATTCAGCAGGGGGATGGGAACCTAAATTGTAGACCCAGTGTACAGGATGTTGAGAGTAGTGAGGTCAGGGATAGGGTTAAAAGTTCGAAAGAGGGCACCGGCAAGCAGGACGCTGGTTTGAAGTGTGTCTACTTCAACGCCAGGAGCATCCGGAATAAGGTGGGTGAGCTTGCAGCATGGGTTGGTACCTGGGATCTTGATGTTGTGGCGATTTCGGAGACATGGGTAGAGCAGGGACAGGAATGGTTGTTGCAGGTTCCAGGATTTAGATGTTTCTGTAAGAACAGAGAAGATGGTAAAAGAGGGGGGGGTGTGGCATTGTTAATCAAAGAAAGTATTACGGCGGTAGAAAGGACGCTTGAGGACTCGTCTACTGAGGCAGTATGGGCCGAGGTTAGGAACAGTAGAGGAGAGGTCACCCTGTTGGGAGTTGTCTATAGACCTCCGAATAGTCCCAGAGATGTAGAGGAAAGGATTGCAAAGATGATTCTTGACAGGAGCGAGAGTAACAGGGTAGTTGTTATGGGGGACTTTAACTTTCCAAATATTGACTGGAAATACTATAGTTCGAGTACTATAGATGGGTCAGTTTTTGTGCAGTGTGTGCAGGAGGGTTTTCTGACACAGTATGTAGACAGGCCAACAAGGGGCGAGGCCACATTGGATTTGGTACTGGGTAATGAACCCGGCCAGGTGTTAGATTTAGATGTAGGTGAGCACTTTGGGGATAGTGATCACAACTCGGTTATGTTTACTTTAGCAATGGGCAGGGATAGGTATATACCGCAAGGCAAGAATTATAGCTGGGGGAAAGGCAATTATGATGCTATTCGGCAAGATTTAGGAGGTATAGGATGGGGAAGGAAACTGCAGGGGATGGGTACAATCGAAATGTGGAGCTTTTTCAAGGAACAGCTACTGCGTGTCCTTGATAAGTATGTACCTGTCAGGCAGGGAGGAAGTTGTAGAGCAAGGGAGCCGTGGTTTACTAAGGAAGTTGAAGCACTTGTCAAGAGGAAGAAGAAGGCTTATGTTAGGATGAGACATGAAGGCTCAGTTAGGGCACTTGAGAGTTACAAGTTAGCCAGGAAGGACCTAAAGGGAGAGTTAAGAAGAGCGAGGAGAGGACACGAAAAGTCGTTGGCGGATAGGATCAAGGAAAACCCTAAGGCTTTCTATAGGTATATCAGGAACAAAAGAATGACTCGAGTAAGATTAGGGCCAATCAAGGATAGTAGTGGAAAGTTGTGTGTGGAATCAGAGGAGATAGGGGAAGCATTAAATGGATATTTTTCGTCAGTGTTTACACTGGAGAAAGACAATGTTGTCGAGGAGAACACTCAGGTTCAGTCGACCAGGCTAGATAGAATTGAGGTTCAAAAGGAGGAGGTGTTAGCAATTTTAGAAAATGTCAAAATAGACAAGTCCCCTGGGCCAGATGGGATTTATCCTAGGATTCTCTGGGAAGCCAGGGAGGAGATTGCTGAGCCTTTGTCCTTGATCTTTATGTCGTCTTTGTTGACAGGAATAGTGCCGGAAGACTGGAGGATAGCAAATGTTGTCCCCTTGTTCAAGAAGGGGAGTAGAGACAACCCTGGTAATTATAGACCTGTGAGCCTTACTTCGGTTGTGGGTAAAATGTTGGAAAAGGTTATAAGAGATAGGGTTTATAATCATCTTGAAAAGAACAAGTTGATTAGCGATACTCAACACGGTTTTGTGAAGGGTAGGTCATGTCTCACAAACCTTATTGAGTTTTTTGAGAAGGTGACCAAACAGGTGGATCAGGGTAAAGCTGTTGATGTGGTGTATATGGATTTCAGTAAGGCGTTTGATAAGGTTCCCCACGGTAGGCTATTGCAGAAAATAAGGAAGTATGGAATTGAAGGTGATTTAGCGGTTTGGATCAGTAATTGGCTAGCTGAAAGAAGACAGAGGGTGGTGGTTGATGGCAAATGTTCATCCTGGAGTTCAGTTACTAGTGGTGTACCGCAAGGATCTGTTTTGGGGCCACTGCTGTTTGTCATTTTTATAAATGACCTGGAAGAGGGTGTAGAAGGATGGGTTAGTAAATTTGCAGATGACACGAAGGTCGGTGGAGTTGTGGATAGTGCTGAAGGATGTTATAGGATACAGAGGGACATAGATAAGCTGCAGAGCTGGGCTGAGAGGTGGCAGATGGAGTTTAATGCGGAAAAGTGTGAGGTGGTTCACTTTGGAAGGAGTAACAGGAATGCAGAGTACTGGGCTAATGGCAAGATTCTTGGTAGTGTAGATGAACAGAGAGATCTCGGCATCCAGGTACATAAATCCCTGAAAGTTGCCACCCAGGTTAATAGGGCTGTTAAGAAGGCATATGGTGTGCTAGCCTTTATAAGCAGGGGGATTGAGTTTCGGAACCACAAGGTCATGCTGCAGCTGTACATAACTCTGGTGCGGCCACACCTGGAGTACTGCGTGCAGTTCTGGTCACCACATTATAGGAAGGATGTGGAAGCTTTGGAAAGGGTTCAGAGGAGATTTACTAGGATGTTGCCTGGCATGGAGGGAAGGTCTTACGAGGAAAGGCTCAGGGAATTGAGGTTGTTTTCGTTAGAGAGGAGAAGGCTGAGAGGTGACTTAATAGAGACATATAAGATAGTCAGAGGGTTAGATAGGGTGGACAGTGAGAGTCTTTTTCCTCGGATGGTGATGACCAACACGAGGGGACATAGCTTTAAATTGAGGGGTGAGAGATATAGGACAGATGTCAGAGGCAGTTTCTTTACTCAGAGAGTAGTAGGGGTGTGGAACGCCCTGCCTGCAATAGTAGTAGACTCGCCAACTTTAAGGGTTTTTAAGTGGTCACTGGATAGACATATGGATGAAAATGGAATAGTGTAGGTCAGATAGGCTTCAGATGGTTTCACAGGTCGGCGCAACATCGAGGGCCGAAGGGCCCGTACTGCGCTGTAGTGTTCTATGTTCTATGTTCTAATAAACGGGAGCTTTCCTGGCTTATGGTTCTGAAATGAGATCATTGCATAATTTGTCAATTCCACAAACCAGACCAGTTGGCTTTAATCTAGATTTGATCTCCCACACAAGTGGAAACTTGTCTATCAAAACCTTTCAGAATTTTGAAGATCTCTCTTAGGTCACCCCTCACCTTTCTTTTAAGGGTAAATTGACCCCCCTACTTACCCTTGCCTAATATATATGGCATAGTCAACGCCTGTAGCCCATGGCCTTTGTTTTAAACACAACTGTTACAACACCCTGGGCAAGTGCACGGTTGTTTCCAGCACCACTTGTTCCGGAGTCACAACACAAGTGAATTAACCAATAATTCTTCTAAAAACACCTTAAATCTTTGACCCTTGGCTGCCTAATAATTACAGTCACCAGGTCTGTAAGTTTAAACACAAATACTGTTTAATTATAACAAGAACTGTAATGAACTATGAAACAAATACAACTGGTTAACTATTAACTCATTCATAACTCCCCACTTTAACTTTCCCCCCACCCGCCCTCTGCACACACAAAAAAGATAGACAAATCCAGAGGGGTGGAAGGGGGTAAAATAATAAGCAAAAAGAAAAAAAGTCTTTGTTTCAGATTATGGTTTCTAGCACACCTTCAGTCACAGCAAGCTTGCAAGTTAAAGTCTCTGTCCACTGCCTGTCATGGTCTTATCTGTAGATACATTCAGCCAGCTTCTTTGCAACCTCATAAGTATAGTACGGAGAGAAGGCAGCAGGTCTGGTCTTTGTTTGCAGCATGTACTGATTCTCCTGTAGATAGATTCACTCAGGTACTCTATAGGTTCATAAATACAGCACTCACATACTTTCTGGAGAGAAACATGGAGGAATGAGAGTAGGATCTGCTCTCTAAGCTGCCAGGAGTCAAACTGAAACTCCTTTGGACTCTAAAAAACATTACACCGGGAAAAGGACCCAATCACCACCAGTTACTGGGCAGAGTACAGCCTTTTGGGCCCATTGATTAGCCACCAATAAATCAATCAAACCAAGTTTGTACAAGATATTGGTAAGTACCACACATGGAATACTGTGTTCAGCTCTGGTCACCCTATTATTGGAAGTGGGAGTAGCTTTGTGAAACTGGGCTGCATGGACAAGCCGGGCCGAAGGGCCTGTTTCCATGCTGAAACATATACGACTCTAAGTCCCAGCCCATTTCTTTCTCTGGTGCCGACAAGTCTGTTCCTCCTGTTTAAACCAGCTGGAACCAGTATGCTCTCCGGTAACTTCTGAATTCTGTTGCTTTCCTTAAAGATACATGTCCAATTATCCTGCTTGACGTAAAGATACCTGTCCATTAATTATCCATGGATCAATAATCATAATGGCAAAATGAAAGAAAGGGGAAATATGGAAATAAACAGGAAGGACTCTTACACAACTCTCAAACAAAGCTTTAAAAAATCCTGTAACATGACTTTGATCAAGTATTTGTGTACCTTTGACTGGAGACATGCCTCAAGCCAGAAAGGGGTTGCAAATACTTTACTTAGTCTTCATATCCCAATTGGTCTCCAATTCCTGTTAAACGTTAATATTATGGAGAAAGAATCAAACTAAAGCAGATTATGATTAAACAGAGGGCGGAATTATCCGCAACGGCCGACGCCGTCGGAGGCCGCTCCTTGTCCCCTATTCTCCCCCCCCGGGGGCTAGGAGCGGCATTGCGGAGAACTCGGCCGCCGGGCCTTGATGCGGTGCGCCGAGAATGACGCGGCCGGTGGCGCCTAATGACGTCAGCCGCGCATGCGCAGTTGCCGTCTTCCCCTCCGCTGCCCCGCAAGACGTGGCGGCTTGATCTTGCAAGGCGGCAGAGGGGAAAGACTTGGAGACGCCGGCCCGACGATCGGTGGGCACCGATCGCGGGCCAGTCCCCTCCCGAGCACGGCCGCCTCTCCGCCCCCCCCACAGGCCCCAAACTCACCTTTCGTGCGCTGTTCACGCCAGCAGCGACCAGGTGTGGTTGCCGCCGGCGTGAACAGGTCGGGAACGGGAGGCCGCTCAGCCCATCCGGGCCGGAGAATCGTTACGGCGACCCGCGATTCTCCGAGCGGCATGTCGCAAAACGTGACCCGCCATTTTGGGGGGGTGGGAGAATCGCGGGGGGTGCCAGAGCGGCCCTCCCACGATTCTCCCACCCGACCTGGGGAGCGGAGAATCGCGCCCAGAGTTGGGTGAAATTGCTCCACTTTGTACTCTGGTGTATTTCTGTGAAAGCGATAAATATGTGGCAGGAATCATTGGATTCATATGGAATTAAAAATTACAAGGTCAGGACCTGGAGAAAAATACCAAAAGAAAACTAACCAACTTGTGGAAAGTCATGTAATTATGGTACTGCAATAACCTCTAAAGGTAGAAAGCAGACATTGAAACACAATAGAGCAGCACTGATGAGACTTGTATTTTATAAGAATTTTAACATTTTGGCCCATATCATGTCCAAAATTAATTTTCAGTTACCTATTTGTGCATTCAGAATAATAATCATTTTAAGCAGGAGCAGATTTGACTGAATTTCTTTGAGGTTAGTCAGTCAATTCGTTTTGATTAGATTAATAATTGGTCAGTGAGGTGGTGTAAATCCATTTCTTGGGAGTTTTAATGCCTAAATGTCTAGAATAATGATACCCGATAATTTATTTTGGTGAAGACAAAGGGAATGTGTCAAATGAGATTGGAATGATATTGCAAGTAGCAATAAAGAAGTCTTGTTGATAAGACTTAGAAAAAAACAAAGTCAACATAAAACCAATATTATTCAAGAAAGGAGGTTTAACAGTTACTGTTACTTCCAAAATAGTGTCCCCAGTGCATGGGCATACTTCTGATGCAAGCTGATTTGATTCCAACACTGCCACTTTAAAGATCAATGCTCCATGACACCATCACATAAACACATACAGCTGGCCACATAGTCAGGAGCAGGAAGGATGCTCCATCTCTCCCCTCCTCAGCCAGCGCTATTTAAAAGGATTATCAAGTTCGTTGTTGATTGATTTCTGCTGGTTCTTGATGTGATTGTAGATGTCTTTGGTGGTTTACAGAGTTGTTTAAAGTCACTTAAGTCTGCAGGGAGTACTGAGTTTTCACCCTGATTTGAAGTATTCTGCACAGACATGGGTGCAGTAGTATATATCCCCCTACAACATGACAGGGAGAATGTGTAAAGGTGATACAGAGCAGGACGCGCTAATGGAAGTAGAAGGAGATGAAGGAAAAAAATGCTTCTCAGTAAGAGACCATGGATAGGATTCTCCGGTCCCCCAGCCGCATGTTTCTCGACCGCGGACCATTCGCTGGTGGCGGGATTCCAACTTCCTGCCACTTGTCAATGGGATTTCCTATTGAAACCACCCCAACTCTCTGCGAAACCCGCTGGTGGGGGTGCACTGCCAGCAGGAAAAGTAAATCCCGATGACTGGAGAATTCCAACCCATGGTCGGCATGTTCAAGAAGCAACTCGCTTATCTGAACCTCAGTAAAGAACAGTGTGTGATGTGTGCATTTACTAAAAATGTCCTCACTAAATTCTGCCACCCGCTGCAGCCACAACCGTGGTCTCAGAGCAGAATGAGAACTGCATTGGCAGTGGCTGTGTATGTGACTGTGATAATGAACTTTTTATATATCTGGCTCCATTCAGACTGGAGAAACTGATGTTAACAGTCTCCATTTTGCCAACACTTGCCCAAGGGATGTTACTGAGGCTCGGTATTCCCCGAGAGCTGAATAAATTTCATTCTCTCTTACCAAGGAGAAGCAGGTAGTGTGAGTCTTTGATTTTGTAAGGATTGCAGGATCTCCGTGACGCAGGGTGCCACTGACTGCCTGCGTGTCCCTTCGTTGGCGTAAAATGCACCTCTGCTTTAAGCTGGAACTTTTTTATGATAATTTTTATTGTCACAAGTAGGCTTACATTAACACTGCAATTAAGTTCCTGTGAAAAGCCCCTAGTCACCACATTCCGGCGCCTGTTCAGGTACACAGAGGGAGAATTCAGAATTTCCAAATTACCTAACAGCACGTCTTTCGGGACTTGTGGGAGGAAACTGGAGCACCCAGAGAAAACCCACGCAGACACAGGGAGAATGTGCAGACTCCACACAGAGAGTAACCAAGCCAGGAATCAAACCTGGGACCCTGGAACTGAGAAGCAACAGTACTAACCACTGTGCTACTGTGCCATTCACTTGTGGTAGCTACTCACAATTTTCAGATCCTTGTTCATGTGTGTGGTCGCTCAACAGCACGTTTAGCACTGGCTGCACACCACAAACATTTAAATTAGCAGGCAGCATGAAAATTGCATGCTGTCCGCATTAGAAGCAATGGGTGACAATTTAACATAGCAACATAGGAATTAGGAGCAGAAGTAGGCAATTCAGCCCTTTGAGACTGCTCGGCCATTGAATCAGTTCATGGCTGATCTCTTCCTGGTCTCAAATCCATCTCCCCACCTGTTGTTCATATCCCTTTAACCCATTTTTAAAAAATCAAAAATATATCTATCTCTTTCTTGTAATCATTTATTGACTCATATTCTACCGCAATGCGGCAGTGAGTTCCACAAATTCACCACCCTGTGCAAGAAGTAGTTCCTCCTCATCTTCGTTCTAAATCTACCGCCTCTCAACCTATATCTGATATCTTGTTCTAGATTTCTCCACAAGGGAGATCATTTGGTCTACGTTTACTTTATCAATCCTATTTAGTATTTTATACACCTCAATAAGTTCTCCTCTCATCCTTCTAAATTCCACCGAGTAAAAGCCCAAACTGTTTAATCTCTCCTCCTATGTAAACCCTTTCAACCCCTGAATCAATCTGGTGAATCTCCTCTGAACTGCCTCCAAAGCCACCACATCCTTCCTCAAATAAGGAGAGGAAAACTGGACACAATATTCCAGATGTGGTCTCGCCAAAACCTATACAATTGAACAACACTTCTCTACTTTTATACTCCAGTCCTTTTACACTAAACGTTAACATTCATTTCCCTTTTTAATTACATGGTGTACTGACTTTCTGTAGTTCATGAACAAAGACACCCAGATACCTCTCCCAGTTGCATCTTGAAATTGCTTTCCAATTAGATAATTAGCCTTTCTATTTTTCAGCCAAAATGGATAACCTTACACTTATCTACGTTAAACTCCAACTGCCAAATTTTAGCCCAATCTCCGAGGCTATCTATAATCCATCTGTAAAATCTTTATCTCCTCTTCACTGCCTGCTCTCCCACATACTTTAGTATCATCCAAAATGTTATACTCTGTCGCTGCTTGCAGATCATTTATATCATTTATATAAATTGTAAAAAGTTGGGGTCCGAGACTGACCCCTGCGATACCCCGCTAGTTACAGTTTGCCAGCCAGAGAAGGACCCATTTATCCCGAATCACTGCTTTCTGTCAGTCAGCCAATCCTCAATCCAATCTAGTATTCTACCCCCAATCCCCTGTGATCTCACCTTCTGGATCAGTCTTTTGTGCGGCACCTTATCAAATGCCTTCTGGAAGTCTAGGTATGCCATATCCACAGGTCCTCGATTATCCACCTTGCTGGTTACGTCCTCAAAGAACTCAAGCAAGTTTGTCAAGCATGACTCAGCCCTCATAAAACCATGCTGACAATGGTGGATTGAGCTTTGCCTTTCCAAATGTTCAGTCATCTCCTCCTTAATGATTGATTCCAGCTTGTTAATCACATACCACAATCAACACTCCCATTTTTGGGGACTATCAAATTTTGTGGCTGATGTCTTTCAAAATGCATACTTATTAAATTTGAGGGATAGCTTAGTATTATTAAAAAAACAGTTTGTTCATCAATATCCGGAGATTAATTAATTGAAGTATCTATTTTCTGGGACTTTTAATTTTCAGTTATTGGCTGTTAACATCCCAGCAGATTTTTAAAAATTAAGGTCAGTAAGTTTCTAAAGTTGGTTTCAATTCCAGCTCTATTGCTTTCAAATAATGCAATATGAATGTATACCCACAACAGACTTTCAACAATAGGGGAGGCTGTGGTGTAGTGTTATTGTCACTGGACTAGTAATCCAGAGACCCAGAGTCATGCTCTGGAGGTCCGATGGCAGATGGTGAAATTCTGATTGAATTCAATAAAAATCTGGAATTAGAAGCCTAAAGGTAATCATGAAACCATTATTGTTTGTCCTAAAAACACATCTGGTTCACTAATGCCCTTCAGGGAAAGAAATCTGGGTTGAAATTCTCCGCAATGGCCGACGCCAGAGTGAAACCCGGAGTGTTTCATTCCGGCGTCGGAGGTCGCTCCTCGCCCCCTATTCTCGGGGGGGGGGGGGGGGGGGGGGGGGGGGGGGCTTGGAGCGGCGTTGCGAGAAACACGGCTGCCGGGCCTTGACGCTTGCATCAAAGCGGCGCGCCGAGAATGACGCGGCCGGCGGCGCCTAAGTGACGTCAGCCGCGCATGCGCAGGTTGGCCAGCTCCAACCCGCGCATGCGCGGTTGCCGTCTTCCCCTCCGCTGCCCCACAAGACGTGGTGGCTTGATCTTGCGGGACGGCGGAGGGGAAAGAGTGCGTCTCTTAGAGACGCCGGCCCGACGATCGGTGGGCACCGATCGCGGGCCAGTCACCTAACAAGCACACCAGTGGTGCTCGATCCTCTCTCCGCACTCCACAGGCCCCACACTTACCTGTCGCGCGATGTTCACGCCGGCAGCGACCAGGTGTGGTTGCCGCCGGCGTGAACCTGTCGGGGTCGTCAGGCCGCTCGGCCCATCCGGACCAGAGAATCGCCGGTTGCTGGGAAAAACGGCGAGCGGCGATTCTCTGACCGGCATGTCGCAAAACGCGACACGCCATTTGGGGGGGGGGGGGTGGGAGAATCGCGGGGTGCGCCAGAGCGGCCCTCCCGTGAGTCTCCCACCTGGCGTGGGGAGCGGAGAATCGCGCCCCTGGTGTCCTTACCTGATCTGGGCAATACATGACTTCAGACCAGATCCACAGAAATGTGGTTGACACTTAAATGCTCTCAGGGATGGGCAATAAATGCTGGACCAGCCAGTGACGCCCACATCCCATAAGGAAATTTTAGAAATCCAGCGGAAAAGGGCAATTATTTTATTGTGTATTGTTGCATCAAAATATTCACTGCTGCTGCCATTTGAAGTAGGAACTAAAATCATTTTATGATGAACTTGAAAATGGGACAAAATGTAATTATTTAAAAAGCTTATCAATGTCAGAGTTCAGTGTTGAATAGATCCACCCTATTAAAAAGTATTGTATATATTTTGCGATGTAATCTATCTATTTGTGTCAATTACTTATCTGCCTTTCTGGACTGCCAGACTTGAAGTCACAGCAAAAGCCCGACTACCTTTAGGCAGCGGCAGTATGTAGCTCTACAAGACAGGTTACTTGATATTCATGGTCCCAATAATCAATTTTTGGTGCCCAGTTCTCGATGCAAAGAGGAAAAGAGGGGAAATTCTGAAGCTTTCCCTGAGGGGTGCACAAAGCACACTGTCAATTATAGATTGTAAAGCAAATGAGAATCAGGTGGGAGAGTGCTACTGTCTTGGTTGCTTTTGGTAATTCCAGCTGGCTACCGTTTTGAGGGGAACTGCAGCCAAAAAGCCCCACAGGTGGTGACCATCATTGCTATTACAAAGGGAACGGGCCGCTGGGAATACCGATTCTGGCCCCTACAGGGGGCCAGCATGGCGCTGGAGCGGTTCACGCCACTCCAGCCTCCCATCCCGGCGCGAACTGTGCACTGCACCAACCTGGGCATGCGCGGTGGCCTCCCTCAATGTGCTGGCCCCAACGCAACATGGCACGGGAGTTCAGGGGCCAGCGCGTAAGAAAATAGGCCTGGGGAGCGAGAGGCCGGCCCGCCGATCGGTGGACCCCGATCGGAGGCCCCCCCCCGGGATCAGAGCCCCCCTCCCTCCCACCCCCACAGGCTGCCACCCGACCCTGCGCGCAGAGTTCCCATCGGCTGCGACCAGGTGTGGACAGGGCCGGTGGGACTCTGCCTTTTTAAGAGTGGCCGCTCGGCCCATCCGGGCTGGAGAATTGGTGGCCTGACCGCATAGAGCGGCCCGCAACCACGCCAAACGCGCCGGCACAAATGATGCCAGCGGAGAATCGCATGTCAGCATCGGGGCGGCGTGGCGCGGTTACGGGGATTTCCTGGCCTGGCGCGAGGCTGGGAGAAACCTGCCCAAGAGGTTTAGGTCAGTTCAGGTCTGGTGAAGTGCATACCTACCCTGTCGCTTTGTTCCCCAGTCTAGAGGGAGATGAATATCAAGGCTCAGTGAGTCAACTGTTCCCCCGTCAATGGCAAACTTTCCATATATGAACCATCTTACTTCCCTGATTGAAAAGCGATGCATTCGACGATGTTTTCTGGCAGCTAAGCTGCTCAATTGAATCAGATCAGTCAGGATTTATGATCACAGTATTGGATCCAGTGCGCGTATTCTTCCGGACACGATGCTCCGAAAAAGCAGCTCACCACAACTCAGCATGACCGTTGAAATCTGGGAGACCCCGCTACTGGGATCTACCTGGCTTGGAACGCCACGCGTACTTCAACGAGATGAGAGGCGTAGGAAGGTGAATCTCGCTTACAATGGGCAGATTCACTTGACGGCAGTAAGCCTTACTCTAATGCACAGATTCCCAAGGTACCTGAGGTTTTGGTATTCAATCACTTCACCTTGGGGACCTCTGGGGAGCACCATTTGGTCCAGGTCCCCACAAACGGGGACCAGACGGAATGACACTTGTGAGGATCTCCAACGGGATCAGAGGCCCCCGGCTGATTGCGCTTTGGGTGATGCCCTGACATTGCAAGTGCCACCTGGGTATCCAGGAATTGCCAGTCTGACACTCTTAAAGTGCCACCTGGGTGCTGGCCTGGCACTACCAGGGGTGGTAGGTTAGCACTGCCAAGGTACCAGGCTAGCATTTCTGCATGCACGCGATCGGACCGTGTTTGCCTGTCATGGGTGTTGGGGAGTGTGGTGGGATGGAATGGGGGACCCTCCCATATTGCGTTTGGGCTGGGGGTGAGGTCAGGGATTCTTTTGGGGGCCTCGGAGATCGGGGCTCCATTTTCAAATGGCGTCCTGATCTCTCGCTACAACGGAGAGTTCTGGTGAACGGAGCTCCACATTGTAAAAAACGGGGCTATGTGCGGCTTCGGCCACGCATTCCCCATTCAGGCCCCTTATTCAACACGAGTAGCGTTGAATAACCATGTGTTTTTCGGCACTGCAAGTACCAGGGAACATGCGGCTTTAGACTCACTCGGAAACTTTGTTCCCTTTTGGGAAGATCACGGCCAGTCTTTCCTGATTTGAAAATGAATTTTGGAAGTGAATTGCCATGCCATTTTCACCATAATTCCAGTGCATAATTAAAGAAAGTGGATGAGGGCATAATATGGCATTGGGGCTGCTTCAGTCAGTGTTCCCCAATGACTCTTCGAGTCCCCACCATCCTGAAAGTTTAGGCCCATTCGTAGTACCTGCAACAAAGAGAAAGGTTCCCTGATGTTGCTGCAAGTGAAAACTGTCGGTTCACGAGTCATGCCAGGGTCAGTTGTGAGGGTCCCACAATTCTGAAACCATAGGCACCGGGCGCGATTCTCCGCAAATGCGGAGAGTCGTAAAGGCTGCCATGAAACTGGCCGCGTTTCACGGCAGCCTCCACGCCCCCTCCCGGGACCCGATTCTCCCCCCCGGTCGGGGCTAGCAGCGCGGCCCCGTGAAGAACGGCATCGCGGGCTTAGCGACCGTCGGAGAATAGCGGGAGGGCCTAGCATCACGGCGGCTGACGCGCACGATGACGTCAGCCGCGCATGCGCGGGTTGGACGGCTCCAACCCGTGCATGCGCGGATGACGTCATCACGCATATGCGTCAAACCCGCGCATGCGCTGGCCGTCATGCCCCTCAGCCGCCCCGCGGATTGATCATGCAGGGCGGCGGAGGAACAAAGAGTGCGCGGGTATCGGACCCGCTGCCCGCGATCGGTGCCCACCGATCGCAGGCCCATGCCACCCTTGGCACGGCCATGGTACGGCCGTGGCACGGCCGTGGTGCGGCCGTGCCAATCGGTGCCATGGTTGTCCGGGATGGCACTTTGCGGCCGTTTTCACGAACGGTGAGAGCAGATGTGTTTGCGTTCGTGAAAACGGCCGTAAAGGCCTGGGAACTCGGCCCATCGGCCAGGAGAGAATCGCTGTTCGGCGTAAAAAACGGCGAGCAGCGATTCGTGTTGTGGGGCGGCCGTGGGGGGGGGGGGGAGAATAGCGGGAGGTCGGGAACAACGTCGGGAAGGCCCTCCCGCTATTCTCCGACCCGTCGTGGGCAGCGGAGAATCGCGCCCTCAGTTTGGGATGGTACATTCACAGAATCCTTACAGTGCAGATGGAGGTCATTCAGCCCATTGAGTTTGCATTGGCTTTTCTGAAAAAGCATTCAACTCAGTCCCACTTCCTCACCTCCTCTACATTGCCACATACTTCTCACTCCCCCAGCTCCCTTGTGCTCTGTGAATCTCTTGGTGCGATATTGACACAAACACTATTTAATATCCTCCGATTGTAAGTACCGGGGCAGCTTTATGTTAATAAAAGAACAAGTTACGATAGAGGGAGACGGAGCAGAGGAACATCTCGCAAAAGGTCTGTGGGCAGCACGGTTGCATAGTGGTTAGTACAGTTGCTTCACAGCTCCAGGGTCCCAGGTTCGATTCCCGGCTTGGGTCACTGTGCGGAGTCTGCACGTTCTCCCCGTGTGTGCGTGGACTTTCTCTGGGTGCTCCAGTTTCCTCCTACAGTCTAAAGATGTGCGGGTTAGGTGGATTGGCCATGCTAAATTGCCCTTAGTGTCCAAAAAAGGTTAAGTGGGATTGCTGAGTAACAGGGATAGGCTGGAGGTGTGGACTTGGGTGGGGTGCTCTTTCCAAGGACTGGTGCAGACCCAATGGGCCGACTGGCCTCCTTCTGCATTGTAAATTCTACGATTTGCAGGAATTCATGGGTGGCTGAGAGTCTAGTTTTATTTCCTTCTTCAGCCACCTTTTCGTCATCATCTTTATTGGGTTTTTTTTCATCGCCACTGTTTGCAAGGAAATCTTGTGTCTGTTCTTCTTTTGACTCATCACCTCATATTCCTCCAATGCCCCCTTGTTGCAATGGAGGAGCTAATAAAAGGAGTGTAGACATTAAGAATAGGTTAGCATGATCGCAACGGGGTTAAGGTGATAGAGAAGCAGGTGGAAGCTTATATGGTACTTCACAGGAATGTCACAGCAACTGTTTAAGTGTTCAGTCATTAACTTGCCATAGCAATATGCTCTCCACTTCACTATCTTACATGGCAATAGCTGGTACCCTCCGTAAGTCACGTGTCCTTTTTCTCATCGGCCATGACGTGTTATAAGGTGGAGATGGTCACTCTGTTGTGGGCATTGTTAATCAATTTCTCTTGAACAAAGATAACTCAATCAAGGTCACCACCAGGGAAATGCTAGCAGTTCAGAAGCATTTGCTAAGTGGCATGGGAGTGTTGAAGCAAGAGATATGGGGTACAAGACTGTTCAAGTGAAGAAAGGGATTTTTCATAGAATTTACAGTGCAGAAGCAGGCCATTCGGCCCATCGAGTCTGCACCGGCTCTTGGAAAGAGCACCCTACCCAAGCCGACACCTCCACCCGATCCCCATAACCCAGTAACCCCACCCAACACTAAGGACAATTTTGGACACTAAGGGCAATTTAGCATGGCCAATCCACCTAACCTGCACATCTTTGGACTGTGGGAGGAAACCGGAGCACCCAGAGGAAACCCACGCACACACGGGGAGAACGTGCAGACTCCGCACAGTGACCCAAGCCGGGAATCATTTGTTGCCTATCCCTAATTGCCCTTGAACTGAGTGGCTTGCTCGGCCATTTCGCAGGGGCAGTTAAGAGTCAATCACATTGGTCTGGAGTCACATGTAGGCCAGACCGGGTATGGATGGTCTTTACAACAATCAATGAGAGCTGCCATGGTCACCATTACTGAGACTGGCTTTATATTCCAGATAATTGAATCCAAATTCCAACACCGGACATGATGGGATTTGAACCCACATCCCTGGGTATTAGCCTGGACCTCTGGATTGCTGGTCAGGTAACCACCACAATGCCACCATCTCCCAATGATGGGAGAAAGTCACAATCTGGTGAATAGGAGACAAGCACTGATCCTTATTTTGCTACTGCAGTATTCAGCCAGAACATTAAAAAAAATGATTCATGGGATGTTAGTTAGGCCAGCATTTATTGCCTATCTCTAATTGCCCTTGAGAAGGTGGTGGCGATCTGCCTTCTTGAACAGCTGCAGTCCATATGGTGTAGGTACACACACAATGCTATTAGGGAGAGAGTTCCAGAATTTTGACCCAGCGGCAGCGATATATTTCCAAGCCAGCATGGTATGTGGCTTGGAGGGGAACTTACAGATGATGGTGTTCCTATGTATATGCTGCCCTTGTCCTTCTAGATGGCAGTGATTGTGGTTTGGAAGGTGCTGTCTAAGGAGCTTTGGTGAGTTCCTGCAGTGCATTTTGACACTGCCGCCACAGTGTGTCACTGGTGGAGGGTTGCACAGTTACACTCCAGACAGATCATATACATTTCATAGGGAATGTAGGCCACTCACTACCCAGCATATTTGTGTATATAACTCTCCAAACCACTGCTGTGTGCAAATCTTTTCCATTGGCAATTCAGCAAAGGGATTCCAACAGTGTGTGCTGCATACAAGATGGACATGTTTTTAATTGGATGCAGGCTTCAATTTTATAGAACAGTTCCTCCTGTGATCTGTGCTTTAAACAGAAATGTATTCATGTACAATAAAATGACTGCAATTCTGAATATAAAAATGCACACTGGGTGCAATGAAATGCTCTCCTTTGACTTAAAAAGATACATTTTATACTTCCGTGTGATTCACGTCTTGTAGCTTGTTTGAGAGCTGATGAAAGCCACCCACTCGAGGTAATATTTGAATCGGGAATCTCAAGGGAGTAGAACTACTGACTTTCAGCTATTTCTATTCTACTTGATTCTATCTAACCTATGGAGGTAACTATTTGAGTGCCCTATGACATTTTTAATTTCACATATTAATAGTTTAAACTATAATTCTATGGGTATCATTCTAAATGACTGGAATTACTTCCTAGAGTATTAGGCATTATTTTCCAATGCAAAAACATTTTCTTTGCTCGGTTATCAGATTATACAGTCAAAAGGATTGACTTTCATACAGCCAACACTGCAAATTTGGCATCTGAATAATTAATAAAAATAGTCTGAATTTATAAACTTTGAAATCACCTTTAGTTAGAGTGAAACAAAAACAGATATTGTATCTCTTCTTCCCAAGATATATCGTAAATGGATGTCCTCAATAGACAAATTGTACATACATGTGATAAAGATTTGTTTTCATGCTTCATTTTTATAATGATTGGTAGTTGGTTTTGGCAGCTTTATTAAATTGGCAAATGTATTTTTCTAATGGATATACATTATTTGTTTCACCTGGCTTTCATTATTTGAGTTCTAAAAGAATGCGCGTCTGGGCACCAATATTGTAACTGATGCTATGCTTCATGAAAATACAATTAAAGCCATTCAGTTAAATGGTACAATAATACTCTGATTGGGTTTGCTACAATATGAGTTCCTATTCTCACACTTACTTCACTTTCCCTGATAAAGCTTCAGTCACTAAAAGTTGTGCAATAGGTTCGGAAGGTCATAAAAATAGAAAACCGTCACTAAGGATTTATTGCTAAAAGGATAGAATTGAAAAAGTACGAAGCTGAGCTAATCCTGTGTCGAACCTTGGTTATATCACACAAAGTACTATGTGCAGATCTGTCATCATATTATAAAAGAGGATACAGAGGTAATGAAGAGGATGCACAGATTAACCAGGATGATACCACAAAGGATTGACAGGCTTGAAAAAAGTCTCAGATCTGACTTAAAAGAGGTTTTTAAAATTATGAATGGTTTTGATAAGAGTGGAACAGGAATGCTTTCCTTTATAGGAATAGCATTTGGGGTCAAAATCCTGGAACATCCTCCCGAACAGCACTCTGGGTGTATCTACCATACATGAACTGCAGTGGTTCAAGAAGGCAACTCACCACCACTTTCTCAAAAGCAGTTGAGGATGGGCAACAAATGTTGGCGTAGCGAGCGATGCCCACATCTTGTTTTAGCCTCTAGTCTTTTTATATTCTATCAAGATAAGATAGTCACGAAGAAACCCAACAGTAAATTTAGAAGAAACTTCTTCACCCAATGTGTAATAAGAATGAAGAAGGCACTAAACAAGAAGTGATTGTTGCAAATATATTGCAAATGCATTTAAGGGAAAGCTAGACAAGAATATGGGAGAGAGCGAATAGATGGTATATGATGGCAGATTTAGATGAGAAAGGGTGGGAGGAGACGCAAGTGGAACGTAAACACCCGCATCGAATGCTGGACCGAGTGGCCTGTTTCTATGCCATGCATCTTATGTAATCGTCTGTAATGATAAATTCAAGTTGCAGTGGACTGAATTTACATGTTGTAGTTTTCTTGTTATTGTTTTAGGAATTAATGTTTTATAAATGGTATTTCATTTGTAATATGAACAACTGCCCATCTGATGGTAAACTACTGTACAAAAAAAATGTCAATACTTATTCATAAACAGAATTCTCTGCCGGGCTTATCACATGTTTCAGAAAATCACGGTTACAACTGGATGTTGTGCCTTAAACTGTTCTTAACAACGGACTTCCTGAGATAGTTAATCAGAAAGTATTTCTAAACACCACAGAGGAATATGCTGCCTCAAGGAGACTGTGACAGAAGACATCAGTGCAATAAAACAGCCACAGCTTCTGGAAACCAGGCTTTGGCTGCAGTTAAGAAGCGGAGAGAGAAAGTCAAGAGTTCTTAACCAGAAAAGCCCCCTGTAGCAAATAACAACTATTTTATGTTTTGTTGGAATTTTATAATTCTTAACACTACATTGCTGGTGTCTTTTTAAAGGAATTTAAAACAAAATTCATTTATTGGATGTGGGTGCTGTTGGCTACTCCAGCATTTATTGTCCATGAGAAGTTAGGAGCGAGGTGCCTTCTTGAACCGATGCAGTGGGTACATCCAGGGTGATGTTACGAAGGTAGTTATTCCCTTGTCCTTCTAGTTTGGTCATGGTTGTGGGTTTGGAAGGTGCTGCCTGAGTAATCTTGGTGAGCTCCTGAAATGCATCTTGTAGATGATGCAAACTGCTGGCACTGTTCATCGGCGGTGGAGGAATTGAATGTTTGTGGAAGGGGTACCAATTAAGCAAGCTATTTTGTCCTGGGTGGTGTTAAGCTTCTTCAGGGTTGTTGTAGCTGCACTCATCCAGGGAAGGGGACAGTATCCCGTCACACCCCCAAATTGTGCCTTGTAGATGATGGACAGGCTTCGGGGAATCAGGAGGTGAATTGCTCACTGCAGGATTCCTAGCCTCTGACCTGCTCTTGTAGCCACCATTTTTATATGGTGCCGCTGCCGGTAGAGGAGTTCCTCATGTGGCGGAGAATCCAGTGGGGAAAAAATGGGATCAGCACCAGATGCTGATCTGTTTCTGATGCTTCGGGCTCCCTCTGGCAGCAGCATCGAGGTTCGTGCCCTGGGCCAGCATGAAGATGCAAACAGACCAAATTGACCGAACTGCATCCCATTAACGGGCTGATCACTGAATTCTCCACACCTTGGAGATTCTCTGGCCTTCTGGGCTTGGATTCCCATTGGTGTGAATTGGTGCAGATATGTCCCAGCGCAACCTGGTGCAATGGATCTTAGTCTGGGCTAAGGGAGTAAGTCTTCAAGGTGAGCGCCCCCAAGGTCGATTGGAGGGACCCCTCCCATCCCACAATGCAACCTTATCCCCCCCAGCAGACCTCCCCCACAAGAGACTATGGCCTTAAGAGAGAGCCCCCCATCAGAGAGCTCCCACAACAGAAACCCCCACCAGAGACCCTCCCATAAGAGAGCCCCCACCAGAGACCCTCCATAACAGAGCCCCCCCTCCAGAGACATCCCATAACAGAATCCCCCCGGCAGAGACATCCCCAACAGAGCCCTCCATAGAAAACCCATGACAGAACCCTCCACCAGAGACACCCATAACAGAGAACTGCACTAGAGACCCACCCCCCTAACAGAGCCCCCCAGATAACCCAATGGGTAGGATCATTGCCAAGGTGCCTAAGTGGCACTGCCAGCTGGTATGCGCAGTTTGGAACTGTCAAGGTACCAAGCTGGCATTTTTTACGTGCGCGATCAGGCCATGGGTACCCTGCATGGGCGTTGGAAGGATGCAGACCAGGGACCCTCCTATAGCACGTTCGGGCTGTGGGGAGGGTCAGGGATCGCTTTGGGGGCCTTGGAGATTGGGACAGCATTTAAAAATGGAGTCCTGATCTCTCGCTTCTCTGTGGAGTTCCAGCAAGAGTTAAAACAAGATCAACCTCAGGAGGTAGCATGTCCTGTGTCAGTATAAACTGGTAGCAGAATCAGCCACCATTCCTTACTTGAATGATGCAATCTTCCAGTGGGTTCGATACTGAAGTAGCACTTTGTCTCACAAAACCTCCTTGTGCGGAATGGTCACTTTCTCTAGCCAAATGCCACTACGTTCAATAAATCTGTGTTGCCTGTAATTATCGTCAGCAGTGCGGGTGGCCATTAGAAGATGCCACAATGTACTTTCATCTGTCTGTATCTTTGTCACAGGTCATTACCATGCAAATAGAAAGTGTTTGTCTGTGGTACTTAATACAGTAGTGATAAAAATGCCTGCTATATTTAGGAATTAAGAAGCAATTCCGCATACGTGTGAGCTCTGCCTTTCTGAGAATGAAACTAACATTAAACCATGGAGATTGAGGAGGCAGAGGAAGGAAACAGGAAGTAAGGTGGTGTAGAGAGCAAAGAGAGTAACTGAGAAGAGATTTGAATGATATGGTCATCTGTCACAGAGAGAATGTGGGGAGGTGAATAATGGAGATGGAACTGGCAAGAAAAAGGAAGGGGGACTTCTGGTGGCGGCGATGATCGAGTGAGCCGCACATTCGGCAGGCTCTCACTCCGGCGGGGCTTTAGGGGCTGATTCCTCGCGATAGCGGGACTGAGGAGCAGTAAAAAGGCGGCCGCGGAAGTGCAGGAGAGCGGGCTGCAGTACATGGAACCGCGGGAGTCCAGGGAGCAGAGGAAGAGAGAGAGAAAGTGACAGAGGCAAGGAGCAGAGGAAGCTGACCTGGAACCTAAGATGGCGGACACACTGTCCTCGGACTCAGCAATCCAGCAGGTGCTGGATAACATGCTCCAGGTGATAAAGAGCAGTTTTGAGGCGCTGAAGCGGGACAACTTGGACCCACTTCAGAAGGCAGTGGATCAGCTGAATCAGAGGCTGGACGCTCAAGATGTAAAAGTTAAGGAGCTGGGAGAGGTGGTGGAGGAGCAGGCGGATGCGCAGACGATTGCGGCATTAGAAATCAACGGGCTGAAAGAGCGGCAAAGAAGACTGCTGGACACAGTGGAGGAGTTGGAGAATAGAGCCCGCAGGAATAATGTGAGGATCATCGGCCTCCCAGAGGGGGCTAAGGGAGCTGATGCCGCAGCGTTTGTGGCAGACCTGTTGATGTAGCTGATGTAGAGTGCAGGCGAGGCAGGGGCGGGCGGGCGGGCGGCCGGCATCCCCCCCGTCCGATGGTGATCAGGTTCCACAGGTTTGTGGACAAGGAGCAGGTGCTGCGATGGGCGAAGAGCGCCAGGAGCAGCACGTGGAACAACGGTGTTCTCCGTATATACCAGGACCTAAGCCAGGAGGTGGCTCGGCGGCGAGCAGCCTTTAAACAAGTTAAGGAGGTGCTGTTCAAGAAGCACGTGAAGTTTGGTCTGCTGTTCCCGGCCCGTCTTTGGGTCACGCATCAGGGTCAACACCACTACTTCTCCGAGCCTGAAGAAGCGATGGACTTTACCAGGGATCAGGGGCTGGTCCCGAAAAGAGGTCCCACGGGCGCAAATTAGGACACGAGAACTATCGTATGAAGTGACGCCGAATGTGCCTGGACCGCTGTTCAACGGTTTGCTGAGTTAAAGGTGCCAAGCGGGACATTTGGGACTCTTCCCTTTGTTTGTGGTTACTGGGTTTTTCTTTCGGTTTTTTTTTTGTTCTCCGTCCTCTTTTTTCTGTTTTTTTCCTTTTCGTGTGGATTTTTACCTTTTGTGGGGCTTGCTGAGTGCACTGGAGCCGGTATTGTAACTAAGGGTGGCCGGTCAGCGAGGGGGGTTAAGGATGTGGGTTGGGGGGTTTTTGTTTTACTGATGTTCATGCCTTCCTGTGCCAGTGAGTTTGCTCCAGCGGGTTGGAGAGGGGGATGGGGCGCCGGGGAGTGGGGATGAGGACGGGGAAACAATGGGAATGAGACAGGGGGGCACCGGAGTGATGAGTCACCGGGCTAGCAGATCGGCTAGTCAAGGGAGTCAGGTGGGGGGGGAGAATACTGCCAATGGGTGAGGGGGGTGGAGTTACCGGGGGATGTTGCTGGATGGGGAGGGGAGGGGGTTGTTCTGCTGACGTGGGAGGGATTTGAAGTAGGCAGTGGGAAGGAGGTCGAGGGTGCAGGCAGCCAAGAGGTGGGCCAAGAATGGCGTGACGCACGGGCCGGGGGCCGGCCTGAGAAAGGCTATGGCTGACCGGCGTGGGGGGGGGGGGGGGGGGGGAGGGGGGGGGGGGATTGTACCCCCCCCAACGAGGCTGATCACCTGAATGGGCCGGTTAAGAGGGCACGGGTGTTCGCGTATTTGCGGGCTCTGAGGGCGGACGTAATTATGTTGCAGCAGACACATCTGATAGTATCTGACCAGACTAGGCTAAGGAAGGGCTGAATTAGCCAGGTCTTCCACTCGGACTTGGACTCGAAGTCCAGGGGGGTGGCAATCATGATCAACAAACGGGTGCAATTTGAGGCAGAGGGTATAGCCGCAGACAGGGGGGCAGATACCTGATGATAACGGGCAGACTGGAGGGGAAAAGAGTGGTGCTGGTGAATATATATGCCCCGAACTGGGACGCCATGGACTTTATTAAAAGAGTACTGAGGAAGATCCCGGACCTGGACTCTCGTAGGCTAATAATGGGGGGGGGGGGGAGACTTTAACATGGTCCTTGACCCGGGTCTGGATCGGTCGTGTCCCAGGACGGGTAGAATCCCAGCAATGGCAAGGGAGCTGAAAGGGTTTATGGAGAAAATGGGGGCAGTGGACCCCTGGAGAGCCAGACAACCGACGGGAAGGGGCTACTCATTTTACTCGCACGTCCATAAAGTATATTCTAGGATAGACTTCTTTGTCCTAAGCTGGGACTGTATAGGGGAGGTAAAGGACACGGAGTATTCGGCAATCGCTATCTCGGACCATGCCCCGCACTGGGTAGACTTGCAGGTCGGAGGGGCGAATCACCAACGCCCACAATGGAGGCTAGACGTGGGCCTGTTGTCGGAGGAGGGGATCTGTGAGAGACTTCGGAGGCGTATCCAAAACTACTTGCAGGTGAATGATACGGGGGTGGTCTCAGCGGCGACCCTGTGGGAGGCGCTAAAGGCAGTTGTGCGGGGAAGAGTTGATCTCAATTGGGGCCCACAGGGCCAAGGCGGACAGGGCAGAGATGGATAGATTGGTCAGGGAAATGGGTCAGATAGACGAGAAACACGCGGAGTCCCCGGGGGAGGATTTACTCAGGGAGAGGCAGAGACTACAGGCAGAACTGGGGGCGCTATCCACGAGTAGGGCCGTGGAACAGCTTAGGAAGGCGTGGGGTGTGGTGTACGAGCATGAGGAAAAGGCTAGCAGATTGTTAGCGCAGCAACTCAGGAAGAGGGAGGCGGCCAGGGAAATAAGTAGAGTGATGGATGGGGAAGGGTGTAGAGTGGAGGACCCGGCAGGATTGAATAAGGTATTCTGGGACTTCTATAGCAAGCTGTACACTTCGGAGCCCCCGGAAGAGCTGGAGGAGATGAAAAGGTTTCTGGACGGGTTAACATTTCCAACGGTAGGTGGGGGGTGAGTGGATGGGCTGGGGGCCCCGATTAGAGTGGAGGAGGTATTGGGGGATCTAAAGGCCATGCAGTCGGGGAAAGCCCCGGGGCCGGATGGATACACAGTAGAGTTTTATAAGAAGTTCTCTGAGTTAGTGGGTCCGGTCTTGGCGAGGGTTTTTAATGAGGCAAGGGACAGAGGGACCCTGCCGTCGCCGATGTCGCAAGCCACTATATCACTGATATTGAAGCGGGGTAAGGACCCGGAAGCATACGGGTCATACAGGCCAATCTCCCTGATCAATGTAGATGCCAAGCTCCTGGCAAAGGTACTGGCGATTAGAATTGAGGACTGTGTACCAGAGGTGATTGGGGATGACCAAACTGAAAGGCAGGCAGCTGTCGGCCAACTTGAGAAGATTACTCAATGTGATAATGATGCCCCCGACTGGCAAGGAGGTGGATGCCGAGAAGGCCTTCGACCTGGTGGAGTGGGGCTATATATGGGAGGTGCTCGGACGGTTTGGGTTCGGGGAGGGACTGGTGAATTGGATCAAGCTATTATATCAGGCCCCAAAGGCCAGCGTCAGGACAAACAGAGAAGTATCAGAGTATTTTAGACTATACCGCGGGACCAGACAGGGCTGTCCACTCTCCCCACTGCTGTTTGCGCTGGTCATAGAGCCGCTGGCGATTGCGCCGAGAGCCGCTAAGGGATGGAAGGGGATGGTTAGAGGCGGGGTGGAACACAGGGTCTCTCTTTATGCGGACGACCTGCTCCTGTACGTGTCGGACCCATTGGCCGGGATGGGAAGTATATTGGAAACATTGAGGCCGTTCGGCCAGTTCTCAGGGTACAAATTAAATAGAGTGAAATGTTTGTGGTACAGGCAAGGGGCCAGGAGAACAGATTGAGGGGGCTACCATTTAGGCTGGTTGAGGAACATTTTCGGTACTTGGGGATCCAGGTGGCACGAGACTGGGGCAGGCTGCACAAGTTAAATTTGGCCAGGGTGGTGGAACAAATGAAGGGAGAGTTTCGGAGATGGGATGCACTCCCGCTGCCGCTGGCAGGGAGGGTGCAGACTGTAAAGATGACGATCCTCCCTAGATTCCTGTTCATTTTTCAGTGCCTCCCGATCTTTATCCCACAGTCCTTCTTCAAAAGGGTTAACAAGATGATCATGAGCTTCGTCTGGGCTAGAAAATCCCCGCGGGTGAAGAAGGCGATGCTTGAGAGGAACCGCAGCGAGGGAGGGCTGGCATTGCCGAGTCTGATTAACTATTACTGGGCGACTAATATCGCCATGATAAGGAAGTGGATGGTGGGTACGGGGTCTATCTGGGAGCGGGTGGAGGCGGCTTCGTGCAGGGGCTCCAGCTTGGCAGCCCTGGTCACGGCTCCTCTACCGCTGCCGCTGGCCAGGTACTCCACCAGTGGTGGCGACCCTGCGGATATGGGGCCAGTGGAAGGGGCATGTAGAGGAAGTGGGGGCGTCTGTCTGGGCGCCAATCTGCGACAACCATCGATTTGCCCCCAGGAGTATGGATGGGGGGTTTCGAGCATGGCGGCGGGCGGGGGTGGGGAGGGTGGGCGATATGTTCCTGGAAGGGAGCTTTGCGAGTTTGAGGAGCTCGGAGGAGAAATTTGGTCTGGTAAGGGGAAACGATTTCAGGTACCTACAGTTGCGGGACCTTGTCAGTAGACAGGTCCCATCCTTCCCACGCCTCCCGCCAATGGGGATCCAAGACAGAATAGTCTCTAGGGGGGAAGGCGGGGATGGTAGAGTCTCTGATATTTATAAGGTGCTCATGAAGGGGGAAGGGTCCCAGACAGAGGAACTAAAACTCAAATGGGAGGAGGAGCTAGGCGGGGAAATGGAGGACGGGCTGTGGGCAGAAGGCCTGAGTAGGGTGAATTCGACCACAACATGTTCCAGGCTCGGGCTGGTTCAATTTAAGGTCGTTCACCGGGCCCACATGACGGTGGCCTGGATGAGCAAATTCTATGGGGTAGAGGAAAAATGCGCTAGGTGCGCAGGAGGACCAGCGAACCACGTACACATGTTTTGGACATGCCCGATGCTTCTGGGATACTGGGAGGGATTTGCAGGGATCATGTCCCGGGTACTAAAAACAAGGGTGGCAATGGGTCCGGGGGTGGCAATTTTTGGGGTTTCGGAAGACCCGGGAGTCCAGGGTGAGAAAGAGGCCGATGTTTTGGCCTTTGCTTCCCCGATAGCCCGGCGACTAATATTATTGGCGTGGAGGGACTCAAAGCCCCTGAAGACTGAGTGGTGGCTAGCGGACATGTCGCGTTTTCTGGGGATGGAAAAAATTAAGTTCGCCTTGAGGGGATCTGTACAGGGGTTCACCCGAAGGTGGCAACCATTTATTGACTTCTTTGCGGGAGAGTGAGCGTCAGCGGGGGTGGGGGGTGGTGGGAGGTTAGAGTAGAGTAGAGTAGGAGGGATAAATTGGCGGGTAGTCCCGATGGGAGAGGTGCGGGCTTGTGCAGTATGTTACGATTGAAGTATTGAATGTTCGTGGATGTTTGCACATTTTTGCTGTTTTTGCTTTCTTTTTGTTGATGTATGTAATTGTTTACAATGCCGAAAAACTACCTCAATAAAATTGTTTGTTAAAAAAAAAAGAAAAAGGAAGGGGAAGGCCCAAGGCCAGATGGAAAGACACTGTTGTGAGAGGCTTAAACATAGTGGGATTGGATGAGGAATGGGTGACTGGAAGGAGCCGAGAGCGAAGAGTGGCCAATCAGTATTGTGGTGACTCCAAGCAATATAAATGGTACAAGCTGTATGAAGAAATTTGAAATAGATTTCTTCACAGAATCTATGGTAGGTTTTACATTCACTCTCATGTTGCACTGTCTATAGGAAGTTTGAACCGATGACAACCTCTGAACTGGGTGGCATGGTAGCACAGTGGTTAGCACTGTTGCTTCACAGCTCCATAGTCCCAGGTTCGATTCCCGGCTTGGGCCACTGTCTGTGTGGAGTCTGCATGTTCTCCCCCTGTCTACCTGGGTTTCCTCCAGGTGCTCCGGTTTTCTCCCACAGTCCAAAGATGTGCAGGTTAGGGGGATTGGCCACGCTAAATTGCCCTAGTATCGAAAAAGGTTAGGTGGGGTTACTGGGACACGGTGGAGGCATGGGCTTGAGTTATGTGCTCTTTCCAAGGGCCGGTGCTGATTCGATGGGCCGAATGGCCTCCTTCTGTACTGTAAATCCTTTGATTCTATGATTCTATTCTCAGAGGAGCTTCCCAGTGTATAAAATGGGGCTATTTGTGGCCTCAGCCTTCTCCACTGAGGCCCCTTATATAACGCAAGGTACACTGAATAGGTGTTTCTCAAATTGAGCCCTTGATCTGCACAGCTTTCATTCACATCAATGGGAAATTGCTTTTTCTAGCTGTGTTTGGCAGCTTGCACGCAGCCATGTCTGGACTGTTTAATTTATTTTTCCTTCACACTTGAATGGATCTGAAGTACCCTGCTTTGTAAATAAACTGTCATGTTTATAAAGATCTCGCTATGATTGACAGCTTTTGGACATATCAAAAGCAGTAAAGTGCTCTCACTTCCTGTTTTTCTCTGCAGAAAGCACTAGTACAAGCAATTTCCCTGGCAGGCCCCCTCCAGTGTGCTCTCTCTCTCTGCGGTGAAGATGGCTAAACATAAAATGAGAGGAAATCCTGTTAAAATGAATTACAACAATGAACACAATGTTCATAAGGAAACAGAGAAGCTGAATGCAGTCATACATTGCGAGGAACCAGACATAGTAGTGATTGCTGAAACATGACCACAGAAAAATCAGTACCGGGAATTATACATTGCAGGGTATAACATATTTCAAAATAGAGAGAATGAAGACTATTTGGAATAACATAATGGCGATAGAAAAAGTGACATGACTATCAGCAAGGCAAGAATAGAATCCACATGGATAAAGATAAAATATGAAAAAGGATCAATCATACTATGAGATATAGGTAGCAATTCTACGCTCCCCACGCCAGGTGGGAGAATCGCGGGGTGGCTGGGCGAGTCCCGCCATGCCGCCCCGGCACCCGCACGCAATTCTTCCACCACTGCCAAAACGGCGCGCCGAGTTTTACGGCAGGCCGCTCGGAGAATCTCCGCTCGCCGTTTGTAACGGGCGAGCAGCGATTCTCCGGCCCGGATGGGCCGAGCGGCCTGCCCAATACGACGGGTTTACGCCGGCGCCAACCACACCTGGTCGATGCCGGTATGAACAGTGCGCGAACGCTGCATGGGCGGCCTGTAAGGGGGGGGGGGGAGGGAGGATCGAGCACTGGGGGGCGCTCAGAAGGGGTCTGGCCCGCGATTGGTGCCCACCGATCGGCGGGCCGGCGTCTCTAAAAGACGCACTCTTTTAATCCGCCGCCCCGCAAGATCAATCCTCTATGTCCTGTGGGGCGCCCGCGGGGAGGATGGCAACCGTGCATGTGCGGGTTGGCGCTGGCCAACCTGCGCATGCACGGGTGACGTCATTTACGCGGCGCTGGCCGCATAATTTACGCGCCGCACTTTCATGCGGCGGCAAGGCCTGGCGCATGTAAATTATGCGCCGATGCTCCTAGCCCCCCCCCCCCGGGGGTGGGAGAATAGGGGGTGAGGAATGGCCGCCGACGCCAGAGTGAAACACTCCGGTTTTCACTCCGGCATCGGCACTTAGTCTCCCGTTGGGAGAATCCTGCCCATAGTCTTCAGATCCCCTTCAAGTCGAAGGGAGAGGGATGTGGAAATATGCAGATAAATTAAATAATTGACTAAAAATCGTAGAATAATAATCCTGAGAAATTTCAACTATGTTGATATATTGGACAGAAGAGGCAAGGGCCAGAATTCTCCGGTCGTTAGGATTCATTCTTCCTTCCAGCAGCACACCCCAAGTCACAGGTTTCCCAGCGGCGTGAGGTGGCTTCAATGGGAAATCCCATTGACAAGCGGCAGGAGTGTGTTGTGTTCTATGGCTCCCCTGAACATGAAGACATACATAGAACAGGAGTGTGTGGTTGTAATAAGTATTTATTCTTGATACGCAGAAAGGTAACCATGCAATTCTATGTACAGACAATTATGTCTACGTTACTGTGCAGCTAAGGTGAGCTGCGACTGTCTCGTTGTCTGTCCTGCTACCAAGTGCCTCCATCTCGTCTGTCCCCCAGTTTATATATATGTCTCTCTGGGTGTCTGGTTCCACCTACTGGCAGGAGGTCATGACTGTTACTACATGTATTGATCATTAGCTATATACGCTTGTACTGTTATGTACAGATATATACATTTGTGCAACTATGTATAGTTATATACAGATATGCATATGTGCATATCACCACAGAATGGAGAAACCCGCTGCCAGCGAATGGCATGCCGCCGAGACACATGCGCCAGGCTAATTCAGCGGATGAGGGAATGGAGTTCCTACAATATCTACAAGCCTCCTTTCTAACCAAATATGTAAAAAGCCCAACCAAGGAAGATTAGCTCTCAGAGCTAGTGATGGGAAATGAACCAAAACAGGTAAGAGAAGTAAAAGTATGGGAACACATCAGCAATACTGACCGTAATAGGGGTTGGTTTAGCTCACTCAGCTAAATTGCTGGCTTTTAAAGCAGACCAAGCAGGCTAGCAGCACGGTTCGATTCCCGTACCAGCCTCCCCGGACAGGCGCCGGAATGTGGCGACTAGGGGCTTTTCACAGTAACTTCATTGAAGCCTACTCGTGACAATAAGCGATTTTCATTTCATTTCATTTCATATAATATGCTTTAAGATAATGATGAAGGATGTCAGTATGATAAAAACCAAGTTAATCGATTGAAGAAAAGCTGGTTTAACGGACTGAGAATGGAGCTTGGGAAAACCAAATGGACAACAATATTGGCAAACAACAATGTAGAACAACAATGGGAAACATTTAAACTGGCTTTAGACAGAGTGTAGGAAAAATATATTTTAGAAACAAACTAAACATTAGTAGTACGTCATGGATGAATAAAGAGGTAAGAAACAATTGAGGGTGAAGAAAATGCTGTACTTTGAGTGCAAAGCCACCATGGAAGTGCAAGATAACAGAGTTGAATCATAGAATCCCTCCAGTGTAGAAGGAGGCCATTCGGCCCATCGAGTCTGCATCAGCCCTCTGAAAGAACCCCCTACCTAGACCCAACGCCCACCCTATCCCCATAACCCAACAGCCCCACCTAGCCCGCACATCTTTGTATTGTCAGAGGAAACTGGAGCACCAGGAGGAAATCCATGCAGAGAAAGGGACAACATGCAAAAAGCCCACACAGAATGCGAATGGATTAGGAGAGAAATCGAAAAACAATAGGAAGGTAAAGAGGAACTATGGACTTAAATTCATCCAGAAACATTAAACAAAATAGCAAAACATTTTACAGGTACATGATTTTAAAACGGCTGTGATGGGAATAGGACCATTCAGTGAAGGACAGGGTAATAACCACAAGTGAAATAGAGAGATAGTAGAAACATTAAATAATTTGGCTTTTACCAGGAAGACAAAATAGATAGACATGAGTCTATCTATAGACATAGAATGATGAGATGAGCAATGAGATAAGTGCCTTTAAAATATGAAAATATGCACTGAATATACTAATGAAACTCAAAGGGAAGATAAAGCTTCTGGTCAGAATGGATTACTTCCATCAAAGCCATCAAAATAAGATAGTCACCAAGAAATCCAATTGGGAATCCAGAGGGTGGTTAGAAAATGGAAATTGATACCACAGGAAGTTGTTGAAGCAAATATTACAGATCCATTAAAAGGGAAGCTAGACAAGCATTTAAGGGAAAAGGGGAACAAATGGTTCCGATGGTCGTTTTAGATGAGAAAATATAGAAGAGGCACAAGTGGAATATAAACATGGACTGGTTGGACTGCATGGCCTGCTCCTGTGCCACATATCCTATGTAATTCTGTGCAATTAATAATTTTAAATCTGAAATTGCTAGTTTTTTGCTATAGAAATAGATATAAAATTATATGATACGAAGGCAGCTAAATGAAGTTAGAATACAGATCAGCCATGATCTCACTGAATGATAAAACAGGTCAAGGGATGGATATTAAAGGAACAAAGAACAAGAAGTTGAACAAGATCGTGTTGGGCAAAGTTAAAGTAAAAAGCAGAAAAAGAGCTCTGAATTAAACAGGCAGCTGCAATAACCAGATTTAAAGTGAGAAACCTGCCATCCAAAGTAAATCAAAAGTTTGGCGATATTTTAATACATCCTATGGATCAGTGGTATTCTGCCGGCATGGCTTGGTACCTGAGAGATTGTGTGGAAACTTGAATGCATATGGCAATCCAAGGCACAAGAATACTGAAAGGAGAGATTGAAATTCCGGAGGTGGATTCTTGGTGAAGGCATCCAATAGAAAGCATTGTTTGGGAAAAGATCCTAAGGTGTATTCTTTTGAGAATGGAGTTCAGAATCTGGTGTGTGTCAGAGTACCAATGAAATGGTTGACCCACAATGTGACAAGCATCTGGGTGGATTTGATTAACAATCCACAGAGGTTATATTGGAATGCATTTGCCACATGGTTTCAGAGTGTGGTGTGTCTGACCACATTTAGCCTATTGGTATACATGGATTGTGTACTTATCGAGAACATAAGAATTTAAGATACTTTGTTTCTTATGTAATTCTCATAATTCTGTACATACCTGAAAAGGTGTAGTGGGAGTAAGGGTTAGGGTTGTGTTATAGTTAATTTTTTCTTGTTTAATAAATGTTTTATTCTTTTATTAAAAGTTAATTGGCAGTCATGTGACTCTGTTCATTCATGTCTCTAATCAAAAAATAAAAGTTATAATCCATCGAGCCTGGGTTCCGCTCTTGGACCTGACTGTCCAGTAATAACATTGCTGGGTTCATAACACAATTAAATAGGTAATGAAGGACCGGGATCACAATTTTAAGTTGTATAAAGCCAGATCTGGGTTAGCTATCAAGAGATGGTTCTTTTCCCAGAGAATAACAAACCTCCAGAATAGCATTTCATCTTGTGTGAGGTGGATGCCAACTTTCTGAATTGCTTCAACTGAGAGCTGGGTTGAGGTTACATCTTAGAATAATTAAGTATTACTAAGAATGCAGGGTCAGAATGATCTGTTGAACTAATTTTGAGATGGATCAGAGAGAAATTGCTCAGATTTATTTTCCCCAATTGATCTGGAGGTTTTATCTGCTATCAAGTTTCTCCTGGGAGGGGCAGCATGGTGGCACAGTGGTTAGCATTGTTGCCTACGGCGCTGAGGACCCAGGTTCGAATCCCGGCCCTGGGTCACTTTCCGTGTGGAGTTTGCACATTCTCCCTGTGTCTGCGTGGGATTCGTCCCCACAACCCAAAAGATGTGCAGGATAGGTGGATTGGCCACACTAAATTGCCCCTTAATTGGAAAAAATAATTGGGCACGCTAAATTTATTTTTAAAAAGTTTCTCCTGGGAGATGGAGAATGTATACTGCGAGACACAAGGTATCATAATTGCGAGGAACAGGCCGGATAGGTGAAGGGTATATTTTCCAGTCATTGTTTGTAACTGTCCAAGTAGATTTTCAACTTTAATTTCTCGGCAGTCAGCCAGCCTCCAGTCAGCTAGCCTAAACTTCCAACGTGAGCCTTGTAGCTTCAGTTGAAAAAATCAATAATTCAAAAGAAATGAACTTCAAAATTTTCTTTTGCTGTTAATTAGATATACTGTATGCCAAAATAAAAAGGAGTCATGTGCTTCTGTGCTTTCCTGGTGCATGATTTTATTAAAAATGTACTTTAGCACAATTTTGCTCTTTGTTGCTCATATACTGTACATGTCCAAATTTACCACTTCAGTGCTGATTTTATCAATTCAGGCAGTAGAATGGAGATTTCACTTCATCTTGCTGACATAAGAGTTTCCATTTGCTGTTTTGATTACTATCCTCCTGTGTCACAAAAGCTGTATTCTTACAGTGTGCAACGTTCCCGTTATCAGGTTTATTTAATATTACCACAAATAAGACAAAGTGAATGAGGCAAAATAACAACCCAATGCAGACATTTCACTGATGCAGATAATTATCTTTCAACTGACTGCAGCATTCCCGATTAGCGTTCCCTTTCCCCTGAGGTGCCCTGTCAAGCAGAATAGTGCTACAAATTCAGGCTTCATTCGCTGTTCCAGTGATGAGCATGTGTGGAAACAGCAGAGCCAGGGCTGTAATTTGCCAGTGGTGCTATTGTGAATGCCATCAAAATCTGTTTCGGCCTGTGTTCTTCCAGAACTATGCTGAAGAGTGATAACAGCAAGCAGTCGTTGAAAAGCTAATTGAAATCTTCTTTAATTCAAGATTTAGCTGACGTTCAGTCATAATATGAATAAATATTATTGTCTGATTGATGGATAGTAGAGATGACAACATATTTAATATTATTGGAGCAGACAAGGATGGGGGATTTAGGGGGTGGCAAAGGGCGGGCATCAGCAAATTGAGGGACCTGTTTATTGGCGGGAGGTTTGCGGGCCTGGGGGAACTGGAAGATAAATTTGGCCTTCCCCAAGTGAACATGTTCAGATACTTGCAGGTAAAGGCGTTTGCTAGGCGACAGGTAGAGGGATTCCCTCTGCTGCTGTCGCGGGGGACGATGGACAGAGTGCTTTCGGGGGTGTGGGTCGGAGAGGGGAAGGTGTCTGACATCTATAAGGTAATGCAGGAGGTGGAGGAGTCGTCAGTGGAGGAGCTGCAAGCTAAATGGGAGGAGGAACTTGGGGAGCAGATAGAGGACGGACTTGGGCGGATGCCTTGGAGAGAGTCAACTCTTCCTCCTCATGTGCGAGGCTTAGTCTCATCCAATTTAAGGTGCAGCACCGGGCCCACATGTCCGGGACTAGGATGAGTAGGTTCTTTGGGGGTGAGAACAGGTGCACCAGATGTTCGGGGAGTCCAGCGAACCACGCCCATATGTTCTGGGCATGCCCAGCACTGGAAGAATTCTGGAAGGGGGTGGCGGGGACAGTGTCGAGGGTGGTTGGATCCAGGGTCAAACAAGGGTGGGGACTCGCGATTTTTGGAGTTGCGGTAGAGCCGGGAGTGCAGGAGGCGAAAGAGGCCGGTGTCCTGGCCTTTGCGTCCCTAGTAGCCCGACGAAGGATTCTGCTACAGTGGAAGGATGCAAGGCCCCCAAGTGTGGAGACCTGGATCAGTGACATGGCGGGATTTATAAAATTGGAAAGGGTCAAATTTGCCCTGAGAGGATCAATACAAGGGTTCTATAAACAATGGCAGCCTTTTCTGGACTTCCTGGCTCAAAGATAGATATCTTGGTCAATAGCAGCAGCAACCCGGGGGGGGGGGGGGGGGGGGGGGTGGGGGATGTTCCTTATTGTAGTGTCTATTCTGTAACTTTATATTGTGTTAATTTGCGTTGTTGTTGAAATGCTGTGTTGTTCATGGAGGTGGGGCGAATGTTTATGATTGTTAATATTATTATTTTTGGTATTTTACTATGGTGCGTTATTGTTGTATAAATTCAAAATTTTTCAATAAAAATTATTTTTAAAAAAAATTATTGGAGCAGGAGTCCTAATTGTATTGATAATACACTGCATAAGCAACAAGATTATAAATGCATCCAGATATAATTCCCCCCAAAACACCCATTTGTGCCTGGCATGATCAATTCAGCACCTTGTAATAGCTACACTCAGTGTTTCTAGCAAATTAGGTTTTCAATAAAATAAAAATGAAGGAATAAGTTATTTAACAATTTATTAACCTAAATGTCTGAAGCAAAATCAAGGTTAATATTACTGTGGTGTAGATTTTACTTGCCAAGTTTATATGGGACTAGCACCTCAAGAATTAAAAATCAAATTTTATCAATTGGCATGGGAATAGTTGGTACAGCTCTTATGAGACTGCTGTTAAAAGCTGAATAATTTTCAGTCTGTACGTAGGAAGGCAATTTACATGAATAGTGCCGATGTGAATGTAACCAAAGTGCTCATAACACCAACAATGGTAATTATTGTCACAGGTTAGAGGGAAGGGGAAGAATTCGGATGTGTTTGAACATAACCAGTAATGGAAGGTTACAAGGTGTATTGCACAAATATAGATTTCTTATTTGGGAATTCTTAAATATGATGTTGAGTTTCCTTGATATCTGACTGACCAAAAAATATAAATAAATTAAATGCCAAAAAATATGGGATGGGATTCTCTGTCGGCGAGTCCTCCACTTCGCCGGCAGCGCAATCACGCTTGTGGATTTTCCAACGGCGTGGAGGTGGCCACAATGGGAAACCCCATTGGCCTGCTGCCGGGGTGAAGGACCTCACTGATGGTGGGGTGCGCCACACCAGAAAACAGGGCTGGCAGGACGGTGAATTCTGACCATGAAGTTTATACCAAGGAGACCAGGGTCGAAGAGTCAATTAATATGGGGACATAGGTTTAAGGTGCCAGGGGTAAAGTATGTGCAAGGGAAGTTTTTTGCAGAGAGGTTAGTGGGTGCTTGGAATCTGCTTCTGGAGGAGGTGGTGGAAGCAGGCACAATAGTGATGTTTAAGGGCATCTTGACAAATAGGATGGGAACAGAGGGATACGGATCTTGGAAGTGGAGAAGGTTTTAGTTTAGACGGGCAGCAGGCTTGAAGGGCTGAAGGTCCTGTTCCTATGCTGTACTTGTCTTTGTTCTTTGGGACTATCTGTAAATATCTACAGTATACCATACACAATATCTCCCCCTATGGCATACACTTACTGTTGACATGAACCTTACTTATTGTATGCCATATTTGAGTCATTCTTTCTATGTTGATGCATATATGACAAAACCTTATGTCAACTTTTTATAATGGCAAATCCCACTGGCATATCATACTTGTAATTGCACCAGGTGGCACTGCCTGACACCCCTCCCTATCTCTGTTGTCTGAGCAAGTCAAAAATCAGCTGTCAATGAAGTACCACTGGCATGCAGTCAGTTTTAAAGCCAATTGTGAACAGCACGGTCTTACAGACAGCACTGTGATAACAATCAAATTATCTGTTTTAGAGATGTTGTTTGAGGGATAAAATTAAAAAGGATACTGAGGAGAATGCATCTGCTGTTCTCTGAAATCATGCCACGGGGTGTTTTGCATTCACCTGAGTGGGCAGATGGGGCTTCAGCTTAATATTTCATCTAAAAGATGGTATCTCAGTATTGCACTGGAGCGTCAGCGTAGATTTGTGTTTAAACCTCTGGAGCTGGAATAGAGTTCACAACCTTCTGACTAAAGAGGTGAGGCTTCTACTCACTGAGCTAACACAAACACTAATGTTATTCACATATGTATATAATTTAATGCCATTCTTATTCTCATATGTATTAAAGGTTCATTGCTTATCTCTGTTCCATCAATTTGACCAATAAAATAGCAGTGCTGTCATCACTTCTGCCAGTCTCTAGTCTTGGCCTTTGCTATATCCCTTGAGAGCTACCCCTGGCTTCTCTGCTCTACTTCTGGCAATGTTTGTCAAAAATGTTTGAATTCAATTAAAATGACCTAATTCCAAAGCTTGTCCCACTCCTAATTCTCCTCCTCCCCAATCACTACTTAGGTTTCTTGGTCTATCATCCCTGCTTCCAGTCAGAGCTAGAGACTCAACCTCTGTACCATTCTTCAGCTTACTCTGACCCGTTCCTCCTGAAACTGTGTCTCATCATTGGCTCACTCTGTCTCACCCCATCAATAATTTTAAAAAGTGGCAATTTTTTCTTCTAACCTGAAATTTAACAAGGTTGAAACAAAATAAGAACATATGTTAAAAAAAAATTTCACAATAACTATTAAATAAATCCACTGGATTATTTTTCTCTATTTTAATACTTCCAGTAAAAAATATATTTTTTGCCCAGAGCATTAACTGTAGTGCCAATTTTACCTCAACCTGCTCATTGCAACGCAGAATCAGATACATAGAACATAGAAAAGAGAAGGAGGCCATTCGGCCCATTGAGTCTGCACTTAAGCCCTCACATGTGGGCAGCACGGTAGCATGGTGGTTAGCATAAATGCTTCACAGCTCCAGGGTCCCAGGTTCGGTTCCCGGCTGGGTCACTGTCTGTGCGGAGTCTGCACATCCTCCCCGTGTGTGCGTGGGTTTCCTCCGGGTGCTCCGGTTTCCTCCCACAGTCCAAAGATGTGTGGGTTAGGTGGATTGGCCATGCTAAATTGCCCGTAGTGTCCTTAAAAGTAAGGTTGGGGGGGGGAGTTGTTGGGTATAGGGTGGATACGTGGGGTTGAGTAGGGTGATCATTGCTCGGCACAACATCGAGAGCCGAAAGGCCTGTTCTGTGCTGTACTGTTCTATGTTCTATGTTCCACCCTATCCCCGTAACTCAATAACCCTTCCTAACCTTTTTTGGTCACTAAGGGCAATTTATCATGGCCAATCCACCTAACCTGCACGTGGTGGAGTACTGCTGCTGTTGTACATATGTAATTATAAATAAAATTATTTCTTTTGATTCTCCAAACTCGTGCTGGATTCTTCATGGCCCTCACAAAACTGACAGAAGGTGTGGCCACCAGCAGCAGTATTCCACCACTGCTCACTCCTCTCTAGCTGGTTCCACACTGGCCAGCTCTAGTTATGCAGGTGAGTCTCACCTGATGAAGGAGCTATGCTCCGAAAGCTAGTGACTCCAAATAAACCTGTTGGACTTTAACCTGGTGTTGTAAGACTTCCTACAGTGCAAAAAGTAACAGGGAAAGTGGACATCTTTGTCTTGTACCCTGCATTGGGTGGCTGGGTGGCACAGTGGTTAGCACTATTGCCTCACAGCTCCAGGGACCCGGGTTCAATTCCAGCTTCGGGTGACTGTCTGTGTAGAGTTTGCACATTCACCCTGTGTCTGCATGGGTTTCCTCTGGGTGCTCCGGTTTCTTCCCACAGTCCAAAGATGTTCACGTTAAGTGGATTGACAACGCTAAATTACACTTTAGTGTCCAAAGGTTAGTTGGGGTTACTGGGTTACGGGGATAGGGTAGAAGTGTGGGCTTAGGTAGGGTGCTCTTTCAAGAGCCAGTGTAGACTTGATGGGCCGAATGGCCTCCTTCTGCACAGTAAAGTCTATTCTATGATTCTAAAAGGGAATACCCCAAACTTGTTGTGTTAGTGAAAACACTAGCTATTGGAGCCCTGTCCAACAACCTAGTCCATTCAATGAACCTCGGTCCAAACCTAAACCGCCCCAATAACTCAAAGATACTCCCACTCAACCCGGTCAAATGCCTTCTCTGTGCAAATGGAAATGATTACTTCAGTTTCCTGTCGGGGGCGTCACCACCACGTTCAATAATTTTCTTATATTGGTTGACAATTGGTGCCCCTTCACAAACCCAGTGTGTTCCTCAGTTATCATCCCGGCACACAATCCTCCCAGTGTGTAGCCAACACTTCAGTCAACAACTTCACATCTACATTTCGCATTGATATTGGTCAATAAGGGCCACAATCCTTTGGATCCTTATCCTATTTCAAAATGATTAAAATGAAACATCATCCCAGTTCGAAGCATACACATTCACTAACACCATAGGAACTCACTTCCGCTCACATTCATGTATTTCCCTCCCCAGGATCCCCCACCATATTACTCGCCAAAAAAGCCACCTGCTTATTGTTCAGCATCGCGGCCCCCCTTGTCTTTGTATCCAACCCCGAATAGGAACATTTGTTCCCGCCCTCCCTTTCCTCAACCTTGTTTGGTCCTTAACCCTCAGGTGAGTCTCCTCCAGAAAGACCAGGTCTGCCTTTAAACTTTTTAAATGGGTGAACACCCAAAACCTTTTAATCAGCCCTTTCAGTCCCCTCACATTCCATGAAGCCAGTCTGGTCCGGAGTCTCCAAAGCTGTCAAAGCCTTGACAAAGAGTCATCCAGACTTGAAACATTGGCTCCCTTCTCTCTCCACAGATGCTGTCAGACCTGCTGCAATTGTCCAGTATTTTCTATTTTTGTTGATTCCCGCATCCACAGTAATTTGTTTTTATATTCATTGTAAATGCCTGACTGAGTTTCATATGCTACAATTATCTCAGCGTAAGTTCTAAGTTCATAGTTTGAAAGCTTAAGGTGGCTATTACAGGATTAGGGTTTGGTTGGAAATTTGTTTCTTATTAGAAATTAACTACTTTAAGAGATCTAAATACTTTACTGCCTTCATGAATGGGAGTCTTTTCACTATCAAGTCTGTATAGTAACAGCTGTTTTCTGACGTTCTTTTAAATCTCCACATATATCCTGCAGTCTGCCTATGATGAATAGAACTTAAGTTGGCATAGGTGAATTAGGGGGGGTGAGTGGGATCACGAGTTGGCACTGAGTGAACAGAGAGCTTTGAGGGTCTATTGGGGGTTGGTGGGCGACAGGGGTTGTTATGGGGTTTTGATAAGCTTTAGGGATTGAGAGGTTGTGGTGTGGTGGACAGACCAACCTTCTATGTCACCAACCAGTCACTGCATTTTCCTGTCCCCCCCCCCCCCCCCCCCCCCCCCCCCCACCCTCCCCAGAGAAAAACTCTCGCAATTGAAGGAAATTGTTGCTGAGGTGGTGTCTGGCAAGTTGGGAAACTTTGTGACTTGAGCTACCTGCCATGGTAGCCAAAATCTAGCCCTCCAAAATCTAGATTAAAAAGTTAAGGCATTTGTATCAGGGATCAAAACAAGAAGAGTGGGACAGGAAGGGACAGAAAGTGTAATGCTAATATTGCATTAATGAATCAAGTCTATGCAAAGGACAGTAGTAAAATAATTAAGTTAAAAACTTTTCATCTGAATGTACAAAGCATTTAGAACAAGATAGCTGAACTACAGGCACAGATAGAGACATGTGGTTTAGATGTAACACCATTACAGAGAGATGTTTCCAAGGTGACCAAGGCTGGGAAATAAATATCCCAAGATGCCCGACATTTTGAAAAGCTAGGAAGAATGGTGAAGGAGAAGTAGTAGCCCTATCCACAAAGGATGATACAAGGGCAGTAGCGAAAAATCATCTTGGCTCGGAAGATGAGGAAATAGGATCACTGTGGGTCGAGATTAGGAATAACAAGGATCAGAAATCATTGGTGGGAGTAGTGTACAAGTCCTTTAGTTATATCACTGGGCAGAGAATTATGCAAGAAAAAAATGAAGCTTGTAATGCAATGTGATGAACCTGGGGAACTCAACTCTTCATACGGGCTGGGAAAATCAAATTGACATATATAGTCTGTAAAATGATTTTGTAGAATTGGGAAGAACAAATGCTAAAACTATTTTAGATCTAGTGTTGTGGAATAAGGCAGATTTAATTAGTAATCGCATAGTAAAAGATCCTCTGGGAAAAAGTCACCATAGTATAATTGAATTCCATATAAAGTTTGAAACATGGATATTAAACTTAAAGCTGAATACAGAGGTAAACCATAAGTTACCTTGGAACCCCAAATCTCTTTAGACCTCAATTTTCATAGCTTTTCCTCTTTGGGTCCAATCTCTATGACCCTATAATAAAAGCAAAATACTGCAGGTGCTGGACATCTAAAATAAAAACAGAAAATGCTGGATAAACTCAGCGGGTCTGGCAACATCTGTGGAGCGGGGAAAAGTTGATATTTTGAGTCTATCTGACTCTTCTTCAGATCTGGGGCGCGATTCCTGCCCCAGTCGAATCTCTGGTGCCGGAGAATTCGGGACACGGATTGACACCGGCCCCTGGCAATTCTCCGACACGGCGGTGGATCGGAGAATCCCGCCCCTGAAGAGGGGTTGAAATGTGATGGATTATATAGTTAGAGAGGGGGCGTTTGGCGGGATGTTTCTTGGTGGCTGCAGCACCGAGATTCACCCCGCTATTCACCAGTACTTTGCCGGTTTTTTTGGGGCCTCACAGAGTTTCTTCCCGCCGAGGGCACACTTCAGTCAATTTCCTACTGGCAACGTGAACAGTTCCTCACAGATTGGGGCACCATTTAAACAGCAGCCCCGATCCTGCCCCACTATTTTCTTGGTCCCTCCTTCTCCCCCCCCCAACTTTCCCGCAGTTCCTGGAACCCACCCTCAATCCCTCTCCAATGGGGAAGGCCCCTTCGGTCCCCACCCTGGCAGTGCCAACCTGATACCTGGGTCCCCTGACACTTCAAACCTGGCACCCTGTCAGTACCACCCAGGGAGCCTGGCACATCACTCTCAATCTTTATATGCAATTCAGAGCCATCCTGGCACTGCCAGGGTTCTGGGTGGCACTACAAGGGTGCCATACTGGCAGCGCCAAAGTGCCCAGAAGCTAGGGGGAGTAACAGGGTACTACTCTGCCCAGTCCCCAACCACCCAGGTGTCTCTGATGGCTGAGGTGATATCATGCGTGGTCCATGTTTGCGGAAACCAGTGCTAAGCGGCGGGCAGTTGAGGTCTCGCAGGGTGGCCGTTCACTTCCGGCCCCGAGGGAAAGTGGCATCCAGGTATTTAAATTAATCTAATGGCTCATATAAATATGCAGATCTGGATCTCACCCAGTGAGGGTGGGATCCAGATATTGCTGGACGGAGCGAGTCGGGTGATTAGCGATTGGGCCAGCGCAGAGGCCGATTTGGGGCTCTCCCAAGATTCACTCAGCGTCCCCGGATCCACACAGGGTGCAATGCTGTCACTGAATTGGGCACGTTAACTCTGTTTCTTTCTGACCTGCTGAGATTATCCAGCGTTTACTGTTTTTAATGTGGATGACCCAACATTTTCCTATATTGAAATCCATGTGCCATAGTTGGGCCATTTATTTAATCTAACAATATATCTTTGTAATTGTTGCCTCTACAGAGCTTACACTGTCACTTATCTTTGTGTCTATGGCAAATTTGTATATGTGGCTTTCTCTCCCATCACCTAACATTAATGAGTATGGTGAACAGTTGAGGCACTATCACAAATGCTTGTGAAAGACCACTAGGTTATGGACCAAGGAGGATGACTGGGAAAAGGGGGAAAGCAATTGAGAGGACAACGGGTGGCCAGGGAAAGGGAAGGAGTCAAATGCTAGTTGTTGGACTCTGATCACAATTTTTATGTACAATTTGGTATATCAAATGTTCTGTCCGTTTGTATCAGAGATTGAGCAGGCTAACAATCTCCTTGCCAAAGCAAATAAAAAAACTGGAGTGAGATGTCTGCAGACATGAACCCAAGCATTGTTTGGGAGAACCCAACATCAGCCTTTGTCGGTGAGTGCAGCTGTTCCACATGAAATAGGTGCAAAGTCAGTGGAAGGCTGAAATTGCCTTAGTCTGATTGCCATCCGATTGCCATCCGACACCCTGACATTAGTTCAAGGAAGAGTCACGGAGTTGTTCCCAGGGTCCGGGCCAATGTTTATCCCTCAGCCAACAGATGGTCTGATAATTTATCTCACTGCTGTTTGTGGACGTTTGCTGCGTGCAAATTGGTTGTTGCGTTTCCTACAATACAGCAGTGACTGCACATCACAAGTACTTAATTGACTATAGAGGACTTTGGAATGTCAGAGGTTGTGAAAGATTTCATGTAAATACAAGTAATTTTCTTTCCGTCAATTTATTTATTGATTACTGTGGCAGTATCTAATCACTATAATACTCATTAGATTTAATTCATTTTTACGTTGACAGCTGTCCCCACTATTTTATGAAAAACTTAAATTACTATAGGGCAATAGTTGTGTCAATGGTCACAGTAACTGCTTCACCCGATGCCTGTCTCTATGTATTTGCATTGTGTATTTTATGTTTGCCCAATTATGTATTTTCTTTTCATGTACGGAATGATCCGTTTGAGCTGCACACAGAACAATACTTTTCATTGTACCTCGGTATATGTGACAATAAACCAATCCAATCCAATCCAATGTAAGCTGACTTGTGACACTAATAAAGATAATTACTATTATTCCCAGGAAATATACACGGGTTACCTAAACTATTGCCATGTGCTAATTTCCACGATTATTGTGCCACATCTGAGTTACGTTTGCCCAAACTCTACTTAGCTGATTAACAAAGCTCTGACCCCACACAAAAGACCAGAGAATACATTCCCTGCAATGACATCAGTTCTGATTAGAGATCTTTTGAGTAATTTTTAAAAAAATCTTTCCTTAGTGAAACTTAGACAGTATTTCCTATATTTTTCAATGCTTTAATATGGCATTAGAATCTGTTAGGTTGAAAGCAGAAAAATTTTCACGGTTGTATTTTCTTAAATATATTGGGATTCTCCGATCCTGAGGCTGAGTGTTGACACCATCGTACGTTTTACGACGGTGTCATCTGGCCCCTAGGATCAGCGATCCTGCGCCGCACAGGGGGCCAGCACGGCACTGGTGCGCCTCACGCAGCTCCAGCTGCCGATCCGGGTGCCAGCACGGGCAGCGCGGGTCTGCGCATGCGCGCCACTGCCGGCACGAGTTCGCGCAGACGCGTGGGTTGCGTTCTCTGCACCGGCCCCCAGGCAACATGGCGGAGCCCTACAGGGGCCTGGCGCGGAGGAACACGGGTCCCTCCCCCCGGGATAAGCCCGCCCACTGATAGGTAGGCCCCAATCACGGGCCAGGCCACCGTGGAGACCCCCCCGGAATCGGATCCCCTTCCCCCACACCAGGACGACCCCAGCAGCATGAACCCCGAGGTCCCACCGGGTAGGACCACACGCGAGTGGCAACGGCAGGACTCGGCCGAACTCGGCGGGCATTCAGACTGTCAAGCACAGAGAATCGCCAGGGGCGCCACGTTGAGCGGCCCCCGAACAGTGCCACGCCAACCACACTGGCGCCATTGGGGATTCAGGTAGTGAGGGAATGGACGATGCTTCATCAATGGAATTTAATAAAGCTGGTGGAAGTGGCTGGGGAGGATCTCAAGTGGTGGGACACGCTGCACTTGACTTTGGAGGGGAGGGTCCAAGTGGTGAAGATGAACATTCTGCCGAGGTTCCTCTTCATTTTCCAGACACTCCCGACCTTTATACTGAAGGCCTTCTTTTGAAAACTGGACACAATGATTTCGGAGTTTGGCTGGGCAGGGAAGGTGCCCAGGGTTAGAAGAACGCTGTTACAGAGGCACGGGGAGGGTTGGCATTGCCGAACCTGCTTCATTACTATTGAGTGGTGAACGTGGAGAAGGTGAGGCGATGATGGGAACGAGAGGGGGTAGAATGGGTTAGGATGGAGGAGGAATCCTGTAAGGGGTCCAGCTTACGGGCTATGGTGACGGCAGTGTTGCCAATGGCGCTGAGCAGATACACAGGCAGCCTGGTGGTGCAGTCCAGGGTGAAGATCTGGAACCAGCTGAGGAGGCACTTTAGGATAGAGGGGCTGTCGGTGCTAACGCCGTTGTATGAAAACCACAGGTTTCACCGCGGGGTGGTGGGTTGGCATGTATAGGAAGTGGAGAGAAGTGGGGCAGGTTAAGGTGAGGGATTTGTATCTGGAAGAAGGGTTTGCCAGTATAGATGAACTAAAGGAGAGGGTACAGCTCCTGAGAGGAAGTGAGTTTACGTACCTGCAGGAAAGGGACTTCGCGTGGAAGGTTTGGAAGGAGTTCCCCAGGTTGCCTACTGTTGCTTCCGGATGTGGAAGAGGAGGGAAAGTTCAGAGACATATATAGGTGGCTGGGTGAAGAGGGTGGTGAGCAGGTCGTGAAGATTAAGGAAAAATGGGAAGGTGAGCTGGGAGGGGAGATTAACTGTGGAGTATGGAGTGAGGCACTATGAAGGGTAAATGCGACTTTCTTATGCGCAAGGATGAGCCTGATACAGTTCAAGGTCGTACACAGGGTGCATATGACTCGGGCAAGAATGAGTGGGTTCGTTCAGGGGGTGGCAGACAAGTGTGAGAAATGTGGGTGGGGACCAGCGAAACACATGCACATATGTTCTGGGGCTGCGAAAAGTTGGAGAGATTCTGGGTGGGAGTGTTCGCGGTGTTAGCAAGTATAGTTGGGGAGGAGGTGGAGCTGGATCCTTTGGTAGCGATATTTGGGATACCGAAGAAGCCGGAGCTAATGGAGGGGAGGAAGGCCAATGTTGTGGCCTTCGCCTCTCTGATTGCCTGCCGTGAATCTTATTGGAGTGGCGGTCAGCAACAGCACTGGGAGTAGCGGCCTGGCTGGGGGATTTATATGACTTACTTCGGCTGGAAAAGATAAAACACAAGTGAAGGGATTCAGCGGAGGGTTTCGGGACAACGTGGAGGATATGTGTGACCATGTTTGAGGTGTTCTTCGTCGTTGGGGGGGGGGGGGGGGGGGGGTTGTAAGGGGGAGGGAGGAGGAGGGTGAAAAAGGGGGAAAATTTGTATCAACTGTATAGTTGTTTGTTGGGAAGCTTGTTTCACGAATTGTTTCTATGTTGTAACTTTTTATATACATTTGTAATAAATACATTAAAAAAAAGAAACCACAATCGCCGAGTACCCCGAGTCGACCACACCCGCAGGCTGGAATGAACAGCTTGGCGTACGAGGAATGGTTGAGGACTCTGGGTCTGTACTCGTTGGAGTTCAGAAGGATGAGGGGAAATCTTATTGAAACTTACAGGATGCTGCGCAGCCTGGATAGAGTGGACGTGGAGAGGACGTTTCCGCTTGTAGGAAAAACTAGGGCCAGAGGACACAATCTCAGACTAAAGGGACGATCCTTTAAAACAGAGATGAGGAGGAATGTCTTCAGCCAGAGGGTGGTGAATCTGTGGAACTCTTTGCCGCAGAAGGCTGTGGAAGCAAAATCACTGAGTGTCTTTAAGACAGCGATAGATAGGTTCTTGATTAATACGGGGATCAGGGGTTATGGGGAGAATGCAGGAGAATGGGGATGAGAAGAATATCAGCCATGATTGAATGGCGGAGCAGACTCGATGGGCCGAGTGGCCTAATTCTGCTCCTATGTCTTACGGTCGAACTTGCCAGGCCCACCCTCGGATGTCCACCGTCACCAACACCCTCCTTATTGCACATCAACCACCCCTCCCTCATCAACAGTACCTCCCTCCCCTGAACAAAACAACAATCCCATCCCCCTCTAAAACTCTAACCATTTGATTGCCCCCCATTGCGCTCCCGTGAACTAGCATGCCCAGCTAGCCTGGCAGCCCCTGCCCATGGCACCAAACATCCTACTCCCCACTGATTCCCCCTCGGCCCCGCACGCACTGCACCATGGTGCAAACACAATAACATTATAAAGAAGGGATAAAAAAGGTGCACTCACCCCCCATTGTCCACCGGCATCCCACCGAAAAACTCCATGAAAAACCTAAACAGCCCCCAAGAGGAGAAGAACAGTTCTCCCCTGGCCAAAACAAAAGAACCCAGCACAATACAACAAAAGAGGGGCAGAGAGAACCAACACCACCTCATTCCCACCAAGTTCACTGTCCTCCCTCTCTTGCCAGTTTATTGTCTCTCAAGAACTCTGTTGCCTCCTCCGGTGTTCCAAATTAGTATCCGTGGCCATTGTGGATCACCTAAATGCGGGCCGGACACAGCATCCCGGACTTCACCTCCCTCTTAAAGAGGGCAGCCTTCACCCAGTTGAACCGACTCTCATGTTTGCCAGTTCCGTGCCCAGATCCTGATATACCCAAAGCTCGTTGCCTTCCCAGGTACACCTCCTCATCTGCCTGGCCCACTGCAAGATCTTTGTCCAGAAACCGGTGTAGCCTCACCACCATTGCCCTCGGCGGCTCATTCGACTGCAGCTTCCTCATAAGCGCCCTATCAACCTCCAGGAGCCAGTTGAAGGCTCCCTCCCCCATTAGCTTCTCCAACATTTTGGCCACAAAAGAGCCTGTGCCTGCTCCCTCGATGCCCTCCGCCATCCCCACGATTCTCAGATTCTGCCTCCAGGAGTGGTTCTCCAAATCCTCCACTTTCTCCTTCAGCTACTTCTGGGTCTCCCTCAGCATCCCAACTTCGGCTGCCAATGAGGAAAGCTGCTCCTTGTGCTCCCCCACTGCCTCCTCCACTTTCTGGTTCACTTGGCTCTGGATCTTCAGCCTCAGCTCCACATTGTTGATCCCAGTTTACAGCGGGTCTATCACCTTCGCCAGGTCCTCCTAAGCCTCCGCTACTTCTGGGTCTCCCTCAGCATCCCAACTTCGGCTGCCAATGAGGAAAGCTGCTCCTTGTGCTCCCCCACTGCCTCCTCCACTTTCTGGTTCACTTGGCTCTGGATCTTCAGCCTCAGCTCCACATTGTTGATCCCAGTTTACAGCGGGTCTATCACCTTCGCCAGGTCCTCCTAAGCCTCCCTCCTCTGTTGGCTAAACTTTTCATTAAGAAAGTCAACCAACTGCTCCGTCGACCATTGGGTTGATAAGGCCAACCCTTTACCCTCTGTCATTTTCCCCTGTGTCGCACAAAGAGTTTATAGCTTCAGCAGTTCCTTTCTTCTAGAGTAGACCACTTCTGGTCCACAGATCCATCCACCGACCTCACCAGTGAAGTATATCTTTCCTCCTCCACCACCTGTGCACCCTTTTCCTCCAAAACATCTGCCCAGCAACCGGGGAAAAAGACCAAAAAAAATCACTTCGAGTGAGAGCTGCCAAATGTGCGACCTCTCACACCATGGCCGCCACTTGAAGTCCTTATGAATTACATCATGCCATACTGCATAAAATTTACCCAATTCCTTACGTGTTCTGCAACATGTTTGGGTGGTGTGGATTGGATTTTGTTTATTGTCACGTGTACCAAGGTATAGTGAAAAGTATTTTTCTGTGAGCAGCTCAACAGATCATTAAGTACATGAAAAGAAAATGAAATGAAAGAAAATACATAATAGGGCGGGCTTCCAGTGGCGGCAATGCGGAGCTAAGCCACACATTCGGCAGCTCCCGCTGAAAACGGACTTTGGGGCTCTTTTCAGGGCCCCCAACGGAACTTTATCGGCAAATCCCGACGTGGGAAGAGGACAGGAGTTGACCCCTACGGTCCTATGGTCCGGACCAGGAGCGGGGTAAGGAGAAAAACGGTGAAAGCACCCCTGGAAAAGCGGGGGAAGAAAGACAAAATGGCGGCCGGCGGAGGCTCGGAGGACTGGAGGCAATGGGCGCAGGAGCAGCAGGTGACTCTGCTGCACTGCTTCCAGGAGCTTAAGGTGGAGCTGCTGGAGTCGTTGAAGGTAACCACCAGAGAGCTGATGGAGACCCGGGAGCTGCAGAAGCAGGCCTCCGAAGGGAGGATGAGGCCGTGGCCGTCGCGGGGAAGGTGGAGATGCACGAGGCGCTCCATAAAATATGGCAGGAGCGGTTCGAGGAGCTGGACAACCGGTTGAGGCAGAAGAATTTGCGGATCCTGGGCCTCACGGAGGGGCTGGAGGGGAGGACCTGGCGGCCTATGTGATTGTTATGTTAAACTCGCTGATGGGGGCTGGGTCCTTCCAGGGGCCCCTGGAGTTAGAGGGGGCCCACAGAATTCTGGCTAGGAGGCCCAAGCCGAACGAGCCACCGCGGGCGGTGTTGGTGCGGTTTCATCAGTTCGTGGATCGTGAGTGGGTGCTCCGGTGGGCCTAGAAGGAGCGGAGCAGCAAGTGGGAGAACACGGAGGTGCGGATCTTCCAGGACTGGAATGCGGAGGTGGCGAAGCGGAGGGCCGGGTTTAACCAGACGAAGGCGGTGTTCCATAGACGGAGCATGAATTTTGGCATGTTACAGCCGGTGCGTCTGTGGGTCACCTATAAGGATCGGCATCATTATTTTGAGCCCCCGGAGGAGGCGTGGGTCTTTGTGAAGGCCGAGAAATTGGACTCAAACTGAGGGTCTAAGATGGGGGATGCTGTGTAATACTGTATTTGTATTTGCTTGGTTTAATGTAAGATGTGGGTTGGCCTTCGGGTGGGTGGGGGGATGTTGTTATGTCTTTCTTGTATGGGTTTTTCTGTATGGGTCTGGTGGACGGGTTTGGGCAGGGGGTAAACGGGGAGTTTACCTCTAGAGGGGGCGGGGCTGGGCAGGGCGAAAGCGCGGGCTTTTCTCGGGTTTCCCGTGCTGGGAGATGGTGGGGGCGGAGTTGGGTCTGAGATGCGTGGGTCGTTTTCTTTTCCCGCGCAAGATCAGGGGGGGGGGCTGGGGGGGGGGAGAAGAGGACCCGCTGACGGGCATGATGGAGGAGGGGTAGTCCCACGTGGGGAGGAGTTGGAGGTAGGGCGGGAGTCGCCGGGGTCAGCAGAAGTTAGCTGGCTCACGGGAGTGCTATGGAGGGAGGGGCGCAGGTAGGAGGGGTCCTAGCCCCGGGGGGAGGGTGGGGGGGGCGTACCGGGTTGCTGCTGAAATGGTTAGGGAGGAGCTGGAGGATGCAGGGGGTGCTGGAGGTGGGGAGTTGCCGCCGTGGGAAACTGGCAGAGCGGGGACGCTGGCCGGTGGTGGGCAAGGGATGAGTTATGGCTAATCGGCAGGGAAGGAGGGCAGGGAGCCCTCTGATCCGGCTGATGACCTGGAATGTGAGGGGGGCTGAATGGGCCGGTCAAACGGGCCCGGGTGTTTGCGCACCTGAAGGGGCTGAAGGCGGATGTGGCCATGCTCCAGGAGACACACCTGAGATTGGTGGACCAGGTTCGGCTGAGGAAGGGATGGGTGGGCCAAGTCTTTCATTCAGGGCTGGATGAGAAGAATCGGGGGGGTGGCGATCCTGGTGGGAAAGAGGGTGTCGTTTGAGGCGTTGAGTGTGGTGGCTGACAGTGGCGGGAGGTATGTGATGGTGAGTGGTAAGCTGCAGGGGGAGCGGGTGGTGTTGGTGAATGTTTACGCCCCAAATTGGGACGATGCGGGGTTTATGCGGCGTGTATGTTAGGCCACATTCCGGACCTGGAGGTGGGGGGGCCTGATCATGGGGGGGGGGGAACGACTTCAACACGGTACTGGATCCCCCATTGGATTGATCCAAGTCCTGGATGGGTAGGAGGCCGGCGGCGGCTAAGGTGGTGAGGGGATTTATGGACCAGATTTTGGGGGGGGGGGGGGATCCCTGGAGGTTTGCGAGGCCAAGGGCCAGGGAGTATTCGTTTTTCTCCCACGTACATTTTATATTTGAGGATCGATTTCTTTGTCCTGAGCAGGGGGCTGGTTTCAAGGGTGGAGGATGTGCAATACTCCGCCATTGCCATTTCAGATCATGCCCCGCACTGGGTGGACCTCGGGCTGGGGGAAGGGAGGGACCAACGTCCGCTCTGGCGCTTGGAGGTGGGGCTGCTGGCAGACGAGGAGGTAGCCGAGAGGGTTCTGGGGTGTATCGAGGGGTACTTTGAGGCCAACGACAACGGGGAGGTCCGAGTGGGGACAGTCTGGGAGGCATTGAAGGCGGTAACTAGAGGGGAATTGATCTCCATCCGAACCCATAGGGAGAGGGGGGAGCAGAGGGAGAGGGAGAGACTGATAGGGGAGATAGTGAGAGTGGATAGGAGATATGCGGAGGCTCCAGAGGAGGGATTGCTGGGGGAGAGGCGTAGCCTTCAGGCCAGGTTCGACCTATTGACTACCAGAAAGGCGGAAGCTCAGTGGAGGAAAGCACAGGGGGGCGGTGTATGAGTATGGGTAGAAGGCGAGCAGGATGCTGGCACACCAGCTCTGAAAGCGGGACGCGGCCAGGGAGATTGTGGGAGTGACGGATAAAGCTGGGAAGGTGGTGCAGAGGGGGGTAGATGTTAATGGGGTCTTCAGGGACTTCTATGGGGAACTGTACCGGTCGGAACCCCAGGTGGAGGGGGGTGGAATGGGGCGCTTCTTGGACAAGCTGCGATTTCAGAGGGTGGAGGAGGAGCAGGTGGAAGGACTGGGGTCGCCGATCGAGCTGGAGGAGGTGGTTAAAGGGATAGGGAGCATGGAGTTGGGGAAGGCGCCGGGGCTGGATGGGTTTCCGGCGGAATTTTATAAAAGGTATGTGGACCTGTTGGGCCCCCTGTTGGTCCGGACCTTTAACGAGGGAAGGGAGGGGGGGGCTCTGCCCCCAACTATGTCACGGGCGCTGATTTTCTTGATCCTGAAGCGGGATAAGGACCCTCTGCAGTGCGGGTCATATAGGCCGATTTTGCTGCTAAATGTCGACGCTAAGCTGCTGGCAAAGATCCTAGCCACAAGAATAGAGGATTGCGTGCCCGGTGTCATTCATGAGGACCAGACGGGGTTTGTGAAGGGAAGGCAGTTGAATACGAACGTGCGAAGGCTCCTCAATGTTATTATGATGCCGGCTGTGGAAGGGGAGGCGGAGATAGTGGTGGCATTGGATGCGGAGAAGGCCTTTGATAGGGTTGAGTGGGAGTATCTGTGGGAGGTGTTGGAGAGGTTTGGGGAGGGGTTTATCCGTTGGGTGAGGCTGCTCTACGAGGCCCCGATGGCGAGTGTAGCCACAAATAGGAGGAGGTCGGAGTATTTTCGGCTGTACCGGAGGACGAGACAGGGGTGCCCCCGTCACCCTTGCTCTTCGCGTTGGCGATTGAGCCCCTGGCCATGGCATTGAGGGAGTCAGGGAACTGGAGGGGCCTGGTGCAGGGTGGGGAGGAGCATCGAGTGTCGCTTTATGCGGACGACCTGTTGCTGTATGTGGCCGACCCGGTGGGGGGGGGGGGATGCCGGAGGTGATGAGGATTCTTAGTGAATTCGGGGGTTTCTCTGGGTATAAGTTGAACCTGGGCAAGAGCGAGTTGTTCGTGGTGCATCCGGGGGATCAGGAGGAGGGGATTGGTAGGCTCCCACTGAAGCAGGCAGGGAGGAGCTTCAGGTACCTAGGTGTCCAGGTGGCTGGGAGTTGGGGGGCCCTGCACAAGCTCAACCTCACAAGGTTGGTGGAGCAGATGGAGGAGTTCAAGAGGTGGGATATGTTACCGCTGTCACTGGCGGGGAGGGTGCAGTCCGTTAAGATGACGATGCTCCCGAGGTTTTTGTTCCTGTTCCAGTGCCTCCCCATCCTTATCCCGAAGGCCTTTTTCAGGAGGGTCAACAGGAGTATCACGGGATTTGTGTGGGCGCATGGGACTCCGAGGGTGAGAAAAGTGTTCCTGGAACGGGGCAGGGATGGGGGGGGCTGGCGTTGCCCAACCTCTGTGGGTACTATTGGGCTGCCAATGCAGCGATGGTGCGTAAGTGGGTAATGGACGGGGAAGGGGCAGCATGGAAGAGGATGGAGGTGGCGTCATGTGTGGGCACGAGCCTGGAGGCGCTGGTAATGGAGCCGTTGCCGCTCCCTCCAATGAGGTATACCACAAGCTCGGTGGTGGCGGCTACCCTCAAAATGTGGGGGCAAAGGTGACGGCACAGAGGAGAAATGGGGGGCTCGATGGAGGCCCCGATACGGGGGAACCATCGGTTTGTCCCAGGGAACATTGATGGCGGATTTCTGGGCTGGCATAGGGTAGGGTTTTGGAGGTTGAGGGACCTGTTTGTGGAGGGGAGGTTTGCGAGCTTGGGGGAGTTAGAGGGGAAGTTTGGGCTCCCCCCGGGGAATATGTTTAGGTACATGCAGGTGAGGGTGTTTGCCAGGCGGCAGGTGGAGGGGTTCCCCTTGCTGCCCCCACATGGGGTGCGGGACAGGGTGCTCTCGGGGGTGTGGGTTAGAGTCGGGAGAATTTCGGACATATACCGGGTGATGCAGGAGGTAGACAAGGCCTCGGTGGAGGAACTGAAGGGTAAATTTGTGGGCAGCACGGTAGCATGGTGGTTAGCATAAATGCTTCACAGCTCCAGGGTCCCAGGTTCGATTCCCGGCTGGGTCACTGTCTGTGCGGAGTCTGCACGTCCTCCCCGTGTGTGCGTGGTTTCCTCCGGGTGCTCCGGTTTCCTCCCACAGTCCAAAGATGTGTGGGTTAGGTGGATTGGCCAGGCTAAATTGCCCTTAGTGTCCTAAAAATAAGGTTAATGGGGGTTTTTGGGTTACTGGTATAGGGTGGATACGTGGGCTTGAGTAGGGTGATCATTGCTCGGCACAACATCGAGGGTCGAAGGGCCTGTTCTGTGCTGTACTGTTCTATGTTCTATGTTCTAAATGGGAAGAGGAGCTGGGTGAGGAGATTGAGGAGGGGACATGGGCGGATGCCCTGGAGAGAGTGAATTCCTCCTCTTCCTGTGCGAGGTTTAGCCTCATACAGTTCAAGGTGCTGCATAGGGCCCACATGACTGGGACAAGGATGAGTAGGTTTTTCGGGGGCGAAGACAGGTGTTCTAGGTGCTCGGGAGGCCCAGCGAACCACGGCCATATGTTTTGGGCGTGCCCAGCGCTGGGGGAGTTTTGGTAGGGGGTAGCAAGGACGGTGTCGAGGGTGGTGGGGTCCAGGGTCAAGCCAGGCTGGGGACTCGCAATTTTTGGGGTTGCAGTGGAGCCGGGAGTACAGGAGGCAAAAGAGGCCGGTGTTCTGGCCTTTGCGTCCCTAGTAGCCCGGCGGAGGATCTTGCTCCAATGGAAGGATGCGAGGCCCCCAAGCGTGGAGGCCTGGATCAATGATATGGCGGGGTTCATTAAATTGGAGAAGGTGCAATTTGCCCTGAGGGGATCAGTACAAGGGTTCTTTAGGCGGTGGCAGCCTTTCCTGGACTTCCTGGCGGAACGGTAGGGAAATAGGCCGGCAGCAGCAGCAACCCGGGGGGGGGGGGGGGTTTGGTTCGGTGGGAGGGAGAAATGTGTACATGGGTTTGTGAGATGTGGCGGGTGTTATTTCTTTCCCTTTTGTTGTTTGGGTGTTCTTTTGTTTTTTCTTTTGTTTGTAGTTGCTTTTGAAGTTGGGTGGGTGTTGTTCTTGGGTTGTTACCGCGGTTGTTTTGTTAATATAGTTGTGATGTTTATATTTTGTAAAAATTTCAATAAAAATTATTTATTAAAAAAAAGAAAATACATAATAGGGCAACACAAGGTACACAATGTAACTACATAATACCAACATCGGGTAAAGCATATAGGGGTGTAGTGTCAATGAGGTCAGTCCATAACAGGGTCGTTTTGGAGTCTGGTAACAGCGGGGAGAAGCTGTTTTTGAGTCTGTTTGTGCGTGTTCTCAGACTTTGTATCTCCTGCCCGATGGAAGAAGTTGGAAGAGTAAGTAAGTCGGGTCTTTGATTGTGCTGCCTGCTTTCCCAAGGCAGCGGGAGGGTGTAGATAGAATCAATCGATGGGAGGCAGGTTTGTGTGAAGACTGTTCTGTGTTCACGACTCTTTGAAGTTTCTTGCGGTCCTGGGCTGAGCAGTTGCATACCAGGCTGTGATGCAGCCAGATAGGATGCTTTCTATGGTGCACCTGTAGAAATGGCAGATTGAATAATGGAACTGTGTGCAAGTTGTGAGATATGGGTGTTAAGCTTTCATGTCTGCTTTGTGTCCTGAGGTTGTTGGTAGCGGAGTGTTGGGATCTTGTGAATTTAACAGTGGCGGGGCTAGTGATGGAGTTGGTAGGATTTGACATTTGATGATACATTCACTAAACTTGATCCCTCATGAAAGGTCATTAAACTTCTTATAGGATTGCTTACCGATCCTTTAAACTGAACCCCTGACAGTGTCCTTCAAAGCTACACTGCCTTCCCGTCATGTAGCTGGAGGACATCCTGCCTTTATGGGGATATAGCTCATCTCCTCTCCTTTCCACCACCAAGAACCTTGGCCATCCATTGTTGGTTTTTGGACAGTGTTATTCAGTTATCTCAGCACCTCCTGCAGCCACAATGCACCTCACCTTTAAGAGATGCAGGCTTGTTTTAAATGGTGCTGAAAATAAACAATATTGGGTCTCCTGTTAATGTGTGAAGCCAATGAAGAGTGCAGTTAGCACTGGCTGAAGGCAAAAATCATTTTAATGAGCAAGCAACACATACTGCCTGCATTACACTGAAAGGCAGCGGGGTAATAACGCAACATAACCGTTTCGCTTGATTTTAGGGCTATTCAATTTGACTCACAGCACAAGTTCCGCCCTTTCTTCAGGCTCTGATATGTTACACCTGGCTTCTGTACTAATTACATCCTCTTGAGAATCATATTTTGATAACTATTGAGGATTATCTCCCACTATAGCACTCATTAACATGATTATTGTGTTGGAGATGCTTTCTCGACTTGGCACTCTTCCTTTCGGTGACTAAACTTAATCTCTTCTTCTTAACGTGAAGTACCTCATCCGAATTACTTGTTAATTCAATGCTTTTGAGCACAAGAGATGTGTCCTGTTTTAATTAAGTTGCTTGAATAATTTGAATATTTGTGCCCAAAATAATTTCAGTGTAATAAGAGAAGAAAATATTCCGGCTTTAATCATGCACCTATTTTTTCACTGAGAACTGCAAATAAGTGGAAAATAGAGCCGATGTTTATTTCATACACATAAGCAACTTGATGGGAAGAAAGCACTTGCAAATGATTAGGTTATTGAATTCTAATATTGGAGCGTATATCTTTCATTTTGGTACTCATTTATTTAATAATTTTGTGGTTCTGTCAGGGACTCAAATATAAGGACAATTACAAAAATGAAAAAGAAGCTTAGCCACCAAAGATTAATTTGTGCTTAAATTTGTACGTGAAAATCAAATCTGGGTCTATTGCACTACACGTTTACGAGATATGTCACAGAAACGACTCGTGAAATCAATGGAGGTCCGAACTTAATTACAAAATAACACAGAAGTCTTCATTTGTGGTTCCTTGGCACCAATGTTTCTTTTTATTTTACAGTATTTAGTACAGTATTTTAAAATATTTCAATACCCAGTCAGTTGCATCAAAATGATCCTGTTAATTTTCATGCTGTGCCCAAATGACATTAAAACACAATGTCATCATTGTTAAATAATGGTACATTAAACACATTTGATGCAACTCAATAGTCATGTTCACTGGTCTCTCTCTGTCACTTGTGTTGCTGATTTCCTTACAAACTATTTCAGGTCATTTAAACTATTTCTGTATTGAATTGTTCTTATTTTTGTACCAACAAGCTAAAATTACCATTTTTGCTTTCAATTTTCTTTTAAACAATCGTGTTGGTGATACTTTCTTGTCTTTGTATTGGAACTAAATTTAATCTCTTCTTTTCAATTTGAAGTTCTTCATTCAGATTACCTGTTGATTCAATGCTTTCGAACACAAAGAATGATAAACCTTTTTTGATTATGTTGCCTCATTTGAATGATTGAATAACTTGAATCTTTTGTGCCCAAAATGATTTCAAAGTATGGACTATATTCCAGCTTTATTCACAAGTCTTATTTTTTCACCGGAAGTTGCAATTAAGTGGAATAAATGTAACTCATATTTATTTAGTGTCTGTAAGTCATTTAAATGAGATGAAAACACTTACATTAATGTGAATGCTACTTTCTATATAACATTATATTGTATATAACATGATCCCACAAATAACATTTAATCTGCTTTTGGGATAGCAAGGAAACTCAGAAAATTCTGCTTCTTGGCAGCACATTGGCACAGTGGTTAGCACTGCTGCCTCACAGCGCTGAGATCCCAGGTTCGATCCCAGCCCTGGGTCACTGTCCGTGTGGAGTTTGCACACTCTCCCCGTGTTTGCGTGGGTTGCCCCCCACAACCCAAAGATGTGCAGGCTAGGTGGATTGGCTACGCTAAATTGCCCCTGAATTGGAAAAAATTAATTGGGGTACTCTAAATTTATTAAAAAGAAAATTCTGCTTCTTCTTTCTGCAGAGACAGATGGGGGTCCAGGTTTATTGTTTAATCGGTAAGGCAAGACTGCCATGCGGCACTGTGTCTTCATAGACTGCATGCTCAGACCTGGAAAGGAATTTGAAAGCGCAACTTCTGACTCGGAAATTGGATTGCTGCCAAGTGTACACCATGGAGCAGATTTTCAAAAAGGCATCCAGGTTCAAACTAAACTTGGGAATCAAATGGATTTCATCTCTCATAATGAAAACCTCTCTGCTCAAGCCAGAAATTTGCCTCATAGTTTCTGAGTCAGGAATTTCTTTTGTTTTTCTTTACAAATCAGGATTTAGTACTTTCAATAAAGCATTGGAAAATCAGATATATTCTTGTCTTCATGATAAACGTGTTTGGCGCGATCTGACCAAATTGGAACAGATTACCTGGGTGAATCCCACGAGTGTGTTCCCTCTGATCCCCATTTGTGGAGACCAATACTGAACTGCGCTTGCCTGAGGTCTCCGAGGCTAAATGATAGATCCCAACACCTCGGGTAGCACGGGAATATGCACAAAGAAGTGAGACGAGCTGACTTGCTTGAATATGCCAATTTGCCAAAACGTGATCCCGCCCACAACATCTTGCAATATCGCCAACAAAGCATTTTTGAAGTGTTTTAGTGTGTAGGAAACACAGCAGTTAATTTGTGCACAGCACCAAGACCCCACAAACGACAACAAAATAAATTGCCATATTTCATTTTTAAGCTGTTGGTTATTTGTGCTTCTATATGCCCGGCACATATTAGAATTGAAAGAGTTTAAAATCAATGTTTGGAAAATCATTGGCTGGCAGTGTACACTTCTGTGAAATGGGGTGAGGGAATGGGACTGAGTGGATGACATTTTTGGTAGATCTTTTAAACAGTCTCTACAAACGCAGGTGCATAGAAATGACTTACTCTGCCATCTGTTGAGCCAGTTATATGTTTGGCTGCCTGGACAAACAGGGCATCTGTGACTTCACAGATGCACTTACGGGCTATTGATGAGGATATGTTCTTCTTTTCACGCATGTGGAATTTACAGAAATACCACGGCATTATTAATCACGAGCTGCAGTGATCACTGACAACTCACTGAAGCCCACTGTTTCATTAATCCCACATCCAAAGAGATCTCCCGTGAAGCTCAGTGTATAGGATGGAAGTACAACTTTATTTCAGGATTGCTGCAGCAACATCTATTGTCTGGCTCCATTGGCCACAAATGCCTTAGTACTTTTCCAGTGTGTGTGGTTCTGTAATGTTGCTCTTTGAAGGATGTGTATGTCACTAGTGTCATTAGTGGGCAGGAATGATTTTCTTAATTCAACCCAGGATCATTATAAAGTGTTGTGCTACTTTCAGGACAGAGACATTTTATTTGTCAGAAAGGTCAAATAGCTTAAATGTATTTAATGTCATAATGTACATGTTTCACATTGTTATTTTCAGTATTCAAGTTTCAAGGGAGTGAGGCAAAGGTGGGTGGCGTGTACTTTAATGCTAGGAGTATCATAGGTAAGGCAGATGAGTTAAGAGGGTGTATTTGACATGTGGAGTTGGGATGTTGCTACCATCACAGATACATGGTTGAGGGAGGGGCATAACTGCCAGTTCAACATTCCGGGGTATGTGATCTTGAGGCAGGACAGTGGTGTAATAATAATAATAATCGCTTATTGTCACAAGTAGGCTTCAGTGAAGTTACTGTGAAAAGCCCCTAGTCGCCACATTCCGGCACCTGTTCGGAGAGGCCAGTACAGGAATTGAACCCGCGCTGCTGGCATTTTTCTGCATTACAAGCCAGCTGTTTAGCCCACTATGCTAAAGAGGAGGCGGTGTTGCATTATTAATTAAGGACTCTGTTTTGCAGTAAGGATGGACAATGTCTTAGAAGGGACTTGCGGTGGCAATCCAGGCACTGGAGAAGGCGACGTTAGCAGCGTCGGCAAATGCTTGAGGACGCAGGCCATGTGCAGGGGCCCACCCCACAACCTGAGGACTCGGCCATCTAACAGTTCAGGCAGGGACCCAGAGGGGAAGTCCAGCGACGGCCCAAGGTGCACAGGCATCGCTGGTTGTTCAAAGAGATGTTGGATGGTATGTGGTCCATCAGGCTTCGCCTCAACAAGGGGACGGTGCAGTACCGATGCCATGTATGCATAGACATAGAACATACAGTGCAGGAGGCCATTCGGCCCATCGAGTCTGCACCGACCCATTTAAGCCCTCACTTCCACCCTATCCCCATAACCCAATAGCCCCTCCTAACCTTTTTGATCACTAAGGGCAATTTAGCATGGCCAATCCACCTACCCTGCACGTCTCTGGACTGTGGGAGGAAACCGGAGCACCTGGAGGAAACCCACGCAGACACAGGGAGAACGTGCAGACTCCGCACAGACAGTGACCCAGCGGGGAACCTGGGACCCTGACGCTGTGAAGCCTCAGTGCTAACCACAGTGCTACCATGCTGTCCTTGTGGACTTGGCCCCACATGGAGGAGGGGGATGCCCACTCCCAGTGACCATCAAGGTCACCACAGTCCTGAATTTCTACACCTCGGGTCCATTCCAATGCTCAAGCGGGGACTTGTGTGGCATATCCTAACCAATAGCCCATAAGTGCATCTGTGAAGTCACAGATGCTCTGTTTGTCCAGGCAGCCGAACATATAACCATTGACCTGGACCAAGATCAAGGTGCCTGGGCAGCAGGATTCTCCGCCATCGCCAGGACAGCCCAGGTCCAGGGGGTAATAGATGGTACGCATGTCGCCTTGCGCACACCAGGCGGACCAGGAGCGCCCTTCATTAACACCTGCACTGCCTGAATGTCCAACTTGTGTACAACCACCACTTGAAGATCATGCACGGGTGTGCAAGCTTCCCGGGAGTATGCACGACAGCTACATCATGGGGCACTCGGAGATCCCTAGCATCCCCAGGATGATTGGATGTCTCTTGGGAGATAAGGGATACTCGCTTAGAACCTGGCTAATGACGCCTGCATGGAGGCTGGAAACCAATGTAGAAACCGATATAACGAGGCCCATGTTGCAACCCGGGCTGTCATTCAGCGGTGCATCGGACTGCTTCAAATGCAATTCCGATGCCTCAGCCACTCTGGTGGTGCTCTGCAGTACACTCCCCGGAGGGTCACCCGCTTTGTGGTGGTCTGCTGGACCCTACAAAACCTATAGCAGAGAGGCAATGTTCTAGAGGTGGAGGTGAATGAACATGCAGCCTTGTCAGAGGACAATGAGGAGCCAGACTAGGAGGGGCTGGAGGACCAGCCTGGGGAGGACCCACGGGTCCAGCGGAGGCTGGAGGGCAGGCGCTGGCAGGGAGGGTCTGGCATGCCCAGAGAGCCAGGGAGACCCTCATCCTCACCTGCTTCTCATAGGACATTGCTTCGTCTGTAATCTCACCCCTCTCCCCATCCTACCCACCATCACCACCCCATCACCCCACCCAATCCGCCGCTCACTACCCCCTCCCGTCCCACCCACCCATTCAACATTCCCCCCAGTCGCCCTGTTCCACCCTGTCCATGTTACATCACCCCCTAGTGCTGTGCTTGTGTCAGCACTGTCAGCGGGTCAACAGACCAGGCAGGAAAGTGATGCTCATCTGCTGTGAGCTGAGCTCTGGTGCTCCTCAGTCTATGCCATAATCTGACTCCTGTCTGTCTGTCTGATGAAAGCAAGCTCACCACCTGTCAACTTCATGTGGTATGACTTGAGGAGTAGGGGCCAGATCTAGGACCACCGTGCTTGGGGCGCTGGGGCAGGGGGACGGCAAAGGGAAAATTGGGGAGGGGGTGTAGTCCGGCCCGCAATACGGAATAATGTGACAAAGGCTTTGCATGTCTCAGGTGTAACGTATTTTAATGGCGTACAATCATGAACCTAACTACCCCTATCAACTAATGGTGCCACACCCCCCTATGTCTCTCAACCTTGGAGACATATTCAAAGGAGGCCTGAAGAAGCAGGCAAGTGTTTCGGCAAAGGCTGTTATGGAAGGAGGTCTGCACTGAGGCCACAGACGTGGAAATGGCAGAAAGAGATGGTTGCAAATTGCAAAGAAGGTTATTTTTCTGAGCCACAGGCGACGGCCACCAAATTTCAGCAAGATCAAGCCCATGGTGGCCAAGTTCACAGTCTGAGTCAGAAATTTAGATGTTATCTTTGTCAAGGTAGTCAGCAACTGTATAAATAAATTCATTTTCAGTCAAAATGCCATGGCTGTAGGAAACTCGTTCATCAGTTCATAAGATATAGGAGCAAAATTGGGCCATTTGGCCCATTGAGTCATCTCCATAATTCGATTATGGCTGATCTCATCCTGGCCTTAACTCCACCATCCTGCCCGTCCTCCATAACCCTTCAACCCATTATCAATTAAAAATCTATCTAACTCCTCCTTAAACTTACTCACTGTCCCAGCAATTGGGGTAACAAACTCCACAGATTCACAACCCTTTAGGAGAAGTAGTTTCTCCTCAACTCCATTTTAAATTTGCTACCTCTTCTATGACCTCTTGTTTTGGAATGCCCCACAAGAGGAGGCATCCGCTCCATTACTACTTTATCCATATATTTTTATCATCTTGTACACCTCAATTAGATCTCCCCTCATTCATCTACTCTCTAGAGTGTATCGGCCTAAATTGTTCAATCACTCTTCTTACGACAAACCCTTCACCTCTGGAATCGAGCTAATGAACCTCTTCTGAACTGCCTCCAATGCCATTACATCTTTCCTCACAATACGGGACCAAAATTGTGCACAATACTCCAGGTGTGCTCTCACCAATGCCTTGTGTAGTTGGACCTCCTGACCCCCTTCCCCTTCATGCTTTTGTTTTCAGATGGAGTTGACCTTCATTCTGCTAATAGCACCTATTCTTGACCAATGTATTGTTTCTTTATTATTACCATTACCACGCCCTTTACCTTTTGTTCCAATGACATCTTTGGTATTTAATCTCTCCTATCCTCTAACCGATCCCTGACTTTCTTATTTGCTATACCTGGCCCTCCCCCATTTTTCCATAAATTCTTTGCATTTCCACCCCTCTTCAATTCCAAAGAAGAGTCATATTGAACTTGAAAATTTAATTCTGTCTCTTTCCCCATAGATGCTGTCAGACCTTCCGAGTTACTTCAGTACTTCTAAATTTTATTTCATTTCTAGCTGTTGCATTACCTGTGGATTACTTTATGTAGACAAATAACATGCCAGTGTTTGCCAGAGGAATTTGTGCAGTGACTTGCAAGGATGTGATTGTCAGTACTCAATTATGTCATGGATGGCTGGCCAAAGAGTGTGATGATGAGAGATTGCAGGAATATTTCACACAGCTAAATGAACTGAATGTAGATCAAAGCTGCCTCCTATGGGGTTTAAGATTCATGATTCTTCCAAGATTTAAAGGATTGTTAGAGGAACTGCATTAAGATCATAAATGGAGAGCCCAGATGAAAGGAAGAGGTTATTTTTAGTTTCCAAAGGTTGATAGATATTGAAGAGTTGGTGAAAAGTTGTAAAGTGTGTCTCAGAGTGAGAAATGATCCAGTCAAGGTTCCTTTCATTCCATGATCAAACTTAACAAAACCATAGGAACAAGTACGTGTCAATTTCTTTGAAGGGAAGAAGTATCTTGCTTTGAGCAACAGCTATAGAAAGTGGATTAACATTGAGCATACATCACAAGTGCCCAAACTAAAGATGTTTTGAGAGGTTGGTTTGCAATTTATGGGTTGCCAGAGGTGTTGGTGTCAGATAATGGTCCACAGGTTACGTCAGAAGAGTTTGAAATGTTTCTGAGGAAGAATGAAGTTAACTACTCTAATGACACCCTGTATTGAAAAATGCTGCAGAAAGAAGTGTACAGCAATTTCCCATGTTTCTCTTCGACACAGGCTAGACAATTTTCTGTTCTCTTACAGAATAACCTCACAGTCCACAACAGATTGCTCAGCTTTGGGTTTAAAAGCATGCTCTTAGGACACGGTTTTGTTTGCTTGAGTCTGACGTCAATAGCAAAATAAAAGAAAATCAAGACAAAGAGAAGAGTCATTATATACCAGGCAGTATACACTGCTGGTCAGAAAATCATGGTGAAAAATCACCGAGGTAATAAACAGAAGTATGTGATTTGAGTCATTATTGTTGCAGATAATTTACTTGAAAGACAAAATATTGCAAAGGGAGATCAGGAGAACCTCATATAATCCAAGTTGCAAGTCAGAAAAAAAGTGAAAGTCAAAAGAAATGGAAAGTTTGCACGTTATAGAATTCTTCAGTAGAGCAGAGTCAGGGTCTTGATTGAGACAAATTAATCAATGCCACAGTCCCAAGCATTAAGTGGTTTTGGTAGTCAAAGTTCAGGTTTGACAGTCAGAGATGTTGAGAGAACAAAGCCAAACAAATGGAAATAGAAAAAGATACTCAAACGAATAGAGAAAGGAGCCAGAGAAGGTAATTGAAATAAGTAGGGGGATGGAGAAAAAGTTATTATTTTCATTATATCATGTCAAATTATGTTAAACATTTACTGGTTTTCTCTACATGTAAATTGCTCTGGCAATAGCAGGCTAAGTAGTTGTACAGTTAAAAAGAGTGAGTATGTATGCCACTAATACAATATTCCTGACATGCGTATCTTCACCGGAGGGCCCAATGAATCTGTGAAACATTTGTACTTCAGGAAATTAAATCTGACAATTTAACCTATATAACACAATAGAATAAACACAGCAATATAACCATTTGGCTTTAAGTGAATGATTTGAGTCAGGGGCAGAGCACCAGGACTCTGTGGCCATGACCACATTTTGAATTTCTGCAAAAAATATCATGATGATGAAGAAGGATAAAATGATTGGTGTGTGGGTAAGAGCTGTTGAGCTGTTACATCAGTCTGGTAATTAGAAGAAAGAACTGAATTAAATTTCCACCATATCTTTTAGTAGATTGATGTTAGCCGAGTTTAATAACATTGATATTTCATCGATTGAAAGAAAACAATAAATATGGTTGAGAAATTTGGACAGTTAACAGAATAAATGTATACGGGATGTGTTACAATTCGCACTAAATCTGTGGAGGAAACATTTTTTTTACAAAAAATGGCTGCCAGTGTAAGAAGCACTGAAATGATCATGTCATATCACTTTTGCTTTCTGTTACCTTTCTCTACTCTGATCCCTTTACAATGAAAAAAACTATTTCTTTACCAAAAGCTGTCATTTTCTGAAGCAAAAAGAATGACTGCTTCCATTGATCCATAAATCCATCTTCATTTGTATATGAGCTGTTCAAATCACAATTATTTGTTGGATTTTTCCAACAATTAAAATTGATTTTATCACATTTTTTACTGAGAGCCTTAATTTGAGGTTTAGTTTTAATCAGTCATAATCAAAGTCTTAAATTGAAACATGTTTTTTAAAAAAAAGGTTTTTTCCAATTAAGGGGCAATTTAACATGGCCAATCCACCTACCCTGCACATCTTTTTGGGTTGTCGGGGTGAGACCCACACAGACATGGGAAGAATGTGCAAGCTCCACACAGACAGTGACTTGGGGCTGGGATCGAACCCGGCTCCTCGGCATCATGGGACATTGTGCCACTGTGCCAGCCATTTTTTAAAATAGGGAAAGGCAATTAGGTCTTAGAAGCCTTGACTATTTCCATTGATTAACCTTACCTCCCTCCAGAGACAAATTCCATAGGCTCCCCAACACATTTACGCTATCTGCTTCAAATTACATTACAAAGTTAGCCCACAACTCTTTTAACCTTTGTCTGAAAAAAACACTGTCTTGTATTTCTTCGTGGTTCAACTTCATCATTTTTAACTTGCATCCCCTGTATTTGAATACTTCACCAAAATAAGCAATTTGCAAGTACAAATTGTGTTACTTTGCTTCATAGTTTTAACTCATTTTTTAAAGGTGCATTAAAACATATTAAAATAAAAATGAAATGGAAAGTATAAATAAGAATTTGCAACATAATAATAATAATAATAATAATAATGGTTTATTGTCACAAGTAGGCTTCAATGAAGTTACTGTGAAAAGTCCCTAGTCGCCACATTCCGGCACCTGCTCGGGGAGGCCGGTAGGGGTATTGAACCCGCGCTGCTGGCCTTGTACTGCATTACAAGCCAGCTGTTTAGCCCACTGTGCTAAACCAGCCCCATACTTCACAATTCTTGCAATACTTTTGAATATTTCAAGATGCTTGAAAATAAAAGGTTGCTTACAATTTGCATTGGAAAGTGAAGTAAAGCACAATGCCAGTTAATGATGCTGAAGCCATAGGTTTAACATTACAAGTAAAAAAGCTGCAAACTGGACATAATAGAATAAACTGCCACACTTTCGGAGAAGTTAGGCAGGGTAAGTATAGAAAGGTGTGAGCATCTCAACTGAAGGTGTAAATAGCATTCAAATGTACAATCTCTTCAGATGATTATTCAAAATTTTGAAGTTTTTAGAAAGTTTACTAAAAATTGCAATATTTTGTCCTGGAATTGTGTCCAATTTGCATTGCTATTGACACCAGAAATGTCATAATTTTGACTTTCCATGTGAGATTACTCACTAATTTTCGAGGATGCTGGTAATCGTACAACATTAGAGTGGCAGGCTGTGCTCGTCACCACAATGGCATGGATTGGGGGGGGTGGGCAATCCTGCTGCTGATGACCATAAGAGCTGGTGGCATGGCTGGTGATCACTTGCTCTGGTGGCTATCAACTACAGTGCACAATATCATAAAAACAATGTGGAGGCAAAGGCAGGCATAGACTCCCGGGCTCAGTCTCACACAGGTTGTTGAGAAATAAGGGCGAAAAGGTGCAGGTCAAACAATCAAAATAAGGGAGAATCCCCTAAAATGCAGGACCTGTGATAACCACTCTAATGCAAGGCAAAGTGAGTGGCATACCTGTCTGGATGGGCACAGGCCTATTGACCGATTTTAAAAGAGCATGCTGCTTGCCAATTTGCCAACCGTGGAATTCGTAAAAATCCACCGGGCAGGCTTTTCGGATCGGACGACAGAAAGCCACCACCTGGAGATACAGTCCCTGGCATAAAGCACAATGTGCCCTGCAATCCCACCATCAGAGTACCACAAAATTCTGCTTGTGATCTCCATCTTTACTTTAGCCACTGGGTCTGTGTGCAAATAAATGAGCAAATATGAAACTGAATTCAATAAATGATGATCCGTGGGCAGGCACGAAAAAAGTGACCAGCAAAGCTGACAGATTACATAAAATCCCAATTGGTCCGGTAATATCATCTAAGGGAGGGAAAATATTATCCAGCCAGGTCTGTCCTGCATGCTACTGCAGTCCCGCAATGTGTGGTTAACTCTTTCTACTTTCTGAAGTGACAAAGAAAGCTACTCAGTTGTCAGTTCAACTTAAGCAGTCCACATTCCAAGAACAAAGGTGTCTGACAAATCTTAGGAACAAATATAAAAATGTTAGCAATTGTTTGCACTGCCCTTCTGGGTAAATTTTTTTTCCGTCAAATCCCCCCTAAACCTTTGCCCCTCAATGTTGAACTTGTGTCCCCTCGTAACTGAACCCTCAACTAAGGGGAGCAGCTGCTCCCTATCCACCCTGTCCATGCCTCTCATAATCTTGTACACCTCGATCAGGTCGCCCTTTAATCTTTGCTCCAGCGGAAACAATCCAAGCCTATCCAACCTCTCTTCATAACTTAAATGTTTCAACCCAGGCAACATCCTGGTGAATCGCTTCTGCACTCCCTCCAGTGCAATCACATCCTTCCGAAAATGTGGCGACCAGAATTGCACACAGTACTCCAGCTGTGGCATCACCAAAGTTCTATACCTATATGCTTTCTTACATTGCCCAAGGCTTACAAATCCACCTATGGGTGAACTCGCAGTGAGCAATTAATCACAAATCCTGTACGTGATACCCAAATGGTAGGCCATAAACTATCCACGGATGCAATCAGTCAGGGCTCACTAGTCTTGTCTTTTACTTATCCTTGTTCCAAGAGTTGGCTGCACTGTGAGCTCAACCAGCCACTAGACCATTCAAAATATGTTTCCGCCTTATATAATGGGCTGTCTGAGAGGGTAGTAGAGGCAGGTTGCCTCACGTCCTTTAAAAAGTACCTGGATGAGCTCTTGGCATGTTATAACATTCAAGGCTATGGGCCAAGTGCAGGCAAATGGGATTAGGTAGGCAGGTCAGGTGTTTCCATGTGTCGGTGCAGACTCGATGGGCCAAAGTGCTTCTTCTGTATTTTTCTGTGATTCTGTGTTTTCTGAGTCTCATTCTCTCGTGCCTGAGATCGCATTTGCAAAGGGTGGCCAAAGGAGTTATGAGCCAAACCTGCCTCCTCATTTCCACTATACTGTCTGTGCTTGGAAAGCTGCAGAAAGGCAAGCTAGCAGCTCTTAAAGATCTATTATTAGGAAGCTCCATTTTCCCTAGCTTCACACTGGAGAGGTGTGAACATAAGGCGAGAGAAATGGGTGTGAAAACAAGACTCCACATACATTTGATTGGCTATTACTGTAGGGGCAAATGTGGAGTCAAAGACTAGCGGTCAGTTTTTCTTTGCTACTTCAAGTTCAGCACAGTGCTAAATATCAAACAAAAAATACAATCCTCTTCTTAGCACACTGCCACTGTTCTTGTACATAATATTTTTATATGTTGTATACACATGCAATTCAATTGGAAATCAAACACGAAGGGCCTAAAAGCCAACAGCTCTTGTCTCAGAAGCAATACTTTCCATAAATCCCTCTCTGAAGAGCTTAACTTTGCATGCAAATCTTCCCTAATGCATACTTACTTTACTTTAAGCCAAATATAAAATGTCATTCTTGACCCAAATCCCTTTCCAATCACCCTATTGCAAAAACTCCAGCAGCACTTAAGGACCTGGATTTCCCTTGCAAAAACCACTCGCTTTCGGGTAGCTTAGTGACAGTGTGAGAAGGGATTTAGTACAGAAGGAATTATTTCACTTTTTCTGTTATGGGGAGGAGGAAGAGGCCAAATGGAAGGGAGTGAAACTGAGCTATCATGGATAAGTGATGCATTGGGCGTTGCAGATGTATTTTTCGGAACATTTCCATGTTCACCCAGTACTTTTTACACAATGGACATGATATATATGGCGATTAGTTACTCACCTAACAGCATTTCAAATGGGCCAGAGGATTTGTGCTTGCATTTAGCTTAGCTGTGGAGGTCATTAAACCTCTGCCAGAATCAAAAAGCAGTTAAGTAGGGAAATGGAGCTTATATTGATTGCATGAGTCACAACATTCCACAATGCCTGCACCTGTCCCTTATTGGAAAATCATTTAGTCAGGGTCCACTATATAGACTCTCCTTCATCTTATTTTGGAAAGAAACACTTGAACCAATATGTCTGAAAACCTGGGAGTTTATCCTGTTACCCTATAAATGTTGATAAACCTATCAGGAGTAAGGCTATCATTCCATACCTGCTACACAGTTAAGTCCCCCATCAAAAAAGCAGAATTTTCAAGGTAGTCTCATGTAGGTGGGTAAAAGTCCCAAACCACTTCCTAGTTGGCTGAAGGAAATTCAGCCCAAAATGCTTCCAAATGAATGGTGTGCATGTTTCTTGCTACCATGGTTTGAATTATCCCATTTACCACCCATCAGGAAAGTATTGGGTTGTATCGTCAAATATGCTTTGGGATTTTCTCAGGACCTGATTTGAAGGTGACATTAAACAGGTGAAATTGACAATGTAACGGGTGGTCCAGAAGCTCGCTCAGGTCAGTCAGACGCTGTTTCAGTGACATTGTTGGGATGTAGGAATGGGGCAGGGGTGTGCAAGGCTGTTAAAAGTGTTCAGAAAGAATTTTGTAATAGATGCGTGTGCAAGATGATTTAATGGAAAAGATTCTAAGGGCGCGATTCAACGCCCACGTTGTGCCTGAAAGCAGCTCGCCGCAGCGTAGTGTGGCCATTGAAAGCCGGGGAGACCCCACTCCAGGGATCTATCTGGCTCGCCTTGCCTCGTGAGATCCAAAGGATGCTTGGGGGGGGCCTGAAGAGGGGGGTCCCCCAGGGACCCTATAGCAGGGTTTCCTCACTTGGGGGGGGGGGGGGGGGGTGAGGTAGGGTCTACGTGTGTGGGGGGGTGACATTGCCCATGGGTGGGGGGTGTGGGGACCCACAAGCTCACTTAGAGATCGGAGAACCCTTTCAAAATGGCGGCCCGATCTCTGAGTTCAGCTCTCCAGTGCTGAAAGAAATTCTAAGCGTGGGTTAAACCGGTGAGAAACTCCCCAGGGCCCAACAAAGTGACTTAGTGTCTTTGAATAGCAGTGGGGAACTTGCTGGGAAACTCCCTGAAAAACCCGCCACAAATTAACTTTGAAATTTTTTGCGCGAATCGGGCCCATCGCGTAATTAGGTGGCATACAGGAAGTTGTTACATAACAGAAGTAATAATAGCTGAAGGAGACCAATACAGGACTAACATTAGGGATCTTGCAAATAATTAAATCAGTATAACTGAGTTGGAAAACAAAGTATGAAAATCAGTTGAAGCTGATGAGGCTCCAATGGCTTCATTAGAAAAGGGCAGTTAAACTCCACGGACTGAATTTAATGACCACAGCCCTGTCCATCAGTTGAATAGCCAGTGGTAACCTCGCCACAGCCTTTTTCAGAAGCTCCAATGGGATTAAATGTCAATCAGGCATTTGCCTACCGTCATAGCGCCTGTTCCTTTCAATGTAGCGAGTTCTCCTCCAAGAGCTGCCAGTTAATCGGAGAGCCAACAGCTGAGCGGTAGCTACTGCTGGGACAGCACTGGCCTCAGAGTGGCAGAGCCCCAGAAAGACAAGGGAGTGTGATGGGCTTGTTGGGGCCAGTCAGGCAAGCCTCAGTGAGGGTGAGGCATTGTGAAAAGCAGGGGGGTGGGGAGACTCTTAGTGCAGGGGTCAGGACAGTCCTCCACGGTGTCCAGGATGCCCAATCAGGTGGGCTCTGCCCCGTAAACTCATAGGGAGGTCACCAGAGTAGCTGGCAGCCCCTCCACATGGCAAAGGAACCCCCCACCCCATGTACTTCCTCTGCTGCTGGTATAATAGCAGTAATAGTGGGATGAGGTCCTTAATTGGCTACCTGAGGACCTCAATTGACTTCTCGCCAAGAAGGCTGTCCTTCACCCTCCCCATCCCCAATGTAATCAGAGGAGGGGTGGAATTCATGAAGTCGACAGACTCTCCACCAGTGCCTTTCCATCCTAATTCTATGCCACTCTGTCTCCCACTCGTTTGAAATGAAATTTCACTCCATGAGTGTAGACCCCTGCCACGAACAATAAATTCAGAATGCTAATCTCAATTACCAATCCACTCCCTTCATGCCCAGAAGTGGTTGTACACCCGTCTTACATCATCAGCACATATTGTTGGAGAGCACCTTAACCACGGCTCCTCTGTGACAGAACTTTAATCTTACTTTCCACCAGTTTAATCATTGTAACCGTACATTGTCAGTTGTAATTGGTCAACTGTTTTATGAAGCTGAAGTTTCATCTAATTAAGAGCTGACATAGGAATTACATAGGAAATATGGAAAAGAATGCAGCAGATTTTCCTCTGCTCTCTTCTGGGAGTTGCAGCAAGTCAGAGGTTATGATCGGCATAACGTGGATTAGGAACATCAAGAATTTGGTGCTGCCCTGCTTTCTGGCTGCTCAATTGTTGGGACACAGGATTTCCATCTCAAATCCTGGCAGTAGATTGAGGTTTATGTATTTCACAGAATAAATAAGCAGCATTTTACTTTTTTTTTTAAAATAATTTTTATTCAAATTTTTCTACAACAAATTTTATCACAACAAAGAAAAACAGTAACCCCACCCCTCCAATACAAAAACAATAAATTAACAAGAAAAAGAAATAAGCATAAAACCATGAGAACAAGCCCCCGTAATGAACCTGTAGCCCCGCCCCCAATTCTCCCCCCCCCCCCCCCCCCCCCCCCCACCCCGGGTTGCTGCTGAAGTTGACCACCCTCTACTGCTCTGCCAGGAAATCAAGAAAAGGCTGCCACCGCCGGAAGAACCCTTGCACCGACCCCCTCAGGGCAAACTTGACCCTCTCCAGTTTAATGAACCCGGCCATGTCGCTGATCCAGGATTCCGGACTCGGGGGCTTCGCGTCCCTCCACTGTAAAAGAATCCTGCGCCGGGCTACTAGGGACGCAAAGGCCAGAATACCGGCCTCTCTCGCCTCCTGCACTCCCAGCTCTGATGCTACCCCAAAAATAGCGAGCCCCCAGCCCGGTTCCACCCTGGAGCCAACCATCTTAAACAAGGTCCCCGCCACCCCCTTCCAGAAACCCTCCAACACCGGACACGCCCAGAACATGTGGGTGTGATTCGCTGGGCTCCCCGAACACCTGCCACACCTGTCCTCTCCCCCAAAGAACAGGCTCAGCCTGGTCCTATTCATATGCGCCCTATGCAGCACCTTTAGTTGGATTAGACAAAGCCGTGCGAAAGAGGAGGAGGAATTCACCCTCCCATCCTCAATCTCCTCCTCCAACTCCTCCTCCCACTTCGCTTTAACTCTTCCACCGAGGCCTCCTCCCCCTCCTGCATCACCTGATAAATTGCAGAGATCCTACCCTCACCGACCCACGTCCCCGAGACCACCCTATCCTGAACCCCCCTTGGCAGCAATAGCGGAAACTCCGCCACCTGCCGCCTAACAAACGCCCTAATCTGCATATGCCTAAAGGAATTCCCTGGGGGAGACCCCATTTCCCCTCCAACTCCTCTAAGGTCGCAAACTTCCCTTCGAGGAAGAGGTCCCCCATCCGCCTGATACCTGCCCTATGCCAGCTCAAAAACCCTCCATCTATCCTCCCTGGTACAAATCGGTGGTTCCCCCATATCGGGGACCAAACTGAGGCCTTCACTTCTCCCCTATGCTGCCTCCACTGCCCCCAGATTTTGAGGGTAGCCACCACTACTAGACTCGAAGAGTACCTTGCCAGGGGGAGCAGCAACTGGGCCCATCATCAGCGCCTCTAAACTCGTGCCCACACAGGACGTCGCCTCCATCCTCTTCCATGCGACTCCCTCCCCCTCCATCACCCACCTACGAATCATCGCCACGTTCTCAGCCCAGTAATACCCACACAGGTTGGGCAGCGCAAATCCACCCACTTCCCTGCCGCGCTCCAAGAATACCCTCCTCACCGTCGGGGTCTTCTGCACCCACACAAACCCCGTAATGCTCCTGTTAACACTCCTAAAGAAAGCCTTCGGGATCATAATGGGTAAATACTGGAAGAGGAACAGAAACCTCGGGAGCACCGTCATCTTAACCGACTGGACCCTGCCCGCTAGGGAGAGTGGCAACACATCCCACCTCCTGAACTCCTCCTCCATCTGCTCCACCAGCCTCGTGAAGTTTAACTTATGCAGGGCCCCCCAGCTCCTGGTTATCTGGACTCCCAGGTATCTGAAGCTCCTCTCTGCCCTTTTCAGCGGGAGCTCCCCTATCTCTTTCTCCTGGTCCCCCATATGCACCACAAACAGCTCACTCTTCCCCACATTGAGCTTATAGCCAGAGAAGTCTCCAAACTCCCCCAGAATCCTCATCACCTCTGGCATCCCTCCCGCCGGATCCGCAATGTACAGCAGTAAATCGTCAGCGTACAGCGATAGCCGGTGCTCCCCCTCCCCAGCACAATCCCCCTCCAGTTCCTCGAGTCCCTCAGCGCCATGGCCAGGGGTTCGATCGTCAACGTGAACAGCAGGGGAGACAAGGGGCACCCCTGCCTCGTCCCCCGGTAAACCGAAAGTCCTCCGACCTCCTCCCATTTGTCACCACGCTCGCCACCGGAGCATTATACAACAGCCTCACCCACCTAATAAATCCCTCACCAAACCCAAACCTCCTGAATACCTACCGCAGGTAGCTCCACTCCACCCTGTCAAAAGCTTTCTCCGCATTCATCGATGCCACTATCTCCGCTTCCCCATCCACCGCCGGCATCATTATGACGTTGAGAAGCCGCCGCACATTGACATTCAGGTGCCTCCCCTTCACAAAACCCGGTTGGTCCTCGTGAATGACCTGCAGGGACCACATCCTCCACCCTCCTGGCCAGTATCTTGGCCAGCAGCTTCGCGTCCACATTGAGGAGCGAGATCGGCCTGTAAGACCCACACTGGAGGGGGTCCTTATCCCGCTTCAAAATCAATGAAATTAATGCTCTGGACATCGTCGGGAGCAAGGCCCCCCCCCTCGCTTGCCTCATTCAGGGTCCTCACTAACAGCGGGCCCAACAGGTCTGAAAACTTCTTGTAAAATTCCACCAGGAACCCGTCAGGCCCCGGTGCCTTCCCTGACTGCATACTCCCCATCGCATTGATCAGTTCCTCCAACTCGACTGGCGCCCCCAGACCCTCCAACCGCTCCTCCCCTACTCTCGGGAACTCCAGCTTGTCCAAAAAGCGGTCCATCCCACCCTCCTCCCCAGGGAGTACTGACAACTCCTCATAGAAGGTCCTGAACACTCCGTTAATATCCCTTGCACTCCGCACCAGACTCCCTCCTCCATCCCTAACTCCCCCTATCTCCCTCGCCGCCTCCCGCTTCCGGAGCTGGTGGGCCAGCATCCGACTTGCCTTCTCTCCGTACTCATATACCACCCCTTGCGCCCTCCTCCACTGCGCCTCCGCTTTCTGGGTGGTCAATATATCAAACTCCGCTTGGAGACTACGACGCTTCCACAAAAGCCCTTCTTCCGGGACCTCCGCGTACCTCCTGTCCACCCTTACCATTTCTTCCACAACATCTCCCTCTCCTTTTTCTCCCCCCTCTCCCTGTGAGCCCTAATAGAAATCAGCTCCCCACTAACCACTGCCTTCAACGCCTCCCAGACCACCCCCACCTGCACCTCCCCATTGTCATTAGTTTCCAAATACCCCTCTATACACCTCCGGACCCGCCCACATACCTCCTCGTCCGACAGCAGCCCCACCTCTAACCTCCACAGCGGACGTTGGTCCTTCTCCTTCCCCTCCCCCAGCTCCAGGTCCACCCAATGTGGAGCGTGGTCTGATATGACTATCGCCGAATACTCCACCCCTACCACCCTCGGAATCAATGCCCTGCTGAAGACAAAAAAGTCAATCCGGGAGTAAGCCTTATGGACATGGGAAAAGAACGAGAACTCCCTACCCCCCGGCCTCATAAACCTCCAAGGGTCCACCCCTCCCCATCTGGTCCATGAACCCCCTCAGCACTGTGACCGCCGCCGGCCTCTTACTGGTCCTGGACCTAGAACTATCCCGGGCCGGGTCCAGCACTGTATTAAAATCTCCTTCCAATATCAAGCCCCCCGTCTCAAGATCTGGAATCCGGCCCAGCATGCGCCGCATGAAACCTGCATCGTCCCAATTTGGGGCGTACACATTGACCAGCACCACACGTTCCCCTTGGAGTCTACCACTCACCATTACGTATCTGCCACAGCTATCCGCCACCACGCTCGACACCACAAATGACAAACTCTTTCCCACCAAAATCGCCACGCCCCGGTTCCTCGCATGAATGAAACACTTGTCCAACCCACCCTCCTCTCAGCCTAACCTGATCCGCCACCCTAAGGTGTGTTTCCTGGAGCATAGCCACATCCGCCCCCAGCCCCTTCAAGTGCGCAATCACCCAGGCCCGCTTGACCGGCCCATTCAGCCCCCTTACATTCCATGTGACCAGCCGAATCGGGGGGATATTCCCCCTCCCTCTGCGCCGGTCAGCCATAACTCTCCCTCAGCCCACCACGTGCCCGCAGTATCCACACGGCCAGTTCCCCACGATGGCAGATCCCCATCCCGAACCCCCCCCCCCCCAGCACCATCTGCTCCCCTTTGGCCCTTCCAGCAGCAACCCAGTACCCCCCCCCCCCCACTCCCCCCTCAACACCCCCCTAGCTAGGGCCCCACCTAGCTGCGTTGCCCCTCTCATCGTACTTCCGTAAGTCAGCCGACTCCTGCTGACCCCGGCTGCTCCCGCCACCCAAACGACCCCCCGGTGTAACCCGACCGTCATTCCCCTCGACCGGTACAGACCCCTCCCATTCCGCCTCCAGCGCGGGAAAAAGCCCGCGCTGCCAACTTAAAATCGCCACTCGACCCAAAACACGGGAAAGAAAAATGCGCGCGTCCCAACAGGCCTACGAAACAGCCCCCCAGCTTTCCACCAGAGAGAAAGGAACAGAAATAAATAATAGAAAAGCCCCCCAAAAAAATAAAAAAAACAACAAAGAAGTACAAGGGAGAGCAGAGCCTCCGGACAATGTACATCAGTCTCCAACCCACCCCCCCCTCAATCCTCAGTTCGAGTCCAGCTTCTCTGCCTGGACAAAGGCCCAGGTCTCTTCCGGGGAGTCAAAATAGTACTGGCGGTCTTGATAAGTGATCCAGAGGCGTGCCGGCTGTAGCAGGCCAAACTTCACCCCTCTCTTGTGCAGCACTGCCTTCGACCGGTTAAAACCAGCCCTTTTCTTCGCCACTCCAGTCCTGATAAATCCGGATCTCTGCGTTCTCCCACCTGCTGCTCCTCTCCTTTTTAGCCCATCTCAGCACACATTCTCGGTCGGCGAAGCGGTGAAAACGGACCAGCACCGCCCTTTGCGGCTTGTTCGGCCTGGGCTTTCTCACCAACACTCGATAGGCACACTCCAGCTCCAAGGGCCCTTGGAAGGATCCTGCTCCCATTAGCGAGTTCAGCATCAAGGCCACATAGGCCCCCAGGGTCCGATCCCTTCAGCCCCTCCGGGAGGCCCAGGATCCGCAAGTTCTTCAGCCACGAGCGGTTCTCCATTTCCTCCATCCTCGCTTGCCATTTTTTGTGGAGCGCCTCGTGCGACTCCACCTTCACTGCCAGGCCTAGGATTTCATCCTCGTTCTCCGAGGCCTTTTGCCGCAACTTGCGGATCTCTGCACCCTGAGCCGTCTGAGTCGCCATAAGCTTATCCAGTGAGGCCTTAAGCAGTTCCAGCAGCTCAACTTTCAGCTCTCTGAAGCAGCGCTGAAGCAGCTCCTGCTGCTCCCGCGCCCACTGCTGCCACGCTGCTGGTTCCCCACCCGCCGCCATCTTGTTCTTCCTGCCTCGCACCTTTCTTTGCTCCAAAGCCGATTTTTTGACCGCCCCGCTCCTGGTCCAGTCCATCCACCGGCAGATAGGCGCAGCAGATGTGTTCCCACACCGGGAAAAGTCCAACCAGCGCTGCTACTGGCCCTTAAAAGAGCCCAAAAGACCGAAAATAGCGAGAGCCTCCGAACGTGCGGCTTAACTCCGCGTCACCGCAACCGGAAGTAAGCAGCATTTTACTTGATGGAGCTCTGGAAATTTGGTCTACCTATGACGTTCACCATGCAGTGATCTTCCACTGGCACTATTGCAGCAGTCTTTATTTGTGCAAGACTCCCAAGTAATGTTCGAAACATTTTGCAATGTGCCCTGGAGTAGCTGATGACATTTTTTGACATCTTGTCAATGTTGCCATCACTTGATGCCAATTGATTTAGACATTCAAAACTTCAATACTGACATTACATTAGCTTTTCCTGGAATATTGGTCAGAATAGTGACCCAAAACCTCCCCTTAGACTTGTAGAATAACAACAATTGAATAGGCCAAAGGCTACTTAAAGATTGTCAGTTTAATAGACTGATATCAATTCACCAAACTAGTATCCACAAGTATAAGACATTGACAGGCGGGGAAAGACCAACTGGTTTATCAACACCATGATAGCTGGAGCATCAGGCGAAACACGTTCTCCTCTCCCAACGGTCCATTTGTAGCTGTGAAATATCCTGAAAGCAGCAGTGAACCAGAGAAAATAAATCAAGGCATTAAAAGAAAAAATAGTCTTGAAAATTCCTCTTCAAACCCTGGAGATTCATACTAGTCCAGGAGAGCACGGACCAAGTATTATCTATAAAACCACTTACCTTCGAGATAATGCAATCTCTGTCCTGGTCAAAAACTCTGGAAGGCCTGCAGAGATTCAGCAGCCACTGCACAGCCAGCACATATCCCACAGGTTCACTTACTCTCTCGGAGTACCAAGTATGAAGCAGCATCAAAACAAGTCAAACAGATATCCAACAGTATGCATGGAATATATTGCAGCAGTAGCTGATTGTTGATGCTACTTGTGGCAAAAGCATCAGAGCTGCTTTCATCTTCATTCAGAAACTTTGTGACTTCTAAGATTGTTATAAATAAAGAAACTACTGAGTATGTGTACCTATATAAATACACGTCGAGGAAAGACTTTTTAACATTGTTTATTTACAGAGGACAGCACCAGACTGGTTTACATCCAAACATGAAAAACTCCACATCACAAAATTGTCAAATGTTCCCAAAAATCCCTACTAAGGCTCCCTTTTCCTCTTTTAGAAAATGGTGCTCAACCACTATCTACCAAGGCTCAAATATCCTTCACCTATATTCTCTGGCCCCAAGAGAAGTAAGCAATGATTGAGGGGGCAGGCTGAAACCAATCATTCAGCTTGAATTGATTTTCTTGGTCCCACTCCAGGTGGATGTTGTGCCAGAGCCTGGTGCATTATCAGCAGATTAGCATTTTTGTGCACTCCACTGTACATCCTGCATTGGAATATCAGAAATTTGAATTCCGTTTTCACTGGCTGCAAACACAGACAAACAATCTCATCCAATTGCCTCCTCCAGCTCATTGCTGAAATCTGCCAACAGATTTTCTTTAGATGCCCTTTGTGTTACACCCGTTCAAGCGCTTGGCAATTTGCATTCCAACTTTGGCAACTGGCCTCTTTGAAACTGGGGTGGGATTCTCCCATCCCGCGGCAGAGTGTCCACGACGGCGTGAACGGGCCGCTGCCAGGAGCAATTCTGGCCCCCACAGTGGGTCAGAACTGGGCGCGAACTGGGTGCTGTGGGATCCACGCATGCGCAGTGGCGCCAGCATCAACGCGCGCATGCGCGGTGGCCTCCTTCAACACGCCGGTCCCGACGCAACATGGCGCAGGAATAGAGGGGCCAGCGCGTAGGAAAAGAAGCCGGGGGACAGAGAAGCCAGCCGCCGATCGGTGGGCCCCGATCGTCGGCCAGGGTGCATTGGAGGCCCCCTCCCACAGGCCGCCACCCGACCCTTGCATGCAGAGTTCCCACCGGCTGCGAGCAGGTGTGGACGGCGCCGGCGAGACTCAGCATTTTAATTGTGGCCGCTTGGCCCATCCCGGGCCGAGAATCGGCGGACCGGCCGCGCGACCGGTGCCGCGCCAAACAGGCCAGCGCCAATGGCGCCGATTCTCCGCTCTGTAGAGAATCGTGTGCCGGCGTCGGGGCGGCGGTCTGGTCGCGGGGATTCTCTGGCCCAGTCTCGGGCTGAGAGAATCCCGCCCCACATATATGTGTAGAACTGGTTTCGAACAAAATTGGGGAGGAATTACTTCTTTTACAAGATCACTAGGGGTTGATTTTGCACACATGTTCTCCGAGGTCGCAAGTGGGTACAAAATCCCACGAGGGCTGGATAACTAAAATCTCACATCCCCGTCATGTTGGTGAGGTTTACAACTGTTTGTTATAAACGGAAACCAAGCGGAGGAACCTACCGGTGGTGCACAGGTAAGTATAGCCCCCTTGGAGAGAGAGACACAACCAGGCTCTACACTGGCAGTGTCAGGATGTGGTGTCACAGGGCAGTGTTAGGTAGGGGGGAGGTGGCTTCAGTTGGCCAGGTTCGTGTGGGGGGGTTGTTCTCGGTCTCCAAAGGGGAGATTCTTTTGATTTTGCTTTAAATCGGGGTGCACTCTACAAAGGTGGCCCCGATTTCTGGAGAGCTGACGTTGCCAGCTCAACTAGGCCCTTCCCCACTAGCGAGATGACATGAGACTTTAACTAAGTGCTGGAAAATATGGAGAGAAAAGACAGCTGTGCAGCTGGCAAGCTGCGCTCCTGTTTTCTCATCTGGTCCAGCACTTCAGAAAAAAAATATTTCACCTACTGCATATTTGGAGTTGTTTTCACTCTGCTCACCTGGACTTCTGTGATGTATGTACTGGAGGGAGACACGACAGGAGACTCTCAGCTCAAAAATCGCTTTCTAAAGCATAACCACCGCTCATAAAAAATTTTCGGGCAACGCTTGATCCCCAAGAGAATGCCCAGAAAAGAAAGGAACAAAAAAGAAATGGTCTGCACTGCATCTCAGATTCTGAGGCCTCGCAGGACTCAGCGGGACGGCCATGGTGGGCTCCACTTCTTCCCAGCCGACAACTAATGGCATCAGCCACATTGTGGCAGCTGAACTTATAAAACACCACCAGTGACCATAGTGATCGGATCTCCTCGTCAGAAAAATCCTGTCATCAGTGGAGGAGACAAATAAAAATCTAAGGGCTAAATTGAGTTACTTGGAAAACCGATTGCAGAGGCAGAATATCCAAATTGTGTGTTTGCTGGAGGGGATGGAGGGCAACACCTCCACAGAATATTTCAGTAATATGCTATCCAAAATGGTGGGTGAAGGTGTATTTGCGTTCCCTCCGGAGCTGGAGTGCTCATCGTTCAATGCAACCGAGACCTCGTGCTGGGGAACCCCCAGTGCCCAAGTTGCCGGGATGGCAGTGCCAACCTGGCATTTCCCCCACACTGCAGATCTGGGTCGGGGTGTTCTGCGGGGGTGCGGGGGGGGGGGGGGGGGGGGGGGACTGAGGGCCCTTATAGGTGAGTCGGGGCTTTGAGGGGGTTCAGGGGTGAGTCAGGAGATGGGGACGCCATTTAAAGATGGTGACCCAGAAAATCCCTACAGTGCAGATGGAGATCATTCAGCCCATCGAGTTTGCAGTGATCCTCTGAGTTAACTGGAGTACTAGTTGTTTTGTGGTTCAGGAGTTTTTACTTTGTTGGTTTGTATAAAATTTAGAGTATGAAGTTATTGTTGGCTTTTACATGTGTTGTACCTTTTCTTCTCTTTCTGCTATCATTGCATCATGAATTTTATAAGCATTAAAGTTTTTCTTTAAGTATATGGTTGTGTGGAGAGCTTTCCAGCTTAGGATGAGGTTAGCTGATGGGAGGTATAAGAGTGGGTGTGCTGCAGCTCTTAATCGCAAACACTTTCGAATAGGAGCTTAGAATATAGTTTTGGTAGGATTATGTTATGTAGAGATTTAGAGATAAGGGATTGTTGGGTATTACTACTAATCGGTGTGTTTGGTTTAGGAAGGGATACGGGGCGGGAGGGTGTTAAAATTAGTTATTTAATGTTGTCCACTACTCTATGTTTGTCTGGTCATTGGACCTGTCTTGGCTGTTGTCCTGGATGGATCTATTCACCTTGGCTTGTCAAGATTTCTTACTATTCTTCATAGGTATGGCTGACCCCAGTGTGGGGGATAATGGGAGATCTCCACTTCGCCTTGTAACCTGGAATGTTAGTGGTACAGTGAAGCGGGCAAGAATTTTTGTTCACCTTAAGGGTCTAAACTCGGGTATAGTATTTTTTACAGAAAACCCATCTGCTTGTGAATGACCAGATAAGGCTTCACAAAAGTTTGGTAGGACAAGTCTTTCATTAAAGCTTTAACGATAGGGCTAGATGCACGGCAATACTAATCCATAACAAACGTACAATTTTCCCCCGCTCGGATTATGGCTGACTCCAATGGCCGTTATCTTGTCTGTGATTCACTGGAAAACATTCCAGTTATTTGAGTATACATTTTGATTCCAATTGGGAAGACCCAAATTTTGTAAACTCATTGGTGAACCTGCTCCCTGACTTAGATTTGTACCGGATAATTCTAGGAGGTCACCTGAACTGTGTCTTGGACCCTAAATTCTGAAATGTATTGGATGACTGCAATATGGCAAAGTCCCTGGTCCTGATGCTTTTCCAACCAAATTTTATAAAAGGTTTTCAGAGCAGCTCACACCTCCATTATTGGACATGTTACATGTTTAATGGTTCGCTGTCTCGAGGATCACTACCCTGACCCTCACTCAGGCCTCAATTTCTTTGCTCCTTAAGGGTGATAGAGACCCGTAGAGTGTCGGTCTTACTGATCCATTTCACTTCTTAACACAAATGGTAGGGGGCGGCATGTGGCACAGTGGATAGCACTCGGACTGCAGCGCTGAGGACCCGGGTTCGAATCCCGGCCCTGGGTCTCTGTGTGGAATTTGCACATTCTCCCCATGTCTGCGTGGGTTTCAACCCCACAACCCAAAGATGTGCAGGGTAGGTGGATTGGCCACGCTAAATTGCCCCTTAATTGGGAAAAAAATAATTGGGTACTCTAAATTTATTTAAAAAAAACAAGTGGTAAACTGTCGGCTAAAGTCTTGGCATCCCAACTGAAGTGTCCCAGTTATAGGCTCTGAAGATCAGACAGACTTTATTGAAGGCCAACAGTTGTCAGCCAATGTCCGATCCTTCTCAAACATTGTCCTTTCTCCCTACACTGCTCTGGAACCTGAAGTCATAGTATCTTTGGATGCGGAAAAAGCATTTGACAGGGTGGAACGGAACTACCTCTTTGACATTTTGAGGAGATTTGGTTTTGACCCTAAATTCACCTTCTGGATTTGTCTGGTGTACAATGCCCCTATGGTGTCTTCAGAATACTTTCCATTAGGCAGGGCTGTACCCTTTCCCCGCTGCTCTTTGCATTAGCTTCTGAGCCCCTCTCGTTGAGGTCATCCGATAGATGGAAAGGTATCTGCCAGGATGGAGTGGAGCATCGGGTATCATTATACACAGACAATCTATTTCTGTCTATTAAAGACCTGGCCCCCTCAGTAAACAACACAATGAGGATACTCACAAAATTTGGTACCGCCTCGGGTTACAAATTAAATGAGAGTGAATGAAAGTGTGTTTCTGATGACCCCCCACTTTACAGAAAGGCTCAACTTAGTTCATTGCCGTTTCGGCTCTCGTCCTCTAATTTCCGATACCTGGGGATCTGCGTGGCCCATATCTGGGCATCACTTCACAAACTGAACTATTCAAGCCTATTGGTAATGTTAAAGTGGACTTGCAGAGGTGGAGTAAACATTCTTTATCTTTTGCAGGCAGGATCCAAACTATTAAGATGAATGTGCTTTCAAGATTTCTATCTTTATTTCAATGTACCCAAATTCTTTTGCCCAAATCATTTTTAATTACGGTTAACAAATTGATTTTGAGGCTTTTATCTGGGCGGTCAGGTGCCCCAGAGTCTGCAGCATTCTGCTTCAGAGAGACAGAGGATCAGGAGGCTTGGGCCTCCCGAATTTTCTGTTTTATTATTGGGCTGCCAACAAATAGAAAATCCGGCAGTGGCTCAGTGACCCTGACTTGATTTAGTGTATAATGGAGACTCAGTCGTGCCCCACCACCTCCTCGCGTCGCGCCATAATTATTGCACCGCTGCTCTATTCCCCTGCGGGTTTTTCCTCAAGTCCTGTGGTGATTTCTTCCCTCAGGATTGGAAACATTTTCAGCAGAATTTCAACCTTCAATCTTTGTCTTTATTGGCCCCGATTTGTGACAATCAGCTCTTTTTGCCCGTAGGCTTGGATCCATCATTCGGGACTTAATAATCTTTATTGCCACAAGTAGGCTTACATTAACACTGCAATGCATTTACTGTGAAAAGTCCCTAGTCGCCACACTCTGGCCGGCGCCGGTTCGGGTACACTGGGAATTCAGAATGTCCAAATTATCTAACTTCATGGGCAGGATTCTCCATTTTGCCGGCAGCCCTGGGGTGTTTCTGGATGGCATGGGGCTGCCCCACAATGGGAAACCCAGTTGGCCGGCTGCCATAACGGAGCATCCCGCCGGCGGGGTGAAGCAGAAAAGTAGCGGGGAGGGATGGAGTATCCCACCCCATGGCTGGGATTCTCCCCTGCCTGGCGGGGCGGGGGGTCCCGGTGTGTTGGAGTGGCGTGAACCACAACGGTGTCGGGCCGCCCCAAAGGTGCGGAATTCTCACATTGAGGGGCTAGGCCGGCGCCGGAGAGTTCCCACTCCGCCGGCTGGCGTGAACGGTCTTTGGCGCCACGCCAACCGGAGCCGAAAGGACTTCGCCGGCCGGCGTAAGTCCCGCATGCGCTGGAGCGTCAGCGGCTGCTGATGTCATACCGGCGCATGCACAGGGGAGGGGGGTCTCTTCCGCCTTTGCCATGGTGAAGACCATGGCGAAGGCGGAAGAAAAAGAGTGCCCCAACGGCACAGTCCAGCCCGCCGATCGGTGGTCCCCGATCATGGGCCAGGCCACCGTGGGGGCACCCCCGGGGTCTCCCCAGGACCCCGGCGCCCGCCCTCGCCGCCAATCCCGCCGGTAAGAGAGGTGGTTTAATCCACGCCGGCAGAAGAGTCTAGTCAGCGGTGGGACTTCGGCCCATCGCGGGCCAGAGAATCGCCGCGGGGGGCCCGCCGACCGGTGCGATTTCCATCCCCCGCCGAATCTCGGGGGTCGGAGAATTTGGGACACGGCGAGGGCGGGATTGACGCCGGCCCCGGGCGATTCTCCGACCCGGCGGGGGGTCGGAGAATCCCGCCCCATGTCTTTCAGGACTTGTGGGAGAAAACCGGAGCACCTGGAGGAAACCCAAGCAGACAAAGAGAGAACGTGCAGACTCCGCACAGACAGTGACCCAAGCCGGGAATCGAACTTGGAACCCTGCCACTGTGAAGCAACAGTACTAACCACTGTGCTACCGTGCCGCCCTTGGTAATAAATACCATACTGGATTTGGGGGGCAAAGGGTCTTTGTGCATTTCCGGGACTTGCCAGCCTTGAGAAGCTCACGAATAAATTTTGTTTCTGGCTCGAACCTTTTTCATTTTTTCAAATTCAAGATTTCTCACGTAAGTCTTTTTCTTCTTTCCCCCTGATCCCTCCCTCCTCTTTGTTGGAGAAGGTCCTTTCTTTGGTACAACAAGTCAGAGGATCTATTTCAAACATTTATAGCATTATTCTCTCTTTGGATTCTGCCCCTTTGGATGTAGTAAAGAAGAAATGGGTAAATGAGCTATGCTCTGTTCTTTCCGATGAGAATTGGAGGGAAGTCCTCTACAGGGTGAATTCCACTTTATCTTGCGCCAGAGTGAGTTTGATTCAGTTCAGAATATTGCATATAACACATTGGACGAAGGCAAAGATGAATGTGATCGCTGCTCACTTACACCAGCTAACCACATTTACGTAATTTGGTCTCATCATTTGGGGTCTCGGACTCACCGGCATCCCATTCGGGGGTGGGGATGTGGCCAGGCGTTCTCACCTTTGCCTCTTTGACAGCCAGGAGGTGAATATTGGTGCGTTGGAGACCTCCCACACCACTTAAAACATCCGCATGGTTGGAGGACATGATGACATTCCTACATCTGGAGAAAATTATTCAGGGCTCAGTGGGGAGGTTCTACCAGAGGTGACGGCCATTCATTTAATTTGTTAAAGAACTGGACATGATCGAGGGGTAAGGGGGTTAGGTTATAATGGGGATTGTTTGTTTGATATAGTTAAAACTGGATTGATGAATGTTAAAAAAGTTACTTAGTCAGATGCCAACCATTTTCAATATTACCTGGCAGGGCTTTGTGTCGATGCAAAGTCACTGAAGTCTCATACATTTATAAAAATTGGGGTCATATTATGTCAATGGGACGCCAGTGTAATTTTAAACAGGGCCTGAGTGAGGAAGCTGCTTAAAACTTTCCTTTGTGGAGCCAGGAGGAGCAGGAACATGGAACAAGGAATGTAGTGGCCTGTCTGTTTTGGCCTCTACTCACACCTACGCCCCTTCCCTGTGTAAGACCCTCCCTCCAAATCTCTTACCTGGAAGCCAAAGGCTTCCCAATCCTGGCCAACAGATCTGCAGCTCCTTCACGTCTAATTCAGATAAGATGTGGCGTTGAGGCATTAAGTGAGGCCAGGCGATCAAAAGCGCCATGGTTTCCTGCTGCTTCTGCCGGGCAGAAAATTAACTGTCAGTTTCCCGCCAGATTTTGCTTTCAGGTAAAATCTGCTCTGGGCTTGTAGCCTCATTCAAAATTTTAATCCTCTAAATATCATCCAGGAGATAGACTACCAAAATGAATCATAATAATGTTTCAAGACCAGGCTTTCTCTGCTGAATACATCTGGAATTACATTGGATAAAAGCAAATTACTGTGGATGCTGAAATCTCAAACGAAAGAGAAAATGCTGGAAAATCTCAGCAGGTCTGGCAGCATCTGTAGGGAGGGAAAGAGCTAACGTTTCAAGTCCAATGACTCTTTGTCAAAGCTCTAGTCGGGGTTAGTCCTGACGGAGTGAAGAGCAGAAAGTTCGGAAGGAGAGTTTGGAATGGATGAGGGGGGCAGAAAAATTAAGACGGCCAATGTCCCGTCGACAGTTCTTAATGAAAAGATTGAGGGCAGGTAATTGTCCCGGCCCGGGGGGGGGGGGGGGGGGGGGGGGGGGGGTCCACTTGGAGGCAGAATGTTGGAGGCACATGAAAGGATCAGTGGAAGGGCTGGGGGGGGGGGGGGGGGGGGGGGGAGGGGGGGGGGGGGGGGGATTCTTGCCCAAAGAAGTGGGCACGGAGATGAAGGCGACAAAAGAAGAGTTCAACATCATGTAGAGCCTGGAATTCATTGAGCTGGGGCCGTAAGGGTACAAAGCTGAGTGCCTCAGAGAGGGGAAGGTCGGAGGATATGGTGAACACGTGGCAGGACTGGGGTTGGGAGAAATGGGGTATGAGGGATTGGGGCTGGTGGAGGGCCTAGGATGGGCAGTGGAGTTGATACTGGGAGAAATGGGGTACAAGGGATTGGGACTGGTGGAGGGCCTAGGATGGGCAGTGGTGTTGCTAAGTTGTTGAAGCTTGCGTTCCTTAACATCTGCAAGAAACAGGAAAAGATTCTTGTTAAGGCGTCGAATGATGCGAAGGATGAAATGAAAATGGGGACAGGGACAGCTTTGAGAGAGAGTAAGCCGGTGCTGCTGGAGAGAGATGTCAAGTGTCTTCATGTGGCGGCGCATGGCACAGAGTGTGGCTTTCAGGATGCGGCGAGAGCAGCAGTTGGAAAATGTTGTATATCCTGGAGCTACCTGTAATCCTGGAGGTTACATGTAGGGTGGAATTTAAGTTGAAATCCCCGTGGGGTAAGTCGGAGACGAAGACGGTCACCGAGGAAGGAAATATGGCTGTGGAGGCAAAGAGTCATTGGACTCAAAACTCTTTTCTCTCCCTACAGCTGCTGTTTGTTTAAAATGCTACTGCTTGTTAAAAGGGATGCATTTTTTTTGGCAGGGATAGCAGAACAGTAATGAATGAGGCTACTTATGACCAGATGTTTGCACAGAAAAAGGTCCAGAAACAACTAGTTGGAGGCCGATAGCAGGAAGCCCTAAGAGAAACTAGTCAAACTTTATAGAGGAAGGTAGCAGAGGCAATGAAAGCAGTGCAGGAAAAAGTTTGGTGAGTTCATAAGAATGGCTAAGGTTGGCCAAGCGAGGTGAAGCCACTGTTTTCTATGCACATCTGTAAGAAAAATAGAAGCTTGACTCATCATGTTAATTTTCATGCTGTTCTGTCTGTCTCCAAACCCAGGTGCAGGAACTGTCTTATTTATGGGGAGTTTTGTAAACAAAAATACATAATTTAACTTGGACTTGAACTTATGTTGTATGTCACTTTGGTTAGTCAGGAAGAAGTGGTGTTTAAATGGGTGTCTGCCCGGCGAGTCTAATAACAGTGGTCTGCAGGCAGGTATATGGCTGGTTAAAAAGTACCCTTGCAAGTCACATTTTCTTTAACTCTGCATCTTCTCGATACCAATCAATATTAATGCCTAGATTGGGGATAGGGTTGGAGGCAGGAATAGCTCAGATGAACCAATACTTGATTAACTAGCTGTGTGCTGGTAGTTTGCACATCCATTTCTGCTCCCACTCTGACCGTCACCGGGGTCTAGGACATCACTATGTCGGCTCTGGTTTCTGTTCTTGTCGAACTGCAAAGTTGTGCAGAATGCAGAAGCTCTCCTGCAGTGGGTTAATCTTCAGAAAGCACGGAGACATACCCAGTTTATTGTGGACAGTCTCAGTCTCATCAAATTCAAGTCAGCCTTACATAAATCCAGAATCTTAGTAGTTGTTTCATGATTCTCCCTTTCAAACATTATGTTGAACTTGATCATATTATGATGGCTATTAGATTAGCCATTAACTATCTCATTACTCAAACTAAGCCACATTACTCATTGCTTAACTCATGTGGCATGCTTCTTTCTTCACTCTCAGACATATTGCTGTAGAAAGCTTTCGGGAATACATTCTAGAAATTGGATAATCTTCTCTTATTTGCTAGTCTGCTTAGCCCGTTATATATGAAAGTGAAAACCTCCCAATAAAGCCACGCTGCCTTAACTACTTGCTTGTCAAGTATCTGTATTTAATGCTTTCGGGGGTCTGGGTCGGGGATGGGAAGGTATCTGATATCTACAAGGTAATGCAGGAGGTGGAGGAGGCGTCAGTAGAGGAGCTAAAGGCTAAGTGGGAGGGGGAGCTGGGGGAGCAGATCGAGGATGGGACATGGGCGGATGCCCTGGAGAGGGTTAATTCTTCCTCCTCATGTGCGCGGCTTAGCCTCATCCAATTCAAGGTGCTGCACCGGGCCCATATGTCCGGGACTAGGATGAGTAGGTTCTTTGGGGGCGAAGACAGGTGTGTCAGGTGTTCGGGGAGTCCAGCGAACCATGCCCCTATGTTGTGGGCATGTCCGGCACTGGAGGAGTTCTGGAAGGGGGTGGCGAGGACGGTGTCGAGGGTGGTAGGATCCAGGGTCAAGCCAGGCTGGGGACTCGCAAATTTTGGGGTTGCGGTGGAGCCGGGAGTGCAGGAGGCGAGAGAGGCCGGTGTTTTGGCCTTTGCGTCCCTAGTAGCCCAGCGGAGGATCTTGCTACAGTGGAAGGATGAGAGACCCCCAAGCGTGGAGACCAGGATCAATGACATGGCGGGTTTTATTAAGCTGGAGAAGGTCAAATTCGCCCTGAGCGGATCGGTACAAGGGTTCTTTAGGCGGTGGCAGCCTTTCCTCGACTTTCTGGCTCAGCGATAGGGAACTAGGTCAGCAGCAGCAGCAACCCGGGTGGGAGGGGGGAACAAAAAGGGGGGGGGGGGGTGTTGACAGTGTTTATTTAATGTTAATTTATTTTCAAGTTCTCTTGTTGTTTACCGGGTTTGGGGGGGTGGGGGCTCGATATATGCGTTGCTACAGTCTTGGGGGTGTTATGCTTATTATGTTGTTTTATTGTTGTTTGTTACTGTTTGTTGTTATATATTTTGTAAAAAATTTTCATTAAAAATTTTTTTTTTTAAAAAGTATCTGTATTTATAAAATCTACCACTTCACAGCCAATGTCAGGAGGTCTGTGCATAACTGCCCACTACAGTCTTAAATTATTTTCTATTTCTTAATTCTACTTCTCCACTTCCTTCTCGTTATATCCTCTCTTATTGTTGAAGTGACTTCTTCCTTAGTCACGAAGGTTACTTCTCACCTTCTAACATTTCCTGTCATTTGCACTGGCAAGCTTGGCAGCAGGTTTGTGGAAGTTAAAATATCACCAAGGTCCGACTGACATCATCTGATGCTATCTCTTGCGTTTTTACAAAGGACCTCTCTTGCCTGCCTCCTAAAACACAAGAGTTAAAGGGAGGAATTTACCAGCTATTCACGCCCGCGGGATATTCCGGTCCTACCGACAGCGCACAGATTTCCCGGCGACGAGGGATGCAATCAACGGGAAATCCCATTGACAATGGCAGGACCAGAAACTCCCGCTGGCAGCCCGCCTCTGCAACCAAAAAACATGCGACGGGTTGCTCGGTAAATCAGCCTAAAATATCAACCACTGTGAGTGCAGCCTTGTGCCGGAGGCCAGGAACCCTTTTCATGACCCTCCCAAACAAATCAGACACAGGAGATTAAAATTGGCTCTTTCTATATTTAGCTTCATTAAAGGTGAAAAAAAAAGAGTAGCAAATAATGGATATGTGAAATTAAAAACCGGAAGACGGAGTAGAAACACATTGTGCCATCAACATCTCTGAAGGGAAAACAAAGGTGAATGTTTCAGCTGTGCACTCTTAATCAGACTTGGAAGCGAAAAAGAAAGTAAAGCTACTTTGATCTGAGAAACACATGGCTATTCAACACGACTAGTTTTGAATAAGGGGCCTAAACGGGGAAGGCGCATAGTCCCGTTTTTTAGAATGGGAAGCTCCGCTTGCCGGAACTCCCCATTGTAGCGAGAGATCGCTGAGGTCCCGAAAAGATGCCAGATTGGCACCTTCGTAGTGTCTCTGCCAGCTGATAGTGCCACATGGTCACCTTGGCAATGCCAGGCTGGCGCCCAGGTGGCACTGCTAGGGTGCTATGCTAGCATTGCCAGGGTACCCAGGTGGAATCAGCAGTGTCAGGGCACCACTTTGCCCAAAGGGCATGCAGCTGGGGGCCTCCGATCCCCTCGGAGACCCCCACAGTGACGTTCCATCTAGTCCCCGTTTGTGGGATGAGGGTGTGTGAGAAGTGGAGTGCCTATATGCAGCTCCTGTGTGCCAGGCTCTCCAGTAACGAATCTGACTGGCAAATCACACGCCAGCGTTGGTGAAATTGCAGTAGTTCCATGTGGCACCGGTGCTAGCCCATTCACGTGCCCTGAATTGCTCCAGGACTGGCACCGCACTCATGATTCAGTCCCAGCATCAGAGTAGAAGCCTTTTTTTGACACATCATTGGCATCAAAGGTTGGGGCATAAGCACTCACAACCGTATTCTGCTGGTTCTTGGCAATTATAGATGGAGGGTCATTAGAAGCTCGTTGGTGCCGACAGGGAGCTCTGAGAGTCAGTTGACAAGGTTGTTCTCGATGGTGAATCCAATTCTGGCCTGATCCTCGAGTTTTCCTTTCTAGAGGAAGGTGTACCCACCACCATCTTCCCTCAGCTGCCCTTCACCGGCTCTTCGAGTCTCTTGCAGAGCAGCGACGTCGATGTTGAAGTGCCTGAGTCCATGGGCAACAGGGCAGTTCTCCGTTCCATTGATTGTTTTGCTCATTATCCATGAGGGTTCATCTGTTCCAGGTTTCAAAATTGAGTTTAACTCTAATTTTATCACAGCAGGAAGATGAGCCTGCTGGATGCAGTTTTCCAGCCAGGTTGGAGTTGGAACAGACTATTTTTAGCCCTTTCCCTGTGCAGGGTAAACAGTGTAGATTCTGAAGAGGGGTGCTCATAATGAAGAAAGCTGCCAAAATACTCTCCTGTTCCAATTCCAATAGGGAGACGACTGAGGCAAACTCCACTGCCTACGTGCAGGTCCAATGCTCGGGACTTCTGGATCTCATTGGTCCTGTCCCCGTCACCTCTCGCCACAGGGCTTGTCTGTGTGTGGGAGGGGGTGCGCTGGTTTCATCTACAAAGACGCCTGGTGCAGGACATGTTTAACATGGGTATTCCATTGCATCAGCAGACACAAGGTCCATGACAAGGGGTAGGTCCAGTTCCAATCGCAAAGTAACCTTGATGATTAAGAAGCTCACTATCGTTGCTGCCTTCATTGCAGCCATTAATATCATACGAGTATCTACCTGATCCACCGTTGAGAGCTTGTTTTGGTCGTGCTTAATGTAGCACAAGTGGGCAAAAATATCAGAAAACTCTCCAGAATTGGATTAAAACTATGTGGAAATAAATCCATTCGTTTTTAAAAGTAAATTTAAAATACACAATTATTTTTTCCAATTAAGGGGCAATTTAGCATGGCCAATTCACCTACCCTGCACACCTTTTTGTGTTGTGGGGGTGAGACCCACGCAGACACGGGAAAAAGTGCAAACTCCTCACGGACAGTGATCCAGGGACGGGATCAAATTTGTGAGGCAGCAGTGCTAACCATTGCGCCACCGTGCCGCCCCCATAATTCCATTAGTTGTTGAATTACTAAGGTCAGAGATAAGGGACATCAAGAAATTGGAGTGATCAATCAATATTACAGAAACTTGCCTTTTCCAATGACTCTCTGCTCTCATTGAATAGATCCCATTAATTATTAAAGGCATTTCAAGCTTATGTCAGACAGTAGCCGTCACTGCAGAGATTGTGGTGTTAGATCATGATTTATTCTTCAATACAGAATAAGCATTGCAGTTCTCAAGACATTTAACTGAAAAGTGGAGGAGTCTGTCAAGGTAACTTCCTTGTATGAAAGATGCCAAAAAGGATGAGGATTTTTTTAAAAACGGTTTTGACAAGTGGGGGATGGGGTGGAGTAAATTAAGTACCTCCCACTCCACTCCACTCTCCCCAGCATTAATTAACACCCAGATGATTTTAACTTAATTTGCGTCCTGAAGGCCAGCTGCCCACCTGATACGGGAGTAAATAAGCAGCTAGCTTGCTGCTAGCAGATGAAAATTGGGTGGCCAGAGGACAACTTTCAGCAGAGTCTCATTTGTGGGAAGGTGGGGTGGATCAGCCAATGTCAAGATGTTTCTGATGTGACCATCAATTCACTCGAGACACAAGAGGAAGTAAACTGTGGCTTTAATAGACTTACAACTGAGCCTGCCTGCGACCAGAAGAACTGAGGGCAGACTCACAAGACCGCAGCACTTTATACTTCCGGTAGTGGGAGGGGCCTGGGCGGAGCCAAGGGTGGAGCCCTGTACAAGCTCCTCATCTCCCCCTGTGAGCAGAGCCGCGCAACGGCTCACAGACAGAGCCCACAGGGACACAATGATACATAGTGTGAATTAAGCATTATACATTCACCACAGTTTCTTGTCAGGCATGGAAGAGCATTTACTTCTATTGGCCCCACCAAGGTGGGTTTAAAACCTTTTGGGGGCCTCTACAGCTTTACTGAGCAGAGAGCCCTCAGTAGGCGTAATGTTCAGTCACTAATTAAAATGCTATTGAGATACTAATTGTATCATATATCCCCAATTTACATGTGGGAATGAGACTTCAGCTAGGGATCTGTTTAAATCTGTGGCAAGTGAGAATGCCATGAGACTTCCAGTGCAGCATGTAATGGGGCGGCTGCATGTGTGGAGCACCCGCCGGAGATCACGTGAACACCTCCCTCCACCCGACCAGCAATGAAACTGGCACCCAAAACCTTTTCATTCGATGGTTTAAATCCCCCACAGGAGGATGGTATACAATCGGCATTGAACTAGACAGCAAAAGAAGAGGGAAACAGCTTTGAAAGTCGAGCCCTCCTGTGCACCGGGGAAAAAGAAAATAGTGGAGGCAATTACAGTGTCAGGGGCCATCCCACTAACCGTGGAAATTTTGGCTGTAGAACTACAGAAACTGCAATGAGGTGTTGCAGGAGATCACGAGAAGGTGTTCAAGGCGGCGACCTCCTCGATCCGAGGGGCCCTGACTATGGTGGGTGAGGTGGTGAAGCAGCAGGGCATGGAGCTGCAGGAGATAGGTGTGTCTCTGGCTCTGGAAATGGCATTGGTGGTGGCCAACAATAAGAACTTGAGGGCTAAGGGGCAACCTTGAAAATCGCTCAGGAAGGCAAAATCGGAGGGTGGTCAGGTTGCTGGGGGCACTTGGAGTGCCCGAACCCGACAACGTTTATGGCGCTGGAAGATGGTGGAGGAGGAGGAAATAGTGTGCCCACCCCCACCCGAGCTGGCTCGAGTCCACAGGTTGTTGGGGCAGAGTCCTCATGCTGGGGGGGGGGGGGGGGGGGGGGCTACCTCATGCGTTTATTGTGCGATTCCACAGCTACCAGGATAAAGAGAGAATTTTATGGTGGGTGAAGGAGCGTCGGAGTAGCAGTTGGGAAGGCCATGAGGTGAGAATATATCAGGATGTTGGCACAGAGCTGGCCAGGAGATGTGCAGCTTTTAACAAGGCCAAGGCAGCATTGTACCACAATAAAGTACGGTTTGGCGTGGTTTACCCTGCGTGCCTTCAGTGACTGATGAGAATAAGGACCACTACTTCGAGGCTCCAGAGGAAGCTGAGGCGTTCATCCAAAGAAATGGACTGGGGTTGAAATAATTGTATTTTGTTTGGGTTGAGGAATGTTTGTTTCGAGGTGGACGGGGGTTGTTCAGGTTTTCTAGTTGTCTGTCTTATCAATGGTTGAAGAGCTGTAGATGTAGATGTTTGTAACTTTACATGCAGAATTGTTTCGTGGGGGTTGGGGGGAGGGGTGATGCTTACTGTTAATGTTGTTCTCTTTGTATCCTCTCGGTCGGATTTACAAAGTAACCATCCTGATAAGAGAAAGCTACTCTAAACCAAGATCTTTTGGGAATACAATTGGAAATCTGCTCCATACAATTATAGCGAGGAAGACAACTGCACAAAATGGCCACAACGTGGGATCACCACATTGAGATCAGTCAAGAAACAGCTAACTTTCTTTCTTGGGAGTTACACTATTTAATTGCAGTGTTCCTATATAGTGCTAACCTAGTGATAGGATTGTTGCTTTTCTCATTGTTGGCATTTTACTTTGATAATGTGCTGTCAGTGGCATGCACACAACTCGACAACCTAAATGGCCCAAACTGTGCCTTTAATAGATTTCGAACCCAATTTCCATTGAGAGCTGCAATTTGAAGCCGCACAGGATGTGACTCACCTACTTCATTGTCCTCTGATGAACAGGGAAAGCAGTGTCACAAAGTAACTTGTTCTTCCAGCACCCAATTCTCACAGCATGTAGACAGTTTATTTGAAACAGCTTCAGCAGTACAGGTGGACAAAAGAACAACTCAAGTAGATTACATTTCATATGAACTTCAATTTTAAAATATTAATATTGGGTCAGACAGGATTGTAACAAAACTTTAAAACGTAATTATGAAAGAAATCCATTTGAATTTAAGAAAACTCCGAAAAACTTTCTTGCGATTCATTGTAAATTGAAAAATTGTCTTTATCTGGATAAACCGATGAGCAGTAATCGTGAATCAAGAGTTTAACATTTCTCATTTCTGGACAGCATACAGAAGAGGCTGTTGTTACCAACGAGAATAATAAAGGGTATAATGACAGCCTATTAACTAATAAGGACAGCAACTCCGGGTTAGTTCACCATAGAAGGTGAATGAAATCTGGAACCTCCTGGCCTGTATGCTCCAGTGGAGTACTGAGGGAGTGTTGTACTGTCAGGTGTTGGGTGTTTCAGGTGGAACACCTAAACCAAGACCAAATCTAAACCAAGGCCAAATCTGCTCTCAAAAGTGGATGTAAAAAATACCACGGCACAATTTTGAAGAGCAGCAGAGGAGCGGGGGTTCAAGGTCAATACTTATAACCCTCACCTAACATCAATTAAACAGACACTCTGGTCATTATCATGGTGCTGTTTGTAAGCATTTGCTGTGTGCAAATTGGCTGTTGCATTTCTTACACTACAACAGTGGTAGTGTTTCAAAAGTACTTAATTGGCTGTAAAGCACTTTGGGACTTGCTGTGCCATGAATTTACCTAACCACAGCAGTAAAATAAAGTTAACAAAACATAATAGGATGCACGATGTCGAGCAACATGTAAAAAATTGCTGAGAGGCAGCAGTAGCCAGTATTCAAAAGGCTCCAATGAGACCTGCCTGTCCCAGTAACGAGTTTAGAAGGCCTTGTAGATAAGACTCAAATGTGAATGGCTTAGGAGGAGAAACAGCTTCTCGATTTTTAGGAAGATCAATGAGGTATACATATGTTAATGTATCGTCAAGGAAATTGATAGGGGCAGACAGCCAATTACACAGAAGGCATAATCAAAGAGGAACATAGGTATAATTGGTCAGATGACCAGAACCAAGTAGGCAGTTAACATCTAATAGGTTGAAGAAGTAGACAAGCTAATTTTCAGCTAGCAGCCTCAAAGTCAGTTTACATCAAACAAGCTTCTAAATCTCAGAGCCAAGGCAGTGCAGAAAACCTGTGTCACGGCAGTTTTAAATATCTTTGTTGGACCAAGAAAAGACATTTCCTCTACTTGAGTATCATACCTGTATTGTGTGATAATTATAAGCTATATTTAATTTGGATCTTGTTTAGGGAATAGGGGAAGTCTTACGGAGAGTAGTCCTGTTCGTGTATATATGTCTTTTCTTTACTTTAGTAAATAGTCTTTAATAATTGTTACATGACGACTGTGCTGTTTATTCTCACTGGGGTTTCACTTGTCTCCTCACACGATTACAAAAACAAAACTGTACACCCCCACAAACTAGTGTTCCAAGTTGTGATACCCTCGCAGATAACATCAGCGTGCTACATGACAGCAGAAGCAAAACGAGTTTTATAAATCCAAGATTTTCTTGGATGATGTTTTCTGTGCAAACCAAATGTTGAAGACAGAGGAGTTACAGGCTGAGCAACCACTTTTAAAACATTTATGGGGGAGGGGTGCAGGAATTGAAGGTGCAGGTGATGATCTAGTTACTGTAACTGTGTGAAACTACAGTCATAGAGCTTTGTGGCTATTTGCTGTGCACTAATTGGCTGTAGCATTTCCTACATTACAACAGTGGCTCTGTTTCAAAGTATTTAATTTACACAGAAAGAGGCTTTTTTAAAACCCAACAGGGGAAGGAAATGTACAAACAACCATAATAAGCAGAATTCAACCAGCCCGTAATGGCGGGTTGGGAGGGGGAGGAGCTGGTAAAATAATGGGGTGCCATTTTGGGATGGCTCTCTGAAGGAGTCCTGTTGTCAGACACTCTCCCAAAGGTGAGACCAGATGCAGAGTGGCTGCCTGCACCAAGTAAATGGCCATCTGATTCACAAAATCAGAGACCATATTAAGGGTGATTTAATGGAGCTACTGGCAGGACAAAATACTGCCATGTGGGGAGATCATCAGCTGAATGGAGGTGGCCTCCATGTGACAGTCCGGCGCAACCATTGAAGCCCCAAAGCCCAACTAGGTAAGGGAGGCAGTCTCCACGGCTCCAGCAATTTCCCCCTCCAATATTTGTTCTCCTGATTTTTTCTTTTTGTTTTACATACTGAGATACCCTCAATCACGACACAGGAGAGAAGATAGATGATTCAAAGGCTTTAATCATCTGAGAACTGTACAGCAGCCGAGAAGTGTGCTCATCACATGTTGCCTCAGTGAGCCTTATCTTATATACCATTTCCTGGGGGCGGAGCCAGAGGCGGAGTCCCCGAGGATTCCAAGCCCGGTCTTAAAGGGCCAATGCATTAAAGGCAAGGTACTATTATATCTGCTACTGATAACATTCATCACACATACCTATTAGACGTTCGAGGTCTCCTGCCTACCTCAGCAATGACCACCGCCACTGTAGGGGCTTCACAGCTGGCAGCCATTTGATTGGGCCGGCAGTATCAGGAACACAGTATTGTTTGGATGGCAAGCCAGCAGGGGGCCAATTAGAGGCCATCTGCGGTAAAACTGCAGAGCCGGACCTGCTGAAGGCAAGTCCAGGTACTTGGACCTGCCTTTCCTCCAGGTCCTGGGTCCTGAATGGTGTGGCCAATTCAGGCTGATATCTTGGCTAAAATGCACACCAAATAAATTTATTTTATTTAAATCTCTTAATAAGCCGAAACGAAATTCACATTTTGTAACTCTTTTCCTTCAGGAAATGATTAAGAGATTGATGTGCTCGGAACATAGCTTTCAAACAGAAAGAAGGTTTTAAGTTCATGAATCCCTTTTGAAAGTAACTTATAAATCATGTTTATCACAAAACAAAGGTTACTGTGAAACTGGGCGGGATTCTTTGGTCCGCCAGTTGCATGTTTCGAGGCCACGCGCTGTTCGTTGGTGGCGGGATTACATCTTCCTGCTGATTGCCAATGGGATTTCAATTTGTAACCATCTCACACCTGCCGCGGAACCCACTGGTAGGGGTGAGCTGCCAGTGGGAAAATTGAATCGCAATGATCAGAAAATTTACACCCACGATACCAACTGCAAGAAAAAATTAAAATTTTGTGATTAAAAATGTCTGACACCCAGAATAGCTTTTAAACAGCAGAGATAAAAATAAATGCCTGCAAGGTTGAAAATGAATTATAAAAGCTGGAAATGTAAAGGAGGTCAGTGAGCAGCAGAAAAAAAATAGGTTACTATTTCAGGTTGGATCATTATTCAGAGCTACTGTTGAAAGGCCCCATTCAAACATTTAAATTATCTTTCTATCTCTTTCAGATGAGGGGAGCATACTATGTATTTCCTCAGCTTTGTCTTTTTAAACTGCATTTTTCAGGACATCCATGGACATTGAGTATAATGTACTGTTTCTTTAAATACAATTTTTTTTTGCAAAGTCTATTCAGTCATGCCAATACATTCATAAATCTGCCAAGCTGGAGACTAAGGTGACAATCATGGTGGGGCGTTAATGGCAGCCAGCAGTGGCCTGTGATTTTAATGTAGAATTGGGAGAATCAATTCTTATCTCCCAATTGCGTATTTGGTTTCACAATTTTGAGAAACTTTGCTTTTTGGCTAGAGGTCTACACTGGTCCTTTTCAGGATCACCCATTAAGCTACATTATTAAGCTGCATTAAGGCAGCACAGTGACACAGCGGTTAGTGCTGCTTCCTCACAGGGCAAGGGACCCGTGTTAGATTTGACCGTAGGTGACCGTGAGGAATCTGCACATTCTCACCATCTCTGCATAGGTTTCCTCCAGGTGCTCCGATTTCCTCCCACAGTTCAAAGATGTGCAGGTTAGGTGGACTGGTCATGCTAAATTGCCCCTTAGTGTCCAAAGATGTGTAGGTTACGTTACGGGGAAAGGACAGGGGATTGCTCTTTCGGGGGTTCGATACAGACTCAATGGGACGAATGGCCTCCTTCTGCACTGTGGGGATTCTATGATTTCTGGTTTTCCTGAAAGTTCTCAGCTCGTTCTGGCAGCTAATTTTACACCGGAACATCAAATAACTTTCTATTAACATAAATTTTCAATAACAAATCTTGCATTTTTATTGCAATTTTAACGTGGGGAAACTTGGCAAGGTACTTGACAGAAGTACCAAAAATGGACAATGAGCCAAATATGATACAGTATTAGTAGTGGTAATTAAAGATTTGGTTTTCAGGAAGCTTTGAAAGGAGCAGAGAGAGTTTGAGTGTTTTGACCAGGTGAGAAGGGGTGAACTGGCTTCCCTCTATTCAATCTCCTTGGTTGGTCATAACAAAGTTTTAAGATACTTGTTTCACAGGGATAGGTCTTTTCTCCCTCAGAATGTATTTTACTATGTAAGATGTGAGCAATAAGGAGCCAGTCAAACAACGCTTTCTTAGGTGAAAGAAAGAGCGATTTCTTAACCACTCAACCCAAGAGAAAGAATAAACATGCAACATCATGCCTTTGGCCCACATGCAGGCATTAGCATACATATGCAGAAATGCACGTACATATCAGAAATAATGAGAGGTAGAGACAGGAAAGAAAAGTGTCCTTTGAGTATTCTTGAGGCGTAGATTTTAAATGTCGCAACCAACTTAGGTCATCTGGTTTCTTGGATGTGGTCAGATGTAGAAGATGTTGCAATTATTATGAGGTCTCGGTTAGTTGGTAGGTTTCTGGTAGAGTTAGCGTCTCGAACCACGTGGCGCGCTTATTCCAAATGGAGACAGAGAAACTCTCAGCTTGTTTCCTCTGCTGATGACCTCCTTGACGCGGCCAATGTCACTTGCAATCACTATGTCTAGTGGCAGGCAGACTTGCCTTGAAATACTTCACCCAGTGTGTATTTCCAAAAGGTTTTGGGTGTGTCAGTCAGTGGCAGCCATTGTTTCAATATCCACTACTTTGCATTTTTAATGTCTCTTCCGGAGACAGTTACGAATTTCAATGAGTGCCCCAAGGGTGAATTGTTGGTGTCTCACCTTCACACTGGAATGCGGCCGTGCATTTTTAAACAATTTGTTTTGTCAAATTGCAAAATTTCAAATCCGTTGAAACATTATGGGCAGGATTCTCTCCACCCGGGGCTGGGCTGGCGAATCCCAGCGACCGGCGCGAATCTCACCACGGCACCCCGACGCCGGCACGCGATTCTCCGCAGAGCGCCCCCGTCGATTCACGGCCCGTGATGGGCCGAGCGGCTATCGTTAAAAAAGCCAAGCCCCGCCGCTGCTGTCCACACCTGCTCTCAGCTGACGGGAACTCAACATGGAAGGGTCGGGGGTGTGGTCTGTGGGGGGGGGGTCCGACCCCGGGGGGGCCTCCGATGTGGCCTGGCCCACGATCGGGGCCCACCGATCGGCAGGCCGGCCTCTCTGGCTGGGGGCCTCCTTTCTTCCACGCCAGCCCTGTTGCCTTTGTAGGGTCCAGAATTGCTGACCCTGAGGCCCTGTTCACACCGTTGAGAAATGCAACAGTGTTTCCGATGGCGCCAACACTTAGCCTCAGGATCACAGAATCCCGCCCCATATTTTCAAAGATTAAGGGGGCATAATCTCGTAACAAGAGGACGATAAGTTAGGGAAGGAATTATAGCACTTAGAACATACCCGGGATGGGTACCCGGTGGAATTCTATGAGAAGGCTGGTGCTGCTGTTGGTGGAGATGTTTGAGGACATGGTGGCTAAAGGGGCACTCCCAGAGATGATGGGCAGGCATCTATTTCACTGTTGTTAAAAAAGGTGGAGTGTGGGCCAATATCCCGGTTAAATGTGGATTCCAAGATTCTTGCCAAGTGTTGGCACAGAGGTTGGAGGAGTGCCTTCTGCAGGTCTTAGGAGAGGATCAGACAAGGCTTGTAATGGATAGGCAGTTAAATGTGGTGCTTTGCCCATCAGGAGGGGGGGGGGGGGGGGGGGGAGCTGGAGGTGATGGTGGCATTGGATGTGGAGAAGGTGTTTGATCAAGTAGAGTGGAGTTATTTGTCTGAGGTGTTGGAGCGGTTTGGGATTGGGCCTAAGTTTGTGGCGCGAGTCAGTTTGTTATACAAGGAACCAAAGATGTGTGTTTGTACAAATGAGGTGAACTCTAGATATTTTCAGCTGCACCGGAGAACAAAACCGGGGTGGCCCATGTCCCCCCCTTTTGTTTGTGCTAGCGTTAGAGCCCTTGGCCAGTGCGCTGAGGAGCTCAGATAGGTGGAGGGGTGTAGTGAGGGGGTGGAACACAAGCTATCCCTGTATGCTGACAACCGTTTGTTATATATTTCTAACCCAGATCCCACAGTGCGGGATAGAATGGGGCTGCTCAGGCGATTTGGGGTTTTATCAGGTATAAATTGAATTTGGAGACAAGCAAGTGCTTTTTGGCTTCTCCTCCAGGGGCAAGAGCTGGCTTGGGGGGGATTGCCATATCATATGGCAACTAGTCACTCCAGGTACCTGGGGTTGCAGGTGGCTCGGGACATGGCCCACCTCTGTAAATTTAATTTTACAAGCCTGGTGGGTAGGGTTAAGGCAGATTTGTTGAGGTGGGACAGCCTCCCCCCTGTCATTGGCAGGCTAGGTGGAGGCGGTAAAGATGATTACCATGGTAGCAATGTGGGTGAGGATGGAGGCAGGCTCTTGTAATGGCGCTACTTCCATGTTCCCCAAGGAAATACTCGGATTGTCTGGTGGTGATGGCTATGCTGAAGATATGGAGGCAATTTTGGCTACGCTTTCAGTTAGGGGTGGGGTCAAAGCTGATGCCGGTCCGAGAGAATCATGTGTTTGAGCCGGCGAGCCTGGATGCTACGTTTCGGGAACAAGAGGAGCGGGGGGGGGGGGGTGATGGAAATTAAGGAGTTACTTTTGGAAGGGCGGTTTGCAAGTTTTAAGGAGAAGTCTGGGATTCTGCGGGGGGAGGCCTTTAGGTGCATGCAGGTGCCGACTTTGCATGGAAGGTTTACCTGACTTTTCCGGTGACACCAACCTCCTCGTTATTGGAGGGGGTGTTGACAGTGATGGGGTTGGAAGGGGGAAGGGTGATCTTGATGATTTTTAGGGAAGGCTTTGGAGGAGGATGTGGTGTCGCTGGAGGGGGTTAAGGCCAAGTGAGAGGAGGAGCTAGGGGTGGTATTGGAGGTGTGGTTGCGGTGTTGCAGAGGTGAATGTCTCAACCTCGTGTGCGAGGCTGGGGTTAATACAGTTAAAGATGGTGCACAGAGCGTATCTTATGAGGATGAGTCGGTTGTTTGAGAGGGTGGAGGACACTTGCGAGCGGTTTGGGAGACATCTGGCCAACCATGTATGTGTGTTCTGTTCTTGACTGAAGTTGGGAAAATTTTGGTGGTGGTTTTTCAGCACCATGTTGGTGATCTTGCACTTGGATTTGAAGCCCAGTCCCGTGGGGCCATATTTGGGATGTCAGACTTGCCAGACATGCAGGCAGGAGCGGGGGCATACGTTTGAGCCTTTGCGTAGCTGATCGCTTGCAGTTTACCTTGAGCAGGGGTGTGTGATTAAGGGGTTCCACAAGAGATGGGGTCTTTTTATTCTTCATTTTAAAGAATTGGTTACCGTCAGCTGCTGGGGGGGGGGACTATTCTTTGAGTTTTTTGAGTGTTGGCTGGTAGAGTGCAGGGAGTGGTTTGTTGTTCTTGTTCTTTTGCATTGCTTTGTTTTATTCACAAAATGTTAACCAGAGTTTACAATGATTTAGATTTCATGGAGGGTGGAAGGTAAGAGATTGGCTAAGAAAGCATTGGAATATAGTCAAGCAGGACCTGCATTTCAGCAGCAGATATTTTGGATGTGGCTACTGACAATCACATAGAACCCTGTGGTTGCAAACAAAGTGGTTCGTTCTGAGACATGACCAGGGGAAATGGAGAGAGATTAACGTAGTGGTGAAGCAAGGGAGTTTGTGCTGGAGCCTGAAGATAATGGTTTTCACTTCTCGATGTTTTACTGAAGGAAATTGTGGTTCACACTGAAATTAGTGTCTGACAAGCAGATTGACAACACAGAGGCAGTGGAGGGTCAACAGCATTTATAAATCCAACTTTGTTCTCACTTCAATTCTAAACTGATTAAACAAACTCCATGTAATGCGAATTCTGCGTAATAAACTGTTGCATGATGTAGTGCTGGAGGAAGCTAGGAACACTTTCACACAAGTAGCTAATCAAGTACTGTAGCTGAATGGTTCCTTGCAGTTTCCATAGCAACTAGATGTGTGAGCAGTCAAGCAAATTACATTATAATATGCAGAGACCACTGGTTCCCAGTAGTATTGCCTCAAGCTGATGAAAAAAGGGAGACCAATTGGTTTCTTAACAGCTTGTGTGAACTATGGTTCAGCCATTAGTCACAAGATGCCACACTGAGGTTATACTTCTATAAAATGGACACATTGAGCAGGATGCACCAACCACCCCACTGCGTGTTTTTCGGTGGCCGAGGTGGCCCACCAGCAGGATCTACCAACCCTGCCATTGTCAATAGGATTTCCTGGTGACAGCACCCCTCTTGCTGGGAAACCCGTGCGCCGGCATGGGACCGGAATTTCCCACCGGCATGAACAGCCGGTCAAACCCACCCATTGACTTCCCACAAGTATGGTCAGGGTGGGATGTTAATTGTTTCTTTGTTCCTATATTTTTAGCACAACTCATTCTGGTATCACTGCCAGGAAAGTGAATTGCTCTGGTGGCCGAATCCTCTACATTTGCCAATTTGCATCTCACATTGAGGATGGAAACAGAACAGGCAGTGCTACAAAATGGCAAGATGGAAATGAAGAAACAGGATAACTGATTCAGCAACAAAGTGTTGCAATGTTTTACTGATTGCCTTAGAAAGGACATAGAGGAGGTTTACAAGTATATCACCAGAGATGAGGGACTTCAGTCATGAGGAGAGGTTGGAAAAGTGAGGACTTTTCTCCTTCAAATAGAGAAGTTTAAGGTGTGACTCACAGCGCCAGAGACCCAAATTCAATTCCGCCCTTGGGTGACTGCCTGGTTGGTGTTTATATGTTCGCCCACTGTCTGTGTGGGTTTCCTTCCGCAGTCCAAAGGTGTACAGGTTAGATGGATTGCCCATGCTAAAATTGTCCCCTGATGTGCAGGTTAGGTGGGTTACAAGGACAGGGCAGGAAAGTAGTGGGCCTAGGAAGGGTAATCTTTCAAAGGATCGGTGCAGACCCGATGGGCTGAATAGCCTCCTTCTGCACTGCAGAAATCCTATGTGATCTCATAGAGATTTTTGAGATGATGATACGTTTTGATAGAGTAGATGGAAAAAAAAACAATTTCCTCCGGCAAGTGGGTTAATACTGAGAGGTCATGGGCACTTATATAGTGCTCCTGATGACCACAACCGCCACAAAGTGCTTTACAACTACTCAAGTATAATCAGCGCTGTAATGTAGGAAATATGGGGCGGCATTCTCCCCTACCCGGCGTGACGGAGGGTCCCGAAGTAGGGGAGTGGCGCCAACCACTCAGGGGTCGGGCCTCCCCAAAGGTGGGGAATTCTCCCCACCTTTGGGGACCAGCCCCGCGCTGGAGCGGTTGGCACCAGAAGACCGGCGCAAAAAAGCGGCGCCCCCGGCAGCGGGGCTGGCCGAAAGGCTTTCGCCGGTCCACGCATGCGCCGGCAGTGACGTCAGCGGCAGCTGGCCGCTGACATCACTGCCGGTGCATGCGCGATGTGGGGTTCTCTTCCGCTTCCGCCATGGCGGAGGCTGTGGCGGCCGCGGAGGAAAATAGTGCAGCCAGGGCACTGGCCCGGAGTCTGAGCGGGGGGCCCCGATCGTGGGCCAGGCCACCGTGGGGGCACCCCCCGGGGTTCGATCGCCCCCCGCCACCCAGGACCCCGGGGGCCTGCTCGCGCCGCTGATCCCGCCGTTCCAGAGGTGGTTCAAACCTTGGCGGCGGGAGAGGCCTCCCAGCGGCGGGACTTCGGCCCAATCGGGCCGGAGAATCACCGCAGGGGCCTCTCCGATCGGAGTGGCGAGATTCCGCCGCAGCCACTTCCCGGGTGGCGGAGAATCTCTGCCACGGCGGAGGCGGGATTTTAGGCGGCCCCAGGCGATTCTCCGACCCTGCTGGGGGTCAGAGAATTTCGCCCATGGTAGCTAATTTGCACACAGCAAACTTCCTCAAATAGCAATGTAATGACCAGGAAATCTGTTTTTGTGATGTTGATACAAGAATAAATATTTGCCAGGACACCTGGAATAACTCACCTTTTATACAGGGTATAGAAACATAAGATTTAGGGACAGGAGTAGGCCATTAGGCCCTTCAAACCTGCTCCGTCAATCAATAAGATCTGGTTGTGGTTTCAACTCCTCCTTCCTGTCTGCCCCTCATAATCCTCGACTCCCTTGTCTATCAAAAGTCTATTTAAATTAGCCTCGAGTTAATGCAATAATCAGACTTCACTGCTTTCTGGACAAGACTATCCTACAAACTAATGACCCTTTGAGAGAAAAATATTCTCTTTATCTCAGTATTAGAAGGGAGACAGACCTCTTATACTTAAACTGTGAACCCTAGTTCTAGTCTCCCTCATAAGAGGAACACCCCCACACGGTATCCACCCTATCAAGTCCCCTCAGCACCTTATATGTTTCAATAAGACCATTTCTCACTTCTCAACTCGAATGGATCTGGGCCAACCTTTTTAACCTCTCTTCATATGAAAAGCCCATCACCTCAGGAATGAGTTGAGTGAACCTACCCTGAGCTGCTTCTAACACAATTATTTCCCTCTTCGAAATAAGGATCTTTTACATCCACTCAAGCAGATAAAGAGGATCATGATTTAATATTTCATCCAAAAGATGGAACCTCTGACAGTGCAGCTATCTATCTCTCGGCACTAAACTGGAGTTTCAGCATTATTTTTTGTCAGCCCTGAAATGAGACTTGAATGCAGAACCTTGTGATACAGAGCAAGAGTGGTACCAACTCAGCCATGGCTGACACACAAGGTTCAGAATCATTGCTGAAACATCCAGAGGCAAAATTAGTATTTTAAATTCCAAATCACCAAGACCTGGAATACTCTACCTGAAAAAACGGTCAAAAGTGATCCCATAGGGGCAGCACGGTGGCCAAGTGGTTAGCACAACCGCCTCACGGCGCTGAGGTCCCAGGTTCGATCCCGGCTCTGGGTCACTGTCTGTGTGGAGTTTGCACATTCTCCCCGTGTCTGCGTGGGTTTCGCCCCCACAACCCAAAAATGTGCCGAGTAGGTGGATTGGCCACACTAAATTGCCCCTTAATTGGAAAAAATAATTGGGTAATCTAAATTTAAAAAAAGAAAAAAGAAAAAAAAAGTGATCCCATAAATAATTTTAAAAGGGAGTTGGAAGGTACTTGAGAATGAGGAACTTACAGAATTAGAGACAAAAGGTGAGGTTGTAGCATTCTTTTTTAAAAAACGGCATCAGTACGATGAGCCAAATGCTTTCCGTAGGTTTCCATTAATCTAATGTTGATGAGTTTCAACCATAGTCCAGCAGAGATAGTGGCTAGTTTCAATACTGCATTTCACTAAATCATCACATTGTACTGTGTTCTGACGTTCTGAATCTCTCCCTGTTCGTTTCCCACGCAAGGTGCATGCAAATCAACAGTAGGGAAAGAAACAAGGGAGATCAATTTTCATCTGCTTATTCAATTGACAGCGTAGCAGCAGGTCAAGGTTTCTGAGTGAAAATCAACATAAAGACAGGGCAATTAATGCTGTGCGGCACATCATAAAGAAACATGGACTCAGTGCAGGTGGCTGTTTTAAGCGGCCGACAGAAGCTTCCGTCTTGTGCCTGAAATGTGGCAATCAACATGGCCCACGACAATGTCCGGACTTTTGAAATGTCTGTTCCAGGTGCGGCCATGTTGGCCATTTTGCAAAAGTGTTTTTCGCGTCCTACAGTGGACCACGTCAGATCAGTCGATGCAGTTGATGAGATGTCTCCAGATGAACAGTTCTTCATCAATCTCATTGCAAACAAGGACCAGAAGAATCCGACCCAGAAAGATGAAGACACAATCTCACAAAATAACAATGTTAGTAAGAACAAACCGGAGGGCATCAAAACCAGATGGGAAACAATGGTGATCATGAATGACTCATTAGTACGCTGCAACCTTGACATTGGAACAAGGGCCAACCTCCTCAGTCGGTCTGCTTGGTACAAGCCGAACACGAGGCCGAAAGCCACTGATCGACTGGGACTGCCCATACACCAAGGTAAGAAAAAGATGAGACGTTAGGCGAATGTGAGCTGGAGCTAGCCGTTCATGACACAACGTACATGTTGTCGTTTCATATTGTAGGCATGAAAATCAAGTCCATCATAGGAGCGGATGCATGTGAATCCCTGAACCTAGTTGAGTGGCTGTACATTCCAGAAGACGAGTGGCCAGCCAAATACTACAAGATACGATAGTGCAGTCATTCGATGAGGATTCAGCAGAAATCCATGCGGAGGCCGACAAATCAGACAAAGAGCGGGTGAGCAAAAGAGCATTCCAGGCTTCTGATTAACAGTCTTCAAAAAGGTGTATGTACTCAGTGGCATGATGCAGGAGCATGATGAGCCCGTATTAAATCATCTACAAGATGTGAATGTTAAATGTTCAGAGTGTGAAAAGCCGAGGAGCTTCAACCTGAAGTTTAAGTTCGAGCCTAATGGGTATTATACAAATGAGGTACTTAAGAAAGTATACCAGCTGCAATCGAGGCCTGACAAGCTTGAATCTTCATTCCTTGATGAATTGGAAATTATAGGGTGCACAGGATGCCCAATCAATTGGAAGAAAAATAAGTCACGTTGGAAACAATTGAAACAAAGCTGAAGCACAAGGGTAGAAGCAGTCTCAAAACAGTTATGAAAACTGTACCAAATAACTAATTCTTAATTTCTTCAGTCCTCCAGAAGTTCCACAGCACAGAATGCTCAATGAAAGTCTGGCAGCAACACTCAATGGCGATTTTGAAATTGGCTGCCTCCTGCACGAACACATGATTCCGTGTGCAATGTTGTATTTTACCGGAGAAATTATTGCAGAAGATACTGACTCCGATGATGACTACTACGAAGATACATATGATGATGATGAGAAAAGTAAAGACGTGGGAGGTGAACCTGTTGAAGACGAATATGAAATGTTCATAAATCTATTTCGCAGGAGTCTGGGCGAGCTTGATGAAGGGGCCCGAGAAGCGCTGCTTTGGTGGTTTGGCGGGAATGAGGAGATGGTCACAAGGGACGCCCAGACCGCACAGGACACCGAGAAGTGTGAGGTGGTGCACTCCAAAATGAAAAGCGAGATTGCAGTGGCCGACACCTTAGAGGAACAGCTCTCGACTAAGCTGGTAACAGAAGACATCGTACCAATGTTGGAGGAACTTGCTCCAGAGGCACATGGTGAATCGTCTCAGGCCTCTGAAATGGTTCCCGTAATCGACACCCTGCTGCTCGAGGTTACTCCACCGGAAGAAGAGTTAGAGGATGAATATCGCTATGTAGCTCGTCAGACCACACACACATGTATGCTGGAGCAAGACTAGGATGATCCATCGCCTGGATCATCAGGGCCAGAGAGCATTTGTATTCTCATTCCCAGTGATGAGGGACCATTAATCGTTGTTCCAACAAACATGGTGTGACTTCCACCCAGGCATCAGAGAGCGAGGCTCTGCAACTTCCAGATGAGGGCGCAGAATTGGGCGTGGCTACACAATTCCTTGGAGACACGCCGGTGCCACAGGTCCCAACTGAGGATCCGCACACTTCTATGCACAGGGTGCAGAGCAGCACTAAAACAGGGGTTGCCAAACCCAAATATAAGAAAACAATTCACCAGATGATTGTTAAAACAAAAAAGAGGAAGAGAAGGAGAGTAGGAGAGCTAGTGCATCCCACTGACAAAAACAAAAGAGAAGATGTTGATGTGATTGACAAGCCAGAGACAGAAGAGACAAAGAACATACAACGAAGCAGCAAACAGCATTGTGGGAAGAAACGAAAAAGAAGCTGGCGATGCACGTGTGGCCATTAAGGAGGCTGCCTTCAAAAGGCGCAGTGTTCAAAAGATACGAAGCAAGAGACTGGTACACAAACCAGTCTTTGAAAAGGCTGGCGACAGCCCAAGTGATCACAGGGGCAATCCAATGAGGGAGGCACAAAGAACTGTGCGACAGGGACAAAAACTGACCAGGCATATCATGTCTATGGACATCCTAGTTAAATCTGTTTATTGTTTATGCATATCACAAATGTATAAAGAAAAGATAGCAATCATGTTTGTACACAAACATAAATATCTCCTGAGGAAGGAGGATGTGGTGATATGCCTGTCAATAATATTACATGTACTCAGCATTGTGACCTCTCAGCAGCAGGTGGCCATGTACTCAGCACTGTGACCTCCCACGAGCAGGTGACATCCGGCTACCAGGGGAAGGTTGTAAGGCGTACATGAGGACAGTCGCACATAAGGGTAGTTCCAGGTGGGTCTAATGTAACTCTATGAAAACTTGGTCTGTATCTGATCGTTACCTTACCACATGTACATTAATAAATCGTAGTTCTGGCTAAGTCACCAGTTCTGTAGAATCATTGCAAGACAAGATCACGGAACACAACAAACATGTTTCCAGGGACACAAAACACATGTAGTGAAGGGTTTATTTTCCCTGTTTCTGCAGGTCTCAAGTAGGAACGTTTATTGGGACCTCTGGCAGCAGGTGGCAATGGTGGGGGGAGAGGGCTGGACAGGGAGACGTGTTGGTCCCACAGGTACCTCCGAACAGGGAGCAGTGCTTTGGAAGGCGGGGGGGGGGGGGGGGGGGGGGTAGAGCCAGATGCCCTGATACGAGGGAGAGAGCAGCAGCAAAGAGTAAGGGCAGATGTGCAGGCTTTAAGATGCGGCAAGGCACGAGTCAAGGCCATGGTTAGGACAGCCTGAATTCCCTCTGATGATAGCTGTAGAGAACTGTCAGGTGGAAGCAAAGAGGGCATATAGCTTGTGGGGACCTTGACTGTCTGCCTGGGCAACACCCGAGTTCAAGAAGCCCCAAGCGGAGGAAGAGCCCCTTAATGTCTGGGAACAAGGTAACTTGGTTCATGTGGTCATGGAAAATTAGCAGTAAGAGTTCCTCAAGATTAACTCTGCTGCACATTTGATTAGAGATCAGGGGTTAAGCTCGCATCAGTCTTCTTGTGAATCTCAAATATTGGGGGCGGAATTCTCCGCTGGAATCGTGGAGGCCATCGTGAACTCGGCCGAGATTCACGACGGCCTCGGGGACCGCTCCCCGCACCTAATTCACCCCCACCCGCTAGGAGCGGGCCCCCGTCGTTCCCGGCCACCGGAAATGACGCCCGAACGGCGCTTCACAGATGTCATCAGCGCATGCGCAGGAACCCGCGCATGCGTGGATGACATCAGCACGCAGACGACGCGAACCCGCGGTGCCGTCTTTCTCCACCGCCGCCCGGCAAGACGTGGCGGCTTAATCTTGCCGGGCAGCGGAGGGGAAAGAGTGCGTCCGTTTTGGACACAGGCCCGATGATCGGCGGGCCTGTCCCTTCCAGAGCACAGTCGCGGTGCTCCCGTCCCAATCGGGCCCCTGGATGCCCCAAACGGGCATCCGGCGCCCGTTTCACAAATGCAGCGACCAGGTGTGGTTGCTGCCGTGGTGAAACGGGCGTGAAAGGCCGGCCGCTCAGCCCATCGGGCTCGGAGAATCGCCATTCGCCGTGAAAAACGGCGAGCAGCGATTTTTCCGAGGTGGGGGGGGGAGAATCGCGGGGGCGCCGGGGGGGCGTAAAAAATGTCGGGAGGCCCTCGCACGATTCTCCCACGCCACGTGGGGAGCGGAGAATTCCGCCCTGGTTGTCTGCTGTACATAGCTTGTTTCTCAGAGGTCAGCTTTTCCATTAATGTTTATAAGGATCGAATGCCAGTGCAATGAAGTTTATAACATTTGTGCAGTCAGTGTGCTTGAATCACATGCAACAGAAGAATTTGAAAACAAGGATGAGAACTTTAGGTTGAAGCATTGTTTATCCAGGATCCAATGTGTCTGTGGTGATGGGTACATAGAATTCAGTCGGAGGAGGAATACAAATAGCAGAGTTTTGGATAGCCAAAACGTTATGTAGGTTGAAAGCTGGAAGGTTAGATAAGAATGTGTAATTGGTAGGGCAACACGCTGATGCAGTGGTTAGCACTGCTGAGCACGGCGCCGAAAACCTGGGTTCGATCCGACCCGGGTCACTGTCCGTGTGGAGTTTGCACATTCTCCCCGTGTTTGCCTGGGTCTTATCCCCACAACCCAAAGATGTGCAGGGTATGTGGATTGGCCACGCTAAATTGCCCCTTAATTGTAAAAAAAAAATTGGGTACTCTTTTTTTTTTTAAATTACACGTCTAATTGGAATAGTTTAGAGAGAAGGAAGACATGGATGAGGGTTTTGGCATGAAGCTGAGGCAACGGTGGAACTGAGCAAGGATACAGAGGTGGAAAGAGGTTGTGTTAATGTTGGCATAGAGATACAGCCAAAAACCCATCTCCATGTGAAATATGACACCAAGGGGGCAAACAGTCTGCTTCAGCTTCAGGCAGTTGCTGGAGAGTGGAGAGGCAGTTACTAGAGAGTGGCGAGGCAGTTGCTAGAGAGTGGAGAGGCAGTTGCTAGAGAGTGGAGAGGCAGTTGCTAGAGAGTGGAGAGGCAGTTGCTAGAGAGTGGAGAGGCAGTTGCTAGAGAGTGGAGAGGCAGTTGCTAGAGAGTGGAGAGGCAGTTACTAGAGAGTGGAGAGGCAGTTACTAGAGAGTGGAGAGGCAGTTGCTAGAGAGTGGAGAGGCAGTTGCTAGAGAGTGGAGAGGCAGTTGCTGGAGAGTGGAGAGGCAGTTACTAGAGAGTGGAGAGGCAGTTACTAGAGAGTGGAAAGGCAGTTACTAGAGAGTGGAGAGGCAGTTACTAGAGAGTGGAGAGGCAGTTGCTGGAGAGTGGAGAGGCAGTTACTAGAGAGTGGAGAGGCAGTTGCTAGAGAGTGGAGAGGCAGTTGCTAGAGAGTGGAGAGGCAGTTGCTAGAGAATGGAGAGGCAGTTGCTAGAGAGTGGAGAGGCAGGTGCTAGAGAGTGGAGAGGCAGTTGCTAGAGAGTGGAATGGAGTCAGTGGGCAGCGAATAGATTTTGTGTCAAAAACTGAAGTTAATGGCTTTGAACTTCTCAACAATTCACAGAATCACAGAATTGTTATAGTGCAGATGAGGACATTCAGCCCATCGTGTCGCCACTGGCTCTCCGAAGGAACTTTTCACCTAGTGCCATTCTCCCCATAACCCTACACATTTGTTTTTACAATAAAACGTTCTCCCCGTGTCTGTGTGGGTTTCCTCCGGGTGCTCCAGTTTCTTCCCACAAATCCCGAAAGAGAGGCTTGTTAGGTGAATTGGATATTCTGAATTCTTCCTTTCTGTACAGGAACAGGCGCCGGAGTGTGGCGACTAGGGGATTTTCACAGTAACTTCTTTGCAGTGTTAATGTAAGCCTACTTGTGGCACTAATAATGATTATTATTAAATAATCATCTAATTCCTTCTTGAATGCCTCAAGTCAACCTGCCTCCAACACAGTTTCAGCATTCCCAACCCTGACCACATTTTTTGATATTGCTTTTGCTTCTTTTGCCAATTACCTTAAATCTGTGACCCCTGGTTCTAAATCCATCCACCAATGGGAACAGTTTCCCCCTATCTACTACTCCAGGCCCCTCATGATTTTGAATAACTTTGATCAAAGTTCCTCCGTTCCTTTCACCAAGGAAAAGAGTCCCAACTTCTCCAATCTATCATCATGATTGAATTTTCTCATCCTGAAAACACTCATATTTTCTTCACTCTCTCCAATGCTTTCATCCTATCCAAATCCCTCTGCAGACTTCCAGTATCCTCTGCACTTTTCGCTTTATCACTCATCTTAGTGTCATCTGCAAACTTGGACACATTGCCCTTGGTCCCCAACTCCAAATCATCTATGTAAATTGTGAACAATTGTGGGCCCAACACGGATCCCTGAGGGACACCACTAGCTACTGATCGCCAACCAGAGAAACAACCATTAATCCCCACACTTCGCTTTCTATTAATTAACCAATCCTCTATCCATGCTACTACTTTACCCTTAATGCCATGCATCTTTATCTTATGCAGCAACCTTTTGTGTGGCGCCTTGTCAAAGGCTTTCTGGAAATCCAGATATAGCACATCCATTGGCTCCCCGTTATCTACTGCACTGGTAATGTCCTCAACAAATTCCACTAAATTAGTTAAGCACGACCTGCCCGTTATGAACCCATGCTGCGTCTGCCCAATGGGACAATTTCTATCCAGATGCCTCGCTATTTCTTCCTTGATGATAGATTCCAGCATCTTCCCTACTATCGAAGTTAAGCTCACTGGCCTATAATTTCCTGCTCTCTGCCTACCTCCTTTTTTAAACAGTGGTGTCACGTTTGCTAATTTCCAATCCACCGGGACCACCCCAGAGTCTAGTGAATTTTGGTAAATCATCACTAGTGCATCTGCAATTTCCCTAGCCATCTCTTTTAGCACTCTGGGATGCATTCCATCAGGGCCAGGAGACTTGTCTACCTTTAGTCCCATTAGCTTGCCCATCACTACCTCCTTAGTGATAACAATCCTTTCAAGGTCCTCACCTGTCATAGCCTCATTTCTATCAGTCACTGGCATGTTATTTGTGTCTTCCATTGTGAAGACCGACCCAAAAAACCTGTTCAGTTCCTCAGCCATTTCCTCATCTCCCATTATTAAACCTCCCTTCTCATCCTCTAAAGGACCAATATTTACCTTAGCCACTCTTTTTTGTTTTATATATTTGTAAAACCTTTTACTGTCTATTTTCATATTCTGAGCAAGTTTACTCTCATACTCTATCTTACTCTTCTTTATAGCTTTTTAGTAGCTTTCTGTTGCCCCCTAAAGATTTCCCAGTCCTCTAGTCTCCCACCAATCGTTGCCACTTTGTATGCTTTTTCCTTCAATTTGATACTCTCCCTTATTTCCTTAGATATCCACGGTCAATTTTCCCTCTTTCTACCGTCCTTCCTTTTTGTTGGTATAAACCTTTGCTGAGCACTGTGAAAAATCGCTTGGAAGGTTCTCCACTGTTCCTCAACTGTTCCACCATAAAGCCTTTGCTCCCAGTCTACCTTAGCTAGTTCTTCTCTCATCCCATTGTAATCTCCTTTGTTTAAACACAAAACACTAGTATTTGATTTTACTTTCTCATCCTCCATCTGTATTTTAAATTCCACCATATTGTGATCGCTCCTTCCGAGAGGATCCCTAACTATGAGATCATGAATCAATCCTGTCTCATTACACAGGACAAGATCTGGGACCGCATGTTCCCTCGTATGTTCCATTACATACTGTTCTAGGAAACTATCGTGGATACATTCTATAAACTCCTCCTCAAGGTTGCCTTGACCGACCTGGTTAAACCAATCGACATGTAGATTAAAGTCCCCCATGATAACTGCTGTACCATTTCTACATGCATTAGTTATTTCTTTGTTTATTGCCTGCCCCACCATAACATTACTATTTGGTGGCCGATAGACTACTCCTATCAGTGACTTTTGCGCCTTACTATTCCTGATTTCCACCCAAATGGATTCAACCTTATCCTCCATAGCACCGATGTCATCCCTTACTATTGCCTGGATGTCATCCTTAAATAACAGAGCAACACCACCTCCCTTACCATCCACTCTGTCCTTCCGAATAGTTTGATACCCTCGGATATTTAACTCCCAGTCGTGACCATCCTTTAACCATCCTTACCTGCTGCCATTGCCCTTCTAGATGGTAGTGGTTGTGGATTTGGAAGGTACTGCCTAAGGAGCCTTGTGAGTTGGTACTCACAGCTGCAAGTGTGCGTTGGTGGTGGAGCAAGCGAATGTTTTTGGAAGGGTTGTCAATCAAGTGGGCTGCTCTGTCCTCTATGATGTCAAGCTTCATGATTGCTGTTGGAGCAGTACTCATCCAGGCAAGTGGAGGGTATTCCATTACACTTCTGGAAGATCCAGCAGAGGGCAGCAGAGCAGAGCTACTGATCAGCTGTTCTGGGGAAATTTGCATACGTGCAGTGCGGTCAGCCTAAGTTGAAGGTGAATCTGCGAAGAAGACCCGAGGAGTTTGAGTGAAGGCAATCATCCAGCAGAGGGCAGCAGAGCAGAGCTACTGATCAGCTGTTCTGGGGAAATTTGCATACGTGCAGTGCGGTCAGCCTAAGTTGAAGGTGAATCTGCGAAGAAGACCCGAGGAGTTTGAGTGAAGGCAATCATCCAGCAGAGGGCAGCAGAGCAGAGCTACTGATCAGCTGTTCTGGGGAAATTTGCATACGTGCAGTGCGGTCAGCCTAAGTTGAAGGTGAATCTGCGAAGAAGACCCGAGGAGTTTGAGTGAAGGCAATCATCCAGCAGAGGGCAGCAGAGCAGAGCTACTGATCAGCTGTTCTGGGGAAATTTGCATACGTGCAGTGCGGTCAGCCTAAGTTGAAGGTTAATCCGCGAAGAAGACCCGAGGAGTTTGAGTGAAGGCAATCATCCAGCAGAGGGCAGCAGAGCAGAGCTACTGATCAGCTGTTCTGGGGAAATTTGCATACGTGCAGTGCGGTCAGCCTAAGTTGAAGGTGAATCTGCGAAGAAGACCCGAGGAGTTTGAGTGAAGGCAATCATCCAGCAGAGGGCAGCAGAGCAGAGCTACTGATCAGCTGTTCTGGGGAAATTTGCATACGTGCAGTGCGGTCAGCCTAAGTTGAAGGTGAATCTGCGAAGAAGACCCGAGGAGTTTGAGTGAAGGCAATCATCCAGCAGAGGGCAGCAGAGCAGAGCTACTGATCAGCTGTTCTGGGGAAATTTGCATACGTGCAGTGCGGTCAGCCTAAGTTGAAGGTGGTTTGTGGAGAGGCTGTTGGCAAGTGACAGTTAAACCCGAAACACTTTGTGAGTGTTTCCCACCCTACCTCCTCCTCTAACCAACCCCCCCACCCCACAGTGGTTGGGAAGCGGGAGCAGGGGCCTGTCGTGAAGGTGAGTGAGTGCCTTTAAATTTGCTTACCTTTCAGCGGGAGCAGGGTTTGAAGTAATATCAGGTAAGCTCTTCCTTTCTTTTTCTTTTTCTTGTTTTTTTTTAAATCTAGAGGTGATGTCAGGGAAGGCAGTACAATGCTCCTCCTGCAGAATGTTTGAGGTGAGGGACGCCGTCAGCGTCCCTGCTGATTTCATCTGTGGGAAGTGCACCCAACTCCAGCTCCTCAAAAACCGTGTTAGGGACCTGGAGCTTGAGCTGGATGAACTTCGGATCATTCGGGAGGCAGAGGGGGTCATAGATAGGAGCTTCAGGGAAGTAGTTACACCAAAGACTGGAGATAGATGGGTAACTGTAAGAGGGACTGGGAAGAAGCAGTCAGTGCAGGGACCCCCTGCGGTCGTTCCCCTGAGTAACAAGTATACCGTTTTGGATACTTGTGGGGGGGACGACTTACCAGGGGTAAGCCATGGGGTACGGGCCTCTGGCACGGAGTCTGTCCCTGTTGCTCAGAAGGGAAGGGGGGAAAGGAGTAGAACATTAGTAATTGGGGACTCAATAGTCAGGGGCACAGATAGGAGATTTTGTGGGAGCGAGAGAGACTCACGTTTGGTATGTTGCCTCCCAGGTGCAAGGGTACGTGATGTCTCGGATCGTGTTTTCCGGGTCCTTAAGGGGGAGGGGGAGCAGCCCCAAGTCGTAGTCCACATTGGCACTAACGACATAGGTAGGAAAGGGGACAAGGATGTCAGGCAGGCCTTTAGGGAGCTAGGATGGAAGCTCAGAGCGAGAACAAACAGAGTTGTTATCTCTGGGTTGTTGCCCGTGCCACGTGATAGTGAGATGAGGAATAGGGAGAGAGAGCAATTAAACACGTGGCTACAGGGATGGTGCAGGCGGGAGGGATTCAGATTTCTGGATAACTGGGGCTCTTTCTGGGGAAGGTGGGACCTCTATAGACAGGATGGTCTACATCTGAACCTGAGGGGCACCAATATCCTGGGGGGGAGATTTATTAGTGCTCTTTGGGGGGGTTTAAACTAATTCAGCAGGGGCATGGGAACCTGGATTGTAGTTTTGGGGTACGGGAGATTGAGAGTATAGAGGTCAGGAGCACAGATTTGACTTTGCAGGAGGGTGCCAGTGTTCAGGTAGGTGGTTTGAAGTGTGTCTACTTCAATGCCAGGAGTATACGAAATAAGGTAGGGGAACTGGCAGCATGGGTTGGTACCTGGGACTTCGATGTTGTGGCCATTTCAGAGACATGGATAGAGCAGGGACAGGAATGGTTGTTGCAGGTTCCGGGGTTTAGGTGTTTTAGTAAGCTCAGAGAAGGGGGCAAAAGAGGGGGAGGTGTGGCGCTGCTAGTCAAGGACAGTATTACGGTGGTGGAAAGGATGCTAGGTGGGGACTCTTCTTCTGAGGTAGTATGGGCTGAGGTTAGAAACAGGAAAGGAGAGGTCACCCTGTTGGGAGTTTTCTATAGGCCACCTAATAGTTCTAGGGATGTAGAGGAAAGGATGGCGAAGATGATTCTGGAAAAGAGCGAAAGTAACAGGGTAGTTGTTATGGGAGACTTTAACTTTCCAAATATTGACTGGAAAAGATATAGTTCGAGTACATTAGATGGGTCATTCTTTGTACAATGTGTGCAGGAGGGTTTCCTGACACAATATGTTGACAGGCCAACAAGAGGCGAGGCCACATTGGATTTGGTTTTGGGTAATGAACCAGGCCAGGTGTTAGATCTGGAGGTAGGTGAGCACTTTGGAAACAGTGACCACAATTCGGTGACCTTTACATTAGTGATGGAAAGGGATAAGTATACCCCGCAGGGCAAGAGTTATAGCTGGGGGAAGGGCAATTATGATGCCATTAGACATGACTTAGGATGTGTTGGTTGGAGAAGTAGGCTGCAAGGGTTGGGCACACTGGATATGTGGAGCTTGTTCAAGGAACAGCTATTGCATGTTCTTGATAAGTACGTACCAGTCAGGCAGGGAGGAAGGGGTCGAGCGAGGGAACCGTGGTTTACCAAAGAAGTGGAATCTCTTGTTAAGAGGAAGAAGGAGGCCTATGTGAAGATGAGGCGTGAAGTTTCAGTTGGGGCGCTTGATAGTTACAAGGAAGCGAGGAAGGATCTAAAGAGAGAGCTGAGACGAGCAAGGAGGGGACATGAGAAGTCTTTGGCAGGTAGGATCAAGGAAAACCCAAAAGCTTTCTATAGGTATGTCAGGAATAAAAGAATGACTAGGGTAAGAGTAGGGCCAGTCAAGGACAGTGGTGGGAAGTTGTGTGTGGAGGCTGAGGAGATAAGCGAGATACTAAATGAATACTTTTCGTCAGTATTCACTCAAGAAAAAGATAATATTGTGGAGGAGAATGCTGAGACCCAGGCTATTAGAATAGATGGCATTGAGGTGCGTAGAGAAGAAGTGTTGGCAATTCTGGACAAGGTGAAAATAGATAAGTCCCCGGGGCCAGATGGGATTTATCCTAGGATTCTCTGGGAAGCCAGGGAAGAGATTGCTGAGCCTTTGGCTTTGATTTTTAGGTCATCATTGGCTACAGGAATAGTGCCAGAGGACTGGAGGATAGCAAATGTGGTCCCTTTGTTCAAGAAGGGGAGTAGAGATAACCCCGGTAACTATAGGCCGGTGAGCCTAACGTCTGTGGTGGGTAAAGTCTTGGAGAGGATTATAAAAGATACAATTTATAATCATCTAGATAGGAATAATATGATTAGGGACAGTCAGCATGGTTTTGTGAAGGGTAGGTCATGCCTCACAAACCTTATCGAGTTCTTTGAGAAGGTGACTGAACAGGTAGACGAGGGTAGAGCAGTTGATGTGGTGTATATGGATTTCAGTAAAGCGTTTGATAAGGTTCCCCACGGTCGTCTATTGCAGAAAATACGGAGGCTGGGGATTGAGGGTGATTTAGAGATGTGGATCAGAAATTGGCTAGTTGAAAGAAGACAGAGAGTGGTAGTTGATGGGAAATGTTCAGAATGGAGTTCAGTTACGAGTGGCGTACCACAAGGATCTGTTCTGGGGCCGTTGCTGTTTGTCATTTTTATAAATGACCTAGAGGAGGGCGCAGAAGGATGGGTGAGTAAATTTGCAGACGACACTAAAGTCGGTGGAGTTGTAGACAGTGCGGAAGGATGTTGCAGGTTACAGAGGGACATAGATAAGCTGCAGAGCTGGGCTGAGAGGTGGCAAATGGAGTTTAATGTGGAGAAGTGTGAGGTGATTCACTTTGGAAAGAATAACAGAAATGCGGAATATTTGGCTAATGGTAAAATTCTTGGTAGTGCGGATGAGCAGAGGGATCTCGGTGTCCATGTACATAGATCCCTGAAAGTTGCCATCCAGGTTGATAGGGTTGTGAAGAAGGCCTATGGTGTGTTGGCCTTTATTGGTAGAGGGATTGAGTTCCGGAGCCATGAGGTCATGTTGCAGTTGTACAAAACTCTAGTACGGCCGCATTTGGAGTATTGCGTACAGTTCTGGTCGCCTCATTATAGGAAGGACGTGGAAGCTTTGGAACGGGTGCAGAGGAGATTTACCAGGATGTTGCCTGGTATGGAGGGAAAATCTTATGAGGAAAGGCTGATGGACTTGAGGTTGTTTTCGTTAGAGAGAAGAAGGTTAAGAGGTGACTTAATAGAGGCATACAAAATGATCAGAGGGTTAGATAGGGTGGACAGCGAGAGCCTTCTCCCGCGGATGGAGGTGGCTAGCACGAGGGGACATAGCCTTAAATTGAGGGGTAATAGATATAGGACAGAGGTCAGAGGTGGGTTTTTTACGCAAAGAGTGGTGAGGCCGTGGAATGCCCTACCTGCAACAGTAGTGAACTCGCCAACATTGAGGGCATTTAAAAATTTATTGGATAAGCATATGGATGATAAGGGCATAGTGTAGGTTAGATGGCCTTTAGATTTTTTCCATGTCGGTGCAACATCGAGGGCCGAAGGGCCTGTACTGCGCTGTATCGTTCTATGTTCTATGTTCTGACTTATACGTGGTGGACAGGCTTTGGGGAGTCAGGAGGCGAATTACTTGCCGCAGGATTCCTAGTCTCTGACCTGCTCTTGTAGCCACAGTATTTATATGGCTAGTCCAATTCAGTTTCTGCTCACTGGTGACCCCCAGGATGTTGATAGTGGGGAATTCAGTGATGGTAATGCCAGTGAATGTCAAGCGGCAATGGTCTGATTCTCTCTTATTGGAGATGGTAATTGCCTGGCACTTGTGTGGCGTGTATATTACTTGCCACTCGTCAGCCCAAGCCTGGATATTATCCAGCTCTTGCTGCATTTGTAAGTGGACTACTTCAGTGCCTGAGGAGTTGCAAGTGGTTTTGAACATTATCAAGGAAGTGTATATTGAATTACTCTTAGAAATGGTAGGAATTACAGAGCATAAACAAAATACCAGTAAACTCAATCCAGTGACAGAAAAATCGAGCTTTTGACAATTAATTTCCCTTCATCACTGCAGAAATGTCATTACTTCTGAATTCATTGCATTATGGGGATGATTATGTTTATGCACTAAAGATTGCACAAAACGTATCACAAAATATTATGGTGCCAAATACTCATAGTTGTTCTCGCAGGCTGCTGTTCTAAGTTTAACTATCATAATCTCATCTCCACAGGTTTTATGGGTATCTTTAAAAAGAATAAATCAGAATTGTCTTTGGAACTAAAAAGTGCATAAAGGCAGGCATAGCACAAGGTAATCTAGATAATCACAGTCTTCTCTAGTTCAAAATCACATATGCCTCAGGAGAGGTGAGGAACACACATGAATTGCCAAAAGAGAAAATGCTGAAAAATCTCAGTAGGTCTGGCAGCATCTGTAGGGAGCGATAAGAGCTAACGTTTCGAATCCAGATGACCCTTTGTCAAAGATAAAAAGCACAGAAAATTGGAGATATTTATACTGCGTGGGGTGAGGGAATGAAAGAGGAGTCCAAGCCACAGAAACCAAGAGAAAGAGTGCTAAATGGCAGTCCCCAGAGAGAATAAAAGATGTGAAAGGCCAAAACAGCAGAGAAACTAAAATCAGAGGGTAAGCTGTAACAGATGTAAGAAGGGAGGGAGAAGCAAAGGGGAGAAAAGGTAAGGGGAGTAAAGGTAAGGAGAGGGGGGATAAGATTGGGGGGAAATATATATATGTTAGGGAAACAAAAAAAAATAAAAGGTAAAAGAAAATTAAAATGAAATGGAATGAAAACAAAGGGGTCGAGGTGGGGGTCTAACTAATCATCTGACGTTGTTGAATTCAATGTTGAGACCGGAAGGCTGTAGCGTGCCTAACAGGAAGATGAGATGCTGTTCCTCCGGTTTGTATTGAACTTCACCGGAACATTGCAGCAGGTCAAGGACAGGCATGTGGGCATGGGAGCAGGGTCTTGTATTGAAATGGCAAGCAACAGGAAGGCCAAGGCCCTGAATGCACACAGACCAAAGGTGCTCAGCAAAGTGATTACACAGTCTACGTTTGGTCTCTGCGATATAGAGGAGGCCACATTCGGAGCAGCGAATGCAATAGACTAAATTGAAAGGCGCAAGTGAAACGTTGCTTAACCTGGAATGGGTGTTTTGGGCCTGGGATGTAAAGCATGGAAGAGGTGTTGGGTATGGTGGAGAAGTGGATTAGATTATCTCGGAGGGAAAGGTCTCTGCGGAATGCTGACAGAGGGAGTGAAGGGAAGATGTGTTTGGTGGTGGCATCACGTTGGAGTTGGCGAAAATTGTGGAGGATTATGCTTTGCATGCAGAGGCTGGTGGAGTGAAATGTGAGAATGAGGGGGATTCTATTCTTGTTCTGGGCGGGAGGGGAGGAGGCGAGGGTAGTGGCGCGGGAGATGGACGCTGTTGAGGGCCCTGTCAACAACTGTAGGTGGAAAATCACGGTTGAGGAAGAAGGTCGTCACACACACGAAATGGTTAGCAGTAAATCATATGTCCTCCATGACGTCTCATGCAACACTAGAATAACTTCAGCAAAGTTTCTGTACTAAGGCATACCAAAGGCTCTCGTATCCAATAATGGTATTCCCTTTACCAGTGGAGAATTTCAGGCATTCAAGAAGTCGAATTGCATTAAATGCACCTGCACAGCGCCGTATCATCCATCATGTAATGGCCTGGCCAAATAGGCAGTTCAAACATTCAAAACTGGAATGAAGAAACAGCCTGGTTCTCTGGAGCCAAAATTAGCCCTGTTCCTCTGATTATAGAAGCATTCTGCATACGACGACAGGAGTCGCACAAGCAGAATTGTTAATGGGACGGTGACTGCGCACCAGGCACAGCACGCTGTTTCCCAACTTTCTGGGTGGGGGGGGGGGGTGGAGTCAAAGCAGGAAACTCTAAGAAGGAACTGCAACCATGGGCGAGATGGTGGCAAGGAGTTAACACTGCTGCTTCACAGTGCCAGGGTCCCGGGTTTGATCCCAACCTCGGGTGACTGTGTGGAGTTTGCACATTCTCCCCATGTCTGCGTGAGATTCCTCCCAGTGCTCCAGTTTCCTCACGCAGTCCAAAGATTTACAGGTTATGTGGATTGGACATGCCAAATTGCCCCTTTGTGTCCAAAGGTTATGTGGAATTGCGGGTGGGGGATTGCGCCTGGGTGAGGTGTACTCTCGGAGGGTCGGTGCAGACTCGATGGGGCCAAATTGCCTCCTTCTGCACTGTAGGAATTCTATTCTATCATTCTATGACACCAGAAGACCGGGAAAGGACCTTCAGAAAAGGAGATGCTATCTATGTGTGGAATTCTGGATATGGCTCCCACGAGCCTTGCTGGATAAGTCTATTCCGGTTTCTTACAAAGTCAAAGTCCATAGGAAGACGGTGAAAAAACACCTGGACCTCCGAAGCAGGGAATCCACATCAGCGGAGATGATTTCAGCAGAGATGACGTCCTTGACGCTCATTGTAACAACCTTAGGCAAGGGGACTCAGCCTACAGAGGACCCAGGAGTTTTTGCACCCCCTCCCCCGCCCCCCTGACGATGAAGATTCAGAATCCGAAATGGAGACTGAGGAGATTGATCCTCAGCCGGAGGTCAGCACAGAGGATGGGCCTCCAGTATTCAACAAGGAAGCAATAATCCTCAGTCCTTTCCCCCCTCACCCTCCCCCTCCTCTCCCCCCCTCACCCTCCCCTCCTCTCCCCCCCTCACCCTCCCCCTCCTCTCCCCTCACCCTCCCCCTCCTCTCCCCTCACCCTCCCCCTCCTCTCCCCTCACCCTCCCCCTCCTCTCCCCTCACCCTCCCCCTCCTCTCCCCTCACCCTCCCCCTCCTCTCCCCCCCTCACCCTCCCCCTCCTCTCCCCCCCTCACCCTCCCCCTCCTCTCCCCCCCCCACCCTCCCCCTCCTCTCCCCCCTCACCCTCCCCCTCCTCTCCCCCCCTCACCCTCCCCCTCCTCTCCCCCCCTCACCCTCCCCCTCCTCTCCCCTCACCCTCCCCCTCCTCTCCCCTCACCCTCCCCCTCCTCTCCCCTCACCCTCCCCCTCCTCTCCCCCCGCCGATCCGGGACCACCTGTTGCCGACTCGTGGCCTTGTGCCAAGTGATGAAAGATGCCTCCTCGCCATGAATGATTCAGGCTTGAGGGGGGAGGGATGTAAGTAATCCTCAAGGACCACGGGGGATCGCTGATTGATCACCCCATGGGCTTTGTAGAATGTGTGTTCCCGTGGTGAGTGGTGACCTCCCATGGAGGTCCGCCCAGCTGGGGCTCGTTAGCAGGAGGTTTAAATGTAGCTCCCAAACCAGGACCGGCAGCTCCAGGTAGTCCTGGGCTGAATGTTTTTGTGTGTGCCATGGTAGTGGCTCTATTTTCAGTTTAAAATAAAACAGTTTGGCCTCCTGCAATTATTTTTTTTAAATCATGTTGGCTAGATTTTCCTGGCCTCTGGAAACCCCGCAAGTAAAAGAAGGTAATACGGCCTGGATAAGTATGTGGGTTTACAGCACCTCTTGATTGGCAGGGATATTTTCCTCCCAACCCAGAAGTTTACAAGTAAATCACAACTCCTCTACCTCCACAACCACAAATCCTCTGACCATGCTCTCTCCCCTGTTGCAACCACTATCACTCCCCTCAGCATGCTTTTAACCAACATTTTGCCCCCCAAACGACACTCGACCCAACACCACCACAGTCGCCAGCTCCCCCCCTCCCCCCCACCCCGCAACCTTGCGATTACCATTTGGCCATCCTGTCACCACATTCGGTCACGGTCATTATCAAGCAGGAAACCTAGAGAGAAAATACTGTAAGTCCTGTAGTTCCCATAACTCTTCAACCACAGCCCCCTCCTAGTATTCCAAACATGTACCTTGTCAAATGTCAGTGCCATTGTTCTTCACAACAAGAATAATGGATATGCACAGGAAAAAAAACTGAAATGGATAGTTCTCATCTTGTATTCATGATTAAAAGACTGATTGAATTAATTAAGCTTCATTGACCAATTCAGAGCCACACATCTGCTTACTGGATTTGAACAGGCTGCTCATTCAGGAACATTTAATCATATTTACACCACAGAGTACATTAGTCTACAACAGGGGTGGGCAAACTTTTCTGTGCAAGGGCCGCATTCAGAAATTCACAATTCACAAAGGGCCGCATAGTATATTAAGTAAAATAATTACTTCACCCGGTTATGATTCTGGGCGCCTCATATAGAACATAGAACAGTACAGCACAGAACAGGCCCTTCGGCCCTCGACGTTGTGCCAAGCAATGATCACCCTACTCAAGTCAACGTATCCACCCTATACCAGTAAGTAACCCAACAGCCCCCCCACCCATTAACCTTTTTTAAAAAAATTAAAAAAAAAAAAAATTTAAAAAGATTTTTTTTTTTTTTTTTTAATGACTTGGTGGGCCGCAGAAATACCTTTGGCGGGCCGCATGCGGCCCGCGGGCCGTAGTTTGCCCACCCCTGGTCTACAATGTAACACCCAACTGGAGCAGTATTTAAGGAACCTTTTTTAAACTTTACATCAAGTTTGTATAAAGTATAACCCCGCCCCCCCAACAAAAATGCTTTCGTCCACACATTGCAAGAAGTGACACAGTAATCTTCCTGAACCATTCATCCCATTGTTAATGAATAGAAAATATAAACCAATTATAACTCTCTCAGCAGTTTACAATTATAGGAATAGGTTTAGTATTTATAAAATATATATGCAAAGACTAAGAGGAGTTCTCCCTGGTCCCACAGGAAGCAGTAAAGAATAGAATTGGAAGGACATGCTTTACAACATACTCAGGGATCGTGAGGGTTGGTCTGATATGCTGTAGCAAGACAGAGTGATTTGGGTACAGCACTTATCTTCATTGAGAGAGGCGGAGAGGAATAGATCTATGGGAGAAACACAGACTGGGGAGTAGATAAACAAAGCCTGAGGAGTAAGGTTTACAGCACTTATCTTTGGGGAGAAGTCCAGCAGTGCCCCAAGTTTGAAAACAAAATAAGCACTAACTTTGCAGAAAAGCCACAAGTTTATTCGCTGGTGAGTATTGCTGCTTAAGTACTGAATCGGATTTGAATATAAACACCTGGGAGTTCACCAAATATTAATAATATTAACCATTAAGCATGTAAAATCGCTGGCTCCAATGCACCCCTCCCTGATGAGCTCAACACATTCTATGCATGCTTTGAGCAAGAGGTCAGCGACAGCACGCCCTCCACCTCAGAAGCCTCGGATGAACTTGTATCTGAGATCACCATTGCAGACTTCAGAGCAGCCTTCTCGAAGGTCAATCCACGGAAAGCCACTGGCCCGGTTGGGGTACCCGGAAGAGCAATCAGGTCTTGCGCAGAACAGCTGGCCGGGGTTCTCTTGGTGACAAAGACAGGCAGACCACAGTGGCTACAGAAGGGGTAATTAATGCATCGCAAAAATTAGATCATCCATATTTCAAACCATGCTTATGTTTAAAAGAACAAGCGTAATGGATTTTGTTATGATTTCTGGGGAGGAGATAATTAGACACATTGGTCTGGATTCTCTGATTCTGTGGCTAAGTGCCGGTGTGGTAACTGTAGCGTTTTACGACGCCAAAATTGGTGCCGAACCCTCACTGATCCTGGGACTGGTGAGGGACTAGCAACCGCACCAGGTAAAATCCCGACTTCATGCTAAAAACAGCCGGAGAATGGCCGGGTCCGTGGCCGCGCCTGCGCACGGCGACGACGTGAAGCAGTCGTGTCGTACAACATGGCGCCAGCCAAGCGTGGACCTGACATGCCAAATACTGCCCCCCCCCCCCCCCCCCCCGGCCACCCCCCCCCCCCCCCCCCCCCCCCCCCCACCCACCAGTCCCCCCAGCCCTTGCAGAAGCCCCCCCTGGTCAGCAGCACAACTCCCGGCCAACTGTGGCCGCCCCGCCGCGTTCCCGACCATTGGGAAACCGGCCCATCGGGGGCGGAGCATCAGGAGAGGGCCTTCCAATGGCGAACTAATGCCGTTCCAACGGCACACAATGCGATGATGCAATATCGGAGGGGGTGGAGAATAGAAAACCATCATCAACCAGCGCCCTCCCTGCTCTGGGCATCAGAAGGTATTCTACAAATCGATCGCCGATTACGATATCGCCGTCTGGCATCGGCGAATCCCACCCAATGTGTTTAAATTTAAGTAAACAGGTCATGGTATGTGAGTGGGATATGGTGAAGCATTTAATGGGAGGAGTCAGGGGTTGAAGTAATCAGGTTGTGAGTCAGTCAGTTTAGATTTGGATGTGAACAGAACAGAAAATTCTGAGAATAGCTGTCAATTTAAACAGTGGTTTGACACAGATAAAAATCCACAGGCTTTTTCTTGAAGGTTCTCTCTCTCTCTCTCTCTCTCTCCAAGAGATCTCTATTCAGCAAGTATTCATGTTATTGCTAACTGTATTTAAAAGTGGGTTTTGATCTGTGATGGGTTTTGCTTGATTGGAGATAAAGAAGATAGCAGTTACAGGTTAAAGTGTTTCATTTTATTGTTAAGCATTTTTTAAACTGGTAATTATAAGCTATTTACTTTATGATGTTGAAGTCAGTTTAATACTGTGGTAATAATAAAGTTTTTTTCAATACACCATATCCCTATTTGTGTGTGGAGTCACTCCTGGAGTGAAGTATCCTTTCCTCACAGCTTTACAAATTAATAAAATATTGGAGTTTCTGCCCAGTGTCCTAGCACAAACTAGGGTCTGGTCTTGGATCTTAATATTACTGTCTGGAAGCTTGCATGCTGTAATAATAAACATTCGGAACATGGTTACTTCAGTCGCATGAACTCTCTCTCCACAATGATTTCAGAAGGTATTTGTTTAGCCAATGTCTGGATAAATTGTGGCTATTGTTTTATGGCCGAGTTGATTAGATTCTGTAATGTGCCAGCCATTAGCTCCTGAATGATCCATTATTCATCTCGATGAGGCAGTAAGAATAGCTTTTGTCCTGGTAGACATTCTGTCTCTGCTTGAGAGGAAGTTTTATGGAAATGCAAATGTGTGGCCCAGTATAGTTTCAGTTAGTGCTTTGAAATAGTTCTTGACATCAGCAGGTGCAAAACATAGGAGGATGTCTGAGCAAGTCTTAATTGTATCCAGAAAACTGGTCAACCTATAATGCCAGTTGTCAGGTGACTTGTGGCAGCCATCTTAAGCCACTGCTGGATTTTTAAAAGTTATTTTTAAACAGTTCAATATAATGTTTCATCAGTCGATTAAATTAAAGATTAGCATCACTTGTATACAAGTCACATCATCATGACAATATTAAGAGAGGCAGGGGTCTATGAAAATCTATGAAAAGTTAATAGTCATATAAAGTGTTAATGAATATTGGAGAGATGTTGCTACGGTACTCATTTACAAAAGGGAAGCACATTTAACCTGGGGTTTATAAACTCAAGAGCCTAGCATCCTAAATAAAACAGAACATTCTGGAAATACTCAGAAGGTCAGGCAGTTTTGGTGGAGGCAGAAACTAAGTAAACATTTCAAGTCGATGGCCTTTCATCAGAATTCTATCCTTTGTTTTTTTCTCCATAGATGTTGCCGGGCCTGTTCTGTACATCCAGCATTTTCTGTTTTTATTTCAGTCTAACATCAGTACTTAAATTAAATAATGGAGAGAATAATGGGCAGCACGGTAGCATTGTGGATAGCACAATTGCTTCACAGCTCCAGGGTCCCAGGTTCGATTCCGGCTTGGGTCACTGTCTGTGCGGAGTTTGCACATCCTCCCCGTGTGCGCGTGGGTTTCCTCCGGGTGCTCCGGTTTCCTCCCACAGTCCAAAGATGTGCAGGTTAGGTGGATTGGCCATGATAAATTACCCTTAGTGTCCAAAATTGCCCTTAGTGTTAGGTGGGGTTACTGGGCTATGGGATAGGGTGGAGGTGTTGACTTTGGGTGGGGTGCTCTTTCCAAGAGCCGGTGCAGACTCAATGGCCGAATGGCCTCCTTCTGCACTGTAAATTCTATAAATTATCAGAGGAAAAGCATTAGGATGTAGCTAATGCGTCTCAAAATCAGCAATCCTGGCACTAAGACCATACCAGATTTTGGATCTTGCTGGACTTCGGATTGGACAGCTTGGACAAAGGTTTCTTGGAGCACAGGAATAGACTAGTGCTGCGGCGTAGTGGGTAACTCATCCGGCAACACACCATGCTGATGTAGCACTAAGTATAATTGCCCAGATAAGTTATTTTTAATTTTACTCAATTAAAATTGATGCAAACATGATAAATAACAGACAACGGGGCTTTATGAAGGAAGATCTGGTGAATCTTGACTTTAATAATTAAGGAAAATTCTAAGATGAACAATAAATGATGCATTTGACTTGACATATTCCTCATGAAATTCTGCTTCTGAATCCGATTGCAATGAGTATGCCAGGTAAAACGTGGTTGTGGATAAGGAATTGGCCGTTGTAAAAAAAAGTAATCAGTGGCTATCTTTTCATGGCCTGTTGTCAGGATTGGGTCAGAGGGTGGTAGTTTGAAATGTCTCAAGAGTAACTACTTCCTAAACTACAGACATAACAATTCCAGAATCCCAACGCAATAGGTCAAGTAAACTGCACTGCTGAGTTGGACTCACAGAAGAAGAGATAAATTGTGCAGTTGGGTAGAACAGAGGATGAGAAAGAATATAATACAAGCTAATGCACATTTACAGAGAAAATTTGATTATCTAATCCCAAAAGGGAACGTAGCCCAATTCAGCACTTCAGAAAAATGACTGATCAAACTATGGAGCAGCAGTGAGGGAGACTTCAATACACGATTATTCAGGTATGGGTTCACCATGTGGGCTGCAGCAGTTCAAGAAGGAAACCCATCATTAACTTCATAAGGGCAACTAGGGATGGGGAAAGTCATGGAAGGGAGTCATTCGTTTCCTCCTGTTCATGCCAAATCTAATAAGTACCGATTTGTCAGTGGCAACCATGGGCGGGATTCTGTGATCCTGAGGCTAAGTGTTGACGCCATCGGAAACGCCGTCGTGTTTCTCCACGGCGTCAACACAGCTTCAGAATCAGCAATTCTGGCCCCTACAGGGAGCCAGCACGGCACTGGAGCAGTTCACGCTGGGCGTCGCGGGATCCACGCATGCGCAGTGGCACCGGCGCCAACGCGCACATGTGCAGTAGCACTGGCACTAATGCATGCATGCGCAGTGGCTCCCTTCAATGCGCCGGCCCCGACGCAACATGGCGCAGGGCTACAAGGGCCTGCACGGAAGAATGGAGGCCCCCAACCAGAGACCGGCCCGCTGATCGGTGGGCCCCGATCGTGGGCCAGGCCACATTGGAGGTCCCCCTCGGGGTATGGCTCCCCTCGGGGTATGGCTCCCCTCGGGGTATGGCCCCCCTCGGGGTATAACCCCCCTAGGCCACCCCCAGACCCTTGAACGTCGAGGTCCCACCGGCTGAGAGCAGGTGTGAACACGCCAGCGGGACTCGGGTGTTTTTACAACAGCCGCTCGGCCCATCCCGGACCGAGAATCGTCGTGGGGGGCCCCGTAGAGCGGCCCCTGGCCGGGGCCTCACCAACCACGCCGGCGCCAATGACGCCGATTCTCCACTCTGCGGAGAATCACGTCCCGACGTCAGGGTGGCGTGGCCGATTCGCGCCGGTCTCGGGGACTCTCCGGCCCGGCCCCGGGCTGAGAGAATCCCGCCCCATATCCCAATAATTCATTTTAAAAATTACATTATGACTTGGAGCAAAGTAAGGAGCTCTATGTATAATTTTTCAAAACTTATAATAAAATTAAACTATTAAAGACAAACATAATCCAGGAAAAACTGACAATAATTCAATTGTCAAGAAAGAAAGCAAAAAAGTGATTTGCGCCTTCGGGAAAAAAAGAGGGACTTTTCTCAATAAAAAGGTAAAAGGGCAGTCAAATAATGAATGGGGCCACCTTGGACTCGAGAGATGCAATGGCCAAGATGCTTAAAAAGTATTTTACATTATTATCTGAGAAGGAGTTGAATGGTAATTAACTGGTGAAAAAAAAACTTTCAGGAAGTTAACGGATTTAAAAGTAGAAAAATACTAGATTTGAGTGATACACATTCTAAAATGTAGATGATTTTAACAGGGTTAATTGTGAAAGATCATTTCCACTGTCTGGTGAATTGGTAACTAGGAGACACTGACTGAAAATCATCAGTGGAAGAATGCATGTGGCAGTTAACATATAGTATTTCATACAGAGGGTTACTAGAACATGGAACGCTTTACTACAGGAGCTATAGAAGCAGAGATACAATTGAAAGAGAAGAAAATGAAGGAATATGGTGAAAGGACAAAGACATACTGTTCAACTGCTCCAGGTGAAGAGGCAGCACCTGCAGAGGAACAATGGAACTTGCTTTGGTGCTGTTAATACTATAACTATGTAATGGCAGTGATGTAGATATTTGTGCCTGGTTTAATGGACAAAGATGATCCAAATTACTTCCTTCATCTGAAAGTCTAAAAATTATAGTGACTTTCACATCCCGAGTATGCCCCAAAGTTAGTGTAAAAAATTAATTATTTTCGAAGAGTAGTTGTTGTTTCATGGGCAAACATGGCATTGTTAATGCCTACTTTTTGTGCCCCACTACCTATCTTCAAGGTGTCTTACTTCAATGTGGCCAGGTTGGATGTAGCTACAGGTTCACCCCAGATTTATCTGCTTCTCCTGGAATTTTATTTTGCAATGAGAGGAAGCAGAAAAGGTTAGAGGATGAGAAATCAACTGTGTGGAGAGGATGGAATGAGAATATTTGTAGAGGTTGACTGAGGGCTGGGTATGAGAAAGAAATAGGATAGGTACAAGAGTGAGTCTTGGCTATTCAGATGGATAATTGAGGAAATGCCTTGAAGATGAGGAACTATGTGACAAGATGTGTCATGAGAGTGCATTGCAGGAGAATGGTCAGGAAGTCAGAACGTGTTTGGCTGACGCCTGAAACTGGTATGCCTTTCCTGACTATCAAGGTCACTAACATTTTCTGAATCTTGTAGTCATATTCTGAATACCACACTCCAGCTGTTAACAGCCTCAGCTAATTTCATCCATGTCTATTTTGTCAGTAGGACTAGCCTCTTCCTCCAATCCTGAGGATTGGGCCTTTTGCCCCTCAGTGGCTCCAGTATGACCTCCAGGTGTAAATCAGAGAACCAGGGGAGGGAGCATTCTTCCAAAGTATTCCTTCCATGGGCAGGATTCTCCAATAATAGGGCTATGTCCCCACGCCGCGAAAAAACAGGCGCAAATCACTCTGGACTTATCTAGAGAAAGTCCAGGGTGATTCTGCGATTTGCAGGGGGCTAGCAGGGCCCCGGAGTACTCCTCGCAGCTCTGGCTTCAGATACAGGGACTTCAGATACAGGGCCCTGCACTTCCGGTCGGGGGTCCACGCATGCGCACGGCTGCGATTTGTGTTGGCCGCCCCGTGCGACATGGCCGAACCACACCGTGGACCAGCACCAAGAAGATAGTCCACCCCCAGATCGCGCGCGCACCCGTGGATCGGTGGCCCCCGATCAATAGCCTGGCCATCCTGGAGGCCCCCCCCCCCCCCCCCATGAATGATCCACCCGCCCCCCCCCCCCCCACCAGGACTGAGCCCGCAACCGCCACGCTGTGTGCCTGCCGGGTGGGACCATGAGAGAATCACTCCGGCGGGAATTCATCCAGCTGCACTTGGAAAATTGCCGCGGGGGCCTCTTTCAATGGCCCCCGACCGGCGCGGCATCGACCATGCACGCCCGATTGCCGGCGATTCTCTGAGGACCAGAGAATCACGGGAGCGGCGTCGGACCCGATCTTGGGTTTGACGCCCATTCTCCACCCCCGCGCCGAGCGAGATTTCGGCACGGAGGCTCGAAGAATCCCTCCCGTATCTTTGTCTCCACAAGCCTTAGACTATTAAACTTACCTGCAACCATTCTGACCTCTGCTGGGATCTCTTTAACTAGAAATCTTCCTTTGGCAGAGTGCAGGTTCTCATCACTCTGTGATTGAGGAGGATGCAAATGTCAGGATTCAAATAAAGTGTCACGACAAAGCTCATTTCTATTACAAGTGGGTACCTGACTCACTACCAGTGGCCCCATACATGAGAGCGGGTCTGAAACATAAACCGGCTTTCAATGCCACTCTATTCCTTTGACAACCTATGTCCGATAGCCAGGGGTTCAATAGCTTGCTGGTCGGTTTAGATAAAATCCTGCTGGAAAAGTCTTTGGGCACCCAGACAGTGGGAAAGTCCTGCCAGAAATTATTGTATAAATTCACATTGAATGATTCAGTCTAGTGTTGTTTGGTAATAAATTTTCATTAGTTTTATTTTATCCTGCACCATTGACAGGGTTAAAATGAAAATCACTGATTACAATTAATGCCTCCACTCCCCCACTGTTGCCGCACCTTTTCTACATCTCCCAGTAATAATACAATAAATTTGACAGCACCAGCCCCCCGAACGCCATCCCCTCTGCAGGAAGACTGTCCAGATCCTAGGTCTTGCCCGCCCACACAAATGCCAAAATTAACTTATCCTCCCTCACAAAAAATGCTTTAAGGAGGAAAATGTGGCGAACAGGAACCTCGGAAGAATGTTCATTTCTATGGTCTGCAAACCTCCCCCCCCCCGGCAAGGAAGAGCATCCCAACTCTTCAGGTCCCCGCTCACCCCCTCCACCAAACTGGCCAAATTAAATTTATGCAACATGGCCCACTCATGTGCCACCCGAATACCTAGATACCTGAATTTAGTTTTGGCCAGCTTGAATGGCAAGGTTCCCAAGTCTACGCCCCCACCCAGGGAATTCGCTGGGAAGACCTCACTCTTAGCCATGTTAAGTTGGTGCCCTGAGAATGATCCAAACTTCTTTAAGAACCCCATTATTCTCCCCATACATGAGAGCGGGTCTGAAACATAAACCGGCTTTCAATGCCACTCCATTTCTTCGACAACCTAGGTCCGATAGCCTGGGGTTCAATAGCTAATGCAAATAGCAAAGGGAATAACGGGCATCCCTGTCTCATGCCCCTAAGCAGCCGTAAGTATCCCAAGCTCAATGCATTCATCCTTTCAGTCACCATGGGGGTTATAAAACATGCTCACCCATACATTGGGCAAAACCCAAACCTTCCCAGGACCTCATAAAGTTACCCCCACTCCATCCGATCGACAGCCTTCTCTGTGTCCATACAAATAATTACTTTGGCACATTCCCCCTCGATGTGGTCATCACCACACTCAGGAGCCGCCTAATGTTACTCAACAGCTGTCCCCCTCTTCACAAAGCCGGTCTGATTCTCGGTGACCGACTCCGGAACGCACACCTCCAGTCACCTCACAAAGATGTTTGTTAGAACCTTCTCATCTGTGTTCAACAAGGAGATGGGCTGATAAAAACCACATTCCACCAGATCCTTATCCTCCTTTGGAATCGGGGAGATGGACATCTATACCACTGTGACCGGCAATTCATCCCGTGCCAACGAATCGTTATACAACCCCAGTAGAGGTGGTGCCTGTGATGCTGAAAATTGCTTATACAATTCCACCGGAAAGCCGTTGGGCTCTGGTGCCTTCCCCGATTACATAGGCACAATGCATTCCATGATCCCCTGCAGTCCTGGCACCTCCAGTAGGTGGCACCTATCCCTTCCTCGGCCTCGTCTGATCCTTCACCCTTAAATGTGTTTCCTGCAGGAAGACAGCGTCCACCTTCAAGCTCTTCAAATGAGAAAACACCCGGATCTTTTACTCGGGCCATTCAACCCCCTCACATTCCATCCTCACTGGGAGTCTGAGGTTTGCCATTCCAACCTAATACGGAGATCTCGCTGGATCTCGGCTCCCCTCAGGATCACCCAAGGTGGCCACCACCTCCATCCCCACCTACACATACGCACAAAGACACCCACTTCACCAGCTTACTACACTCCCCCACCCCCCACCCTAGCAAACCCTATGGTCCCCTCCCCCCTCTGAATGCTTCACCCAGCAAGCCACCTCTCACCTACATCCTTCCCCATCCACAAACAAAGGAAACCAGCCATCCCAGGTCCCTTGCCCCCCCCCCCCAACCCGACTGCCCCTCTCCCTGGCTATCTGTTGCAGCCCCCTCCCCCAAACTGCTTCCATTTACTAGCATCCCTGTTAGCATTATGACCCCCATTTAGAGAACCACAGAAAGAACCCCACCCACATTGCCCAAACTAGCTTTCCCCTACTGCCCCACCCAAACTAGTGCAATCCAGAAAGAACCCACCCAAACCAAGAGAAACACACAGAACCCTGAACAATCCTAACATCGACCATAATGGATAAACCAACACATGCAATCTTAACACATCCAAACATTCAAGTTGTAAAAACATCGAAACTATACATTGTCAACATTAGTCCTCCCACAAACCATTCTTACTAACCCTCTAATACTCCTTTGGCACATTAAAGTAATGTTCTTTGCTTTTGAAAGTGACCCACAGTTTTGACGGGTGCACCATTCCGAACCAAACCTTACTCCTAAAGAGCGCTGCCTTGGCCTTGTCGGGCTTCAACAAGGCCCCAATGGCCTGATATATCCATCTCAAATTACCTTCCCAACTACAGTCACATATGGATTTCACCCACTTTCGATATCCGCTCCTTTTCCTGGTACTAATACAACCGGACAATCACCGCCCGCGGCGGTTCTCCGGCTTTCGGCCTTTGGGGCCCAATCCACCGCCGAGGGTTTCTTGAAGACCCGCTCCCCAATCAGCTTCCCGAACATCTTCGCCATGTAGTCAGTGCCGTTTGTGCCTATGATCGACTCCGGCAGCCTTAGGTTTTGACACCTCAATCGGTTTTCCTGGTCATCCTGGTAATCACTTTGCCCTTCAACACTTTGTGGGCCACCGCCAGCATTGTTACCTCTGCCTCCAGAGACGCAATCCGGTTACTATGGTCTGAGACCTTGCTTTCCACCTCCTGAATCGTCGCATTCTGCAACTCCATTCACTTCTCCATCCTCTCCAAAGCCTCATGCAAAGGAGCTACTGCTGCCTCAAATGCCCTGGACAGGTCCTCCTGCATCCCTGATGGTGCTTCTTAAATTCACCCAAGTTGAACTCCATTAACTTCCCCATAGGCAGTGGGGTGAGTGACGACAACACGGCCAGTTCCACCATACTTTCTTTTGCTGCGCTATGAGGATCATCCAATTCTTTGAGTGAGGGCTTTATTTGATTTCTGCCTGGTATTGTAACCCTCCGACATTTCACATCAGAGAAGAAGCCAACAGGCTACAACTTCTTTGTCCTATTTCCCACCAAAACGCCCATTAACCGCTTAGCAAGGGCAAAAACCTAAGCCTCCAAGTGCGAGCCACCTTGTGTTCGGCCGATCAGCTCAGGACTGCCATCGGAAGTCGATTAAAGCTTTTCTGTTGAGATGTCTCTTTGAAAGAACAAATAAAAAATATATGGGGCTTATCTAAAGTATATATATTACTCTTGAATCCACCAGGATGATAGATGATGTTGAAAGATGAACTATTTAATGAGTAATAACATAATAAACTGTGAGTCCTTTTACTTAATACTAAACTAACAATAAAGAATTAAAGTACAATATAGATAACTATAAAACTATACACGATTATAACAAACTAGTTGTAACTTCTCTCATTCTTGCTATTCAGTGTCTTGCTTGTTAACTGTTCTTATGTCATCTGACTTAGAAAAGGCGGGAAATCAGTTCTTACAGTATCTGACTGAGCTATCTAGTGTTGAAATGACTGTACTAGATTTACATACATTGATCATGTATATTGATATCTGAATATCACTACACTCCGTTCCTGCGGCTAAGTGCCAATGCTAACAGAGGATCCGTGGTGTTTCACAACGGGAAAATCGGTGTGAAACCCTCACCGATTCCGCTACCGGTGAGGGGTTACCATCAGCGCCAGGTGAAGAACCAACGGAACGCGCAGAAAACGGTTGGAGAATTGCCAAGTCCCTTGCTGCACATGCGCAGGGCTAACAAGCTGCAGCCGCGCATATGCCTACACCCCCCCCCCCCCCCATAGACGCACAGGTCATGCCGAAAAAGATGGTGCCGGCCATGCTGAACCGCGTACCCGCCCACCCCAACCCCACAGCCCACCTCCTGGCCAACCCCACCACTCCCCCCAGCGCTGGCAGAAGCCCCCCCAGCCAGCGGCATGGATCTCAGCCGAGTGTGGCCGCAATGGACACTGTCCACATGTCTCCTCTCTCCACAGCCAGCACACCAGGCTCCCGGCTTCTCGGAGGCGGAGTATCGCGGGTGGGCCGGCTGATGATGTATTAACGAGGTTGCGACTGCGCACGTCCCGATGACTGTGATTTGGAGGGGGGAACATTGCGACCCTGCGTCAAACCGGGGACTGCCTCGATTCCGGGGTCGGGAGCCATTCTCCACCCCATCGCCGTTCCTGATTTTAGCGTCAGCAATGGGGAATCCTGCCTTTGATCTCAAAAGATATTTTCAAAGTGAATAGAATTACTTGGCAAAGAAATCAATCTCATGATAAAATTAAGAGATCAGTAATTGGAGGATGAGGAGGACAAGGTACTCCAAGAGTCTCTTAGCTCCCAAATTCCACCCCAGAAGCAGTAAGGGCAGAGATAGGAACAGACAGCAACTGTGGGCAAGTAACACTATGTGGAGCTGAATAGGAGACCAAAGGAGTACATTTTTAAAAAAAAAATAATTAATCTGCAGCAGTAACAACACATTGCAGAAATAATTTTCCCAAATCCGTATCATTGTTGCATTTATTTCATACCGGTGAAAAGAGCTTCTCTCTTGACCTGAAACTGGTTATATGGTTAAATTGTGCAACATGGCTCAGGATGCAGATTGTTAAAGTAAACTATTTTGAAATCAGTAAAAACGTAAATTGGTGGTTTCAATAACAGGTGATTGATCTGCAATATCGGTTTTACACCTGTTTAAAATCTATCCCAAGATGATTATGAACTACTTTTATTTTCAGCCACTGGTGTCATTTAGACAAACAGCAGCTGTTTATGAAAATCCATTGGATAATCAATGTCATTTTTTTTGTCAGCAGATGGAGCAGGAGAATTTCCTGCATTTCTTTCAATAGTGTCTTTAGTATCTTTAATGTCCATTGAACCATTGCATCAAGCAGATGGTGCTTTGGTGTTAAGTCCAAAGGACAGCACCTCGGTCAATCAGTGGCACAGAAGAGTATCAACCGAGGTGACAAATACAAATCCTGGATTGGGGCTTGACCCATAAGCTTGTGTCTCGGATGTGAGAGTACTATCAATTTAGTGAAGCTGACAAAGGATAGAATTTCAGAGATGTGTAAAATACACTGTGGACTTGTCATGATAAGTAGCATACTGGTGGTTATGGATTGGACTAAAACTTGAATGATGATGTATAACTTAACAAGATCTTCAAAACTCCATAATAACAAAATCTACGCAAATTATCTGAAGCCCTGAAGTTATGCTAGTGGCAGGGATTGATTCTCCATGGCTTCCAGCTATCGGCAGGAATCCCGATGACCCAGTGAATTGGGCGCCGGGTTAAAATGGGTTTCACGCTCAAACTCATTAAGAATCTCCCGGCCCAACCCACCAGCCCCGACATGGTTCTTGCCCAGACCCAGCAGGAACATGGAAAGTGGTCATTAATGCTAATTTGAATGTCATTTACGGGCAGGATGCCCAATTCACCTGCCTCGTGGGATGCTCAAAGTAAGGAAAGAGTTAAGTTTCCCAGCATAAGAATTAGAATTAGTGTTTTTATTGTTTAATAAATTTCAGGTAATGTTTGAATAGACTGCACCATATAAATAAAGGGGATGCAGCTGGCACTGGGTGAGTTGAAGGATAAGTGATCACGGCACAGAATAAACCTGGATTTGATGAAGTCTCATTAGTAGAGTTATCTTTGGAGCTTAACACTCCAGCACCCCCAGCCAGGAGTCCCACTGGCGTGAAATGGAGCAAGGCCTGAGGACGGGGACCAGGGGACTTGCACTCCAAGGGGTGACAAGGAAGTGAGTACCCTCCACACAATTGCCTCAAAAGGTGCCAAGGGGGGGGGGGGGGTCCTTCATGGGAGGTGGGGGTTAGGAGGGCTTGTATTGGGCTTCAGGGTCTCAGTTTGGGGGTTGTCTTGGGATCTGGGTCGTTTGGCTGGTCTTACCATCTGCAGCCTTTAAAATGTCAGTATCTCAAAATTAAAGCGGCATGCTTATTCCAGAAGAGAGACTGAGACAGAGAGTAACCTGCAGCTGGTTCCCTCTGCTAAAAGCTTTCTTGACACTGTTTATGTCACTTGTAATCTCTCTCTAATAGCTGGCAGCCTTGCCTTGAAATACTTCACCCATTGTGTATTTCCAAGAGGTTTTGGGTGTTTTCATCTGTGGTAGCCACTGTTTCTATATCCAGAACTTTTCATTGAAAAAGGTGACCTTATACTTTTAAGCAGTTTGCTCTGTCTCAGTTCAAATTGCAAAAGTTCCAGTCAGTTGAAAGTTGAAAAATCATATTTTCAAAATAAAAGGGCATAGCCTCATAACAATTTATTTTGAATAATATGCAAGTTAATTAAACCTTAGTAAAGCAGAGTATTATTAAATGTTGTACTTTACCTTCTTGACATTAAATACTGAGGCAGGCATGGTAGAAATTTTGTTTTTTTTCTTTGTCAAATGCTGCTTGCATTACATTTTTGCTCATTGTAACTCCAGTCACTAATCATAGTGAATCATTGTAATTAACTTTGATTTCAATTACAATTTTCAAACAGAGACAATTTGAATGTATTACACATAATAGCAGCTGCCTTGGACCACTTGTTGGCAAGTTGCAGTACCATCTCAGGCTTGAGAAGATGTTTCATTTGGTTTTACTATTACTATTTACTGCAGCAAATCAAAATATCACAGAAGTTGTAGTCAATCTCACATAAGTTACAACTTATGATGTAACTTCAAATTACAAAGCACTGAGATTCAAACTTAGTCACAGATAATTCAATATATTCACACTCCCTTTTGAGATCACTGGCACTCAAAACGGCTCAATGTAAAGTGAAAGGATTCACAAGCTGATCAACAATCTGACAGGCTGTGACATGAGCACTCCTTTCTGCCAGCTGATTTAAATGATTAATCCTACATGGTGAAAAGTTTATCATGAGGTGGGGTTGCACCAACCAAACACGAGAATCTGACTGGTTGTCTGTGCTCCAAGACTATCTGGAGCAGGGTTCAAGCCCTGTATCTTCTGACTCAATGGTGCGATATCAGCTGCTAAACCAAAGCTCGGTTCTATCTGAACTGAGTGTCACAGTTTTAATTTAGATTGGAACATAGTTATTTATTACCTTGCAAAGCATGTATAGAACACATAATTTGGAATGTGTTACGTGACAATTACATATCAAGCTGTTGAGAAAATGTCAAACCATATGTTGGTTTTATCAATATAATTTAAGCCTCAACACATTCATATGATTAATATACATTACACCTGGCTTATTCTATAGCAGGGAGTCATTTCTGGAGTTCATTTTATATCATTTTCACCTGTTTAGCTCTCTCACCTTCCCCCTAACCCCATATCTCTCTCTCCCCTCACGCACTCTCTCCCCCCTCACACTTTCTCCTCTCCCTCACACTCTCTCTCTCCCCTTGCACTCCCTCTCTCTCCCCACCCTCACTCTCTCTCCCCTCCCTCACACTTTCTCTCCTCCTCACACTCCCTCTCGCTCTCTCCCCCTCTATTCCCCTGACACTCCCTCTCGCTCTCTATCCATCTTGCTCTCCTCCGCTCACACTCTCTCGCCTTTCTCTCTCTCTCACTCACTCACTCAGACGCCAGTCAGCCCCATTTCTGCTGCCTGATGCTCTGATCCAGCCTGCTTGATCCCTAGCCTGGAGGGCCAGACCCCTCCCTGGCACCTCCGTTCCCTGGGCCACACACCATGGCACCTCCGGTCTTTGGGTCTTGCTCCCCAGCCGCACCCCTTGGCTCCCAGGTCTCACTCACTGGCATCCCGGCCTTCAGCTCTCCAGGCTTTCTGCTTGGCCCTCCAATCCTCGACTCCTTGACCCCACTCAGACCTCGGCTCCCAGTTCCTGCTCCTTCGTTCGTCAGCCCTCGACTTGCCAGCCCCACTGCTTGGCTTCCTGCCGCATTCCTTGACTTGCTAGCCCTCGATTCCCCAGATTTGCTCAGTGGTATCCTGGTCACTCGGCATTCTGGGGCCTGTTCTTCGGCTCCCCGGCCCCTCTCCTTGGCTCACTGGCCCCCAATCCCCAGCCCTCGTCCTTGGCTTCCTGGCCCCATTCCTTGGCTCACTGTCTCATGGATCCCCAGCCTTGCTCATTAGCATCCTGGTCCCTTGGCTTTCTATACCATCACCTCAACATAGGACGCGATCCAATGACATTTCCGCTCCCAACATCTCGTGAGATGCCTTGTCATCTTGCGAGATTTACCCAGCTTGATACGCCTCGTGAGGTCTAATGGGATCTCATGAGACATCATGATCTGGATTCCGCCCACAATGGGTGGGACTTAAATCTGCATATTCAATTGTGCAGCCAGGCACACTTGAATATGCTCTTGCCAAAGTTACCCAAGATTACCCAAGATCTAACCCCCGCGCCTCAGAGACCCCAAGGTGGAGCTGTTTATCATTGGTCTCCACCAACGTGTGCCAGGCATACTGCCACTTGCGGGGTCTCCCAGTTGATCAGGAACACCTGGGTGGTCGGGCTCTGGGCATGACAACTCTGATGCCACTTGGATACCATGGCACGACCAGACTGGCACATTGCAGTGTCACATAGGTGCCACCCTGACACTGCCAGGGTGCACAGGTGGCACTGTCAGCCTAGCAGGGGCACTGCCCACACCAGGGATTGGATCCAGAGATGCCCTGCCCTTATGAGGTTGGGTGCGGGGGGGCTTGAGGACCCCTCAGTGGTAGGTTGGGGCAGTCTGGAGACCAGGGTGGGGTGTTAGAGATTGGGATGTTTGAGATGGTGCCCCGGTCTCTCCCTGCCCTGGCAATTGGAGCTCATTAGTGCAGGAAATGGGACTAAGTGCGGCCTGAACGAGGCTTTCCTCATCGAGGCTCGGAATTGAAGCATATTCCCGTTTAATAGCAGGGTCATTCTCAGCGCTACAAGCACCGGGAAATACCCGGCTAAATGTGCACGACATGGGACTCTGGTTTAATTTCCATTAAATCACGCCCATAGATTCCACCTCCCCCCCGAGCACATGAGCCCATCACAATATTTCTCTGAAAATTACACCTGAATTGGGCAATTATCTCAGTACAGAAAAATATTTTTCATTTTAACTGTCAATTATCTTTCACAACACAGTCCTCTTAAATAAAATATCTGATCATTTATTCTTTTTAGTAGCTCTAAATGCAGACTTTGTTGCATTGTTTCTTTGCTTAGTTCAAATTTGAATAATTGAATACTTTTTAATGTTATAACAATAATAATAATAATAATAATAATAATCGCTTATTGTCACAAGTTGGCTTCAATGAAGTTACTGTGAAAAGCCCCTAGTCGCCACATTTCAGCGCCTGTTCAGGGAGGCCGGTACGGGAATTGAACCGTGCTGCTGGCATTGTTCTGCTTTGCAAGCCAGCTATTTAGCCCACTGTGCTAAACCAAGAGGTTTGCATTATCAGGAAAGACTGCATTATGTACTGTTTCAATGTTTGAATAATCACAGAAAAAAAAATTGTCTTACTTCTTTATTTACTGGAGAGTCAATTAGATGGTTTTAATTTTTTTCAAAGATCTTTCTGTATCTGCTGCATTCTTTTATAAATGGGTAGATGCCACTTTGCTTGCCCAAATTCAAAAAGACTTCCTGCTGAGTTTTTTGATTAATTCCTTTGCTGTCTAAGAAGCTCTGCCTGTGATGTTAACCTTCCCTCTGCCAATGAATGTCAAACAATAAAAACAAATTGGTAACACTTGAGCTGGTAACTATCTTCTGTGAGTAAATTGTCGACTTTGGTATGCTGCTCCAACAAAGAGTGTGGGGGCATAGCGCTGTTTAGTTTAAGTTATCCTTGAATAACATATGTAATATCATTTTATTTTAAAGTTGATTGATATTTCTAAGAGTATTGTGATCAATATTTTTTATATGGTCTGATTCAAGAAGGTTTCACACATTATAGAAGTGAAGCAGAAGCCCAATGGTTGCCACAGTTAGTTTACTGTTCAAAAGGACGAGCGGAGAGAAGATGAACGGAAGACTTATTGGGAACAAGGGTGAGGACGGGGGAGGTAGGGTGCTCATTATCACCCAATTCCTGATAGCTAATTCACAGTGATATTTATGTCCTCTGCGCCAAAATTGCAACATGGGACCAGAAAATGATGGAAGTAGGACAAATTAATTAGGTGTAATTCGTACCCATTAAAAGTAAATGTGGGCGGGACTTTTCAAGGAAGGTTTTCCCGACCTTCCCGATAGCACCGACCTCCTTGCGCTGCTGGAGGCGATGGTGTTAGTCAGCGGGGCGGGGGGTGGGGTGAAGAGGGAGGGCGTCTCGGCAATCTACGGAAAGATTCTGGAAGACGATAGGGTGTTCATGGAGGGGATTAAGGCGAAGTGGGAAGAAGAGCTGGGGGTGGCGCTGGAAGAGGTGTGGTGTGAGTTGCTGCAGAGGGTGAATGCCTCAACATCATGTGTGAGACTGGGGCCGATACAGTTGAAGGTAATGTATAGGGCGCACCTCACAAAATCAAGGATGACCCGGCTGTTCGAGGGGGTATAGGATGTCTGTGAGCGATGTGGGATGGGCCCCGCAAATCATGCTCGTATGTTTTGGTCCTGCCCAAAGCTGGAAGGATTTTGGAAGACAGTGTTGAGTACAATCCCAGGGGTCTTACAAGTGGGTATAGAAGCCATTTTTGTGGTGTTGGACCGGCCCGAGTGGCAGGCGGGAGCGGGGGCAGATCTCTTAGCCTTCGCCTCGCTGATCGCTCATATGTGGGTCTTGTTGGAGTGGAGGTCAGCTTCTCCACTCTGTGCCTCGGCGTGACGGGGGGGGGGACCTGCTGGAGTTTTATAGACCCTGGAAAAGGTGAAGTTTGAGCTGAGGAGGGGTTCTACAATTGTTGGGGTTTGTTCATCATGCACTTTCGAGAGTTGGTTACCATTGACTGCTGAGGGAGGATGGTTTGGGCTTTTTTGTTTGTTTGGGGTTGTTTATTGTGAAAATGTTGAAAACTTCTCGTATAAAAATACTTCATAAAAAAAGTCAATATGAGTCTTTTACCAGAGAGCAAAATTATAACCAGCTCACCATATAATTTTATAATTCTTGCTTGTTTAGTAGGTAAGTACACTGCCTCATTGAGTCAACATTAGTTCATATAATTAGCAACATTGGCAAGGCCAGCATTTATTACCCATCTCTACTTGCTCCTCAATTGCCTTCTTCAACTGTTATAGTCCATGCAGTGTAGATACATCACTTTATGGTAGGAGATCCAGGATAGTCAATCAGTGACAGTGAAAGAATGGCGATATAGTTTCAAGTCAGAATAGTGTGCAACTTGGAGGGGAACTTGGTGTTCCCATATGGCTGCTGCCCTTACCCTTTTAGGTAGGAATCATGAGTATGGCAGATGTTGTCAAATTTAGCCTTAGCGAGTTTCTGCAGTACATCTTGTTGATGGTGCACACTGTTGATGGTACTGACCATGTTGGGAATAAATGTTTAATGTGGTGGCCTGGGTGCCGGTCAAGCAGGCTGCTTTGTCCTGGATAGTGTTGTTGGAACTGCATTCATCTGGCAAATGGAGAGTATTCCATCCTCACTGAGCCTTGGCGATGAGCAGATTATTGCTGAGTAAATGTTGTGAGATAGCACTGTTGATGACATCGGGCGCAATTCTCCAGAATAAATTCAAAGTTAATTGTTGCGGATTTTTCAGGGAGTTTCCTAGAGGCTCTGCTCACGAGTTCCCCACCGCTATCCAATGGCACCTAGTCATTTCTGTGAGCCCTGGAGGGTTTCTCACCATTTTAGCCCACAGAATATTTTTTTAGCATTGGTGAGCCGAATTCAGACATGGGGGCCGCCATTTTCAAAGAGTGTCCCAATCTCTAAGTGAGCTTGTGAGTCCCCCACACCTCCTACCCATGAGGAAAGTCACCACCCACACAGATGGGCACTACACCCCCTCTTCGAAAAGTGAGGACATCACGCAATCGGCTCCCTGGGGGGTGTGGGGGGGGCTCCTTTCCAGGACCCCACCCTTCAACCCCTCAGACTCCTGGAGGCCCCGACTTCCCTGCCATGCACAACCCCACCCTTCAAGCCCCCCCTCAACCCTCCTTTCATGGGCATGCCCCCCCCCGGGCATTGACCCTTGGTAGTGCCACCCTGGCACCTGGGCACCTTTGCACTGGAACCCTGGCACCCAGGCAGTGCTGCAGCCAGCTTCGCAGTGCCACCCAATGACTTTGCAGTGCCAAGGAGCAAGCTAGGCAGTGCCAAGGTGCCCACATTCCAGGGGGGCAGGGGCCACACTGCACTGGCCCTGACCACCTAGGGGTCTCCCATGGCCTGGGAGAGCCCCCGGATACCCTTCCGCCTGTTCCACGTTCTTGTGCACCAGCACTGATGGGCACCGGGCTGCAGCCTCCCTGGGGATGCTGGAGAATGGAGGGATGCCGGAGAACGGAGGGAAACCGATGAACCCCGACTAAGTAGGCCATAAGTACGTTAAGACCTACTTCTGCGAGCACCATTTGGTCCCGCCCCTTTTGGGCTGAGTTCTGAATCCAACACCTCGTGGGACTTGGGTGAATCCCACTAAGCACGGAGGCTGCCAGGAAGCCCGTGGAAGGGTCTCCGGGGATTCACCAGCCACGTTGTGCTCTCGCTCGCGACCTACGTAGGCAGAGAATCGTGCATCAGTTTGTTGATGATGAAATGTTGATGATGATGATGATCGGATAGTAATTGGATGGATTGGATCCATCCTGCTTTTTGTGGGCAGGATATACCTCAGCAATGTTCTACTTTGTCAAACAGATGCGAGTGTTATAGCTGTACTGCACCTGCTTAGGTAGGAGAGTGGCTAGTCCTGAAGTACAAGTCTTCAGTACTATGGCTGGGATATCGAGGAGGACAATCATCAAATTCATTAATTTAAGTAAATCATATTCGTTGAAGACTGGAAGCTCAGGAGGAGGTCTAAACGGATCATCAAGCTAAAGATGGTTGCAAATGGTTCAGCCTTGTTTTCTGCACTGATGAGCAGGTGTTCATGGAGCCTCCACATCCAGTTGGTTGTTTAAGTCCACTGTCATTTACAACTGGATCTGGCAAGACTGCAGAGTTTTATCTGATCCCATTTGCATTGCTTAGCTCTGTCTTTAGTCTGCAGCTTCCACTGTTTGCATGCATGCAGTACTGTGCTGCAGCTTCATTTATTCCTAGGTATACTTGGTGCTGCTCTTGGCTCCTACACTGCTCATTGAACCAAGGTTGGATCCAGCTGATGATTCATCAGTTGAAAGGGGAGGTAGTAATCAGCCAGATTGCCCATGTTTGACCTGATGCCGTGGGAGGAGGTGGTGGGATAATAGTAATGCCTCTGGACTAGTAACCCAGAGGCCCAGGCAAATGCTCTGGGGACACAAGTTCAAATTCCACCACAGCAGCTGATTGAATTTAAAATCAATTAATAAAGTTTGGAATGATAGTGACCATGAGAATGTGATCGCTCACCGTATAATCCCATCTCGTTCACTAATGGACTTAGACACAGACATAGAATTTACAGTGCAGAAAGAGGCCATTCAGCCATCGAGTCTGCACCGGCCCTTGGAAAGATCACCCTCCCGAAGCTCACACCTCCACCCTATCCCCGTAACCCAGTAAACCCATCTAACCTTTTCGAACACGAAGGGCAAGTTTGCATGGCCAATCCACCTAACCTGCACAGTTTTGGACTGTGGGAGGAAAACCGGAGCTCCCGGAGGAAACCCACGCACACACGGGGAGAATGTGCAGACTCCACACAGTCAGTGACCCAAGCCGGGAATCGAACTTGGGACCCTGGAGCTGTGAAGCAATTGTGCTACCATGCCACCCAAGGGAAGGGTATCTGCCATTCTTACCTGGTCTGTGACTGGGCAGCCCAGAGGCACAGTGGTTAGTATTGCTGTCTCACAGCGCCATGGACTGTGAATGTTCAATTCCGGCCTTGGGTGCATATGCTCCCCGTGTCTGTGGGGGTTTCCTCCAGATGCTCCAGCTTCCAGTCCAAAAATGTGCAGGTCAGGTGAATGAGCCATGTTAAAATTGCCCCTTAGTGTCCAAAGATGTGTAGGTTAGGTCGGGTGACGGGACTGTGTGAATAGATCAGGGGCCTAGGTAGGGTGCTCATTCAGAGGGTCGGTGCAGAGTCAATAGGCCAAATAGCCTCCATCTGCACTGTACGGATTTTACGGTTCTATGGTCAACTGCTTCTGTAACAGTCAGTTAAGAGTCAAAACTGTGGACTTGGAGTCACATACAGGAAAGACCTGGTAAGAACAGCAGATTTCCTTCCCTAAAGGACATTAGTGAACCAGATCACAAAGAACAAAGAACAATACTGCACATGAACAGGCCTCTTGGCCTTCCAAGCCTGTACCGGCCATGATACCACCCTTGGACAAAACCCTCAGCACTTCCTTGTGCCGTATCCCTCTATACCCATCCTATCCATGCGTTTGTCAAGATGCCTTTTGAACGCCGTTAATGTGTCTGCTTCCACAACCTCCCCTGGCAACGCGTTCCAGGCACTCACCACACTCTGCATAAAAAACCTGCCTCGCACATCTCCTCTAAATTTGCCCCAAGGACCTTAAACCTATGCACCCGGGTGACTTGCCCCTCCACCCTGGGCAAGAGAACCTGCCCATCCACTCTATCCTTGCCCCTCAATCTTGGAGACCTCTATTAGGTTGCCCCTCAACCTCTGTCGTTCAATGAAAACAGTCTGAGTCTATTCAGCTTCTCCACAGAGTTAACTCCCTCCAGACGAGGCAACATCCTGGTAAACCTCCTCCGTACCCTCTCCAAAGCCTCCACATCCTTCTGGCAGTGTAACGACCAGAATTGTGTGCAATATTCCAAGTGCGGCCGTACTAAGGTTCTATACAACTGTAGCATGACTTGCCAGTTTTTATACTCGATGCCCCATCCAATGAAGGCAAGCATTCCGTATGCTTTCTTGACTACCTTGTCCACTTGTATTGCCACCTTCAAAGATCTGTGGACCTGTACGCCCAGGTCTCTCTGACTTTCTATATTCCTAAGAGTTTTGCCATTTACTGTATATTTCCCCTCTATGTTAGACCTACCAAAATGCATTACCTCACATTTGTCCGGATTAAACTCCATTTGCCATTTCTCTGCCCAAGTCTCCAGCCTATCATGGTCACTATCAGTAACCTCTGATAATCCTCAACACTATCTGCTGCTCCAGCAATCTTGGTGTCATCCGTTAACTTACTAATCAGGAGAGGAGCCGGAGCGGGAGCCGAGGAGCCGGAGCCGAGGAGCCGGAGCCGAGGAGCCGGAGCGGAGGAGCCGAGGAGCCGGAGCGGAGGAGCCGAGGAGCCGGAGCGGAGGAGCCGAGGAGCCGGAGCGGGAGCCGAGGAGCCGGAGCCGAGGAGCCGGAGCAGCCGAGGAGCCGGAGCGGAGGAGCCGAGGAGCCGGAGCGGGAGCGGCGACAGGGGGGCCCAACAGCAGCAGGTCCATCCCCTCTCCCTCCCCCCCCCCCCACGCGGGCCAGGAGCGGTGCGGCGGCGGCGGCGGCCCCTCTTCTCTCCCCCCCCCCCACGCGACCCAGGAGCGGTGCGGCGGCGGCGGCCCCTCTTCTCTCCCCCCCCCCCCCCCCCCCCCCCCCCCCGCGGGCCAGGAGCGGTGCGGCGGCGGCGGCCCCTCTTCTCTCCCCCCCCCCCACGCGGGCCAGGAGCGGTGCGGCGGCGGCGGCTCCTCTTCTCTCCCCCCCCCCCCCCCCCCACGCGGGCCAGGAGCGGTGCGGCGGCGGCGGCCCCTCTTCTCTCCCCCCCCCCCCCCCAGCCAGCAGCGGCCCCCCCCCCCCAGCCAGCAGCGGGGACCCCCCCCCCCAGCCAGCAGCGGGGACACAAACCCCCCCCCCAGCCAGCAGCGGGGACACAACCCCCCCCCCCCCCCAGCCAGCAGCGGGGACACAACCCCCCCCCCCCCAGCCAGCAGCGGGGACACAACCCCCCCCCCCCCCAGCCAGCAGCGGGGACACAACCCCCCCCCCCCCCCCCCCCAGCCAGCAGCGGGGACACAACCCCCCCCCCCCCCCCCCCCCAACCAGCAGCGACCACCCCCCCCCCCCAACCAGCAGCGACCACCGGCCCACTCGCCCCTCCCCCCCCCCCCCCCCCAACTGCTGTGACCACCACGTGGCAAAGACAAAGGGACTCTCTCTCCTGGTTGAGTGGGGAAAAAAGAAAAAAGAGACTTGTATTTCTGTTCTTCCCAAAAGAAAACTGGTAAAGAGAAAAGGGGTAGGGGAAATAAATTTAAAAAAAAAAAAAAAAAAAAAATATATATATATATATATATATACATATATAGATATATAATAATAAATAAAATAAAAATAGGGTGCGGAAAAGGGGGAAAAAGAAGAACAAGGAGAGAAGAAAAGATGAAGGGGAAGGGGGAGAAAAAAGTGCCAGAAAGGAGCCAAGAGAAAGGGGGCACCGGAAGTAGACTGGGCAAAGGGAAAGCCAGCTCGGGCGAACGAGTCAACACGCGAAGCGGCCGGAGGGATGCTTCGCCGCATCCAGAAGAGCTGGACGGGCAGGCAACCTCTCCCCTGGGGTTAGAGGGGGGCGTGAATTGGAAGGAAGCCTTTGCCGAGGTGGTGAGGGAGCAGCTGCAGGCATTCAAGGCAGAGTTAAAAGCAGACGCAGAGGCCGCAGCACAGGCAGCAGTGACCAGGGCCATGTCAGGGGTGCAGCAGGTTCTGACCAGATTGGAGAAGAAAGTGGATGCCCAAGGGAAGATACTGGAAGCCCAAGGGAAGATACTGGAAGCCCAGGGGGCAACCATTAAAGAGCTGGAGAAGGCAGCGACTGACGCGAGCGACCGGGTCATATCCCTGGAGAGGGGAATGGTGAAACTGAGTGCAACACAGGGGAGCCTGAAGGGCAGGGTAGACGACCAGGAGATCAGCTCGAGAAGGCAAAATATCAAGATAGTGGGCCTGCCAGAGGGGATAGAGGGTAGAAATCCCACAACATTCGTGGCTGCGATGCTGGGCTCCTTAGTGGGGCGGGAAACTTTTCCCACCCCACCGGAAATGGACAGAGCTCATCGGTCACTGCGCCCGAAGCCCAAGGAAGGGGAAAAACCGAGAGCAGTTATAGCCAGACTGCACCGGTACCGGGATAGGGAGACAATCCTGCGCTGGGCCAAGGAGAATAGAGCCTGCAATTGGGACGGGCACGCCATCCGAATCTACGAGGATTTTGGAGCGGACATAGCTAAGAGACGGGCGGAGTTCAACAGAGCGAAAGCAGCTCTCTATAAGAACAAAGTACGTTTTGGTATGCTGTACCCAGCAAAACTCTGGGTCACATACCAACACAAGGAATATTTCTTTACAGCCCCTGCCGAGGCGAATAGATTCGTCGAGGAGCACGGGCTGGAAAAACGCCATGGGAAGTAGGGACGAGGGGCCCATGGCAAGGAGACACGTCATGCCGACGGGGGGGTGGGGAGGGGCGAGGCAAAGCCAGCCCCCTCCCCCCTGGCAGGAACACCCAGAACGGAAAACAACCCAATGCCCTAGGGCCCGCTCCAGGTGGGAGGCCAGGCCCCGGCACGAGGGAACGGGAGTACTGGAGAGGGGAGAGGGGAAGCGGGACAGCAACCTCCGAGAGGGGAGCCACCGTGCTAGCAGGAAAGCTAGCGAAGGGGGCGCGCAACAGAGCAGGGCCGCAGCGCACCCCCAACAGGGGGGAAGGCGCCAGGCAGGGGAGGGGGGGGATCACCCATCAAAGGTGGGAGAGCAAATGGGGACAGGAATGGGGGAGAGAGGGGCAATGGAGGGGTACACAGGGGTATCCCCTAAAGGGATAGAGCGGGGGGGGGGGGGGGGGGCACCCGGGGGGGCGAGAGACCAGGGAGGGGAAACGCAGGGACGAAGGGACAAAAGAGGCCAGTAAGGGAATAGGGCCACAAAGTGCCACAGACAAGGGCTCGAAACAGGGAACTGCTGCAAGCACCCACCCAGTACGGTCTGTGGGTGAAGGGGCCCCCCGGAGTGCAGGGGACTACCCGCGTGGCGGACACAAAGTGGACGGCCATGGCGGGTGTCCCCGGGACAAGGGGGACCCCGGAGCGCAGGGACCCGACCGCATGGGGAGAGCAGTGATAGTGGACATCCTGGACGGCCCCCTAACATAGGGAAACCCCAGAGGGCAGGGGCGCGTCCACCGGACAAATATGGTTAACCCCACAGGAGCAAGGGGGCAGAAGCCCCCCACCAGAATAGTCACCTGGAACGTAAGGGGACTTAACGGCCCAGTGAAGAGATCTAGAGTCCTCACCCACCTTAGAAACATGAGGGCCGACATAGTCTTCCTCCAAGAGACGCACTTGAGGGAGCAGGACCAACTGCGGGTAAGAAAGGGCTGGGTGGGACAAACCTATCATTCCTGTTATGGGGCAAGGGCCAGGGGGGTGGCGATCCTGATTGGCAAGAGGACAATGTTTAGGGCGACAAAGACGGTTACGGACCCAGGGGGACGGTATGTCATGGTCAGCGGGGCCCTGGATGGGGCGCCGGTAGTTCTAGTTAACGTGTACGCGCCCAACTGGGACGACACGAGCTTCATCCAAAAGACCATGGCAGAAATCCCGGACATAGCGACGCACCGACTAATCATGGGGGGGGACTTCAACTGTGTACAGGACCCAACGACGGACAGATCAAACCCCAGAACGGGGAAAACCTCAAACATGGCAAGGGAACTCAGCCACTATATGGAGCAGATGGGAGCAGTAGACCCCTGGAGATTCGCCCACCCGGGGAGAAAGAATTCTCTTTCTTCTCCCCAGTACACAACGTGTACACCAGAATTGACTTCTTTGTGGTGGGGAAAACGGTGCTTCCAGAGATAGACAAGGTGGAATACTCCGCAATTGTGATATCAGACCACGCTCCACACTACATGGATGTGCGGCTAGAGACGGGAAGGGCCCAGCGCCCCAAATGGAGGTTGGACGGTGCCTTACTAGCTGACAAGGCCTTCAGCGAAAGGATAGCGCAGGCCATAGCGGAGTACACTGAGATCAACCAAAACGGGGAGGTCTCACCCTCCACGTTCTGGGAAGCGCTTAAGGCCGTACTAAGAGGGGAAATCATAGCCTACAAAGCGCAAAGAGATAGGGAGGAAAGGGTGGCTAGGCAGAAGCTGGTCGACTCCATACTGGAGGTAGACCATAAATACTCCGAGGCCCCGACTGTAGAACTCCTGGCGGAGAGAAAAGAATTACAAAGGAACTTTGACCTGCTCTCCACCAGGAAAGCAGTACACCAACTCCGCCAGGCACGCGGGGCCCTATACGAACACGGAGACAAAGCCAGCCGCCTGTTGGCCCACCAGCTGAGAAAGCAGGCAGCCAGCAGAGAAATTGCGCAAATCAGAGATACCAGAGGCACGTTGGAAACAGAACCAGAGAAGATTAACAAAACCTTCAAGGCCTTCTACCAAGAGCTGTACACCTCAGAGCCCCCAACGGGGAAGGCTGGGATGAACCGGTTTCTTGACGGACTGAACATACCAGTTGTGGGAGAGGGCAGAAAACGGGATCTGGAAGCACCACTAGCACTGGGAGAGATCATGGACAGCATTAGCTCCATGCAGGCGGGGAAGGCGCCGGGACCGGGACGGATTCCCGGCGGACTTCTACAAAAAATTTGCGACAGCGCTGGCCCCGCACATGCGGGAGATGTTCACAGACTCGCTAGCTAGGGGCACGTTGCCACCCACGTTAGCACAGGCCTCAATCTCGCTGATACCTAAGAAAGACAAAGACCCAACGGAATGTGGGTCATACAGACCCATATCTCTGCTGAATGCAGACGCCAAAATACTGGCCAAAATCCTAGCCAAAAGGCTAGAAGACTGTGTACCTGAGGTGGTCACAGAGGACCAGACGGGCTTTGTCAAAGGTAGACAGCTGACCGCGAACATCAGGCGCCTGCTGAACGTGATAATGACCCCCTCCGGGGAGAGAACACAAGAGGTGATCGTCTCCCTGGACGCAGAAAAGGCCTTCGACAGAGTCGAATGGATATACCTCATAGAGGTACTGGAGCGGTTCGGGCTTGGAACAGGGTTCACAGCTTGGGTAAAGCTCCTGTACAACGCTCCCATGGCGAGTGTACAGACCAACAATACCAACTCCCAATACTTCCAGCTGCACAGGGGCACCAGACAAGGATGCCCACTGTCCCCGCTGCTGTTCGCACTAGCAATCGAACCGCTAGCAATCGCGCTCAGGGCAGCAAAAAATTGGAGGGGGATCCGAAGGGGAGGTAGAGAGCACAGAGTCTCACTCTATGCGGATGATCTGCTCCTCTATATCTCGGACCCACAAAGCAGCATGGACGGAATCATCGCGCTCCTGAAAGAGTTTGGAGCCTTCTCGGGCTACAAACTCAACATGAGCAAAAGTGAGATCTTCCCATTACACCCGCAAGGGGGGGGGGGGGGGGGGGGGGGGCAGCACTAAAGGGGCTGCCGTTCAAACAAGCCCGACATAAATTCCGCTACCTGGGGATCCAAATAGCCCATGACTGGAAAGGGATCCACAAATGGAACCTCACCAGCCTGACGGAGGAAGTTAAAAAGGACCTGCAAAGATGGAACACACTCCCGCTCTCCCTCGCGGGGAGAGTTCAGACGATCAAAATGAACGTACTGCCCAGGTTCCTCTTCCTGTTTAGATCCATTCCGATCTACATCCCCAGGCCTTTTTCAAAGCGCTGGACAAACTCATCATGGCGTTCGTATGGGGGGGTAAAAATGCTAGGATCCCAAAGAAGGTCTTACAAAAAACAAAAACCAGGGGAGGGTTAGCCCTCCCGAATCTACAATTCTACCACTGGGCAGCAACAGCCGAGCGAGTAAGGGGATGGATCCAGGAGCCAGAAGCTGAGTGGGTGCGTGCGGAGGAGGCCTCCTGCATGGGAACCTCCCTCCGGGCCCTCGCCACGGCAGCACTCCCATCCCCACCCAAAAAACACTCCAGCAGCCCAGTGGTGACAGCCACCCTCCAATCCTGGAACCAACTGCGGCAGCAACTTGGCCTGACCAAAATGTCGAACAGGGCTCCCATCTGCAACAACCATAGGTTCAAACCAGCACTGACCGACGCCACCTTCAAAAGGTGGAGGCAGGACGGGGGGACACTGACAGTCAGGGACCTATACACAGACGACAGGATCGCAACACTGGACGAACTGACAGAGAAATTTCAGCTAGCTGGGGGGAACGAGCTACGGTACCTGCAGCTCAAAAACTTCCTACGAAAGGAGACAAGGACGTACCCACAACCGCCACGACAGACACTACTGGAAGACCTACTGGACGCAAGTATCCTAGAGAAAGGGAACTGTAGTGACATGTATGACCGACTGGTAGATAGGGACGACACCGTACTGGACGCAACAAGGAGGAAATGGGAGGACGACCTGGGGATGGAGATCGGGTGGGGACTCTGGAGCGAAGCACTGCATAGGGTCAACTCCACCTCCACGTGCGCAAGGCTCAGCCTGACGCAACTAAAAGTGGTACATAGAGCCCACTTAACAAGAACCCGTATGAGTAGGTTCTTCCCGGAGGTGGAAGACAGATGTGAACGGTGCCAAAGAGGCCCGGCCAACCACGCCCACATGTTCTGGTCCTGCCCCAGACTCGTGGAGTACTGGACAGCCTTCTTCGAGGTAATGTCCAAAGTGGTGGGAGTGAGGGTGGAGCCATGCCCGATAGTGGCGGTCTTCGGGGTTTCAGAACAGCCAGATCTATTCCTGGGGAGGAGGGCGGATGCCCTTGCCTTTGCCTCCCTGATCGCCCGCCGTAGAATCCTGTTTGGCTGGCGGTCAGCAGCACCGCCCAGAGCTGCGGACTGGCTGTCCGACCTCTCGGAATCTCTCCAAATGGAGAAAATCAAATTTGCCATCCGAGGGTCGGACGACGGCTTCCACAGAACGTGGGAGCCATTCATGCAACTGTTCCGGGACCTATTTGTGGCCAATGTACAAGAGGAAGAATAGTCGGGGGAAGGTAGCGGGAGGGGGGGGGGGGGGGGCTACAGGTTCGTTACGGGGGTTCGATGGCTAGCTAAGGCCCAAAACCAAGCTAAATAAACATGTTGAGGGGGGGGGGGGGGGCGCAGTTACTACTACGAAGATGCTTACCTGTAAATATGTATGTTAATTTTTGCGTGTTTGTTTTTGTTTGTTTTTTTTTTCTCTCTCCTAACAATTTGTAATTTGTTCAATATAAAATACGAAAACTGAATAAAAACATTTATAAAAAAAAAACTTACTAATCAGACCAGCTACATTTTTCTCCAAATTGTTTATGTGTACTACAAACAACAGAGACCCCAACACAGATCCCGGTAGAACACCACTAGTCACAACCTTCCATTCAGAAAAACACCCTGCTACCCTTTGCCTTCTGTGACCGAGCTAGTTCTGTATCCATCTTACCACCTCACCTCTGATCCCGTGTGACTTCACCTTTTGTAGCAGTCTACCATGTGGCACCTTGTCAAGGCTTTACTGAAGTCTATGTAAACAACATCCACCACCCTCCCCATATCAATCAGTTTTTTAATGACAATCTGGTCATTTTGTGATCAGTATTACTGAGACAAACTTTTTATTTCAGAATTATTAATTAAATTTAAATTCCACCAGCTGCCACAGTGGGCTTTTGAACCAGTGACTCAGGTATATTAGCTCAGGCCTCTGGATTACGAGCTCAATAACATTACCATTCGGCTCCAAATATGCTACATTAATTTGTTTTCCTTATCTATCCTGTCACTTAGACTCTCAAGGTATGCTTGACAGATTTACAAAAGCATGTTGACCACGTCCTAATCATAGTGAAAAAGCAGTTCGCCACAGTGCAGCGTGGCCATTGAAGGACCCTGCTCCCGGGATCTACCCGGCTCCCGGGATCTGCACGGCTCACAACGCCTAGTGAGGACTATGCGATTTCAGGAGATGTTGCGATGTGAATCTGCCCACAATGGGCGGGATCACTTTTTAGCAAATCTGCATATTAAAGCGAGGCACTAAGCCTTACTCTAATGTGCAGATTCCCAAGGTACCTGAGGCTTTGGAATTCAATCCGTTCACCTTGGGGACCTTGGACGAGCGCTGTTTGGTTCTAGTCCCCACAAACAGGGACCAGAAGGAACAGCACCTCGCGGGGGGGGGGGGTCTCCAAGGGGATTGGAGGCTCCCAGTTGCATGCCCTTTGGGCAGGGTGGTGCCAGAGGCACTGCTGTGCCACCTGGGCACCCTGACAGTGCCACATGGGTGCCATCCTTGCACTGCCAAGGTACTCAGGTGGCATTTTTATGTACGCGCGATCGGGCTAAGGTTTCCCGGTGTGGTTGTTGGTGGGTGTAGCAGGGGGGACACCCTCTAATTTTGTGTTCAGGCTGGGGGGGGGGGGGCGGTGGAAAGAGGTTGGGGATTCATTTGAGGGCCTCAGAGATCGGGACCCCGTTTTTAAATGGCGTCCCAATCTCTCGCTACAATGGGGAGTTCCGGCGAGCAGAGCTACCCATTGTAAAAAAAGCAGGGCTATGTGCGGCCTCAACCACATGTTCCCCATTCAGGCCCCTTATTCAAAGTGAGTTGCATTGAATAGCCATGTGTTTCTCGGCACCGCGAGTACCAGGAAACACGCGGCTAAACGCGCTCGCTCGGAGACTTTGTTCCTTTTTGTCTCTAAAATATATATTAGCATCTTCCCTTCTCGTGATGTCAGGCTAATGAGCTTACAGTTCCCCATTTTCCTTTCTCACTCCTTTCCTGAACTGCGGGATTACATTTAACCAGGATAGAAAGTGACAAGTTCAATTTCTAAACTATGCTGAGTTACTAGTTTTGGGATATTACATTTGGCTTTAATGTTTCAATCTGCTTAGGAGGAAAAGCATTAGCCTTCTTGCTCTCTGAGCCTGCAAAATCCGCACTTGAAGAATCATCACCTCGACAAAGTGCATTTGCGTTACTGCTGCACAAAGGACTATATCCAGCAAATGTCAGCAGATTCAAAAGAAATGGGGGGGAAACTGAATGAAAACTAGAAAAACAGGAGATGGACTCTACTGCATAAAATAGTCTGATGAGAAACAAGATATTAGACAACACTGACTTCAGAGCAGGTCTCACAAAGGCGACTGAGATAAGTTAGAATTAATTACAATCTTTGTTACTTGCCCCATTTTATAATCGCTGGTTATCATTTTCTTGCAGTCATTGTAGGCACTAGGTTTGTGTTACTGAATTTTCTCCTCTCAGGTCCCCTCCCCTCCATATTAACTATTATTCCTTAGAAATTTCAAAGTAAGTTCAAAGAATTAAGAAGATCATTTGCTGAGTTATTATGAGGTCTCAGTTAGGTTCTGACCGTCTTAAAAGCCAGTTATCCATGCAATAACAAATCATCTCCACTTTAAGTCACACACACACACACAAACACTGTAACTTGATTGCAAAGAGCACACAAATTATAATACCGCAAAAAGTCCAACATCACTTCTGAGAGATCATTACAGTACAAACAAAATTCATGTACACCTAAGATTTAAAAAGTGTGATGCAATGGACTGGAAACTTAATTATTAGTCTGTTTTGATGATGCAAGAGAGCCTACTGATAGCCACTGCTTACTAATATTGACATTTAATCAGCATTCAGAGATCAGTCAGGAAAAAGAATGTCTCCTTATAATTTCAATACTTAGCAATGACTGAGCAAAGCTTATGGAACATATGCCAGAAATCTGTATGATGGAAAAAGTACAATTTTGTGAGTAATTCTGGAAAAAAGCATAAGATGTTGGGGTGAAACTAGATAGTTTCTTACAACTTTACCGGGCAAGTCTATGGATACCCCTGGAACTTTTCTCTAAGTTCCCAGGTAAATCAACCAGAGCTTTTGTGTCCTGAGAACAGGTGTTGGTCCCAAAAGTGATCAGGTCAAGATTACATAATTCTAGAGTGATGATTATAGTTCCTCTTTTGTCTGCCCTCCAACTCTGATTCTCACCGTCTTCCCTTACCTTAGGGTACCTTTAGCATTGCTATGGCCCAATCTTCAACCATGCTTCACCGGGCAACGTGTCTCATATTCCCTGCATTTCAGCAGCTTCATGGAAATAAGCCCAATATCACGAGTACCTTGAACCTCATTATTCAGGTGTGTTTCAACTCTGTGCCTTCCATTTCCCCAAAATGATTATGCCCAACTTTTTCGACCATGTGCATTTAGAGTCCTGTAACACACCAATAGCAACCATAAAAAGCAAGAGGGTAGCCAGGGAAAGGGTTGGCCCACTGAAGGACGGGGAGGGAATCTACGTGTGGAACCAGAGGAAATGGTTGAGGTACTAAATTAATACTTTGCATCAGTATTCACCAAAGAGAAGGAATTGGTGGATGTTGAGTCTGGAGAAGGGTGTGTAGATAGTCTGGGTCACACTGAGGTCCAAAAAGACGAGGTGTTGGTCATCTTGAAAAATATTAAGGTGGATAAGTCCCCAGGGCCTGATGGGATCCACTCCAGAATACTGAAGGAGGCAAGAGAGGAAATTGCTGAGGCCTTGACAGAAATCTTTGGATCCTCACTGTCTTCAGGTGATATCCCAGAGGACTGGAGAATAGCCAATGTTGTTCCTTTGTTTAAGAAGGGTAGGAAAGATAATCCAGGGAAATACAGGCCAGTGAGTCTTATGTCAGTGATACAGAAATTACTGGGGAGAATTCTTCGAGACAGGATCTACTCCCATTTGGAAGCAAGTGGATGTATTAGCGAGAGGCAGCACAGTTTTGTGAAGGGGCAGTCGTGTCTCACTAACTTGATAGAGTTTTTCGAGGAGGTCACAAAGATGGTTGATGCAGGTAGGGCAGTGGGTGTTGTCTATATGGACTTCAGTAAGGCCTTTGACAAGGTCCTTCATGATGACTGGCACAAAAGGTGAATTCACACGGGATCAGAGGTGAGCTGGGAAGATGTATACAGAACTGGCTTGGTCATAGAAGGCAGAGAGTAGCAATGGAAGGGTGCTTTTCTGATTGGAGGGCTGTGACTAGTGGTGTTCCGCAGGGACCAGTGCTGGGACCTTTGCTGTTCGTAGTATATATAAATGATTTAAGAGGAAAATGTGACTAGTCTGATTAGTAAGTTTGCTGACGACACAAAGATTGGTGGAATTGCAGATAGCGATGAGGACTGCCAGAGGATACAGCATGATTTAGATCGTTTGGAGACTTGGGTGGAGAGATGGCAGATGGAGTTTAATCCGGACAAATGTGAGGTAATGCATTTTGGATGGTCCAATACAGGTAGGAAATATACAGTGAATGGTAGATCCCGCAAGAGTATTGACAGTCAGAGAGATCTTGGTGTACAGGTCCACAGGTCACTGAAAGGGGAAGAAGGTAGTCAAGAAGGCATACGGTATGCTTGCCTTTATTGACCGGGGAATTGAGTATAAAAATTTGCAAATCATGTTGCAGATGTATGGAACCTTAGTTAGGCCACACTTGGAGAATAGTGTTCAATTCTGGTCGCCACACTACCAGAAGGATGTGGAGGCTTTAGAAAGATTGCAGAAGAGATTTACAAGGATGTTGCCTGCTGTGAAGGGCATTAGCTATGAAGAGAGTTGGAATAAACTCGGTTTGTTCTCACTGGAACGACGGAGGTTGAGGGGCGACCTGATAGAGGTCTACAAAGTTATGAGGGGCATAGACAGAGTGGATAGTCAGAGGCTTTTCCCAGGGTAGAGGGGTCAATTACTAGGGGTATTAGTTTAAGGTGCGAGGGGCAAGGTTTAGAGATGTACGAGGCAAGTTTTTTTACACAGGGGGGTAGTGGGTGCCTGGAACTTGCTTGCTGGAGGAGGTGGTGGAAGCAGGGACGATAATGACGTTAAAAGCCATCTTGACAAATACATGAATAGGATGGGAATAGAGGCATACAGACCCCAGAAGTGTAAAATATTTACTTTCGACGGGCAGCATGGTCGGCACAGGCTTGGAGGGCTGAAGAGCCTGTTCCTGTGCTGTACTTTTCTTTGTTCAAGCCGGCCTCTAGGCCAGAAGCTCTGGGTTCAAGTCCCACTCCAGGACTTGATGGCCATGGCAGGCACATTCATGATGTGGCAAAAGAGATTGATTCTTTCCAATCTTTCCAATACATCTGATGTTAAGTGATAAGAATGAGAGTTTCCTGGTAAACCATACTCTAGAAGGAATTGGAAAACCACCGCACTAAGAATAATCATGCACCAATTCAAAGGATCAGCAAGACTTTCTTAGTGCATGGTACCTGAAGGAGGAGGAGGAATGTGCATTTAGTCCAACTATAACTATCAAACTACCAATACACGTTATAATAATAAGGTAGCTTTGTTTTACATAGAATTTACAGTGCAGAAGGAGGCCATTCAACCCATCGAGTCTGCACCAGCTCTTGGATAGAGCACCCCACCCAAGGTCAACACCTCCACCCTATCCCCATAACCCAGTAACGCCACCCAACACTAAGGGCAATTTTGGACACTAAGGGTAATTTATCATGGCCAATCCACCTAACCTGCACATGTTTGGACTGTGGGAGGAAACCGGAGCACCCGGAGGAAACCCACGCACACACGGGAGGATGTGCAGACTCCGCACAGACAGTGACTCAAGCCGGAATCGAACCTGGGACCCTGGAGCTGTGAAGCGATTGTGCTATCCACAATGCTAATATGGTTGCCAAACACACATAAGATTGACACTTCCTTTTTCCATATGCTTGTGACATTGTCTCACAAGGCTGTGGCTCAAAGTTAAAGGCTTGTATTAGCCTCACTGCATTGTAACTCCAGCAATATGATCAGTCAAATTAATTACTGAGAAATACAGGCCTGGAAATCTTTGGGGCACCTCATTCATAGGAGACAGAATGGCTGCAGGGCAAGCTTGGATCACATTGCTGGTGTCTGCTTGCCCATAGCTATAGGAAATTCAGCAACCTAACATGTAAGGCAATGAGAATATCACTGAAATGGTGGAACTCTGGTATAGCCATGCCTTCACAGTTTCCTGACAGTTATGCCTTTTTCCAGCTAGACCCTGCATGGAAATCTAACTTCAATATATTCTTTCTTAATCAACAATGTCCTTATCATTAAGCCATTAACAGTGTGAATCTAATCCTAACCCTGTTCTGCTAAAATGCCAGCTGTTTGCTTCAGTTACAGAATGTACAAGTTAATTATAGCCCTGAGTTTTGATCAATCCAAATAAACAACTTAAAGGGCTTCTTAAGGATAATTATTTATAAACAGTAACCAATGCTAGAGTTTCCTATGGTTATTGGTTTTGTTGAGATTCACCTGTTTGTTATGTTCCCTAATGTTGGACATTCTCCAATTCTGAAGAAAATTAAAATGCAAACCTCGTCTGATTCAAGGAAGTTCACAGTTACAGAGGGCGCGATCTACCAGCCATGTTACGCCTGAAAGGCTGTGCGGCTAGGCCAAGTGATCTCTCTTCTGGGATCTACCCGCTTGCCACGTCTCCCGAGATCTAAAGTGATCTCATGAGACGTCGCAATGTGAATCCCGCCCATTGTGGGAGTATCATATTTTAGCAAATCTGCATATTCGAACGAGACAGCTAGTCTCACTCTAACATGCATTCCCATAATCTAACCAAGACGTTGGGATCTAACCCCTTCGCCTAGGAGATCTTGAGCGAGTGCCAATAAGTTCTGGCCCCTACAAACGGCGACCAGATGTAATGTCACTCATGGGGATCCTCCCTGGGGATTGGAGAACCCCAGGTGCTAGCCCTCTGGGCAGGGTGGCACTCTGGCACTTCCATTTGGATGCCAGCCTGGCATTGCCACAGTGCCCACGTGTCACAGCCAGCAGCAGGGGCACTGCCAGGCTGGCATTTTTTCCGCAAAGGGGATCAGGCCGGGGTGTGCCCTTTGCAGGTGCAGGGGAGCCTGAGGACTCCCTTATAGGTGAGTTGGGACTTGGAGGGGTTCGGGGTGGTATCAGGAGGGTTAAGAGATCAGTAACCATTTAAAAATGGCGTCCCAATTTCCTTCTGCACTGAGACGTTCCGGTGAGTGGAGCTCCTCAGTGAAAAAAGCAGGAGTAAGTGCGGCCTCGTTGGGGAGTTCCTCATTGAGGCTGAGAATCTACCTGAATGGGAACAAAGTAGTGTGCGTTTCTCAGCGCAACATCTGGCTAAACACACTCGTTATGAGACTCTGCTCCCATTCGGGTAGCAGTTTGGCAAGTTTCGAGAACCTTGGATATTGTGAGCCGAGTCAAAAAAAAAAGGAAGCATTTGTCAAGGCCAGGAGGTTTAGAACACACAAAGCAGGTGTGGAATAGAAGGAAAGTGGAAAGAAACTTAGGCAAGAAGTCAGGAAAGCTAAAAGGAGTCACAAGAAGTAATTGGCCAGCAGGATTTTTTAAAATCACATGGCTTTTTAAACATATATGGAGAACAAGTGGGTAGCCAGGGAGAGGGTTGGCCCACTCGGGGACATGGGAGGGTATCTATACGTGGAGCCAGAGAAAATGGGTGAGGTATTAAATTAGTACTTTGCATCAGTAGTCACCAAAGAGAAGGACTTGGTGGATGATGAGTATGGGGAAGGGAGTGTAGATAGTTTGGGTAATGTTGCGATCATAAAGGAGGAGGTATTGGGGGTTTTGAGAAACATTAAGGTAGACAAGTCCCTGCGCCTAATGGGATATACCCCAGAATACTGAGAGAGGCAAGGGAGGAAATTGCTGGGGCCTTGAGAGAAATCTTTTTATCCTCATTGGCTACAGGGGAGGTCCCAGATGATTGGAGAATAGCCAAAGTTGTTCCTTTGTTTAAGAAGGGTAGCAGAGATAATCCAGGTAATTACAGGCCGGTGAGCCTTAGTCAGTGGTAGGGAAATTATTGGAGAGGATTCTTCGAGACAGGATTTACTGCCACTTGGAAATAAGTGGACATATTAGCAAGAGGCAACATGGTTTTGTGAAAGGGATGTCATGTCTCACTAACTTGATTGAGTTTTTCGAGGAATTGATGAGGATGATTGATGAGAGTAGGGTGGTGGATGTTGTCTACATGGACTACATTGACAAGGTCCCTCATGGCAGTGAACTCACTCCCAGTGAGTTCTTCCCAGTGTGCCAGAGAAGACATACCAGAGTGATACACAGCAAAGAGTAAGTTTGGGAATTTGAAGCTAGGTGGGAATTCGAAGCTGGATGGGGAGGAGGTGATTTTCATCCCTGGTAAGTGACGGTAAGTAGTTTTTCTTTTCATTTGTATATTTATTTATTTTTTCTTTCATTTTTTGGAATTGTAGTTGTATAAGTTAACCTAAGGTTTAAGACATGGTAGGAGATCCCAGACCCATGTCATGCTCCTCGTGTGCGATGTGGAAGCTCAGGGATACGTCCACTGTCCCTGGCTCCTTCACGTGCAAGAAGTGTGTCCAGTTGCAGCTCCTGTTAGACCGCTTGACGACTCTGGTACTGTGGATGGACTCACTTTGAAGCATCCGCGATGCTGACAACGTCGTGGATAGCACATTTAACAAGCTGGTCACACCGCAGGTGAAAGTTACTGAGGGAGATAGAAAATGGGTGACCAAAAGACAGAGCAAGAGTAGGAAGGCACTGCAGGTGTCCCCTGCGGTCATCTCCCTGCAAAACAGATATACCACTTTGGATACTGTTGAGGGAGATGGCTCACCAGGCAAAGGAGGGCGAACAGCCAGTTATCGTGGTGGTAAATAGGCACTAACTATATAGGTAAAAAATGGGACGGGGTCCTATAAGGTGAATTCAGGGAGTTAGGAGTTAAACTAAAAAGTAGGACTTCAAAGGTTGTAATCTTAGGATTGCTACCAGTGCCACGATCTAGTCAGAGTACGAATGTCAGGATAGATAGGATGAATGCGTGGCTCGAGAGATCGTGCAAGAGGGAGGGATTCAAATTCCTGAGGCATGGAACCGGTTCTGGGGGAGGTGGGACCAGTACAAACCGGACGGTCTGCACCTGCGGAGGACTGGAAACAATGTCCTCGGGTGGGGGGGGGGGGGGGGGGGGGGGGGGGGGGGGGGGTTTGCTCGAGCTGTTGGGGAGGGTTTAAACTAATGTGGCAGAGGGATGGGATCCAATGTAGGAAGTCGGAGGGAGGTAAACTGGGCCAGAAGCAAAAAGCAGTAAGGAGGAAAGTGTAAGGCAGAGAAGCCATAGTCAAAAAACAAAAAGGGCCACAGTACAGGGGACAGTGACTGAGGTGAGTGTGAAAAGGGAGGTGGCCAATGCAGGATTGAGGGTGTTGTACCAAAATGCGTGCAGTATACGGAACAACGTAAATGAGCTTGTTGCACGCATTGAAATTGGCCGGTACAATGTTGTTGGTGATCACAGAGACGTGGCTGCAAGAGGATCAGGGCTGGGATCTAAATATCCAAGGATATATGTCCTATCGAAAGGACAGGCAGATGGGCAAAGGGGACGGGGTTGCATTGTTAGTAAGGAATGAAGTTAAATCGATAGCAAGGAGTGATATAGGATCAGAAGGCATAGAATCTCTGTGGGTAGAGTTGATGAATCGCAAAGGTAAAAAGACCCTGATGGGAGTTATGTACAGGCCCCCTAACAGTAGTCAAAATGTGGGGCAGAAAAATAAATCAGGAGATAGAAAAGGCATGCAAAAAGGGCAATATTACAATAATCATGGGAGACTTCAATATGCAGGTGGACTGGGAAAATCAAGTTGGTAGTAGATCCCAAGAAATTGAATTTGTGGAATGTCTAAGAGATGGTTTTTTTTGGAGCAGCTTGTGACAGAGCCTACTAAGGAACAGGCGGGCAGCACGGTGGCACAGTGGGTTAGCCCTGCTGCCTCATGGCGCCCAGGTACGATCCCGGCTCTGGGTCACTGTCCATGTGGAGTTTGCACATTCTCCCCGTGTTTGCATGGGTTTCGCCCCCACAACCCAAAGATGGGCAGGTGAGGTGGATTGGCCATGTTAAATTGCCCCTTAATTGGAAAAAATTAACTGGGTACTCTAAATTTATTTTTTAAAAAACAACTAAGGAACAGGCAATTCTGTATTTGGTGATGTGTAATGAGGAAGACTTGATTAGGGAACTTGAGGTGAAGGAACCCGAAGGGAGCACAATACGATGGAATTTACCCTGCAGTTTGAGAGGGAGAAGCTGCAATCAGATGTAACGGTATAATAATTAAATAATGGTAACTACAAAGACATGAGGGAGGAGCTGGCCAGAGTTGATTGGAGAAGGAGCCTAACAGGTAAGACAGTGGAACAGCAATGGCAGAAGTTTTGGGGGGTTATTAGGGAGGCACAATAGAAATTCATCCCAAGGAGGAGGAAACATGCTAAGGGGAGGACAAGGCATCCATGGCTGACGAGGGATGTCAAGGACAGCATAAAGGCTAAGGAAAAAACATACAAAGTGGCAAGGATTAGTGGGAAACCAGAGGATTGGGAAGCTTTTAAAAGCGAGCAGAGGACAACTAAAAAAGCAACAAGTGGGGAGAAGATGAAGTACGAGTGCAAGCTAGCTAGAAATATAAAGGAAGATAGGAAGAGATTTTTTTCAATATATAAAAGATAAGAGAAAGGCAAAAATAGACATTGGACCACAAGAAAATGTGGCTGGAGAAGTAATAATAGGAAACAAAGAAATGGCAGAGGAACTGAATAGTTAGATGGGATGCTCTTTCGTTTGGATGGTTGGTGCAGACTCGATGGGCTAAATGCCTTCCTTCTGCACTGTAGGGATTCTATAGATTTACTGTACATAGTTTACATAAAATATACAGTGCTGAAGGAGGCCATTCGGCCCATCGAGTCTGCACCGACCCACTTAAGCCTTCACTTAATAACCCAATAACCCCATCTAACATTTTTGGTCACTAAGGGCAATTTATCATGGCCAATCCACCTCACCTGCACGTCTTTGGACTGTGGGAGGAAACCGGAGCACCGGAGGAAACCCACACTGACATGGGGAGAATGTGCAGACTCCGCACAGACAGTGACCCAAGCCGGAATCGAACCCGAGACCCTGGCGCTGTGAAGCCACAGTGGTATCCACTTATACTACCGTGCTGCTAGAAAGCAGAGATTATCATTTTAAATGATCAGGTAAGAGGGTAGGTAATAAAAAGAATACAGGGAGGGTATTGAAATATGATTACAGGTGACAGCTCCAGCTGAGATTTGTGCTTTTGTCACTGGTGCATACACCATGACAGTAAGTGTAATAACCTCTTTTATGCTGTGCTTTTTCTAGTTAGATTGATACCTCCAGCTAGATTGAAACAACCTGATTTATTGATGAGAAGCATAGGCTATGAGGGTGGCCTAGAGAAACAGAGGGCACGATCTTCCCAAAAGGGAACAAGGTCCCCGAGCGGGAATGTTTAGCTCCGTGTTTCCCGGCACTCACAGTGCAGAGAAACACATGGCTATTCGCCGCTACTCGTGTTGAATAAGGAGCTTGAATGGGAAGGTCAAAATGTCCAACGCGGGCAGAAGTGATCTTCAAAGTCTTGACAATCACCTTTAAATAATGAAAGCACATTCTCAGAACTAGTCCTGAGAGCAAAGGTTTTTACACATGGACAACGAAGAAGTTGTCATATTCCAGTATTAAAAGGCTTTCCAGCATGCCGATTGCTCAGCTCCATCAATTCCCTTGTCCTCTCTTCTCGTTCAACCTGGTGAGTTTCAAAGAGGTTAGGAAATTCCTGTGTGGGTAGTTAAATCCAGAATCCAAGGTGTAACTAATTAGGTTTTAACACAAGTTAATTGCAGACCTGTTTACCTCGTTAAGGTTTTCCATACATAAACAAATACACACAAGTTAAGTGTGAAATTTGGGGGTTCCGATCAGTTCCCCAACATGCTGACATTTTTTGCTTTTTAATCTCTGACATGCACCAATATATGTGCACTCTCATAGATTAAAATTCAGCCCATAACGTTTCATGAATGTTTCATAATTACAATCAAAGTCATAATCAGATACATGTCTAAATTTCAAGCTTTTACAAATTCTGCACCAACTACGATCAGCAATTTTGAACATATGGCTGAAAGTTGGGAAGTTGAGATAATTCAGACAGACCTTTTATTGAATAATAATGAGCTCTGAATCAAATTAATAACAGAGTGAGGCATTGAAGCAAGTGTCATTAATGAGTTCATAAGACAACTGAATGGAATTGTTGAAGAGAGGTTCAGGGACATGGTGAAAATGATAAGTGTGGATCATGATTGTCAAATTGGGTCTAGCTTGCTGGGTTTAATCACTTTTTCTGATACATAAATTCTCCACACCTCAAAATAAAATTAGTTTGTGATGTCCATCAGCAAAATTGCTAATGAAAACACTTTTTCCTATTAAGTCATGCTGCTATCCAATCTTTTATCGAACTGACATAAAATATTTAATTATAGCAATCTGCCATCTGAGTTATATGAAAAAGCTCCAAAGACACCCACGCAACAAGCTGCTCAAATCAGCAAGTGTGAATTCAGTAATCTGTTCCATCATTTAATTTGAGAGGTCAACTGATCTTATAGGTGCAGCAACTAGGACCTTGCACTGTAGTGACATGTATGACCGACTGGTAGATAGGGACGACACCGTACTGACGCAACAAGAAGGAAATGGGAGGACGGACCTGGGGATGGAGATAGGGTTGGGACTCTGGAGCGAAGCACTGCATAGGGTCAACTCCACCTCCACGTGCGCAAGGCTCAGCCTGACGCAACTAAAAGTGGTACATAGAGCCCACTTAACAAGAACCCGTATGAGTAGGTTCTTCCCGGAGGTGGAAGACAGATGTGAACGGTGCCAAAGAGGCCCGGCCAACCACGCCCACATGTTTGGTCTTGCCCAGACTCGTGGAGTACTGGACAGCCTTCTTCGAGGTTATGTCCAAAGTGGTGGGAGTGAGGGTGGAGCCATGCCCGATAGTGGCGGTCTTCGGGGTTTCAGAACAGCCAGATCTATTCCTGGGGAGGAGGGCGGACGCCCTTGCCTTTGCCTCCCTGATCGCCCGCCGTAGAATCCTGTTTGGCTGGCGGTCAGCAGCACCGCCCAGAGCTGCGGACTGGCTGTCCGACCTCTCGGAATCTCTCCAAATGGAGAAAATCAAATTTGCCATCCGAGGGTCGGACGACGGCTTCCACAGAACGTGGGAGCCATTCATGCAACTGTTCCGGGACCTATTTGTGGCCAATGTACAAGAGGAAGAATAGTCGGGGGAAAGTAGCGGGAGGGGGGGGGGGGGCTACAGGTTCGGTACGGGGGTTCGATGGCTAGCTAAGGCCCAAAACCAAACTAAATAAACATGTTGGGGGGGGGGGGGGGCGGGCGCAGTTACTACTACGAAGATGCTACCTGTAAATATGTATGTTAATTTTTGCGTGTTTGTTTGTTTTTTTTGTTCTTTTTCTCTCCTAACAATTTGTAATTTTGTTCAATATAAATATGAAAACTGAATAAAAACATTTATAAAAAAACTAGGACCTTGCAGGAGATGTAGAAAAGATTTACAAGAGTCATGTCACATATGAGAGGTGTCAGTTATACAAAGAGGCTGGAGAAGCTGGGATTGTTCTCCCTAGAGCAGAGAAGGATAAGAGGAGTAGGTCATTCGGCTTATAGAAGCCAATGAAAGTGAGTTCATGGAACGCACAGTAGGCTGGATAATAATAAGGTTTATTTACACTCTTCACAATAACCACAAGTGCTACAAACTCCTCATTCTGAAGGGACTCCCTCCTCGACCGCGGATTCTTTTCAGGGCTTCGGAAATTGGGACACTACAACGGAGAGTTCTGGCGAGCGGAGCTCCCCATTGTAAACAACGGGGCTATGTGCGGCCTCAGCCATTCATTCCCCATTACGCAACACAAGTAGCATTGAATAGCCATGTGTTTCTCGGCATTGCGAGTGCTGGGAAACAGGGGCGGGATTCTCCCTTACCCGGCGGGGCGGGGGGGTCCCGGCGGGACGGAGTGGCATGAACCACTCCGGCATCGGGCCACCCCAAATTTCCACACCTTCAGGGGCTAGGCCGGCGCCGGAGTGGTTTTCGCCCCCGCGGCCGGAGTGGAAGGCCTTTGGCGCCGCACCAGCCGGGGCTGAAGGGATTCCGCCGGTTGGCGCGGGTCTGCACATGTGCGGGAGCATCAGCGGCTGCTGCGTCATCCCCGCGCATGCGCGGGGGGGTCACTTTCATGCTAGCCATCGCGGAGGCTTACATGGCCGGCGCGTAGGAAAAGAGTGCCCCCACGGCACAGGCCCGCCCGTGGATCGGTTGGGCCCTGATCGGGGCCAGGCAACCGTGGGGGCACCACCCAGGGCCAGAACGCCCCGCACCAACCCCCCCCCCCCCAAGACCTCGGAGCCCGCCCACGCCGCCAGGTCCCGTCGGTAAGGGACCTTGTCCAATTTACGACGGCGGGACCTGCTCAGAACCAGCGGGACATCGGCCCATCGTGGGCTGGACAATTGCCAGAGGGAGGGGTGGCCACTGTGAGCTGCCGCCGACGGGCACGGCGCGATTCCCGCCACCGCCAATTCTGCAGCGCCCGGCAGGGGCAGGATTCACGCCGCCCCCCGGCGATTCTCCGACCCGGCGGGGAGGGTCGGAGAATCCCGCCCCAGGTGTCGAACTGTGCTTGTACAGGGACTGTTCGCTTTTGGGAAGATCGCGCCCAATATTGTGGACTATTAGAATCCTTGATGTGATGGTCCCAAATAGTTAGGTTCAATGTCAAAAGGTGAATGGTGCAATAGTAACCTGTGGCAGATAATGCCAAATTGTTTCAGAAATTACATTTTGCACACTTATTTTACACCATGAATACAAACATAATGGGCGGAATTCTCCGCCTGCCAATAGAGCACCCATGCCCGCTGGTTTTCCAATGTCATCAGGTCACGACAATGAGAAATTCCATTGGCAGGTGGCCGGAACGGAGAATCCTGTGGAATATCTTATAAGGGTCCTTCTTGATCCTTACTGTTTGTTCCGTGTCTATTCCCTTGTTTTCCCCTTTCTTTTATTTTAGCCGTTACATTTTTGATCCATGGATCACTTATGGTCTTTAAGGCAGCATGCCATTTTAATTCAGGCAAAATAAAAAGTGATGGCCTGCGCCTTTAATTCAAACAGCAGGATGCAGGAGGCTGCTTTAGATTGGGGATTGGAACTTGGCTGGCCTCACTGATGATGACTCAGTTCTATTGATATGGCTGGTGCCCAATGAATTGGCCCCAAAAGCCTGTGTTCTGCCCGGGTAACAGGTGGTGATTCGATATTGTTCGTCTGGAATGTTTTCAGAGCCATGAGGTACTATTTTAATTGCACTTTTGTTCTGGCAGTGAAAGGAAAAGATCCAGCAAATTTCTATCCAGAAACTGTGCTAAGCCTCTCCAAAAAATATCCGGTTAACTCTCTCTCTCGGGGACTTCCAGTGGCGTCTGCGAGCGGTCGTCCGCATCGAGAGGAGCTCCTGCCGGTGGCCACGATTTGCGGCGCTTTCCCCGATGCTCGCTCTCCGCCCCCCCCCCCCCCCCCCGATTATTGTTGGCCTTTGGGGCCGTCCCAGGCGGTCAAGCGGGCCCGGTTTGAAAACCGGCGAGGAACCCACGCGGGGTCTCGGGCGGGCTGGTGCTTGAAGCGTCGGGCCCAGCGCACGCTGAGGTCGGAAGCAGTGGGGGCGGGGCCAAACAGAGGTCGAGGTAGCAGGCCCGAAGCAGGGCGCGATGTAGTTGAGATGTCCCACATCGGGTGGCTCCCACCTAGAACGTTGTAAGAAGACTGAAGTCTGGTCCCAGGGGAATTCTGGGAATACAAAAAAGAAGAGAAAAGAAGATTTAAAGAAACTTGGTGGAAGTTTTTTTTTCCTTTTTTTGAAGGAAGAATTTTTTTGTTTTTCCAGTAAAAGAAAGATTGAAGAAGAAAGAACAGTGAAAAAAAGGAAAAATAATAAGTCATAAGGATGCGAAAAGCAGCGTCGAGGAAGTGAGAAACCATTGAATGAGAGGACCAGTAAAAGCGCTGACAAGGATGGTGGATGCAGGACCGCATGGTGGGGGTTCGCACTGCTTATGGTGGAGAAGATGACCGAGGTGATGGCTGTGGAGCTGGAAAAGCAGTTTGTGAGGCACATGGAGGCTTTGAGGAAGGAGATGGCGGTCGCATTGAAGTCATTGGTGGAGGAGGCAATCGCCCCGGTGAGGGTAGCTGAGGCAAAGACATTGGCCGAGGTGAGAGAGCAGGGCGAGAAGATGAAGGAGAAGTGGAGGAGGCTGTGTCGCAGCACAGCGACTAGTTCACCTCAACGGGGAATGAGCTGTGGAGGGTGGTTGAGGTCAACAGAGGAAGCTCGAGGACTTGGAGAACCACTAGAGGCGGCACAATCTGAGAATTGTGGGTTTGCCCGAACGACAGGAGGGCCCAAGGCCAACAGAGTACTTCGCAAAGAAGTTGGCGGAGTTGATGGGGAGGGTGAGAACCCCTCCGGTACGAGCTGGACTGAGCTCATTTGTAATTAAGGCCAAAGCCCAAAGTGAATGAGCCGCCAAGAGCAGTAAATATCTGCTTCCATAAGTACTGCATGAAGGAGTAGGTGTTAAGCTGGGCGAAGCAGAAGCTCGAGGTGCTGGAGTTCGGATCTACCTGGACTTGACGGTGGAGTTGGCAAAAAGATGAGTGGCGTTCGGGCGAGTGAAGGCGGCACTGTACAAAAAGGGGGTACGATTTGGCTTATGGTGTACCCAGCGAAGCAGAGGGTGACGTATGAGGCCAAAGACTTTTATTTCGAGACAATGGAGGCGGCTGAGGCGTTCGTGAGGCAGAAGGTGTGGGACAGACATGAGGAGCAGAGCTGGAAGAGAAACTGTGGACTGTGATCAGGGAGCTGGCAAATGTATAAATGCTATAACTTTCTTTTTCCTGACGTGCATTGTAATTTACTTCACTTCACAATAAGTTATTGATTGGGTTGATTGCATTCTGTGTTGCGATGGTTATATCTTATTTTAGTGAATGGTATGGGATTGTTGTTTTGTTTTTTTCTTTCTCTGGGACTGGATGGACGGGGACGGTATACCTTGGCGGGAGGAGCCACTGCACTAGCTAACTAAAGTCAGCTAGTGAACGGAGGTGAGGTGAGAGGAGTGCTGTGGACATTGGAGCCTGGTTAGCAGGTTTCGATGGGCTATGAGGCGAGCGATTGGAGGAGGGTTGGGGGATTGATGCTGGGAGATGTTTTTTCAAGAGGAAATGTGGGGAAGGGGTTCAATGTTAATAATGGATAGGGGCAGGTCAGGCTCATGGGGCAGGGCCCGGTGGTATTATGATTGTGGATAAGAAGGGTGGGGGAGGTGGATGAGACCCCCAGTTAGAACAGTCACGTGGAACGTGAAGGGTCAGGAGTCCGGTCAAGGGTGCTTGCGCATCTTAAAAGTTTGAAAGCCGATATAGCAATGCTGCAGGGACTCACTTGAGGGTGAAGGATCAGGTGAGACTTTAAAAGGGCTGGGTTAGTCAGGTTTTTTCACTCTGGACTTGTCGGAAGGGCTCAGGGGGGTAGCAGTAATGGTCATCAAAAGAGTACGCTTCCAGATGGAGAAGGTCGGTGGCAGATCAGGGGGTAGATATGTGATTGTGACAGGGAGCTGGAGGGGAGGTAGTGGCGCTGTTAAGTGTATACGGTCCCAATTGGGATGATGTGGGATTCGCAAAGGTGTTTGGGGCCATCCCCGACTGGACACACACAAACTGATAGTGGGGGGGGGGGGGGGATAACTGGAACTTGGTGCAGGAGCGAAGGTGCGAAGGTTGGACAGGTCACCGCCGCGCTCGCTGCTCCCAACGGGGGGGCGAAGGCATTAGCTGGGCTAATGGTGGAAATAGGAGGGGTGGACCCTTGGAGTTTCTGCACCCAAGGGAACGAGACTACTCGTTTTTCTCCAGTCCAAAAGGCCTACTCACGGATCGACTTTTTCGTGGTGGGGAAGGCTTTACTGGCTGGGGTCGGAATACTCGGCAATTGCGGTGTCAGATCATGCTCCGCATTGGGTGGATATGGTGCTGGAGAAGGGGGGTAGCGCAGTGGCCAGGGTGGAACCTGGATGTGGGACCTTTGGGGGACCAAGGGTTCTGTGACAAAATTGAAAAGGTAATGAAGAGGAATATGTAGGTTCAACTGTACGGGTGAGGTGTCGAGGCAGTGTGTGGGAGGCTCTAAAGGCGGTGGTGAGGGGCGAAGTGATTTTGTTTAAGGCCAGGGTGGACAAAGAGGAGAGGTTGGAGCGGCAGAGGGTAATAGATGAGATGTTGGAGGGAGATAGGGTTATGCAGAAGATGGGGACCCAGCAAAGTTGGAAAAGAGGAAGGAACTACAGGCGAGCTTTGACCGACTATCTAACAGAAAGGCGGTGCACCAACTGAGGCGAGCAAGGGTGTAGTTTACGAACATATTAGCAGGTCGGCTCCGGAGGGAGGCAGAGGTAAGGGAAATTGTTCAGGTGCGGGACAGGGCAGGGAAGTTGGTGGTGGCTCCGGATCTGATTAACAACGTCTTGAGGAATTTTATGAGAGGTTGTACAGGTCAGAACCACTTGGGGAGACCGGGAGATGCTGGAATTTCTAGGGCAGGGACTCACTTTAGGTACCTGGAGGTGCAGGTTGCCCGGGAGTGAGGTGGGGGAGGGCTCCGCAGGTACAACATTTCTAGTTTGGTGGGGAGAGTGAAAGCTGATTTGGTAAGGCGGGATGGTCTCCCTCTGTCACTGGCGGGTTGGGTACAGGTGGTTAAAATGAACGTGTTGCTGCGATTTTTCAATGCCTGCCGATTTTCCTGCCAAAGGCTTTTTCAGAGCGATTGAGGGAAGGATTACCTCGTTCATATGGGGAGGGAAGGTGGCCAGAGTGAGAAAGGTTCTGCTACAGAGGGGAAGGCAGGCAGGGGGTTTGGGTCTTCCGAACCCGATGGGCCGGCGAATGTGGAGAAGGTACGGAGCTGGGTCAGAGGGGTTGATTCCAGTGGGTCAGAACGGAGGAGAGTTTGTGTAGGGGGGGCGGGATGAAAGCACTAGCAACAGCGCCCTCCTGATAGCCCGGGGAAATACTGAGGAGCCGGTAATAATAGCTTTATTGAGAATCTGGAGGCAGTTTCGCCAACACTTCGGGTTGGGGGCAGGGTCAAGGGAAATGCCGATCGGAGGGAACCACAGATTGAGCCAGGGAAGTGGGATGGAAATTTTCGGAAATGGGAGGAGGAAGGCGATTAAGACACTAAAAGATGTTGTTTTCTTCGGGGTCGTTTGCAGGCATTGAAGGAGCTGGAAGTGAAGTATGGGCTGGAGAAGGGGGAAATATTTAGATACATGCATGTTCAAAATTTTGCCAGAGAGGAAATAAAGAGCTTCCCGGTGGAGCCGGCCTCCACATTGCTGGAGGAGGTGCTGACGACAGAGGAACTGGAAAAGTGGGTAGTGTCGACAGTTTACGGAGATATTTTGGAAGAGGAGAAGGCAACACTGGAAGGGATCAAAGCAAAGTGGGAGGAAGAGTTGGGAGAGGATATGGAGGAGGGGGTTCTGGCGTGAAGTGCCCCGGAGAGTGAATGCCTCCACCTCGTGCACGAGGTTGGGGCTGATACAGCTGAAGGTGGTATACAGAGCACACCTCACGAGGGCTAGGATGAGCTGATTCTTTGAAGGAGTAGAAGATGTGTGTGAACGTTGCAGGGGGGGGGGGGGGCACTAATCACGTTCATATGTTTTGGTCCTGTCCAAAGCTAGAGGATTACTGGAAGGAGGTTTTTAGGGTAATTTCTAAAGTGGTGCACGTGAAACTGGACCCGGGCCCCCGGGAGGCCATATTCAGAGTGTCAGAGCAGCCAGGGTTGGAAACAGGTGCGGAGGCAGATGTTGTAACCTTCGCCTCGTTGATCGCCCGAAGGCGGTTCCTGATGGGTTGGAGGGCAGCCTCTCCACCTTGTGCCCTGGCATGGCGGGGGGGAGTTGTTGGAATTCTTGACTACTGAGAAGGTTACGTTTCAACTGAGGGGAAGGATGGAGGTGTTCTACAATTCATGGGCATTGTTCATTATGCACTTTCAAGAACTGGATAACATCGAACATTAGTTGGGGTGGGCGGGTGGGGGGCTGTGTGTGTTAATGGCGACTAAGGGTGATGCCTAATTCCTTTTGTCATTTGTTTTTGTGAACATGCATGCTAATGTTTGGGGTTGGTGGGAGGATGGGATTGTGTTATTGATATAGGGATTGACATATTTGTTACTGATTATTGTTATTGCTAGTGGGTGTAAATTTTGGAGAAAATGTGAAAAAGCAGAATAAAAAAATATTTATTAAAATAACTCTCTCCAATAAGCCTGTGGGTGTTGGATTTCTGAAAACGGGATCTGAAGGCAAGCCACAAACTGAGAGCAAAGTCTGCTGAAACAGGGACTCTGTCTCACCAGTACAGGCTGCAAAGCAAGTACTGCGGTTTCCAAGCTTCTGTGAGAAATCCTGTCCATCATCTGAAGCAAAGAATCTTTTCTCTTTCATTTACATTTTCTCCCTTTTTGCCCTACTCTGTGTTGTCTGTCCTTGGGTGTGTGTGTGTGTAGAGGGTGGGGAGAGGCAAGTTACAGTAGGGGTAGGTACTTTGTTATACATTTAACCACTATGTGCTGCATATTTCACCATCAATCTTGTTATAAATAAATTGTAATTATGTTTCAACTTACAAACCTGGTGACCTATTATTGGGCAGCCAAGGGCCAAAGATGTCAGGAATTTTTATCAGATTTTTGGTTAATCACTTGCTATGTGGCAATGGGGAACAAGGAGCTGAAATTGACCGTGCACTTGCCCAAGATGTGTAACAATCTATAATATATAAAAATGGTAAATCAAGTATCAGCTTGGTCATATGTTTAAAATCTCGTCTTGAGGCGAGAACCAAAACATTTCTAACTAAAGAGAAAATGTTGTGAACTGAGGTAAATAAACTGTTGGTTCAGCAGAAATAATGCAATCAAGCAGGTCTCCATAAAACCATCAATTGAAATATTAGAAACAAACTTAAATTTTAAAAACATGGATTTTTTTATCATAATGACGCAATTTGACAGTCTACAGATATAAAATTTAATTTTCCTGGGCCAAGGAGGATTTTTCAATAGCAACAATGAACGCTGATAAAAGCTCAGTTGCAACCTCATTTAACAAATTGAATTTTTTCAAGGGTTTTCACAGTCAGACTAATAACATAAAAGGTAAGTTCTCGGCAGTTTGATTTCTAATTGACTGAAGTCTGGAGGAACTTCAACAGCGCACTCTACAGAGAAGCATAGGCTCACTTCTGGATGTGTGCAGTCGTTTCAGAGCAGTAATGATGGTGAACACTGACAGTTTCACCCTCATTCCTGTCACAAAACCTGGGCCGATGAGGGAAAGATTTTTTCATCCAGATACGGTGTAACTTGCATAAATTATAATGCTAACCGTACATATTTTGGCTTATGCATATGCCTAAAGAGAGTATGACACATATCGTATTATTTAAATATTAAACTGCTTTGGTTTGAACAAAACTGTGCAAAATATATTTACCATGAAGTTGGCTCCATGGTTTTGTAACTATAACCCACAATAGCTACCAAATCCTTCTTACAAGACAAGCTGGCAAATGGGTTAATGTTTGAATAATGAATGCTTATTTGTATTATCAGTGCACTTAAATGGCCTTAAAATTATTAATTCATTCTATTTCTGTTCAAAGTCACAGTTCAGCTTGAATTTGTATTGCGAAGATATCTCATTGATATATGGTATGTCAAGTCTATAGATTGAGAGATGGTAGATTTAGTAATGTAATGGGCAGGAACTACTTCTCGCAGGGGGTGGTCAATTTGTGGAACTCACTGCCCCATAGTGCAATGGAGTCTAAGTCATTAAATGGTTTCAAGAAAGAGATAGATAAATTTCTGATTTAAAAAAAGGTTAAAGGGATATGGGGAACAGGTGGGGTGGTGGATTTGAGAGCAGGAAGAGATCCGCCATGATCTGGATCGCAGGCGTGAGAGGCTGAATTGCTTACTTCTGCTCGGAATTCCTATGTTTCTAAATAAGACGTCCTGAGAGGTTTACGAAAAATATTTTAAGGGTTTATTTCATCCAGACAGTACAGAATTATACAGAAAGGGTTAAAATACAGTTGGGGTAAATTGGATAACCTCCAAAAATGGGCTGCTTGTTCTTTTAAATGATTGCTGCGTATTACTAGCTTTCTCCACATTTTGCATTCGCTGCATCACTACGGGACTTGATATCTCACGTGTCTCACTCTACTTAATGGCAGCCTATACCAGGGCAGGTGTATTACAGCCACATTTGTGCATAAGGGTTTCCAGACAACAACTCTGAGACCTGGGTACAAGATGTGAAAAGCAGGAGAGGTATCCTGTATATCCAGAGGGGGCAGGAAGCTCTCCAGAAGGGTGGTCAGGAGGGTGGAAGAGGCAGTGAAGGTCAGTGCCAGGAGTGTTGTTCCAAGGACATGGATGTAGTGCAAAAAGATGAATGATCTGACACGAGTTGTCCTCAAATGCACAGCTAGCCTCATCCACTGCTCAATTCACTACATTTCTAAGCTCCCAGCCACCAATTTTTATTAATCAGTAACCAGACCTTCAGCTCACCAGCACACATTTAGCACTGTTGTAAGCTTCATATCTGCAACTCAAAACGCTCTGCATTGGCAGCTATGTACCATGACAGCCAAGTCATCCGACCACACTGCAGGACACCGGCACATTTAGCTCATTCTTGCAGGAAAATGTGGAAAAGGAGGCAGATGCAAGAAACTGGTGGAGGACCAGCATGCCTGCATGTTTTAAACCCCATGGAGAAAACAGTGAGGGACTGCCATGGGAAGAGGCATTTTTGAGGCTGCGGCAATTGATCAGTATTGAGGATATCTCCATACTTGATTTTCCTTCTCTCATCCTACTTTTCCCTCTTCCCACAACCTTTTCTGATGCATAAGTTGCAGATGGTGTAAGCATGCACTTCTTACCTTTTCCTCACCACAGTTCAAACCTTGCTACTTTTTCATTCCAGATAACCAGGAACTAAAATCTTCCCAATTAGAGAAGGAAGAGGTAGAAGGCTGTAAAAATTAGGAAACATCATCATTCAATCTTACACTCACTGCCATCAGCTCAAAGTCAGACATGAGGAATATTTGAGGTTAGGATAGACATTGTGACATCGAACACAAATGGACAGGAACAAGGATGGGAGAAAAGAATAGCATAGCTGCCAGTTTGCCGGGCGACAACATCAGAAACTCATCCTGCGCAGAGACTTTATTAGTCGGAGTTAACTGGATCAGTCTCCTCATTCCCTTGGCCGTTGTTACCTTGAAGATCCTGCAAGGCACCAGGTGACTGACTGAATCATTTTTAACAGCACAAAAAAAATTACTTTTGAAAATATTCCAGTTGATGAATATTTATTATATATATTTTAGCTTTCATGTCTCCAATGTGACACATTGCTGGTCACCTCCATCAGCATGCACATGAAACCTACCATCATGGGTTTCTGTTGATTGATGCCAAAGCTGCATTACAGCATAAAGTGCTTCCATCCTAGGTCCGAGCACTGTAGATAAATCTTGAATTGCTGCGTTCTGAGCTCAGACAGCTACCATTGTAGGATCGGATGCCACTGTTCAAAGGAACATTCAGGCCATCACAGCGGTTTTTTAATCCATTCACAAAGATCAGTAGGATTGCTGATGTGCTACCCCAGACAATGCTATCATATCATAGAATCCCTACAGTGCAGAAGGAGGCCATTTTGGCTCATTGGGTTTTCACCGATCCTCTGAAAGAGCACCCTAACTGGATCCAAACCCCCACCCTATCCACCCAACGCACACCTAGGGTCAATTTATCATGGCCAATCCACCGAACAAGCACATCTTTGTCTGTGGAAGGAAACCCATGCAGACACGGGAAGAATGTGGAAACTCCATACAAACAGTGACCCAAGGCCGGAATTGAACCTGGGTCCTTGGCGCTGTGAGCCAGCAGTGCTAACCGTTGTGTCATCAGGTTAGTGACTTCACAGAGAATAAACCTGCTGTCTTCCAGCAGGATAATAGCATTTCTGACCCCACCCCTGTCACTCCGTCAATGACTTTGTGAATGTCTGTTAGCTATCTAATCCTGACTGCCGCTATCCAGGCTGAGAGAATGTTGTTGAACCATGCCCTCCTGGCTCTAAGAAGCTGGAGGTTGCACTCCAAAACCACCTGCAGCCTCCTCATCTTTCAATGACACGCATGCTTCAGCGATTGGATAGGCAAAGACACACAGAAGACTGGCACACAGAAGATTAAGGTTGATTATTTTTGCATACATTTGGTAATGATTAAATTTAAAATGTGCATTTACTGGTGATTTTCAGAAGAAGGACAATGTAATTGTCAGCGGTGTAGAGTAAGGAGTGTGGGATTATTGGTGAATGGGGAGGTGTGGTTGAGGTTACTGGTATTTCTCGTCAATTATTTAATAATAATAATCTTTATTATTGTCGCAAGTAGGTTTACATTAACACTGCAATGAAGTTACTGTGAAAATCCCCTAATCACCACATTCTGGCGCCTGTTCGGGTACACAGAGGGAGCATTGAATCAAATAAAGGGTCTGTTTGTGCTATACCTTCCATTCCTCTTCATGTTCCTGCAATTCCTATTGTACTTACTCCTCTTCCTGATCCTCAACTTCTCACCAAATAGGTGGTGGCAGCAAGGGCTATTCAAGCACATTGGCATGATCTGACAACATGCAAGGTGTCACCATACATCTTGATATTTGGTCAACTGAGCATGGCAATGCTGTTTTAGAGTAGAAGCATTGATTGAGGATGCCGATCGTGTGTTCTTAATGCTGGTGTAAGCAGCATAGCTCACATTACAGACCAACTGGGTTCAGGAAGAGTGATAAGCCATTATTGGATATCCATATTGTCTGGTAGACAATGTTTGAATTGCCAAGATGAGTAAAATACAGGCGATACAGATGGCTGCTGCCTAATGTAAGAATCATGACTGCTGTTGGGGTAATGGGCACTAGCCTGCCTGATGTGCTGCCTATGGTCTCACACCATCTGTATATTGAAGGAGTGGATTCCATAGAATAAAATAGAATCCCTCTAGTGCAAAAGGAGGCCATTTGGCCCATCAAGTATGCACTGACCGTCCTAAAGACCACCCTTTCCAGGCGCAATCCCCCACTCTCTCCCCGCAACCCCATAACCGTACATGACTTGCACGTCTTTGGTCAGTAAGGGGAAATTTAGCATGGCCATTCCACCTAAGCTGCAGGGGGGGTTTGGACAGTGAGCCACAAGGCAGCCAATGTGACATTGGAGGCAATGGTAGGAACTGTCAACTCGGGGAGTGTGACCAGGAGGACCCCACACTGAGCCGCAAGAAGCTCAGTGACCTTCACCAGGGCACATGGGGTGAGTTGGCACCGGTCCCACCTGCTACTCCTGGGCTCCCCCTCCCCCCCCCCAAACACAATACTGCCACTCTAGCACACCCTGGCAACTACCAGCACACCCCACCCATGTCCAACAGTGGTGTACCCACCCATCCCCCCCAATGCCCCCTCCCCATGCACAACACCACCACGTGCTCAGAAGGAGTTGTGAACCATGGGAGAATCCTGGTCTGGAATCAGGAATCTTTTCACTGGAAAGGTCAAAAAGCATTGACAACTTCACATCACACTTATGTTTTTAATACTGTGATTCATGATAGGGCTTTGTTTAGAAAAGATAAGTGACAATTGACCAGCATTGCGAATATGTCAGTTCCATTAGGGTACTCTACCTCGAGGATTAAGTGCTCAGATGCCATCAACAGATTTTAACATGTCATAAGACATAGGAGCAGAATTAGGCCACTTGGCCCATTGAGTCTGCTCCACCATTCAATCATGGCTGATATTTTCCTCATCTCCATTCTCCTGTCTTCTCCCCATACTGGGCAGCACAGTAGCACAGTGGCTAGCACAATTGCTTCACAGCTCCAGGGTCCCAGGTTCGATTCCCAGCTGGGTCACTGTCTGTGCGGAGTCTGCACGTTCTCCCAGTGTCTGCGTGGTTTCCTCCAGGTGCTCCAGTTTCTACACACTCCAAGACTGTGCGGGTTAGGTGGATTGGCCATTGTAAATTGTCCTTAGTGTCCAAAAATGTTAAGTGGGGGTTATTGGGTTACGGGGATAGGGTAGATACATGGGCTTCAGTAGGGTGCTCTTTGTAAGGCTGGTGTAGACTCGATGGGCCGAATGGCCTCCTTCTGCACTGTAAATTCTATGAATCTATGAACCCCTGATCCCATTTAAGATCAAGAAACCTATCTATCTCAATCTTAAAGACACTCAGTGATTTGGCCTTGTTATGGGCCAGGGTTTAGGGAACCCCAAAGTGTATCATGGAGTTCACCTGACCCATAACTTTTAATACATTGTGGTATGGGGAGCATATACCTACTCTACAGGTGTGGTACAGCAGACAATGGAAACGTATTTTCTTTAAAGCAAAACAATGTTTATTCTATGAACTTAAGTTAACCTTTTTGAAAAACATACAGTGACCATCTTAGCAATCATTAATTCAAATACAAAGGCTACAACACTAAGTAATCCTTTAAGATTTCCTTTTAACATCCATAAGACATAAAAAAGAATTTTTAACAAGAAGCACATCAGGTTAAAGTCACTGCTGAGAGCAGTTATTAGTTTTTAAATCACCAAAGGATCGATTTACAGCTCTTGGATTACAGAGAGAGATTAATACCCTTCTGGCTGTGACTGCAGCTATCCAGCTCTGAATACTAAACTAAAACACACCCTGATCCTGGTCTGACGCTGAGACGCGATTGTCCGGCATCCGGAGAATCGGCGCCATGTCGACCACGTGCGAGTGCGACTGGGCCATTGAAAGAGGCCCCCACGGCGATTCTGCGTGGTTGACCGACCCGAGTTCCGCCAGCGTGGTTCCGTATGGTTTCACCCCGGCGGGAGCTTGGCATCGTGGCTGCGAGGGCCGTCTGGGTGGGGGGGGGGGGGGAATCAGACCCCAGGGGGGGCCACCACGATGGCCAGGCCCATGATCGGGAGCAACCGATTGGCGGCCGCTGTAGAGCCGCAGTAGGCCTCCACAATGTTGCGCAGGGGCCGGCGCAAAAATGGCCGCCGTGCGCATGCGCGGACCCGAGGCCGGAAGTGCTGGGACCCATATTGGCAGCTGGAGCTGCGTGAAGCACTTCAGCACCGTGTCGGCCCCCTGTGGTTTGCAGAATCGCTGGGCCAAGAGACCCGTTGACACCAGCGTGAAACACTCCGGTGTTTACGCCGGCGTCAACACTTTGCCGCGATTTTGGAGAATCCTGGCCCAGATCTTTGTATCATCTGCAAACTTAGCAACAGTGCCTTCAGTTCCTTCTTCCAGATCATTAATGTATATTGTGAAAAGTTGTGGTCCTAGCACAGACTTCTGAGACACACCACTAGTCACTGACTGCCATCCTGAAAAAGACCCCTTTATCCCCACTCTCTGCAAAATCAAATGTTTTGGAGCTGTTTGTTTATTTTTAGTTTTATGAATACTGAAAAGGATTAAGTTTTTTTCAAGTGGTGATTGAATGGCTGCGAGCTTGATTGACAGTTTTATGAACAGCTAATAGGATTAAGACTTTTGAATGGTTGTTTCATTATTTTGACAGTTTCATGAGCATCTCAAAGACTTCTCAATATTATCGTAGGGCTCACGAGTTTTGTCCATAGTAGGGACTGTGTGAAAGGGAATAGGGGGAAAAGGAGGGAGCATGGGGGATATTAGGGAGCATGGGGGTGTGGGTTTGGCAGAAGGTAAGATGTGAGGGCTCATGCACAGAACTGTGCCAGTGTCCCAGTGAACAGTGTCAGGCCTTCTAACATGCCTGCCACAGCATCCAACCAGCTTCATTCCCAACTCTGGCCAGCTTCTGGAGATGGCTCCAACTCCAAACCATCCCCCTACCCCATCATGGGCAGGCACTCGGGAAGGAGGAGGGATTACAACATCAATAAAAGGCCCAACTCGCAATTCCTGCATTATGGATAATAATCTGGACCTACTACAGTTAGCAAAGCAGAGCTGAATGGGGTATGCTGACTTAACAATTTAAAGTGGTGAACGTTGACAGGCAAGCATGACCAAAATTTAAGAGAACAGGAGGTAAGATTTGAAGAGCAGAAGTTCATTCACAAAAGAAGATTTTAATGATAAAATATTACTGTTAAACTCTTAAATGACGTAATCCTCAAAGATGGGGCCAATAAGTGGTAATGTTGTGGTATTTCTTTAAGGGATAGGGACATTTGAAATTAAACACTACAAACTTGGAAAAATAAGAATGATTTTCAAATTAAATTGCAGCGAATTGATGACCATAAACAGATTTATACTGTATTTCTCGTGGCATTTTGCAGAATGATTCAGAAACATAGCAGGTCTCAACTGATGTTAAATTTCCTGCTTAAAATTGATAAAAATGATTTCTACACATGACCTTTTGCAAGGCCATTTGATTTGGAAAGGGCAGGACAAGAAGCTGTAAATCGCTTAGTCTGTAAGTTACTCAATTGCTTGGCTTTCTGACGGAAGAACATCCAAGCTGAATTCCCGCTGTCCCCGTGCATGTGAGCTGCCGTTCCACTAATCCCTTATATATGTGTTGATGAGCACCATAGGCGTGATGCTGGAATAAGCAAGATCACACTCAAGAGAGTTTTGAATCCACTGTGTTCGATAATTTATTATCACAGCAAGTAATTTGGCAATGCATGACATCCTGCAAGGAATCTCACAAATTTCAACTCTTACCACATGTTGCAAGATATCCTGCTAATGTACTGCAGTGCTTGAAAAAAAATAATCTGTACATAGAGATAACGAGTTAGCTGGCACACCAAACCGATCACCCTCTTTAATATCAATCTTGTGATTATAAATCTGGAATTGAAAGCAACTGTGCAATATTGAAAGCAATATGTGATAACTAATTATCTAAACAAGACAGGTTGAAAATACAGAAAAGAAAATCATTCTGGGTATAAAACAGCCTGCATCATTGATGCCCCATCACCTCCGTTCTCTTTGGAAAATGCCAAACTTTAATCCAAGTATATACATATTGTTACTAGGTATATCTTCAGCTTCTAACCATTCATTAACATTTTTGTTTCAGAGTCGAATGGCTGAAAGTTTGCGTCTCTTTGATTCAATCTGCAACAACAACTGGTTTATCAACACCTCACTCATCCTGTTTCTGAACAAGAAAGATCTCCTTGCAGAAAAGATCAAACGAATTCCATTGTCGGTGTGTTTCCCGGAGTACAGGGGTCAGAACACATATGAAGAGGCTGCTGTCTACATTCAGCGGCAGTTTGAGGACCTGAACCGCAACAAGGAAACTAAAGAAATCTACTCCCACTTTACCTGTGCCACAGACACCAGTAACATCCAGTTTGTTTTTGATGCAGTTACTGATGTGATAATTCAAAATAACTTGAAGTACATTGGGCTCTGCTAGACAATATTCCTACCTACCATTGAACAAAATCCACACATGGATTCAGGAGGTCAAGGATAAAGGAGAAATGCTGGATTTGGCAGCAAAAGAGGTTGAGGAAAATTACCATGCTGACAATAACTGGATGAGGTCTGAGCTACTGCATTGAATAGCTTAACAAATTCACTAAGATTCTAGTGATTCACAATCCAGCAACATGAGTTCCAGTGTGGAATCATGAGGAACACTGTGACCTCTGATATAACATGCCCTTTTTATGTGACGTGACTGAGCTCTAGTTTATTTGCAGTGACTTAGTAAGCTCCCTGTCATTCCAGACATCAAACTTGCAATTTGCAAAACCAAAATCTGTGCTGGCTGTATGCCACGTCAAAGATAAGCAGTCAGAGAAACACAGGCAACAGTTATTTTCCTCTCCTTCAGCTAAAAGGGGGTCACTTATTCTTTGGTTCCTTGTAAATAAGAAATAATATCGTTGAATGTTTTTTTTAAAAAAATGAACATTTAATTTCCCAGATACAAATGATATGTGTAATGTTTCGTCCTCCATTTTTGTTCTGAATTGCACATGTTGTTCAACAATTGATGCCGAGATCACATCACACTGGCCTCATTGCAATGGAAATGTCTCATTGAGATCCAATTCCACAATTCAGTATAGAAATTCTACAGGGAAGAGCAAAAAGAACAACATTGGAACTGTGGAAATTGTTGTGCTCTACAGACTTTATACTTTTTGGTTACAAAATGGAAACGATTAAAAACCACTGACCGATAAATGAGGCAGGTTTACTGGTCTGTAAACTGTTCTGACAATTGTTCCAACTTGCTGAATTGATAAAAACAACCTTGAACGGCCAAAATACACATTTGTAACTAAAACTGAAATGTTCAGCATACAGCATTGATTTTTCTTTTGTTTTTCATGTAACATTCACACGACAGAAGTATGTAAATAGTTAGAAAAATATAAAGCACACTCAGAAATGAAACGGAAAAACACTTAAACAAAGTCTAGTATGTGTATCTACAGTAAGGGCTTTGAGACAAATTATAAAAGCTGTTCATTTGAAGAAATTAAATAAAATGAATGACATTAGTGGGTTAAATGTGTGAAATACATTGTGATGATTTGCGGTAATATTTGTCTATAATATCTTATAAAAATGAGATTTTACTTCCTGGTATTCATCATCAGTGTGATATTTATCCAAGGTGTAAAAACAATCTCTCAGCATGAATTAGGTCATTTAGTCAAAACACTCTGGGATAAATATTTGTCTTTGCTGCCTGTGCGGTAATCTGTGGAAACCGATCACCCACTTCTAGATCACACCTGATTTTCATTCCAGAGTGGGAGACAGACTAAAACAATTCCATTCGCCTCAGTTGAGAACGGGGTGAAACTAATTTTCACAAGTGAAGCAGAAAAGTTTAATTATTGCTGGAATCATACCATTTATTGCTTAGGACTGGTGGCTCAGTAGTAGGGTTTTTGGTTTAAGGGTTCATTGTGCGCTGAAATATGTCTAGAAAGTGGCATTTAAGTCACAAGAAAGCAGTGGATTTCTTTGAACTAGTTTTATTCTGGGCAATTTATCCCTCCTTTTGCAAATGTGGAGGGCGATTCTCCGAGCCCCGCGCCGGGCCTGAGAATCGCCATAACTGCGCCACGACGCCCCGAAGCCGGCGCGCAATTCTCCGAGGTGCGGAGAATCAGCAGCATTTGCAGAGAATCAGCAGCATTTGCACCGACGCATTTGGCGCGGCGCCGGCCACGGGCTGCTGGAATCGGCGGGGCCGCCGATTTTCCAGCCCGGGTGGGCCGAGCAGCTGATCCGAGAGTCCCGCCGGCGCCGTTCACCCTTGGTAGCTGCCGGCGGGAACTCTGCGGGAACGGTCGGGGGCGGCCTATGGGGGCCAGAATCTGTCATCCCTGGGCCCGGTTCGCGCTGTCGTGAAACGCGACGGCGTTCACGACGGCGCAAATATTTGGGCCCAATATTGGAGAATCTCCCCCATGTTATTTGATTTTGTTTTGCTATTGCTTCTCTTTTTGGACCCTTCCCAGTTTTTTTTTCTTTTCTTTACAACTTGTTTTTAGACTATTCAAAAGCAACTCCTGAATCACCTTTTACGTTTTCATGAGCCATAGATCAGAAAACTGATGTGGGCTGCTCTATATTCAGTGACCTTGGGCTTGCGAGAAATGGTTGGGTTGGGGTAGTGTCTGAGGCTAAAATGCAAAAAATCTGGAACAGGAACTGAAGCCACCTCAAACCTGCTCACTTCTGATTTTAATGGAGGTGGGAAGCGAGGAAAGCAAACAACCAACCTCCTCATAGGAAGTAGTTACATATTATGCAGCTTATGTGCCATCATTTTAATAGCTATTCAATTTTAAACCACAGGAAACTCAAGAGCTTAAAGGAGGCAAGAAGGGCTGAATATGTGAAGCCTTTCCGGTTCTGTTCACTGAGATGAAGGACTTATCTTATGAGGAAAGGTTGTGGAGGTTGAGACTATACCCACTGGAGTTTAGAAGAATGAGAAGTTGGCTTACTGAAACATATGACATTCTAAAGGTATTTCACAGGGTAGATGCTGAGAGAATGTTTCCCCTTGTGGGGGAATACAGAAGAACGGGCACAGTTTCAAAATAAGTGGTCTCCCATTTAAGATTCTCAAAAGAGTCATTAGTCTGTGAAATTCCATTCCCCAGAGAGCAGTAGAGACTGGGTCATTGAATATGTTCAAGGTTGTATTCAACAGATTTTTGTTTTGAGCAGCAAGGGAGTCAAGGGTCATGGAGGCAGACAGAAAAATGGAATTGAGGCTACAATCAGAACAGCCATGATCTTTGAGTGATGGAGCAGACTTGAGAAGTCAAGTGGCCTACTCCTGCTCCTAAGTCTTGACTTGTGGGCCAGGAGAAACAGGAGAGTTTCCTTCAAACTCACCCAGCCAACCCAGTTTAACTCCCACCCAATCCCCCATCCTTCAGTGATCTGCCTGATGACTCTGAGATTTTCCTTCATGATCCTGACAGAAATCCAGTTAGAATAAAGCAGAGAATGGTAAAAGATGCAACAAATGAGACCTAACCCCACCTCACCTTCTTAACTGTGTCTTTTCTTCCCACTCTGCACCTGAACTGCCGTTATTCATTCCTTCTCCAACTGCACATGCACATAGTGATGGAAGGTTGTCCTTGTCCGCAGTGGACCTCCCTCCTGTCACTTCAGTTACTGTCACTTCCCAAGTTTCTCTGAGGAAGTTGATGCTCAGCCTTGGGATGCTACAATTATCACCCCGAGGTTCCCACATGAAGAGAAATTACTTTCAGCAGCTTTCTGACCCTCAAATCCTGCTACTCATTCGCTTCCTGCCTTATCTCCAACCCATAGGAAACTGGCATGGGGTTCCACCAGTGAAAGAGGGGCAAGCAAAAGGACAATCTTAGCCTTAATTCCAGCCAAGCACAAGTTGTTACATGCAAATTATTTGATCATCTGTGTTTATCTTGATCCTAACACCCTTTAATCTAATTCAGAAACAGGGTCGGGATTCTCCCGTACCAGGCGGGGCGGGGGGTCCCGGCGTAGCGGAGTGGTGCCAACCACGAATTCTCCGCACCTTTGGGGGCTAGGCCCGCGCCGGAGTGGTTGGCGCCACGCCGACTAGCGCCAAAACCGGCCCCAACGGCCTTTGACGCCCGCCCCCCGCCGTCGGGGCTGGCCGAAAGGCTTTCGCCGGTTCGCGCATGCACCGGTGCGTCAGCTGCTGCTGACATCACCACCGGCGCATGCGCGCTGGGGGATTCTCTTCCACCTCTGCCATGGTGGAGGCCGTGGTTGCGGCGGAAGAAAAAGAGTGCCCCCATGGCACTGGCCCGCCGATCGGTGGGCCCCGATCGCGGGACTGGTCACCATGGGGCACCCCCCGGGGTCCGATCGCCCCGCGCGCCCCCCAGGGGCCCGCTCGCACCGCCGATCCCGCCGCCACCAGAGGTGGTTCAAACCACAGCGGCGGGAGAGACCTCTCAGCAGCGGGACTTCGGCCCATCATGGGCCGGAGTATCGCCGCAGGGGGTTCGTCAATTGGCGCGGTGGATATGCCGATCGGAGGGGCGTGATTCTCTGACCCCCGCAGGGTCGGAGAATCACCCAGGACCAGCGAAAATCCCGCCCCCGCCGTGGCAGAAATTCTCCGCCACCCGGGAATTGGCGGAAGCGGGATTTTCGCTGGTCCCGGGCGATTCTCCGACCCTGCGGGGGGTCAGAGAATTTTGCCCCAGATGTTCAATTTTTAAAAGAGTGACTTATAATGGACAACACATTTACAGCTTTTGTTATTTTGCCATTTTCTGATCTCTGATTTGCTTGAGGTTTATTAATTTTGTGGTTATGTCCTTTAATTCCACAATCAGAAGCAACTTCTTTTAGCCACGTTATTTATCTAGGCAATGGAAAGTATTCCATCACACCCCTGACTTGGCCTTTTCAATAGTGGGCAAGCTTTGCAAAGTCAGTCATCTGCTGCAGAATACCCAAACTCTGAACTGCTCTTGCAGCCACAATATTTGTGTGGCTGGTCTAGTTCATTTTCAGATGACCCCAAGATGTTGATGGTGACGGATTCAGCAATGAAGATGCTGTTGAATGTCAAGGGGTGCGTGATTAGTTTCTCTCTTGTTGGAGATGGCTCATTGTCGGAAACTTGTGTGGCACAAATGTCACTTACCACTTCATCCAAACCTGAATGTTGTCCAGATCTTGCTGCATGCAGAAGTGACTGCTTCATTATCTGAGGAGTTGCAAATTATATTGAACACAATAAAATCATCAGCGAACAGCCCCATTTCTGACCTTATGATGGAAAGAAGGTCATTAATGAAGCAGCTGAATTTGGTGCGACCTCGGACATTGCCCTGAGAAACTTTCAGAATTTTCTTGGACTGAGATGATTGACTTCCAACAATTAAAACCATCTTCCTTTGTGCTGGGTATGACTACAGTCAGTGGGCTCCATTGAAAACATTTTGCTTCCTCAAATTTGTCTTCTAAATCATCCTCGTTACCGTAGATCACAACACCACAAATCATAATTTTGCATCTACTCAGCATATAGGTCAACCCCATGTTTCTGTCACAACATGTGATCCTCGCTTTAGTCATCAGCCTCAATTTTTCACCCTATAAATGAATATACTGCTTGGTTCCTTATACCTGAGCACAATTGATCAAGTAGGCAACACGAGCTGTGGGAGTTTAAGACATGACCACACAGAGTAGACTGCAGATGGCAAACAATTAAACAAAATTAGCCTTCCAACAAAACCAATTAGATTGGAGTTGGTTTCAAGCTAAAAATCGTAATTTTTTCTAACTCGTCAAATAACTGTGCTGGAGTGGGAGAATTTAGTGTTAATGAAAACTGGTGCTAGAAAGGAAGAAGGAATCCGCTCTGAAGAAGATGTCAATGCCAAATGCGCCATGAGAACAGGGGCCATCCACTGGCCTAATCTTGCAAAGCATGGAAAGGAATGAGTCATCAAAAATAGTCAGAAGGGTTACATTATCACCAGAAATGCATTGCCAATCTACACACTTAAGTGGACCAAATTAAAGCCTGAGTCCTGGAACGATTTCAGAGCATCAGATAGGTTATATAGCCACTTCACGGAGTGCAAATGGCTAGTGTTGTTGCCGAAGGCCTGGATCCAGCAAAAGACTTTGATGCTAAAATTACTAGTTTCCAGCGGTTCGTCCATCTGACAATGGCAAAAATATGAGGACCAATCATGCTACTTCAGAAATGTGGATGAAACACTCATGAATTTCGATATGGCCAGCAAACTGTATAATAAAAGGTTTGAAAGCAGTTTTAGTGAAAACCACAGGGCATGTAAAGACACAACTTACAGCCTGCAGGGCCATTGGGATGATATTCAAACCTATGGTCATTCATACATGAAACCACACTGAAAATGAGGTTCCCTGCAGGTGTTTTTGTGCGTGATTATGACAACGGTTGGATTGGTGAGGTGAAGTTGTGGATCAACAATTTGTTGAATAGGTGTCCCAGCAACCTAATCAAAGAATGCAGCTTATCAGTGTGGGTCATGTTCAAACCCCACATAACCAATGAGAAAGAAAATTGGAAGGGAAAATAAAACACCCAAATTACAGTAATACCAGGGGACTAACATCCGTGGTTCAACTTCGGGTGTGTCCCTCAATGAGCCATTCAAAGATCATGTTCACCTCGAATGGATGATTGATGGTGAAGAAACCTTCACAAAGAGTGGAAGTATGCATGCAGCACCGCTTGATATTTTGTGTGGTTTGATCATCAAATCATGGGATGTTATTAGTGCACAAAGTGCCGTCAAATCATTCAAGAAAATGCAGAATATCCTATTTTGATGAGATGGAGATATCCCATTCTGGGTGGAAATGTAGATGATTTGTTACAGAGGGATTATTATGAAACCAGAAGTCCTACATATGATTGAAAGTGGGATCCTTACGATGATGTCGTAGTCAAAGTCACTCAAATTAATTCAATGAACTCTATGTCAGATGCTGAAGACAAAAAAATTGAAGGTTTTAAAACGCTTTGGTTGTGGTTAAATGTGTCTTTGTAAATTCATTCATTCAATAAAACGTGCCACACATGTCTATGAATTACTAGTGTTTTTTTCACATTTCAGAAGGCAACCACCCACACCAGTGATTCACATTTCATACTCTGCCTTTTTGGAAGGTATTTTTCAGCCTTCTGCAATATTCTTCTTTAAATTCCACCAAATGTTTTAAAACGTTCTCTTACCAAGGATATACATGAGGCTAACTAAAATAATAGCCTATTTCACTTCTAAACAAATGCATTCAAGAAGTTACAAGAGCACAAACTTTTATCTTGATTTTTCATAGATAGAATCTACAATGCAGAAGGAGGTCATTCGTCCTATCGAGTCTGCACCGGCCCTTGGAAACAGCACCCGACCTCCACCCTATCCTAGTAACCCCACCTATACACCTATAACACTTATAACATGAAAGTTGGTCAAGGCTGCCCATAGCCCTGTTTTTTATAATAGGAAGCTCCGTTCACCGGAACTCCCCGTTGTAGCGAGAGATTGGGACACCATTTTTAAATGGCTTCCTGATCTCAAAGGCCAACAAAGAAAATCTCCGCCCTACCCCTAGCCCGAAGGCAACATGGGAGGGTCCTCTGCAACACCCCCCCCACCCCCGCATCCTCCAACACCCACATCGGACAACCCGTGCTAGCTGACAGTGTCACCTGGGAGTGCCAGACTGGCATCCAGGTGGCACCACCAGAGCTAGGGAACCACTCTGCCCAAAGGTCATGCAGATGGGGGCCTCCGATCCCCTTGGAGACCCCAATGACTGCAGTTCCATCTGGTCCTTGTTTGTGGGGACCAGTACCAAATGGTACTGTCTCTGACAATAGACAATTGTCTGAACATGACCCACACTGATAAGCTGCATTCTTTGATTAGGTTGCTGGGACACCTATTCAACAAATTGTCCCCCGAGGTCCCCAAGGCAAAGGGATTGAATCTCAAATTCAATCTGCAGATTAGAGTAAGGCTGACCCGGGGCATTGAGAACAAAATATGGCAGATAATTTACCGTTGTATAAAACTTTAGTTAGGCCACATTTGGAATATTGCGTGCAGTTCTGGTTGCCACGCTACCAGAAGCACATGGATGCCTTGGAGAGAGTGCAAAAAAGATTTACCAGGATTTTGCCTGGTCTGGAGGGTGTTAGCTATGAGGAGAGGTTGAATAAACTTGGATTGTTTTCGTTGGAAAGACGGAGGTTGAGGGGAGACCTGATAGTGGTCTACAAAATTACACGAGGTATTGGCAGGGTGAATAGACAAAAGTTTTTTCCCAGGGTGCAAGACTCAACCACAAGGGGGCACAGGCTCAAGGTGAGAGAGAGAAAGTTTAGGGGAGATGAGCGAGGAAGGTTTTTCATGCAGAGAGTGTTGGGTGCCTGGAATGCGTTGCCATTGGAGGTGGTGGCGGCAGTTACAATAGCAACGTTTAAGATGTATCTTGATAGACAGATGAACGGGTGGGGAATGGAGGGATACAGATCCTTTGGGCAATAAGTAGTAGGTCTAAATAAGGAATCTAGATTGGCGCAGGCTTGGTGGGCCGAAGGGCCTGTTCCTGTGCTGTAATGTTCTTTGTTCTTTATCTTTCATAAAAACATTCATTTTAGTAGTAGGTTTACAAAAGGTCGTTTTGCATATCATCCAACGTTTCTTATACAATTTAGGTTTCAACAGCCTCAATGGGCTTTCCCAAAACCACTGGAGACAACAACACATAATCCACAGCTAAGTGATTTCCTAACACAAAGGCAACACATTCGAACAGTAAAGTAGGAATAACACCCACCCATTCCAGGGCCAGTAACTGAAAATGAAAAAAATGAAATGAAAATGGCTTTATTGTCACGAGTATCATAGAATTTACAGTGCAGAAGGAGGCCATTCAGCCCATCAAGTCTGCACCGGCTCTTGGAAATAGTACCCTACCCAAGGTCAACAACTCCACCCTATCCCCATAACCTAGTAACCCCACCCATAGTAACACGAAGGGCAATTTTGGACACTAAGGGCAATTTATCATGGCCAATCCACCTAACTTGCACATCTTTGGACTGTGTGAGGAAACCGGAGCACCCGGAGGAAACCCACGCACACACGGGGAGGATGTGCAGACTCCGCTCAGACAGTGACCCAAGCCGGAATCGAACCTGGGACCCTGGAGCTGTAAAGCGATTGTGCTATCCACAATGCTACTGTGCTGCCATGAGTAAGCTTCAATGAAGTTACTGTGAAAAGCCCCTAGTCGCCACATTCCGGCGCCTGTCCGGGGAGGCTGGTACGGGAATCGAACCGTGCTGCTGGCCTGCTTTAAAAGCCAGCGATTTAGTCCAGTGAGCTAAACCAGCCCCTGTGAGCTAAACCAGCCCCTAAGTCACATTGTATATTAACCTTATACAAAGGAACCGGTAAACAGTTTCCATCAATACTGTGAATACAGTTTTATTCAACAAACCTTTTGGAGAGAGTTTCATGTTAACTGCTGCCATCGGGGATTGTACTGATCCTATATCTCTAAGAATAATAATTGATATTCCTGGTTCACCAGATGACCATGGGGACACTACCATTGAACAAAGATTCTCTGCAGCTTTCCGTCACCTGATTCATTCTCTCAGCGAAAGAGGGGGCGACTCCCTGCTTGTCATGAACTTCACTGATCAGGACATTATCATCCCTTGACTGGATAAATGCGATAGGCTTGGTTTTTCACTTCCAGCATTCTGCCTTCACATGACCTTCTGGTAATACCACTGTATATATATGTGTGTGCCTCTATTAGGGGATGTACAATAGTACCTGCTATTACAGGTATATCGGTAAGCCCCTGCATAGTTTGTCGGTAAGCCCCTGCCGGCTAGCTCCGCCCACAGGGAGCAGTATAAATATCCATGAGGTCTCCTGAGCTGCCATTTTACAGCTCCACTTGAGGGAATAACATCTCACGGTAATAAAGCCTCTTTTGTACCGTTTCATGTTTCTGTGTGCAATTGTTAGCGCATCAATTTATTACCGTGAGATTTCCCTAATCATGGACATCAGAATAAAACCCGACTGCCTGCAGCTGGATCCGCAATCGCCGAACGCCAGAAAAGACTTTAACCACTGGCTGGCTGTCTTCGAGGCCTACGTCACCTCAGCGGACCCTGCACCATCGGAAGCTCAGAAAATTCAACTATTTACTCACGGTTGAGCTCCAGCGTGTTCCCTGATACAGGACGCGCCGACCTACGCCCGTGCTATGGAACTGCTCAAAGAAAATTATGTCCAGTCGACGAACACTCTGTTTGCGAGACACGTACTCTCCACTCGCGTCCAGCAACCGGGTGACTCGATCGAGGACTTCTGGCGGGCCCTTATCCCTCCAGTATGGGACTGCGAGTGCCAGGCCGTCACGGCTACAGAACATTCGAATCTCTTCATGCGAGATGCTTTTGTGATGGAGATTGCATCGGACCCCATCCGGCAATGACTGCTGGAAGGGGCCGCGCTCGATCTAGCAGGGACAAACACTTTAGCGCTCTCTATGACGGCCGCTTCCCGTAATGTGCAGTCCTACCCCGCCCGCTGCGCGGCCCACCCATCTTACCCCTCATGGACCCCGCTACCAACCCCCCCGACTGGGGCTGCTCCCGCGCAGTATACCTGCGCTACACGTCATACCGCGCACCCTGGGGGTCGCCGCTGCTACTTCTGCGGCCAACAGAAGCAACCCCGCCAGCGGTGCCCGGCCCGCTCCGCGACCTGCAAATCTTGTGGCAAGGTAGGCCACTTTGCAGTGGTGTGTCAGGCCTGCGCTGTTGCCTCTATCGCGCCCGACCTCTCCCCCTCTCCCCAGCCAATCGCACAATGGGCCCCGCCGTCCGCAGCTCCCGGGGCCACGTGCGATCAGTGGGTGCCGCCATCTTTCGCCGCCCCCGCAATGTGCGCACCATGGGCGCCGCCATTTTCTTCCCCGCAGGTACTCCGGACGCCGCCATTTTCTTCCCCGCAGGTACTCCGGACGCCGCCATTTTGTCCTCCCCTCGGGACTGGATCACGGGACTCGGGTCGCTGCCGGTATGCATCAGAATCTTTGGACGATCGCCCGCTACTTGCCTCCATGAAGCTCGACCAATCCCGTCCTTGCAACCTGGCCACCGCTTCAACGACGGTGCTCATCAACGGCCACGTGACCTACTGCCTACTTGACTCCAGGAGCACCGATAGCTTCATTCATCCGGACACGGTAAGGCGCTGCTCCCTCGTGGTCCATCCCGACAACCAGCGGATCTCCCTGGCCTCCAAATCCCTCTCTGTCCCGATCCAGGGCTTCTGTCTGGTCAGACTCACTGTAAAAGGCGTGGAATTCAGCCGTTTCCGCCTGTACGTTTTCCCCAACCTCTGTGCGACACTTTTACTGGGCCTGGACTTCCAATGTAACCTCCAGAGCCTCACCCTCAAATTCGGCGGACCCTTACCCCCACTCACCGTTTGCGGCCTCACGACCCTCAAGGTTGACCCTCCCTCTCTCTTTGCCAATCTGGCTGCAGATTGCAAACCCATCGCCTCCCGGAGCAGATGGTACAGCACCCAGGCCAAGACCTTCATCAGGTCCGAAGTCCAGCGGCTGCTTAGGGAGGGTATTATCAAGGCCAGCAATAGCCCCTGGAGAACTCAAGTGGTGGTGGTTAAAACTGGGGAGAAACACAGGATGGTCGTGGACTACAGCCAGACCATCAACCGGTACACGCAGCTCGACGCGCACCCCCTCCCTCGCATATCTGATATGGTCAATCAGATTGCACAGTTCCGGGTCTTCTCAACAATTGACCTGAAATCCGTCTACCACCAGCTCCCCATTCGTAAATCGGACCGTCCTTACACTGCCTTCGAGGCGGACGGTCGGCTCTATCAATTCCTTAGGGTTCCCTTCGGCGTCACTAACGGGGTCTCGGTCTTTCAAGTGAAATGGACCCTACAGACTCTACAAGGCATGGACAGGGTACGCCTGCTCCACGCGAACCCCCAGTATGCCTACGTGGAGTTCCCCGACGGCTGCCAGGATACAGTCTTGCTCAGGGACCTGGCTCCCTTGGGTGCCGATCCACGCCCACACACCTCCCCACCCACGCGCCACCCTCCTTTTCCCCAGCGCCCCCAACATCAGCCCCACCAGGTCCATCCCTCGTTCCCCTGCCCACACTAGAGGACATGGAAGATTTTGGCACGCTCCCGGAGTCGTCCAGCCACTAGCCAGCATCAACACCGCCACCACCGATGCCGTCGACGCCGACACCACCTGTGCAGACGTCGCCACCGCTGCTGCGTCGCTCTCAACGAACCATCAGACCACCGGACAGACTCAACCTATGACGGGCACCTGATTTTTTTTCTCCCCCTCCACTCTGTAAATAAATCACTGCTTATGTATTATAGTTTCATGTCACCCCGTCGGACTCATTCTTAACAGGGGGTGAATGTGGTAATATCACTGTATATATATATGTGTGTGCCTGTATTAGGGGATGTACAATAGTATCTGCTCTTACAGGTTTTTCGGTAAGTCCCTGCATAGTTTGTCGGTAAGCCCCTGCCGGCTAGCTCCGCCCACAGGGAGCAGTATAAATATCCATGAGGTCTCCTGAGCTGCCTTTTGACAGCTCCACTTGAGGGAATAACATCTCACGGTAATAAAGCCTCTTTTGTACCGTTTTGTGTTTCTGTGTGCAATTGTTAGCGCATCAGACCTTTCACGTGACAAAAGTAGTTTGTCAGTCCCCTTCAACTAAACTAACACAAGGGCCTGGTCTTTACCTTCTGCCCCTTTCTCAGCAAGGCCTGACCTTCCTGTCATTCTAGTTTCTCTGGATGGTTCCACAATGGAACCTGTGACTAATCTTATGAGTTAACTTATGATTATAAGTGATTACCTGCCATTACCACGGCTTATGTTATTTTAAGGCCTTTGTGGTCTTCCAGGTGAGAACTTAACTCCAAAGAGCACTATTTTTGAATTCCTCCATCATCTCCCTAAGGTTACCACCGACCCAAGCCACGTAGTGAACACTTTTCCTTTATCCTGACAAATTCTACATCTCGCTTGTTCTCTTACTCAGATTTCTAAATTTTTGCCTGAAGACCTCTGACTCCAACTCGTGAACATTGAATAGCAGTCTTCAGTGCCTCATAATCACACAAGTGCTCTGCTGAAAGAGATTAATACACTTCTAAAGTCTTCCCTGCCAAAACACTTCTTAGGAACACAGACCAATGTTCATTTGGCCAATTTTGATACATGGCAATTTTCTCAAAATGACAGGAAGTTCATCTCTATTCCTGTCTCTGAGTGAAAATTCTTCATCAAATCAATATAAAGAGGAGCTCTCTCTGAGTTCACCTCATGCCTTCTCATCAACTCAAGTTTGCCTAATTGGAACTCATGCCTCATTGAGATTTTAAATTTTTCTTTCATTCATTATCCTGTTCCAAATTTCCTTCCTTTCTTGTTAATTTCACTCTTTCCAAAACAATCTTTCTTAATTCTATTTCTTTTTCAGTTGTACTCGATCACTATAGAACCTTTCATTTCTTACTCACGGACCAGCCAACTCTTCACGATCTATTCCCCCTTAGCTCCGGATCATGTGTTAATCCCCACATTCTCTACTAAATCGTCTTTTCTCAACTGCTTTAAGTCTCTGAGAGTTAGATCTACTCTCCAAACAAGGACATGACCAATGTTACCCATGTCAATTTCCCAATACAATATAGCAAAAGCAAATGTGAAATCTTGTTTGTTTAAATGCTGGAAGTTTATAGGAACATAGGAATTAGGAGCAGATGTAGGCAATTCAGCCTTTTGAGCCTGCTCCGCCATTCAATCAGATCGTGGTTGGTCCCCTCCTGGTCTCAAATCCACTTTCCTACCTGTTCCCCATATCCCTTTAACCTGTTTTTTTAAATCAGAAATATATCTGTGTTGAAACATTTAGTGACTCAAACTCCACACACTATGGGGCAGCATATTCCACAAATTCACCACCCTGTGCAGGAACTAGTTCCTCCTAATCTCAGTTCTAAACCTACCGCCTCTCAATCTATATCTGTGACCTCTCAATCTAGATTGCTCCACAAGGGGGAATCATTTGATATATAAAATACAAGATGAGATTGATAAAGTAAACATAGACCTCGAACATATCCCCTCTCATCCTTCTAAACTCCAGCTAGTATAAATCCAAATTGTTTAATCTCTCCTCATACGTCAACCCTTTCATCCCTCCAATCAATCAGGTGAATCTCCTCTGAACTGTCTCCATTGCCACCACATCCTTCCTCAAACAAGGAGACCAAAATAGGACCAATATAAGTTCCAGTGAACCCAGCCAGAGTAACCAAATTTACTAAGTGGTCCCCATATAAAAAATTATCAACAGGATTCGACTTTTTGCAGCTTTTACATGAAAACAAATCAAGTTACACATAAATTAACAGGCAAATGATACATCAAATGAAGAGGTAGATTTCACTTTCCATACTCGATATAGTGAACATGTATAATACGCAACTACAAGCACTTGCATGACTCTCCGCATAAATGCAGCACTACATAGCGGCACAGTTCCACAATATGCTGTTCTTTATTCATGCAAGCAAGGTCAGGATTGTGATACAACATCTTTCAGCTTTGACTTTTATGGTTATGATTATGATCAGCAAGGCACACTTCTACAAGCCCACTCTCTTAATAATAATAATCTTTATTGTCACAAGTAGGCTTTCATTAACACTGCAATTAAGTTACTGTGAAAAGCCCCTAGTCGCCACATTCTGGCACCTGTTCGGGTACATAGAGGGAGGTTTCAGAATGTCCAAATTACCTAAGAGCACATTTTTCGGGACTTGAGGGAGGAAACCGGAGCACCCGAAGGAAATCCATGCAGACACGAGGAGAACGTGCAGACTCCACACAGACAGTGACCAAAGCCGGGAATCGAACTTGGGACCCTGGCACTGTGAAGCAACAGTGCTAACCACTGTGTTACTATGCCGCCCTTTCAGAGTCCTGATAGTGTAGCTTTCCAGAGTTCCTTTTCCACGGACCAATAAATAAAACCTCAGTTATTTTGTATATCAGGGGGAAACTGTCTGCTGGTTGGAGTCATACTGAGCACAAAGGAAGATGGTTGTGGTGGTTGGAGGTTAATCATCTCAACTCCAGGACATCTATTGCATGGCAAAATCCAAAACAGTCAGCCAGATTACCAATAACTAATTAAAACAATTTAATGCATATCGAAAGATTTAATAGAATATCAAGCCACTAAAGAAAGTGAAAATAATGTAATTTCATTTACTTTTTAATTGGCTCAATTAACTGTCAGAAAACATTTTCAAACGTGACTTTCCAAGCTCAGCCAGAGTATCAGAATGTTTGATTTGCTTTGAGTGTTTTTTTCATTACAAATCCTGCATCCAAACTAAAAATGTAACAAGATCGCATTTGGTGGTTTATAAATGCATTTTAAAGATGTTAATACGTAACAAAAATTATGAAGCTCAGAACTAAAATTTCTAAACCTTTTTGGTAACCAATGAGCCAGAACTTGCTGACGAAGTAATTGTGAGGACAATGGCACTTCCCATTATTTATGCAAAAATGTTACAGCAACTTGAGGCAAGGAGCAGATGCCTGGTTAAATGCAACTATCAGGAATTTGCTGCCTGCGTTGTGCAGCCTAGCCCTCAAACGTTCAAAGTAACAGCATCTTACTGTCTGCTTCAGCATTGCTCTGAATGTTTGACGTTTTTGTATTTGCTTGGTAGATGTGAACGTGAAATACCACAGAAAGTTAAGTTTGGTAATTTCAAGTCTAATTACCTTTTTCAACATGATTAATATTAGTTCCTGCCAATCAATCTCTTGACAACTAAAAATTAACCATTACAAGTATGGAGTCTCAGTCTTCCAGGTTTTAACTGTTGTTGGGGATTTTAAAAATGTCAACTTGATTTTTTTAAAAATTTGTCTCTTTTCACTCCATCTGCTAATTCAAACTTTTTCTCCCTCTTTCTAGTTCTCTTTCCGTACACCGATCAGCATTGAATTCATCCCCTCTCATTTATAATTCCTTCTCTGTCCTTCAACTGGTAGTTTCACAATTCTTCAATCTAATTGCTAAAGGAGATCCTGTGGTTCATTCGGTCCAGTTGCTTTTGTTTTCTACACCAGGGAGCTCCTCAAAGTAGCGAGAGATTGGGACGCCATTTTCAAATCTCCGAAACCCCGACACGGCCCCTGACACCCCCCTCCCCCCCCCAGTCCCAATGCACTTTGGGAGTGTCCCAAGCCGCTCGCCCTCCCCACCTCCGCAGAGCACCCCTGGCGCGATCGCCAGTACACAAAAAAATGCCAGCTTGGCACCCTGGCAGTGCCCCTTGCAGCTGGCAGGGCCACCTGGGCACCCTGGCAGTGTCAGGCTAGCATCCCAATCTTTTCCTGCACAGAGAAGCTATGCTCGGGGGAGCTCCTCAAATGATGCTGAGTGCGGCCTCGTGGGGGGAGGGGGGTGCGTCCCCACTGGGGCACTAAAGTATAGCGGGGTTGTTTCTCTTTTTTCAGTTAGATGACGTCCTTTATCTTGCTGGGATATTTTACTGTAAAGACCGTATTTTCCATTTCGACTTTTTGCTCCACAGCCTTCATGGGTTTCCAAAATGGTTTAGTTTGCAATATGTTAAATCTTCTGGTTCAGATACCTCCAAAAAAAAAATTTTATAAATTAATATTAATAGTGACCCAGACCAGGGAAAATTATGTTGACCATTAGCTTCTTCAACTGCAGCCTCCTGGCCTTCATCGCAAACCCACTGCAGATGCAGCTTGATTCACAATGAGATAGACGATGGAAAATATCTATCAAAATACAGCTTTATTCAGCAACTGTTGCCAAACCTTGATTGGGAGAGTAAGATATGGGAGAGTGAAAAGAAAAAGTGCAGGATATGGCCTCTCTCTGAGCCGATTTGCATTTGACAATTTATTTTAAAGAAAAAATTATGATAAATGTAGATTTTCCCTTAATTATCTGATGATACAATTTTGGGCAGATTATTTTTGCCAAAGCCTCTCCCTGGACATTCACTTATTTTGGAGAGTTGCTTTTCAATGCAAGTGTGATGAATGCAGTTGACACATTGTTCTTTGTATGCTATGTAGTCAAGACAAAGAACAATACAGCACAGGGACAGGCCTCTTGGCCCTCCAAGCCTGTACCGGTCATGATACCACCCTTGGCCAAAACCCTCAGCACTTCCTTGTGCCGTATCCCTCTATACAAATCCTATCCATGTATCTGTCAAGATGCCTTTTGAACCCAGTTAATGTATCTGCTTCCACAACTTCCCTGGCAACACTTTCCAGGCACTCACCACCCTCTGTGTCAAAATCCTGCCTCGCACGTTTCCTCTAAACTTTGCCCACACACCTTAAACCTATGCCCCCGGTGACTAAACCCTCCAACCTGGGAAAGAGTGCCTGCCCATTCACACTATCCATTCACACTATCCATTCCCCTCATCATTTTGTAGACCTCCATAACGTCACTCCTCAACCTCCGTCATTCTAATGAAAATAGTCTGAGACTATTCAGCTTCTCTGCATATCTAATACCCTCTAGACCAGGCATCATCCTGATAAACATCCTCTGCACCCTCTCCAATGCTTCCACATCCTTCTGGTAGTGTGGTGACCAGAATCGTGCACAATATTCCACGTGTGGCTTTACCAAGATTCTATACAACTGTAGCATGACTTGCCAGTTTTTATAATCGATGCCTCATCCAATGAAGGTAAGCATTCTGTATGCTTTCTTGACTAGCTTGTCCACTTGTGTTACCACTTTCAAAGATCTGTCGACGTGCATGCCCAGATGTCTACGACTTTCTATATTCCTAAGAGTTTTGCCATTTACGGTATATTTCCCCTCTATGTTAGACCTACCAAAATGCATTATCTCACATTTGTCTGGATTAAACTCCATTTGCCATTTCTTTGCCAAAGTCTCCAATCTATTTATGTTCTGCTGTATCCTCTGACAATCCTCAACATTATCTGCCACTCAAGTGGATTTTTTGTCTTTGTTGGATTTTTCTGTTTAAAAGTGTTAAAATTATAAATGCCTCAATAAAATATTTTCTTTAAAAAAAACACTATCTGCCACTCCACTAACCTTGGTTTCATCTGCGAACTTACTTATCCAACCAGTTATATTTTCCTCCAAATTGTTTATATATACTACAAACAACAGAGGCCCCGGCACAGATCCCTGTGGAACTAGTCACAATATTCCATTCAGAAAAACACCCTTCTACTGCTACCCTTTGCCTTCTGTGACCCAAGCCATTTCTGTATCCATCTTACCACATCATCTCTGATCCCGTGTGACTTCACCTTTTGTACCAGTCCGCAATGAGACACCTTGTCAAAAGCTTTACTGAAGTCCATGTGAACAACATCCACCGCCTTCCCCTTATCAATCATCTTTGTCACCTCCTCAAAAAACTCAATCAAGTTAGTGAGGCATGACCTCCCCTTCACAAAACCATGTTGTCTCTCGCTAATGAGTCAATTATTTTCCAAATGGGTATAAATCCTGTCCCTGAGAATTATCTTCAATAATTTACCTACTACCAACATAAGGCTCACCGGCCTATAGTTTCCTGGATTAACCCTGCTACTTATCTTAAACAGCTGTACCACATTAGCTATTCTCCAGTGCTCTGGGATCTCACCTGCAGCCACTGATGTCTGTTAAAGCCCCAGCAATTTCCTCCATTGCTTCCCTCAGTATTCTGGGGTAAACTCCCATCCAGTCCATGAGACTTATCCACCTTAATGTCATTTAAAAGACCCAATACCTCCTCCTTTTCGATGTCAAAATGACCCAAACTGTCCAGACACCTTACCCAAAAATCATCTTCCACAAAGTCCTTGGGCGCAATTCTCCCCCCCCCCCCCCCAACGGCAGGTGGGAGAATCGCGGGGCAAATCCCGCCATGCCGCCCTGGCACCCGCACGCGATTCTCCCACCCCCCCCAAACCGGCGTGGCGAGATTTACGGCTGGTGCTCGGAGAATCGCCGCTCGCCGGATGGGCCGAGCGGCCTGCCCAATACGACGGGTTCCCGCCGGCGCCGACCACACCTGGTCGCTGCCGGCGTGAACAGCGTGAGAACGCTGGGGGGGGGGGGCGGCCTGTGGGAGGGGAGGAGGGGGGATCCAGCACCAGGGGGGCGCTCATAAGGGGTCTGGTCTGCGATCGGTGCCCACCGATCGGCGGGCCGGCGTCTCTGAAGGACGCACTCCTTTCCTCCGCCGCCCCGCAAAATCACTCCGACATTTCTTGCGGGGCGCCTGCGGGGAGGACGGCAACCACGCATGCGCTTTTCATGTGGCGCCAAGGCCTGGCACGCGTAAATGACGCGCCGCTGCTCCTAACCCCCCCCCCCCCCCCCCCCCCCCCCGGGGATGGGAGAATAGGGGGCGAGTAGCAGCCTCCGACGCTGGAGTGAAACACTCCAGTTTTCACTCCGGCGTCGGCACTAAGGGCACGATTCGCCGCAAATGCGGAGAGTCGTAAAGGCTGCCGTGAAACTGGCCGTGTTTTACGGCAGCCTCCGCGCCCCCTCCCGGGACCCGATTCTCCCCCCCGGTCGGGGCTAGCAGCACGGCCCCGCGAAGCACGGCATCGCAGGCTTAGCGACCGTCGCTAAGCCCGCGCGCCAAGGGTCACGGCGGCTGACGCGCACGATGACGTCAGCCGCGCATGCACAGATGACGGCATCACGCATATGCGTCAAACCCGCGCATGCGCGGGCTGTCATGCCGCTCAGCCGCCCCGCGGACTGATCCTGCGGGGCGACGGAGGAACAAAGAGTGCGCGGGTTTCGGACCCGCTGCCCGCGATCGGTGCCCACCGATCGCGGGCCCACGGCACCCTTGGCACGGCCGTGGTGCGGCCGGGCCGATCGGTGCCATGGTTGTCGGGAACGGCACTTTGCGGCCGTTTTCACGAACGGTGAGAGCAGGTGTGTTTGCGTTCGTGAAAACGGCCGTAAAGGCCTGGGAACTCGGCCCATCGGCCTGGGGAGAATCACTGTTCGCCGTAAAAAAATAGCGAGCAGCGATTCATGTCGTGGGGCGGCCGTGGGGGGGGGGGGGGGGAGAATAGCGGGAGGTCGGGAAAAATGTCGGGAAGGCCCTCCCGCTATTCTCCCACCGGGCGTGGGGGGCAGAGAATCGCGCCCTTAGTCTCCCGATGGGAGAATCTCGCCCCTTTTCTTTGGTGAACACTGATGCAAAGTACTCATTTAGTACCTCGCCCATTTCCTCTGGCTCAATACATAGATTCCCCCCACTGTCATTAAGTGGTCCATTTCTTTTTTCCACCTTCTTGCGTTTTAGATATGAATAAAAAGCTTTGGGATTCACCTTAATCCTACTTGCCAAAGACTTTTCATGACCCCTTCCTAGCCCTCCTCAATTCCCGCTTAAGTACTTTCCTACTTTTATTATACTCTTCAAGGATTTCGACTGTCCCCACCCTTCTGGGCTGCACAAAAGCCTCCTTTTTGATGTTTTAAAATTAAAATGATGACAATGGAAATTTGTTCCTTATCAAATTTTGAAACTGAAATTCAGAGATTAGATTGTTCAGAAAGGAATTCAAACTGCCCACAACTGGGTTGGGATAGGGTGGAGGTGTTGACCTTGGGTAGGGTGCTCTTTCCAAGAGCCGGTGCAGACTCGATGGGCCGAATGGCCTCCTTCTGCACTGTAAATTCTATGTAAATCGCGCCACGCCGCCCCAACACCGGCACGCAATTCTCCATTGGCGCCGGCATGGTTGGCGCGGCGCCGGTCAGGGGCTGCTCTACCCGCCCCCCCGGCTGATTCTCGGCCCGGGATGGGTCAAGCAGCCGTCATGAAAAAACCGAGTCCCGCCGGCGCCATCAACACCTGCTCTCAGCCGGCGGGAACTCAGCGTGGAAGGGTCGGGGGGCAGCCTGTGGGGGGGGGGGGGGGGGGGGGGGGCCTCCAGGGCGCAATCGGGGCCCACCAATCGGTGGGGCGGCCTCGCTAGCTGAGGGCCTCCTTTCTTCTGCGCCGGCCCCTGTAGCCCTGCGCCATGTTGCGTTAGCACTGGTGCCAAGATCAGCAGCTGGTGCGGCATGAACTGCACCAATGCCGTGCTGGCCCCCTGTAGGGGCCAGAATTGCTGATCCTGTGGTCATGTTGACGCCGTCGCGTTTCTCGATGGCGTTTCCGACGGCGTCAACACTCAGGAGTGCAGAATCCCGTCCGGTGGGTGAAAGGCTGAAGTGGGATAAATATCACTCACAGCCCAAGAAAGTGTTTAAAATACAAGTATTTTATAAGAAATGTATAGCAGTTACTCTGAGCACAAGAGGCCAGAATGGCCTTAACAAGGAATTAGAATCAGTTTACCTGGCAGCAGGTAAAAAGAAAACAAGTGCTCTCTGAAGCTAACATGCAGTATAGGAGAAAGGGTTACAGGCAAGTTCAAAAATGAAATGAAAATCGCTTATTGTCACAAGTAGGTTTCAAATGAAGTTATTGTGAAAAGCCCCTAGTCACCACATTCCGGCGCCTGTTCGGGGAGGCTGGTACAGGAATTGAACCGTGCTGCTGGCCTGCCTTGGTCTGCTTTAAAAGCCAGCGATTTAGCCCAGTGTGCTAAACCAGCTCCTAAAGGAAGGCACCAACATGAGGAGGGAGTAAGTGAGAGGTGCAAACACAAGAAGGAACATGAGATGAAGTGAAAAAAAGGAGTGAAAAGCAACAAATATCCCTTGAATAACTCTTTGAATTGGCAGGGAAAAGCTGGTCAATAATGGAACAGGTGGGCAGAGCTCTAACTTTTTCAAACCATGGAATAAAAATCAGTCTGGGCACAGGCATTGCATATGTAGTGTGCACTTGAACAGGGGTCGCCTAAAACCAATCTGAAAATGGGCCTTGCTTTCAATTGCATACGAAGGACAGATTGTCGATGTCTATCACACATTGACAGGCAGCTCATCCCACAAGAAAAATATATTTCCAAATATATTTCCGGCCACTTGCTTCACCAATAGCCACTCTCTGTTGCATTTCACAAACGGGGTTGGAGCAGGTAACAGGAATACAGGAGGTGGTTGGGGGGGGGGGGGGGGGGGGGGGGGATCATCAGAACTGTAGAGGCTGTACCTGATGAGAGGGCACCACCAACAATATCCGCTAATTTGGGGATGTTGAAGGGCGGCGGTTCAGTGGCAATAGACTTGAGGGAACAAGAAGTAGGTTTGATAGGTAAGCTCAGCTCAAAGGACATGGTGAGAGAAAGGAAAGAAACTAAACAATAGGAGTTCAGGGCAAGGATAAGGGGGAACTTTGAGGCGGTTTAACATGGTGGGGTCCAAGAAGAGAAGCAAGTCGCAGAGGTAGCGAAATGGATGGTCTCAATATTAATGATAATGAGGTGCATATGCATCACAAATTTGCTGCTGGATATGAGTGTACTGAAAATGGGATGATAGCTTATAGTTTAATTTATAGTGAAGGAATGAAGCCGGGAATATCTTTTGTCATGGGAGTGTCCCTTTAAGAAAGGTTTTTGTCTTATCACATGGCTTCAGTGATGTCATTTTTGTGGGTGGAGCTTTAATTTCACTTTCAGTTTTGGCTGCTGTGGACTCAGACAGAGAACAGAAGTGTTTTGGACTGTCTCTCTCTCTATTTTCATTTTAAATATCTGTTCCAGTAAAAACCTATTGATTACAACTACCTGCTTTTATAACTTAAAATATATAGTTTGCTTTCCGGAAGGGTTTGAACCTGCTGGTGAGACGGGGTCAGAATCTCAGGAACAGCCAGTCTTATTCAAGTGAGAATGCAGAATGTTGGGCCACACCCTTGAAAAGGGGTTTAGGTTTATGGGATTTTGTTTTTGAATTGGAACAATTAAGGGGGAATTCATTAAGTGTTCGACATAGATTACTGTAGCTGTGGGGTATCTTTATGTTTGTAATTGATAAAAATTCTTGCTTTTTATTTATATATAAATGTTAACTAAGTTCTTAGAATAACGCTTGCTTTGATTGAAGTGTCTGGGGAGACTGTTGAATACCACCTGAAGGGTAGGCTCTTGTGCTCACCCTAGCCAAATTCAACATAAAAAGTTATAGGTCAGGTGAACTCCATAATACGCTTTGGAGTTTTTGAAACCCTGGCCCATAACACTTTAAATTCCAGAATGATTCTGTAACAGAGAGCAGTTTTGACAGAAGAGAGTAGAACCTTATAATGCTTTAAATGGGCCAGCCAGATGTGGCGATGAATGGCCAAACAGTTGTCTGCTGTAACCTTTCGAGAATGGCTTGCTTAGACCTAAGTGTGTGGAGTTGAGGGCTGTATCTGGTGGAATGAGCAGGGTGAGAGACAGTAGAGGTTTCAATGGGGACATGGTAATCAAAAGTGGAGGTAAGGATGTGATTGTTGCAGGAAGTAGCTGCAGAAATGTTGTGGTGATGGAGGACCAGGGCCGCGATTCTCCACAACCACGATGGGTGGGAGAATAGCGGGAGGTCCGCTCCCGCACCTCCCACTATTCTCCCGCCCCCCCCCCCCCCCCCAAAATGACGTGTCCGGTTTTCCGACATGCCGCTCGGAGAAACTCGGGCCGCCGTGACCTCCGACCCGGATGGGCTGAGTGGCCTGCTGTTCCCGACCTGTTCATGACGGCGGCAACCACACCTGGCCGCTGCCGTCATGAACATGGCGCGCCAGGTAAGTGTGGGGCCTGGGGGGGCGGATCGGGGATCGAGCACCACGACCGTGCTCGGGAGGGGACTGGCCCGCGATCGGTGCCCACCGATCGTCGGGCCGGCGTCTCAAGGGGACGCACTCTTTCACCTCCGCCGCCCCGCAAGATCAAGCTGCCATGTCTTGCGGGGCGGCTGAGGGGAAAGACGGCAACCGCGCATGCGCGGGTTTGAGCTGTCCAACCCGCGCATGCGCAGCTGACGTCATTAGGCGCCGCCGCGGTGTTATTCTTGGCGCGCCGGGCCTTGAAGCCAGGGACAAGGCCCGGCCATCGAGTTTCCCGGTACGGCCCACCTATCCCCCCAGGTAGGGGAGAATAGGGGGCCGGGAGAGGCTTTCGACGCCGTCATGAACCTCTCCAGGTTTCACGACGGCGTCGGGCCTTGCGGAGAATTCCGCCCCAGATGTTCGATGGTTGAGAAATTGAAACGCAGTTGTAAGTAACTTGAGGGAGAGTTCTTCCAAGAGTGGACTCAGAAATAGGTGGAGATGGGAGTGGGAAGAGAGATGTAGATGGAGGGCGATACAAGGAAGTAATCAGAGAAAGTCTTTTCTGTGATTGACATGATGCAGGTCGTAAACGCTTGTGAGGAAACAAGTCAAAGGCATGGCTTTGAAAATGTGTTGGAGAATTTATAAGGGGGAAACTATGGGAAGATAGTAGAGCAGTGAACTCAGAAGGGGAAGGAAGCATGGTGAGTTCAGAAGGTTGAAATCGAGAGGGTGAAAAGTCGCTCTGGGCAAAGGTTGAGTTAGGGAAGCAGTGAAGATATCCCAATGACAAATTTGACATTTGCCTGCGAAAAAAGATTTTAAATGAAAAATCAGACAGGTGGAGAAAGGCAAGATGGTCAAAGGGGAAGAAGGTGACAAAGGAGTAGGAAATCAGACAAAGGAGCAGGGAGTCAGACCAATGTGTGGTTTTGATGATAAAGGCTGTACCGCCACTGCAAAGGTATGGGAAAGGCTAGCGGTAAAAGGTATACCAAAAGGGGAGGTTTCATTTAGAGAGAAGGCATCATAACCTCTTAGTCAGATTTATCTTTTTTTTTTAAATGTATTTTATTCAAAATATGTATCAAAACAGGTGACAACGAACAAACACGCCGGGAAACTTGCTTCCCTACAATAAACTATACAATCTGGACAGATATTTCCCTCTTCCTCTCCCCCCCCCCCCCCCCCCCCCCCCACCCCCCCACCCCCCCGCAATGAACAAACCCTCAAACATGGTCACAAACATTCCCCACCTTTCCTCAAATCCCCCTGAAGAGCCCCTTAACTCATACTGTATCTTCTCCAATCACAGGAAGTCGTACAGGTCACCCAACCATGCTGCTACCCCCGGTGGCGATACCGACCGCCATTCCAGCAAAATTCTCCGCCGTGCAATCAGAGAAGCGAAGGCCAAGACATCGGCCTTCCTCCTCTCCACGAGCCCCAGCTTCTCTAACACCCCAAATATTGCCACGAAAGGGTCCGGATCCACCTCCTCCTCCACTATCCTGGCTAAAACCGTGAACACTCCCACCCAGAAACTTTGCAATTTTTCGCAACCCTAAAACATGTGTGCGTGATTTAGTCAGATTTATCTAAAGGATGATGTTGATGCAATAATCCATAATAAGATCATGGATTGCGAGGAATGGTTTACAAGTGAATATCATTCTCAAGGGAGTTGTGGAGAGAAAAATTGATAGCTGATCTGCTGGAAACATTAATTGGGCTGTTACTGCATTGTCACTGGAGTAAAATCCTGGAACTGTCTCCCTAACAGCACTGTGGATGTACCTACACCACAGGGACTACAGCGGTTCAAGAAGGCAGCTCATCACCACCTTCTCAAGGGCAATTAGGGATGAGCAATAAATACCAGAGCCAGTGATGCCCTAATCCCCTAAATGAATTTTTAAACTGTATTGGGAGGGGTGAGTGGGATGAGGAGATTGAAAGGATTAGACCCCAGTGATGCACAATCAATGACTACTAAAGCAAGCTTGTAGTGCAACTGAAGGCTTTAATAGGCTAGATGTTTCCCCCAGCAGCTCAGGTACAGAAAGAAGCTGCTGGGGCGGCACGGGCTCTTACACCCCACCTTGCAGGGCGGAGCTACCATACAGGCTCGATCAATAGAAAACATACATTATCTACCAATGGTGTTCCAGCATTACTAGGTACCGTAATACCTCTACACAGACTACCACACCCCGCAGAGACATTGAGCATGAAAGTCAGCTAGAAAGACCAGGATGAGCAGTTAAGGTTTCTGTTCACAAGGAGGCAGCAAGAAGTGCCTCAATATTGGCACTTGACAAGCTCAAGAGAGATAAACTGTAGATTTACCCAAGCTTGGGATGAGTAGTAAGATCAAGGAGTGTTGAAGGGTTGCAGTGGAGATTTGAGATATGACAGCAGGAGATAGGGATCCAGAAGTGTTATGGAATGTTGTGATTATGCATCTTCTTATTCAAATCCATTACTGATGTCACCAATATGTGCTGTGACACTGTTGGTTGTTGTTGTTACCTGTGTATATTTGTATTTAACTGCCGTTAATTCTAATTCTATTCCGTTACTGGTATTTTGATGTTTAACTAGCTGTTCCCATTTTTAAGTCAAGCTGTATTTGAAACTTTGTGATTTTAATATATTAAAGAAGATTAATTTTAGCGTTTCGATGTTTTGCTAAGTTTACCGATGGAAGACAAGTCTGTTTGGCTCAATCAGTGTGTATATGGTGGAAAATGAGAACTGGACTGAATACGTGGAAAGGTTGGAACACTTTCTCGGCAAATGGGTTCGCAGACGAGGCTAGAAAGTGCTCAATTCTTCTGAGTGTGTGTTGGGGAACTTACAAGCTTGTGAGAAATTTAGCGACAGCATGGAAACCGGGGGGGGGGGGGGGGGGGGGGGGGGGGCGGCGGCACTTCATTTGCACATTTAGTTACACAAGACCATAAGACATAGGAGCAGAATTAGGCAATTCGGCCAAGCGAGTCTGTTCCGCCATTCAATCATGTCTGTTATGTTTCTCATCCCCATTCTCCTGCCTTCTCTCCATAATCCCTGATCCCCTTAATAATGAAGAACCTCGGCGGGATTTCCTACAAATGGGGCGATGTCACCAAGCTGGTGGGAAAACACCGCGGTGCCAACGACTCCGGCATCAATGGCCCCCGAAAGTAAGGAACTAGGTTGCCGCCGGAGTCGTCCCCGCTGCTCCAGCCAGCAGGGAACATTCCACGCAAGTCCGCGCATGCACGGAACGGCCGGCGTGAACTCGCGCATGCGTAGAACGGCTGGCATATTTCCGCACAAGCGCAGGGGTTCCCTTCTCCGCGCCAGCCCCCTGGTTTGCGGGAGGGGGCTGGAGGGGAGTGGGGCCCGGGCAGGGGCCTCCACACAAGCAAGCTTGTGTTGGATAGTGAACGGCGGTGTGGTGGGGGTGGGCTGCGACCATTAGAGCCTTGTTGAATAGGTTTCAATGGACCTCGAAAGTGTGAAAGTGGGGGAGGACTGATACTGGATAAGAAGGCACTGACTGGGCTTATGAGGGAGATGGGCGGGCTGGACCCATGCAGGTTCTTGCAACCGAGGGAACGGGAGTACTCGTTTTTCTCATCAGTTCACAAGGTTTATTCAAGGATCGACTTTTTTGCAGTAGGGAAGGCACTGGTGGCTGGGGTAAGGGGATCAGAGTATTCAGTGATAGCAATTTTGGATCACGTCTCATTGAGTGGACATGGACTTGGAGAAGGGGACAGTGCAGAGATCGGGATTGGAAAATGGCCGTGGGGTTGCTGGGGGACCGAAGTTTTCGTGAGAAGATCAGGAGGGTAATTGAGGAGTACGTGGGTTCTAACTGCACGGGGGATGTATCACAGTCAGTGGTATGGGAGGCCCTGAGGTGGTGAGGGAGGAGGTGATATCGTTTCAGGCCAAGGCTGATAGATGAGATGTTAGAGATGGACAGGAGGTACGCGGGGGATGCAGATCCAGAACATTTCGACAGGAGGGAGTTACAGGCTAGCTTTGATCCATTATCCATGGGGAAGGGGGTGCGCCAACTGAGGCAGACAAGGGGAGCGATTTATAAGTATGGGGAGAAGGTGGGGCGCATGTTGGCAGGCCAACGTCTTAGGGAGACAGCGGCAAGGAAATTGCCCAGGTCTGGGATAAGAGGGCACTCCAAAGGTGCAACCATGAAGCAGAACAGAAGACAAATCAGACAATCGGGTGGCACAGTGTTTAGCACTGCTGTCTCACAGTGCCAGAGACCCAGATTCAATTCCGATCTTGGGTGACTGTGTGGAGTTTGCACATTCTCCCCGTGTCTATGTGGGTTTCCTCCAGGTGATCCGGTTTCCTCCCACATGTGTAGGTTAGGTAGAATGCGGGAATATGGTGGGGAAGTGGACCTAGGTAGGGTGCTCTTCCGGAGGGTTGGTGCAGACCCAATGAGCCAAATGGCCTCCTTCTGCACTGTATGTATTCTCTGGAAGTACCAATTTCTCAACCACCGTGCAACTCCATTGCATCCAGGACAAAATCAAAGGCAAAATCCAAAGCAATAGCCCCACAGACCACTGAAAAAATTCAACGACCTCAAGCTAACATTATAGTTAGTAAGTCAAGGCTGTGAGCAGGCACGTACAAATTTCTGAGTTTCTTCACTCGTATTTCTATAATGTGTAAATATGCATTTCCATGCATTGTAAATAGTTATGTTTATTTGTAAGGGGGAGTTACTTATTTTTAAAAAGATGTTGTGATACGCTTTAAGTTGGTGTGGTTATATTTTCTGTATATTTTACAAGAGGGAAAATATAATGTATAATAATAATAAATCGCTTATTGTCACAAGTAGGCTTCAATGAAGTTACTGGGAAAAGCATCTAGTTGCCACATTCTGCCGCCTGTTCAGGGAGGCTGGTACGGGAATTGAACCCACTGGCATTGTTCTGCATTGCAAGCCAACTATTTAGCCTCCTGTGTGTATCATGTGATTCAATTTGTTTTGAAGAAGCTACCAACTCAGACACGTGTATAAGTTATCCAACTTCTCAAATCCTTAATAAATGACAAAAAATATTTTTGTGTCAACAACCAATCCCTTATGCATGGTTGGTGCCTTTATGTTTAGCTACAAAGTAAACACAGGGAGAAGAAAAATACAAAGAGCCATCCACTGAGGTGGCAGTGGCTGGATGAGATCATACCACTGAAAGCACTGAAAGGGCTGCGAGCACACTGTCAAATAGAATCATCCACACAGGCAGCACAGAGAGGCTTAAAGAACAAGGTGTCACTTCGAATAGCTGAAGGACAATCAAGGATGGCCCCAAGGTTTACTGATGCCTCCCTGCAGGTTCTCCTCCAGGTTGCTTGGGCAAGGAGGGAGATCCTCTTCTTACAGGATTGGAGGAGATACTGGCCAGCAGACCAAGCACGCCTAGACGGAGATCACAGTGGACGTCAGCAGTTTGGGGTTGTCTCCTGAACCTGGCTTCATTGCCACAATAGGTTTCATGATTTCATGCAATCTGCCAAGGTGAATGCACTAAACGTTGCTTACCCTACAGCTTTATAAGTGACTCGGTGTGAATGAGAAGTTAGTAAAAAGTCATGCCACCCAGTTTCTGGCAATGGCCAGGCAGCAGCATTACCTGTCAATTGCTCTTCATGAAGGGCTTCAAGCTGTCAGTGTTAACTCCTGCACTGCCATTACTTAGTGGTTGTATACAGTGGACATTCCTATGATACCATCATGGTCAGCAAGGCTGCCACCAGCAAAGGCATCGCATGTGTCTTTGACGGGTGGCTAACAATGCATATCTATGTGTTTGCAGGACAAGACAGCACATAATGCAAAGGAGAGACCATATAGACGGCAGTTTCTCTTTCCTGGCTATACTGACATCAGTGGATGAATATGCTCTGGAGCTGAGAGTCATGAAGTGGTTCATTCATTGCTGACAGTGAGACAGGAGTGGAGCTCTCAGAGAATGGCTTAATGGGATGAGCACAAGAGATTTACTAGTCACATGGAACTTCAAGCTAGGAATGCAGTTAAGGATATGCTGGAACCCTTTAATCGCTCTTCTCTCTCACAAGTCAAAGACGAGCTGCCAGCTGCTGCAACTGGGGAATGACTTCCACCTTTGAGGAGGAGGAGGGGACCTCAGGGAATGATCTGTCACATCATTCCCCACACCCTGCACCAGCACAGGTAGCCTCATGACGGTGGATAAAAGCTTGTCCATAGACTTGAGATCACAACTCAGATGCACATAGCAGATGGCAGAAGTTGTGACAGCCAAGGCCCCTCATTCTCGAAGGATCGTGGAAAGCCAGGTCAAAGTGGAGTTTGCTTATGACGTGAATCTAGAATTGTCAACAAGGTGGCAGATGCTGGCCCTTTGCCATGAGATATATGAACATCTAGTCGCGCCTCCAAAGGCTATGATATCTAAACATGGACAATGGAGGACTCCATCCAGGCCATGAATGCTGCCATGCTGCCATATATGCACATGCCCTCTTCTACGGAGTGTCAGCCCTGTTAGAGGGAATAACACCCAATGGATGCGAGAGGTGTGTGTGGGCCTACATGCCACTGCCACCTCCATGAGTTTTGTGGAGCAGTGGTTCAGCAAGAGGGGACCAAGGAGCCGGGGGTCACCACAAGTCCTCAAACTCCTCAGGTGAGCAGGGAGGGGCAAGTGTTCCATGAAAGAGTAAAGAAGTAGCAGCCCAATGTACCTGGAGTCTCAAGAAGCCACAAGGTGACTACTAAGGTCATAAAATGTCGCTGAGCATAAAATACAGCAGCCGACCTCTGTTTAGGAGCACATGTAACACCACCTGCCTCATTAGTATCTTTCTCTCGATCCATACATTATGCTCCAGGGTGTCCTTTGTTCAAAACCTTTACCCTTTATAACGACAGCTTTAATTGATGACCTACAGTGACCATTGTTTAACTGGAGCAACTTTTTCACTGAGGTGCTTGACATACCATCAACAATCTACCCAATTTTCATCTGAAATATCTGATTGTGAGAAGCAGTTTGTCAGCATATACACAAACAATATGGTGACAGCTCAGCAATGCCCGTAACACTGTTATCACAAAAAGCATGAAGTGCAAGTTATAGTTCCAGCTCAGCAATGCCCGTAACACTGTTATCACAAAAAGCATGAAGTGCAAGTTATAGTTCCAGCTCAGCAATGCCCGTAACACTGTTATCACAAAAAGCATGAAGTGCAAGTTATAGTTCCAAGAGGTGATAATTGCAAAAGAGATATGTTTGGCAGAAGAGCACTTTCATTGAAAAGACCTATCAATATTGTTCAGCGCAGACTACCTGATTGAGCCAATGGTCAGCTTCTCACAAGTGGTGGACAGGAGATGATCATGCTGAGAAAAGTGAAGAGCTTTGTTCTGTCACAATAGCAATAAGTTCATCTTTATTTCATAGTGTTTTAAAAATAGTTTGGGTTAAAATAGAAATTACTTCCTTGACTAAATTTCTAACAGGATGCCCAAGTCAGGTCACCTCCTGGAAAACAGCCCAGACTGCTTGATCTGAAAACTAAGGAAACAAGGGAACCCATCCCGTCCAATTGCTCTTTCCTATACTGGCCCCATAATTCTACAGGCTGTCATCCCTACAGCTGAATTTGGATCACACCAACTGAAGCAATCTAGCACTAATACTTAGCAGTTTGTATCGTCGGTGGAAGGGCACCTCATTTACATGGGCAAGTGGGTGCAATTGTCACTTCAGATAATCCTGGATACCTTGCCATCCACAAGGGTGGCACAGTGGCTAGCATGGCTGCTCACAAAGCCAGGGACCCAGGTTCAACCTGACCCTGGGTGACTGTGTGGAGTTGCACTTTTACCCCATGTCTGTGTGGATTTCCTCCAGGTGCTCTGGCTTCCTTTCACAATCCAAAGATGTACAGGTTAGGTGGATTGGCGATGATCAATGCCTGGGGTTTTGGGGGATAAGGCAGGGGAGTGGACAAAAGGTCTAACAAGGATGTGTTTTTTTCAAGATTGTTTCTCATTTTTCTTTTAATGGCTGCATATAAAAAGATCTGGAACCTGGTGTGTTCTGTGTTCTTTGTCTAGCAAGGAATCTACAGCACTGCTGGTGAATTGTCCAAACCAGGATTTTTATCAATGTACACATGGTAAGATAACGATCAGACACAGAGCAAGTTATCAAACGGTTTCTTTAGACTCCTCTGGAACTACCCCGATGCTCGACTGTCCTCATGTGCATCTTACAACCTTCTCAGGATGGCTGGATGGGCCCTGATTTATATCTGATGCCACCTGTTGGTGGGAGGTCACACTGCTGAGTACAATTAATATAATCTACAAGCATATCACCACATTCCCCCTTCCTTAGGAGATACTGCTTCATTGTGTGTTTTTTGTCTTCTGTCTCTGGCTTGTTAGTCATCATAATACTTTCTTCTCTTTTGTTTTTGCCAGTGGGATGAACTAGCTCTCCCATTCTACTCCTCTTCCTCCTTCTTGTTTTAACAATTAGTTTGCGAATTCCTTTCTTTTTTTGTTTGGGCTTGACAACCCCTGGTTCGGTGCTGGACTGCACCCTGTGCATAGAAGTATGTGGATGTTCAGGTGAAACTTGAGGAGCCAATGTATCATCACGGGGTTGTGTGACCATGCCCAATTCTGCGTCCTCAACTGTATGTTGGTGAGCCTCACTTTCTGGTGCCTGGGTGCAGGCTAGATCTACGACAACAGGTGCTGCCCCTTCTTGGCTCGCAAGAGCAACGCTCAAAGGGTCCTCTTCGTTGGAAATAACGATGCAGACAATCTCTGGTCATGACAATCCAAGTGTTGGGTTATCCTGGTCTTGCTTGAGTAGATGTGTGTGATCCATCGAGCTACACAGTGAGATAGTCATTTGTTCCTCCCACTCATCTACCAATGGGGTGACCTCGAGCAGCAGGGAGTCGATTACCGGAACCATTTCAGAGATCTGAGACGACTCAAGTGCCTCTGGAGAAAGCTTTTCTAAGACTGATATGATATGTCTGTTACCAAGTTGTTCAGTAGCTGGTCCTCCAAGGTATCAGCCACTGCGATCTCAGTTATATTTTAGAGTACACCATCTCAGAGCTCCCGCCTTTCTAAATGTCCAGCACGGTCTGGGAGTCCCCGTGACCACCTTGTCACTCCCGCCAAACCGCCGGAACAGCACATCTTGGGCCTCTTCATCAAGCCCATCATTGTTCGTGCAGTATAGATGTGCAAACATTTCACACCCATCTTCATCTGCCTCACTTTCGCGCCTTCACTTTCCGCCTCATCTTCGGGGTCAGCATACATGTCTTCATCGTATTCATCATTGGATTCAGCATCGTCTGCAATGATTTCTCCTGTAAAATACAACATTATTATGTGTTCACGCAGGAGGCAGCCAATTTCAAAGTCAGCCTCGAGTTTAACTACTGTGCTCTTATTTAACATCCCATGCTGTGGAACTTCAGGAGGACTGAAGAAATTAAAGAATGATTCATTTGGTACAATTTTCGTAACTGTTCTGCGAGTGCTTCGACCGTTGTGCTTCGGCTTAGTTTTATCTGTTTTCAACGTGACATTTTGGCCCACCTTCCAGTCGATCTTACAGCCTTTGCACCCCATGATTTCTAGTTCATCAAATAATGAAGATTCAAGACCGCGAATCCAACTGGTATACTTTTGTAATCACCTCGTTTGTGAAATACCCATTGTGCTCGAACTTAAACTCCAGAGTGAAGCTCCTCGGCTTCTCACACTCTGAACATTTAACATTCACATCTTGCAGATGCTTTAATACGGGCTCATCATGCTCCTGTATCATGCCACTGAGTACGTACACCTTCTTGATGACAGTTAACCAGAATTACGGAATGCTCTCTGGCTCTTCCATCTCTTTGATTTGTCATCCTCTGCCTGGATTTTTTCTCAATCCTCATCAAATGAGTGCACTATGATATCTGGTACGGATCTGTAGTAATCAGCTGGCCACCCGTCTTCTGGGACATACAGTCGCTCAACTGAGTTCAATGATTCACATGTATCCACTACTATGATAGACTCAATTTTCATGCCTACAATATAAAACAGTAAAATGTACGTTGTGTCATCCACAAAGACACGAAGAGCTCAAGTTCACATTCAGGCCTAGGGCCGAAACATACGAATTTAAACTGTTGCTTGAAGACATGCCAGTTTTCTTCCATGTTACCCAATACTTGAAGCTGGTGGGCGCCTTCAGTCCTTCCATCTCGAGCTTCAGTGTCTTTTACTGCATTGAGTCGCCAATGGTTGCAGTTCACCAGGTTGGTTCTTCAGCTGATTTAACTTTGCCTCTTCCGACGTTACCCTCAAATCTGCAGCACTGCTGGTACCATGTTGTGTTCTGTGTTCATTGTCCAGCAAGGAGTTTACAGAACTGCTAGTGACTTGTCCAAACCAGGACTTTTATTAATGTACACGTGCAAGATAACGATCAGATACAGAACACGTTATCATAGAGTTTCTTTAGACTCTCCTGGAACTACCCTGATGCACGACTGCTTCATGTATGTCTTACAACCTTCTCAGGATGGCCAGATGTGCCCTGACTTATATCTGATGCCACCTGCTGGTGGGAGGTCACAGTGCTGCAAACATGGCCACTTGCTGGTGGGAGGTCACACTGTTGAGTACATGCAATATTATCTTGGCAAATCATTACAGAACCCTCTAAAGACAATTGGAACTACCCAGACAATACACAGCTTGTATTCTGCCAAGAGGGATGGAAAAGACACTCAACCTCTGCAGAACGTGAAAGGCCCCATCTCCTGTTGACTTTATACTATCTTATGACTTTTCAAACGTTTCTGAGATGGGATATCAAAATGCAATGACCTGTTCTGAAATAAAAATCGCAGCAGATCTAGACTGATAGAATTTCTCTGGGCTATATAGCCAGCAGAGTACTTCCATGGACTGCTCACTATGCAGGAGAGAAAGATCAAAAGACAACACTGTACTGAAAGAGGCTGTGAAGCCGTGTGCTCTCTCCCAGAAGTATTATGATCGGATTTGCCAGTAACTATCTTGACAAGAGAAATCTACAGCAAACCAAAACCTTTTGAGAATAATATGTGGAAATCTGCTCCATATGGGAAGGAAACTGAACAAAATGGCCACAACATGGAATAACCACATCAAGATCAATCTAGGAAGAGCTGACTGCATACTCCTTGGTCTGATATTTTGTCACAAACTGTAAGAAATCCTTAAGCCTATTCAATTATTCTGCTAGCGTTTGTACTGCTGTGTGCATGTGGGTCCAGGCAAATGTGCATGATGTATGAACGGTAGTTACAATTCACCAAGCCTTCTTTAAAGGCTTGTCCTTTGTTGAACCCAAGGAAATCTGTCTGATTCATTCTTCACAATCATGAAGCATAGAAAATGGGACTCTTGCAGAATTGGAAAAGCACATTGTCTCTAAATTCATTAAAAACCACGGTTAGAGTTAGGTCTGTGTGGGTGAATAGGAGAGTGATGTGAGACCCTTCATGTGGTTATAACAAAAGACAGGCTCTAATGTTTGGACTGTATGTCCTAGTCTTCAACTCCCCAGCTAGCAGTAATAGGTTCCCTCAATCTATGATGCTATCTGTTCTCCTTAATGATCTGGATTTTATTGTTCGTAACAAAGTCAGGGCACTCGCTGCTGATGCAAGTTTTCTTTAGGGATCGAGTAAATTCCCCGGAAGCAATAAGGGCATAAGCTGTCTAATCACATTAAAGGATTTTAACAGGTAGCAAAACAAGAAACTGGGGCCTGAAACTTTCAAAGGAGGATGAAGTCCTCCAATCAAGCCCAAAGATAGGAGCCAACCTAGCTCCAGTAGGTGGCAGGACCAGAGGGTTACATTTTGCTGGTGGCAATCAATTTATAAGAACAGTGGCCCACCCTCTCTCAAAGCTGCTGGCCCATTTAAAGGGCGCAGCTCAACAGCCTCAGAAGTCCTACCACTAGCAGTGGCCACTGCTGAGGCTGTTGTGCGGAGAGGGTACCTCAATACTGAGATGCCCTCTTAAGCCATTTAAGTGTTTGTGAGGAACCTGGGATCTGGAAGACGGACCCCACCCATTGAGGCAACAGGGGAATGGTTATTGCAGTTGTAGCAAATTAGGCACAGGAATGGCCATTGCTGACGGAGGCTCCTGCATATGCCATGATATGCCCATCAAGGAAGTCCTCCCCAGGAACCTGCTGGTAAGCCATAGTGGTTTACCTGACAAACCCCCGCATGGCAGCAGCAACTCCTGATTAGGGTAAAATGCCCACTAATGCAGGATGTTGGGCCTTTAATGGCTCAATTTTCTGCCAAGCAAGTAGCCATATTTAGGCACACGTTGCATCCTTTGAGAAAATTCAGTCCTAGAATCTCAAATAAAATCACTTCTGAAAATCTTCTACATACAGCAAATTAAATATTGGGACATACAGTGGGGTGAAGTTGGAGCTGAAATATTTTGAAAAATTAGCTTAAAAATCTACTAATTAACCATTTAGTAGTACTCCACAATTATAAAATTTGATTCTACCCTTTTTAGATCCAAAGTGGATAAATTGAAGTCCATTTGCCCCAGTTTTCCCCAATCATCTAATCAATCAATACCTTTTTCGCTTTTTATAATTTCATGCCTCTTATCTACACAAGAACACGGAACACAAGAAATAAAAGCAGGAGTAGGCCATTTGGCCCGTCGAACCTTCTTCACTATTCAATAATCTGATCCGATTGTGACCTTAGCTCTATGTCCATGCCCGCATTCCACAACCCTCAACTCCCTTGTAGATGGTAATGATCCAGCCTCCACTAATTAACGACCCTCAGAGAAGAAATTCCTCCTCATCAGTCTCAAATAGGAGACCTGCTATTACCTCTGACGCTGAAGGACAGATTTGAATGAAACTTGATGCACAGGTAGAGTATGAACCAACGAAGAACTGATTAGTTTTTGATATAGATGTTGATCCAGATCCTGGAATCTTTTAAAAGGGTCCATTAACATTGGGAGATAGAATGAGTTGACTTTTTTAAAGAATATTGTGTGTCGTTTTATATAGAATATTGTTGAGTGTTTTAAAATGCTGTGGGTTGTCTCAGCTGTTGTCGGTCAATTTGTCACAGCTGTCAAATGAATTTTCAGTGCTAGTTGTTAGATGTGGATTGGCCTGAGGTCTCTTCATGAGATGGAAGCTCTTACTGAAAATATTTCTTTTCTCAGCTTTGTAGTTATGAAGCATCAACCAGGCAAAGAAAGGCCTCGAGGAAGAGCTGCGTAATTGTAATTACATTAAATTAACACAGTGTGACAGAGCTCTACAGATTGCCCTCTTCACTTTTTAAACTTTGCCCTAGTTCTAGATTCCCCATGAAGGGAAACATCCTCTCATCATCTGGATAAAAGCAAATTACTGCGGATGCTGGAATCTACAAACGAAAGGGAAAATGCTGGAAAATCTCAGCAAGTCTGGCAGCATCTGTAGGAAGAGAAAAGAGCTAACGTTTCGAGTCCGATAACTCTTTGTCAAAGCTTTGCACAAAGAATGCTGCCAGACTTGCTGAGATTTTCCAGCATTTTCCCTTTCCTCTCATCGTCTACTCTGTTAGGCCCCATTAAAATCTTATGTTTAATAAGATCACCTCTCATTCTTCTAAACTCCAATGTGTATGGGTCCAACATACTCAACTTTCCACATAAGATAACCTGTTCATTCCAGGAATCAGCCCAGTGAACCATCTCTGAACTGCTTACAATGTAGGTTTACTGTCAGTAAGTAAGGAGACCAAAACGGTACACAGTATCCTCAGTGTGATCTCAACAATGCCCTGTACAGTTGTAGCAAAACTTTCCTACTTTTATACTCCACCACTCATACAACAAAGGATAACATTCCATTTGCCTTCCCAGTTATCTCCGTCACTGAAGGTGCACAGAGGAAATATTTTTGAAGTGTTTGTTAGTGCTGCCTGTGTGATAGGTAGATTATCATCTGTATATATGAATAGATCATCATCAGTATGTGTATTATAAGTTATATGTTTTACTGTTACAGTTCTAGCATCCGACCAGCAGGCGGTGCAAGTATGCAGGTAGGGGACTCACCATGTGTTCAGAACAAGGGGCGGAATTCTCCCAAAGGCCCGACGCTGTCGTGAAATCCGGAGAGGTTCACGACAGCGTCGGAGGCCTCTCCTGGCCCCCTATTCTCCCCCCGCCGGTGGGCTAGGAGGGCCGTGCCGTGAAACTCGGCCACGGGGCCTTGTCGCTGGCGTCAAGGCCCGGCGCGCCGAGAATGACGCGGCCGACGCGCCTAATGACGTCAGCCGCGCATGCGCGGGTTGGCCGGCGCCAACCCGCGCATGCGCGGCTGACATCACGACAGATGACGGCAAACATGCGCATGCGCGGTTGCCGTCTTCCCCTCCGCCGCCCCACAAGACGTGACGGCTTGATCTTGCGGGGCGGCGGAGGTGAAAGAGTGCGTCCCATTGAGGCGCCGGCCCGACAATCGGTGGGCACCGATCGCGGGCCTGTCCCCTCCCGAGCACGGTCGTGGTGCTTAGTCCCCTCTAGGCCCCCCACAAGCCCCAAACGGGCATCTCACACCGTGTTCACGACGGCAGCGACCAGGTGTGGTTGCCGACGTCGTGAAACGGTTGCGAACGGCAGGCCACTTGGCCCATCCGGGTCGGAGAATCGCGGGCCGCCGTGAAAAATGACGGCCCACGATTCTCCGAGCGGCGTGTCGCAAAACGCGACACGTCTTTTTGGGGGGGTGGGAGAATCGCGGGAGGTGCGAGAGCGGGAGGTGCGAGAGCGGACCTCCCACGATTCTCCCACCCGGAGTGGGAGCGGATAATTCCGCCCAAGATGTCAGTAAGGAGTTGAAAGTAGTCGCATATTAGAGTAGCTCTGTCGTATCTGAGTGTACGTTAGCGTTAGACCATTATTTCCAACTGTATAAATCTTAGACATTAGAGTAATCTTTTAGAGTAGTGTTAGCAATAAACAGTTTTGTTGTAAAACAAAGTCTAATGTTCTTTGTTAACACTGTAAGAAGTCTTACAACACCAGGTTAAAGTCCAACAGGTTTGTTTCAAACACTAGCTTTTGGAGCACTGCTCCTTCCTCAGGTGAATGAAGAGGAATGTTCCAGAAACATATATATAGACAAATTCAAAGATGCCAGACAATGCTTAGAATGCGAGCATTTGCAGGTAATCAAGCCTTTACAGAGATAGGAGTAACCCCAGGTTAAAGAGGTGTGAATTGTCTCAAGCCAGGACAGTTGGTAGGATTTTGCAAACCCAGGCCAGATGGTGGGGGGTGAATGTAATGCGACATGAATCCCAGGTCCCGGTTGAGGCCGCACTCATGTGTGCGGAACTTGGCTATATGTTTCCACTCAGCAATTTTGCGTTGTCGCGCGTCCTGAAGGCCGCCTTGGAGAATGCTTACCCGGAGATCAGAGGCTGAATGCCCTTGACTGCTGAAGTGTTCCCCGACTGGAAGGGAACATTTCTGCCTGGTGATTGTCGCACGATGCCCGTTCATTCGTTGTCGCAGCGTCTGCATGGTCTCACCAATGTACCACGCTTCAGGACATCCTTTCCTGCAGCGTATGAGGTAGACAACTTTGGGCGAGTCGCACGAGTATAGCCAAGTTCCGCCATGGTGGAGGCTGTGGCAGCGGTGGAAGAAAAAGAGTACCCCCAGGGCACAGGCCCGCCTGCCGATCGGTGGGCCCCGAGGGGGCACCCCCGAGGTCAGATCACCCCGCGCCCCCCCCCCCCCCCAAAGGAAAGGACCCCGGGGCTCGCTCGCGCCGCCTGCTCCCGCCGGCACTAGAGGTGGTTTAAACCATGTCGGCAGGAGAGGCCTGACAGCGGCGGGACTTCGTCCCATCGCGGGACGGATAATCGCTGCGGGGGGCCCGCCGATTCCCTGGTGGAGGAGAATTCCTGCCACGGCGGGGGCGGGATTTACGCTGGCCCCGGGTAATTCTCCGACCCTGCGGGGGGGTCAGAGAATTCCGCCCCTGGTCTTTTTTCTGTGTTTGTGGTGTTGAGTTTGTATGTTCTTTGCCCTAAAAAGTGGTTTGTTTTTTGGTCTTTGAGCAAATACGAACTCATTAAATTCGTTGGCATGACTTCTTTTTTGTCTGAACAATGTCATTTTCTTCCTGACATTGGTACCATTATGCATGAATTTTGTATTGTCGACACACTTCTGCTTGTTCTATTCAACCAGTAGCTGTGTTTGACACACTGTCCTGCAATCCCTGGCTCGGTTGCCATCTGGATTTCCTTCCAGACTGTATGGTCTGTCAAGTGTGACTGCAAGTTTCAACACTTACTTGCCATTGCAATGGACTGTGCTGTTTAGGTATCCTTCGGTTTCAGAGTTATACCTTTGTGTACAGTCTGGTGTTCCATAGTTGCACTTTGTGTGCTCAGGATCTGTTCCTTCTGGATTGTTTGATTCATTTTCAAACTTTTTGGTATCAGTGTCCTTTGTATTATCTGATGTTTTACTGCACTTTATGATCTCAGGTTCCTGTGGATGATCTGATGCATCGTTGAGCTTTGTGGCATCAGTCCCTTCTGGATGATCCAATGTATCGTTGAGCTCTTGGTGCTTCTCATCTGGCATCAACTTCTCCAAGATGTCATTTTCTTGTAGGTAGTTCACAGTTGATGTGTTCTCAATTGATTCATTCACTGTTGCACTCTGATTGTCATGTTTTGTTGTACAGTCCAGCTGAGATCTGTCAGTCTCGCTTTTGTCCTACAGAGCTTGATACTACTTGTGATCACTTTGTCACTATTCAAAAATACAGTGGATAGACCGTCATAGTCTTAGAACATAGAACAGTACAGCACAGAACAGGCCCTTCGGCCCTCAATGTTGTGCCGAGCCATGATCACCCTACTCAAACCCACGTATCCACCCTATACCCGTAACCCAACAACCCCCCCTTAACCTTACTTTTTTTATTAGGACACTACGGGCAATTTAGCATGGCCAATCCACCTAACCCGCGCATCTTTGGACTGTGGGAGGAAACCGGAGCACCCGGAGGAAACCCACGCACACAGGGGGAGGACGTGCAGACTCCACACAGACAGTGACCCAGCCGGGAATCGAACCTGGGACCCTGGAGCTGTGAAGCATTTATGCTAACCACCATGCTACCCTGCTGCCCCTGGAGTCTTCTTTTTGTTGTTCAAATAAACCAGATAGACCTTCACAGTCTTCTTCTTTCATTGCTTTCTTTCTGGAATCTTTCAGTGCTCTTCCTGTGGAGTCTTTTTCTTCTGGTTGTTCATTTGTCCGGTTACTGCTATCCAATGTAGCAACGATATGCAATTTCATCAACGTATTCAATTAATCTACCATTAGGAGAGTGCTATTTAGATTTTCAATCTTGTTACTAACAGAATAACCATCGAACCCAAATATCTCTACCATATCGGAGTAATATTCTTCAATATAGGATTTATCTTCTTTAGTTTTAGATTTAACATTTTCTTCTTGTTGCATGCAGCAAACATTTTCATAGAATTTCATAGAATTTACAGTGCAGAAGGAGGCCATTTGGCCCATCAAGTCTGCACCAGCTCTTGGAAAGAGCATCCTACCCAAGCTCACACCTCCACCCTATCCCCATAACGCAGTAACCCCACCCGACACTAAGGGCAATTTTGGACACTGAGGGCAATTTAGCATGGTCAATCCACCTAACCTGCATATCTTTGGACATTTGGTTCCATGGTGCTGCAAAAGTCTTCTTCAGCTGTTTGTTAAAATTCAGGCAATGTTCTGCCTTGCGAGGTAAAAAAAACTTCCTTTAAAACTTGTTTTTCGATTTCCGGGCATTTTTCTTTAAGTGGGCGTCTCACGATGTTCGGACGTCATTACGTCCATGTAAATTTCGATTGCGCATGCGCAGATCGATCCTCGTCCGGAGTGCGCTCTTTTTTCAAGTGTGCATGTGCAATCTTCTGCGCATGCGCAGTACGATATTCTTCTGGATCGCGTCGTTTTTCAATGTGCGCGTGTGTGAACTGGTCCTGCACATGTGCAGAATGTTCAAATTCTGAATCGTGCGTTTTTTCCTTTCACTGTGCATGTCTGAAATGTCTGACTTCTGAAGCATGTGTTTTTTCCCGATGCGCTTGCGCAGATTGGTCTTTTTCAATGTGATGTATTTTTAAGTGCGCCACAGGCAAAAAATCATTTACTTTGCCAATTCAACATTTCGGCACTTTTATTTTTAGATTTTCTTAGTCGTATGGAACATTTTAATTGAATCTTCCAGCACCATTTTTTGTTGCTTTTGCAGTCTTTTACACAGGTTTTCATTTATTTTAAGCTCACAATAATGATCAAATTTTTTAATGACCACTTAAAAATTATTTTTTTCAACCTCATTTCCAAAGTGCAATGAGCTATACACTGCTACAGCCTGTTGTCCAGCCATTAGTAGTAATAAAGCAGTTTTACGCTTATCACTGACAGTTTGGAGGTTGGAGGATGAGAGGTACAGTTCAAACTCTTGTTTGAATATTTTCCAGTTTACATCCACATAATGCAATATGCTGAATGCCTTTGGAAACTGCAGACCTTCCATGACTCTTCGGCTGGGTACTTCTTTTTTGTGATGCTGCTGGAGTCTTATTGTTACTCGAGTCTGATTGAGATTTTTCTTCCCACGTTTTCTTTTCTTTCTTTGAGCTGAGATTATTTATTTCTCTCTAAACCTTACTAATCTACTCTAAAACCACTTCTGGTACCATGTTGTATTCTCTATTCTGCTTTACCTAGGTGGCTTGGATGCAGTGTTGAATAAAGAACACAAAGCTTTGTTAACAAACAAAACTATAAATTTATTTACACGACTAAGATTCGTTCACTTTCCTAAAGTAGAAGGTTATTATATAAAACTATGCTATCTCTAACTTACAGATCTCTCAAGTATACAACTGCCCTCTCTCATACCTCACTATCTAAACCTCTCACTATCTAATCTTCTTATCCCAGAATCCCCAAGTCACATGATATATATGGCTGTTCTGTGGTTCCTTCTTGTGGTATGAATCATTATCATTAACTTGTTAACCCTTTACATCCTAGTCAATCTACATATGACAGGCCCATTGGGGCAGGGCATCGGGGAGGGCCTTCAGGTGACGCTCCAATGGCGTGCTTCGCGACGTGATGACGCCATTTTGAAGGGGGCAGCGGATAGAAAGTCAAACCGGCACAACCCCCAATTTGCCCGCCGGAAGGGATTCTCCGCCCGATTGCCGATTACGATATTGGTGTCGAGCAACGGTCTGCCCACTGTGTTTAAACTGCAGAAACTATAAACTGAAATAGGTGAATTGCATCAGGAAATCAAGTAACAGAAGTAAGATCTAAATAGAAAGACAGTAGATATGGAAACCTGCCTGCAAGAGAAAAAGGCAGAGCTGCAAGTGGTGACAGACAATCTCAGAGATACCAAAGAACAGCAGCTCAGTGCAAAGAGCAGTACACTCAAGCAACTAGAGGAAAAGCTGAAAGGACAGGATGACTCTAAAGAGGTTAAAACAGAGCTGAGTATCCTGAAGTCAATGGAAGGTGTAGCATCAGAAGTATCTGGATCACATGACACATCCAAACCCATAGAGGTACCTCTGCTGGAGGATAACCGCTCATTGCAATCTGAAAATGCAACTCTGCGTATCATTGCCTGACCTCAGTGAACCTGTTCCAGCATTAGATCTAGGACAACAGGTCCAGCTCAAAGTCTAGCATATGCAAGACATAGAAACTGAGAATCAGACACTGCGGGACACACTTGAGGAATACAACAAGGAGTTTGCAGAAGTCAAGATCAGGAAGTAACAATAAAAGCACTTAAAGAAAAAAAATCAACGAATATGAGCAGACCTTGAGCAGCAAAGCAAAAAGACTTGCTCTTGGGCAAGAGCAGAAATTACGGAATGACTTCACAGAAAAGGAAAGGAAATTGCAGGAGACTCAAACATTTTTGGCCTCCAAATTTGAGGAGGCTGATCACAAGGTTCAAGTGTTACAGACAGCCCTGGAATCAACTCAGACTGAGCCATGTGATTTAAAAGCAAAGTATGATGCAGAACCAACTGCCAAAGTGGATGAAGTTGAAGTTGTCAGGACAGATCTGGAAAGAGCCTATCACAGGGCAGAGGTGGTTCAAAGAGAGACAGAGACCTTATGTGAGCAACTTTCCTCCACTATCAAACCCCTGCAGCTGGCCAGCCAGATCCAGAAATCTCCTGGTGTGGAATGAGCTATAGAAGTGTTAACACAACACAATCAAGTCAGGACGTTGAACTGGCAGCAAAAGGCCATGACACAATATAATTAGTTGAGGACGTACAGAGTTTGCCGGTAAACCTAACCCAACACCGTGAAACCTCAGCAAGTCAGGTCTCACAACTATACCAGTTCACGCTCAAAATATAGATCAAGGTGTGTAGGCAATGAATTCCAGATTCCCACATCCCTCTGAGTGAAATAACTCCCTCTTAAATCCCCTCCTATCTCTTAATTAATTGTTGTCTGGATTTGCTGAGCTGAATGCTGGCATGGGCTGCCTCATTATGTATGGAATCATAAATTGAACTGATCACTGTACCATTGTCAGCCAATATCCCCACATCTGACCGATGTTAAAGCCTTGTGCCTTTTCTAAATTATCCGGAAACATGGGGAATCTAGAGTTCTAACTTTCTCCATGGCAACACCTTGACCAATTGGACTTGTCCACCAATCAGCTTTTCTCCTGCAGTATAAATTTTTGCAGTTGTTTGAAATTTTCCATTCTTGCCTTTGTCCTGATGAGTGCAAGATGAAAAGCTTCAGCATGTCTCTCTTTTCAGCAAGAATGAGGAAAATTGTGGCGAATGGATTTCAATACCAGCAAGTATGGTAATCCACTTTGAACCTATAAAGGGCAGATCAGAAGCCTTTCTAAATCATGAGAAACTGGAAACAGTGGATGTCCAAAGAGACTTGAGGGTCTCTGTGTATACAGTATTTAAATAACATGGAATGCTACAAATAATAAGCAAAATGGTAAATGGAATGCTTGCCTTAATGTGAGCAATTTAATAGGCATGTCGCGCTTGAGCGAGAGCACGATGCGGCCGTTAGGTTGCAGGAGAGGGCAAAATCAGGAACAATGCTGGGTGCCGATCGGTTTGTGATCTAACCAGCCTATCCCTGAGAAACCAATAATCATAGAATCATTGAATTTAAAGTGCAAAGGAGGCCATTCAGCCCATCGAGTCTGCACCGGTTCTTGGAAAGAGCATCCTACTTAAGTCCATGCCTCCACCCTGTCCCCGTAATCCAGTAAACCCACCTAACCGTTTTGGACACCAAGGGAAATTTAGCATGGCCAATCCATCAAATCTGCACATATTTGGGCTGTGGGAGGAAACCAGAGCGCCTGGAGGAAACACGGGAGAGCGTGCAGACTCTGCACAGGCAGTGACCAAAGCCGCGAATCGAACCTGGGACCCTGGAGCTGTGAAGCAACTGTGCTAGCCACTATGCTACCTTGCTGGCCAAGAAATCACCAATGAAAGCCAATCTCCATACAATTAATAGGAATGACCCCCTATTTTACGGCCTCCCGTGATCTAAACCACCCCCCCCCCCCCCCCCCCCCCCAGTAAGCAGTTGCACGGGTGGCGATTAGCCCTTTTTAAATCATGAAGATGATGGAATGGTTGCTGTGGGGATCCTAGGAGTGAGTAGCCATCCTCGATCCGGAGCAGTGAGCCCAGAGTCACTGGGGGGGGGGGGGGGGGGGGGGGGGGGGGGGAAATGTGCAGTTGTTAAGTATACTGACTTTCACACGGATTTTAACAGTACCACGCTATAAACTTGCAAGCAAAATTAAAGGGACAATGGCAGCATGGATACAAATAGGCCAGTGACAGAAAGCAGGGAAGAACACAGTGGTATTCGCCAGGGGTCAACATTTGGACGAGTGTTCTTTTAATATTTATGAATGGCCTGGATTGGGGTATGCAGAGCATAAGTTCACAATTTGCAGGTGAAAAAAAACTCAGAAATATAGCAACAATAAGGAGGATAATAGCAAATGTCAACGACGAACAAAAAAAAAGTGAGAGGGATCTAACACGGGCAGGATGAAAGGGTCAAACACAAACCAGATGAAATTCAGGTAACTGTGAAATTATGCATTTTGGTGGAAGAGGCAACATAAAATAGTGGTACAATATTAAAAGGGATGCAGGAACATAGAGACCTTGTGGTGCAAGTCCCCAAATCTCTGAAGATGGTAGGACAAGGCTGTTAAAAAGTTTAAGTGACCTGTCCCCCTTGCTCTTTGCACTGGCGATTGAACCTTTGGCTATGGCGTTGAGGGAGTCAGGGAGATGGAGGGGTCTGGTGCGGGGTGGGGAGGAACATCGTGTATCACTGTATGCGGACGACCTGCTGTTGTATGTGGCGGATCCAGAAGGGGGAATGCCGGGGGTGATGGAGCTGTTAGCGGAATTTGGGGGCTTCTCGGGCAAAAGTTAAATTTAGGCAAGAGTGAGGTATTTGTAGTACACCCGGGTGATCAGGAGGAGGGAATTGGGAGACTCCCATTTAAGAGGGCAGTGAAGAGTTTCAGATACCTGGGGGTGCAGGTGGCCAGGAGTTGGGGGACTCTCCATAAGCTTAATTTTACCAGGCTGGTGGAGCAGATGGAGGAGGAATTTAAAAGGTGGGACATGGTACCGCTATCGTTGGCGGGTAGAGTGCAGTCCATCAAAATGACGGTTCTCCCGAGGTTCTTGTTCCTTTTTCAGTGTTTGCCCATCTTTATCCCTAGGGCCTTTTTTAGAAGGGTGACAAGCAGCATCATGAGCTTTGTTTGGGCGCATGGGACCCCGAGGGTGAAGAGGGTCTTCTTGGAGCGGGGTAGAGATGGGGGGGGGCTGGCGTTACCCAATCTCTTGGGGTATTATTGGGCGGCCAATGTGTCGATGGTGCGCAAGTGGATAATGGAGGGGGAGGGGGCAGCATGGAAACGGATGGAGAGGGCGTCCTGTGGAGATACAAGCCTGGGGGCCCTGGTAACGGCGCCGTGGCCGCTCCCTCCTACGAGGTATACCACGAGTCCGGTGGTGGCGGCTACCCTCAAGATTTGGGGGCAGTGGAGGCGACATAGGGGAGAAGTGGGGGGCTCGATGGAGGCTCCGTTAAGGGGGAACCATAGGTTCGTCCCGGGGAACATTGATGGGGGATTTCAGAGTTGGCACAGAGCGGGCATCAGACAGCTGAGGGACCTGTTTATTGATGGGAGGTTTGCGAGCCTCGGGGAGTTGGAGGAGAAATTTGGGCACCCCCGGGGAACATGTTCAGGTATCTGCAGGTAAAGGCATTTGCTAGGCGGCAGGTGGAGGGATTCCCTTCGCTTCCTGCGAGGGGGGTGAGCGACAGGGTGCTTTCGGGGGTCTGGGTCGGAGAGGGGAAGATATCTGATATCTACAAGGTTATGCAGGAGGCGGAGGAGGCATCAGTAGAGGAGCTGAAAGCTAAGTGGGAGGGGGAACTGGGGGAACAGATCGAAGACGGGACATGGGCTGATGCTCTGGAGAGGGTTAATTCTTCCTCCTCGTGTGCGCGGCTTAGCCTCATCCAGTTCAAGGTGCTGCACCGGGCCCACATGACTGGGATGAGGATGAGTAGGTTCTTTGGGGGTGAAGACAGGTGTGTCAGGTGCTCGGAGAGTCCAGCGAACCATGCCCATATGTTCTGGGCATGCCCGGCACTGGAGGAGTTCTGGAAGGGGGTGGCGAGGACGGTGTCGAGGGTGGTGGGATCCAGGGTCAAGCCAGGATGGGGACTCGCGATTTTTGGGGTTGGGGTGGAGCCGGGAGTGCAGGAGGCGAAAGAGGCCGGTGTGCTGGCCTTTGCGTCCCTAGTAGCCCGGCGAAGGATTTTGCTACAATGGAAGGATGAGAGGCCCCCAAGCGTGGAGACCTGGATCAATGACATGGCGGGTTTCATTAAGCTCGAGAAGGTCAAATTCGCCCTGAGAGGGTCGGTACAAGGGTTCTTTAGGCGGTGGCAACCTTTTCTCGACTTTCTGGCTCAACGATAGGGTACAGGGACAGTAGCAGCAGCAACCCGGGGGGGGAGGGGGGGAAGGGGAGGGAAAAGGGGGGGGGGGAGGGAAAAGGGGGGGGGGCGGTCAATGACTATGTTTGTTTATTTAATTTTAATTTATTTTTAAGTTCTTTTGTTGTTCATTGGGGTTGGGGGGTGGGGGGATGGGATACATATGGTCTGGGGGTGTTACAGTTATTATGGGTTATTTTGTTGCATTTCATTGTTTGTCGTTATGTTTTATATTTTCTGTAAAAAATTCCAATAAAAATTATATTTAAAAAAAAAGTTTAAGTGATCTGAAGAGTCTTATTAGATTTGAAACGTTAAGTCTGTTTCTTTCTCCATAGAAGCTGGCAGTCCTTGCTGAGTTTTTCCAGCAGTTTCTGTTTATTTCATTATATATATTTCATGAATTGAGTACAAAAACAAGAAAGTTATGCGAAATCTTTAAACACTGGTTAAACCTCAGCTAGATAATTGTGTTTAGTTCTGGGCATTACACTTTAGGAAAGATGTCAAGGCTTTTGGAGAGGGCGCGGTGCATATTTAATAGTATGGAAACAGGGATGAGGGTCTTCAGATCCATGCAGATCCTGGAGACACTGTGATTGCTCTCCTTAGAAAAACATGAAGAAGTGATTTAAACGAGATGTTCAAAGTCATGAATGGTTCGAACAGAGTATCACAGAAATGTTACAGCACAGAAGGAGGCCATTCAGCCCATCATGTCTCCACCCGCTATCCGAACTAACATGAAGAAACAGGGGCTGGATTCTCCGTTTCTGAGACTAAGCGCTGACGCCATTGTCAAAACTGTGGACTTTCACAATGGCGTGACTGGTGCAACTACTCAGCGACTCCAAAGGGGCTAGCACGGGCGTCATGTGAAACACCACACTCTGCACGCGAAACGCGCTGGATTTGCTGGTTCTGTGATTGCCGCACAGCTGCAGCCGCACTTCAACAGGGATTCATCCCCCACCCCCACATACACCACCGCAGCCAAAATGGCTGGAAAGAGAGCAGTGTCGTGGTTCCGGGATGCAGAGCTGCAGACCCATCTGGACACCATGGAGGAGAGGCAAATGGTGCTGTATCCCAGACCAGGAGGGAGGTCGTCAGGCACCACTGTTCGCCGTGCCTGGGCGCAGGTGGCAGCCGCTGTCAGCGCCGTTAGCGAAGTCGCCCGAATGCAATCCAGTGCAGAAAAAAACGACAACCTCCTCAGGGCACACAAGGGTGAGTAGACAGCGCTGTGCCCATGGCACCAACCACCCAACCCCCCACACACGTGACCCAGGCCCCCCCCAAAGGGCGGCTGGACCCCCCCAACCCCCATCCCATATGCCAGCAGTACCCATGCGAACTGCAATGGCCGGGTACACCTGGGCTGCATGCACGGACTGTCTAGCAGTGTCATTGTTTGTGTTTGCCCCCCCTAGGACAAGGCCACGCACAACCGGCAGGAGTGGGAGAAGACCAGACAGGGACCACCCGACCTGCGTCCCCTCACCATGCCTGAGCAGAGGGTACTGGACATGGTCGGCAGCCCGAAGGAGAGGGAGGTCACCGAGGCGGAGATCGGTGGCGGGCGAGGAAGTAAGACCCCCCTGCCTAGTTGCGGATCCTGATGACACGTGTGCTCTCCCTCACCCCCCTCCCCCCACACCTCACTACCGTACAGCTATCTAACCATACATGGCATCTTGTGTCTTACAGGACCTGCCGGAGATTGGCCAAGTCCATCCGGAGACCTCTGCCCCCAGCCAGTGCCAAAGCTGGTGCCCCCCCCCCCAGACAGTCGAACACTGATGGGGAGAGCAGCCGGAACACCAGCCCACTGCCCGAGACCCCAGAGTTCGGGTCAGAGGAGGATACAGACTTTCCGTCACTGCTGTCTCCAAAACCCTCCACCATCTCGGAGACTACCACCTTGGTTGGGAACATTGTTGAAGAGACTCCTGGGACACTATCTGGTGCTCGCCACTGTTGCTAATTGTGTTTGTACTTAATTTGCTCTGTTTAATCACCTTGCTCTAGAGTCGCCAGGTATCTTTATGATACCACCACGAGGTTCAAGTTCAAGTGCTGATCAATAACTCAATACACCAGTTAGTAAGTTTCAAATCGAAACACATTTATTATATACAGTCAATCACTACTCATGCATAAAACACTACTTACTAGACTATCTCTAACACTAAAAGGCCTATACTCAGCTTTGGAAATGGCCCACCAGGTCAGGGGAACAATGACCTTTCGTTCGATTCTGAGTCTGCAGGCTTCAAGCTGGTATGGACTAGTAGCTAGGAGCGCCTATCTCGTAGCGTGCGTTGACTGGAGACTTACTTGGTTGGTGCAGCTGCTAGGCAGGTCTCTCATTGTTGAGGGTCACGGTCAAGAGTTGTTTTGAGCTGCTGAGAGACCCTGCCAAGAAGACCTGCCAAGAAGGACGAACTGAACTTGGGGGCTCTATTTTATAGCCCCCAGGGGTTTCACGCCCTTTTGGGCGGGCCCCGGACTTGGTTCTAATTGATTGGACTAAGTTCCAATCAATTGAATAGATTTCTCCAATACTGGAGCTGTTCCCTGATCGCTGGGCGGTTCCTAGGTGTCCGTTGGCCTTCCTTTGTCCTGGCTCCCACTGGCGCCGGGGAGTCTGGTTTGGTCTCGATTACTCTTAATATTTCCAATTGTTCCCGGGGATCGCTCATTAATATGCAGATAGTTGCTGGTTTCAGTTCTGTCTGGGTTTCTGCAATTCCTAATACACAGGAAACCTTGTACCTGCTTGTTTCCCTGTATCTGGCTGAATTTCCCTTCATTCTTAGCGGACCTCCATTTTGCAATCGGGAAGTGGCCAACCCAGGTGGCTACACCACTCAGTCGGCCCAGTACAGCAGGTGTAGGTATGAGCAGCCAAGGGACCAGACGGTCAGAGGGCAGTCCGCCCCAAGAACCAAGGGCCCCAAGCTCCTGGAACATCGAGTTCCACCCATAGTGCAGGTGCAGGCAGGAACCCCGGGATAACGGGAGGGGATGACGCCTGGCGTCCAGCGCCGGCGGGCGCAGGTAGAGGAGTTCATCCGCATGCAAGACCAGGGGGTGCTGCCGGTCATGCATGCCACCCAGGCCGACAGCGCACAGGTATCATCTGCAGTGGAGGCAATGGGGGCGAGGGTGTCGGATATGGGTCAGTGTGTGCAAGGCCTGGGGCACTCTGTGCAAGCGGGCTCGAGGCCCAGGCCAGGGCTGCCCTCTCACAGGCAACCATGTGCCAGAGCCACCTGGAGATTTCAGCAGCACTCCCCAGCATGGCCCAGTCACAGCAGGCCATTGCTGAGAGCATCAGCGGCACTGCCCAGGTGCTGGACAGCGTGGCACAGACACAGAGGGAGATGACCCAGTCCCAGAGGGACGTGGCCCAGTCACTGGCTGATGTGCACAGACCCTGAAGGACGCATCCACTCACTGGCTGATGTGGCACAGACCCTCAAGGGCGATGGTACAGTCGCACAGTGATGTGGCGCAGGCCCACACAGAGATGCGCCACTCCCTGAGCTCCATGGCCGAACGTGCAGAGCCTTGTTGATACCGGTGCGGGCCTCCGGGACTGGCAGCGCCAGGTGTCAGGGGGCCTCAGGGGATGGCTCTGCTCACACCCCCGTCCCATGGAGTAGCCCGGGGGCCATCGGGCACCCTGAGGGGGGAGGAAGTGCTGGGGTGCGTTCCAGTGACTCCCGCAGGAGAGGTGTCAGAACAGCGCAGCGTCTCGGACTCCCCCACTCTTGTCCCTGGTGCATCTGGTGGGCAATGGGCAAAACAGGTGGCACCACGCCACCCGGGATGCCCGAGGACCAGCCGGGCCCATCCTGGCCAGGCCGCCCAGGAAACAAACGCCAACAGGGACCCTCGTCGCAGAGCTGGAGTCATAGCAGTCTGCCTCCACTCCTACTGTACCGTCTGGGGAACCACAAAGGCGTAGTGATCGGGCCCATAAGGCCAGAGAGTTAGACACCAGTTACATTGGCACGGGTGTAGGACACAGGAGTCATAGGGGCTAGGGCACAGACGGTCTATATTTGTTCACAATAAACACATGATCATACCGTTCAAACCTGCCTTGGTGCTCGGGATGAATGAGGCCCAGTGGGCAGACCGTGTAAACCCCCCCCCCCCCCCCCCCCCCCCCCCCACAGCACCCCTCCCAGCGATTTGACAGGACCGTGAGATGGACGGGCCAGGTCGCACACACAGATCCCCCAGGTGGAAGCTGCTACTGTGGGCATGAGTCAGATATTGAAACATGATGTGGAGCATGGAGCTCATCGCAGAGCAGGCTGCCATTATCCTCCATCCCATGCACCAGACCCACTGTCACTGCCAACCCAGTGCCCCCAGCACGTAGGGCCGCAGGTATATATAATGGAGGGGGTGTGCATGAGCATGGTTTGGTGGTGTGGGAGGTGAGGATGCTTGGTGGTGGGGAACGTGAGGGTGTTCGGTGGTGTGGGAGGTGAGGGTGTTCGGTTGTGTGGGAGGTGAGGATGTTCGGTGGTGTGGGAGGTGAGGGTGTTCGGTGGTGTGGGAGGTGAGGGTGTTCGGTGGTGTGGGAGGTGAGGGTGTTCGGTGGTGTGGGAGGTGAGGGTGTTCGGTGGTGTGGGAGGAGAGGGTGTTCAGTGTTGTGGGAGGTGAGGGTGGTCGGTGGTGTGGGAGGTGAGGGTGTTCGGTGGTGTGGGAGGTGAGGGTGTGTGGTATGGTGGTGTCCGTGCCCCTGGCCAACGACCCCCCTCCCCTAGTCAGTAAATTGTGTCTCGATGAATGTGTCCCGTGCGCGCTGGCCCTGGTGGTACCGTTGTGCGGCCTGCCCTATGACCCACTCATTGTCCCCCTTCCCCTCATCCTCCTCATCTGATGAGGCTTGCGCTTCCTCCTCCTCCTGCACATCGCCCCTCTGCTGCGCGATGTTGTGGAGGACGTAGCAGACCACCACGATGCGGGCGACCCTCCTGGCCTCATACTGGAGGGCCCCTCCAGAGTGGTCCACGCACCTAAACGTATCTTCAGAACCCTGAAGCACCTCTCGACCACACCCCTGGTCGCTGTATGGGCATCATTGTAGCGAGTCTCCGTGTCGGTCTGTGGTCTCCATATAGGCATTGTCAGCCACGACCGCAACGTGTAATCCCTGTTACTCAGCAACCAGCCCCACAGCCGAGGGGTGGTGTGCCCTTCGAACATGCCGGGGATCACCGAGTGCGCCAAGATAAACGGGTCATGCATACTGCCCGGGAATCGGATGCAGACATGCATGATGCGCATCTGATGATCGCACACCAGCTGAATGTTCTCGAATGGTAGCTCTTTCGGTCTCTGAACAGTGTCCTGTTATCCGTCGGTGGCCAAAGAGCGATATGCACCACATCGATGACCCCCTGTATACGGGGCATCCCGGCGATGGCAGCAAACTCCGCTGCCCGGACATCCTGGTGGGGGCGGTCCACAGGGTAGTCGATGAAAAGCGCCGCCTGGGCATACAGGGCGTCAGTGACTGCACGGATGCACCTGTGCACCAGCAAGCTGGCTGCCTGTGCCTGGGCACCACCCCTGTCCTGTTGGGGGGCTCCCCGGCTGCTCGGCCTGTTCCATTCCCCCACCTCCTTCCCCTCCCCTCCCCATGTCCTGGCAACCAGGAATATTAATAACTCAACTGAGTATTTAAATTAACCAATTTTTAAATAAATTATTGTGAAGCTGCTGGCTTAATAAACCAACTTAATAAATTGATTGGGTTAAAAACTGATTAATATGCCCATTTTATATTTGTTGCTATTTACTGATTTTTTTAAAATTCCAAAACATAACTATGAATTTAAAGAAAACCTTCAGCAAATTGGTCACATATAGAGGAGCACATTTGCAGGCAAGTTTCAGAGAAGTGCAAAAACATAGTTATAATAAGGGCTTTCACTTATCTTAATATTGACTGGGCCAGCAATAGTGTAAAAGAAGAGGGGTGGGAGAGTTTGTGGTGTGTCCAGGAGAATTTTCTAGTTCAGTACGTTTCTGGTCAAATAAGGAAGGAGGAATTGCTGGATCGGGTTCTGGTGAATGAGGTGGATTTTGCCAGTAGGGGAACATTTACAAGATAGTAATCATAGCATCACAATGTTAAGGTTGGCTATGAAAAAAGGGCAGCACGGTGGCGCAGTGGGTTAGCCCTGCAGCCTCATGGCGCCGATATCCCAGGTTTGATCCCGGCTCCGGGTCACTGTCCATGTGGAGTTTGCACATTCTCCCCGTTTTTGCATGGGTTTCGCCCCCACAACCCAAAGATGGACAGGCTGGGGGGTCTGGCCATGCTAAATTGCCCCTTAATTGGAAAAAATGATTTGGGTACTCTAAATTTGTTTTTTAAAAAGCTATGAGAAAAGGGAAGGAGCAATCCTGGGTAAAAAATAATTAATTGGGGGATGGTCGATTTCATGGGGGGGGGGAATACAGATCTGGCCCAAATAAATGGGAAACAAAGCCCATAAGGCAAAATTGTAATGGAATGACTGAGTACCTTTACTTGAGTATCTTTAGTGTGAGTAAAATTGAGGTACATTCCAATGAAGGGCAAAGGTAAGATAAACAAAACCAGAGCTGCCAGACAACAAACGATAGAAATTAAGGGTGCCTATGACAGATCAAGCTGATATCTGGGCTGAATAGGAAAGAAATAGGAGCAGCAAAGAGAGAGTACGAGAAGAGACTGGCAGCTAACATAAAACGGAATCCAAACGTCTTCTATAGGCATATAAATACCAAAAATTGGTAAAGAGCAAGTTTGAGACAGACTGGCTATACTTGTCATTGATATATAGGAACAGATCAGATGCACAAAAAGATACTGAGAAAAGTAAGGGTAGATATTGGAGAAGCACTGACCAAAATCTTACAATCCCCCTGAGGTAGAAGGGTGGTTGTCAGTGAAGTTTAGAATAGCAAATGGTGCACATTTGTTCAAAAAATATGTAAGGATAAATCTAGCCATTGCAAGCCAGTCAGTTTAACTTCAATGGTGTGAAAGCTTTTAGAAGTTATCCAGAAAAAAAAAGTCATTTAGGAAGTCAGTACAGATTTTTGAGGAGGTAACAGAGAGGGTTGATAAGGGGTAATGTAGCATATGTGGTAGACATGCACTTCCAAAAGGCATTTTAAACAGTGCCACATAATAGGATTGTCAGCAAAGTTGAAACCCATGGATTAAAAAGGACAGCAGCAGCATATTAAGTAGGTTAAGTGACAGCAAACAGAGCATTGTTAAATATTTGTTTTTTTAGAACTGGAGGAAGGTATATCGTGGGGTTCCCGAGGGATCAGTAGACTGAGTGGTCACGTGATCACGCGGTTACTTAAGAGGTCATGTTACTGAAGTGCAGGAGTTCTCCGAGGAGCACAGGCAGAGTACAAGCATGTACTAACTGCTCAATTAGTGAATAAACTATTGCTTGTTATAAGTCCTTGGTCATCAATCTTTGTGAATTCAAAACTTCTAAATGGTGTCAGGTGTTGGTAGAATGGCACAAGGACTTCATTGCATCGACACGCTAGTATTTGATGAAAATACTGCGGACAACTAACCCAGGCTTGAAAAAGAATGATGCACATGCTGTGATGCTAGATTATCAGATAAATAAAAAAAGGTACAAGCTTACACCTACCTTACTAAATCTAGCAGTCCCGAGGTCATCGAGAAGTTTGAAACGTTTGTATTTCAAGTGGGTGAAGAGAAAGAGGACCCCGAATCATTCTAAAAATGTTTGAGGAAATTTGCTTGCCAGTGAGGAACATAATATTTGACAGGCATCTTTAACTCTACAAACCAAAGATCTGAAGAAACGATTAAATCACACACGGCAACTGAGGCGACCATCAAGTCACTCAGAGACACGAGTTGAAGTACATTGTGGCTTTAATCGACTTACAACTGCGCCGGCCTGCGACTAGCTGAACTGAAGGCAGGCTTGCAAGACCGCAGCACTTTATACTTCCGGTTGTGGGCGGAACCATGGGCGGAACCATGGGCGGAGCCAAGGGCAGAACCCTGTACATGCTCCTCATCTCCCCCTGTGGGCAGAGCCGCGCAACGGCTTACAGATGGAACCCACAGGGACACAGTGATATACAGTGTGAATTTATATTATACATTCACCACATTCACCCCCGTTAAAAAAATCAAGTCCGGCGGGGGTGACGGGTCTATAAGTTTAGTCGGTCCGGTGCTCGAATCATTCGCTGGGACCGGCAGAGCACCAGAGTTGTAGCCGCTTCGGATGGCTGTGTGCAGATGTTCGGTGTGAATCCGAGGGTGGACTCCGGGGGGTGGTTATTCCCGAGCTTTATTCCTGACCGGTGTGACGGGTGAAAGAGGGCGCAGGAAACCTGTAGGTGCAGGGGCGCAGGGTGTGGGGGGTCGGGTGGGGTGTGGTGTGAGGGGTACCTCGGCGGTAGTGGTAGTAGTGGTAGATCCTGCAGGTGCCAGGTCCCGGAGGGAAACGGTGTCCTGTCGGCCGTCGGGGTGCTTGATAAATGCGTAGTGGGGGTTTGAATACAGGAGTAGGACCCTCTCTACCAGCGGGTCTGTTTTATGTGTCCGGACGTGCTTCCGAAGGAGGACAGGGCCCGGTGTCCTCAACCAGGATGGAAGCGTGGTAGTGCCCCTAGGGAAAACGAATAATCGCTCGTGAGGAGTCTGATTAGTGGCCGTACACAGGAGGGACCTAATTGCATGGAGCGCGTCGGAGAGGACCTCCTGCCAGTGGGTCGGGAGATTGCTGGACCGTAGGGTCAGTAGGACGGTCTTCCAGACCGTCGCATTCTCCCTCTCCACCTGCTCGTTCCCCCTGGGGTTATAGCTGGTAGTCCTGCTCGAGGCGATGCCCTTGTCGAGCAGGTACTGACGCAGCTCGTCGCTCATGAAGGACGAACCCCTGTCACTGTGGACGTAGCTGGGGAAACCGAACAGGGTGAAGACACTGTGCAGGGCTCTGATGACTGTATGGGAGGTCATATCGGGGCATGGGATGGCAAACGGGAAGCGGGAGAATTCATCCATGATATTAAGGAATTAGATATTTTGGTTGGTCGAGGGGAGGGGCCCTTTGAAATCAATACTCAGTTGTTCAAAGGGCCGGGATACCTTTACCAGGTGGGCCTTGTCTGGTCTATAGAAGTGCGGTTTACACTCCGCGCAGATCGGGCAATTCCTGGTAACAGCTTTAACCTCCGCGGTGGAGAAAGGCAGATTGCGGGCCTTGCTGTAGTGCGCGAGCCGGGTGACTCCCGGGTGGCAGAGGTCATTGTGGATAGCCTGTAGTCGGTCATCTTGCGCGCTGGTGCATGGGCCGCGGGACAGGGCATCTGGGGGCTCGTTGAGCTTCCCCGGACGGTATACTATATCATAATTATAGATAGAGAGTTCGATCCTCCACCCCAAGATTGTCATTTTTAATTTTGCCCCGCTGCTAGTTATCGAACATAAAGGCAACCGATCTCTGGTCAGCGATGAGGGTAAACCTCCTACCTGCGAGGTAGTGCCTCCAGTGCCGTACGGCTTCCAGTGCCGTACGGTGTCGTGGTCCTGCTGGTCATAGCGCAGATGGTGAGGTTATCCAAGTACGGAAATGTGGCACGCAGCCCGTACTGGTCCACCATTCGGTCCATTGCTCGTTGGAACACCGAGACCCCGTTCGTGACGCCAAAGGGAACTCGGAGGAAATGGAAGAGGCGGCCTTCTGTCTCGAACGCCGTGTAGTGGCGGTCCTCCAGGTGGATTATGAGCTGGTGGTATGCAGACTTCAGATCCACCGCGGAGAAAATGCGGTACTGGGCGATCTGATTTACCATGTCTGCAATCTGTGGTGGGGGGGGGGGGGGGGGGGGTACGCATCGAGGTGAGTGAACCGGTTAATGGTCTGGCTGTAATCAACCACCATACGGAACTTTTCCCCGGTCTTGACGACCACCATCTGATCTCTCCCGGGGCTATTACTGGCCTCTATGACTCCCTCACAGAAGAGCCGTTGGACTTCGGCTCCAATGAATACCCTGTCCTGCAGGCTATACCTCCTTTTGCGAGTGGCCACTGGTTTGCAGTTAGCGGTGAGATTAGCGAAGAGTGGAGGGGGGTCGATTTTTAGTGTTGCTAAACTGCATATAGTGAGAGGGGGAAGGGGTCCGCCGAAGCTGAGTGTTAGGCTCCTGAGGTTACACTGGAATACAGTAGGAGAGGGGTGCAGAGGTCTGGGCGTACATACAATTGGAAGTTAGAGTAGTTGACGCCCTGTATCGTTAGTGTTGCAATAGTGCGCCCTTGTATCTGGACAGAGTGCGACCCCGAGGCGAGGGAGATAGTTTGCTGTGTTGGACATATCGGGAGCGAGCAGCATCTTACCAGGTCTGGGTGAACGAAGCTCTCGGTGCTCCCGGAGTCGAAAAGGCACGGTGTCTTGTATCCGTTGATTTGAACGGACATCAAGGAGCTTCTGAGGTGCTTTGGCCGCGACTGGTCCAAAGTGACTGCACTGAGCTGCGGGTAGTCGGTGGCGTGGTCAGCGGTGCTGGAGCGGCCCCGTGATGACTGTCCGCGGAGGTCGTAGTCGTCGAGTGGCATCTCGATGGCGGCCCCCGTTGATCGCACGTGGCGGGCAGCGAGGAAGATGGCATCCAAGATGGCCGTTGATCGCACGTGGCTGGCGGCGAGGAAGATGGCGCCCAAGATGGCAGCCCCCATGAATCGCACATGGCCGGTCGCGTGGGGGAGGATTGCCAAGATGAGGCCCCCATGAGTCGCACATGTAGTGCGGAGGAGGAGGCAGCTGACATGCTGCCACATTGCAGGGTCTGCGGGCCTGTGAGTTGGGGGGGTGAGTGTTCTAGTTAGCGTTCGAATTTTTAGTTTTAGCCAGGCATACCTTCGCAAAGTGTCCTTTCCGCCCGCAGCTGCTGCAGGTCGCGTTGCGGGCCGGGCAGTGCTGCCAGGGGTGCTGGGGCTGGCCGCAAAAGTACCACGATCACCCTCCGTGGTGGGCGGGTGGCCACGCGGAGCAGGCCTGGGGTAGTCTCTGGTCGGGGCTCTACGATGGGGTCGAGTGGTCAGCTGGGAACAAATTTAAGCTTTGAAAAGCGACCTCTAATGAGGTCGCTAGCGTTACTGTGTCTTCCAGGTTCTGGGCCCCTTTTTCGAGGAGACGCTGGCGCACATAATTGGACCAGACCCCTGCAACATACACATCTCGGATGGCAAGCTCTATGTGCTGGGAGGCTGTCACAGCCTGGAAGTTACATTCTCGTGCTAGAGCTTTCAGGTCGCACAGGTAGTCTTCTAGCGACTCTGCAGGGCGCTGGCGGCGGGTTGTAAAAATATGCCGTGCGTAAACTTCATTTACGGGCTGCACGTACAGGCGGTCGAGTATCGCGAGGGCCTCAGTGTACGAGTCAGTACTATCAAGTTGAGTTGATATACGATGGCTCAACCGTGCGTGTAGAAGACTGAATTTCTGTTCTTCAGTAACAGCGGAGGTAGTCGACGCAGCCAGGTAGGTCTTGAAGCACCAAAGCCAATGCAGAAATATTTCCTTCGCTTCTGCGGCCTATGGATCGAGTTCCAGTCGATCAGGTTTGAGGGCTGATTCCATGGTAGTTTTTAAGTTGATTAAATTGATGCGACCATCAATTCACTCAGAGACACGAGTTGAAGTAAACTGTGGCTTTAATCGACTTACAACTGAGCCTGCCTGCGACTAGCTGAACTGAAGGCAGACTCGCAAGACCGTAGCATTTTATACTTCCGGTTGTGGGCGGGGCCATGGGCGGAGCCAAGGGTGGAGCCCTGTACATGCTCCTCATCTCCCCCTGTGGGCAGAGCCGCGCAACGGCTCACAGATGGAGCCCACAGCGACACAGTGATTTACAGTGTGAATTTATATGATACATTCACGACAGCAACTTTGAAAATCTTACTGAAAAAAATGTGCATTTGGCACCCTTACTGATGAGTTAATCAGGGATCAAATAATCTATGGGGTCCACAGTGGCCTAGTCTGCACTACAAACAACCATTAGTATTTGCATGCTCAATGAACGGTTTGAAAAAAGCAGCAAGGAGTTTAGGCGGCAAACAGATGTTTTTGTGATCCAGGGTGCACGCTGCCCCAACTGTGGCCATCACCCTCAGAGCAGAGTATTATGTTTAGCATATGGTAAACACTGCAAAAAACATGGAAAATGGAATCACTTTACAAAATAAAATCACAGTTTTCCTTTGACAAGAGCCATGTTACAGCTGGTCAGTCCTCCAAGGTTAGAAGCGTCAGGAAAGTGAATGAGCAACCAAACTACTGAGCCTTCCAACAACACTCTATTGTGAGGGTGTCAATACTGTCACTAAAAAGGGCGAGATATTCACCACAATGGACATGATTTGCAACAACTGAAGGTAAAGATAGACATTGGAGCAAAGTGTAATGAATTGCCCAGCCGAATGCGATGGGAACTAGACCTATATGCAGCACTAGATCCTAATACCGAGGTGGATCGCATGGCCTTTGATGGACAAACCATCCACATGGAAGGTGTGGCCACTCTCCATTGCACACAGGGCAGTTCCAAGTTTCATATCGGCAAACAGAATATAAGGTCACTGTTAGGTCTTTGGGACAGCATCACACTGGGGCTAATCCAAATTGGTCCAGAGGTACATGCTCTGCAGCATCAGGCCCCAAAAATGATAAGTACAAAAACCTCTTCAACTGTGAGACCATTGGTAAGCTGCCAGTATTGTACCACATGAGATTAGATCAGTGTTCTTCAAAGTGAGGGGCGCGACCCGCGGGTGGGTCACGGGCAGTTGTCAGGAAGATCGCAGAGCCATTGTCCGCGGCTACCCGATCACGCAAATCCCCGCGCAGCAGCCGGCTTTTCATAACGCCGGTTGCAAGCAGCCGCGAACATGTTAAAAAAAAATTCAGCCACATTGCGCATGCGCACACGATGATCGGCGGGGATGCGCAGTGCGGCCGCTATTTTTTTTAAACGGTTGCAGCTTTTTGTTTTACAAGTTCTGTAGTGGTTTTTATTCATTTATTCATTGATTTTATTCATTTCATTTTTATTTTTTTCATTTATTTTATTCATTTTATTTTTTTAACAAGTTAAAGGGGGTTTTATTCATTTTTTTCATTAATTTTATCAATTTTATTTTTTTTACAAGTTCGGGGGGTTTTATTTGATAAGATTTTACAGGAAAAAAATTCAGAATTTTGGACAGATGGAGACTCCATACTTCCCGACACCAGAAGGCATCACCTTCATCCAACAGGTTCCATTGGAGGATCATGTACGAGGGCCAAAGGAACCCAAAACCATTACCTCCATTTTTGTCAGCAGCAAACAAAGTAAGAGAAAATGGTGGGTCACACAGGTCGGTCGACGTGGGTCGCAAAGGTCGGCCGGCGTGGGTCACGAAGGTCGGCCGCCGTGGGTTGCGAAGGTCGGCCGCCGTGGGTTGCGAAGGTCGGCCGGTTGGTAAAAATGGGTCCCCGGAAAAAGTTTGAAGAACACTGGATTAGATGACTCGGTACAGTTTGTGTTCCCAGAAAAATACCAATAGCCATGGAGCAGAAAGTAGTCAATGAGCTACATCGGATGATGACACTGGGTGTCTAACTCCCATAGACCGGATCGGAATCCAGGAGCTCAAAGATGCCTTACAGACAACCGGATTGAGTTAGTTAAACTAAACAAGGCACTGCTCAAAGCTCATCACCCTATGCAGATGTGGAAAAGGTGATGGGAGTTATGCCCAACACCAAGGTTTTCAGCTTCCTGGATGCAAAATGCAGGTTCTGGCAGATCCCGCTGCATGAAGAATCTTTGAAACTTACAACATTCATGTCTCTGGTAGGCAGTTTATTTTTGTATGCCCTATGGGATTTCCACCGGCAGCGAGGTCTTCCAACGGTGCATGGAGCAACTGTTTGCAGACAAACGCTTCAAAATCATAGTTGATGACATCATGGTCGTACCATGCAAGAACATAATGCAGGTCTTCTTCCCATCCTCAGCAAAATTAGGACCATATAGTTGGAGCTTAACCCTGCTAAATTCAGATTCAGGGTCAACCAGGTTCCCTACATGGGTCACTTACAACCGATGGCATGAAGCCAAATCCAGATAAGACAATAGCTATACGACTAATGGTCATCCCCGTGGACTAACACGCTGTACCACACTTGCTTGCTATGATGAATTATCTTTCCAAGTTCATCCCTTGTTACAGTGAGGTCACTGGAGAGGCAAGAAGGGCGAGTAGGTTGAAAATATTGGCGCCTGCCAGTGTGCGACTTTCCCATCACTGTTCACAGCACCAGAGAGTCTCACCAGGGTGGGGAGAGCACAGTCACAAGAAACTGCTTAAGCCAGTAATAAGGTTAATCAAGGTCATTAAAGAGTTCATTAAGGCTTATGTTCAGATCTTAGTAGATTTTGGTAGTGGCGCACGGGCTGCATGATAAATTTGGGACAGGCCAGGTGCATGATGCCAGATACATAATGAGGTGTCAGTTGTGGCTACCCTGGGGAATTAGGTGGGCCCAATAAGAGGGAGAACATAACAGAGGGGACAGCCACTGGCACACAGATGTCATTGGATGAGTACAGGGTGGAGGGAGAATTGTCAATAAGCATTTGGACCTTGTTTGCATCACAGGGGCAGAACAAGAAGGGACATGGCCACCTGAGCACAAGGAAGGCAGTAATTGGCAATGGGACTACAATTTTCTGATTTGGGGCTCAGTAGCCAGAAGGAGCAACATCCTCCACAGGGGAGACAGAGCCATGGGCATCGCGGGGGGCAGGGACAGAGGACATGGACAAAGAACAGGAAGGCAATTTAGTCCATACCTTCAGCATATGATTTTGGAGCTGGAGAAGAAGTGCCGGAGGAGACTAGAACTCCCCAGCCAGATAGTTACAGAGAAGTGTGCTTTCATTGCAAAAGGCCTCACACCCCACATACCGATCACCATTTCCTGTCAGTTGCTGTCAAAGTCACTGAAATTGAACTTCTTTGCCTCTGGCTCCTTCCAAGGGTCAGCATTTCATAAATAGCTGCACCTCGCAGGTCAATATTTGCAAAAGGTGTACATACAATTCCAAACAAATGGGGCCTCATAGGCACAAAGGGCAGTGGTTTCAAATCCATTGCTGGATTCCTTCAGGCGCTCAGCATTATTGACTACACCCATGTGGCCATGAAGGCCATCACTGACTGATTGCCCAGTGAGATTCATCAATCGGAAGGGCTTCCACTCCCTCAACCTTCAACTGGTCTGTGACCACAACAGGTGTTTCTTGGACATTTTTGTTTGTTTTCCAGGTAGCTGCCATGATTCCTTCATCCAATGGCATTCAAGGCTTCCTTAATTCTTCACTCCACCCCCTAATCTTTGTGGATGGATTTTAGGAGATAACGAATATCCCTTGAAGTGACGGCTACACACCTCTCTATGAGAACCTGAGACAGGCACAGAAGTTCTACAACTGCAGCCATCTCAGTGGGACTACCATTGAGCAGCACACTGGACTTCTAAAGATGCATGGGGTTCTGGAACCTGGAACAATTGGATGGCATGCTGCAGTATATTCCTAGAAGGTTCTTCTTCATGTTAATGGTTTGCCGTGTTCTCCATAAAGTGTCCCTCCAAAGAGAGTGAAGCTCTGGATGGATGCAGCTCATCAGAGGAAAAGGAGGGGCAGGATTGAAAGAGGAGTAGGAGGAGGAAGATGCAGAAGAGAGGGCTGCCCCAGCTGTAGAGGAAGGAGCTGGGCCTTGCACAGCGTTCGAGAGTCTAATCAGGATGACATTAACTCAGGGATCATTTAATCTAGGCTCATTTTAGTGAGCTCCCCATGACCCAGGAGAAACGGCTTGGTAAGAAACCCACTTTGAAATGCCTGTGAAGATGCAGACTGGACAGTTTAATTGTTACCACTAATGAAGGACGCATATCAGTCCAGAGCTTCCACTGTCACTGTGCAAGGATCCTTAATCCCCTTCACCATTTCATCTCTCTCTCCCTGCACTGCCATTAATAAAAAGAAGCTCACTCATCAGGCGTCATGTGTAAATATACATGGTGCTCAAAAAGACCAAAAGCGCACAGTTATATGTGACAAACACCCCAGTGACCCAATTAGAGCTTTGCCTGACACTGTAACATCTGCTCTCAACCACGTCTATGCAGTGTTCTCCTGTGGCCTCAGAGGAAGTGGAGGCAGGCTGCTCATTTGGCTCGGCTTGCACCTGCAATGCACATGGCAGTTATCCTCATCCATGAGGTGCCAATGAGGGGGGTGGGGGTGGGGGAGAGAGAGATCTCCAGAGGCTGTTGCATCTGCATCATTGCAGGGGTAGCCTCCATCATTGGCCCTGCTGCATAGATACCCCCTCAGTCACCGGGCCTCCTCTAAGTGGTGGCACCTTCATCCTCTTAGGTGACAGGTGTGGCCCCTGGACAGCACGACCAGCTGCAGCATAACTGGTATCCTCTCCAACCTTCACTGAGCCATCAGGAATTATACAAGTGGCCCATGCAATAATGCTCATTTTGTGCTCTTGGCTGGGAGCACAAAATGGGTGGTATCGTATGGGCCATCTGTGTAATGTATATACCTACACATATCAGTAGCTGAGATCAAGTGTTTGATGGCCATGAATGGAACAGAAATCAAATCTGTTTTGGCTCAACACTGCTGTAACACCCTTTAACCTATAATCTAATCTGTCACTGACACGTTACTTTTGCTCTGCGTAAAATGATGTGTATTTCCCTTCATATGCCTGAAAATAAGTTTGATAAATAGTACAAAAGGTTCACAGATCTATCTGTAGCAAGTTATATTTCTCAAGCTGACCGCTTATGGGCTTATGTATGTCATACTGCATACTATATGGTTTATCCACACAGCTGTTTCACTGTTTCTGTGGGGGTTCCTACCAGCAGGATATAATCTTGTATCTTTTTTTCATACATGAAAACGACACTTGTTTTGTTTTAATTTAGACTTTGTTCCAAGAATATGCCCAAAAGGTGGAAGCTTGTGAAATATCTAGTTGCTATGATACTGTGCTGGGCTTCACTGTAATTATTATTTGCCACGTTACTCATTGTGCTGTGCTGTGGAAGACATTGTGAAAAAGCGTTTGAGCTTTACAAGTAGATATGGGGAAATAACCATCATTAAGCATCGAACATTCACTTATGTTGGTGATAGGTTTAATAATAGGTGTATGATTAAGATGCATGGCAGTCAGGATGCATGATAAATGCTCCCCCATTTAAAAAGGAACAATAATTCCAATGAGGAGTTCCATACATTTTACAAATTGCAAATTATACAGGAGCATCTGTTATAAGAACAATCATAGATCATGCAGGCAATTAGTAAAATGCATTTTCAATCAAATAAAATCATCACTTTAAAAATCATGAAAATGAGTAAATAGGAAGACCAAGGAAATCCTTTGTAAATTACTGTGACAAATAGTAAATCATGGAGAAAGGCAGCACTGGTTGGTAAACTGGATGTTGATGTGTTAGGCGGGTTGGTTTGACGTTGACTGCAACTGGATGCAGGAAAGCTAGAAACAAACGTCTAATACCGGAGATGATCCAACATGGTTTTATTTAAACTTAGGACGGCTGTACATGTTCAGCTGTGGGTTGGCACTCTACTAATCCTACTGACGACCTCTTACTGGTTCGACCAGATTTACGAGCTACCACATGGCAATAATGTCCACTAACTTGTGCACTCTGACTGTCTCAGTGTCTGGGTCCTGAAAAGGGCGGAGTCTTAATGCCCTGTGAGCTTTATAGTGGGGGTGTCTTGTCTGGTGATTGGTTGTTCTGTGTTGTATGTTCATTGGTCATCCTATGTGTCAATCACTGCCTGTCTGCATCTCATTATATACATGAGTGGATATTATGACAGATGTGTGTGTCCTATAGTCTCTTTTACAGTAGATTTTAACCAGTGTATGGCATCAGAAAGTCCCAATCCATGAACTGATTTGATTCAATTAACCGTGTAGCTAAGCCATAAAGACCAAAAGGTCCCAGGCTGAGTTCCACGCCATTACTGGATAGTCTTTTCAATGCTCGCCAGAAGGTCTACATAAGCTGGCTTTAACATCCTTGGAATAAAGAATGGAAAAATCAGCTTGATTGCAGGATGAAGAGTGTGTTTGTGTGTGTGTGAGTTTGTACAGAAAAATTGGATCAGGACAGGAGAGTGGCCACTGCATTTTTCAGACCTCAGATATAAAAACAATCTGTAAGTGCTTTACTTAAGATATGACAAAGCAGCAGAAGGCCATTGAGACCTTGGCTGCATGTAGTGGTGGATTCTGCTGGGGGAAGTGGCACCATCTTCATGTTTTTTGGCATCATTTATTACCCTTTTTGAGCCTTTCATAAAAACTAAAAGTAGATTCAGAGAACAGGGCACCGTTAAATTTGGAGTCCGACTTCCTGTTCGTAGCGTAATCCCTCTGCCACATTTGACATTCTGGCCTAGACTCCCAATTGAGCAAGGAAGCCCCCTTTGCACGGCTAATTGGCTACCTGCTTGCTGGATTGCCACTAATTGGCAGATGGTGTAATTTAAAAACTCAAGAGAAAAAACATCTGGAATTAAAAGTCTAATGATCATGAAACCATTGTCGATTGTCATGAAAACGAAAACCACTCTGCTTCACTAATGTCCTTGAGCAAAGGAAAACTGCCGTTCTTACTTGGTCTGTCCTACATGTGTTTCCAGACCCTGAGCAATGCGGTTGACTCTTAAATGACCTCTGAAGTGACCTCACAAGCTACGCAGTTGCACTCAACCGCTACATAGGAAACAAAAAGAAATTAAACCAGACAGTCCACCCAGCATTGACCGAGGCACCAGAAACGACAATAACAAAACCAGTCCGTCGACCCTGCAAAGTCCTCCTGACTAACATCTGGGGGCTTGTGCCAAAATTGGGAGAGCTGCCTCACAGACTAGTCAAGCAACAGCCTGGTATAGTAATACTCACAGAATCATACCTTACAGATACTGTCTCAGACACCACCATCACCATTCCTGGGTATGCCTTGTCCCACTGGCAGGGCAGACCCAGCACACATGGCGGCATATTGGTATACAGTCAAGCGGGAGTTGCCCAGGGAGTCCTGAACTTCAACTCTGGACCCCATGAAGTCTTATGGCACCATGTTAAACAAGGGCAAGGAAACCTCCTGCTAATTGCCACGTACCGTCTCCCTCAGCTGATGAATCAGTACTCCTCCATGTAGAACACCACTTGGAGGAAGCTCTGAGGGTGGCAGGGGTGCAGAATGTACTCTGGGTGGGGGACAACCAAGAGTGGCTCAGTAGTACCATCACAGACCAAGCTAACAAGGTCCTAAACAACATAGCTGCTAGACTGGGACAGCAGCAGGGGTGAAGGAACCAACAAGAGTGAAAAACATACTTTTATTTTCTTTTGGATAAACATACTTGACCTCATCCTGGCCAACCTGCCTGCTACAGATGCATCAGTCCATGACAGTATCGATAGGCATGACCACCACACAGTCCTTGACGAATAACGTCCCGTCTTCACATTGAGGATACCATCCATTGTGTTATGTGGCACTACCACCGTGCTAAATGGGATAGATTTTGAACAGATGAATCAACTCAAGAGGGGATGTGGGCCATCAGCAGCAGCAGAATTGTACTCAACCATAATCTGTAATCTCATGGCTCAGTACATCCCCCACTCTACCATTACCTCGGGGATGTGGTGGCGCAGTCATAGAATCCAAGAATTTACAGTGAAGGAGGCCATTTGGCCCATCGTGTATACAGCAGCCCTTGGAAAGAACACCCTAAAGCCCATGCCTCCACCCTATCCCCAGAAAAACATTAACCCGACCTAACATTTTGGACACAAAGGGACAATTTAACATGGCCAATTTAACCTGCACATCTTTGGACTGTGGGAGGAAACCAGATCACCCGGAGGAAATCCACGCAGACATGGGGAGAACATCCAAATTCCACACAGTCACCCGAGGCTGGAATTGAACCCAAGTCTCCCAAGCTGTGAGGCAGCAGTGCTAACCACTGTGCCACCATGCTGCCCACTTGGCATTGTCACTGGGTGAGTAAACCAGAGACCCAGGGTAATGCTCTGGGGACCCAGGTTCAAATGCCGCCATGGCAGATGGTGAAATTTGAATGTAATAAAAATCTGGAACTAAAAGTCTAATGATGACAATGAAACAATTGGTGATTGTCATAAAAACCCATCTGGTTCACTGTCCTTGAAGGAAGAAAATCTGCCGTACCCATCTGGTCTGGCCTACATGTGACTCCAAGTCCACAGCAACATGATTGACTCTTAACTGCTCCCTCATGGGCAATTAGGGATGGGCAATAAATGGTCACCCAGCCGGCAACGTCCACATCCCATGAACGAATAACAAAAGAAAACAAGGCAGGGGATCAACCTTTGCTCAATGAAGAGTGCAGAAGGGGATGCCAGGAGCAACACCATTCATACCTAAAACTGAGGTGTCAACAAAGGACTACATATATGTCAAACAGCATAAGCAGCAAGTAATAGACAGAGCAAAGTGATCCCATAACCAATGGATCAGATCTAAGTTCTGCAGTCCTGTCACATCCAATCATGAATGGTGATGGACATTTAAAAACTCACTGGAGGAGAAGGCTCCACAAATATGCCCATCCTCAATGATGGAGGAGCTCAGCATATCTGTGCAAAAGATAAGGCTGAAGTATTCGCAACAATCTTCAGCCAGAAGTGACGAGTTGATGATCCACCTCGATGTCATCCAGAGATCCCCAGCATCACTGATCTCTGCCTTCAACCAATTCAATTCACTCCATGTGATATCAAGAAACGGTTGAAGACACTGGATACTAAAAAGACTATGAGCCCTGACAATGTTCTGGCAACAGTACTAAAGAATTGATGGTGCAGTGGTTAGCACTGTTAACTCACAGCGCCAGGGACCCAGGTTTGATTCTGACCTTGGGTGACTGTGTGGAGTTTGCACTTTCTCCCCAAGTCTGCGTGAGTTTCCTCTGGGTGCTCTGGTTTCCTCCCACAATCCAGAGATGTGCAAGTTAGGTGGATTGGCCAGGCTAAATTGACACTCTGTGTCCAACGGTTAATTTGGGTTGCGGGATTATGGGGATAGGTGGGGGAATAGACCTGGGTGGGGTGCTCTTTCAGAGGGTCGGTGGGCCTCATTCTGCACTATAGGATACTATAATTCTAAGCTGTTCCAGTACAGCTACAACACTACCATCTGCCCGGCAATGTGGAAAATTTAAGTATGTCCTCTAGTATGTCTTCTACACAAGAAACAGGACAAATCCAAACCAGTCAATTACCACCACATTGGTCTACTCTCAATCATCAGTAAAGTGATGGAACGGGTGGTCAACAGCGCTATTAAGCAGCACTTACTCAGCACGTGCTCACAGACGCTTCATTTGGGTTCTGCCAGTATCACGCAGCTCCTGACCTCATTACAGCCGTGTTTTAAACATGAACAAATGAGCTGAATGCCAGAGGCGAGGCGAGAGTGACTTCCCTTGACATGAAGACAGCATTTGACCGAGCATGGCATCAAGGAGACCTAGGAAAACTGGAGTCAATAGGAATCGGGAGCGAAACCCTCCGCTGGTTGGAGTACAAGGAAGATGGTTGTGGTGGTTGGAGGTCAATCATCTCAGCTCCAGGACATCACTGCTGGAGTACCTGAGGGTAGTGACCTCATTCAACCATCTTCAGATGCTTCTTCACTGGCCTTCTTTCCATCATAAGGTCAGATGTGGGAATGTTCGCTGATGATTGCACAATGTTAAGCACCATTCGCAACTGCTCAGATAATGAAGCAGTCCAAATGTAGCAAGACTTGGACAATATCCAGGCTTGGGTTGACAAGTGGCAAGTAACATTCACACCACGCAAATGACCAGCAATGACCATCTCTAACAAGACAGAATTGGGAAGCACGGTAACACAGTGGTTAGCATAGTTGCTTCACAGCTCCAGGGTCCCATGTTCTATTCCCGGCTTGGGTCACTGTCTGTGCAGAGTCTGCATATTCTCTCCGTGTCTGTGTGGGTTTCCTCCAGGTTGCTCCGGTTTCCCCCCACAGTCCAAAGGTGAGCAGGTTAGGTGGATTGGCCATGCTAAATTGCCCTGAGTGTCCAAAAAGGTTAGGTTGGGTTACTGGGATAGGTTGGAGGTGTGGGCTTAAATGGAGTGCTCTTTCCAAGGGGGGGATCAGACTCAGGGGGGGCCTCCACGATGGCCAGGCCTGCGATCGGGGGCAATTGATCGGCAGGTGCGCACATTCTGGGGGAGCCTATCTTCTTCCGCGCCGGGCCGCTGTAGGGCTCCGCCATGTTGCGCAGGGGCCGGTGCGAAAATGGCAGGTGCGAGCATGCGCAGACTCGCACCCGGAAGTGCTGGGGCCTGTATCGGCAGCCGGAGCACTCCAGCACCGTGCTAGCCCCCCTTGGGTTGCAAAATCACTGGGTCAAGAAGCTCGTTGAAGCCTGCGTGAAATTCTCCGGTATTTACGCCGCCGTGAACACTTTTGCCACGATTTTGGAGAATCCCGGCAGTTGTTCATGGATATTTTCTGGAGTAAAATTTGCAGAGTTCTCCAGGAGTTGGTGTTAGGATCCTTGCTCTCCCTCATATATGTCAACGACATAGACCTTGTGTATAGGGAACAATTTCAAATTTGCAGATGATTCGATACTTGGAAGCAGTGTGAATACTGAGGAAGATAGTTCAGCATTTCAAAAGGACAGGTTGATGCAAAGGGCAGACAAGTAGCAGGTGAAATTTATCACACTGAAGCGTGGAGTGATTCGTTTTGGTAGGGGAGACATAGGAAGACAATATAAAAGATACAATTCTAAAGGGAATACAGGAGCAGAGAGACCTGGATGCATATATAAGTCATTGAAGGTGGCAAGAAAGGTTGAGAGCATGGTTATCAAAACACCCAGAATCCTAGCCTTTATTAATAGGGCATAGAGCACAAATATTTTTTGGTATCCCTACAGAGAACACTGGTTCAGCCTCAACTGTAGTATTGTGTCCAGGAACAGTGTGAGGGTATTAGAGAGAGTGTGCAGAAAGAATTCATAAAAATGGTTCCAGAAATGGGGAACCAGTTATGTAGATAGGTTGGAGAGATTGGGACTGTTTTCCTTGGAGAAGAGAAGGTTATGAGGAGATTTAATAGAGGTACGCTATTCCCATTGATGGAACAATCGCGAACAAGAGGGTAAAGATGTAATGTAATTGGCAAACAAAGCAATGGAGGCATGAGGAAAATCTTTTTCAAGCTGCCAGTGATTGGACCTGGAATGAACTGCCCGAGGGTGTGGCGGAGACAGGTTCAATTTTGACATTTAAGATAGAATTGGATTATTATCTGAAAAAGGGGTGAAGGCTGGGGATTTAAGGGCTGAAAGGTAATCGGTCGGCAGGAATGTGGGGTTGAAGGTACCAGTAGATCAGCTGTGGTCTGATTAAATGGTGGAGAAAGTTTGAGGGGCCGAGTGGCCTACTCCTGCTCCTACTCCTTTGTACGAGTGGCGCTAGGTAAACTGCTCCTTCAGAGAGCCAGCATTGATGTGACAGGCTAATGGCCTCCTTCTATGCTGCAATTCTGAGGAAGGGAGAAGTAATAAAAAAAAGTTACCCTTGATTCAACTGAAAATGGTCAGATCAGGAATGCCAACGTTTGCACAGATTTACATCAGTGTCATTCTGAGAGATTGCTGCAATGTTATATCTGCCTGTCATACAAACAAAATTATAAGTGCAGTTCCTGCAGGTGCTCCCAATCTCCCATTAGAACTTCATAAGATCAATGAAAATGTCAGGGAAGTAGTGTAAACAGCTATGTAGTAATGATGAGGCTTAAGTATGTTCATCAACAGGGAGGCTGACCCTGTCAAAAATCCTGGGTAAATTCTTTCGAATCATGAAAGCACCTTGTTTGTTTATGTGCCTATGTTAACAATACCCAGTTCTACCCCAGTCTCACATTTCCCAACTGCTCTACCATTTGCTAAATTATTCGACTGCTGATTCGGCATCCAGTACTGGATAAGCAGACATTTTCTCCAATTAAATATTTAGGAACATAGAAATTAGGAGCAGGAGGAGGATATTCTTTTTTTAAAAAATCTTTTTATTGGCTTTTCTCATGTTTATAAATAGTTGTTGCTTATATACATTCCAATTTTCTTGCCCACGCTAGTTTGTTTATCTTACTGAGAGGTTTGTTTTCTCCTTCATTTGACTAACTGTGCGTATATTTTGCTGCCCTCTGAATCGGTCTATGATCCCCCCCCCCCCCCCCCCCACCCACCCACACACCCCTCGTGCTGGATTCCTCCATCATTCTTTCTGAATCTACCCTGTTAGAATTTTTAAAGTTTCAGTGAGATCCCCTCTCACTCTTCTAAACTCCAATTAATATAATCCTAACCGATTTACTCCTGCCATCCCAGAAATCAGCCTGGTAAACCTTTTCAGCACGCTCTCCATAGCAAGAACATCTTTGCTCCGATAAGGAAACTCCGATTAGGTGCTGGTTTCAGCACCCTTCCTCTTCTTCTGTGGTTTCCACATTTTCCTCCACCCCCACCACCGGAGGAGGCCATTCTAACATTATACATTGTAACCTGTCCAGTCTGGAATGCTTGGAACCAGGTCATTCCTGAATTTCAGAAGTTTCTAGATTATAGAATATTAGAATACCTAACCACACAAGCATGAACTAGAAAACACCACAGATATAAATTGTTACCTGAAGCATAGAACAGTGATAAAACAGTGGTACAAAATGTTTCAGAAACATACATAGAAAAATATATCGAAAATAGAAGCAGGAGGAGGCCATTCAGCCCTTTGAGCCTGCTCTACCATTCATTATGATCATGGCTGATCATCAAGTTCAATACCCTGATCCCATCTTCCCACCCCCCATGTTCCTTTAGCCCCAAGAGCTATATCTAACTCCTTCTTGAAATTACAGAACATTCTCACCTGAACTACTTTTTTGTAGTAGTGAATTCCACAGATTCACCACTCTCTGGGTGAAGAAATTTCTCCTCACCTCAGTCCTAAAAGGTTTACCCCTTATCCTCAAACTATGACCCCTCGTGCTGGATTCCTCCATCATTCTTTCTGAATCTACCCTGTTAGAATTTTTAAAGTTTCAGTGAGATCCCCTCTCACTCTTCTAAACTCCAATTAATATAATCCTAACCGATTTACTCCTGCCATCCCAGAAATCAGCCTGGTAAACCTTTTCAGCGCGCTCTCCATAGCAAGAACATATTTGCTCCGATAAGGAAACCAAAACTGCTCATAATACTCCAGGAGTGGCCTCACCTGCGTGACCCACCATTTTCTCTTACCTTGTTGGCTGCTGACAAAAATGGAGGAAATGGTTTTGGGTCCCTTTGGCCCTCGTACACGCTCCTCCAATGGAACCTGTTGGATGAAGGTGATGCCTTCCTGTGTCGGAAAGTATTGAGTCTCCAGCTGTCCAGAGTTCTGCATTTTTTCCTGTAAAATTTTATCAGACAAAACCCCCCCGAAATAGTAAAAAAATTAAAATTAAATGAATAAAATAAATGAAAAAAAATAAAATTAAATGAATAAAATAAATGAATAAAATGAATAAACCCCCCCCCCCAAACTTGTAAAACAAACAGCTGCGACCGTTTAAAACAAAAGCGGCTGCACTGCGCATACATGCCCAATCATCGGCGCGCATGCGCACTGCGGCCCCATTTTCTTTTTACACGTTCGACCCATTTTGAAGGCCGCTTACAGCCGGCATTATTAACAGCCGGCTGCTGCGGCTGTTGCACGCAGATTTGGGCGATCGGGATGCCGCGACGGATGGCTCCGGGACACCCACCCGCGGGTCACGCCCTGAGTTTGACAGTGCCTAGTATAAATAAACCAAATCCACCAGGTTTCCCTGGTCAACTCTACTAGTTACATAAAACTATAAGACCAAAAGACATAGGAGCACAATTAGGTCATTCGGCCCATTGAGTCTACTCCGCCACTCAATCACAGCTGATGGGTTCTCCTTCCTTCTCCTCATAACCCCGATCCCATATTAATTAAGAACCTATCTATCTATGTCCTAAAGACACTCAGGGTCCTCCACAGCCCTCTGCAGCAAAGGGTTCCACAGATTTTCTACCCTCTAGCTGAAGAAATTCCTCCTCATCTCAGTTTTAAAGGATCGCCCCTTCAGTCTGAGGTTGTGCCCTCAGGTTCTAGTTTTTCCTACTAGTGGAAACATCTGCCTACGTCCACTCTATCTAGGCCTCTCAGTATCCTGTAAGTTTCAATAAGTTCCCTACTCATCATTCTACACTCCCAACGAGTACAGATCCAGAGTCATCAACTGCTCCTCATATGGCAGCGCGGTGGCGCAGTGGTAGCACTGCAGTCTCACGGCGCCGAGGTCCCAGGTTCGATCCCGGCTCTGGGTCACTGTCCGTGTGGAGTTTGCACATTCTCCCCGTGTTTGCGTGGGTTTCACCCCCACAACCCAAAGATGTGCAAGGTAGGTGGATTACACACACCAAATTGTCCCTTAATTGTAAAAATGAATTGGGTACTCTAAATTTATTTAAAAAAAGAAAAAAAAAATGTTTTTTTAAAAATTGCTCCTCATATGACAAGCTCTTCATCCCAGGGATCATTCTTGTGACCCTCCTCTGGATCCTTTCCAAGGCCAGCACATCCTTCCATAGATACGGAGCTCAAAACTGCTCACAATGCTCCAAATGGGGTCTGACCAGAGCCTTATATAGCCTCAGAAGTACACCCCTGCCTTTGGGCGGCACGGTAGCACAGTGGTTATCACTGTTGCTTCACAGCATCAGGGACCTGGGTTCGATTCCCGGTTTGGGCATTGTCTGTGCGGAGTCTACACGTTCTCCCAGTGTCTGAGTGGGTTTCCGCCAGTTTCCTCCCACAAGTCCCGAAAGGCGTGCTGTTAGATGAACTGGACATTCGGAATTCTCCCTCAGTTTACCTGAACAGGTGCTGGAATGTGGTGACTAGGGGATTTTCACAGTAACTTCATTGCAGTGTTAATGTAAGCCCACTTGTGACAATAAATATTATTATTATTCTAGCCCTCTTGACATGAATGTTAACATAAATCTTCAAAGAATTCCAGCAGATCTGTCAAACATGATTTCCCTTTCTTAAATCCATGCCGACTTTGTCTGATTATATCACAGTTTCCAAATGTTGTGATACGAAATTCTTAATAATGGACTCCAGCAACTCCCCTATTACCGACGTTGGACACACTTGTCTATAGTTCCCTGTTTTCTCACTACCTCCCTTTTTGAACAGCGGGGTTATATTAGCTACCCTCCAACTTGTAGGAACCATTCCTGAGTCCAAAGAATTTTGGAAAATGACCACCAATGGATCTACGACCTCTCGGGATACTCTCTAAAGTACTCTGGGATCAAGATTATCAGGCCCTGGAGATTTATCCACCTTCAATCCCATTAATCTCTCCAAAACCATTTCTCTAAAACGAATCTCCTTCAGCTTCTCACTAAAACTTGTGTTCTCAGAACTTCCGGTACGTTATTCATGTCTTCCTTTGTGAAGACAGAAGCAAAATACGAATTTAGTTCTTCAGCAATTTCTTTATTCCCTGTTATGAATTCCTCCATTTCTGACCTCAAGGGGCCTACATTCGTTTTCATCAATATTTTTTCTCTTCACATATCTATAGAAACTGTTACAGTCAGATTTTATATTCCCCTCTACTTAAACAAACACTGATTCTTACATATTTCTGCTGCCAAAGTATTACACTAAAATTATGCCAAGAGTTGCTTGGCTCTGCTCAAACGAATTCCATGCAGTGTCGTTTCGGAAAACAGATATCTGGGGCGAAATTCTCCGACCCCCCGCCCCCCTCCGCGCCGATCAGCGAGCCCCCTGCGGCGATTCTCTGGCCCACGATGGGCCGAAGTCCCGCCGCTGAGAGGCCAATCCCACCACCGTGGTTTGAACCACCTCTGGTGGCGGCGGGATCGGCGGCGCGGGCGGGCCCCCGGGGTCCGGGGGGGGGCGCGGGGCGATCGGACCCCGGGGGGTGCCCCCACTGTGGCCTGGCCCGCGATCGGGGCCCACCGATTGGGCCAGTGCCGTGGGGGCACTCTTTTTCTCCCGCCGCCGCCATGGCGCATGAATTCCGCCCCTTTGGGGAGGCCCGACGCCGTAGTGGTTGGCGCCACTCCGCTATGCCGGGACTCCCCGCCCCGCCGGGCAGGGGTGAATCCCGCCCCTGGACTGGAGAAGTTACAGTGTAGTTCCTTTGTGGCTCATCTTGGTTTCACCAAGACAGGTTTTTGACCCAAACTAGAGGCCTCCTTTACTTACCCACTCAGATTGGTGTCGTCATGATATCACAGGACTTCAATACACAGGCTGTGTTCACAAGTTGTTTCTATTTTTAAGCCTGATACCTCAGAAGCTAAACTGCTAAAAAGGATTTACATTTCCATTTGTTGAACATCGTAATGCTTCCTGTCCATTAACTTGTTCAAATACTTAATGCATCAAAGGAAAAAAAATAAGTAATTGAAAAAGCACTCTCATAATGAAAAGCAGAATATTACAGATTTTTGAATCATCAAAAATGCTGATGCTCTGTGGAGAGACAGAAAGAGTTAACATTTCAGGTCAATGACCTCTTATCAAAATCAGAAAAAGTTAGAGGTGTATGTAATAGGTTTTGAGCAAGGGTTGGACTAGAACAAAGTAAAATCTGTGACGGGTGGAAGACAGGAGTAATTGAATGACAGAAGCCAAAGGGAAACAATATTGGAAACAGCAAGAAATAAAAAAGAAACAAAAGGCGTGTCTGGAGGTGTGCTGCTGCCTGAAAACAAAAATAGGAGAAAAACAGAAATAAAGGAAATAAAACAGGGTGGGTGGGTACAATATGAAGTGCTGTTCTTAGCACTGGCTGATCATCCAATTCAATAGCCTAATCCAACTTTCCTCTCCATATCCTTTGATCCCCTCACCCTAAGTGCCATATCTAACTGCTTCTTGAAAACATGAAATATTTTGAACTGAACAACTTCCTGAGATAACAAATTCCACAGGCTGACCACTCTCTGCTTGAAGAATTTTCTCCTCATCTCTGTCCTAAATGGTCTACCCCGCATCCTCGGACTGTGACCCATGGTTCTGGACACAACTACCATCGGGAACCTCCTTCCTGCATTTACTCTGTGTTGTCCTGTTAGATGTTTATAGGTTTCTATAAAATCCCCATCATTCTTCTGAACGCCAGCGATTACGATCCGAACTGATTCAATCTCTCCTCATAGGTCAGTCCCGCCATCCCAGGAATTAGTCTGGAAACCTTCATTGTACTCCCTCTGGAGCAAGAACATCCTTCCTCAGACAAGGAGATCAAAACTGCACACAATATTCCAGGTGTGGCCTCGGTAAGGCCCTGCATAATTGCAGCAAGACATCCCTGCTCCTATACTTGAATCCGCTCGCTATGACGGCCAACACACCATTTGCCTTCTTTACCACCTGCAGTAACTACATGCTTACCCACTGGTGTACGAGGACACCCAGGTCTCATTGCACATTCCCCTCCCCGAACTAATGGCCATTCAGATAATATTTTGCCTTCTCGTTTTTGCTATCAAAGTGGATGACCTTGCATTTATTCAAATTATACTACATCTGCCATTCATTTACCCACTCACTCAACTTGTCCAAAACACATTGAAGGATCTCTGCGTCCTCCTCACAGCTCACCCTCCAAAGCAACTTGGTCTCAGCTGCAAATTTGGAGATATTCAGCAGGATTCTCCAACACCCTGCCGGGGCGGAGAATCCCCAGGGAGGGGCGGCGCGAATCTCGTCCCGACGCCGGCTGCCATATTCTCCGGCGCCGGTTTTCAGGCAGGGTTCATGCCACGACGGTCGGGAGCCGTTGGCTGGCAGCCCCCCCCCCCCCCCCCCCCCGGCAATTCTCCGGGCCCCGATGGGCCGAGGAGCCGTCCGTTTTTCGCAGGTCCCGCCGGCGTGGGTTCGAGATGGTCACTCATGCTGGGACCTGGCAGGTAAGTCGACGAGGTAGTCCTCGGGGGGGGGGGGGGGGGGGGCAGGGGGATCTGACCCCGGGGGGGGGCACGGTGGCCTGGCCCGTGACCGGGGCCCACCGATCTGCGGGCGGGCCTGTGCCGTCTCGGCACTCCTTCCTTCGGCCTACCGTTCCGCACATGCGCGTGATGACGCCAGCCCTTTGGCACATGCGCCAACTTGCGCAGTTCCTTTGGCACCACTGAGCCCTCAGAAGTGCAGAGAATTCCGCAATGTTGACACCGGAGTGGTTCACGCCGGTTTTCCCGCCGGCATGGGGACTTAGTCCCCGGAAAGGAGAATCCCGCCCATTACATTTTATTCCCTCTTCTAAGTCATGAATATATATCGTGAATAGCTGGGGTCCCAGCACTGATCCCGGAGGTACCGAACCAGTCACTGCCTGCCAATTTGAAAAAGACTTGTTAATTCCTACACTATTCCCTGTCTGCCAACCAGATTTCTGTCCATCACTACCCCTAATCCCATGCACTTTAATTTTACATGATAATCTCTTATGTGGGATTTTGTCGAAAGTCCAAATAAACCAAATCCTTTGGCTCTCCCTCATCAACTCTACCAGTCACATCCTCGAAAAATTTCAATAGATTTGTCAAGCATGATTTCCTCTTCATAAGTTCATAATGACTTGTCCGATCCTGCCATTGTTTTCTCAGTGCTCTGCTATAAAACGTTTGAAAATGGATTCTATAATTATCCCCACTACCGACGTCAGGCTTGCTGGTCTATAATTCCCTGTTTTCTCTCAACTCCCTTTTTGATTAGTGACGTTACATTAGCTACCCTCCAATCTGCAGGAACTGTTCCAGAGTCTACAGAATCCTGGAAGATGAGGGCAAGGAACTCACCATGGTTCTGGGAGGGGGAAGGGGTGAGAGCAGAAGTGCAGGAAATCTGGTGGGCATGGTTAAGGGCTCTGTCAAACATGGTGGAAGTGAATCCACAGTTCAGGGAAAAAGAAGACAATTCAGAAACATCAGTGTAGAAGTTTACACCATCGGGATAAATGCGATGGATTCAGGAAATAGGGAATGTCATGCCGAGAAGACATGAAGGAATATAATGGGCGCGATCCAAGGGCCAGACTGCGCCTGAAAAGCAGCTCGGCTTGGCGGACCGTGGCCGTTGAATGCCGGTAGACCCCGCTCCCCGGATCTACCTGGCTCTCAACATCTCACAAGATTCAACGCGATCTCGCGAGACATTGCAATGTGGATCCTCCCAATAACGGGCAGAATCACTTTTTAGCAAATCTGTATATTAGAGCGAGGCAGTAAGCCTTCTAAGACAGTAGGTCAATGATTGTTTCGGGGGCGTCGGAGATCGGGACGCCATTTAAAAATGGCATCCCGATCTCTCGTTACAATGGAAAGTTCTGGCGAGCGGAGCTCCCCACTGTACAATACCGGGCTATGTGCAGGCTCGGCCGCGCATCCCCCATTCAAAACCCTTATTCAACGCGAGTCGTGTTGAATAGCCATGCGTTTCTCTGCATGAGAGCGCCAGGAAATGCACGGTTAAACACGGGCTCCAGAGGACTTTGTTCCCTTTTGGGAGAATCGCGCCCAATATATCCACATCATCCTGGCTACAAGCAGAATTTCTAACCTTCAGAAAACAGCAAGGATCTCCTCCCTAAAGAGGCCTTCATGCTCCTGCGACTGCAGAAATCAAATTCCAAGGAAATGCACAAAGTCCCTTTATATTTCTAAGACAGAGCTCTGGCCAACAGAGACTATGGGTGTGATTCAGCAACCCCTTTGCACCCAGCGTGGAACCAAGTGCAACAGATGAATCTGTGAGATCCGCAAATCGGGCTCTGTACCAAGCTGATCGCGACTCACCTGACTTGCTCCACCCGGCGCGATCTCACCTTCGCTGGGAGAGATCCAGATCTGCATATTCAAATGAGCTTATTGGCTCATGTAAATACCCGAACGCCAGATTAACTCAACACCCAGGACCCAACAGCCACACCTGCGAGACCTCGCCAGGGCACCGTTTCATACTGGTCCACACAAACATGTCCCAGACTTAATTTGGCGTAATGTAGGGGAAGACGTGCACAAGGTGGATCCTGTTAGAGAACTGAGCTTTTTGCCCTTTTTCTTGGAGCCACAGGTTATTTACACCTGGGAAACCTATGTTAGTTATTGGTAGTCTTTTATTTTATTTACTTTTCTTTTTCTCCAGTTAGATTTGTCTTCCTGCTAGCTGGGGAGTTAGTTAGGAAACAGAAGTGATTTTGAAGGGTTCACTGCATGTAGCCCATTATAGCATTTTTTTTAAATGAGCTTCGAGATTTTGTTTTGTTTGGTTTTGTTAAATGTAAGTTTTAGTTGTAAAGGGGGTTTTTGTTAGCCTCGATCTTGTTTACTTTTAGGTGTAGTCATATTCAATAGCAATGGCATTGTTGGGAAGGGGAAGGAGTGGGGGTCATTTACTGATAGTGTCTGTTGGTTTTTCTTTGTCCAGTCTTTTGATTTGGTTTGGTGGCCATCTTGGATGGATCTTTTTGCTTTACCTTTCCAGTGCCCCTTGATTATTAATAATAATAATAATAATAATAATCTTTATTGTCACAAGTAGGCTCACATTAATACTGCAATGAAGTTACTGTGAAAATCCCCTAGGTGCCAGTCTGGCACCTGTTCGGGTACAGGAAGGCAAAATTCAGAATGTCAAAATTACCTAACAAGCACGTCTTTCGGGACATGTGGGAGGAAACCGGAGCACCCGGAGGAAACCCATGCAGACACAGGGAGAACGTGCAGACTGTGCACAGACAGTGACCCAAGCCGGGAATCGAACCTGGGACCCTGGCTAATCTCACTTGGCTGACTCCGGATTAAGGGGGGGTGGGAGAACTCCAATCCGCTTGGTCACCTGGAACGTTGTTAGTTTGAATGGCCCAGTGAAAAGGTCGAGGATATTTGTCCATCTCAAAGGAACAGACCAGGATGGGCATGGGGTGGGTGGGGCAGGTTTTTCATTTTGGCTTTGATGGCAGGGCTAAGGGTACAGCAATTTTAATTAACAAAAGAGTTCAGTTTCCCTCCTTTAAATTATAGCTGACCCCAATGGTCAATCCGTTATTGTTTGCGGTTCCCTGTTGAGTACTCTGGTTGTTTTTTTTAATAAATTTAGAGTACCCAATTCATTTTTTCCAATTAAGGGGCAATTTGGCGTGGCCAATCCACCTACCCTGCACATCTTTGGGTTGTGGGGGTGAAACCCACTCAAACATGGGGAGAATGTGCAAACTCCACACGGACAGTGACCCAGAGCCGGGATCGAACCTGGGACCTCGGCGCCGTGAGGCAGCAGGGCTAACCCACTGTGCCACTGTGCTGCCCGTACTCTGGTTGTTATGATTAACATTTACGCCCCGACTGGGATGATGAGAATTTTATTAACTCCCTGCTGGCCTCCCTCCCAAATCTTTGACTCACATCAGTTCATTTTAGGTGGGGACCTGACTTGTGTTTTGGACCCTAGATTGGATTGTTCCAAACCTAAATCCCTGGTTCCATCAGGGATGGCCTGGGCTTGGTCTTCCTTTATGACTCAGATGGTTGAGGGGGTGGATCCTTAGTTCTTTCTGCACCCGAGCGATAGGGACTTCTCGTTTTTTTCACAAGTCCACCAGGTATATTTCCCAAGTGATTTCTTTGTTTGACTAGGCTTCTCCTCCTTTCGATGGTGGCGCCTGAGCACTCGGCAATCGTTATTTCAAACCAAATTCCGCACTTTATTGATTTGTTGCGAGAGTTTGGCCCCATCCAGCGTCCACCCTGGAGGTTAGATACAATGTTCTTAGCTGATGAAAGAATTTGTTAACGTGTGTCCATGACCATAGATGATTATATAAAATCTAATAGACCCGATTCAATTTCACCTTCCACGGAGGCTCTTAAGACAGTCCTAATTTGGGGTGGGGTTATATCTTACAGGGTGTATGTGTTGAAGACAGCTAAGTTAGAGAAGCAGAGACTGGTGGATTCCATTCTGGAGGTGAATCACCAGTACTCGCTTGATTATACTCCGGAGCTATTGGTACTTTATTGGAGTAGTTACTTTGTCTCAGTCTTCACTGTGGAAGACAGCAGTGGGATGCCAGAGCTCCAGGAGAACCGGGGGAAGAGGTGAGGTGCAGTGACCATTACTAAGGAGAAGGTTCTGGGGAAACTGAAAGATCTGAAGGTGGATAAATCACCTGGACCAGATGAACTACACCCCAGGGTTCTAAAAGAGATAGCTCAGGAGATTGTGGAGGCATTGGTGATGATCTTTCAGGAATCACTGGAGGCAAGAAGGGTCCCAGAGGACTGGCAAGTGGGTAATGTAACACCCCTGTTTAAGAAGGAAAGGAGGCAGAACACGGGAAATTATAGGCCGGTTAGCCTGACTTTGGTCATTGGTAAGATTTTAGAGTACATTATTAAAGATGAGATTGTGGAGTACTTGGAAGTGCATGATAAAATAGGACTCAGTCAATATGGCTTCATCAAGGGGAGGTCATGTCTGACAAATCTGTCAGAGTTCTTTGAGGAAGTAACAAGGAAGTTAAACAAGGGAGAACCAGTGGACGTGATGTATTTAGATTTCCAGAAGGCCTTTGACAAGGTGCCGCAGAGGAGATTGTTAAATAACTTAAGAGCCCATGATGTTAAGGTTAAGATCCTGGCATGGATAGAGGATTGGCTGACTGGCAGAAGGCAGAGAGTGGGGATAAAGGGGTCTTTTACAGGATGGCAGCCGGTGACTAGTGGTGTACCTCAGGGGTCGGTGCTGGGACCACAACTTTTCACAATATACATTAATGATCTGGAGGAAAGAACTGAAGGCACTGTTGCTAGGTTTGCAGATAATACAAAGATCTGTAGAGGGGCAGGTAGTATTGAGGAAGCAGGCGGGTTGCAGAAGGACTTGGACAGGCTAGGAGAATGGGCAAAGAAGTGACAGATGGAATACAATGTGGAAAAGTATGAAGTTATGCACTTTGGAAGGAGAAATGGTGGCAGAGACTATTTTCTAAATGGGAAGATACTTAGGAAATCAGAAGCACAAAGGGACTTGGGAGTCCTTGTTCACGATTCTTTTAAGGTTAACATGCAGGTTCAGTCAGCAGTTAGGAAGGCAAATGCAATGTTAGCATTCAAGTTGAGAGGGCTAGAATACAAGACCAGGGATTTACTTCTGAGGCTATATAAGACTCTGGTCAGTCCCCATTTGGAGTATTGTGAGCAGTTGTGGGCCCCGTATGTAAGGAAGGATCTGCTGGCCTTGGAAAGGGTCCAGAGGAGGTTCACAAGAATGAAGAGCTTGTTGTATGAGGAGCGGTTGAGGACTCTGGGACTGCACTCGTTGGAGTTTAGAAGGATGAGGGGGGATCTTATTGAAACATACAGGATATTGCGTGGCCTGGATAGAGTGGACGTGGAGAGGATGTTTCCACTTGTAGGAAAAACTAGAAGCAGACGACACAATCTCAGACTAAAGGGACGATCCTTTAAAACAGAGATGAGGAGTAATTTCTTCAGCCAGAGGATGGTGAATCTGTGGAACTCTTTGCCGCAGAAGGCTGTGGAGCCTAAATCACCGAGTGCCTTTGAGGCAGAGATAGATAGGTTTTTGATCAATAAGGGGATCACGGGTTATGGGGAGAAGGCAGGAGAATGGGGATGAGAAAAATATCAGCCATGATTGAATGGAGGAGCAGACTCGTTGGGCCGAGTGGCCTAATTCTGCTCCTAAGTCTTATGGTCTTATACAGTGTTCTTCAAATTCGGGGCCGTGACCCGCGGAAGGGTCACAGGGGGGGTGTCTAGAGGGTCGCTGGGCAGTTGTCCGTGGCGCTCCCGATCGCGCAAATCCCCGCGCAGCAGCCGGTTTTTCATAACGCCGGCTGCAAGTGGCCTTTAAAATGGCTGCGAACATGTAAAAAAAATTTGGCCGCATTGCACATGCACGATCATCGGCGCGCATGCGCAAAACTATGCGCATGCCCGCCAATCTGGCGCGCATGTGCAGTGCTGCCGCTATATGTTTCAGTGGGGCTCCCAGTGTGAAGGTGGGGGGGTCTCGGAGTGAAGGTCCCTCCCTCCCCGGTGGAAGTGCGCTGTTTCCGGGGTTTGTTTGAAGCGGTGACGGGGTTTGGAGCGGGGAAGCTGCCTGGGGAGCGAGGCCGTGGCTCCGGCTGCAGTTTGTGGTGAGCGAAGCTTCGGTGCTGAATTGTTTTGGGTTTGGCCCGGGCCCGTGGGCGCCTCATCCCGGGGCTGCGCTGCCGAGCGACAGGCGGCCCCGCAGCTCCCCCACCCCCGCCCCAAATACACCGGCCTCTCGGCGGGTCTGCTCCCTTACTCTGCCCGGATCAGCCACCCGGCCTGGGTGGAATTAAGGACCCCCCACCCAGTGTGCCCCCCCCCCCCCCCCAAGTATGCCCTGTCCACCCCCCACTCCCATCAAGCCCTCTCCCCCATCCCCACCCCATCCTGTCCTCTTCCCCCATCCCCATCCTCCCCTCTACCCCATCCCCATCCTGCCCTCTCCTCCATCCCCATCCTGCCCTCTCCCCCATCCCCATCCTGCCCTCTCCCCCCCATCCCCATCCTGCCCTCTCCCCCCCATCCCCATCCTGCCCTCTCCCCCTATCCTGCCCTCTCCCCCGACCCTGCCCTCTCCCCCGACCCTGCCCTCTCCCCCGACCCTGCCCTCTCCCCCCATCCCAATCCTGCCCTCTCCCCCATCCCCATCCCCATCCTGCCCTCTCCCCCCATCCCCATCCTATCCTGCCCTCTCCCCCATCCCCATCCTGCCCTCTCCCCCCATCCCCATCCTATCCTGCCCTCTTCCCCCATCCCATCCTGCCCTCTCCCCATCCCCATCCCCATCCTGCCCTCTCCCCCATCCCCATTCCATCCTGCCCTCTCCCCCATCCCCATCCTGCCCTCTCCCCCATCCCCATTCCATCCTGCCCTCTCCCCCATCCCCATCCTGCCCTCTCCCCCATCCCCATTCCATCCTGCCCTCTCCCCCATCCCCATCCTGCCCTCTCCCCCCATCCTGCCCTCTCTCCCCCCATCCCCATCCCCATCCTGCCCTCTCTCCCCCCATCCCCATCCCCATCCTGCCCTCTCACCCCCATCCCCATCCTGCCCTCTCACCCCCATCCCCATCCTGCCCTCTCACCCCCATCCCCATCCTGCCCTCTCACCCCCATCCCCATCCTGCCCTCTCACCCCCATCCCCATCCTGCCCTCTCACCCCCATCCCCATCCTGCCCTCTCACCCCCATCCCCATCCTGCCCTCTCACCCCCCCCCCCATCCTGCCCTCTCACCCCCATCCCCATCCTGCCCTCTCACCCCCATCCCCATCCTGCCCTCTCACCCCCATCCCCATCCTGCCCTCTCCCCCCCATCCCCATCCTGCCCTCTCACCCCCATCCCCATCCTGCCCTCTCACCCCCATCCCCATCCTGCCCTCTCACCCCCATCCCCATCCTGCCCTCTCACCCCCATCCCCATCCTGCCCTCTCACCCCCATCCCCATCCTGCCCTCTCACCCCCATCCCCATCCTGCCCTCTCACCCCCATCCCCATCCTGCCCTCTCACCCCCATCCCCATCCTGCCCTCTCCCCCCCATCCCCATCCTGCCCTCTCACCCCCATCCCCATCCTGCCCTCTCACCCCCATCCCCATCCTGCCCTCTCACCCCCATCCCCATCCTGCCCTCTCACCCCCATCCCCATCCTGCCCTCTCACCCCCATCCCCATCCTGCCCTCTCACCCCCATCCCCATCCTGCCCTCTCACCCCCATCCCCATCCTGCCCTCTCACCCCCATCCCCATCCTGCCCTCTCACCCCCATCCCATCCTGCCCTCTCACCCCCATCCCCATCCTGCCCTCTCCCCCATCCTGCCCTCTCCCCCCCCCATCCCCATCCTGCCCTCTCCTCCCCATCCCCATCCTGCCCTCTCCTCCCCATCCCCCATCCTGCCCTCTCCCCCCGCCCCATCCCCCCCTCTTCCCCCCCCCCATCCCCATCCTGCCCTCTCCTCCCCATCCCCATCCTGCCCTCTTCCCCCCCCCATCCCGTGCCCTCTTCCCCCCCCCCATCCCCATCCTGCCCTCTCCCCTATCCCCATCCTGCCCTCTCCCCTATCCCCATCCTGCCCACTCCCCCCCATCCCCATCCTGCTCTCCCCCATCCCCATCCTGCCCTCCCCCATCGCCATCCTGCCCTCCCCATCCTGCCCTCTCCCCCCCCATCCCCATCCTGCGCTCTCCCCCCATCCCCATTCTGCTCTCTCCCCCCCATCCTGCCCTTTCCCCCCCATAGTGTGTGCCCTCCCCCGGGGGTGCCCATTCCAGTGCCCACCTCCCTCCCTCTCTCTGTGACTCCAGCCCCTCCCGCGCCGCTATTTTTTTTAAAACGGTCGCAGCGTTTTGTTTTACAAGTTCGGAGGGGGGGGGGGGGGGAGGGGGGGTTTATTCATTTTGTTCATTTTAATTTTGATTTCTTTTTTTACAAGTTTGGGGTGGGGGTTCTTACAGGAATAAAATGCAGAACTTTGGACAGATGTAGACTCCATACTTTCCGACACCGGAAGGCTTCACCTTCATCCACCAGGTTCCATTGGAGGAGCGTGCACGAGGGCCAAAGGGGCCCAAAACCATTTCCTCCATTTTTATCAGCAGCCAGCAAGGTAAGAGAAAATGGTGGGTCGCTCAGGTCGGCCGGCGTGGGTCGCGAAGGTCGGCCGGGTTAGGTCCTGAAGGTTGGCTGGTTGGTAAAAATTGGTCCCCAGAAAAAAAGTTTGAAGAACACTGGTCTTAAAGATAGGAAAAAAATGACAGACCCAGTTTGAGCTAAGTGTTGCTGGAGCGTAGTTCGGGGGAGGGTGGGTTGGCGTGCCGAACTTTTAAAATTACTACTGGGCAGCTAATATAGCCATTATTAGAAAGTGAGTAGTGGGGAAGAGGTCAGTATGGGAGCGGATGGAGGTGACGTCATGTAAAGACACAAGTTTGGGAGCACTGATAACGTCACCTCTTCCGTTCTCACCAGCCCAATACTCCACAAGTCCAGTGGTGGTGGGGGCTCGGAGAATCTGGGGGCAGTGGAGGAGATATAAGAGAATGGAGGGAGCATCGGTTTGGACCCCGATTTATAATAATCATCAGTTTGTACCGGGTAGGCTGGATGGTGGGTTCTAGAGATGGCAAAGGGCAGGAATTAGGAGGATGGGGGATCTATTTAGAGACAGGAGCTTGAAAGCCTTGGAGGATAAATTTAAATTGCCAGCACGGAATGGGTTTAGGTATCAACAGGTGCAAGACTTCTTGAGAAGGCAGATTCCGGCCTTCCCAATGCTGCCGCCATGGGAGATACAGGACTGTTATACCGTCAATTCACTGCGAGACTGTGAGAACGAGTGAACATAAGGCTTTGTTATCCAGGAACTCGCCTGCCAGTGTCTGCTGTACAAATGAGTGACGCCCACAGGTGGCCGGTCTACATATTCCCCCGGGGAGGGCGGAACCAGAGGTGGAGCCCACCGGGGTTCCAGTACAGTAGTCAGCAGAAGCAGAATTCCAAAGGGCGGGGTGGGGTGGGGGGAAAGAGGGCCAGACTGTTGTTTTGTGGTTGGGGTGTGTGAAGATTGTGATGGGGGTGGAAATATTTATTGTACCATGTTTATGTCACTGTTATTGTCATTATTATAAAAACTTGCAAATACCCTTTTGAAAATATTTTTACAAATAGAATGAATGAAACATTAACAATTTCAGGGATCCAGACCAAGAATCACCCTTTGTCCAAATCAAGGAAAAAGAAGTGGAAGTTATGTCACATGACTGTAATATTATCCGTAATCTTGTGGAGCTGAACAAAGGCACACTGCCAGCTTCCATCAGCAAAGCAGCAGCAGAATCGGAGCTCTGATCAGGTGTTAATTGCCTGACCCTCATCTACACTGTTTGCTAATGGAACATTTGAACTTCTGTACCAGCGACTACTAAATGACTGAATTATCTCTATGTATTTCCCCCATTGTTGACGTCAGCGCTACTGGAAAGTTGGATCATTCCGCATCAGTTTCAGCCTTTTAACCTCTCTGAAGGAGTACACCATTGGACTTTGGATTCTGGACTCTAGACTTACATGAACCAATAATTCTTATTTGGTCGGTGGTCTTTGCCCTGTACCTCTTTCTTTCTCCCTCTTATCCCTCACTTATTGTGAATGTACTGGGACCATGTTGCAAACCCCCTACCTGTTTTTTTTGTGTGTCTGCAAAATAAAGTCACCCTCTGATTTTACCCCACCTCGAGTTTACTGTTGGGTTATTAATAGAGGATTGCATCACCCCAAAACAGAGGGGTTGGAGAAAATGTATCGGGGAAAATCAAAAAAACAACTTTCTGTTTGCAGGCAGGTTGGTGGTGATGCGAGAGGAGAAATCAGGGCTGTTTTAAATTAAAACCCCTCCTGTCCATTTCAGGAGAATACAAGTAAGTCCTTACAAGATGTAATATCATAATGTGATCAGGAGATGAATGTAACCGTCATATGAAACATTAAAGGTTATCTTAGAAATGCAAAGCATGACACAATTAATATGCTTTCCGTCATCCTTCACTTACAGATATCATTAGAGCTCAAGGTTACAGCTGACAAACTGGGCTAATTCTTCTACTGCCTCCCATCTGTGTTGTTTCTTTAGGGAACCAGCAAAATAAAACGTCAGAATGGTCACTGAGTACAGCTCACCATCGGCAAAAGTAATTGCAAGCGCAAAGGGAGTTATGAAATGATTCAGGAAGAGCAGAAAAGTATCTTTATTTACCACAACTGGCCAACTGCTACAAGAAAGCACCTCTAAATCACTGATGAAAAATGTTCTGATACTATTACCCGAGTAGTATATCACGCAGGTGAAATATCATTCCAATATCAGAACAAGAAATTCTAACTGGTTTGTAGATACCAATGTATTTCAGTGGCTACAGTATATATCCTCCATTATTATAGCTTTTAATAACGAGAATCTGATATCTTTTTGATTTCTTGTTTTGGTGCTGTGGTATTATTGCTTCAGAAAAAGCACAGAGTTCTTATTTCAAAATGGCAACACCATGGAAAAGGAGGATATAGTACTTTCGATGCAGCGTAATCAAATCACACAATTCATGAAAATGAAATGATTTACCTCTCATTCTGATGATGATGACTGACTGGGTTAGATAAAACAGGTCAAGCACAATCATAGAAATGGTCAAAGTTGGTCAAAATTGTTCAGATTTTCAACAAAAATATCCCAGCTACATTTGATTATTTAAAAAAAATGTAATTCATTTTGACACTAAACTATCATCGATTCTGGTCCAAGCTCTGAAAAAATAAACTCAGGGTAAAACATTATAAAATGGTCACTGAATCTGACATGGTACAATTTGTATGTAATGAAGATAGCTTACTTTGGAGGCAAAGGTCGAGAAAGTGAGAATTATCAGCAAAGCACATAAGAAACCAAAAAAAGACTAGTCATCGGCAATGCTAGGGTGGTGACCGCAGTAGAGAGCCTGGTGCACGATGCCGGCAGCAAGATTGAAGGTGTCCAAGGTGTGGCGCAGTCGATGACGGCCATGACTGAGTGCCTCGGTAGACTGTCCGACTTGCTGGGGTATATGACCCAGTACGAGACTGACCTTGATGAGATGCTGCAGGACATTTCCCGGTCCCAGATGGGAATGGCCGAGGCTTGCAGAGCTTGTCACAGATGCAGATGAGCACTGCCGGGTCACTGCAGAGCATAGCCCAATCACTAAGGAGCATAGGCGAGGGCGCCAAGACCATGGTGCACAATTGTAGAGCCACCAGGGCTGGCAGGGCCAGATGACGCAGGGGCAGCCGGGGCTCAATACAGCTGCCCCACGGAAGTTCCAGTAGCATGGAGTGAGTGGTCCCATCTTTGGCAGCTCCCGCTCATGGTGGTCTTTTTGTGGCCTTTATGCCGGTTTGTCACTGGAATTTTGTGGAAAAAGGTGCAGAAGTGAGAGTAGAAGTGAGTGACCCCTAGTTTATGGAGCTGCGGTCCAGAAGTGCCCGGAAAAAAAGCGAACTAGTTGGTTGACTCGAGTCAGAAGCGGACAACGCGCACGGAGACGACGGCAGGCAGAGTCTGGCCCTGCCGGCTCAGTGGCCAATGGACCAGTTGGTGAGCTTCTTGAATGAGTAGTTCACCCAACAGCGGAAGGAAAGTTTGGAGGACCTGACCCGGGTGGTGGACCCGATCAAGGCGGTGGTTGACCGCAGGGAGACGAGACTGGCAGCTCAGGGACAGGCGATCCAGAGGTTGGAAGAGCTGGCGGGGGAGCATCAGAAACAGTTCACCTCGATCGCAGCAGAGATTGGGCTGATGCGTGACCAGCAGAAAAGACTGCTGGAAAAAGTGGAAGACATGGAGAACCGTACTCGGAGGGAGAATATCGGATTGTGGGTTTGCCAGAGGGACTCGAAGGATCGGATGCTGGTGCGTGTGTTGGGAAGATGATGAAGAAGCTGCTTGGGGAAGGTGCGTTTGACTGGCCGTTGGAGGTGGATCGGGCCCACAGGGCACTGATACACAAGACCCAGGGGGTTGAGCAGCCAAGGGCAATGGTGGTACGTTTGCATCGGTTTCTGGAAAAGGAACACATCATGAAGTGGGCCAGGCAGACGAGGCGATGTACTTGGGAAGATGTCGAGATTCGGGTGTACCAAGACTTGGGAGCAGAGCTAGCGAAGACGAGGGCGAGATTTAATAAGGTCAAGTCGGCCCTGTAAAAGAAGGGTGTTAAGTTTGATTTACTGTACCCGGCTCACCTATGGGTGACCTATGGGTGCCGAGAACTGTACTCTGGCTCGGCAGAGGAAGCAGCGGACTTCATGAAGGAGAATGGACTGGCAGGGGAAGGAGGACCTTGAGCTTTGATTGAGAACCAAACTATGCTGTGAAAAACTTTGCGTTTATGTTGTTTGGGTTTCTTTCGTTTTTTCGGTTCTGTTTGGGGTTAGGCCGGTTTACAGTGCTTTGTTAAGGGATGAGGGATGGGTCTCGGTGTTCGGACCTTGGGGGGGGGGAAAATCGATCTGTGGAGATTTGGGAGACCGAGAAGTAAGGAGTTTTTGTTCTACTTCCATGTACATAAGGTGTATTCCCAGACAGACATTTTTGTTATGGATAAGACGCTGCTGGCTGAGGTGGGTCTGTTTGTTGAAGACCTGATTCAATAGTTTGGGGAAAACCAACACCTCAATGGATAAATTTCAAAAAATCTCTGCTTTTCTTCAGAAAAGCATTTAATTACATGTGCTCCGAACCTCAAAAGACTTAAGAGTGGTTTTGTGATTGGTTCTAGATAGGTTCAGGGGCTGGTTTAGCACAGGGCTAAATAGCTAGCTTTTAAAGCAGACCATGGCAGACCAGCAGCGAGGGTTCAATTCCCGTACCAGCCTCCCCGGAATGCCGGAATGTGGTGACAAGGGGCTTTTCACAGTAACTTCATTTGAAGCCTACTTGTGACAATAAGCCATTTTCATTTCATTTCATTTCAGATAATACCATATCTATTCAGTGATATCATCACTCTAAAACTTCAAACAGGACTTCATCTTGGAAAGTTAATGTTCGATGGGAATTGAAGCCACATCAATCCAGGGATCATTCCCGAGGGGCACGACGAGGACAGTAGATCGCGCCTCATAGCTGAAATGGAAACAGGGATGTTTCTCCACCATACTGCAGAACACCAGAATCTCAGAACCAAAATGTGCTTGCTGAAGTCAGCACTACTGGAATCTCAAATCACAATGGTTGCAACACTGAACTAGCTACTCCTCATGAGTCAAGGAGTTTCGGATACATTTTTTTAAAGCTTACTTACTTTGGACTCAGTTCTCATTCTTAATCTGCATGAATGTATAGCATGTGTTTTATCATTTTCTTACCATTAGTAGTTAATAAACTCACTCTATCTTTAATTCATAAAAGCCTGGTTACATTGGCTCCTTTTAAACATAAATATTGGGACTGGGAAACGGAATCCGCGAAGGGTTAGATTAATCTTGTGCAACCACCAGAGAGAGTTGAATAAAGAAAGGGAGCCAGTTCATCATTAGGGGGGCACGGTAGCACAGTTGATAGCACAGTTGCTTCACAGCTTCAGGGTCCCAGGTTTAATTACCGGCTCGGGTCACTGTCTGTGAGGAGTTTGCACTTTCTCCCCGTGTCTGCGTGGGTTTCCTCCGGGTGCTCCGGTTTCCTCACACAGTCCAAAGATGTGCAGATTAAGTGGATTGGCCATGCTAAATTGCCCTTAGTGTCCAAAATGGTTAGGTTGGGTGGGGTTACGGGAATAGGGTGGGGTGTGGGTTTTGGTAGGGTGCTCTATCCAAGGGCCGGTGCAGACGGGATGGGCTGAATATCCTTCTTCTGCACTATAAATTCTATGATTCTATGATCTCTCTTCACCCTTGGCATAACAACTTGGGGGTATTCCAGCTGGTCAACAACAAATTGAGGGATCTTGCCCGGATTAACAAATTTGGGGAACCTCACCTGGAGACTGGTCGTAACATAATAAACACAAGACATGGCTGAGGTTGTGACTGACTGCAATAATTATGCATGCAGCAGCTAATGGACTGTTGCAGGACAACACAGACATGCAGCTTAGAGGGAACATGGGTCGGCGTATAATTCATTCTTTGAAGCCACTGAAAATCCCTCCAAAACAGGGATGGCTTGTACGCCAAGTATAAAGTAAACCACTGGTGTACTAGTGGTAGCCATTTTGAAATGTCATCAACATCCGACACAGAGTAGGCATGTCTTTAGCTCCTGTACATCTTGGCAACACAGCCCATCTCACCTGCTTGATCCCCTGTACCTGAGGAAGTGAACAAACGAATATGATGGACAGTAGGACCCTGAGGGTAATGTGTTCACAGAGAACAAAGGGATGAGCACAGCATTGCTAGGAAGGGGGAGGGGAGCTTTTCCTCGTGGAGAGAATAGTGAAAAGGATGCTGGGTAGCAAGAGGCCCAGGATAAGTGAGCCAATTAGGATATATGACCAGGTCAGGAGTTGTGTAAAATGACCAATGGGAAGTTTGTATGCGAATCTTGATGTAATTTGAAGTATATCTCCAGTGTTCCTTTGTCCTGAGGTTCTCTTTATCCTGGGCTCTCAGAAGACAGTGTGTGTGTCCTGAGGTCCTATGGATTGAGTCAGCCTTGCAAGTTAGTTATTATTAAATGATGATACCTGCAAATCCATCTCAGATTTTATTGAGTCCAGACCGACCACAAAGAATCAGGAATTAACATACCCAGCAATATGTTACTGGTAAGTAATGCATGTATTTGTGGGGTGGAAAATTGAGGCTAACTTCTAACGTGAATACAGTGTGGCATGGCTGAAAATAGGGATCGATCTATACACTTGAGTATATGTAAAAACATGATTTTTGGGGCTGAAAAAAATTAGATCATCTTATACCCTGGGTCAATTTATAAGCTGTGAATTATGGTAAAAGAATTTGCATTATAAACAAATATTAACCATTTACCATGGGAGAGAAAGATACATTGGTCCAGATTGTGTGATGAGAACGAGGGCATGCACAATCAATATGAAAATTTAGAACTTGCTGTCAGTGATGCGCTAACAATTGCACACAAAGACACGAATCAGTACAAGTGAGGCTTTATTACCATGAGATGTTATTCCTTCGCCAGCAGCTGTAGAATGGCAGCTCAGGAGAACTCATGAATATTTATACTGCTTCCTGTGGGCGGAGCTAGCCGGCAGGGGCTTACCGGCAAACCTGTAATAGCAGGTACTGCTGTACATCCCCTCATACAGGCACACACATATATATAGTGGTGGATCACCACAGTCAGTAGATTCTATGCTTTTCCAAAGGATGCGCTAAGCACTCCAGACTGCAATCAATGGGAAATCCATGAACTGATGAGAACCTCCATTTTTATGCCAATCGTCTCACTGTAAAATGCCTTGAATAATTTACACCTTGTTGAATGAGGTGTAACTGGGTTTCTGTCAGTACAGTAAATTCATAAGTACTGTTGAAAAAACTTTCTGATCTGGTGTTATATTGGTGGGAGTTTACTTACAGTATAAACAAAGGATAATTAGATTGCCACACTGTAGGTTACTTAACCAGTTGTCAGGGTTGATTGCCGAGATGTTGCTTGCTCGCCGTCTGAGATAGAAGAGAAGAAAATCTCCCACGTGCCTCTAATGACACACAAACACACACACACACACACACACACACACACACACACACATCTCAAAATAGGCCCCCTTTCTCGTGAGTATTGTGGCAGGTACCCACTACTTGCTCGAGTAATTTCTTGTTAAAAAGCTTTCTCCTTGCTCAAATCTTCTTGGTTTCGATGTCTGTTCATGGCGAGTAACTTGCTTTTTGTTTTGTTGCTCTACAATGTTAGAAGTGTCAGGCGGCAGGCGGTAAGAGCAAATTCGACCTGGTTCTCAACTTCCGTTTTAGAAACAATATTGCCGGCGAGTTTTGGCTTGTCACATGGGCAGCGTTTCTATAGAAAATGAGAAACTTGTTTACTCACTTAGATAACGTTCTTCATCCTTCAATGCTTTGATGGCATTCTTTAATGACTGTACCAACCTCTCCGCCAATCTGTTTGTGAAAGGATTATAAGGTGCAGATTTTATGTGTTGTATGACATTGTTCCGAAGATAGTCCACGTGAACTGAGTTCCAGTATCACTACCTAACCAGTTGTTCCGGTTTGCCAAATCGCGCGAATACTTAATCCAAATGTTTGTTTTCTTTTCTGAAGTCATCGACTTCATTATCATGATTTCGGGCCATTTAGAACGTGTGCCATGGTTGCTTTGGCTAATGCCAAGGGGGAAGTGGTTGCAGAGGTGGAGTATTTCGTATCTTGCACAAGACTGACATTGGCCTACTCTTTCTTCAATTTAAGAGTCTAGCCCCAGCCACCAGAAAAAGCTCCTTACAAGCTGTTTCATAGAATACATGGAATTCCTACAGTGCAGAAAGAGGCCATTCGGCCATCGAATCTGCACCGACCCCGCGAAAGAGCACTTCCCTTAGGCCTACTCCTCCGACCTACCCCCATAAACCCGCGCATTGATCATGGCCAATCCACCTGGCCTGCACATCTTTGGACTGTGGGAGGAAACCACAGCACTCAGAGGGAACCCACGCAGACACTGGGAGAACTGGCAAACCCCAGTCATCCACGGCCAGAATCAGTTGCTTTCCAAAAACAGGTCTCTCTCTCTCTTGGAGTTCCAAGGATCCGATACTGCAGCCCGCCATGTGCAAAGGCACGCAGTTGGAAAACCCCCCAGCTTTGATAAATAACCCTTTTTTAAAAAAAAAATACAGCCTACCCCCTTATTTCCTAACTTTCTCTGCTAGTTTTCCATGAGGATTTTATTTCTTTAGCCCATCAATTGTTCAAATCCTATGGCTCAACAATCGACGCGCTGGCTGAGGATCTCATTCTCTTTTCCCACTTCCGACTCTCCAAGCGCTCCTACATCACAGTCGCATAGAGAAAAATGTAAGAACGGTCCTGAGTGCTTTCCAGCATTTTCATAATTCAGCTGCATTCTTAGCAAGGCTAAAGCCCTGCTCCTGACAGCCAGTTTTACCACACAGTTATGGATGGTGGAGTGGTCATCCAAAAATCAATCTTCAACTCAAAGTCCAGATCGGAGGTTTGTTTTCCTGACTAGTTCACTGAAAAAAAAACTAATTGCCAGCTTTGTTTTCAATACTGTAATTTTTTGGGGGGGTTTACTTTTACTCACCGTATAAACAGAGAATAACCAGTTTGCCACACCGTAGGCTATTTAACCAGTTGTAAGAGTTTATTGCAGAGGTATTGCTTGATTACGGTCGGAGATGGAAGAGAGAAAAATCTCCCAAATGCCTCTGATGATATCACCACTGTTGCTCGTTATGCTCTCTCCTTAATTGGCTCTGTTTATGACGGTTAATATGGTTGCCATCCTTAATTCTAATTACGTTTGCTCAAGAGTCACCAGGTATCTTTTCCATACCGCCACAAGATTCAAAACCGAATACTGATCAAAGACTCGATACACCAGTTAGTAAGTACAAAATCAATACTCATTTATTTACACACAGTCAATTATACTCATGCACAAACTCTACTAACTAAACTATCACTACTACTAAAAGCCTATACTTAGCTTCGGGTGCCCACACAGTCAGAGGAACAATGGCCGTTGTCCGGTTCTGAGGCTGCTGGCATCGAACTTGTATAGAATAGTAGCTAGGAGCGTCTATCTCGTAGCGTGCGTTGACTCTGGACTTACTTGTCTGGTGCAGCTGCTAGGCAGGTCTCTCGCTGCTGAGAGCCAAGGCCAAGAAGAATGATTCTTGCTTGGGGTCTTCTTTTTATATCCCAAAGGGGCTTCGCGCGCTTTTGGGTGGGCCTTGAACTTGGCCCCAATTAATTGGACCATATCCTAATCATCAGTATTGATTTTCTCCAATAAAGGTGTGGCTGCCTGATCGCTGGGTGGGCCCTAGGTGACCGTTGGCCTGGTTTTGTTTTAGTCTCCACTGGCGCCGGGATGTCTGCTTTGATATCGTTTGCTTAAATGTTTCTCTTTTGTCCCCGGAAATAGCTCATTAGCATGCTAATGGCTTTGCAGTATTGGTCTTGTCTGGGAGCTGCAAATTTCAATCCACAGACAAACCTTGTACCTGCTTGCTTTCTTAGCATTGTCCAATTTTTCCTTAATTCTCTGCAAGTGTCCATTTTGTGATCGGGATGTGGCCACCCCAGGTGGCTACAGCACGTACCCATGTGACATACTATACCGAAGGGCATTGGCTGCAATACCTTGAAAGGCTAATTTTATATTTGTAGAATGTCAAATTTCTCCACGATTATAAATATTTCCATATCTCCTCAAAGTATCTTTTTCATACAAAAACTTGTACATAATATTTCAACACCGTACTTAATTTAGTCTGTCTGTTTAGTGATTTATATCACTCTCTGTAAAACTTCTAATTAAGGTTAAGAAATCAAACATTTTACTTCCTGTTTTACTGTCTGTGAGATCCCCTTGACCTGGTGCAAGATTCAAACCAACATCAGGAAGGGAGAAATGCACACCACAGAGATGGAGATATCTTTTTCAGGAGCTTGCTTAGAGGTCAGCAGCAAGCACCATTGTGTTCCCACTGACTACGAAAGCTGGGCCATTGTGTAGATTACTGAAAATACAGTAAGGTTATAGGTTGAATTAAATACTACATCAGTATTATATCTCTGATGATGCCTGTCTTTTTCTTTATCACTAAATTTCACATGTTTACATGTTAATTGAGTCATACGATGCATCAGTAAATCTGCTATATTAATCTAATGGACAAATCACTTTAGTCTGTAGCAGGACTGACAATCATACAAGTTATACTACAGTTCCAGATGTGCTGTGATTAATGCAGTATCTCAAGGAAATTAATAATAATAATAATAATCTGGAAGAACGAAAGGAAATTCTGTTTGAACCAAAGGATCCACAAAAAGTAAACAAAGACGATTTAACAATGAAGACTGAATAAGTAAAATGAATGGCCACTGAACACATTTGCAGCTGTAAGATTGAATACAACTTTAAAATCTAAGTGCTTTGCACCACCTGGTGGCAAGTCACATTACAGAAATGAACTTCCAAGAGGCATAAAACTGGCATAACATTGGATTGGGTAGTCTACCTTCTAAGATCATCACATGTATCAAACAACTCACAAAAAGAATGGTCCCATTTAATTTGGGTCCATCATAAACATTAACTTAACTGAGGGAAGCAGTATGATAATCAATCAATTAGAATGAACCTCTGATCTAAATTATGGTGCTTCACAGAGTGCTGGGAACATAATTTTTTAAATGTTCTCAAAATGCCATGCAGGCAAATTAACTACCATGGTCTAGAGCACGACTTAACAAATGGGAACTACGTCCCCACAGCGAGCGCGTTTAGCCACTTGTTTCCGGCGCTTGCAGCACCGAGGAACACAACGCTACCTAAGTTGACTCCGGTTAGATAAGGGGCCTCAGCGAGCCGGCACTTAGTCCCATTTCCTGCACTGAAGAGCCCCGCTCGCCAGAACTCCTCAGTGCAGAGAGATCAGGACGTCATTTTTCAATGGTGTCCCGATCTCTCAAGCCCCCAAAGCAATGCCCGAACCCCACCCCTCCCCACAAGCCCCAACTTACTGTATGTGGGACCCCTCCCTCACCTCAGAAGGGCAGCCCCCGCCTGATGACTGCTACACATAAAATGCCAGCCTGGAACCTGGGCACCTTGGCCAGGCTGGCACCCAGGGGGCACTGACAGGCTAGCAGTGCCAGGATGTCCAGTTAGCACCAGCAGTGGCAGAGTGCCACCCTGCCCAGAGGGCATCTACCTGGAAGTCTCCAATCCCCTGGGAGACCCCTACGAGCGCAATTCCATCCGGTTCCCCTTTGTGGAGATCAATACTGAACAGCGCTCACCCGCGGTCTCGAAGGCGAAAGGGACAAAAAGATTTAATCCCTCAGTTTCCTCAGGGAGCTGCATATTAGTGTGTAAAATTGCTCTAATATGCAGATTTGCCAAAAAAAGTGATTACGCCCACAATGGGCAGGCTTCACATTGCAACGTCTCGCGAGATCGAGTTCAATCTCGTGAGGCGTGGAGAACCGAGTTGATCCCAGGAGCAGGGTCTCCGCCATTTACCATGCGACGTGGCACGCAGTGTGGCTGGCAGATCGCACCTCTAATGTGCAATACATCTGGAATAGGATGATGCGCGATCAATGAACACAGAAACGAAGGAGTAGTCCGAATCAAAGGCTTTAATCTACAAGAAGTGTGCCCAGCAGCAGGAGTACCGAAAGAACGATGGCTGCTGGGAAAGACGGGTTCTTATACTCTGCCTTGTAGGCGGAGCTACCTTCCTCTCGACCAATGAGAAGACAACACTTGGGCCAATGGGCAGCGAGCCTTCTACACCAATAGCAGCTCACACTCCCAGGTACCGTAGTACCTCTAGTCATACTACCACATAGGATAAGTTTAAAATGGTTAAAACTCTGTTCGAGAAAATTAACATAATAAAATGTTATCATTGTTCGTTATTTCTATGAAGACGTTATAGTATTTTGTACAGGATGTATTGTTGATCTCATCAAAATAGATAGGTGAGAGGGGATATGGGGCGCATAAAGAAGATGGAATATCTAACTCTGGGTTAACTATTTACCAGTAGGAAGGTGCTCTGCTCAATACTTAGACATTTTCAGATAGTTTTGCGTATTTACAAACAACCTGTTTCCTCAAACCTTTTACAGAGCTGGCATTGAAGTAACGAATAAGTGTGAATACATGCACCGTATTACAGATATAGAAGCAAGATATGCTTGCGACAGTCGTGCTGTGACCATTGCTGCCTTCATCTTTGGTATTGTCATTGTTTACAGCAGTTGTGCAACAAAAGCTACAGCGGATACCTCCAAATTGGAGTCGGAAATGTTGTTTTTGTTAATCCGCACAGTCATTAATAATGTTAGGTGGTGTGTTCATTTGCATGTGTTCACTCAACTCTAGTTTTGCTATATATAATTATCTGCAATACATTAAATCTGTGCATTATATTATGAATGGCATGTCGTGCCAACGTTCTAAAGCAGGGTTTTTCAAATTGCAGGTCGCAACCAGCGGTGGGTCATGGGCGGGTGTTGAGAGGGTTGTGGAGCAATGCCAGCCACAACTGGCTTTTAAGTGGAGAATGCCGGCCGAGACCGGCTTTTAAATGTGAATGATGCAGTCTTCCCACCAGAGGTGGCAGCAGAGAGGTCGCACATCCGGCACAAACACTGACATCAAGTGCCCGTACATCCTTGCTTTTGGTGCAAAATCATGGAAGAGAGATAACTCCATTTTCTAGCTGCAAGCAAGCAAGACAACAGGACTGTGAAGAACTGAAGATGGATCGTTTTGTTATAAGGAAGAAAGGACCAGAGGCACAAACAGGCCAGGAACTCAAAACTGAATCTGTTGGAGAGAGCTGTTCAGAAGAGTCCAGGGCAGGACAAAGCAGTGCTAGCGTGAGCTGTATACAGAGCTCCAGGGCCTCTGGTGAATAGTCCAAGAACAAACTGAAATCCAGAGCAAAGCAGTATAAAGATAATTTCTTGAGGTATGATTTTGTTAATTGTGCCAATGCAAATCAGGCTACAAAGCCCATTTGCAATATATGCTGGCACGTACTGGCAAATAAGAGTTGGATGCTTACTATGTCTTACCTTGCATACATGTTTTCAATACTCAACAAACCAAACCTCAAATTGCAAGGGAAGGATGATGATTGCTTTTGGCACGATGAAGAAATAGTTGCTTTCCAAAAGTCATTGAAAGTTTGGTAAGTACAAGTACAAATCCCAAACTACTACCCTTTCCCCACAATGCTACAACACATCAAAAAAAAAAAGTGTTCGTAAGGGACCTTATTCAGTTGCATCTGGCTGCACTGATCAACACTTTTTGTCAGTACTTTTCAGTGGAGAAGTTTCAGATATTGAAAGAGGTGGGCGAAAAATCTTTGAGTTTGAGACCTCAGAGTCCATTATTAACTTGCAGCGGACTCCAAATTAATTTCTACGCTTCGCCTGTGACAGCACATTAAAAACACGCCACAAGTCCATGAGGCCGTCAGCATTCTATCGTGTCTTGGAGGAGTATCCAGTGCTAAGTAAAATTAGCATTTTGTTGCCATTGCTCTTCACAACGACCTACGTGTGGGAGGTTGGATTTTCCATCCTCACAAAGATGAAGACAGCATAAAGGAACCGGCTGAACTCCACACCTGCTATGTGCATTGCCCTCTCCTCCTATGAACCTGATTGGAGTGAGGTTGTGAGGACCAAGCAGGCTCAGCTGTTGCACTAAAGGCAAGCGAAAATGGTGTGTTGTGAAGGTTGGCCGGCATGGGTCGCGAGGGTTAGTTGGCGTGGGTCGCGAGGGTCAGCCGCTGTGGGTCGTGAAGGTCAGCCAGCGTGGGTCGCGAAGGTTGGTAAAAGTGTCCCGGTTGGTAAAAGTGGGTCCCAGAAAAACTACTGTTCTGAAGGTACCCCATATGATAGGTGGTGCCGCAAACATAACTAACAAATTAAATGTAAAAGGATGTCACTTAATGTTTGTGACAACAATCAGCCAACACATTCAAGTCTCAATGGTTAAAAGGCATTTCTGTTAAAAAATATATAAAACAGTGATCCCACTTCACACCGTATGGGAAAAATATATTCAAACTTCACAATATAGCAAATTTTCCAAATTGCAAATACACCCATTAAACCAAAATGCTACATTGTAGGAATGGAATCAATAAGGCCGCAGGAAAAGCTAAACAATGAGTTCTATTGCTTGCAGATAAATTATTCAAACAGCTTCTGGTATATATAAATCCGGGAAAACATAGTAAACAACCCACCCATCTCAACTCCGAATAAAAGGACATTCTTCCCCCTAAAAAACACGTGGCAAAGACAGGTCACTGCGAGGATGACGTCGCCTGGGCATAATTACACCTGAAGTGTAAAACAAACCTCCATTACCGGGTCACCCAAGTGAATTCATTTTTTTTTCTAATTCTAGACCAAGCGGTATCACATATCAAAAATGGCACATGGAAAAAGAATCCAGAAGAAATATATTGAGAGTGGAAAACAGCACTGAGCAAAACAAAAGCAAAATACTCTGGATGTTGCAAAACTGTAATAGAAGTAAGCGACTGTTTCAATTCCCCTCGCCCCTTTTGAAACGTTTTTAGCTTTAATCACATACATACGATGACGTGGGAGATGTGACACAGAAACAGGCCAGTTCATGTTGGTGTTTATGCTCCGCTCGAAACTCCTCCCATCCATCCTCATCAATGACTATCCGAACCGATGCAAGTTTTTCACCATCCAGTCTACTGAAATACGTCAGTTTTCAAAACCCGCAGTAAGTCCCACATCATTATTTTCTTCTCATTCCAATAATGCCTCTATAAATACAGGCAATTAGATATTCCATAACCTTTGTCCAATTCCAGTCTTGTGTACATACAGGCCAATAACAGTTTTATCACAATTTCAACTTTAGAAAAGTAGAAAGCATTTGGAGCTTCAAAAGCTCTTAAATACATTACAACCTCTCATTGCTCTTTGTTTCCCCCTATTCAGATATATAGGAGATAAATAATATTTTATCAAAAGCTGTGAAAAGTATGCAAACTATGTCCAAATGATATACTTTGCTACTCAAAAGGCATGAACTGTCACAAATACAAGTTATTTAACATAGCAATTATTTCCAAATACCTAAAATCAAATTCATATCTCCTCTAACATATGAATGAACTATACAAGGAAAGTGTAACAACCCACTATGACCGCTTGATATCATCTCCCTTCAGAGATCCTCGATCACTATCAATCAGTGTAAGTCTTCCTCAATTATGAGTCGCAATTGGTCACAATTACTCACCGAGCATTTTGAATAATTCAGTAGGGGATGTGTGGGTAGGTGAACAGAGCAAGAAACAGAGCACGCAAATTTTACATTTAAGAATTATATATTTTTCATCAGATAATAGTGGAATGATGCATAACTCTAGGAACACAAATCAGCTTTCAGAGAGTTCGCATATTAGCACAACACTGGAAACATTTCAGTTTCCCAAACAATATAACTTGCTATAGTTGCCCTAAATTAGCATGCAAAATTGTTTAAAAACATACATGTCAATCACAGCATCCATTACTTTGCTCAATACATCTTTCTTTTTCAGCTCGCTGAATTAAGATCCTACCTGCAGGGATTTGTGCAAACATCTCCATAGCCATGTGCATGTTTTTACGACAGATATCCTCAGGATCATTAAGCAGCTCAGACAGTGGCACAATTATATCATGCTCCAGAAATGCAAACCTGCAGGAGAAAAGAAACAAGGAGAAAATAATAATAAAAATATTATGCAATAAACTTGACTTGAATGTCAGATACCTACTTATCACTAAAATACAAAGGGCATTTTTGGCAATGAAATTATATTTTGCATAAAATAAAATTTGTATTTGTCACACTTCACAAAAGACTGTGGGGGGGAATTTTGATTAGCGGTCAGTGAGAATGGTGGCGCATGCACAAAATTCAGAGAGACTCAGAAAACGTGATTCACTCCGGCGTGATCGCGATTTCTGATTTTCAGCCCCCGTAGCCTGTGAAGTAATGCAAAACATGCCGCAGGAGCCGGCCAACCTCACTTTAATATATTAGCATGTAATTTGCGAGAACTCACTCGGGACTTCCTCCCTCACTGATAATTCAGGGGATTCTGGCGCCATTTGCAACAGGTTTATATAAACGTGAACCTGGTGGCCTCACCACTGAGCGGGATTTTGGTGGTGAGCACTCAACCAGCCAGCCATCAATCTCCAGGGTGTGAAATGCTCAGGGCGCACCAGAGAGGAAGTGGGGACATTGATATGTTCAACTCTGGGCCTGGACTGGACTTTCAATTTCAGGGGGAGGGATCGCTCATAGGCCTTACCTTCCCTTCATGTTGGGGCACCCTTCCTTTAGATAGATAGATAGAACAGTACAGCACAGAACAGGCCCTTCGGCCCTCGATGTTGTTAAGGGAGTCTTAAGGCTGGCTTGAAATTATCACTTTCTGTGTCCTCCTTGCTGGGCTTGTGCCAAAATTATCCCTGAGGGGGTTCCCCCTCCTTATTGGGAGCTGGAAAGTGGGTGGGAGGGTCAGCACTGGGGGCAACTATGAGGTTCTTGGGTGGGGTTCCATGAGAGACCAGGCTGTAATGGCAGAGTGGAGAAATCAGGAATGGGTTGTATCCATTCCTCATGAGGTATGGAGAAACCTCTCAGTGTGTGTGTGTGTGTGTGTGTGTGTGTGGGGGGGGGGGCACTACACTGCCTTGCCCCATCTTGTAAAACCAGAATTTGGGGGGGGGGGGGGGGGCTCACTCAGGAGGAAACACACGTGTGGAAGTCCCAAAGGGGTGGAGGGATGAGGAACGAGGAACAGGGATCTGTCAGGAATCCTCAACACTCACTTTGCAGTTCTTTTCCTTTTATTGCACGCTTCAGGAGAATCATGAAGCCGTTTAGTTGGCTATTCTACTCATAGCAATCGAGCAACAACAGAGATATCAACGTGCCATTGTGCCTGATACCCATTTTTGAAAACCATATTTAACCGCGCCCGCATTACTTCCACATGGCGGGGGCGGTGCATTCTGGAGGCCAAGACAATACTGGGCCGAACCCCGTAATGATATGTCAACGCTTGCAAATATCGGTTTTGCATGCCGATGCCAGCACGGGGTGTTTATTGCATTGCCGCCACCAGCGAGGCCCCAGAGCATGGCGGATAGTTCAGTGGCCAACCTCAATTTTCGGCGGAAGCCCAATTCTACGTCCAATCGCTCTTTGTGTTTTATAGTGTACAGTATTTTAATTAAACTGCCATTGCTTATGGGCCTATTGGCTAAAAGGAGCATGAGGTCAGATGTAATGCCTGGATCTGGTATTTCTCTCTTGTGGGGACCATGAATTGGATTCAATTTGAATTGGTTTTTGGAGCAGGCAAGGAGTTGGATTAGGGGTTTGCCCTTGTCCACACTCTGAGCTCTGGCTTTGTAACTCTGATAAAGTAATGTAAAAAAAATAATAATTAAACTGGCATAAAAATGTAACAAACTATCTAATATACCTTTTCCAACCACTCCCTTTATAACTACCCTCACTCTCTATACACAAACAGACAAACAACACAGAGGGGAAAGGGTGATTTAGGGGTAAACAAAATATTAATAAATATAAAAGGATAAATGATCTTTGATGCACTAGAATGGCTTCCAGTTAATGTCTTTCTGAAGTTTAAGCTTTCGTTTCTGTACTTCTTCCTGCTAGGCTCGAGATTGTTTTGTTTCCTCTGGCAAGGTTGTCTACTTTCTCTGTGTGATGATTGTCATCTATATTATCATCTCTTTGTAAATAATAATACATGAACAACTGTTGTCCATCACCAGTCTGATTATTTGAATGTATACAGAGTCATATCAACACTGTCAATAAAAATATAAATACTTTGAAGCTCCAAATGTTTCCAAAAAGAAAAAAATAAATCCAAACAAAGGGGATGTTATGATACGTAGATTGTCATCTGTATCATCTGTACGTAAATAATAATAATATATATATATAAAAAACTGTTACAGGCCCACCCAATTGCCAGAGAGAGCTGGAGGAGCAGATAGGTAGAGAGATTTTGGATAGGTGCAAAAGTAACAGGGTTGTTGTGGTAGGGGATTTTAATTTCCCCTATATTGACTGGGATCATTTAGCGCTAGGAGTTTCGATGGGGCAGAGTTTATAAGGTGTAGCCAGGAAGCCTTCTTGATGCAATATGTAGATAGTCCAACTAGGGAAGGGGCAGTACTGGATCTGGTATTGGGGAATGAGCCTGGACAGGTGGTTGAGATTTCAGTATGGGAACATTTTGGGAGTAGTGACCACAATTCCGTAAGTTTTAGGGTACCTTTGGATAGGGATGAGGATAACCCTCGCATTAAGGTGCTAAACTGGGGAAAGTAAGAAGTCTTACAACACCAGGTTAAAGTCCAACAGGTTTGTTTCAAACACGAGCTTTCGGAGCACGGCTCCTTCTTCAGGTGAATGGAAAGGCTTGTTCCAGAAATGTTTATATAGACACAGTCAGAGATGCCCCGGAATGCGAGCACCTGCAGGCAATCAAATCATCAAAGATGCAGAGAGAGAGGTAACTCCAGGTTAAAGAGGTGTGAATTGTCCCAAGCCAGTTCAGTCGGTAGGCCTCTGCAAGTCCAGGCTTGTTGGTGGGGGCCGAATGTAATGCGACATGAATCCCAGATCCCGGTTGAGTCCGCATTCATGCGTGCGGAACTTAGCTACAAGTTTTTGCTCAGCAATTTTGCGTTGTCGCGTCTCCTGAAGGCCTCCTTGTAGAATGCTGACCCGGAGATCAGAGGCTGAATGTCCTTGACTGCTGAAGTGCTCCCCAACTGGAAGGGAACAGTCCTGCCTGTTGATAGTCGCACGATGCCCGTTTATTCGTTGTCGCAGTGTCTGCATGGTCTCGCCAATGTACCACGCTTCGGGACATCCTTTCCTGCAGCGTATGAGGTAGACTACATTGGTCGAGTCGCACGAGTATGCGCCGCGTACCTGGTGGGTGGTGTTTCCACGTGTAATCTCTGCAAGACATGCCAGATCATCGACATGGACACCACCATTACACGTGGTACATTGGCGAGACCATGCAGACACTGCGACAACGAATAAACGGGCATCGTGCGACTATCAACAGGCAGGACTGTTCCCTTCCAGTTGGGGAGCACTTCAGCAGTCAAGGACATTCAGCCTCTGATCTCCGGGTCAGCATTCTACAAGGAGGCCTTCAGGAGACGCGACAACGCAAAATTGCTGAGCAAAAACTTATAGCTAAGTTCCGCACGCATGAATGCGGACTCAACCGGGATCTGGGATTCATGTCGCATTACATTCGGCCCCCACCAACAAGCCTGGACTTGCAGAGGCCTACCGACTGAACTGGCTTGGGACAATTCACACCTCTTTAACCTGGAGTTACCTCTCTCTCTGCATCTTTGATGATTTGATTGCCTGCAGGTGCTCGCATTCCGGGGCATCTCTGACTGTGTCTATATAAACATTTCTGGAACAAGCCTTTCCATTCACCTGAAGAAGGAGCCGTGCTCCGAAAGCTCGTGTTTGAAACAAACCTGTTGGACTTTAACCTGGTGTTGTAAGACTTCTTACTGTGCTCACCCCAGTCCAACGCCGGCATCTCCACATCAAACTGGGGAAAGGCAAATTACAATGACATTAGATAGGAATTGAAGAATTTGGATTGGGTGCGGCTGTTGGATAGTAAATCAACATCGGACATGTGGGAGACTTTCAAGCGACAGTGATTAGGATTCAGGAAAGTCACATTCCTGAGAGAATGAAGGATAACTATGGGACGTTTAGGGAGTTTTGGATAATGAAAGATATTGTGAACCTCGTCAAAGGGGCAGCACGGTAGCATTGTGGATAGCACAATTGCTTCACAGCTTCAGGGTCCCAGGTTCTATTCCGGCTTGGGTCACTGTCTGTGCGGAGTCTGCACATCCTCCCCGTGTGTGCGTGGGTTTCCTCCGGGTGCTCCAGTTTCCTCCCACAATTCAAAGACGTGCAGGTTAGGTGGATTGGCCATGATAAATTTCCCTTAGTGTACAAAATTGTCCTTAGTATTGAATGGGGTTACTGGGTTATGGGGATAGGGTGGAGGTGTTGACCTTGGGTAGGGTGCTCTTTCCAGGAGCCGGTGCAGACTCGATGGGCCAAATGGCCTCCTTCTGCACTGTAAATTCCATGAAAAAAGAAAGAGGAGACTTTTGTACTGTCTAGAAGGGTGGGGACAGTCGAACCCATTGAAGAGTATAAAGAAAGTAGGAAGATACTGAAGCTGGAAATTAGGAGGGATTGGAGGAGTCATAAAAGGTCCTTGGCAAATAGGATTAAGGTGAATCCCACAGCTTTTTATTCATGTGTAAAAAGCAAGAGGGTGGCCAGGGAAAGAATTGGACCACTTAAGTGGGGGGAATCGGTGTGTTGAGCCAGCGGAAATGGGTGAGGTACTAAATGAGTACGTTGCATCAATGTTCACCAAAGAAAGGGACTTTGGGGAAGATGATTCTTGGGTAGGGTGTGGTGGACAGTCTGGATCATGTTAACATTGAAAAGGAGGAGGTATTAGGTCTTTTAAAAGATATTAAGGTAGATCAGTCTCCTGGGCTGGATGGGATTTACCCCAGAATACTGAGGGAATCAAGGGAGCCTTGTCTAACATCTTTGTATCCTCATTGGCTGCAGGTGAGATCCCAGAGGACTGGAGAATAGCTAATGTGGTACTGCTGTTTAAGAAAGGTAGCAGGGATAATCCTGGAAACTATAGGCCGGTGAGCCTCACGTCGGTAGTAGGTAAATTATTGGAGAGAATTCTCAGGGACAGAATTTATACACATTTGGAAAAAAATGGACTCATAAGCGATAGACAGCATGGTTTTGTGAAGGGGAGGTCGTGCCTCACGAACTTGATTGAGTTTTTTGCGGAGGTGACAAAGATAATTGATGAGGAGAGGGCGGTGGATGTTGTTTACATGGACTTCAGTAAAGCCTTTGACAAGGTGCAAAAGATGCAGTCACACGGGATCAGAGGTGAGGTGGTAAGATGGATAGAGAACTGGTTCGGCCACAGAAAGCAAAGGGTAGCAGTAGAAGAGTGCTTTTCTGAATGGAAGGTTGTGAATAGTGGTGTTTCACAGGGATCTGTGCTTGGGGCTCTGTTGTCTGTCGCGTACATAAACTATTTGGAGGGAAATGTAGCCGGTCTGATCATTAAGGTCGCGGGTGACACCAAGGTTGGTGGAGTGGCTGATAGTGTTGAGATTATCAGAAGATACAGCAGGACATAGATAGGTTGGAGACTTCGGCAGAGAAATGGCAAAGGGAGTTTAATCCAGACAAATGTGAGATAATGCATTTTGGTCGGTCCAACATAGAGGGGAAACATACCATAAATGGCAAAACTCTTAGGAAAGTTTAAAACAAAACTCTATAGAAAGTCGGAGACATCCGGGCGTGCACGTCCACAGATCTTTGAAGGTGGCAAGGTAGTCAAGAAAGCATACGGACTGCTTGCCTTCATTGGATGGGGCATCGAGTATAAAAACTGGCAAGTCGTGCTACAGTTGTATAAAACCTTGGTAAGGCAGCACTTGGAATATTGCGCACAATTCTGAGCGCCACACCACCAGAAAGGTGTGGAGGCTTTGGAGAGGATGCAGAGGAGGTTTACCAGGATGTTGCCTGGTCTGAAGGGTGTTAGCTATGTGGAGAAGTTGAATAGACTTGGACTGTTTTCATTAAAAAGTTGGAGGTTAAGGGGTGACCTGATAGAGGTCTACAAGATTATGAGGGGCATGGATAGAGTGGATGGGCAGGCACTCTTTCGCAGGATGGAGGGATCAGGCACCAAGGAGCATAGGTTTAAGGTCTGAGGGCCAAAGTTTAGAGCAAATGTACAAGGCAGGTTTTTTTACACAGAGGGTGGTGAGTGCCTGGAACACGTTGCCAGGGGAGTCTGTGGAAGGAGAAACATTAACAGCGTTCAAAAGGCATCTTGACAAACACATGGATAGGATGGATATAGAGGGATATGGTACAAGGAAGTGCTGAGGGTTTTGGCCAAGGATGTGCTGAATGGCCTCCTTCTGCACTGTAAATTCTATGATAAACACAGTTATTTATTGCTAACACTGCACTAATGAATTACTAAAATGTCTAAGATTAATACAATTGAAAATAATGGTCTAACATTAACTTATATTAAGATACTTCAGAGCTTCTCTAATATGCGACGGCTACCAACTCCTTACCAACACCTTCTCCTGGAACACATGGTGTGACCGGGCCACGTGTCTGCAAAGTCACACCACCTGGTGGTCGGATGCTGGAACTACAACAAGAACAAAAGAGCACAGGTAAAGGCCCTTTGGCCCTCCAAACCTGTACCGGCCCTTGGTAAGAGCACCCTACTTAAGCCCACACCTCCACACTATCCCCGTGACCCAGTAACCCCACCTAACCTTTTTGGATAATAAGGGCAATTCAGCATGGCCAATCCATCTAACCTGCACATCTTTGGACTGTGGAGGAAACCGGAGCATCCGGAGGAAACCCACGTAAACATGAGGAGAACGTGTGGACTCCGCACAGACAATGACCCAAGTCGGGTATCGAACCTGGGACCGTGGAGCTGTGAAGCAACAGTGCTAACCACTGTGCTACCATGCCGTCATTATACAAAGTCTAATGTTCTTTATTCACACTACAATACCAAGATTCAAAATCAGCCCAATCAAAGAGCATTACACTCTACAGATTCAAAATTAGTTCAAGTTTACAGCAAAGATAAGCCAGATATTCACTAGCTTTAGAACAAGGCAATTCTTTATTACAACAAGGGGAGAGACTGTCCCTTTCATTTCCAAGGTCTAACCATTTCTGTCCAGTTCCCTCAAAAAGCATCACGCAGGAACCAATCACTGACTATTGTCAGACAGAACACGGTCCCTGGCCAACCCACAGCTTGCCAGCCAATTAATCCAGCCATTTTCAAAGTCAGGGTCGCACCCCGAAAGTGGGTCATGGGCAGGTATCGGGAGGGTTAGGCGTTTCTGATCGCTGGAGGAAGTGCCCCAACAGCCACGACCGGCTTTTCAAAATGCCTTCTGCAGCCGGCTTTCAGAATGCTGGCTGTCCTGCGCAGATGTGCCCCCTCAGCAGTGTGCAGGCCCAGAGCCCAGCGGGTCAGACTACTTCCTCCTGACGTCAGAACACTGGCCCAGAAGCAGATTCTTTAAAAAAATTGATGGAGTCTTCCTGCGTGGAGTGGCGGCAGAGATCAGGTCATGCACCCCTTACGCGCGAGTCTCCGGTAAAACTTCTAAGTATGGTAGTGAGCAGGAACGGCGAGGCCAGCAACACTATTCAATGTTAATTGATCCACTTAACGAGGCCCCATGGGCTTCTCGCCGCAAATGAAGGCTCACCCGCCGTTTCACCATCACCGCACTCGCCACCCCCCTGCTAACACTTAAGTAGCTCTTGCTCAGCCAACCCCAGTCAGCTCGTTACAATGGCGCCCAGGAGAGCGCCCACAAGATTCGGGGATGCAGATCTGGGGAGGCTGCTAGACGCTGTGGAGGCCCAGAGGGATGTCCTCTTCCTCCGAGGGTCCAGGAGGGTCAGCCACAGGGCAGCCAGTGCTGCCTGGGATGGGTTGGCAGTGGCAGTGAGCACCAGGAGTGTGACCAAGAGGAGTGGCCTCCAGTGCAGGAAAAAGGTCAATGACCTACACCAGGCACTAAAGTGAGTAGACACCCATGTTCCATACCACCACCGCCCCCCCCCCCCCCCCCCCCCCCCCAACTCCCCCTAGCTACCCACCCCCAACCTTCTGGAGGCCTTCTATTCACTCACACGTCAAACTCCTCGTCTACCCTCATTCCATGGGTATGGCCCATGGCAGTGCCACCCTGGCATCCTTGCACTGCCACCCTGGCACCGAGGCAGTGCTCCTGCCGGTTTGACAGTGCCACCCGGACACCCCCCACCCCTGGTGCTATTCCGCCTGGTCCACGTTTGTGTGGACCAGTGCTGAACAGCGCCCGGCTGGAGAAACAATGGAGGCCGGTGGATTCCAGGCAGGTAGGTCGTAAGTAGGTTTACGACCTACTTGCGCGAGTGTAATTTTGTCCCACTCCTTTTGGGTGGAGTTCCAACTCCGACGTCCCGCTGGACTTGGGTGTATCCTGCGAGGCATGGAGGCTGTCGGAAGGTCCACTGGAGGCCTCTCCCATGATTCTCCGGCCTTGTTGTGCTCTTGTGCGTTGAGCGCGACACAGCAAGAGAATCGTGGCCACTGCAACTGGAGTTCACCACTAATAGTGGGAGTGAATGTTTTAAGTACTGGATGGGGTAGCTATTAAGCTGACTGTTGCATCCTGGATGGTGTGGAGTTTCTTAAGTGTATTTAGGTAGCTGGCCCAGGTAGGTTTCTGGTCAATTCAGATATCCTGATCCCCAAATATTGAGGGTGGGGGATACAATGATGGTAATGCCATTGAATGTTAAGACAAAGAGGCCAAACCCTCTCTTATTGGAAATGGCCATTGTCTGCACTTTTTGCAATACCTACCCTAATTGCCAAAATCTGGACGTTATCGATGTTACTTGCTGCATGCATCACAAACTTCTGCCTTGTCTAGGAAGTTGCAAACAGAATTGAACATCATGCCATCAACAGTGAACATCCATACACCTCGCCTTATGATGGAGGGAAGGTAACTGATGAAGCAGCTGAAGATGGTTGGGCCGAGGACACTGTCCTGAGAAACGCCTGCTGCAATGTCAATGGGCTGAGATGATTGGCCTCCAACAACCACAACCATATCACTTTATGGTAGGTATGAATCCAGACAGTGGGGAGTTTTCCCTTTGACACCCATGCTCTCCAATGTTACTCTGACTCTTAGCTGTCACATTCAAATGCTGCTTTGGGCAGTGCCTTTCATCACACCTCTGAAATTTAGCTCACAGAGGATTCTAGAGCTAGCGAAAGTTAGAGTTTGATCATTTTAAAACTGAGGCATTGGGGAAAGGGAGCCAGCGATAATAGGTTAGGGGGATGCTGCTGTGATATAGAATGCCAAATTTTCTTTGACTGATTTGCCTTATTTTTCGTAGACCAGCCAAAACCTTGCTGAAGTTTGTTATCTATTTTCTATTGATCTGCAGAATTTCATTATTATTATTATTTCGCAAAGGCAAATCCCTGAATCTAAATGATAGCCTAATTTATGGAGATTAGCCCACTACTTAAATCTGTAGGAGGAACACTCCTCAGCAGTGTGCAGTAGTCTACAGGAGGGAGACTCCTCGATCGTGTGCAGCATTATTTGCTTCTTTCCACAAATATATACAGAATTTTTACTGAGGCCCCGGCAGTGGAGGTTGGCTGCCTGGTTGCATTGGCCGGTCTTGAATCTCTTCAGTGAGGATAACCCTCACTATGGGTATTCAAAGCCTGCCATTCGGCAGATGGGATTTGTCACAAGAAACTGGTTAGTGACTTCCTGTGTTTCCCACTCCATGATCCAAAGCACATTGACTGGTAGATCTGGCTCAGGAAGGGTGCTCCACATACTGTGCTGAAGCCAGGCAGTGAGAAAGCTGAATAGGTCACCATGGAGTGGTAAGAGAGCTGCAGTGCAATGACTTCAACCAGCTTGTGGGTTTTCATCAGTTGGCAGATGTGTAGCCGAGTGATGTTTGAGAGGACAGGGAGCCGGGAGAGGGATGTTGAATGGAGAGTTCCAGTTATGATACACATTGTTGCATTCCATTGGGCGTCAACAGGATATGTGTGTGCTGAACTTTGCCAGACAAGTGCACAGTACTCCTGCTGCAGAGTACGATAAGGCAAGTGTTGATGCCCACAGTATTGTGGCAGAAGCACCGCGCATAGTTCCAGCAAGTTTGGTCAGTATGTTGTTTCCAGTTTTAACCTTTGCTGCTGCTTTCTTCAGATGATCCCGAAAGGACAGGATCCTATCTACAGTCACTACCAAGAATGTTGAGTTGAGATCATGCTTTATGCCTCCATGTAGATACGCAATTCTTTTTTGGCTCTGGTATTAATGGGAATGGATTTGATTTTAGATGGATTCACCTTGAGGCGCTATGTGCTGCAGATATCTGTCAGCTGTGTAACCCCTTTTGTAAGGATCTGATCCGGGGTGCAGAGGAATGAGCTTGGGTGGCACAACAGATATCATCAGCATAGATGAACTTGCAAAATGTGGCTGTGGCAGGTAATTTGCAAATACGTTGAACAGGATTGGAGCTAGCACTGAGCCTGGTGTTAGTTCACTGGCCTATCTTCTCCATGCATTTTCCCTTGCCCGAGGTAGACTCTGAATCATCCCTTGCGAAGGAGTGTTTCAACAACTTTCCCAACTAGGTTGGAAGTACTCTGGAAAGCTTTAGGAGCAGGCCAGTGTGCCATACTGTATCACAGTCAGCTGCAAGGTCCAGTATACCTGTCTTCAGGTTCTTTTGGAAGCCATTTTTGATGTAAATGCCAAGTGCCAGAACTTGATCACAGGTGCTGTGCCCTTACATAAATCAGCTTGGCTGTCATTAAGGAGGTCTCCACTTCTGGAGATATGCGGTATAGGATAAGACACTCAAGTATCTTAAACCACACATGGTAGTGCAATCTGTAGTATAAGGGTTTGCTAAATATGGGATGAGTATCGTATCTAGAGTGATGAAAGAGAGCACAAGACGCGCACCTCGGGGTCAGTGTGGTGTTGGACAGAGCTTTGTGCAGACCTAAGCATGGAGATAGCTCCTGCTTTGTATCCTCTACTGTATATTTGTAAATAGTTTTAGAAGTTAATAAAGATTTACAGTAAATTTACTTCAGACAATGAAGGCATTGTTAAAATCTACTGAGATGTAACCAACACCCCACAACACAATTGGTTAATAGTTACCTGCCAATGTGAGAATCTCATTTAATCGCATTTAAAACTGAGATCTGCCAATGTGTGGCAAAGAGAACATCAAAGCAAAGTGCTCTTACATACTGGAGGCTGGGGGGGCAAAACCCACAGGACAACTCAGTAGATTTTGCAATTGTAACTGAATTGAAGCAGTTGATTTTGGTCTTTGGGTTTCATGTTTCTATCTCTAAGCTGCACAGCGGACAGGTGCACAGTTGGGCTTGAGGGGACATTCGGCCTTCACTTTCTATGCAATTCATCACCTCTCAGTTATCAATCCATAGTTAGCAGTTAACATGATTTATCTGTTTCATTGCCATCCTCACCAAGTGCATCAGACCCATCAGGCGAACACCTCACCATAACCCACTTACAGCACTCGTCATAGGCAAAGTGAGTCAAAAATGCAAAGGAGAGGTAGATGACTGGAGGTGTGCTGCCACAAATTGTTCAGCTTTAACAAATGCACAGGAAAACGCCTTGGGTAAGTGCAGCGCCGGCCCTAGGGTTGCTGGCGCCCCGGGCAAGCTGAACTTCGGCGCCCTTGGGGGGGGGGGGGGGGGGGGGGGGGGGCCGAGAGGGGGGGGCGGGGCCAAGAGGGGGGGCGGACCCGAGGGGGGGTGGAGGGCGGGGGGAGCGGACCCGGGGGGGGGGGGGGCGGGGGGAGCGGACCCGAGGGGGGGGGGGCGGGGGGACGGACCCGAGCGGGGGGGCGGACCGAGGGGACGGCCGCCCTGGGGGAGTGCGGCCACACTGGGGGAGTGCGGCCACCGCGCATGCGCTGGTTGGCGCCGGCCCAACTGCGCATGCGCGGGACCCGAGTCTGGCGCCCCCTAGCACATGGCGCCCCGGGCGACTGCCCGAGTTGCCGGTGCCTTGAGCCGGCCCTGGGTAAGTGCCATATCTGCATCCTTCTCAACTGAAGATGGAGAGACAGGAAACTCACAGGCAGCTGGTACAGATTTGAAAATATCTCTGAAACACGTTTGTTAACCCTATCAGTCACTGAATTTGTGGCGGAGGCTCCACAAATAACCCCAGCACATCAGTGCAAAATACAAGGCTGAAGCATTCACAATCACCTTCAGTCAGAAGAGCAGAGTAGATGATCCATCACAGCCTTGTAGCAAGGGGAGGTCCCAAAAATCATAATGCCAGTCTTCAGCCAATTTGATTCGCTCCATGTGATATCAGGAAATGACTGAACGCACATACAGAAAAAGCTGTGGTCACTGACAACATTCCGTCTGTAGTACGGAAGACTTTGCTCCAGAATCAGCCACACCCTTAACTAAGCTGTTCCAGCACAGTTACAATACTGGTATCTAACTGACAAAATGAAAAATTGCCTGGATATGTCCTGTGCACAAACAGCAAGGCAGGTCAAACCCAGCCAATCTTCGCATCATTGGTTTGCTCTCAAACATCAGCAAAGTGATGGAAGAAGTCAACGACAATGCAACCAAGGGGAGCAATAACCTACTCAGCCATGATCTTATTAAATGACAGAATGGCCTACTCCTGCTCCTTGTTCGTCTGTTCCTCTGTACTCACTGATACTCAATTTGGGTTCCACCAAGGGCATCGACTTCTGATCTCATTACAGCCTTGGTCCAAAAATGGAAAAAAGCTCAATTCCAAAGGTGAGGTGAGAGTGACTGCCCTCAACAACAATGTAACATTTCACTGAGTTATCACATCAAAGGACCTGGTAAAAGTGAAGTCAATGAGAATCAGTGGGGAAACTCTTGATTGGTTGGAGTCATACCAAGCACAATGAAAGATGGCTGTTGTTGTTATTCAATCATCTCAGCCAACAACATCACTGCAGGAGATCCTCATGGTAGTGTCCTAGGCTCAACCACTTTCAGCTGTTTCATCAATAACCTTCCCTCCCTAAGTCAGAAGTGGGGATGTTAACATTCTCCCCGTGTCTACATTCTCCCCGTGTCTGCGTAGGTTTCGCCCCCACAACCCAAAAATGTGAAGAGTAGGTGGATTGGACACGCTAAATTGCCCCTTAATTGGAAAAAATAATTGGGTAATCTGAATTTATAAAAAAAAAAAGAAGTGGTGGGGAAGTTTAGTACCATTTGCAGATCAGACACCAAATCAGTCCATGTCAACATTGAGGCTTGGGCTGATAAGTGGCGAGTAGCATCTGCATTAAACAAGTGCAGGCAATGGCCATTCTAAAAAGAGAGAATCAAACCATCTCCCCTTGACATTCAACAACATTATAATTGCTGAATTCCCCAACATAAACATACTGGGGGGTACAGTTGATGAGAAACATAACTGGATCATTTAAATATTGTAGCTGCAAGAGCAGGACAGAGGCTGAGAATTTTGCTGTGAGAACTTACCTCCTCACTCCCCATAGCCTGTCCACTATCTACAAGACACAGGAGTATGATAGAATACTCCCCGCTTGTCTGGATGAGTGCAGCTCTAACAACACTCAATGAGCTTATCACCATCCAGGACAAAGCTCCCCTGTTTGATCAGCAACCCATCCACCACCTTAAACATTCACTCCCTCCACCACCGTGGCAGTAGTGTGTACCATATGCAAGATGCACTTGAGCAACTCACCAAGCCTTCTTCGACAGCACCTTCAACAACTGTGAAGTGGGAAATTTCTAAGTGCAGGTTCTCAAAAAGAAATTGCTGGTCATACCATTCCTAAATCTACTATTGCATTGTTTTCCTATATGTTTATCTTTTTAGTCGAAACATTAGTAAAACTGCTTTTTAAGTGAAAAATATTAGTGTTAGTAGGGTTTTTATTTCTTTAGAATTGCTAGAATTTCATTATGTAACAGTTTAATTACGTAATTCAATCCGATCAAAAACATGAATTACAGAAGACGTTACTTACTTCTAACTGGGGAATGGAATATTGAGGGATAACAACTTTTCGTAAAAGACGATGCAAGACTTGTCATGTGAGAGTACCTTTAAGAAATGGGTGTTTATCAAATAGCTGTAGTGATGTCAGAGTGTGGGTGGAGCTGGGCTGTCTGCCTGTTTTTACTTTCGTTTTTGAGCTGGCAGGTACAGTGTGTGTTTGGTTTCGTTATCAGAGTTGGAGCTGCATCCAGCCAAACAAGGTGTAATTTTGATCTCTCTCTGCATGATCACTTGACAATTTAAAAGTGATAACTTCTCTCAGTAGAGAATTTAAATCTTCTGTAAATTTAAATACTGTAAATCTTTATTAACTTCATTTAAATGAGTATTGGTAGACTTCAAGAGGATATAGACAGGCTAGTGGAATGGGCAGACACATGGCAGAGGAAATTTAATGTAGAGAAGTCTGAAGTGATCAGTTATTTTAGTCAGAAGAATTAGGAGAGGTGTTAAACTAACTGGTCTGTAATTTCCCACATTCTGTCTCCCTTCCTTTTCGAATAAGGGCGTTACATTAGCATTTTTCCAATCCACTGGAACCTTTCCCGTGTCCATGGAATTTTGCAATATCATAACCAATGATCCCGGGCCGTGGGGTACATGCGGCAGACGCGTTGCCAGTCCAACTTTAAGTGGCGCAGCCAATCGTGCCCCAATTAGCTGGGTCCTTCTCCATGGACTAACACCAAAGACAACCTAGTGGAGTGGTGTAACGACAACAATCGCTCTCTCAATGTCAGCAAAACTAAAGAACTGGCCATTGACTTCACAAAGCAAAGTATCGTACACAGCTGAGTCGGCATCAATGGTACAGAGGTGGAGATGGTTGACAGCTTCAAATTCCGAGGTGTGCACATCACCAACAATCTGTCCTAGTCCACCCACGTGGACGCTACGACCAAGAAAGCACAACAGCACCTATACTTTCTCAGGAAACGAAGGAAATTCGGCATGTCCACATTTATCCTTATCAACTTTTATAGATGCACCATAGAAAGCATCCTATCTGGCTGAATCACAGCCTGGTATGGCAACTGCTCAGCCCAAAACTGTAAGAAACTGCAGAGAGTCGTGAACAACCCAGTCGATCAAGTGAACCCGCCTCCCATCCACTGACTCTGTCTACACCTCCCGCTGCCTTGGGAAAGCAGGCAGCATAATCAAAGAGCCCTCCCACCCAGCTTATTCACTCTTCCAACTTCTTCCATTGGGCAGGAGATACAAATGTCTGAGAACACGTACTAACAGATTCAAAAACAGCCTCTTCCCCACTGTTACAAGACTCCAAAACAACCCTCTTATGGACTGATCTCATCTCCTCATACATCTTCTTTACTGAGTAGTACTGCACTCCTGTATGCTTCACCCGATGCCTGTGTCGATGTATTTACATTTTGAATTTATGTTTGCCCTGTTTTTTTTCATTTATTGAATGATCTTTCTGAACTCTATGTAGAACAATACTTTTCACTGTACCTTGGTACACGTGACAATAAACAAATCCAATCCAACATGCCGACTGGTCCCCGTATAAGTGGCGCACCCAATCGTGGCCCAGTAAGCTGGGTCCTCCTCTGTGGACTACCACCAAGAACAAACATGCCGACTGGTTCCCGTATGACGCAGTCACGTGGGTAGTACCCTCAAGGGCCAAAGGCTCTCCTGTGAACCTCACCAATCAACCAACTGTGTCTCGAAGGTCCAAGGTCCGAAGGCCGGACTTTATCACAGCGAATATCCAATGGCTGATCAGTGAGACTGCTGCTCCAATATCGAGCTCCATTTCAATGGGGTGTCCATTCATCTTTAATGCAATACGAGGGGGCGACCCTGGGGGCTGTAATGCAGAGGGGGCTGTAATCCTCCTCCTGGTGTTCAACAAAGTATGCTTGGCCTCTGGAGCGGTAATATCTGGGGTTTGGCAGGGAACAGCGCATTCACGGGCCTGTACAGCACCCCGGCTCTATTCGCAGCATCCAGCTTGCGGCTGCCATCTTAATGTTCCGGTTCAGGGAAATCATTCCAGTCGCACCCGGGTGTGCCATGGAGACAGCCTTGGGTCTCGTGGTCGGACCCGTTTTGCAGAAGCTTGAGCCTTTCGGGCCTGGGAGTGGTCGGTCAGTGGTCGCTTCAGTGACCCAAGGTTCAGACCTTACAAGCCCTACAACTGTTGGACTACGTGCTCTCCTGGGAAATGGCGATGTCCACCGCCTGCTGGAAGGTTAAATGGGCTTCCGTAAGGAATTTCCTTTGGATTTCAGCGTCTCGGAGCCCACAGACAAAACGGCCCCAAAAGGATTTGGATAGTGCGGGCCCAAACTCACGAGGCGCCGAGTATCCTCAAGTGTGCCACAAATTCGGCATTTGATTCTCCTTGGGCCTGCAAGGCCGTGTGAAAACGGAACCGATGGACCATTATCTGCAGCTGAGAGTTAAGATGTGCCTCAATTAGGGCCACCATGGTGGCAAAATACTTGGAGTCCGGCCTGTCCATGTGTGTGAGCCTCTTGATAAGCACACAGATGGGTTCCCCAACTGTAATCAGCAGGATAACGTTCATCTCCAACTACTGCATCAGAGTAAAAAAAATACTGCACCCTCTCTACATACTGCGTCCAGTCATCAGTACCAGCATCAAACTGTTTAAGTTTCCTGATGTGCAGCATCTCACTGTTTGAAGTGGAGGCCTCTGTGGGCCTGGACAAAGTGGGTTGGTGGAGTATAACGCATGGTGGTTGCGGCAGCTCAACTTCACCCTCGTCGCCAGTGTAGCGAGACAACAGGAACACACAATACGGTAGAAATGAACAACTGGTTTATTACAGTACACACAAATAACAAAACTACAACTCTTCTCCATGAAGGGCCACCCTCCCGGACCTGCACCCAGTCAGGGTTGTTATACTGAGTGGATCCCCCTTGTTACGGGGAAACCCTGCCCCCAATTACCAGGGGAATTTATACTCAGCTGTGTGAGGGGGGGGGGGGGGGGGGGGGGGGGATCGTATACAGCACAGTCCTTGGTTCCCAAAGAAGTCATAACAGTAAGGTCCATTCAGACCGAATGTCACAGACCTATTAGGATGTTCCAATTGGCCTCCAGGTACTTGGATGCCACCGGGAACAGTGAAATGCTCCCAACTGGGATGACACAGAGTTTATAAAGAAGACCATGGTAGAAATCCCCGACATAAACACACAGTGATTAATCATGGCGGGGGAGGGATTTCAACTGTGTACGGATGGGTCAAATTCCAAAACAGGAATTTCCTCCAACATGGCAAAAGAACTTGGCGTATTCATGCAGAAGATGGGGGCTGTAGACCCATGACGGTTCACGCACTCAAGGGAGAAGGAGTTCTCCTTCTTCTCCCAAGTACACAATGTATATTCACAGATCAACTTCTTTGTAGTGGGGAAATTGGTGCTTCCAGGGCTAGTAAGAGGAGAATATTCCGCGATCGTAATCTCCGATCACGCTCTACATTAAATGAATGTGAGATTGGAGATGGGCCGTGCCTATGGCCACCATGGAGGTTGGACATGGCCCTCCTGGCCGAAAAGTCTTTCGGTGAGAAAATATCGCAGGCCACAGACGAGTATATTACTAATAACCAGAACCGGGAGGAAACACTAGTCGACTCCATACTGAGAGTAGACTGGCGACACTCCAAGGCCCTGACCGTAGAGCTCCAGGCAGAGAGGAAAGAAGCTACAAATAGACTTTGACCTACTCTCCAGAGGAAAGCAGTGAACCAACTCAGCCCTGTATGAGGACGGAGACAAAGCCAGCCGCCTGCTGGATCACCAGCTAAGAAAGCAGGCAGCCAGGAGGCAAATAGCCCAGATTAGGGACAGCAAAGGCAACTAATACAGGAGCCGGAAAAGGTCAAGGACATTCAAGACCTTCTACCGGGGGCTGTTGACCTCCGAGCTCCCAGCAGCAGACTGGAGGATGAAACAGTTCCTCAATGGACTAGATAGTCGTGTGGGAGGACAGGAAATGCGGGTTAGAAGCATTGCTAGAACTGGGAGAAGTCACGGAGAGCATCAGTTCCATGCAGTCAGGGAAGGCACCGCCAGACGGAATCCCGGTGATTTTCAACAAAAATTTGCAATGGCACTGGCCCCGCACCTGCGAGAGATGTTAACAGACTCGCTGGCAAGCATCCTGCCGCCCACACTAGCCCAAGCCTTAATCTCGCTGATTCCCAATGTGTGTGTGTGTGCGCGTGTGTGCAGGTGAAAAACTTCTTACGTAGTGAAACAGGGACATACTCATGACTACTACAACAGACGTTATTAGAGGACTTACTGGACATGGACATCTTAGGGAAGGGGAACTGTGGCGACATGTATGGGCGACTACTGAGGAGAGCTAACACACAACTGGACTTGTCAAGAGAAAAGTAGTAGGGAAGTTGCAAGAAAGAATGTCCCGAAGCGTGGCACATTGGCGAGACCATGCAGACGCTGCGACAACGGATGAACTGACATCGCGCGACAGGCAGGAATGTTCCCTTTGGGGAACACTTTAACAGTCAAGGGAATACAGCCTCTGATCTTCGGGTAAGCATTCTCCAAGGCGGTCTTCAGGACGTGCGGCAACGCAGAATCGCCGAGCAGAAATTTATAGCCAAGTTCCGCAAACATGAGTACGGCCTCAACCGGAACATTGGAGTCATGTCGCATTACATTCACCCCCCACCATCTGCCTGGGCTTACGAAATCCTACCAACTATCGTGGCTTGAGACAACTCACACCTCTTTAACCTGTGATTATCCCTCTCTTCAGTTGCTCCGCCTGGACCTGTAGACTTAATTACCTACAAAGACTAGCAGGAGCACTGGCAACAATTTTCAATTCCTCTCTAGCCACAAGGGAGGTGCCAGAGAACAGGAGGATAGCCAATGTGGTACCATTATTCAAGAATAGAGGAAGGGATAAACCAGGAAACTACAGGCCAGTAAATCTAACCTCAGTGGTGGTGAAACTATTGGAAGCAATTCTGAGAGTCAGAGTTAATCTGCATTTGGAGAGGTAGGGATTAATCAAGAACGGTCAGCGTGGTTTTGTTATGCGGAGGTAGTGTTTGACCAACTTGATTGAGTTTTTTGAAAAGTTGACCGGGTGTGTATATGAGGGAAATGTATTTGACATAGTCTACATGGATTTCAGCAAGGCTTTTGATAAGGCCCCACATAGGAGACTGATAGTGAAGGTCAGAGCCCATGGGATCCAAGGAAATTTGGACAATTGGATCCAAAATTGGCTGAGTGGCAGGAAGCAGAGGGTAATGGTGGAGGGGCGTTTTTCTGACTAGGAGCCTGTGTCCAGTCAGGTCCCACAGGAATCAGTGGTGAGGCCCTTGATGTTTGTGCTTTATATAAATTATTTAGATATGACTGTAGGAGGGTTGATCAGTAAGTTTGTGGATGATACGAAAATTGGTGGGGTGGTAAATAGTGAGGAGGATTGCCTTCAATTACAGGAGAATATAGACAGGGCTGGTCAGATGGGCCGATCAGTGGCAAATGGAATTCAATCCGGATAATTAAGAGGTGATGCATTTGGGCAGGATAAACAAGGCAAGGGAATACATGATAATTGGCAGGACCCGATATGTGCATGTACACCAGTCCCATAAGGTAGCAGAGCAGTTGGATACAGTGATTAAGAAGGCATATTTGTATACTTGCCATTATTAGTCGAGACACAGATTTTAAGAGCAGTGAGGTTATGCTGCAACGGTATAAAAAGTTGGTTTGGCAACAGCTAGAGTATTGTGTGCAGTTCAAGAATCCACATTATAAGAGGGATGAGATAGCACTGGAAATGGTGCAGAGGAGATTTATCAGGATGTTGCCCAGGCTGGAGAGTGTTAGTTATGAAACGAGATTGGATAGACTTGGATTGTTTACCTTGGAGCAGAGGAGACCGTGGGGGGAGGGGACATTATTGAGATGTACAAAATTATGAGGGGCATAGATAGAGAGGAAAAACTTTTTCCCCTGATGGAGGGGTCAATGACCAGGGGGCACAGGTTTAAGGCAAGGGGCAGGAGGCTTAGGAGGGGATGTGGGGAAAAACATTTTTACCCAGAAGGTGGTGGGAGTTTGGAATCCATTGGCTGAAAGGGTGATGGAGGCAGAGGCCCTCATAACATTTAAGAAGTATTTAGATGTGTACTTGCAATCCCAGGACATATAAGTTCAAGTGATGGAAAATGGGTTTAGGATGGTCAGCTGGTTGTTTCTGACTGGTGCAGATGCGATGGTCCGCAGGGCCTTTTCTGTGTTGTACGACTCTATGACATCAATACAACACCAACCTTTATTTTACTTAATCTGGTCACAATCTGAGCATTAAGAATAAACACTCGTAGCTAGCGAGCATAAATGTCCATAATCTGCATTGTGCTTCATTCACAATTGCTTCATTGCTGTTGCTATAATATCTAAACTGTTGTATTCTGCACAGTATATTGGTATTCCAATAAGAGAGTCCCATACTGGGTATTTCCAGCATTTCAATTTCTTTATTTAAGATTTCATTACATTTTCTATTTTTCATTATTAACTTTAGTATTCTATATATGCTGAGTGTTTTTCAACATATTAATAATAATCTTCATTATTGTCACAAGTAGTCTTACACTGCAATTAAGTTACTGCGAAAATCCCCTAGTTGTCACACTCCGGCGCCTGTTCAGGTACACAGAGGGAGAATTCAGAATCTCCAATTCATCGATCAACACGTCTTTCGGACTTGTGGGAGGAAACGGGAGCACCAGGAGGAAACCCACACAGATGTGGGGAGAATGTGTTGACTCCACAAAGACAGTGACCCAAGCCGGGAATCGAACCTGGGACTCTGGCACTGTGAAGTAACAGTGCTAATCATTATGCTAATGTACCACCATGGTCTTTTCAAAAGAGACTTTTAAAAGATCCTCTTACCTCCCAATAGTATGTGTGACTAAAATGTAGAAAATCTCTGTGGTCTTGCGACGGACAGTAGCATCTTCATCCCTCAAAAGGAATTTCAAGTTCTGCAAACAACCTTAAGGAAAGAAAAAAACATCCAGCATTAGCTAAATTACTACATTGTAATCTATGAAATAGAATTACAGCATATTGCACACACTATTAACTTGTATGCAGACTATGCCATTTGTATAAGCTGCTTCTAAATGTGACACCTTCCCTGGAAAAACATATATTGACTGTGAGTGTAGGTTGCACACATTGCTTAAAAGTCACTACAGCATAATTTTAAAATATGAATAAAAGTATGAAAGTATAATTATTGCAGCCCTAATAAGCATGGAAAATTAAGATAACCAGTGTCATTATATACATCCATTTATATAATGGAGTGCAGACAGGCAGTGATTGACACACAGGATGACCAGTGAGCACACAACACAGTGCAGCCAGCAGACAGGACACGACCACTATAAAGCCAGAGGGCACCAGTTTTCCCGCTCTCTCGGGATCCAGCCTCTGAGACAGTCAGAACTCGTGAGCATAGCCAGGGCAAACACCATGTGGTAGTCAGTCAGTCTGGTCAGGCTAGCCTCAGGACTCCAGTCAAGGCAGCATAGTGTCAACCCACAGTTGAACATGTAAATTAGATGTTAAATAGAATTGTGTTGCATCTCATCAAGTGTTGGAAGTTTGTCTCTCGCTACACTGCATCAAATGCAGTCCACATAGACCCAGCCTGCCCAACACATCATGGTACCAGGTTTGGATGCTGAAAATTGACGGACCTACCTCGAGTGAATCAGCGTTGACCAGCAATCAGCCATCCGGTAACATGGACAACGTCCGCCCTCCTCCGCAGCTCCACATTGCCGGCAACCTCGGTGCAAATTGGAAGATCTTCAAACAGAAGTTTCAGCTCTATCTCGAAGCCACCGACCTCTAGGCCGCATCGGACGCCAGGAAGATCGCACTTTTCCGCTCCACGGCCGGGGACCACGCCATCCACATCTACAACTCCCTTACATTCGCTGAAGGCGAAGACAAGACGAAATTTAAAACAGTCCTGCTGAAGTTCGATAGCCACTGCGACATTGAGGTTAATGAGAACTTTGAACGGTACATTTTCCAGCAGAGGCTTCAGGGTAAGGATGAACCTTTTCAATCCTTTTTGACCCATCTCCGCATCCTCGTGCGGTCATGTAACTATGACTCGACAACGGATTCCATGATCCGGGATCAGGTCATTTTCAGGGTCCACTCCGATTCCCTTCGCCAGCAGCTCCTGAAAGTCAAGCAGCTTACCCTCACCATCGCCATCGAAACGTGCGTTCTCCACGAATATGCTAACAACCGGTACTCCCACATCAGGGTGGCAGAAACGGCAAAGCTAGCCCCCCACGAGGCAGAACGGGTGCAGGCCATCGCACAAATGCAGGGTCTGAGTCTTGATGAGAGTGGCCATTTCATGCGCTTTTCCCCAGCTCCAGCGCATGCGCGCCACGACCGAGGGGACGGCGAGACCGACGACCAGACTGCGCAGGTGCGTACGTCATTCAACCGCACTGCGCATGCACGTTGGCGCACGGAACGCGCTGACGTTGGTGTCATGACATGTCCAAATTGTGGCTCCGCCCATTTAAAGCAGCAATGTCCAGCAAAATCACGACAGTGTCGACAGTGTGGCAAGCTTGGCCACTACGCAGCCCTTTGCAGATCTGCTCCACTGCCCAGCATCCAGCAATCCCAGCCATGGTGCAGAAGCGTCCATTCGATACAGCAAGGCATGCCAGATTCCGACCCCGACAGCCCAACAGATCCTGACGCCGAGTGCCTCAAATCCCCATTCCAGGTGGGCATCATTACTAAGCATGCGCTGCCTTTCTCAAAGATGGTGAAACATCTCTCAGTCCTAAGCGTGGTTCCTGACGACGAGTGGTGTGCTGTCCTCAGTTAACAAGGCTCGTATCCGTTTCAAGCTGGACACCGGCACATAAGCGAACCTCATTTCGAAATCCGATCTCGACACCATCCGCGTCAGACCAAGCATTCTTCCACCGGCCTGCCAGCTCCTTAACTACAATGGCAAAGCCATTGCTGCCAGTGGCTCATGCCTACTCAGAGTTTCCAATAGGTCACTTGAAGCGACGCTGCGATTTGAGATCATAGGACCTGACAGAGCATCCCTGCTCGGTGCTCGGGCCTGCAAACCCCTGAACCTGGTTCAGTGAGTCCACACCATGTCATCCTCACAGGTGACGGCCTCACCTGATGAAAACTTCCAGGCTCAAATTGATGACATCATAGCGCAATACCATAGCGTGTTCGAAGGTATGGACACACTCCCATACCGATACAAAATCCTGCTGAAACCAAACGCCACCCCTGTGGTTCACGCACCACGTCGGGTGCCGGCACCCCTCAAGGACCGCCTCAAGCAGCAGTTGCAAGACCTCCAGGACCAGGGCGTCATATCAAAAGTCACAGAACTCACGGACTGGATAAGCTCCATGGTCTGCGTCAAGAAGCCATCAGGGGAGCTTCGAATCTGTATCGACCCCAAAGATTTAAACCGCAACATCATGAGGGAGCATTACCCAATACCAAAGCAAGAAGAGTTAATCAGCGAGATGGCTCATGGCAAACTCTTCACGAAGCTGGACGCCTCCAAGGGGTTCTGGCAAATACAGCTGGATGCATCCAGTCGCAAGCTGTGCACATTCAATACCCCGTTCAGTCACTACTGCTACAACCGAATGCCTTTTGGCATCATCTCTGCCTCAGAGGTATTTCACCGCATAATGGAACAGATGACGGAGGGCTTCGAGGGGGTGCAACTGTACCTCGGCGATGTCATAATCTGGTCCACAACTCCTCAAGAACACATTGATCGCCTCAAGCGGGTATTCCACAGGATCTACGAGCATGGCCTCCGACTCAACAGGGCCAAATGCTCATTCGGTCAATCAGAAATCAAATTCCTTGGCGACCACATCTCGCAGCAAGGCGTGCAGCCGGATCCACATCTTGCAGCAAGGCGTGCAGCCAGATCCACATCTCGCAGCAAGGCGTGCAGCCAGATCCACATCTCGCAGCAAGGCGTGCAGCCGGATCCACATCTCGCAGCAAGGCGTGCAGCCGGATCCACATCTAGCAGCAAGGCGTGCAGCCGGATCCACATCTCGCAGCAAGGCGTGCAGAAACTAAAGAAACTCTGCAGCAACCTGAGATAGTGACCTCCCCATGGTCCAAAGTTGGTGTCGACCTTTTCCACACCAAGGGGCGTGACTATGTCCTCCTGGTCGACTACTTTTCCAATCCGACCTCACGTCGGCGGTGATGAAGGCATGCAAAGAAACATTTGCCAGACATGGGATACCACTCACGGTGATGACTGACAACGGCCCCTGTTTTTACGACCAGGAGTGGTCTGATTTTGCCCGGCTATACAAGTTTCGGCACGTCACATCCAGCCCCCACTACCCGCAGTCAAACGGGAAGGCCTAAAAAGGGGTCCACATCGTCAAAAGATTACTATGTAAGGCTGCCGACTTAGGCTCCAACTTCAACCTGGCGCTGTTGGCATACAGAGCAACCCCGCTGTCCACTGGGTTGTCTCCAGCGCAGATGCTCATGAACCGCACTCTGCAAACAACGGTTCCAGCCATCCACATTCCAGACTTTGACAACTTCCCAGTCATACAGAAGATGCAGCAGTCTCGGGCCCAACAGAAATCAGCATACGACGCTCATGCCGTGGATCTCCCCGAGCTGGTCCCAACTGATCAAGTTTGTGTCCAGCTGCCTAACGGCGGCTGGTCCGCCACAGCTGTGGTGGTCAAGCTAGTGGCCCCATGATCGTTCCTCGTTCGCATGGCTGATGGCTCCTTCCTACGACACAACAGACGGGCGCTGCGCAGACTTACATGCCCGCCACCCAACCGTGATGTCCCACCTCCTCCGGACGCGCCCTGCCACAAGGCCACCGATCTACCAGCAATCCTGCCAACCTCTGCGACCACCGCATTGGCGGCAGTCCCGCCCATCCAAGTGCAGGCGGCCCCTGCTCCACCCTTGAGGCAGTCTACCAGAATTCATCGCGCGCCACAGAGACTAAACTTATAGACTGAATGTATGCTCAACTTTGTTACCTCATCGTTTTGACATATGTAAATATAGTTTTTTTACCGTTTCATCTGCCGTATATCTGCACTAGCCACACCTTCCTATGTATGCAAGTCCATTTTAGCATATCCTGTATATCATCACGTACATATGCACATCTTCACGCACATGCACCTTAATATTCATTATCTGAACACAAACTTTACAAAAAAAAGGGGGGGGGGGGAGATGTCATAATATACATCCATGTATATCATGGAGTGCAGACAGGCAGTGATTGACACACATGATGACCAGTGAGCACACAACACAGTGCAGCCAGCAGACAGGACACGACCACTATAAAGCCAGAGGGCACCAGTTTTCCCCGCTCTCTCAGGATCCAGCCTCCGAGACAGTCAGAGCTCATGAGCATAGCCAGTGCAAACACCATGTGGTAGTCAGTAACTCTGGTCAGGCTAGCCTCAGGTCTCCAGTCAAGTCAGTATAGTGTCAACCCACAGTTGAACATGTAAAATAGTTAGATGTTAAATAAAATCGTGTTGCATCTCATCATATGTTGGAAGTCTGTCTCTCGCTGCACTGCATCAAATGCAGTCCACATAGACCGAGCCTGCCCAACACATCAACCAGCTGTAGAAATCAATCATAGCAGAATTAAGGGAATTTTACACAATTGTTAGGAGATTAAGGGATTTATAAAATGGAAACCCAAAACTTTCTGTATGACCACCACTTCAATGCAAATGAGGCAGAGCAGACCTTGCATACACCAGGAACCTCCAACGTTGGTCCCACACTGTATCTCAGATTCAAACAATTTGAATAATATGGCAGGATACATGGTACTGAATGAGAATTAAGTTGTGTTGAGTGCTTCCAAATGAAATGTTCGATAAATGGCAGCCCTTTCCATTCAGACAATGAAGGAGGTTAGTAAATATCGAACAATGGTCATGTGTGCTAGTTTTGAGCCGCCTTAAGGGAAGTCAGGCACTCGGTAAAATTGCAATGCTGTCTCCATCTTGTACAAGGGAGTACGAATGGAGAAAACCTGTGTCACATTGTTAAACAGTGCATTTGGAAATCTGACAAATGTAGGTGAAGATAGAAATCTTGGTCGGATTCTCCATTATACCCTGACAGGAGTCAGTGGCAAGGGAGTTGAAGGAAGGATGACTTTCACAGGAAGTGAAAGTAATTTCTGAATGCTTGAGGCAGATTGGAAGTCAGCTTATTACCGCCTTCAAGCACTTTCTTCACAGAGCACTGTGGTGACATGCCTGTGCACAGTTTTCCATGAATGTATATAGTTATCAATGCGACTTCCAACCAGCTGGTGACGATAGAGATCTACCATGTGACTAGAGATATCCAAGAGTTGGTAGAAAGTCGTACAAGAGGATAGTCGCACTAGATGTAACTCTAGGAGAATTTACTGAATTCATTTATTCGTTACAGTTTGTATCACATTCGTTTGTTATCTTTCCAAGTGTTCATATTGTTAATAAATCACCTTACTAGTCAAAGAACTAGATGTTCTGTGTGCATCTGTACTACGGCCAAGGGCTGGTTTAGCACAGTGGACTAAATAGCTGCCTTTCAATGCAGAATAAGGCCAGCAGCGCGGGTTCAACTCCCGTACCTGCCTCCCCGAACAGGCGCCGGAATGTGGCAACTAGGGGCTCTTCACAGTAACTTAATTGAAGCCTACTCCTGACAATAAGCGATTATTATTATTATAACACAGAACAAGCTTGGTCCCAAGAGTATTGAACAATTAAAGATAACGCTCCTTTATATAAAAGCTCCTTTATATAACAGACGCATTGGGGGGAATTGCAGGAATTATGGGGATACTGGAGGTATTTGGTTGGCTCACAGGTTACAAATATGGATATGGGCAAAAGTGAGGTTTTTGAAATCCAGGCAAGGGGGCAGGAGAGGAGACTGAGGGAGATGCCGTTCAAAGTGGTGGGAGGGAGTTTTAGGTACCTGGGGATTCAAGTGGCAAGGGACTGGGGTCAGCTTCATGAACTAAATTTGGGCAGGTTGATTGAGCAAATGAAAGGGGACTTCCGTAGGTGAGATGTGCTCCCGCTATCACTGGTGTGGAGGGTACAGACTGTGAAAATGACAGTCCTCCCGAGATTGCTGTGCATGTTTCAGTGTCTTCCAATCTTCATCCCCAAGGCATTTTAGAGGAAGACCAATGCAGCGATCTTGGGTTTTATATGGGCCGGGAAAGCCCCGCGGGTGAAGAAGGCCCTTCTTGAATGGGGCATGGGGAGGGGGGCTTGGGCTTTCCGAACTTTATTTTTTATTTTTAAATAATTTTTATTCAAGATTTTCAATAACAAATTTTCTCCCCACAATTTAAAACAAACAAGGCGTGTTTCCACACCAACACAAGAAAAGAACTCACCCCCCCCAAATAAATAATAACAAAAAACCAACAGCAATACAAGAAAGAAGAAAATAACATCGCAAACCCACCGCCGCAAAAACAAACCCCCTAACCATCCCCAAACCCCCCCCCCCCCAGTTGCTGCTGAGACCGACCACTCTCTACCCCTTCGCCAGGAAGTCGAGAAAGGGCTGCCACCGCAGAAAGAACCCCTGTACCGACCCCCTCAGGGCAAATTTCATCCTCTCCAACTTGATGAACCCAGCCATGTCGTTGATCCAGGCCTCCGAACTCGGGGGCCGCGTATCCTTCCACTGTAACAGAATCCTGCGCCGGGCCTTTCCGAACTTTATTAATTACTACTGGGAAGCTAATATATCAGTGGTTAGGAAATGGGTAGTGGGGGAGGGATCAGTGTGGGAGCGAGTGGAGGCGGCATCTTACAAGGGTAGGAGTCTGAAGGCTTTAACGGCATCTCTGCCATTCCAGCCTGCTCAGTACTCCACAAGCTCAGTGGTAGTGGCAGCCCTGAAAGTGTGGGGGAACTGGAGGCAGCATGTGAGACTAGAGGGGGTGTCGGTGTGGTCACCGATCTGTGATAACCACCGGTTCACTCTGGGGGGGCTGGTTAGGGGCTTCAGGAGGTGGCAGCGGGCAGGGATTGTGAGATTTGGGGACCTCTTCATTGAGGAGGGCTTCCCAAGCCTGGAGGAGCTAGAGTAGGAGTTTGCCAGGTGGGAATGGGGTTCGGTACCTGCAGGTACGGGATTTTGTCCGGAGACAGGCCCGAGCTTTCCTCACCTCCCTCTAAGGGGACTACAGGACGCAGTGTTGTCTAAAATAGATGTTGGGGAGGGGAGGGTTTCGGAAATATACAAGGAACTGATGGAGTGGGAAGGGGTCCCAATTGAGGAGGTGAAGAGGATGTGGGAGGAAGAGCTGGTGAGGGAAGTTGGAAGTCGGGTTATGGGAGAAGGCAGGAGAGTCAATGCATCCACGTTGTGCGCCAGGCTTAGCCTGATCCAATTCAAGGTGGTTCACAAGGCTTATATGACTGTGGCCAGGATGAGTAGGTTTTTGAGGAGGTGGAAGACAGGTGTGAGCGGTGTGGGAGAAGTTCTGTGAACCATGTACATATGTTTTGGGTGTGTCCGAGGCGGAGGGGATTCTGGCAGGGATTTTCGGATGTCATGTCAGAGGTCCTGGAAGGGAGGGTGACTCCAGAGATAGCAATATTTGGAGTGTCGGAAGATCTGGGAGCCCGAGGGGGGAGAGAGGCCGACGTTTTGGCCTTTGCCTCCCTGGTGGCCCGGAGACAGATTTTGCTAGGGTGAAGAGACTCGGAGCCTCCAAAGTCGGGGGTTAAGGTCAGTGACATGGTAGGGTTTCTTAGGCTAGAGAAAATTAAGTTCGCCTGAAGGGGTTCAGCACAGGGATTCGCTTGGAGGTGGCAGACACTCATCGACTTCTTCAAGGAAAACTGACCGTCAGCAGGTGGGGGGGGCGAAGGGGGAGGACGCATGGAAGTGATGAATAAGGGCAGGGAATCTAATGTATGGCTAGTTAGGGTTTAGGGCTGTGGGGAGTTGGGTATGTTATTCTGGGGTTTTTGCATGTGTTGGATCTCTCTGTTGTTTAAAATGTTAAAATTATAAATGCCTCAATAAAATATTTTCTAAAAAGAAGACAATTCAAGATAACTGAGAAGACGGATGAAACAAGCTGAAGGAAGGAAAAATAAAATTCTTCCGCCTACCTGGTAAACTACGGGCAAGTGGAATCCAATGCACAGAAAGGCTGTGAAGTTAGAGGTGGATGTTTTGTCCACCCCACCAGCTTCAAGTAATCGGTAACGTAGCTGAGAATTGGCGTGTTTTTATATATATTTTATTGCAAACATGTATCAAAACAGGTTACAACAAATAAACACCCCAGAAAACATACCTCCCAGCAATCAACTATAGAGTCTGTACAAATTGTTTCCCCTTTTTCACACACCCCACTTCGACAAATAGCTCCTCACACACAGTCACAAACATCCCCCACCTTTTCTCAATCTGCAGAGCCGATTAACTCATACTTTATCTTCTCCAACTGCAGGAAGTCGTACAGATCACCCAACCAAGCCACTACCCCCAGTGATGATGCCAACTGCCACTCCAGCAAAATTCGCCGCAGTGCATTCAGAGAGGCGAAGGCCATGACATTGGCCTTCCTCCTCTCCATTGCTCCAGCTTCTCTGGAACCTCAAATATCGCCACCAAAGGGTCCAGGTCCACCTCCTCCTCCATTATCCTGTGTAAGACCACAAACAGTCGCACCCAGAATCTTCCCAATTTTTCGCAACCCCAAAACATGTGCGTGTGATTCTCTGGCCCCTGCCCACACCTCTCACATTCATCTGCCAGCCCCTGAAAGAACCCACTCATTCTCGCCCGAGTCACATGCACCCAATGCACCACCTTAAACTGTATCAAGCACATCCTTGAAGAGGAGGAAGTCCCGCTTACCCTACGTTGTGCCTCACTCCATACTCCCTGTGGTGAATGTAACTTAGTAATTCACACTGTATTTACCAATACCATTGTAAGCGCAGTAGCGTTATCCGACCACTAGGGGGAGTAGCTCTGGGAGTGCTCAGGAGTTTGTACAGGGCTCCACCCTTGGCTCCGCCCATGACTCCTCCCCCTGGACTTGCTGTATAAAGACCCTTGTCCAGAGCCAGCCTGCAGTTCATCGAGAGTTCAATGGGTAACAGGCTAGCTCTGTAGTAAGTAGATTAAAACCACTGTTCATATCTCAAAGCACGTGTCTAGTGAATTGATGGTTCCATCACTCCCCAATTGATCTCCCCTCCCAACTCCCCTTCCCATTTCTCCTTGATCTTCACCACCCGTTCGCCGCACTGCCCCCAGCCGCTTGTATATATCCCCAATTCTTATCTCCCTTCCACATCCAGAAGCAGCGGTCGCTCCAGCAGAATGTATCCCGGCAACCTAGGGAACCCCCTCCAGACCTTTCGCACAAAGTCCCTAACCTGCATATACCTGAACTCTCCCCTTCAGCAGTTTTACCCTCTCCCTTAGCTCCTCCAGACTGGCAAACCCTTCCTCCAAATACCAATCCCTCACCTTGACCAGCCCCACTTCCCACCTCTTCCTGTAAACACTATCCATCACCCCACCCCCCGGCTCAAACCCATGATTCTTGCACAGCGGTGTTAACGCCAACATCCCTTCCACCCTATAATGCCTCTTCAACTGATCACATTTCTTCACCGTGGGCTCCCTGAATACCTACTCGGAGCCATTAGCAATGCTGCTATCACCATAGCCCTCAAACTAGGCACCTTACAAGATTCCTCCTCCATCCTAACCCACTCTTAACCCTTCTCTTTCCCACCATTGCTGCACCTTATCCACATTCGCCGGCCAATAATAATGAAGCAGATTCGGCAATGCCAACCCCCTCCCACTGCCTCTGCGTCTGTAGCAGGGTTCTCCCGACCCTCGGCACCTTCCCCGCCCATACAAAGTCCAAAAAGATGGTGTCCAATTTCTGAAAAAAGTTTGGGAGAGCCTGAAAAATAAACAAGAACCTCGGCAGAATATTCATTTTCACCACTTGGACCCTCCCTGCCAACGTTAAGTACAGTGTATCCCACCTCTTAAGATCCTCCCTGGCCTCCTCCACCAGCTTCGTTAAGTTCCACTTATGGAGCCCCGTCCATTCCCTCGCTACCTGAATCCACAAATACCGAAACTGTCCCTCGCTACCGTAAATGGCATCCCCCTAAATTAGCCCGCTGTCCCAGCTCATTTACCGGGAAAATCTTGCTTTTCCCTACATTCAGTTTGTACTTCGAGAACCCTCCAATCCTCCCTTGCAGGCCCATAGTCCTTCCTTGAGCATGTGAACTCGAAGCATGGGTGCACAACAGACATCACATCATACCATTTTCCATTGTGGACACGGAGCACAAGTCCATCATAGGAGCAGACGCGCGCGAAGCCCTGAACCTAGTTGAGTGGCTATGCATTCCAGACAGCGAGGCGATAGAGGATCATTGCGACTTGCAACAAGATATAATAGTGCAGTTATCTGATGAGATGCACAAGCAAAAATTAAAAGTGGAGGAAGATAAACTAGATGAAGAGATGGAGGATCCAAAGGGAATTTGCAGAATTCTGGTTTTCAGTCTTCAAAAATGTGCAAATGCTCAGTGACATTATACAGGAGCATGATGATGTAAGTTATAGCAACAAGAATTAACTGGACAAAATTGGAAAGGATATATTCCATTTTAAAAGGACATGCTGTACCTAAACAGAATCCATGTCTGCAGGCAGACAGCAGAATATACATCCTGAAGGCTCAGAATCATCTCATTTAGGAAACAAAGCAGGGCCATGAGCCATGACAGGACCAAAGGAAAAATTATGCGGGAAGATCCAAATGGCCCGAATTCACTCCAAGAGAAACAATGGGATGTAAATCAGTTTGGCCCTGGCCAGACGAAAGTGCCGTATACTAATTGGAAAACGATTAAAGTTGTCCCCAGCATCCACTGGAGACATTTTCAAGAGATCAGCAGTCCCCGATGACATTATGGAACCATCAGTTTTGTCCTGCCAGCAATTAGCAGGCCTTTGTCCTGGAACTCACCTGTGGGAGGGGCCAGTCAGCTTCATTCAGGTTTTTGCCCTTAAAAATACGGGACTCAAAGCTCTCGCACTCTCTTGCTTTGTGCTCTCTTCACTTGCTACGAGGCTGCTACCAGACCACAAGACCAAAGGAACACCAGGATCAAGGCCCAGCAGCCAAACAGACCAGCCATTTTTGAAGAAGAGCCAGAGACATCCGTGCCGGTTTAACTATTTTTCCTGGGAACGGTAAATATACTCCCTCAGCCCACAGAAACTCCCACTTAGGTTAGATTGTTGAGGTTGGGATGGGTGAGTGGATATATATATGTTTGTGTGTGTTTAAGTAAATCTGTGTAAAAGTAAGAATTTTCGAATTGCCATTTAGTTTCTTGCTTCCCATACTATTTTTAAAACCGGTGTTTGTGTGGTATAGTCGGAGTTGTGGAGGGCCTAATTTTCTTGAATAAATTATTTATTTTTAAATCTACCGTTGTTGTAGTCTTACCTTTCTTTCACTGTCCGCTCTGGTTGAGCCACAATAATTGCCAGAACATAATTCCGTAGTCGAGTACCAAAAGGAATCCGAGCACTTCGAACACACTCACTCAGGAAAGGCTACTGGTTAGGGATAAACAGTGTTCTCTCTCTTGAAGTTGCACTAGTGTGGCACTTCCGGGTGACATTTCACCATCAACAGGAGAGAGACTCACACTGGCGTAGGTGGTAGTTAAGGAATTGGTGTGGCATAAGGACAAACCCACTGGTTCGGCATAAACAGTGAGACTTGTTCCCTCTCTCTTGCGAAGCTGTCCCAGTGTAACACTTCTGGGTTGTGGTTTCAACACCTGCAGAAGAGAGACACCCGCTGTTATCAGTAACACCCAATACCAGCCTGTTGTGGAGTAAAGGAAACCCTTTTACAATGAGCCCATCTTATAGCATCTGCAAGATATAACTGTGAAACATTTAGAGCTTGATAGCCAATGATCTTTACTCTGGAATTTAAGTTTGAACCAAATGAGTATTTCACAAATGAGATACTCGCGAAAGCATACCAGATGGAGTCACAGCCTGACGAGTTTGATTTTCTTTTCTTTGATGAACTAGAAATTACAGGATGCACAGGGTGCCAGATTGACTGGAAGTAAGAAAAAAAATGTCACATTGAAAACCATTAAAACAAAGCAGAAGCATAAGGGTCATGGCACTGTTAGAACAGTTACAAAAGCTGTACCAAATAACTTTTTCTTCAGTTCCTCTGAAGTTCCAGAGCATGGAGAGTTGGATGAAGGTTCTGCAGCAAGATTCGCTGTGACTTTGAAATTGGTCATTTCTTGCATGAAGACATAATTCCATGTGCAATGTCTTACTTTACAGGATGTGGAGATGCCGGCGTTGGACTGGGGTGAGCACAGTAAGAAGTCTTACAACACCAGGTTAAAGTCCAACAGGTTTGTTTCAAACACGAGCTTTCGGAGCACGGCTCCTTCTTCAGGTGAAGGAGCCGTGCTCCGAAAGCTCGTGTTTGAAACAAACCTGTTGGACTTTAACCTGGTGTTGTAAGACTTCTTACTGTTACTTTACAGGAGAAGCTATTGCAGATTATGATGGTGATGATAATTACGATGACCATGGTTACAATGAAGAAAGTGAAGACTCAGATGATGAGCCAGAAGAGGACGACTATAAAACACTACTCAGTTGGTTTGTCAGTAGTGACGAGGTGATCGCAAGCAGCACCCAATCGACGCAGGACAAGGCTAAATGTGAGAGCTCCACGATGGTGTGTACAGAGGCTGAGAGTGAGGTTGCAACAGCAGATCAATCAGAAGACAGCAAATAAACTGCAAACAGGCTGGTTACTGAAGACATAATCCCCATTTTAGAGAAATTGGCTCCAGACCAGTACTATGAATCATCCTATGCCCACAGAATGGTTCCTGCAGTTGATTCCCCAATACTTGAGGCCAGTCCACCAAAAGACTTGCAGGAAGAACACATGATACATCTTTATCCGGTTCCCCAACGAATGACGAAGTGTGTATCATGATAGCAGATGAGGATGAGCCACGAATCAGTTCTCCAACAAAAGAAAAAGCATATATCATCATATCAGATGAGGATGAGCCACTCATTGAGGCAAAAAAGTAAAATGAAGAAGCCACGCCTGATGTTGAGGACATTGATCCAGCCAAGACACCGCAATGCAAGGATGTGCAGATCATTCCTGAAGTCGCAAACTTGCCTGCAACTGTGAATACGTCCAAAAGGTTGCCGACAGTGTGCCCCACCAGTTGAGGCACATGCAGCACAGTATTCAAGCGCAAGCACCGAGACTCCTCAATCCAGCAAAGGCCCCAGACTCAGCTATTGTGACAGAAGAGCCAGAGTCAGCGTTCAGAGCAAGGGATCCGGTACCGGCTAATCCCTTGACAGAGTCCAGCAGCAAGAAGGATGCCACTAGAGACAAAAAGAAAAGGATACGCAATCAGCGGATCATTCAAATGAGAAGGGGAAGAGAATTGTTGAGGGCACAGGTGGTCGGCTGGGTAGCACCCGCAACAGTGAAGACACGGCATCGGCAACACAGCTGATACGCAAGAAAATACACGGAGGCGGAGTAGGAAGCATCGCTTCAAAAGGTTAAAGAAGTTGGTGACACAAAAAAGGCCAGTCAGAGAACGGGTCTTCCGAAAGTTGAAGCAAAATCGAGTATCCGGTCAAGATTCAGAAGACCAATGGGATAATGGTGTTTAGAGTGTGTAATAATCTGTGCATAAGGGAGACATTTAAAATTATCAGGCATATCATGTTTGGTAAACCAGTTACATGTACATATGCCCTGGTTTAAAATTATTGTGCCGATCATGTTGTGTAAAGCACAGTTACATTTGAATGTAAATGTTAAGCACAGTTACATTTGTATGTAAACATTAACACTTCCAAAGGAAGAGTGATGTGGTAATAAACCTGTGCGCAGTTTTGTATATAGTTTTCCATCAATGCATATATTTATCGATGCGACCTCCAACCAGCCAGTGGCGACAGAGATTTAACATGTGACTAGAAATATCCAGGAGTTGGTAGAAAGTCGTACAAGAGGATATTCGCACTGGAAGTAGCTCCAGGCGAATTCACTGAAGTCATTTATTCGTAACTGATATATCACAATTTGTTAGTTATCTTTTCATGTGTTTATATTGTTAATAAATTACCTTATTAGTCAAAGAACTAGATGTTCTGTGTACATCTGTACTATGGCCATAACACAGAACATAACAAGCACAGCCTGTTGAGGCACAGCTGCTGGCTCAAAACATGGCAGGAGCAGGGTCGATATATTCTTTTAATGAATAATAGCAAGAGAGGGGCTGGTTTAGCACAGTGGGCTAAACCGCTGGCTTGTAATGCAGAACAAGTCAGCAGCGCGGGTTCGATTTCCGTTGAGGCCGCCCCGAACAGGCGCCGGAATGTGGCGACTAGGGGCTTTTCACAGTAACTTCATTGAAGCCCACTTGTGACAATAAGCGATTATTATTAAGATCAGAGCCTCCTCCTGTGATCATTCATATTGCTTAGTTCCTCTTCATCTATTAAATGGCACACAAAGTCATTCCCATGAATAATTCCATGCAGAACGATCATTCAAAAATCAATCACTCTCCCAATGTTCCCAATGATATCTGCTGGAAGCACAAAGCAATTTGTAGGTTAGGCTGTGTTAATAGAGCTAAAGTCAAGTGAAATAATCAAAGTTTACCTCGTCTCAGATCCATTTTAAGCAAGTTTGTCCAAGAGTGCATTCACGCCTGGTGGAAAAGGTGGGATTTCGTCTGCCACTTCAGAGACAAATAGACAGCATCCCCCAGAGATTCAAGGTGCGGTTTTATGGTCACACTGTGCCAAAAAAGCAGCTTGCTGCGACGCAGTGTAGCTGATAGAAGCCGGGAGACATCCCCCAGAGATTCAAGGTGCGGTTTTATGGTCACACTGTGCCCAAAAAGCAGCTTGCTGCGGCGCAGTGTAGCTGATAGAAGCCGGGAGACACCGCTCAAGGGCTCTACCCGGCTCACAATGCCTTGCAAGATCTAACTCGATTACGCAACATGGCGATGTAAATCCCACCCAGATGTAAATCCCACCCAGGTGGAATCGCTTTTTAGCAAATCTGCATATTAAAGAGAGACAGCCAAGGCATTGGGATCTTTCCCCTTCGCCTGGAAGACCTGGGACCAGGGCCATTCAGTACTGATCTCCACAAATGGGGACCAGAATGAACAGCACTCGTGGAGGTCTCCCAGGGGATCAGAGGCCTCCAAGTGCATGCCCTCAAAGTAGGGTGGTACCCTGGCAATGCTGGTGCTCTCTGGGCACCCTGACACTGCCAGCCTGGAACCCTGGCAATGCCACCTGGTGCAATCCTGGCACTGCTATGGTGCCACGGTGACACTGCCAGCTGGTGGGGCACTGCCAGGATGACACGCTGTCAATGTAAGGGTGCCTGGATACCTGGTCGCATTGCCAAGGGTCAGGGTCCAAGGGAGACATACCCATGAAAGTAGAGTGGAGCGGAATAAAGGGTGGAGCGCAGCAGGACAGGTACCTAGGGGCCTTTCAAAATGGCATCCCAATCTGAGTTCAGCTCCCCAGCGCTGGGAATTTTTTAAGTGGGGTAAACCAGAGAGAAACTCCCCAGGGCACAAGAACATGGCTCAGGACGCGATTTAATGGAAAGGTTTCCAAGTGTGGTAGCGAACGGGAAATGCTGCGACATCCCCGACGCTTGACCCGGTGAGGCCGTCACCACTATAAAATGTTAATTTGATCTATTTAACTAGGCCCCATTGGGATTCACAACACAAATCATGGTTCACCGGCTGATTTGTCCCGGTCTGCGCTCGCCAGCCCCCAGGTTAACAAGTGACAGCTGCACTTGAAACCGCTCCTGCACAGCCAATCCCACTCCGCTCACAGCCATGCCGCCATGGAGACCAGCCCCACGCTTTGGTGACACCGACCTGGGACGGCTGTTGAACACTGTGGATTTCAGGTGAGAAGTACACCTACAACCGATGGGAAGGGGCCCAGACGGGCGGCAGGCTGCTGGACATCAGAGTCCTCACCCCCTATGAGGAATAGGCCATGGAGGTGACAGAGTTGGCCACGGACAGATCGGTCACCAACGTGGAGGTCGGCACATGTCGCAGAGGTGAGGATCCACCGGTCGCCACCCAGATGACCTGTCAAACGTGAGTTGTCAATGCCATACAGATTGACCCACCGACTAAGTGTTGATTCTCCCTCAGGACCGTCAGCCGATGGCATCAGCCCATCTGGGGTGGTCCCCACCCCCTGCCACCCATGAGAACACTTTGAAGGAGAGCTTGAAGGATGCCACCATAATAGTCGTGGCACAGCTGTCATCCCCACCCTCCACCAGTGCAGAGACACACACTTCAGTGGGCAACGGTAGTGATCAGGCTTCTGGGGCACAATATGGTGAGCACCGCACTGTTGCAGATGCACATCAGGCGGAGGCAGGAATGCTCAGGTGAGACAGCAGTCAGAGGTCTGCTGGATCTCAGGACCCAGCTGGGTTCACATCAGATGCTGAGCCTCTGGACCAGGTTTACCCGGAGATGATGTGGATAATAAGGTGCGGCTGTGATATTCAGAGGGGGATGTCAGCCACCCTGTAGCAGCACCCAAGAGCCAGCCGAGCATCCTGGGGTGGTCCTTGCAGAGGCAGAGGATGCCGCTGTTGTGCACACCCCTGGGAATCGATAACACACATGTATGATCTTGTCGCACACAAGCTGGATGTTCAGGGAGTGGACCCATATCTGTTGATATAGAGCACTTCCTGAAGGCCGAGTGAGAGCAAGGTGGCATGTGTGCCATCTCTTAGCCCCTGGACAATCCCGTCGGTGGAGGAGAATCCTGTGTCCGGCCATCTTGTTGGGTTTGGTCCATGACAAAGTTTTTACAGATAGCTGCCCGGGCAAACAGAGCATCCATGAATTGATAGATGCACTTTTGGGCTGCAGCTTGTGAGATGCCACACAAGTCCCCGCTCAAGCCCTGAAATGATCATGAGGTGTAAAAGTTCAGGACTACAGTGACCTTGACGGCTACCGGGAGCAGTATACTCCTTCTCCACATGGGTGCCAAGTCCCTGAGGAAATGGCACAGGTGCCGTACCGTCTCCTTGTTGAGGCGGAGCCTCCTGCAGCACGTGCTGTCCATCATCTGCTTGAAAGACCAGACATGCTTGTACACCTTGGGCCATCATGGGCCTCCCTTTCTGGATCCCTCTCTGGCCTGATGGTGACCGGGTCAACAGGGTGCAGGGCGGGGAGGTGCACATTGGCCACCGCCTTCGCAAGCATCTGCCAGCCTGTCCTGCCAGCTGCACCATTAGGGCAAGTTTCGCTGGGTCCAAAATATTGTCCATTCCATGCAATATCTGTAAGGAATTAGGAGATGGTGTGAGACGGACAACCAGCAATGTCTTCCACCAAGGGATCCTTCAGTCCCCTCCCATTACTCCCCCACCACTCCCGACACACCTTGCCCATGCACGCCTGGCCGCAGCGAAGGCCCCTGCTCACCGGACCCCACACCCTGCAACCCAGACAGTCGCACACATTACTGGACCGGGCGCAGGTCCCCTCCCCAGTGCATTCACTCACTCTTCCGCCGCGATAATATCTGCAGTGCCGGGGCCCAGCCCCTGGTGTTCGGATGTTGGGCATTGCAGTGTTCAGGCACAATGTTCAGGTATCCCGGTCTGATTGGGATGCTGGGCAATAACTCTCACTTGCTACATGCCACGCCCACCCACAGGAACCCAATGTGGGAAATGTGACGTGCTCACTTAACTACGATTGCCAATTCCCAATTAGCAATAGCCTTCAGCCGCACACACAGCCAGAGGCCTCTATGGAGCACACAGACAAGGGCTAGGGCTGCCCCCGCAACTAGAACACATGATTCAATGGTTAGCATGGCGGACCCACAGGCGATTAGACCCGCCAGCCGAGATCATGGGCAGCCACCCCCCCCCCCCCCCCCCCCCACCACCTCCTGCTCCGCATCCCCCACACTCCATGGCGCCCACCCCAACCGAGGCTGGCCCCCCTGTTGTTCCCCCACCACGTCCGAGCACCAGGGCAGTAAACCCAGTGGCCCCAGCTCTGTGAGCGAAGATGGCTCATCACTTCTTCGTGTCCCTGCAGCAGCCTTCCAACAGCTTCACTTTTTCAAAAAGGAGTACTAACCGTCACCCGCGTGACCACTTGATGTAGAGGGCATTTGATCACGGGAAGCCGTTAGATAGAGGTCGCTTCCTTTAATTGTATGGAGTTTGGCCTTAAGTTGTGATTAATGGTTTCTCACCACGCTAAGGTGAGATCCAGAATTTTACCAAGGGGAGTAAGCCGGTTAGATCGCGAATGGATCAGCGCCTGGAATCTTTGTTTTTTGCCTTTACCGCTATTTAATGACCTTGTCGAGCTCTCGCTTAAGTGCAACGCAGCCATGAAATTGCACCCCAAGTGCCGTTTGATAGCAGTGGGGAACACACCAGCAGAGCCGACTGGAAACTTCCTGTAAAACCCACCACAAATGAACTTAGACATTTTTCCATTAAATTCTGCCCTATAACTCTTTCATGTTGTACTTCACACCAATGCTGCAGTCATAGTGGAAATTCACCCTCAGCGATACTACCTGAAAATACCATAAGCTACTATATGATCATTGCATGATGTTTCTGGTGACATGAATACCAACATTAGATTACATTTCTTCTAACTACACATCATCAGCACCAAACTGAATACGTAAAGACATTTTGAGCCTGTGTGAAATAATCCAAATTTAAGTGTTTCCTTTAAAGTACATCAAAAATCAATCCTCATGTTGTTTACTGAGCTGGAATTGATCCCGAGAACAGAGGCTGTTTTTTTTCAAGTTGTTTATCATCTTCAAGTATCAGGTCCTCTAAATACCGGTCATTTATCTTACAACTGTATCCAAGAACAAACAAAGAGGAAAAGGCTGTAAAGCCAGTTTCCAGAAATACAATTTTCTATTGGCTTTTGCTCACCAGTGACACAAGAATTATTAAAAGCTTTTCCCAAACCTATTCAACTCAGAAGTATTAATGCACACCTCACTACTGCCTCACGGTGCCGAGGACTTGGATTCGATCCCGGCCCCAGATCACCGTCCGTGTGGAGTCTGCATATTTTTCCCATGTCTGCGTGGGTCTCAGCCCCCACAACCCAAAGATGTGCAGCGTAGGTGGATTGGCCACGCTAAATTGCTCCCTAATTGGAAAATGTTTTAAAATACAGACCAAGTGAACTAAATTTACTGAATACAGGTTGGTGATTGGGAACCTCACCCATCACCAATGCACGCGATGGAAAAATCATGCGCTGAAGCCCACCAAAAATCCTCATTGAAACTATAATTGGAAAATTAGATCCAATATGAATACAATATTGTATTTAGGGCAGCACGGTAGCACAAGTGATTAGCACTGTGGCTTCATGGCGCCAGAGTCACAGGTTCTTCCCTGCTGGGTCCCTGTCTGTGCGGAGTCAGCACGTTCTCCCCGTGTCTGCCTGGGTTTCCTCCGGGTGCTCCGGTTTCCTCCCACAGTCATAGACGTGCAGGTTAGGTGGATTGGCCATGCTAAATTGCCCTTAGTGACCGAAAAAGGTTCGGAGGGGTTATTGGATTATGGGGATAGGTTGGAAGTGAGGGCTTAAGTGGGTCGGTGTAGACGCGATGGGCCGAATGGCCTCCTTCAGCACTGTATGTTCTATGTAGCTGGAAATTACTTTAACACAATGTACAAAATAATATACAATATGAATTGGAAGGACAATTCCATGTCAAGCTTCCATAAATAAGAGATTTTTCCAAATTTATATATTCTAGGACGCTAAAAGTCACACAATCTGTATTATGCAAAGAGATCATCAATACTTTCTAGTGACCTTTATTGGCCAAAAATAACCATAGCCATTTAAAATAATAACTTTAAGCAAATTCACTGCTGAACAATGATCATGTAATTATGCTAGCTGTGTCATTTGCTAGCAGTGTCGCAAATTGCAACTAATGTGCCATTGAAGGCAGGCCAGGTAGGGGCAGGAAATATTGTTTATACAGTGAAATTTCATTGGTCCCTGGTAACAACATTCAAAATTACATCACAATGACAAAATTTCCATCACAGACCAGATCCAAGTGGGTTACATAAAAACCTTTTTTTTTTTAAATGCACTGCATTTGCCACACCATAAGATGCACTATGATTGTAAAAACAAATAATTAGGAAAGAATATTTCTGTCCATGAAAGTATCTGATCTGCATATTTACCATTATTGAACGGAAACAACAATGCAGAAGCCCAAAAAGGTCCTCATCACTGCAGTCACACGCATCGTCACTGGTGAAAGTGAACTGCCACTTTCTTGAAATAGAACAGCATCTTCACTGCCATCTAGGGCATTGCAGATGCCACATTTCTTGAATGACTGCACAATTGTTTCAATCATTGCCACATATTCCTCACCCACTTGCACGGCTGCAAAAGAATGGGCAAATTAATCCGTCCATTCAGTGCTAAATTACAATTTGGTGCCTTCGTTCATTTGGAGCATTTCTCAAGCATGCTTTAAATGAATCGTTAACTAAAGGGTCCAAGGGCTGTAACTGGCATTTAAAACTGCCTGAAATCACAGTTAGCTGCAATTTCAATTCCACAGACTTCATGTTTGTGGCAGCCCTGATCACACGACTGGGGACATTTTTTTTTTTTAAGAAGGCCATCTGGATGCCTTGATTATACTTTCTCTAGCCAGATAAACATGAACAAAAAAATGTCATGCAAAATTTCAACATTGGTGCGTTTTTTTCTCTAAGGATAAGTAACAGCAGCAGTTTTCTGCTGGCAGAACACTGTAGTGGGTCTTCTTATGACCAGATATTTGTATTGGTATTTTTTTTAGCACTTTTCATGTCCACAGTCATGTCCAATGAAACATCAAGTGTTAGGGAAATTTTAATCAAATCGTCTATCTGTCCAAGTTCAGAAAGTAGTTTCTCCCTTGCATTAATCACAAAGTTGTTGTATTTACTGTACTATCCTAGCTCTAGTTCACATGTGCCTTTTCATAAGTCTGTAGCACCAAAATCAGTAACACCACCTACTCTTATTAGGATCCCAGACAAGAACCAACAATTTGCAATTTGTAAAACTGTGAGGAAAGGATACTTCGCCACAGGAGTGATAACACTGAAAATAGGTATCTTATTTGTTAAAACAAACTTTAATTTAAACACAGAATCTAAACACAGAATCAATCACATTAACAACACAGTAACAACTTTACAATTAAGTTAAAAACAGATTTTAAATAAAAGGAAATACTACTCCCTACACTTGCAACTATATATATTCCAACTAAGCAAAGCAACGTAGCTCAAAGACGACTTATTAAAAAAAGGTTTCCTTGCTTTTCTCTATGCAAAGACCTTGGAGAGAGCGCTTCAGGAGTCAGCTGAAGACCATTCTTGTCATACTAAAATTCTATGACAAATGGCAAACTACAGGCAGACCTAGTTCCACCCCTTAAATTCATCATAAGGCATACTTCGGTCTCTTTCCACTGAGATGCCCCATGACCTGTTAACCAGGACGAAGCACCATCCCTCAAATTATCTACATCCCAGTGATCCTCTGAAATAAAAACAATGCCATTAGCCACCTATCTGTAAACAAGTATATAGTTTAAAGCAATAATTAACTCCGTTTTACGACCCCTTAATCACAGCTTTAGTAATAATAATCTTTATTATCACAAGTAGGCTTACATTAACACTGCAATGGAGTTACTGTGAAAAGCCCCTAGTCACCACATTCTGGCACCTGTTCGGGGACACAGAGGGAGAATTCAGAATGTACAAATTACCTAACAGCGCGCCTTTCAGGACTTGTGGGAGGAAACCGGAGCACCCGGAGGAAACCCACACAGACACGGGGAGAATGTGCAGACTCCACACAGGCAATGACCCAGGCCGGGAATCGAACCTGGGACCATGGCGCTGTGAAGCAACAGTGCTGATCATTGTGCTAACTTGCTGCCCGTTAAGACATACTGCCTGTATGTATCTTAAACCAGAGTTTTTAATAACATTACTGCAACAAATATAATATACAATATACAGCATTTTCTTACATTCATCACACTCTTTCACATACAATAATATTGGTATAACAGAAATTAAATTTTTTACTGTGGTCTACTTATTCAATTTTGCACCTCTTCTTCCAGCTGTGGTCATTTTGCAGCATGTCCATGAAAAATGTGCTTGCTCTTTTCCATTTCTATTCATTCTTCCTCTTCTTGCTTCAATGCATGTATAATTTCTTCAGTTGAAAGAAGACCAAGACATCTTTCATCCAGTTTGAATCCTCCCTTATAGAACATTACAGCGCAGTATAGGCCCTTCAGCCCTCGATGTTGCGCCAACCTGTGAATCTAATCCAAATCCCATCTACACTATTCCATTATCATCCATATGTTTATCCAATGACCATTTATAAGGGAACCTTTTCTGTTTTTCATCCATTGTGTTCGCACCAGATTTGACAGAAAACCCACAACAAACTAGTGGCACCATAACTACCATCTGCAACTCCAAATCACACGCGAATGATCTTTCTGATGGGCTAACCTTCAGACCATAAGCCTTAAGGCAATTTTAGCGGATATTTTTCCAGAAAAACAGTGCGTCTAATGGTCTAACAATGGTATTAGCAGCATCGAAGAACATAAATTAGGAGGACAGCGTGACAGGTGTTCTACATTTTCTCCTATTTATTGTAAAATTAACAAATTATATAGTAAAGCCAGAGCAATGGAATAAAGACAAAATGATACATTACTTTACATATAATATAGTAATATAGGGGAGGCGGTGGCATAGTGGTTTTGTCACTGGACTAGTATTGTCACTGGGCTAGTAAACCAGAGACCCAGAGTCATGCTTTGGGGACCCAGATTCATATCCCGCCACTGCAGATGGTAAAATTTGAATTCAATAAAAATCTGGAATTAAAAGTCAAATGATGACCATGAAACCATTGTAGATTGTCATAAAAATCCATCTGGTTCACTAATGTCCTTCAGGGAAGTGGTTTGGCCTACATGTGACTCCAGGGCCACAGCAATGTGGTTGGCTCTTAACTGTTCCCTCATGGCAATTAGGGATGGGCAATAAATGCTGGCACAGCCTGCAATGCCAATGTCCCATGAACAAATAAAAAAAAATTACTTTTTGGTTCATGAGCAGCACCATAGGAGATCAATTATTTTAAGCATTCAAAACCAGAGAATTAGGAAACACACACTAGAAAACAGGAAAATAAATAGGGTGAACCATAAAAGCTGAATGTCTGGGAAATCAATCACATTTTGCCCAGGGAAATAGATAACAGTTTGATACAGCTTTGAAAACTATAATGAGTTTAATGTGTGTTTCCATCTTTGGTAAATTTGAAGTAGAAAATGAACGATGTTGAAGCTAACAGAGTCCATTTTTGTCTCACAGGTGAAAAAGCAGAATGCACGTGAACTGAGACCATGACCTCAGCACCTGAACATTTAAATATTGCAAATCCAAGTGGCAGCGCACCATGAAGCACAGGCCAACAGGGAGGAGAAAGCATCGTTGTGTCTTATCTGTGATTTCTAATTGCAAATTATACTTTAAGCTTTTATTCAAAATAATGTTGGCAGTTTTTCCAACCCCCACCCCTCCTAGTGTGGTGTTTTTATTTCCCTTTAGTATTGAAGGGATTTGTGCTTAGTATTCTATCATTCAAAATTATGGAATGAAGAGATGCAACAAAGATTAATTGATGATAGTTTCATGGACATTCTACTCGGCAATTTTTAATTGCACATATAAGTGACTGGCCTTGTTCCCTCTAATTTTCCTTCATTTAATTTACATTGCTGTAGTTGCTCAGCAGGTCTGAACATCACTTAAAGAGGATAAAGCAAGCTCAAAGTGGGATTTGAAAACTGGAAACAGATCATCGATGGGTGCAAAGCAATAAGTAGTAGGGTAGGAGTGTTGAATAATGTGCAGAAGAATAACAAGTTACAAAATTCCAAAACAACTGGAGTTTGCATTGAAGCAGGTCAAAAGGTGTGGGAAAATCCAGTCAAGAAGGTAGCAAGGGAATATTTAGCTGTGATAGTTTACAATGGACCAGAGATGACAAACTGGATGTTGAATAGAATGTTTGGCTGAGGTTCCAACAGAATGCATACATTGGGTTTCAGCCCAAACGGGTAACCAAGCAGGCGGCAGTAGCACAGTGGTTAGCACTGTTGCTTCACGGCGCCAGGGCCCCAGGTTCCATTCCCGGCTTGGGTCACTGTCTGTGTGGAGTCTGAACATTCTCCCAGTGTCTGCGTGGGTTTCCTCCCACAAGGGGCTGGTTTAGCAGACTGGGCTAAATCACTGGCTTTTAAAGCAGACCAACAGCACGGTTCAATTCCCATACCAGCCTCACCGAACAGGCGCCGGAATGTGGCAACTAGGGGCTTTTCACAGTAACTTCATTGAAGCCTACTCGTGACAATAAGCGATTTTCATTTCATTTCAAGTCCCAAAAGATGTGCTGTTAGGTAATTTGGGCACTCTGAATTCTCCCTCCAAGTACCAGAACAGGCGCCAGAATGTTGCGACAAGGGGCTTTTCACAGTAACTTCATTGCCTACTTGTGACAATAAAGATCATTTTAAAAAGAAAACAGAAGATGCTGCAAAAACGAAGCAAGTCTGGTTGCATCGGCAGATAGAAAAGTAGTTAACATTTCAAGTCCAATTTGATTTCTTCTGCTTCTTTGGTAACCGAGAATTCTGATGGGAGCATGCTTATGGAAAATGGCTAGCCATCACAGAAAAGTTTTAGCTTTGTGGGAAAATTGCCAACACCCAGGTCTTGGAGTTGGGTAAATAGTCAGGGAAGTGTAGCAACAGCCTTTGAGGTAGCCTCACCTGTTTTCTGGCTTTTTTTCCCTTTCATGTCCCCACTGCCAATCTTTATCTAGGATACCAGAGTTCTTTGCAGTTTATAATAAGTACCTACGTGGGAAAGTGCATTCACACCCCTCACATTTACTGAGCACTTCAGTAAATTAAAGGGGGAGGGGCATGGAATCAGTTTGGACGCCAACTCCTCGAGCTTCTCTGAACTTGATACCCTCCTTTTTCTTTGTGCAGTGCAAGTGAACGGGGGGGGGGGGTGGGAGGAGGGTCTTCACTTACCGACCTCCACCGCCGTGTAAACTAACTCGGGGTCGTGCAGCAGGTCACACAGAGCCATGAGTGCCCGCTGCCGGGTCAGGAGCTCGGGATCCTCCAGCTCCAAGTTCAGTCTGGGCAAAGCCCGGTTCCCGAAGGCAATGGGCGCCTTGGTCGGGTCGATGTGAGGCGGCAGCTTGGCAGAGATTATCGTGTGAGCCATTTTCTCGCCTCTATTTTAACAAGAAGGAACGAAGGCGCAAATTAGCGCGCGAGCCCGCGCTGCTGCCGGCTCTTCTACGCCGAACGCTTGAAAGCTCGGCTCGCGGCTTCCTGTCACTATAGCAACGTCCGAGGCCTACTCCTCCCAGCGCGCCTGCACAGGTAAATGGGTCGCCAACAACAAAGATTGCTTTGTACCGCTAACTTAACGTAGGGAAACGTCCCATGCGCTACACCAAGGCATCATCAAAGCAATATTGACTTAGATCCAAAAAAAGGAAGTTATTGGGAAGGTAGTAAAGGGGTGTTCACTCTTTTATAAAAGAAGACCATATGATTTATCGTTCTCAGTGGCAAGGGAATGGAATTAGGACAGGCAGAGGAAGGGAATTAAGATTTGTATGACTGAAGGAGGCAGGATGAGCAACGTTTATGAAATAAATTAAGGGGCACTTTGGCTGTGGGGGATGGTAAGTGTCATAGAATTCCTTCAGTGCAGAACGAGTCCATTCGGCCCATTGAGTCTGCATCGGCCCGCTGAAAGAGCACCCGACCAACGCCTCGGCCCTCTCCTTGTAACCCTGCTCATTGATTATGGCCAATCCACTGACATCTTTGGATTGTGGGAGGAAACCAGAGCACCCGGAGATAAACCATGCCGACACCAGGAGAATGTGCAAACTCCACACAGACCGTAACCCAAGGCCGGAATCTAACCCGGATCCCTGGCGCCGTGAGGCAGCAGTGCTGACCACTGGCAGAGGGGTGGACCTAGGTAGGATGCTCTTTCGGAGGGTCAGTGCAGACTCAATGGGCCAAATGGCCTCCTTCTGCACTGTAGGAATTCGATGATACTTACCATCCCCACATATGAAGCAAAGAGAATGTGATGGATGTAAGAAAATGCCGTGTATTGTATTTTATATTTTGTAGCCACCTGGGGTGGCCACGTCCCGATTCCAAAATGGACATTCGCAAAGAGTACAGAGAAAAATGGACAGCACTAGAAAAACAAGCAGGTACAAGGTTTCCTGTGGATTGGAACTTGCAGAGCCCAGACAGAACTGAAACTACAAGCCATTAGCATAATACTGAGAGATCTCCGGGGACAAAAGAGAAACATTTAAAGAATCGGTAACAGGGCAGACGCCCCAGCGCCAGTGGAGACTAAAACAAAGGCAGGCCAACGGTTACCTAGGGCCCGCCCAGCGATCGAGGAACGACCCCATTATTGGAGAGAATCGATACAAACGATTGGGACATGTTCCAATTAATTGGGACCAAGTCCAGGGTCCGCCCAGATGGGCGCGAAACCCTTTGGGCTATAAAACAGAGTCCCCAAGGTCAGAACGCTCTCTTAAGAAATCTTGAACTCTCCATCTTCACCTTGGCATTTGGCTCTCAGCGACGAGAGGCCCGCCAAGCACCAGCCAAGTAAGTCTAAGGTCAACGCACGCTACGAGATAGGTGCTCCTAGCTACTATTCTATACCAGTTCGAAGCCAGCAGTATCAGAACTCCGCGGACAACGGCCATTTTTCCTCTCACTGAGTGGGCGCCTGAAGCTAAGTATAGGCTTTTAGTAGTAGTTGTAGTTTAGTGAGTAGAGTTTGTGCATGAGTAATAATTGACTGTGTGTAAATAAATGTGTATTGATTTCAAACTTACTAACTGGTGTATCGAGTCATTGATCAGTATTCGGTTTTGAACCTTGTGGTGGTATCAGAAAGATACCTGGCGACTCTTGCGCAAAAGGTAATTAAAACAGAGCAAATTAAGGAAAGCATAACGAGCGACAATTTGTTGCAGTAATGTTATTAAAAACCCTGGTTTAAGTTACATACAGGCAGTATGTCTTATCGGGCAGCAAGGTAGCACAGCGGTTAGCACTGGCTTGGGTTACTGTGAGGAGTCTGCACGTTCTCCCTATGTGTGCGTGGGTTTCCTCCGGATGCTCTGGTTACTTCCCAGAAGTCCTGAAAGACGTGCTGTTAGGTAATTTGGACATTCTGATTTCTCCCTCGGTGTACCCAAACAGGTGTCGGAATGTGGCGACGAGGAGCTTTTCACTTCATTGTAGTATTAATGTAAGCCTACTTGTGACAATGAAGATTATTACTTAAGCTGTGATTAAGAGGTCATAAAACTGAGATACTCATTGATTTTAACCATATCATTAAAAAAAAACCCGCAGGATTCATGCACTCCAGCCTGATTAGTCATATGACCCTCCAACAACTCATCTTCTTAAGGGGCACGCTACCACTTCTCTCCCCCTTTAAGACCCTGATAAACACATTACAACAACAATGGAACGATTTACAATATTATGCAACAATAGATCTCAGCACAGTCCCTTATAAGGTAAGTTGGTCATCGGGACTTCCTGATCCTTTGGAGCATCACAATTCACATGTAGCTGTGGTAATTTCAGTTTGAACAGGTTGACTCTCATGAGAAGACACGTTTGTGCAGTTACGCTCCCCAGTGCCCAGTGATCTCTGGAACATTACTAGGCTCTACCCCTGTCGGGATAACTTGCTGCGCATTACTTTAATCTGTAGCAATATCACTGGCAGGCATACTAGGGGTGTGATTCCCCCACTGGATTGGTGTGCTATTCTCTTCCCAAATAGTCCAGGTGTTTCTTCACCCATTTTCCTTGGACGTCTATCTCATATGACACAGGACCTGTTATCCACGACCGTTCCTGGGAACTAATTTGGACCAAAATTATTTACATGTACCAAGTCATCCACCTCAAATGTTGCCTCAGGTTTTTTCGAGTTGTAATGTTTCTTCTGTGCGTTCTGTTTTACCTGCCAAATTCGGAAATATCAGATCCAACCCATGTTCTAATGCGACTGCCTGGGTGTAACTTCCTGGGTGTAACACCTGTGCTGTTCTAAGGTGAGCAGGAAACAAAGAACAAAGAAAAGTACAGCACAGGAACAGGCCCTTCAAGCCTGTGCCAACCATGCTGCCTGTCTAAACTAAAATTGTCTACACTTCCTGGGTCCATATCTCTCTATTCCCACCCTATTCATGTATTTGTCAAGATGCCCCTTAAACGTCACTATCGTCCCTGCTTCCACCACCTCCGGCAGCGAGTTTCAGGCACCCACTACCATCTGTGTAAAAAAACTTGCCTCATACATCTCTAAACCTTGCTCCTCGCACCTTAAATCTATGCCCCCAGTAATTGACCCCTCTACCCTGGGAAAAAGCTTCTGACTATCCACTTTGTCTATGCCCCTCATAATTTTGTAGACCTCTATCAGCTCGCCCCTCAACCTTCGTCGTTCCAGTGAGAACAAACTGGGTTTATTCAACCGCTCCTCATAGCTAATGCCCTCCAAAACAGGCAACATCCTGGTAAATCTCTTCTGCACCCTCTCTAAAGCCTCCACATCCTTCTAGTAGTGTGGCGACCAGAATTGAACACTATACTTCAAGTGTGTCCTAACTATGGTTCTATACAGCTGCAACATGACTTGCCAATTCTTATACTCAATGCCCCTGCCAATGAAGGCAAGCATGCCGTATGCCTTCTTGACTACCTTCTCCACCTGTGTTGCCCCTTTCAGTGACCTGTACACCTAGATCTCTTTCATTTTCAATACTCTTGAGGGTTCTACCATTCACTGTATTCCTTACCTGCATTAGACCTTCCAAAATGCATTACCTCACATTTGTCCAGATTAAACTCCATCTGCCATCTCTCTGCCCAAGTCTCCAAACAATCTAAATCCTGCTGTATCCTCTGACATTCCTCATCGCTATCCGCAATTCCACCATCCTTTGTGTCGTCTGCAAACTTACTACCAGACTAGTTACATTTTCCTCCAAATCATTTATATATATTACGAACAGCAAAGGTCCCAGCACTGATGTAGCCATCTAAGATGGCAACTAACGAACACAAAATGGAAGACTGCAAAGAGTGCAGGGAAAACGGACATGTTAAAGAGCAAACAGCTTGCAGAGCCATTAAGCATTGAGACAATTGCAGAAACCGGTTTCCTGACAGCTGCAGAGATCAGGCAGCGCTGTAAATGCGAAAGCCGTTAGCATATTAATGAGGCGATACCGGGCAGTCCCAGGTACAATGGATACAATTAAGTATCAAGCGATACTTTTAATAGCAGCCCAGACACGATGGAGCCAGAGAAGCCAGGACAATAAGTCTTAAGAACCGCCCCAGCGATCAAGGAACGGCCCTAGGATTCGGGGGTTCAAAACATATCGATTGGGAAGAGGCCCAATCGATCCCCAGCAGGTGAGGGAGCCCGCCCCAAGGGGCGCGGACCCTCTGGGACCTATAAAAGAGAGGTCCCGCACATGGTTCAGTCTCCTGTCTCCGGCCTCCGACTCCAGCCTCCAGACCCCTGTCTTCTACATCAGCCGTCGAGCAGCAGCCACCAATCCGTAAGTGCCTAAACAACGAACGCTACCTGAAACCGGTATTACTTGCACCCTTGCCGACTGATAGAGATCCGAAGCCTGCAGACCAGACCAGAACAAAGGCCTTGTTCCCTGACCTCGCAGTTCCTTCTTAGCTAAGTATTAGTTGTCTAGTGGTAGAAGTAGGTTTAATCTTTAGCGTGTGCATGATTGTTATTATAATAAACTCTAATTGTTTTGGACTTACTAATTGGTGTACAGCTTTATTGCTTTGAACTTGACCTTGATACTTGTGACGGTGTCTTTACGGCACCTGGCGACTCCAGAGCTTAGAACGTGAAACAGAGCCAAGTGAGTGTTAAGCACACTCACTCAAAATGAGCAACACTGATCCCTGCGGAACAACACGAGTCACAGCCCTCCAATTAGAAAAGTACCCTTCCATTGCTACTCTCTGCCTTCTATGACCTAGCCAGTTCTGTATCCACCTTGCCAGCTCCCCTCTTATCCCGTGTGACTTCACCTTTTGTACCAGTCTACCATGAGGCACGTTGTCAGAGGCCTTACAGAAGTCTATATAGACAACATTCACTGCCCTACCTGCATCAATCATCTTTGTGACCTCCTCGAAAACTCTATCAAGTTAGTGAGACACGACCTCCCCTTCACAAAACCATGCTGCCAATCGCTAATACGTCCATTTGCTTCCAAATGGGAGTAGATCCTGTCTCAAAGAATTCTCTCCAGTAGTTTCCCTACCACTGACGTAAAGCTCACCAGCCTGTAGTTCACTGGATTATCCTTGCTACCCTTTTTAAACAAAGGGACAACATTGGCTATTCTCCAGTCCTCCGTGACATCACCTGAAGACAGTGAGGATCCAAAGAAACAAGTCAGTCTGATTTGTAGAGAGGCTGATGACTGTTTCTTCATGGTGGCTTTGAATGTTTGGACAGCTCTCTCAGCCATTCTATTTGACGCAGAGGGGTCGGAAGGGGTTTGAATATGCTGAACGCGTTGGTTCTTGTTAAATCTCTTTACTAAAGAAACCAGTTCCATTATCTGAGATCAGCACCTTGGGAACCTGTGGGTGGTGAATATCTGTCACAATCTTTCTGTCGTTGCTAATGAGATTCTGGGCTTCAGTTTGTTTATGTCCAACTACTTGGAGTGAGCATTTATGATAAGCAAGAACATAGAACATGGAACCCACGAATGGGCTACAAAGTCAACGTAGTCACACCCATGGTCGTCCTAGCCACTGCCAAGGGCACATTAAGCTGCAGATGGGAAGTTTTGCTGCATTTGACACTGGTCGCATTGTCTGACTAGAGCAGGGGTGGGCAAACTTTTCCGTGCAAGGGCCACATTCAGAAATTCACAATTCACAAAGGGCCGCATAGTATATTAAGTAAAATAATTACTTCACCCGGTTATGATTCTGGGCGCCTCATATAGAACATAGAACAGTACAGCACAGAACAGGCCCTTCGGCCCTCGACGTTGTGCCGAGCAATGATCACCCTACTCAAGTCAACGTATCCACCCTATACCAGTAAGTAACCCAACAGCCCCCCCCCCATTAACCTTAAAAAAAAATTTAAAAAAAAAAAAAAAAATTAAAAAAAAAAAATTTTTTTTTTTTTTTAATGACTTGGTGGGCCGCAGAAATACCTTTGGCGGGCCGCATGCGGCCCGCGGGCCGTAGTTTGCCCACCCCTGGACTAGAGTCTCTATGTCTACATCCATCCCGGGAAACCACACATACCGATCACTCTAGCTCTCCATAATAAAATGCTGTCTTCACAACTTAAACTCGTCTTTTCTTATCTGAAAGGGTCATACCTACTCAGATCTGTTAGCATGATGCCAGCTGTGGAGGACCATGTATCTGACTTGAAATAATAAGGGGTCTTTTTGGATCCACAATTTGATGTTTTGCGCCGACACAGGCAACATATTGAGAAGGTTTAAAGCAAAAATTAATACCTATGGTACTGGCAGAGGTGATTCTTTTTTTTTTGGCGGGGGGTGGGGGAATGCGGCTTAAAATGGCCGCATTTGAAATGTGTCTGCCCGGCCTATGTTGATAAGTTGAAACGAATACTCGTAGGCTGCCAACAATAGATGTATTGATGGAACCTTTTCACCCAAAGATTATGCCTAGTCTCTCTTTTGATTTGCGAGTAAGATTGTTCAGCATTAGTCAGAGTCCTCATGGCATAGGCAACAGACTTTTCTGCACTGTCTTCCATTTTATGTGATAAAACCACTGAGATTATGGAGGGAGATGTGCTGCAAATAAGAACTCTCTCTTTTGAACCAAGAGACTGGATGACTGCAAGGCTAGTCTGACCTGTTCAAAGCCTTCATTTTGATGCTCTCTCCAATACCACCTCTGGTGCATCTCGAATAATGTGTGAAGGCGTGACTCGTATCAAATTTTGTGAATGAGAGTCCACCTGCAAGCTTTGCGTAGAGATCCTCTATGTGAGGCATTGGATATCGGTCGAGCTGGGAAGCCGTATTCATTGTAGGTTTATAGTCGCCGCACAAGTGAACGGTGGCATCTGGCTTCATTACAGGTACAATTGGTGCTGCCCAGTCAGCGAAATGGACAGGCCTGATAATACCCAAGGACTGTGATAGGAATCGACTATTTCCTGATAGATCTGATGGGTAAAAGAAGGCTATTTAGTGTAAGTTTTAATACCCATTTTAAATTGAGGATTTCAGCACTCATAACCTCAGGTCATGATAAAACACAGCAGCTTCAACAGCGACACAAAAAGCCTGACACATACATAAACTAATTGGAGATTAAAACAACATTTTTACTGAGCAAGATGAAAAAGCTATTGTTCTAATAAACATATTTTCAAAGACAGTTTGATATTAAGAAATGAGCTGTACCAGTAATCTGATCAAGGACGAAGCGGGCACCATAGAAACATGAAGGCACCATTGTTCATAATGTGGATAAAGCAAAGTCAGCAGAAAACCAGTAGAAACCAGTCTTGATAATAGCACAGAATCGCATTCCATAACATACACAAATATTCAAACATGAAACATTCAGAACTTATGTTGCTCATTAAGGATTGACAGCTAACCATCGAATCAAATACATTTGCTTCTAACCCAAACCAATTAGGACTACATAGAGGTGTAGATAGATGGCTCAAGACAGATAAGATTTCCGAAACGTGATGGTCCGTACGGCCATCTTTATTCCAGGATCATCCTATACTTTGACCTAACTATTTGCTATCTCTATTTTCATATTTTCCCTTTTCCACTCTAACTCTTGAAGTAAATGCAAGCTGTTTTTGCCATAAGCAAGAAACCATTTCTGTATTATTTTGAAAGTTAAATTGTTTATAAGTTACTTCTCTTTAAGTCCTTTTGCTAGCCGGACTTTATTGAGAATAGATTTAAGTTTCTCTCAATTGTAATCAAATACAGGCAATAAAGATTCTTGTTTGCATCCGAGAAGTTGAACTCCAATTTCTACTGAGTTTTAGTGTCGCAAGACTTCATTAATTACGCATGGTAGATCTCACCAGGTTCCAAACAAGTGAGCTCCCCTTCTACCTTCTCGAGCAAGGGGTGAGGCACCAGGTGCGCCGGAAATAGCACAGCGTGGCTCCTGGTTCGACTTGGCTATGTTCCCCAAAAAAGGCTGGAATACATCTGGATACCATCCTAGTACCTCCGTCAACCCTCCAGAACCTGTTTGGAGGATGTTCTGCCACTGCAGATTGCACAATCAGTTCGACCCAACAGGCTGGGCCCGTGGCCACGCACCACGATAAGTGGGAAACGCCCCTTCTGCGTCGATGGGGTCATCGTAGTTCCTGCAATGTCCAATGGTTCCCCCGTGTAGGTGGCCAACCTGGCCCGTGTGTTGGTTAATGTAAGGGTCTGTATACTCTGCTTGATGCAATTGAATGTCCTCTGGGTGACACGGAGACCGCTGCGCCAGTGTCCAACTCCATCTCAAACGGGTGACCATTAACCCGTACTGTCGCCTTAATGGGGGCCACACAGGGAGCTGCCACACAATGCAGCTACAGACAGTCGTCCTCCGTCTCCACGTCCTTGGGAGTAGTCGCCGCAGGTTCATCCAAATGGAAGGTACGGCCCCTGGGCTGGCCCCAGTATCTGTTGGAATGACAACGCCTCTGGCACCCCCAGGACCGGCGGCCGCAACGGGGTCGGCACCCACAAGTCCGACACTGACATGGCTCCTCATCCATTGGTTCTGGAGAAGGCTCCCTTCAGGGAGGAACATCCAGTGGGCACTGGCGTCGATCCGGACGCCGCCCCACCCAAAGTAACGCAGGGATGCGGGGAGACACTTTTGGATGGAAGGGGTTATGCCCCAAGGCGTGCAACCTCCATTCCCTGTAGCTCCTGCACTCCCTGTTCTGCGCTCTCTCAGGACAATACTATTTGAATGACCTGTTGAAAAGTCAATGTTGGCTCAGCTGACAACTTTCTCTGGGTGGACGCATGGTTAATACCGCAAACCAAACAGTCGCGTAACATTTCTGACAGGGTCTCACCATAGTCACATTACTCCGTAATCCTGCGTAGCCTGGATAGAAACTCTGCAAGGGATTCTCCTGGGGTCCTCTCAGCGGTATTAAACCAGTAACGTTGGACTATCGTTGACGGGGTTTGGTTAAAATGTTGTCCCACTAAATTCACATTCATCAAACGCCTTGGTGCCTGGCACAGCTGAGTACGTAAGGCTCCTAATCACCCCAAACGTATGCGGGCCACAGGCGGTGAGCAAAATGACCACCTGCCGCTCATTTCTGGTGATGTTGTTTGCCTGGAAATAGTAACGCATCCGTTGCGCGTACTGGTTCCAACTTTCCAGCGCAGCATCAATAACATCCAAACATCCATACAGAAGCTTGGTGTAACAGGAAAAAAAACTTCCAACCTGTATCCAAAAAAAAGTCCAGGTAGGTGGCTTCAGCAGCGTAGACAGCTATCCACTTTAACCCACTGGCCAGCTCTATTTATGCAGGGACTCTGCTAATGATTTCTCCGCCCCCCCCCCCCCCCCCCCCCCCATAGGGTAACCCCAGGTTAAAGAGGTGTGAATTGTCTCAAGCCAGGACAGTTGGTAGGATTTTGCAAGCTCAGGCAAGATGGTGGGGGGTGAATGTAATGCGACATGAATCCCAGGTACCGGTTGAGGCCCTACTCATGTGTGCGGAACTTGGCTATAATTTTCTGCTCGGCGATTCTGCGTTGTCGCGCATCCTGAATACTGTGGCTAATACTGAATACTGTCCTGAAGGCCGCCTTGGAGAACACTTACCTGGAGATCAGAGGCTGAATGCCCTTGACTGCTGAAATGTTCCCTGACTGGAAGGGAATATTCCTGCCTGCTGCTTGTCGCGTAATGTCCGTTCATTCGTTGTCGCAGCGTCTGCATGGTCTCGCCAATGTACCACGCTTCAGGACATCCTTTCCTGCAGCTTATGAGGTAGACAACGTGGGCCGAGTCACACGAGTATGTACCGCGTACCTGGTGTGTGGTGTTCTCACGTGCAATGGTGGTATCCATGTCGATGATCTGGCATGTCTTGCAGAGTTTGCCATGGCACGGTTGTGTGGTGTCGTGGTCTCTGTTCTGGAGGCTGGGTAGTTTGCTGCAAATAATGGTTTGTTTGAGGTTGCGCGCTTATTTGAAGGCAAGTAGTGGGGGTGTGGGGATGACCTTGGCAAGATGTTCATCTTCATCGATGAGTCGAGCGCCATATCCCGTTCGTACGAGGGCATCTTTCAGCATCTGTAGATGTCTGTTACGCTCCTCCTCGTCTGAGCAGATCCTCGACTTATCGATTGACAGTTCCAACGCGCCACAGCAAAAAACTGCACCGACCTCCTCAGAAGACAAACACGGGACACAACCGACAGAGCACCCTTCGTCGTCCAGTACTTTGCTGGAGCGGAAAAACTACGACATCTTCTTCGCAGCTTCCAACACGTCATCGATGAAGATGAACATCTTGCCAAGGTCATCCCTACACCCCAACTACTTGCCTTCAAACAACCGCGCAACCTCAAACAAACCATTGTTTGCAGCAAACAACCCAGCCTTCAGAACAGCGACTATGACACCACAAAACTCTGCCATGGCAATCTCTGCAAGACGTGCCAGATCATCGACATGGATACACCATTACACATGAGAACACCACCCACTGTAGCCACCTGGGGTGGCCACGTCCCGATTCCAAAATGGATACTCGCAAAGAGTACAGGGAAAAATGGACAGCACTAGAAAAACAAGCAGGTGCAAGGTTTCCTGTGGATTGGAACCTGCAGAACCCAGACAGAACTGAAACTACAAGCCATTAGCATAGTAATGAGGTATCTCCGGGGACAAAAAGAAACATTGAAACAATTGGTACCAGGACAGACTCCCCGGCGCCAGTGGAGGCTAAATCAAAGGCAGGCCAACGGTTACCTAGAGCCTGCCCAGCAATCGGGGAACGACCCCGTTATTGGAGAGAATCGATACACACGATTGCGACATGGTCCAATTAATTGGGACCAAGTCCAGGGTCCGCCCAGAAGGGCGCAAAACCCCTTGGGGTATAAAGCAGAGTCCCCAAGGTCAGTTCGCTCTCTTACTCTTATTTTCTCCACCTTGGCCTTTGGCTCTCAGCGACGAGAGGCCGCCAAGCACCAGCCAAGTAAGTCTAAGATCAACGCACGCCACGAGATAGGCGCTCCTAGCTATTATTCTATACCAGTTCGAAGCCAACAGTATCAGAACCGGACAACGACCATTGTTCCTCTGACTGAGTGGGCGCCCAAAGCTAAGTAATAGCTTTTAGTAGCAGTTGCAGTTTAGTGAATAGACTTTGTGCATGAGCAATAATTGACTGCGTGTTTAAATAAATGTGCATTGATTTCAAACTTACTAACTGGTGTATCGAGTCATTGATCAGTATTCGGTTTTGAACCTTGTGGTGGTATCAGAAAGATACCTGGCGACTCTTGAGCAAAGGTAATTAAAACAGAGTAAATTAAGGGAATGTATAACGAGCAACATTTACTGGCGACTCTGGTGGGACTCGACTTAGAAGTGGCCCCACCACTCCGAGAGAACCCAAAATTTGAATTAGAAATCCAATTGGAAACAGAAGAACCACAAGAGTTTAAGCAGTACTGATCAATCCTCCAGAATTCGGAAGTGTGTTAATGCATGTGTACTAACAGGGTATATAGGGTAAACCAGAGAGATTTTGTTGCGTAAAACTGTCGGGAGTTTTGTAGGCCGGAAATTAGCGTAAGCCGTACCCGTGTTTACATCACCGCTTTATCACCCCCTTTTCCAAATTTAGTAGAGAACCCAGAAGTAGGAAAAATGGCAATGAAGGCAATGGAACGCCTTATGAACCCACAGGAATTCGAGGTCGCAGCGACCACCAGAGTAGGACAGTGTCCCGTTTGGGAAGAGGAAATTAGGAAGTACTTCAAAGGGAAAGGATGGCCCCTTTGGAGCAAATTTTGCGCGAATGAGGAAACAGGCCCCGGGAGTATAGGACATACTTGGTGGGAGAACCTGACAGAGATCCACAAGAAGAGCTTGGGAAAAGCTCGCAAGCCGATGGCAATCGTGTCCTGTCTGGCACAATTTCGAGGCACAGAGGAGGTCATTCGGATGCTCCGTAGAGAGATAGAGGAGAGAGATAGAACAAGTAAGGTAGATGTGAGCGAGACAGAGAGAGAGAACAGCGAGTTAAGGGAGAAGCTAGCAGCAAAAGACAGAGAGGTGGATGATGCCAAGAGGGCACACCAGTCTTGTCTGGCGCACTTAAGCAGCTTCAAGACCCAGTATGACAAGGCCTACCAGGACACACAACGTGCGGTCTTGGTAAGACAAGAAACAGAACATCAGGTAGAAGCATTGCAGAAACAGTGCAATGATTTAAAAGCAGCCCTACGAGCACTCCATGCCTCCACAATGGAACAAAGGCAGAGCTCCGTAGACCACGCAAAGTGCCGGAAGCAAATTGCAGAATTGCAATCCCTGCTTTCAGTTCAAAATGGCTTTCAGAGCACATTCGGACCCCAACTAGATCAGGAAAATGGCTCCGATTAGCAAGAATTAAACGAAACAGCCTATGGATACGTACATGGAGCATGTGCGCAGGAGAAACCCCAGAAAAGAAGAGCACCCCAACCCCCCACTGAACAGGCAGAAGACACCCCTATGAATCCGGTAACCACACACCGCAGGGCCGCAGCAGAAGGAGACACGGATTTCCTGTACACAACCCCCTTAACCGTGACCCAATTACGGGACGCTTGTGAGAAAATCACACCGTTCCTCCCCACTTCAGACCACCACCAATTCTTCACGAAGGTTAAACAGCAGGCCACCATGTACGGCCTGGACGAGAGAGAGCAGGTAAAGCTCACAGTTTTGAGCCTCGATCCTTCAGTCGTGGCAGCCCTTCCCGACCCACAGAATGAAGGAGGAGGCACCCTAGCAGAGATTCACACAGCGATCCTTAATGCGATCGGCTATAACAGAGGAGACCCGGTAGAAGGCCTAAATAGATGTAGGCAAAAGAAAACAGAGCACCCCACAGAGTTTGCTGGACGCTTGTGGATTCATTTCACAGTAGTTTTTGGTGAATTAGCCCGTGCCCATTTGTCCCCAGATAACATGGCAAAATGGACTTGAATCTTGGTCTCTCATGCAACAGAGGCAGGACAGACAGCTTGCGCGAATTATGACCCCTCAGATGAGACCCACAACAAGAAATGGGTTTTGAAAAGGTTATCCCGCGCTTGGGAGCAATCCGTTCAGAACAAGACCAATTTTAACAAACCCGAGGAAGAGCAGGCAGATGCAGATATGCATACAGTTAAAGCGCACCAGAACCCCGCATGGATAAATGAGAGTAGGAACAGCCCACCCCAGCCCAAATCACAGGAGTGTTACAGCTGTGGTCAGTTAGGACACTTTGCACGAGAGTGCAACGCCCCACAGAAACCCCAGAGAGCCCAGCAGACAGGCACCCGAAATAGAAATAGGGCAACGCCGATACATAGTGTTAGCGCCCGTTCAGACCAGGGAGACATGAACGGCACAGGCTGACGGTATTCGGGCTCCACAATCTGGGTCTGTGACACCCTTATGGATAAGTCCGGCCGACAGGTCGTAGCAACCAAAGTCCGGGGTCAGCCGTTGAATTTCTTTGGGACACAGGAGGGTCCCGCACCACACTCAATTCCTCCACGATGTTTCAGAAGGACACGTGGCCCACAACAGACACCATCACCCTCAGCGGCTTTACAGGCCTTACAGCAGGGACACATCACAGCCCCTGGATCCATACAAATTGGCAACATCACCACAAAGCACCCATAGTGTTGATCTGACCAACACAGCAGAACACATTTTAGGAATCGACTTTATGAGCTCCCACAACCTTTCATTTGATCCAGTCAACAAATGTGTCTGGAAAATGGCAAAAGCTGCACGAGCCCCCGCCCGCTCACAGTAGGAGAATATGCAGATAGAATCAAATCAGTTGGAGACTACTGGTTTGACCCGAGAACAATTAGTGCAGACAAACAGGTTAGGGCAGTCCTGCAAGAACACAAAGCAGCATTTGCACAGCATAAGCACGACTGTGGCAGAATGGCTGGCTCTGTGCAGATTACAGGTCCTGACCCCAGACCCCAGAAACAGTACGGATTTCCCCAGAAAGCAGAGGGAGAAATCTCAAAAGTGATAGATAGCTTGTTAGAACATGGCGTACTGAGATCAGTTGCCTCCACTAATAATGCCCCGATTTGGCCCGTCAGGAAACCCGATGGATCATGGCGACTGACCATTGATTACCGGGAACTGAACAAAGTAACCCCAGCAGAAGCCCCCATCGTAGCTACAAGTCCCGAGACCATGCTCAAGCAGGGACTCCAGTCACGATTCTTTACGGTTTTGGACATTAGTAACGGCTTCTGGTCCATTCCATTGGCTAAAGCGTGCCAGTACAAATTTGCCTTCACTTTTAAAGGACAACAGTATACGTGGAAGTGCCTTCCACAACTCCCCCCTCCATTTTCCACCGACAGCTGGCAAATGGATTAGCTAAATCTTCCAGCCCCGAATGTCTGGTCCGGTATGTAGACGACCTGCTACTACAGACAGACACAAGCAGAGCACATTTCGCTTCTAGCAGAACTCCTAGGACTCCTAAAAGAATTTGGATATAAGGTTAACCCCAAAAAGGCCCAGATTTTGGAAGAGAAGGTGATATACTTTGGAACAGTTATGACGCATGGCAAACGCGAGATCGAGCAGAAAAGGATTGACTCGATTGTCAAATTGCCCCTTCCCCACAATGTCTCTGCCCTCCGGTCATTTTTAGGATTGGTTGGCTACTGTCGAAACCACATCGACGGTTTGGCCACTAAAGCAGCGCCCCTATCCGACCTTCTTAAGAAAAAGGCACCTTGGGAATGACTTCCGCAGCATACAGATGCTGTGGATGCTTTAAAAAGAGCACTCAGCACAGCACCCGCACTACAGGTCCCCGATCCACTTTCCCCGTACGCTATCGAAGTAGCAAGCACCGACCGAACCCTTTCGGCCGTGCTCCTCCAGGAACGGCATGACCAGTTAAGACCCGTAGCATACGCATCCTGAGTATTAGACCCTGTCGAGCAAGGATTTTCTGCCTGTGAAAGGCACCTGCTCGCAGTTTTTTGGGTAGTACAGTACTTCTCATACATCACAGGACTCAACCCCATCACCATCCTCACAGAACACACCCCAACACAGCTTTTGTTAGATGGCCGACTTAAAGATGGCACAGTCAGCCAAATCCGAGCAGCCCATTGGACCCTTTTACAGGGACGGGACATCACAGTTAAAAGAACAAAGACACACACTTTCCTTGCAGACAATTTACAGTACCCAGGCACCCCTCATGAATCTGCGATTATTCCACACAGCACAACACAGGCCCATTCATTCCAAGGACACCTCCCAGGAAGATAGGTAGTTCACCCCAGAGACCCCAGCCCACAGACACCTACGCACCTCTGAAAATTTATGTGGATGGCTCCTCCACAGTTTTAGACGGCAAACGCATAACAGGATGCGGTATTTATGTGGAGGACGCGCAGGGACGCGCCCTAGAAAAGATTTCCCTGAAGTTGCCAGGACACTTAGGCTCGTAGGCAGCAGAACTGGCAGCAATAGCGTACATAGTAGACCACCCCGACTCATTCCCCACTCCAGCAGACATCTATTCAGACAGCCTGTATGTCTGTAATAGTTTAACCGAATTCCTACACCTGTGGGAAACAAGAGGATTTATTTCCGCAGACGGAAAACCCCTACCATCAGCCCCATTACGCCGCCATATTTTAAAGCAGGCAAAGGACAGGAAATACGGCATTGTAAAAGTTCACAGTCACCACCGTTCTTCCCCACCTGGAAATGTTAAAGCAGACGCCCCAACGAAGGCAGGTTCTAGACATGGTTATTTTTGGAAACCCCCCCCCCCCCCCCCCCCCCCCCGAAAGTGCCCCAGTACACGCAGTTCAGGTCTCACAGACCAACATACAGGATTTAGCCCAGGCACAGAAACAGGACGAGATGCTCAGGGAAGTTTTAAAGGGAACCTTCCCAGCCCCTTATGACAAATTTAAGAATTCCATGACCACACATGACGGTGTGATTCTTAAAGACAGCCTTTATGTAGTTCCAGAGCAGGATAGGAACCAACTCATTTGTTTGTTCCATGAAAATCATGGACATCAGGGAATTGAACCCACTTTATCCCACCTCAGGCCGCTCTGTTGGTGGCCAAATTTGAAAGCCGACGTAACACACTACGTTGAGAATTGCTTGATCTGTGCCCAGAACAATCCGGACAGATACGCAAAGAAGGCTCAACGTAGCCACACCCGCCCAGTTAATGGCCCATGGATTAACCTCCAGATAGACTTCATAGGACCCCTACCCCCTTGCAGAAACGGATATAACTATGTGTTGATGGTCATCGACACCTTCACAAAATGGGTGGAAGCATTTCCATCGCGCACTAATACGGCAAAGACCACAGCCAAAATACTAACCCACCACATCTTTACAAGATGGGGACTCCCCCGCAGTAAAAATTCCGATCAAGGCTCCCATTTTACAGGACGAGTTATGAAAAACGTCCTCACAATTTTTGGAATTACTCAAAAGTTTCATATCGCGTACCACCCCCAGTCAAGTGGTATTGTCGAACGCATGAATAGGACTCTAAAAGCCACCCTTAGGAAAATGGTTCAGCAGAACAACAGCACCTAGGACTCAGTTCTCCCATTTGCATTGATGTTTTTACGAAACACGGTATCCACGTCCACAGGATACACCCCCCACACTGTCATGACCGGATGCCCCATGAAAGGAACGGAATATTTATTAGGCTTAGATTTGACCAGCCCCGCAGTGACAGCCCTCACACACGAAAACGCTGTACAGCAGTTGATAGCAAATGTGAAGGCGGCCCAACTCGCAGCCGCTGTGAGAATGGGCACAAGGAAGTAACAAAGCAAGGCTCGTTTCGAAAAGACAGTGCATGCCACTGAGTTTGAAGTAGGGCAGCAAGTAATGCTTTCCCTTTACAACCCCAGCACATTCCGGTCACCTAAGTACTCAGGCTCGTACTCCATTTCGGACAAAGTAAGCCCCTCTGTCTGCAAGATAAAATACCCAAATGGAAAGTCTGCGTGGTTTCACATAAACCAGCTCAAGGCTTATGGCTCGCAGAACAACCACACACACCACATCCTGCTCACAGCAGCAGACGAGCTCGCCCCGCCCACAGAAAACGCAATCCTATCCTCCCCCAGCCAGTCCAGCCCATCCTCAGACTCAACTTCGACTCCGCCCCCTGACACACGACTCCGCCTCACCCCGCCCCCAGACAGCAGCGACAGCAACAGTGACTGCGAAAGCACTGACGACAGCCACAGCACACCACAATACTATCCCCCTGCACCAAGCCCCACTCCCAGTGACTCCGAGTACAATTCAAGTGATCCCTTCGAGATCACATACATTAAAGCCCCTGACCCAGACCCACCGACCGACAATTACGAATTAAACCCCTGCAGTTCAAAACTAGATACACGATTCTGGCACCGAGACAATTCATTCAGGCTCATCAGGAACGATGAGATGGACCCCAAGTCACCCCACGCAGCTTTGGCACGCCTTCTACAGACAAGAGTATGGCAGCCAGGAGAAGATGGTGACATTGAGTCTGACTCCCACCACGCAAATCCCTTTGCACCTCCCACCAAGCGAATCCCTGTTCGCAACTGAAAACTGAGGTGTCCAGATGATGTTTAAAAGGAACCGCTAGAGAGATACGGTGTCCTTTCTGATGGAACCTGCACGATATTTGTTGCATGTTTTGTTTGTATGTGTTTGTTAAGTGTTCAGTGTTTAGAATTTAAACAGCTTTTCACAGCCCCACGCCACCACTCCTTTAACGTCCCCCGGCAGTTAATGGAGCACGTTTGTCCACGGACAGCTGCCTAGTTGGGCCACAGAAACCTCTGAGAATTTGCCCAGACACCAATTCGTTCTCTTCTAATTTGAGGGTAGAAGAGGCATTACTGCGACCCCCCCCCCCCCCCCCCCCCCCCCACGACGACTACATTCTTGCCCGTCCTTGCCGGTTACTCAGGCAGTGGAGAAACGGTACTGGTCCCCGCCCTGCCTGAGGACCCCCCTCTGGTCAGCTAAGCTCGGGTAGAGCACATCCCTTCCTACCCGGGGATTCCATCCAATTCTTAACCGCCGCGGCCCATACGCGCCTCATTTTGGCTCTTTCATTTCAAAAGTTTTTGTTTTGTTTTATAGTGACCCTTCGGTTGCTTTCTTCATGCTATTTACATCCTCAAACATTGGGATGGTAAATCGCACAGGCTGCGAGACGGCTCGCACTGTGTCAGTATTTTTCAAGAATGTCTTGTCCAGAAATTCGGTTTTTTAAAACAAAATGAGGGAGTCACAGATGGTGACCAATTATAAAGGGTAATTGGCAATAAAGGACAGACAGACAAACACACGAGATCTTAAGCAAGATAATGACAGATATTGGGCGCGATTCTCCCAGAGGGGGAGAAATCGTAAGGCTGGCGTCAAATCCGGGCGGGTTTGACGCCAGCCCCCCCCCCCTCCCCGACCGGGAACCGATTCTGGTCCCCGGTCGGGGCTAGCATGCCGCCACCGTAAACTCCGGCATCGCGGGCTTAACGAATTTCGTTAAGCCCGCTTGCCAGAGTTTGCGCCGGCTGACGCGTCATATGACGTCAGCCGCGCATGCGCGGATTGGAAGACTCCAACCCGCGCATGCGCGGATGACGTCATCGCGCATTTGCGCGAAACCCGCGCATGCGCGGGACGGGATGCCCCTCAGCCGCCCCGTGAAGTGATACAGCGGGGCGGCGGAGGGACAAAGAGTGCGCGGATTCGGACCCGCTGCCCGCGATTGGTGCCCACCGATCGCAGGCCCATGGCACCCTTGGCACGGCCGTGGTACTGCCGTGCCAAGGTTTTAAAAATCGGGACTTTACGGCCGTTTTTACGAACGGCCAGACCAGGTGTGTTTTCCGTTCGTAAAAACAGCCGTAAAGGGCTGGGAACTCGGCCCATCGGACAGCTGAGAATCGCTGCTGGCCGTAAAAAAACGGCGGCAGCGATTCGTATCGGGAGTCGGGCGTGGGGAGAATAGCGGGAGGGCGTCGGACTAGCGTGGCCGTAAAATTTTACGAGCCACGCTATTCTCCGCACCGTCGTGAGTGCGGAGAATTGCGCCCATTATGCTTGTGTTCACAGAATTCCAGAAGAAGACAAGAAGAAAAGAAAGAAGAGAAGAGAAGGAAAGATGAAGACGACCTCCATCTTTGTTATATCGACACTAGCAGGATCCCTTTGGTTGCGCACGAACGCTAACCCCCTCACCCCCACCACACAGGCCGTCAATGATTCACTCCCCCACAGTACACAGAGCCCAGTAACAGTCAACAGTACCCCGACCTGGTGTGATAGGTTTATCACTTGGTATTCCCTCTCGTATGTCGTTGAAGCACTTTTAGCACTGGCAATACTTTGCAGTATCGTGCAGACCATTCAAATGAAGAAATGGCGAAGGAGAGCCTACCGCTCTCGCACCCCGGTATGCAGAATTAGATTCCCTATTTTCGGTTTCCACCAGGCCCCTGAACCCCTTGACATGGATTTTGTTTGTGTGTGTTCGTTTGTTGAATTAAAAAATGTGAACTCGGTGTTTGACTGCCAAACCAGAGAAATTTGAATGGTGCTATTTTTTTTGTACAGTTGAGATGTTAGTATATTTTTGATTTGTTTGAGTGAGGATAGTTTATTGAGAATAGTTAGAGGTTCCAATTTTTTTATTTTGTAATGCATGTCCTTAATGCCATAGCGCCCCATAGAGTTTTAATGATGTGTGTATGTAAAATTGTTTAGTTAAAAATATGTTGCATAGTTAGCGTCAGAGCAGAGCCTAGTCATGGGTGCCTGCTTGGTCAGAGAATGAAGACGTCACAGTAATGTGATCCTTCACGCTTCGCATTGAGGATCACAAGGAGGGAGTGTAGCCACCTGGGGTGGCCACGTCCCGATTCCAAAATGGATCCTCGCAAAGAATACAGGGAAAAATGGACAGCACTAGAAAAACAACCAGGTGCAAGGTTTCCTGTGGATTGGAACTTGCAGAACCCAGGCAGAACTGAAACTACAAGCCATTAGCACAGTAAAGAGCTATCTCCAGGGACAAAAAGAAACATTGAAACAATTGATACCAGGACAGACTCCCCGGCGCCAGTGGAGGCTAAAACAAAGGCAGGCCAACGGTTACCTAGAGCCTGCCCAGCAATCGGGGAACGACCCCGTTATTGGAGAGAATCGATACACACGATTGCGACATGGTCCAATTAATTGGGACCAAGTCCAGGGTCCGCCCAGAAGGGCGCAAAACCCCTTGGGGTATAAAGCAGAGTCCCCAAGGTCAGTTCGCTCTCTTACCCTTATTTTCTCCACCTTCACCTTGGCTCTCAGCGATGAGGCCGCCAAGCACCAGCCAAGTAAGTCTAAGATCAACGCACGCCACGAGATAGGCGCACCTAGCTATTATTCTATACCAGTTCGAAGCCAACAGTATCAGAACCGGACAACGGCCATTGTTCCTCTGACTGAGTGGGCGCCCAAAGCTAAGTATAGGCTTTTAGTAGCAGTTGTAGTTTAGTGAATAGAGTTTGTGCATGAGTAATAATTGACTGTGTGTGTAAATAAATGTGCATTGATTTCAAACTTACTAACTGGTGTATCGAGTCATTGATCAGTATTCGGTTTTGAACCTTGTGGTGGTATCAGAAAGATACCTGGCGACTCTTGAGCAAAGGTAATTAAAACAGAGCAAATTAAGGGAAAGTATAACGAGTAACACCACCAGGTACGCGATACATACTCGTGCAACTCAGCCAACGTTGTCTACCTCATACGCTGCAGGAAAGGATGTCCCGAAGCGTGGTACATTGGCGAGACCATGCAGACGCTGCGACAACGAATGAACGGATATCGCGCGACAAACACGAGACAGAAATGTTCCCTTCCAGTCGGGGAACACTTCAGCAGTCAAGGGCATTCAGCCTCTTATCTCCAGGTAAGCGTTCTCCAAGGCGGTCTTTAGGACATTATTCAGTATTAGCCACAGTATTCAGGATGCGCGACAACGCAGAATCACCGAGCAGAAACTTATAGCCAAGTTCCACACACATCAGTACGGCCTCAACCGGGACCTGGGATTCATGTCGCATTACATTCATCCCCCACCATCTGGCCTGGGCTTGCAAAATCCTACCAACTAGCCTGGCTTGAGACAATTCACACCTCTTGAACCTGGGGTTAATCCTATCTCTGGATCTGTAAAGATTCAATTACCTGCAAATGCTCACATTCTAAGCATTGTTTGGCATCTTTGAATTTGTCTATTTATGTTTCTGGAACATACCTCTTCATTCACCTGAGGAAGGAGCAGTGCTCCGAAAGCTGGTGTTTGGTACAAACATGTTGGACTTTAACCTGGTGTTGTAAGACTTCTTACTGTACCCAAGTCAGGATGGTGAGTGACTTTTAGGGGAACGTCCGGGTGGTGGGGTTCTCAGGTATCTGTTGCTCTTGTCCTAGATGGTAGTAGGTTGTGGGTTTGGAATGTGCTGTCTGAGGAATCTTGGTGAGTTCCTGCAGTGCATCTTGTAGATGGTACACACGGCTGGAACTGTTCTTCGGTGGTGGAGGGTTTGACTGTTTGTGGAAGGGGGAGCAATCAAGTGGGCTGCTTTCTCCAGGATGGTTGATTGATCTGTATTTTGTTAATATATTTACGTGCAGCTGCACTGATATATCAATCTTACAGAACTCGAGACTGAGCTTCTTGAGTGAAGTCAAGTATCTTTATTTATCTCGATTTCAATGTCTATTGATCAAATCAAATTTCATATGAATACAGAATCAAGAAAATTGTTTGTTCATCGCAAATACAGATGGTGGAGTTGATTTCAAGATACAAGTTAATTCGGAGTAATTTCTTTAGATCACGTGCACAATCCAAAAACGAAATGTAAGTAAATAGCTGTTTGCAAAGTAAAGTAGGACTAGGTTAAAGATATAAATTCTGGAAGAGAGAGCAAGCCAAAGTTTTCGCCCAATCTTTTCAGGAAATCATAATCTCTCTTCGGCTCTGTCCCCTTTCCAACTGTCTGTCAAGTTTTAAGAGATAATGTGGCATGGCAAAACTTCCTAATGTTGCAACCAGCTTCACACCATGTTTATAACAATGGATCTATTCTATAACTTGCCTAGTCAGACGTAACACTGGCTTTCTTATCAGATCTTTCTCATGCTGTCAGCAATGTCTGCTGTTGTGGCTTAATATGATTTTTAATAATAAAATGTGACTAAATCATTTCTTCCCTTAAATCTTTATTACCTCTAATAAAGTAGGTTTCTATCAATGGTGCTGAGCTTCTTGAGTGTTATCAGAGCTGCACTCGTCCAGGCATGTGGAGAGTATTCCATTACACTCCTGACTTGTGCCTTGTAGATGGTGGATAGGCTTTGGGGGGCCAGAAGATGAGTTACTCATCGTAGGATTCCTAGCTTTTGACCTGCCCTGGTAGCCACAGTATTAATGTGGCTAGTCCAGTTCAGTTTCTGAACAATGGTAACCCCCAGGATATTGATTGTGGGGAATTCAGCAATGGTAATGTCTTTGAATTTCAAGGAGTAATGGTTCGATCCTTTCTTGTAGGAGATGGTCATTGCCTGGCACTTTTGTGGCACGAATATAACTTGACACTTGTCTGCCAAGCCTAGATATTGTCCAGGTCTTGCTGCATTTGGGCTGGGGTGCAGGGGTGAGGGCACCCATATAGCCGGTGTCACTCTGCACCCTCAGGGGCCAAGGTGGCTGGTCAATGGGGTGCAGAACAAGAAGGCTGCCTTGCAGGTCGCGGCAATGACTCAATTGAGTTTTAGGAAAGGTTTACAGAGGCAGGGCTGCATCTGAAGTGGACTAAGTATATATGTTTAGGTACCAAGCATGGAGTAGGCTGATCTCCTGCGGAAGGGAACATTTGCGCAATTAAAAAAGCTCTGGAGTCCAGCAATGTGGCTGGAATCACAGAATTTACAGTGCAGAAGGAGGCCATTTGGCCCATCAAGTCTGCACCAGCCCTTGAAAAGACCCCTGCACATCTTTGGACTGTGGGAGGAAACCAGAGCACCCGGAGGAAACACACGCCGACACAGGGAGAATATGCAGACTCTGCACAGACACTGACTCAAGCCGGGAATTGAACCTGGGACCCTGGCGCTGTGAAGCCATTGTGCTAACCACTATGGTACCGTGTTGCCTATGCTGGCTTCAGGTTATTTTTGGGTTTGATAAACTATCATGGGACGTTTTTGCCAGTCCTGTCCATAATATTGACAATGATAAAGCCAAGGCAAAACCTTGTTTCTTTTTGGGTAATGAAGTAACCCGTGTCCACATCTCAACTTCAGTTTTCTGTTGCTCAAATGGCTTCACTTCTGAGAAAATTGGTAGATAACCACAGCCTGACATTGTGCATCTTCTTTCTGCCACTTTCTAATTTAACTTTGTCAGCGGCAATATACTTCTTCTCCAGCAATCAATCACCAAGACATAATCACCAAGACATAATGTTCATCCTCTACTACAAATGATAAAAGTAACTGTTAGCATATGAAGGAGGAATAATACAGCAGCTTACCTTTTAACCATCAGAAAGTTTGTTGTGCTACCAACTCAGCAGAAATATAACATCCCCACTGCAAGTGTTCCAGCTGTGTCCATTTATACTGAGGTTAAGCCAATAACCATCTTTAGTAAGGCAGTTAGCTTAACAATGTAATTGTCACAGCATGCACTTGCTGATCCTATGATTCCAACTACTTGTGGGCAGCACAGTCGGTGGCACAGTAGCACAGTGGTTAGCACTGTTGCTTCACAGCTCCAGGGACCTTGGTTCGAATCCCGGCTTGGGTCACTGTCTGTGCAAAGCCTGCACGTTCTCTCCGTATCTATGTGGGTTTCCTCCAGGTGCTCCGGTTTCCTCCCACAAGTCCAGAAAGACGTGCTCATTAGGAGAATTGGACATTCTGAATTCTGCCCCAGTGTACCTGAACAGGCGCCAGAGTGTGACAACTAGGCGATTTTCACAGTAACTTTTTTTTGTAAAATATTTTTATTCTTCATTTTCACATTTTCTTCAGAATTAACACCCCATCAACAAGCAGTAAATGGTAACAAATACAAAGTCAATCCCCTTTTTGGCAGTCACCACTGATTGTGCAATAGAGGTAATAGGTTAAGGCTCCTGTACTACAGGTACGGGGGTAGAATTTTGCCTGCTGGCTCTGCCCAGTAGGCGGAGTATAAATGTGTGTGCACACCGAGCTGCTCCCATTCTGTTAGCAGCTGCAGGAGGGCCACACATCTCTGCTTAATAAAGCCTCGATTACCCTCTACTCTCGTCTCGTCGTAATTGATAGTGCATCAATTTATTAAGCAGAGATATTTCAGTGATGGAACTACGCATCAAGCCAGATCGCCTGCAGCTGCACCCTCAAGCACCCAATGCCACGTCGACCTTCGACCACTGGCTAGCTTGCTTCGAAAGCTACCTCGGATCAGCAACTGAACAGCCCTCGGACGAACAGAAGCTTTAGATCCTGTACTCACGGATGAGCTCCGAGATTTTTCCCCTTATCCGGGATGTGCCCACTTACCCTGAAGCTATGGAGCTTCTGAATGGACACTATATCTGGCCGATCAACAAGCTCCACGCCTATCCACGAGGCAGCAACTCCCCGGTGAGTCATTAGACGATTTCTGGCGTGCCCTGCACATCCTGGCAAGGAACTGCGATTGCCAGGCAGTTTCAGCGTTTGAACATATAGAACTCTTAATCAGGGCTGCTTTCGTTATGGGCATGGAGTCGGCATACATCCGCCAGCGCCTATTAGAAGGAAGTACGCTCGACTCGCGGCGACCAGACAACTCGCGAACTTGCTAACGGCTAACGGTAGCCTCTCGTAACGTACAGTCGTACGCCCCCGACTGCACGGTGCCCTCATGGACATCGTGGGCCCCACCAATGGCCGTCACCAGCCAACCCCAGGCCTGCGCCGCGCGGCAGCCAGCCAACCACAAGCCTGCGCCACACGGCAGCCAGCCAACCCCGGGGAACCCAAGTTATATTTCTGCGGGAAGACAAAGCACCTCCGACAGCGCTGCCCGGTGAGGAGTGCAACCTGCAAGGCCTGCGGAAAGAAGGGACATTTTGCTGCTGTGTGCCAGGCCCTGTCGATCGCTACTGTACATAGGTCCAGTATTCCTGCACCCCCCAGGTGCGACCCGTGGGTACCGCCATTTTCGTCCCCGCAGACCACGTGCGGCCCATGGCGCGCCGCCATCTTCCTCCCAGCAGAACATGTGCGGCCCATGAGCACCGCCATCTTCCTCCCAGCAGACCACGTGCGGCCCGTGGGCACCGCCATCTTTAACATCGCCGCCATCTTCGCCGCCATTTTGGACGGCGCCTCAGGACCACTGCTCGTCGGGGACTTCATCTGGCCGTTCATCACCCACTACCGCCACTGACCAGCCCGGGGCCTCTCAACACCAGCCGCAACTCGCCTCCATCATGCTCGATCAGTCCCGGCCGCACAACCTCGCAACCGCGACAACGACCGTGAAAGTCGGGCACAAGACGTCCTGCCTTCTTGACTCTGGGAGCACGGAAAGCTTCATTCACCCCTCTACGGTAAGGCGCTGCTCCCTCGCGGTACACCCCGTTACCCAGAGAATCTCCCTGGCCTTCGGATCCCATTCTGTGGAAATCCAGGGGTACTGCATCGTCACCCTCACCGTCCAGGGCGTAGAGTTCAACGACATCCGGCTCTACGTCCTTCCCAACCTCTGCGCTGCCCTGGTACTCGGCCTGGACTTCCAGTGCAACCTACAAAGTCTAACTCTAAAATTTGGCGGACCCCTACCACCCCTCACCGTATGCGGCCTCACGACCCTTGGGGTCGACCCACCTTCCCTGTTTGCAAACCTCACCCCGGATTGCAAACGCACCGCCACCATAAGCAGACGGTACAGTGCCCAGGACAGGACCTTCATCAGGTCGGAGGTCCAGCGGCTGCTGCGGCAAGGCATTATTGAGGCCAGCAGCAGCCCCTGGAGAGCCCAAGTGGTAGAAGTAAAGACTGGGGAGGAACAGAGGATGGTCATTGACTACAGTCAGACCATCAATTGGTACATGCAGCTCGACGCGTACATCCTCCCACGCATATTTGATATGGTCAATTAAATTGCACAGTACCGGGTCTTCTCTAAAGTAGACTTGAAATCTGCCTACCACCAGCTCCCCATCCGCAAGGCAGACCGCAAATACACTGCGTTCGAAGCAAATGGTTCCCTTCGGTGTCACTAACGGGGTCTCGGTCTTCCAACATGAGATGGACCGAATGGTTGACCGGTACGTTGCAGCGGGCCACCTTCCCGTACTTAGATAACGTACCGTCTGCGGTCATGACCTGCAGGACCATGACGCAAATTTCTCAAATTTCTCCAAACCATCAAACTCCTTAACCTCACGTACAATAAGAAGTGCGTGTTCCGCACCAACCACTTAGCCATCCTTCGCTATGTTGTGGAAAATGGAGTTCTAGGGCCCGGCCCCGACCGCATGCGCCCCCTCATGGAACTCCCCCTCCCCCACTGTCCCAAGACCCTGAAACAATGCCTGGGGTTTTTCTCCTATTATGCCCAGCGGGTCCCTAACAATGCAGACAATGCCCGCCACTCATTCACACCACAATTTTCCTCCTGACGGCTGAGGCCCGCCAGGCCTTCAACCGTATCAAGGCAGATATCGCCAAGGCCACGATGCACGCGGTCGACGAGACCCTCCCCTTTCAGGTCGAGAGTGATGCATCGAACGTCACTCTGGCCGCGACCCTCAATCAGGCAGGTAGACCTGTGTCATTCTTTTCCTGCACCCTCCATGCCTCCGAGATTCAGCACTCCTCCATCGAAAAGGAGGCCCAAGCCATCGTGGAAGCTGTGCTGCATTGGAGGCATTACCTGGCCGGCAGGAGATTCACTTTCCTCACTGACCAATGGTCGGTTGCCTTCATGTTTAATAATACACAGCGGGGCAAGATCAAAAATGATAAAATCTTAAGGTGGAGGATCGAGCTCTCCACCTACAATTATGAGATTTTGTATCGCCCCGGGAAGCTCAACGAGTCCCCCGATGCCCTATCCCAAGGCACATGTGCCAGCGCACAAGTGGAGCGACTCCGGGCCTACATGATGGTCTCTGTCACCCAGGGGTCACCCAGTTTTTTCACTTCATAAAGGCCCAAAACCTGCCCTACTCCATTGAGGAGGTCAGGACCATCACCAGGGACTGCCAGGTCTGCGCGGAGTGCAAGCCGCACTTCTCCGGCCGGACCGAGCGCACCTGGTGAAGGCCTCCCGCCCCTTTGAACGCCTCAGCATGGACTTCAAAGGGCCCCTCCCCTCCACCAACCGAAATATGTACTTCTTGAACATGGTCGATGAATACTCCCGATTCCCCTTTGCCATCCCATGCCCCGATGACGTCTGCCATGGTCATTAAAACACTCAACAGCATCTTCGCCCTGTTCGGTTTCCCCACTTACGTCCACAGCGACCAGGGATCCTCCTTTATGAGTGATGAGCTGCGTCAGTTTCTGCTCAGCAAGGGCATCGCCTCGAGCAGAACGACCAGTTACAACCCCCGGGGAAACAGGCAGGTGGAGAAGGAGAATGGGGCGGTCTGGAAGGCCGTCCTGCTGGCCCTGCGGTCCAAGAATCTCCCGGTCTCTCGCTGGCAGGAGGTCCTCCCCGACACTCTCCACCCCATCCGATCGCTACTCTGCACTGCGACTAATGAAACCCCCCATGAACGTCTCCTTGCCTTCCCTAGGAAGTCCACCTCCGGGGTTTCGCTCCCAACGTGGCTGGCAGCTCCTGGACCCGTCCTCCTCTGCAAATACGTGCGGATCCACAAGATGGACCCTTTGCTCGAAAGGGTACAACTACTGCACACAAACCCACAGTACGCCTATGTGGCATACCCCAACGGGCACCAAGACAGTCTCCCTCAGGGACCTGGCACCAGCTGGATCCCCAGCCACGGCCCACCACCCGACACCCTCCCCTCCGATTGCCCGGTGCCACTCACCCAGGGGCTGTTTAGCACAGGGCTAAATCGCTGGCTTTGAAGGCAGGCCAGCAGCATGGTTCGATTCCCGTATCAGCCTCCCCAAACAGACACCGGAATGTGGCAACTAGGGGCTTTTCACAGTAACTTCATTTGAAGCTTACTTGTGACAATAGCGATTTTCATTTCATTTTCATCCTTCCTCCAGCGCACCTCACTACAGCCCCCGCCCCAGGACGATCCGTCCTCCCACTGGTTCCATCCAGGTGAAGATGAGGACAGCACGCTCCCAGAGCCACATGCGACCAAGTCTCACCCGCATCACCACCGGGACCGAGGCGCTCACAGCGGACGATCAAGGCACCCGACCGGCTGAATTTGTAAATTTTCCCCAGACTGTAAACTTTAAATTTTCACAAACCTGTAAATTTGTTTCCACCACCCCCACTGGACTCTTTTTTTAACAGGGGGTGAATGTGGTAGTCACCACTGATTGTCCAACAGAGGTAATACAGTAAGGCTCCTGTACTACAGGTACGGGGGTAGATCTCTGCCTGCTGGCTCCGCCCAGTAGGCAGAGTATAAATGTGTGTGCACACCGAGCTGCTCTCATTCTGGTAGCAGCTGCAGGAGGCCACACATCTCTGCTTAATAAAGCCTCGATTACCCTCTACTCTCGTCTTGTCGTAATTGATAGTGCGTCACCCTTATCAACAACAACAATCCCATCCTCCCACCACCCCAAACAACGGCCCACTTGACAATATAAGCATCAAACAAAACAAACCCTCCCACCGTGGTAAAAACAAAGGAAAAAAAAGAAAAAGGAATGGGGAATCACCTATGGTCACCATTGACCTATAGAGTCCAGCCCCTCCCCTAACATTCAATGCCATCCAATCCCCAAAAGAGTATCGTAAATGATACCCATGAATTGTAAGCCCCCCCTCCCCGACTCCTCCCCTCCACTTCCTCTTACAAAACTCCTCCCCCCAACCTCTGTTCCTTCTCCCCAACTTTCCACCCCGACTAGACTCATCGGAATCTGTTCTGCCAGGCTCTGATGGCCGCAGCCCCTCCCCTCACCTCACTCCCGTTCACTGGCCGGCTTAAAACGGCCAGCGTGGAGGCCCCCGCCCAGGTCTCTTTCCCCCTTGCCCGGTCCCAGGAAAACCAAGAAATCCCCTTTAGTACACAAGCCCCGCATACACACCCAAGCCCCAAAGAACCTTCATTGCAAGTAAAAGTCCCATCTTTCCCTTGTCCAAATATATACAACATTGGCTCATTTAGCACATACACCAGCATGCAGTGAAAAAATACAGTTTCATAAGGCTACATCAGTACATGACCATTTCTCAATTCAGCCACAGTCCTTCTGCCTTTGCAAACTTCTCCGCTACTTCCGCAATCCCCAAATACATGTCCTTGGATTTGTAGGTCACCCTCAACGTAGCTGGGTATACTATGCCGCACTGCACCTTACTGATGTACAGTGCCTTCTTCACCCGGCTGAAGGCAGCCCGCCTCCTCGTCAGCTCCACCGTAAAGTCCTGATAAATGCGTATACCAGCTCCAGCCCACTGCACCACCTGCTTCTGCTTTGCCCAGCACAGGACTTTCTCCTTCACACTGTACCTACGGAAACACAGAGTCACTACTCTTGGCAGCTGATGGAACCATCAATTCACCAGACACGTGTTTCCGATATGAATCTAGGCTTTAATCGACTTACTTCAGAGCCAGCCTGTTACCCGTTGATGAACTCTTAGTGAACTCAGGCTGACTCTGGACAAGGGTATTTATACAGTTGCACTAGGGGGAGGAGTCATAGGCAGAGCCAAGGGTGGAGTCCAGTACAAGTTCCTGAGTACTCCCAGAGCTGCTCTCCCTAGTGGTAGGATAGTGCTACTGCACTTACAAAGACAGTGTGAATTATCATATATATATATATATATTACATTCACCACATTCACCCCCTGCAGAAAAATCAATTCCGGCGGGGGTGGTGGCCTACAACGTCAGTCTGTCCGGTGGTCGAATTGTCCGTTGTGATCTGCGGAGCACCGGGGTTGCAGCCTCTTGCGGTGGCTGGATGGGTGTTGAGTGCTGGGGTACGATGGCGGACTCCAGGGAGGGTTGTATTCGAGCTTCATACTCTCCTGGCTCGACCGGGCGCTGGGGGCTGGCCGGCGCGGGGGCGTGGAACTGGTGGAGCGAGCTCGTGGGCTCGGGAGCGCAAGGGGGCGGCAGCATGGGGTGTAGGGTGAGAGGTCCTTCTGTGGGGGTAGAGGGGGCGCTGGATCCGGCGGGTGCCAGATCCCGGAGGGATACCGTGTCCTGACGGCCGTCAGGGAACTCGACGAATGCGTACTGGGGGTTGGAGTGGAGCAGGCGCACCTTTTCAACAAGGGGGTCGGTTTTGTGCGCCCTGACGTGTTTCCTCAGAAGTACGGGGCCCGGCGTCCTCAGCCATGCCGGAAGTGAGACCCCGTGGTAGTGCCCCTGGAAAAACTGAAGAGCCTCTCGTGAGGGGTCTATTTGGTCGCCGTGCACAAAAGGGACCTAATAGCGTGGAGCGCGTCTGGGAGGACTTCCTGCCACTGGGAGACTTGGAGCTTTCTAGACCAGAGGGTCAGTAGGACGGTCTTCCAGACCGTCGCATTCTCCCTTTCCACCTGCCCGTTCCCCCTGGGGTTGTAGCTGGTAGTCCTGCTCGAGGCAATGCCCTTGTCGAGCAGGTACTGACGCAGCTCGTCGCTCATGAAGGACGAACCCCAGTCGCTGTGTACATAGCTGGGGAAACCAAACAGGGTGAAGATGCTATGCAGGGCCCTAATGACTGTGTGGGAGGTCATGTCGGGGCACGGGATAGCGAATGGGAAACGGGAGAACTCGTCTACGATGTTTAAAAAGTAAACGTTCTTGTTAGTTGAGGGGAGTGGCCCTTTGAAATCAATCGCGAGGCGTTCAAACGGCCTAGAAGCCTTGACCAGGTGGGCCCTGCCTGGCCTATAGAAGTGCGGTTTGCACTCCGCACAGATTGGGCAGTCCCTGGTGACAGCTTTTACCTCCTCGTTGGAGAAAGGCGGTTTCGGGCCCTGATGTAGTGGGCGAGCCGGGTGATCCCCGGGTGGCAGAGGTCATTGTGGATGACATTTAATCGGTCGATCTGCGCGCTGGCGCATGTCCCGCGGGATAGGGCATCCGGAGGCTCGTTGAGCTTCCTGGGTCGATATTTGATATCGTAATTGTAGGTGGAGAGTTCGATCCTCCACCTCAGAATTTTGTTGTTTTTAATTTTGCCCCTTTGCGAGTTGTCGAACGTGAAGGCAACCGATCTTTGGTCGGTGATGAGGGTGAACCTCCTACCTGCGAGGTAGGGCCTCCAGTGACGGATAGCCTCCACAATGGCTTGTGCTTCTTTCTCGACTGAAGAGTGTCGGGGTTCTGAAGCGGAGAGGGTACGGGAGAAAAATGCGACTGGTCTCCCTGCCTGATTTAACGTGGCTGCAAGAGCTACCTCTGAGGCGTCGCTCTATACCTGAAATGGAGTGGATTCATCCACCGCCCGCATGGCCGCTTTGGCGATGTCCTTGATGCCGTCGAAGGCCTGGCGTGCCTCGGCTGACAGGGGAAATTGTGTGGCCCTAAAGAGTGGGCGGGCTTTGTCCGCATATTGAGGGACCCACTGGGCGTAGTAGGAAAAGAAGCCCAAGCACTGTTTGAGGGCCTAGGGGCAATGGGGGAGGGGGAGTTCTAAGAGGGGGCCCATACGGTCCGGGTCTGGTCCCAGGACTCCGTTTTCCACGACATAGCCGAGGATGGCTAGTCTGGTTGTGCGGAAAACGCATTTCTCCTTGTTGTACATGAGGTTCAGTTAATGTGCCGTTTGGAGAAAACGGTGGAGGTTGGCGTCATGGTCCTGCTGGTCATAGCCGCAGATGGTGACATTGTCCATGTACGGAAACGTGGCCCGCAGCCCGTACTGGTCCACCATTCGGTCCATTGCTCGTTGGAACACCGAGACCCCAAAGGGATCCGGAGGAAATGGAAGAGGCGGCCATCGGCCTCGAATGCCGTGTAGTGGCGGTCCTCCGGGCGGATTGGGAGCTGGTGGTATGCAGACTTCAGATCCACCGTGGAAAAGAGCCGATACTGGGCGATCTGGCTTACCATGTCTGCAATCCTGGGGAGGGGATACACGTAGAGGAGCGTAAATCTATTTATGGTCTGACTGTAGTCGACCACCATACGGAATTTTCCCCCGGTCTTAACGACCACCACCTGAGCTCTCCAGGGACTATTGCTGGCCTCTATAACCCCCTCACTGAGTAGCCTTCGGACCTCTGCTCTGACAAATACCCTATCCTGCAGGCAATACCGCCTGCTACGAGTGGCTACGGGTTTACAGTCCTTAGTGAGATTGGCGAAGAGAGGAGCGGGGGGAATTTGCAGCATAGCGAGGCTGCAGATAATGAGTGGGGGCAGTGGCCCTCCGAAGCTGAGGGTGAGGCTCTTGAGGTTACATTGGAAGTCTAGGCCTAATAAGAGTGGCGCACAGAGTTCGGGCAAAACGTAGAGTTTGAATTTTGAGTAGCTAGCGCCTCGGATTGTGAGTGTCGCGGCGGTGCGCCCCTGGATCTGGACCGAATGGGAGCCTGAAGCGAGCGAGATAGTTTGCTGCACGGGGAAAACGGGGAGCGAACAGCGTCTTACCAGGTCTGGATGTATGAAGCTCTCCGTGCCCCCGGAGTCGAAGAGGCATGGTGTTTTATACCCGTTGATATGGACCTCTGCCATCGAGTTTCGTAGATTCTTTGGTCGTGATTGGTCCAGGGTGACCGCGCTGAGATGCGGGTAGTCGGCGGCTCGATCAGCTGTGCTGGAGTGGCCCCGTGATGACTGCCCTCTGAGTTCATAGTCGAGTTCGAATTCTTCCGCAGAGTTGTCCGAGCGCGGAGATGCCGATCGGGCCCGTGGATCGCACGTGGTGGGCGGCGAGGAAGATGGCATCCAAGATGGCGGCCCCATGAGTCGCACGTGGCCGGCCGCATGGTGGAGTTTTTCCAAGATGGCGGCTACCATGGATCGCACGTGGCTGGAGGGGGCGGAGTCGGGGCATAGGCCGCAGCGTTTCGGGCCCCGCGGGCCTGCAAGTGAGGGGAGCGATTACTTGGAGTCGCTGGGGAGTTGGAAGCTGGGGCCCTTTTAGCGAGGAACACTCTTGCGTAATGGCCTTTCCGCCCGCAGCTGCTGCAGGTCGCGTTGTGGGCCAGGCAGTGCTGCCGCGGGTGCTGGTTCTGGCAGCAGAAATGGCAGGCTGGAGCAGCATAGTGGCAGGCTGGAGCAGCATAGTGGCTGGCTGGGGCAGCATGGTGGCTGGGCGGCCGCGTAGCACAGGCCTGGGTGAGTCGCTGGTCGGGGGCCCATGATTGGGTCGCGGGATCCGCGGGGAACGAGTTAAGGCTGCGGAAGGAGACCTCCATCGTGGTAGCAGCTTCCACAGTCGTTTCTAAGTCCTGGGCCCCCTTTTCCAGCAGTCGTTGGCGCACATAGTTAGACCTGAGGCCCACTACAAAAACATCACGTACCGCAAGTTCCCTGTGTTCAGCCGCGGTAACCGCTTGGTAATTACAGTCATTGGACAAATTATTGAGTTCCCTTAGAAATTCGGCGAGTGATTCTGTAGGCTGCTGGCAGCGAGTCGTGAACACATGGCGAGCGTAAACTTCATTAATAGGCCTTACATAAATTTTATCGAGAACTGCTAGCGCCGCAGTATATGAACTGGCCGAGTTTAGTTGCGTAGAGATTCTGTGGCTCACTCTCGCGTGCAGTAGACTTAGCTTCTGATCCTCTGTCGTTTCGGCTGTGCTCTCTTCTGCCAGGTAGGCCTTGAAGCACCGGATCCAGTGGGAGAAGATTTCTTTAGCCTCTGCATCCTGCGGTTCGAGTTCCAGGCGTCCAGTCTTGAACTCCATAATCCATGAATTCCATAATCGATCTTTACTGTTCTTAAGTCAATTAAATTGATGGAACCATCAATTCACCAGACACGTGTTTCCGATATGAATCTAGGCTTTAATCGACTTACTTCAGAGCCAGCCTGTTACCCGTTGATGAACTCTTAGTGAACTCAGGCTGACTCTGGACAAGGGTATTTATACAGCTGCACTAGGGGGAGGAGTCATGGGCGGAGCCAAGGGTGGAGCGCAGTACAAGTTCCTGAGTACTCCCAGAGCTACTCCCCCTAGTGGTATGATAGCGCTACTGCGCTTACAAAGACAGTGTGAATTATCATATATATATATATTACATTCACCACAGCGGCTCACTCTCCTTTGGTACAGGCCTCCACAACCGATGAGCCCGATCCAGTTCGTATTGGGAGGGATCATCACCCTCCCCCAATAGCGTCGCCATAATCTTGGCAAAATCCTCCGTCGGCCTCCTGCCTTCCACTCCTTCGGGCAGACCCACAATCCTCAGATTCTGTCGCCTGGATCTGTTTTCCAAGTCGTCTATTTTGGCTCGCAGACCCTTGTTGATCTCTACCACCTTCCACATCTCCTTCCCCATCGAGGTAAGTTGATCACTGTGCTGCAATATCTCTTCCACTTCCTTCAGCGCCTCACCTTGCTCCCGCACCTTCACCACTACGCTCAATACCGCCGCCCTCACCGGGGCAATTGCCTCCTCCACCAGCACTTTCATTACCGCCCCATCTCCTTCCTCATCGCCTCCCATGTATTTTGTGAACTGCCTTTCGAGTTCCGCGGCCATCACCTTAGTCATTTCTTTGCGGCCTCCCCTGGTGCTTCAGCCGTGGGCAATGCGGCCTCCCCTGGTGCTTCAGCCGTGGGCAATGCGGCCTCCCCTGGTGGATTTTCACAGTAACTTAATTGCAGTGTTAATGTAAGCCTACTTGTGGCACTAATAAAGATTATTATTATTACTTTCAAGAAATGGCATCTCCTTTGTTAATCCACGTTTGATAGAATTTAAAACTTTCATAATAACATTACATAAAATTTTCAGACATAACCAATTGCTTTGGTGTATTCAGTAAATTTGCTTTAAGGTAGTAACAAGTAGCTTAGCCAACATTCTCCTCTGCCTAGTTTCAGTCTTTTATTTGCTGCATTTGTCTCCTTATTCATCCTGAATAATTCACTTATGTTTTTGAGTTCTCCCTCGAGTTAATCATTTGTGTACTCCCAAGTTAATCAGTTATGTATTGCATTGCAGAGTGAAGTTGACTTTAATTCTTCATTGAGTCAGCCACTGGATGAGTCAATGTATGTTAAATGAATGACAAATGCATCAACTCCTCAGAGCCATAGACATAGCTGCAAGATAAAAAAAATACATTGGAGATCTAAAAAAGGAATGGTTGATGATGTATGAGAACAGAGGACGTATGAGAACAGAATGGTTGATAACAAAAAATGAACCCAAAAATAATTCATAAAGTTATAAAAAGTAAAAGGGTAGTTACAGGAACGGTAGAGCCAATTCAGAATCAAAAAGAAAATAACCTTGGAGAGAAAGAGGTAATGATTAAGGTACCAGCAACTGTCTTCACGCGGAGGTTTTGTGACACAGTGGGTAGTGTTCCTGCCGCTGAGCCCAAAGCTCTGGATTGATTACTACCCCAGGACGTGTTGGTCAAAGAAGGTGCATTCATAATGCGGTCAAACAGATTAAGTATCCACCTGCAAAATCCTTCCAACAAGCCAATAGCAGGCAGTAAGAGTGGGAGGGGCTCTTTGTAAGCCATGCTTGATGTGGAGCAGTGCCCCTCAAGCTATCAGCCCCTGGCAACAGACTAGCGACCTGTTCCAGGAGTGACTAGCCTCGGAAACAGACAAAAGTCTACCTTAGTACACCACTCAGTGCAGGAAGAGAATTGGAATTAGAACCTGTCTTCACTAGAGAAGTAGTGATACTTCCTGTTGTAGTAAAGAAGGAAGCAGTAACAATATCTGATAGGATAAAAATATAAAGAGGAGGTACTTAAAATGTTCACAGGATTCAAAGTAGAAAAGTGACTTAGGGAAGAAAAGGTGAAAGTGGCTTTGGCCAAATTTATCAATCTTTCTTGGATATGGAGTGGTGCTGGAGGGCATCTAGACAACAAATGTTCCACCTCTGTTCGCAATAGAGAATAGGACTAGCCTTGACAACTACAGGCCAGTCAGGTGGTGAAATCTTCAGAGATAATGGCCGGAATTGTCCGAGTACTTTGAGGTTTGGCTTAAAGGTATTCGCGAGGGTGGTGGCAGGGGGCGGGGTTGCATAAATGTGCATGGTAAATTACTTTACTTATAAGTCACATCAATCCAAATTTTGCAAGATGCGGATGGCGTGGCAAGATAAGAGTGCCTCAACTAACAAAGTGGTAATTGGATCAGTTAAAGTGCCAAGAAAAGCTGTTTTGTGGGCTTGTTTTACGGTTTTTCGCTGGATTCTCACACATGCAGAGCCTGAATGACTGCACTCATGTGATCATCAAGGCTCCCACAGACCAGTCAACCATTTTCATCAACAGAATTGGATGGGCACTTGAAGGAAATAAACTTGCATGACTATGGGGATGGAGTGAGGGAGTGGGACTGGATTACACTGCAGCGAGCTAGCAAGGACTCAATTGGCCAAATTACCTCCTTCTGTGCCGTATATGACTCTTTTCCATTCCATCAATGTCCAACTGGTCTGTGACCATCAACCAACGTATCCTGCATGTGTTATTCAATACCTTCAGCACCTACATACTCGGACACTCCCGGGTGGCTCAGATTTTGCTTACACCACATGTCTTCAAGGTTGGATTGTTGGTAATGTGGACTACCCACTGAGGATATGGCTACTTATTCCTGTGAGGAACCCAAGGACTTCGTAATGATATGTATATAGGTACACCAGTGAAGGTTTAATTATTACATCTCAGTGTAACTCAAACACTAGAAGACAACACCAGCTCCCAGTGTAAATATCAGACCTCAGGGAATGCTGGGTAGTCAGTGGAGAGTTAGCAGAGGAGGCAGATTGATCACAGCATGAGGAGTAGTTTAGATTTGAGAGAGAGTTAACATGAGGACATCGTTTGTACTTACTAGATTATAGATTACTGCTAGACAGATTCAACCTTACTTTATTATTAGTTATAGCTCAGTAATGTGTGCAAACTTTATTTAATTAATCGTTATCCAATAAATTAGTTTTGATTCAATCTAAAGATTGGTGGTTTCTTTGTCATCAACTCAACGGACCATTCTGGATTAAAAGGCAAAGAACAATGACATATTACCACCAGAGGTAATATAACAGACCGATGAAGAGGAGAGATACAACTGGATCCATGAAGCAACCCAAACAACCATCTAAATTCCTCCAAGTCCCTGCCATCTGAGGGGGCATGGCATTCCACGATATCCTCGTTGTTCAGGGCATTCCTCTGCGGTACCAAGTTGTGAGGAGCACAGTAGACAACCATAATGCCCGTGGCCCCGACATCGTACTTGGCATCATGTTCATTGATGCAATAAAAGAATCACATCGGGTGTCGCTCCCAACTTGGCTCGTAGCTCCAGGACCTGTCCTGCTCCGTAGGCACGTCCGACTCCACAAGGCGGACCCGTTGGTGGAGAGGGTGCAATTGCTCCATGCAAACCCCCAGTATGCCCACGTGGTGTACCCCAACGGCCGCCAGGATACTGTCTCCCTCAGGGACCTGACACCAGCAGGTTCCACACACATACCCCCCTCCGGCCCGGTGCAACCCTCCCCTTCCCCAGCGCTCCCAGCAGCAACCCCCCCCCCCCAGGACCATCCGTCCTCCCCCTGCCCACGCCCGAGGATGAAAAGGATTTCGGCACGCTCCCAGAGTCAATGAAGACCAGACCAGCATCGGCATCGCCGCCACCACTGCGTTGGTCCCAGCGGCACATCAAGGCCCCGGACCGGTTAAACCTCTAACTGGTCCACTGGACTTCAAAAGACATTTTTTTCTCTCAAATATTATAAATGTAACTCATTTGTTGTATATAGTTCTCCCCCACCCCCGCCGGGACTCAATTTGAACAGGGGGTGAATGTGGTAAACCACTGTTGCACCTATATTAGGTGATGTATGATAGGACCTGTACTACAGGTACGTCGGTAGTCCCTGCCTGCTGGCTCCGCCCAATAGGCGGAGTATAAATGTGTGTCCTCCATGCTGCAGCCATTTCGCCAGCTGCTGTGGGAGGCAACACATTTTAGAGCAATAAAGCCTCAGTTGTATCCAACTCTCGTCTTCGTGCAATTGATCGTGCATCACTGGATAAACTCAGAAGGATCTGGCAACATCTGTGGAGGAGAGAAACCAGAGTTCACATTTCATCTCCACATCTTCTTCAGAGCATCAGCCACCAGTACAACCTCACGGCACTCTGTGCCTCTTTCCCTAAATGTATGAGGCTGATTGTCTTACTTTATCTGAAAAACATGCAGCATACTCCAGTGCCGGGTTTCGATGGGGTTAAGGAAAGCCCAATTTCTGGAAAGGAAGCCCCTCCTCCTCTCCTGACGTCTATGTTGGAAGCGAGAGACGCTTGTTGCCGTGGAAACTGCCAACAGGCGGCTGTGCTGAGAGCTGGGTAAGTTTTGTGCTGAGGTTTGCACCCAATTATCTTTTTACTGACCGCCTCTGGATCAGTAAAAAGTTAACGGTTATCATTGCCTTAGCTCCCCAACACCAGGTGTGTGTCCCCTGCCCTGATGGCATCTCCCACCCCGTCCGCACGCGAACTGACTGCTGAAGCTCCTGCTGCACCGTCTGGTAACTTGCTCTTCACCCCTCTCTTTTGATCGTTTCGTGCAGAAAATAACTGGACAAATTTCGCCTTCGGGAGTGGGAAAGGATGAACAACGGCATCTTATACGGCCCAGCTGTCAGCCGGGACCGAGTCATCTCCAGATTCCCCAAGGTCACGGTTTGCCTTCGTACTTTTCCTGTTCTTCCTCACAAAATGCTGCAGTTTTTCTGGTGCGGAGGCTGGCGAAATCCGGCCTGTAATGAGGCTGGAACATGTTGCACGATGACAGCCGAGTCATGTGGGGGGCGGGAGTGTTGTTAACGCCGGTAGCAGCAGGAGTAACTCAGGTCGTGCCGGGCTTGGGCGTCTCAGCCACGGAAGATAGGTGAATGGGAAAGATGCAGTTCTTTTTGTGTGTAGGGTGGCTGTTGTTATTTCGATTGGAGACTCAGCAAATCTGGAGTGAGTGGTCAGGACTTGCTTGATGCACCCCCCCCCCCCCCCGCGCCTTTCTTATCCAATGTCTCCTTTGACATTCCTATCATTCCAAAACAGGTGTCCCGAGCAACCAGAGGGAGGGTGGTGGTGGTGGTGCCTCTTGGTTCTGACCAAGTTAAATGTAACACTTCGCCACAAATCAATTTTAGATCAATGGAACTTGATTCCCATCGGTTTGTCCTGAATTTTTTTGAAAACTAGACATTGAGGTCCAAATGTCCAGTTAAAAAATAATTGAATTCTGTTTTTTTTTAAAGTTCAATGGTCCCAGAGAGGACCTGGGACGTCTCCTGTTTTTCAGGTATCAGTCAGGAAGTAAATTTGTAACTGGTTAATACTAAGGGGCTCCTTTCAAACCCTTAGAAGCACAAGGGCAGCAGATATATGGGAGCACCACCACCTGCAAGTTTCCCATTAAGTTGCATGCCATCCTGACTTGGAGATATATCGTCGTTCCTTTACTGTCGTTGGTTCAAAATCCTCCAACTCCTTCCCTGGCAGCACTTTGGGTGTTTTTGCACCACATGGACTGCAGCACCTCAAGAAGACAGCCCACCACCACCTTCTCAAGGGCAATTAGGGATGGGTAATAAATGGTGCCCTAGTCAACAATGCCCACATCCTGTGAAATACATTTTTTAAAGGGGTGCATCGATTGACCATGTTTGCCGAACAGGACCAGTTGCAAACATCAATTGAACATCCTTCCCTTGTTTTTCCAATTGGGTCTTGACGAGGCTGTTTCAGCCGGTGTGATTTTGGAAGGGAGTCGAGGGTTATGCAGGTAGGAAAGTGGAGTTGAGGCCATTATCAGATCAACCAAAACCTTATTGAATCATGGAGCAGATTCAATGGGCCAAATGGCCTAATCCTGCTCTTGATTTGCCCTGATGTGGTACGAATTCCCAATAAGAGTTGTTTGCTGGTCTGTTAACATATTTTAAAGGGAGCTGCAGCAATAACATCTAATAAAGAGGATTGAGGGTTTTGGATATTAAGAGCATTGTTAGATTTAACTTCAGACAGGTTAAGGAAAGGAATTTGATGTTCCTCCAAGTACAATGTTTTCGGGGAATGCACAATAATGACAGCTGAACTCCAGGTAGAGAGGGTTTATTGGATTCAGTGCCTCTTCTCATTGCTTACAGTGGGAGACACTACATTTTAATGAAGCATTGACTTTTTAAAAATTAATTTACGGGATTTGTGTGTCACTGGCTGAGCCAGCATTTATTGCCCATCCCCCAGCTGCCCTTGAGAAGATGGTGGTGAGCTATATTTTCGAACCACTGCAGTCCCTGGGATGTTGGTACACCCACAATGCTATAAGGTTCAAAATTTAGATTCAGCAACAGTGAAGAAACAGCAATATAGTTCCAAGTCAGGTTGGTGTGTGACTTAGAGGGGCACTTGGGGGTGGCGGTGTTCCCAGGCGCCTGCTCCCATAGTCCTTCTTGATGGTAGTGGATGGATTTGGAAGGTGCTGCTGAAGGAGCTTGGTGAGTTCCTACAGTGCATTTTGTAAAAGGTACACACTGCTGCCACTTGTGTGTCAGTGGTGGAGGGAGACAATGTTTAAGAGGGTGGATGGGATGCCAATCAACCAGGCTGCTTTGTCCTGGATGGTGCTGAGTTTCTTGCGTGTTACTGGAGCTGCACTCATTCAGGCAAGTGGAGAGTATTCAATCACACTCCTGACTTGTGCCTTGTAGATGGTGGATAGGTTTTTGAGAGTCAGGAGGTGAGCCATTTCCATAGAATTCCCAGCCTCTGACCTGTTCCTGTAACCAAGTATTTATACAGCGAGCCCAGTTCAGATTTTGATGGTAACCGCCATGGTGCTGATAATGGGGGAATTCAGCAATGGTAATGCCATTGACTATCAAGCAAATACTTAAATTCTCTCTTGTTAGAGCTATGTTCTCTTACGTTCCAGAATATGAACGACCATTGCCTGGCTCTTCTGTGATGTGAATGTTACTTACCACTTGACAGCCCAAGCCTGAATATTGTCCAGGTCTTGCTGCATTTGCAACATAGACTGCTTCCATATCTGATGAGTTGTGAATGGTGCTGAATATTGTGCAAACATCCCCACTTCTGGCCTTATGATGCAAGGAAGTTCATTGAAGCAGCTGAAGATGGTTCGGCCTAGGACATTACCCTAAGGAACTGCTACAGTGACTTCCCAGGACTGATAAAACTGACATCAAAAAGCATCTCTTTTTGTGCTAGGTATGACTCCAACCAGTAGACCTTTTTGTTCTCAGTTCCCATTCACTTCAAATTTGCTCGGGCTCCTTGATGCCACACTCAATCAAATGCTGCCTTGATGTCAAGGGCAGTCACTCTCCCCTCACCCCTTGAATTCATCTCTTTTGCCCATGTTTGGACCAAGGCTGTAATAAGGACAGAAACTGAGTGGCTCTGGCAGAACCCAAACTGAGCAACAGTGCACAGGTTATTGCTGAGCAACTGCCATTTGATGGCACTGTTAGTGACACCTTCCATAACTTCGCTGATAATCAAGAGTATACTAATGGGGCGATAATTGGTTGGAAAGTTACCCAATTAGTCTTGCTCTCCTTTTCTTTCCCCATAGGCTACATTTCTTTTCCTTTTGATGTATGTATCCAATTCACTTTTGAAAGTAACCCTCAAATGTGCTTCTTACATTACGGCCGCCTGGTCTCAGCTTAGAGCTTTTGCCTAACCAGCAACACCGTCAGTCTGTCAAGTGGCCAGCTCAAGTCTCAATATGCCCCCACAAAAATGCATGGACAGCATCTCACTCCAGGACAGAGTTCTGTATAAGGGGTTATTGGGGTGAGAACCTGAATCCGTACGGCCATTCATTTTGACAATGAGGGTGCATTTTGGGTGATGTCATCCACCCTTAGCCACGCTTTCGCCCTCCCACGCAGGTGCCAGCTTACTGAAGGACTTACAAAGTCAAGGTGGCAGAATGGGCCAGGAAGGCCAGGTGAGCAGTGGTTACCGGGCCTGAGGCAGATTTACAATGGAGCACACAGAGCTCCAGATGACAGGGCCCCCCGAAATGATGAGTGAGTCTCTCACAGCCAATCAGCGACAGAACTGCTTTGAAATCCCTTCCAGAATTTACATGTGCATCACGCAGTTGACCAATCACGCAGGAGGAGAAAGATCGCACATAACACAGTGGTTAGCACGGTTGCTTTGCAGCGCCAGGGACCCGGGTTCGATTCCCGGCTTGGGTCACTGTGCGGAGTCTGCACATTCTCCCTGTGCCTGCGTGGGTTTCCTCCGGGTGCTCCGGTTTTCTCCCACAAGTCCAGAAAAATATGTTTGTAAGGTGAATTGGACATTCTGAATGATCCCATACCAGCTGAGATTTCTGAATTCTCCCTCACCCGAACGGGTGCCGGAGTGTGGCGACTAGGGGATTTTCACAGTAACTTCATTGCAGTATTAATGTAAGCCTACTTGTGACACTAAGAGGGATTATTATTATATTTTATCGGCCGGAACTACATTACCTATCACTGCAGCTGTACATGCACCCCAATCAGTCACACCATTGAAGACTGCCCCCTGACAATATTCAACAAAGGGCTCAAATAGCTTTATTTATCCACTGTGGAAGCCTTTTGGATGTTGCTGTTCGGATATTTCGTAGAGGGGCTGGTTCCATAATATGAACAACCAAGTTACATGTAATTGTGTGACAAAAGTCAGGTGTAAAATTTATCATACTGAAACCTGAGCTTTCGATGGGTTTTATATATTAAGTATGGAGTAAAAAAGACAGCAAGCTAAATCTATTTGAAACAGTTCTGGGCCTCCGAAGGATGTGAAAGGTGGGTTAAAGTGCAGGGAGGGAATAAGGTGTCCAGAAGCAGGACCTCTTGATTTTGCTCCCTGGCCCTGGGTGCAGCCGAACAGCTACCTGGTAGGTACTGTAAAGGTGCGCACCCATGAACAGATTTTTAAAGGTACAGGACATTAAAAAACTGATGTCGCACAGCAGCAGATTATTAATGAAACTTTGGTACCCAGATTTTTGTTATTTATCCTCTGTTCACAATCAGTAATTTTAAGGGCATGCCGACTGCCTATGCAGTCGTTTCATGCTCTTGATAGATATAGCCAACTTTATGGTACAATTGAATACTCATAACTAAGAGGTACTAATTTGTTCCATCATCGTTGAAGCCAAGAACATTTCTGCAATGTATGTGGTGCATTGATATGTGCATTCCACTTCAGGATGATTTGCCAATAGATCGTTGTGACATCCTCTGCTTCATTTCATTTTGATATCTGAATGGAACAGAAACCATTTCTATTGCCTGATTGAAGCCTGCAGATAAAATACTCATTGTTCTCCAGGGGCTATTAATTCAATTATCCTCTCAAAACCAAGCCATCCTGGTGGATACAAATATTTTATAGGCTAGCTATTCGTTTAGACAGCTTGGCGATGATTTTAGTCACCAAGTGCTTACACCTGTAAATGGGATGATAGTGGGATGGAAATTGTTATGGGGCTGGGTAAAGTTCACTGACCTTCATCCGATACCAATCTCTTTGCATATCCTGATTTATTTCAGTGGTCAGATTGCTCTTGGAAACTGAAGATTGACTAATTAAAATTTTCAACCTTGGGTCCACTGCTGTTGTCAGAAGCCCCAATGCCAATCAGCACTAGAGTCCATGCAACCTGAACCCACCCACGTAACAGATACGGGGCGGGATTCTCTCAGCCCTGGCTGGGACAGAGAATCCCTGCGACCGAGCCACGCTGCCCGACGCCGGCATGCGATTCTACGCAGAGCGCACTATTATGTGAAGCTAACTGCTTACGTAATATCCAAATCTGGATCCTGCCCATGACTGGTGCAACGAGGCGGTTCGATCACATCCAATGCTTCAGATCTAAATGATCCTTCTACAGAACTGAAGCAAGGTAGAAATGTGTAGAATTATTTGGTTGGAAAGGGGCTGAGGAGGTGGGGCAGAATAGAAGACCCGGAAAATTTGCAAATAATGAATGACTTTGAAGTGCAATTACTGTAGTATCAGAGCCAAATTAAGGATGCCTAGCCAGTACAGAATCACCGAAGAAGGCCATTTGTCTGCACTGAGTCTCTGAACGAGCAATTCATCTTTCTCCTGCCTTTTCCCCATAATCCTGCACATTCTTCCTTTTCATTTTTGAATGATTCGTTTGATCCCGCCTCCACCAGACTCTTCAGTATATTCCAGATTTTGACCACATGCTGCATGAAAAAGTTTTTCCTCATGTCGCTTTTGCTTCTTTTGCCAATTACTTTAATTCTGAGCCCTTTCATTCACCACCCTTTTACGAGTGGGAACAGTTTCACCCGATGTACTCTGTCCAGAACACCAAGGTTCTGAATCCCTCGATCAAATCTTCTCTCAGCCTTATTTTCTCCAAGAAAAACAGCCCTAAATTCTGTCTTTTGATCTGAAGTTCCTCATTCCTGGAAACAGTCTCAAATATTTTCTGTACTCCAATGTATTTACATCCTTCCGAAAATGCAGTGCCCAGAACTGGAGGCAACACTCCAGTTAAGGCCAAACTAGTGTTGTACAAGTTCAACATAACCTTCTATGTTATATGTTCTTTGCTCTTGTACTCTCTGCCCTATTTAATAAAACCAAGGAAACTGTGTGTTTTATTAACAGCTCTCTCAACCTGTCCTGCCAGCTTCAATGACGTATACACATATACACCCAAGTCCCTCTGCTGCTGCACCCTCTTTAAAATTGCACTATTTTTCTCCATGTTCTTGAACATTGACTGGCAGTTTTCTGTTTTATTTCTAAACTACTCTGTCATTCCAAAGGAATTTGAAAATCGTGAGGCAAATCATTGCTCAACGTCAACAACATTACATGCAGATATACAAAGTGGTCATCATTTCACGCTCATTAAACCATCAGGACAAAACACTGCCAAATAAGTTAGACATCCAGTACGTTAGAGTGGGTAATCTTCCCATAACTGAAATCAGGCGAGTATAAATGGCAAGGAGGGAAATGCATCAAGAGTACAGCGTGACCACCAGCACCCTATCACCCCCCCCCCCCCCCCCCCCCCAAGCGTACAACGTTCTTGTTGTGCAGGTAGAATTACAATTCCTCTAAACATCTGTGTTGGTTATGATTGTGATTGTTGAGAGTGTTCACTTGTGCTGAGTTCATGTTCCTATTTTTAACATTCAAAGTATCTACTTTAACCAGTTTGTAGTTTCCATTTAAAGCCTTGCACTTGTTTGTTCCATTTTGCAATCTGAAGGAGGGCAGCAATCAAGGCAGTCTTGATTAAAATGATCTGCAGTGAATTCTGTCTCCTCATCCAGTGGATGGGATGGCATTTTGAAAGAAAGAAATACTTTTTTAGGATTTCTCATGGACCACTGGACATCTCAAAGCACTTTACAAAATACTTTTGAAAAGTAGTCACTGTTGTAATGTAGGAAATGCAGCAGCCAATTTGTTCACAATAAGCTCCTGTAAATAGCAATGTGATAATGACAAGTTTAATGAGCAGGATCCTCCATCCGCTCATAGCAGCGGGATTCTCCGGTCCCGCTGCAGTGAATGGGAGATTTGGCTGAGTGCCAAATTCTCCGTCCTCGCTCGTAGCGGTAGCAGAGCAGACTCAGAGCGGAGAATCCCAGCCAATCTGGTTTTGTGATGTTGATTGAAGGACAATTATTGGCCAGACACCAGGGATAACTCTCCTGCTTTTTTTTTGGAATAATGCCTTGGGATCTTCTATATCCACCAGAGCAGGCAGCTATAACCTCGGTTTAACATCCAAAAGACAGCTGTGCTTGCTACACTGGAACTTCAGCCTTTATTTTTGTGCTCGAATCATGGAGTGGGACTTGAACCTTGTGGCTTTGAGGCATGAGTATGACCAACTGAGCCATGACAGACATTTTGAATACCTGTGCTGTCGGGTTAGAGAGAAGAATAGAGTTTAAATTGGATTGTGAACGCCAGTGTTCAACTAGAATAGAGTGCAGGGGTTGCTGAAGTTATAAATCACCTTGCAGGATAACCTAAATCAAGAGTTTTTCTGTGAAAACCATTCACGTGGACTGACAGGTGAGTATCTATTCCTTAATTCCCTAGACATCCAATGACAACATCTTTTTTTAATCTTGCTACAGTGTTTCTTACCTGAAGCCTGTCTCCAGTTTAAAGATCAGTTCCATGTTCAAGTTAAATATGCCTGCCAAGAACGACAGACCAGAAATGTTGGGTGAGTAATTCGAGACATGAAATGAAAGGTATCCGACGCTTGGTTAAATCAGCTTCTTTGCAGGACAATTTAATTAAGAGATACAGTGTTCCTTCTGTTGACTCATTGAACCTGAGTTTAAGGGAATAGGCTAGTTGATGAATTTGTAGGCAATATCTGTTCAACAATTGCTCTATTGAATAAAAGGGAGCTTTATTTGTGTTGAGACCAATATCAAGTTACCTTAAAGGCCAAGAGCTTCACAACATTAGATGAGGAAGATAATGTGACTGATTTAAGGAATGGTTTTTATATGCTAAGACCTTGTAGACCTATTGTGAAGAGCAGGGGAATGGAACAAATTGAATACCTCTTTCAAAGAGCTGACATATACACTTGGGTTGAATGGCCTCCTTCTTTGCTGTAAGATTGTGTTTACCAGTATCTACTTTCAAAGTATCCCTTGAAAAAAATTGTCACTTTTTTTTGTCGCAAATTTTATTGGAGGGTCGGGTTGTCTACTAAGTTAGCAAACTCTCCTTTCGTTCGAGGATCTGGAGTTGAATACAGTCCAAGTGATGAGTTAAAAGCATCTTCTTTCTGGCCATTTAGAGGTTTACTTTGTGGAGGATCTTTACGCTGATCCTTACGTTTCCATCCAAAGGTCTATTTTGCTTTTTGTATGATGATGTTTAACTGTGCATAAAAACTTAATGTTCTACTTGCCCTTTATTTTACTAATTGAGCTCCATTTTTAAATTAAACAACAACTGATATTTATATAGCACCTTGGACATAATGAAACGTCCCAAGGCGCTTCCCAGAAAGAGCTATCAAACTAAGTACGACATTGAGCCATGTAAGAAGATATTAGATCCGGCGACCAGAAATATGGTCAAACAGTTATGTTTAAAGAAGCGGCCTTCAAAGAGGGAAGTGAGATGGTGGATGGAGAGGTTTAGGGTGGAAATTCCGGAGCTTGGTCCAAGACAATTGATGGCACCAATGTTGGAGTCATTGGAATTGGAATTGCACAAGAGGCCTGAATTAGAGGAGACCAGACATTTCAGAGATAGAGAAGGCCAAGGCCATGGATTTGAAAACAAGGATGAGAATTTTAAAATAAAGATATTGCTTCACCGGGAACCATTGTAGGTCAGCGAGCACAGGAGTGCTTTCATTCTATGCCCAGTTCCTGTTTCTATTTTCCTGGAAACTGGTCCCAAATTCTAAATAAAACATGGTTCGATGTTGGTAATTATGGCTGTCTATGTTTCCTTCCATAAAATGGGCATGTGGTATTCATACTAGAAGTAAGGTTCAAACTTAACACCAAAATAACCAAGTTAAAAGCTGAAATGAAACACTTCCAAGTATTAAAGTCATATTCACTTTTGATTGCCTCACTCTCTCAGCTTTCATACTTTCAATTTGCGCCGTTGAGCACTGAAACAAAGCTCATCACTTGAGTAATATTGGGGCAGGTTTACATTGATTAATTTTTGTAAAAAATATTAATATTAATACCATACACTTGCAGAAGATTGTTAAAATATTGCAAGTTCCAGGGCTTTTCATAAAGTGGGCGATAGAACTGAGATTGGAGGGGGCTGCCAAAGCACAATTAAAGAGGGCATTTAAAAAAATTTTGCAAACATTCTGTTGTCAGGAGATACGCAAAGGCAGAGGGATCTATTGTGTGGGAGAGCTGTAAGGAAGGAGGACGTACAGGAGAGCAGGAATAGAGAATGGAAGATGTAAGCAGGAACAAAAATAACATTACGTAACAGTGAAGCTTTGTTCTGCCGTCTCTGCAGACTCAAAATGTCAAAGGTGGTGATGGTCGGGGACCTATATGTGGGGAAGACGTGCCTTATTAATAGGTGAGTGTTTGTTTACCACATTTAATAAGCTAAACTGAACCTGAGAAATATCTAATATGTTTACATTACTCAGACACTGAATTATTTTTCTGTAGTTGAAGAAAATTGTAAACAGACAATCACAGAATCACATCATTTGTTACGGTGCAGAAGGAGGCCATTTGACCCACCATGCCCACACCTACTCTCCACACGGGCATTATGATTTAGTGCCATTCCCTGGCCTTTTCCTCATACCTCTGCATGTTGTTTCCATTCAAATAATCATCTAATGCCCTCAAATGCCTTGATTCAGCCTGCTTCCAGCACACTTCCAGGTAGTGCATTCCAGATTCGAACCACTCACTGTGTGAAAACTTTTTTTCTACCGTCACATTTGCTTATTTTGGAAATCATTTTAAATCTTCCAAGTTCGGCCTTTCTAAGGTTCTATACGACTGTAGTATGACTGGCCAGTTTTTATACTCTATGCCCCATCCAATGAAGGCAAGCATCCCCTATGCTTTCTTGACTATCTTGTCCACCTATGTTGCCACTTTCAAAGATCTGTGGACCTGCATGCCCAGATCTCTCTGACTTTCTATATCCCTTAGAGTTTTGCCTTTTACGATATATTTCACCTCTATGTTAGACTTATCAAAATGCATTACCTCACATTTGTCTGGATTAAACTCCATTCGCCATTTCCCTGCCCAAGTATCCAACCTATCTATGTCCTGCCATATCCTCTGACAATCCTCAACACCACCTGCCACTCCACAACCTTGGTATCATCCGCACACTTACTAATCAGACCAGCTCCATTTTCCTACAAATCGTTTATGTACACTACAAACAACAAAGGCCCCAGCACAGATCCCTGTGGAACATCAATAGTCACAACCTTCCATTTAGAAAAACACCCTTCCACTGTTACCCTTTATCTTCTGTGACCGAAGCAGTTCTGTATCCATCTTGCCACCTCACCTTTGATCCCGTCTGACTTCACTTTTTGCAGCAGTCTACCATGAGGCACCTTGTCAAAGGCTTTAATGAAGTACATGTAAACAGCATCTACCGCCCTCCCCTCATCAATCATCTTTGTCGCCTCCTCAAAAAACTTGATCAAGTTAGTGAAACACAACCTCCCCTTCACAAAACCATGCTGTCTATCGCTAATGAGTCCATTTGTTTCCAAATGGGTGTAATTCTAGTCCCTGAGAACCCTCTCCAATAATTTACCTACTACCGACGTGAGACCCACCGGCCTATATTTTGCAGGATTATCCCAGCTACCTTTCTTAAATAGCGGTACCATATTAGCTATTCTCCAGTCCTCTGGAATCTCATCTGTAGCTAATGAGGACACAAAGATGTCAGTTAAGGCCCCAGCAGTTTCCTTCCTTGCTTCCCTCAATATTCTGGGATAAATCTCATCTGGCCCAGGAGACTTATCTCCCTTAATGTCTTTTAAAATCACCCAAAAACACCCTACCGTGGGCAGCACGGTAGCATTGTGGATAGCGCAATCGCTTCACAGCTCCAGGGTCCCAGGTTCGATTCCGGCTTGGGTCACTGCCTGTGCGGAGTCTGCACATCCTCCCCGTGTGTACGTGGGTTTCCTCCGGGTGCTCCGGTTTCCTCCCACAGTCCAAAGATGTGCAGGTTAGGTGGATTGGCCATGATAAATTGCCCCTAGTGTCCAAAATTGCCCTTAGTGTTGGGTGGGGTTACTGGGTTATGGGGATAGGGTGGAGGTGTTAACCTTGGGTAGGGTGCTCTTTCCAGGAGCCGGTGCAGACTTGAATGGCCTCCTTCTGCACTGTAAATTCTATGTAAAAAAAAAAAATAACTCCTCCTCTTCGATGTCAACATGACCCAGACTGTCCACACACCCTACCCAAGAATCAACTTCCACGGTCTTTTTCTTTGGTGAACACTGAAGCAATGTACTCATTTAATACCTCGCCCATTTCCTCTGGCCACCTCGCCTCTGATCCCATGTGACTTCACGTAAGTCTGAAGCTAAGGATTGGGATTGCCTATTCGGGGAGATTCCCTTTCCATGATCTTAATGTGGTGTGCTCAGGAATAATGCATAGCTGTCCCCACATGGCTTGAGGCCTCAACCAGGCTGGGATCAGGGTCTAGAGACTCACAAATCCTAAGAAAAATTTATATCATGACAGTTTTTGAGTGGCCTCTAATGCACAGGTACACTTGAGACACCTTCCCTAAGCGGTGGAAATCTTACACCAGTATTTCCAAGATTACCCCTGGGAAGGACACTAAAATACATATCTAATTACTGAAGGCCTCACCTATGTTCTTCTCCACCTGACCCTATCGACATTGGTGAAGGATGAGCCACGCATCGATAGAGGAGCCACATTAAAGAGGAAACATTGCGGGATAGGAGGAAGAGCCACGAGGTGTGAGATGGTCACTGTGATGGATTCACGATTGAGTCTGCAGGCCTTGGCAGTTCAGCGAAAATCTAGAGCTTATTTAGAAGATGTTAACACTACAGGCTACAATGTTATACTGCCCATGTAAAATGGTCAATGGCGTCACGCAATCATTCTCTTGAAGTGTCCCTGTTCATTGCCCCTGTTCAGCTACAAGTTTGCTTGTGAGGAAACACTAAAATCAAGATGAATACACAACATTTCCTCCCGCTTTAAATCAAAGGTTCCTGACACAATAAATATTAACAATCAATCAGCACCATGAACAATTAATTAAAAACAGTCAATGTATCAGGTGTTCTAGAGGTTGGCGTTCTCAGTGTGGTTGTTGGCTATCCTTGGGCGTCTGCTTTTGTGGCTCCTCTATTACAACTCTGGTGTCTTTGGCTTTGTATGAGTGTCAACAGTGATTATCTTAACCGGAGTCGACATAGTGATCTGAGGTTGACTCCATGTTTGATGCACAATTGAGGTGGTATTTTCCCCAATTGATTTGGTTGGTGTCAGGATCTCTGGAAGCTCCAGGCCATGTCTTGGCACAGCTGGATTTGGACTCTGTCAGTTCTGCCTCTGGCGGATTGGTTCCTGTTGCCCAAAGTTGATCTGCATGTGTTTTCCATATTATATTTTCTCGGGTTTGGATGATGTAGATGACCACTCCTACCTGTGCTAAGATGGTGGCGAAAATCCAGTTTTCACTTGTAGTATAATTTCTTGCCAGAATTTCTTGACCTGGCGAAAAACACAACGTTTTGCTTTGATCTCTTGTCATATGATCTAATCCTGTGACTTCTTCTTGACTATTTGGATTGGAGGTACAGTGAAAAGTATTTTTCTGCAAGCTGCTCAACAGATCATTCAGTACATGGAAGAAAAGGGAATTAAACAAAATTCAAGAAAATACAATAAAATACATGAGAATACATAATAGGACAACACAAGATATACAATGTGTATACAATGTGTATACAATAATACAAGATATACAATATTTATTTTGTCTTGGGCAAATCGAATGCGGTGAATGTTGACATTTATCTGTTAGCAATGCCAGAGAAACTTGGGTTATTGAGTGTGCAATATTCCTGTACATGAGCAGAAATTGACTCAAATATTCAGACAATGAACCTTTATTTCTGGTTACCATTAACAAATCTTTCATCGTCTGTACAACACATTCTGCCAGCCCATTTACGGCAAGGTGATAAAGAGCAGACCAGATGTGTTGAATTCCGTTCTCCTTCAAGTGGTTTATGAATTCTTGAGATGTGAACTGTAGTTGATTTTCGCTCATCAATTGATCAGGATAAGGGGCAGCATGGTAGCATTGTGGATAGCATAATTGCTTCACAGCTCCAGGGTCCCAGGTTCGATTCCGGCTTGGGTCATTGTCTGTGCGGAGTCTGCACATCCTCCCCGTGTGTGCGTGGGTTTCCTCCGGGTGCTCCGGTTTCCTCCCACAGTCCAAAGATGTGCAGGTTAGGTGGATTGGCCATACTAAATTGCCCTTAGTGTTGGGTGGGGTTACTGGGTTATGGGGATAGGGTGGAGGTGTTGACCTTGGGTAGGGTGCTCTTTCCAAGAGCCGGTGCAGACTCGATGGGCTGAATGGCCTCCTTCTGCACTGTAAAATTCTATGATTAACATAAAAAGTTGACATTGGGATCCTCAATCTTTATTAGGGGCAGCACGGTAGCATTGTGGATAGCACAATCGCTTCACAGCTCCAGGGTCCCAGGTTCGATTCCGGCTTGGGCCACTGTCTGTGTGGAGTCTGCACATCCTCCCGTGTGTGCGTGTGTTTCCTCCGGGTGCTCCGGTTTCCTCCCACAGTCCAAAAGATGTGCAGGTCAGGTGGATTGGCCATGATAAATTGCCCTTAGTGTCCAAAATTGCCCTTAGTGTTGGGTTGGGTTACTGGGGATAGGGTGGAGGTGTTAACCTTGGGTAGGGTGCTCGTTCCAGGAGCCGGTGCAGACTCGATGGGCCGAATGGCCACCTTCTGCACTGTAAATTCTATGATCTATGATGACTGAATTGCTGAATATTTCACTCAATCTCTCAACTGTTTTCTCCTATGACATTTTCTTCATGATGGCAACTTGTTGAAAACTCTGTTGAAAACTATTCTTAGAATTCCCCCTATACCAAAAAGGGTCGATATTCTAAATGGTGAACAGGAATTCTCACTCCCTGACTCTGATGCAGGCTTCGGTGGGTGCTATTCAGGTCAAACTATATTTTCAAGTTATCCCCCGATATAACCCATTACTTCACTGAAGAATTTTACCTACTTACCCCTTAGTAGCATTGACATCCTGGGTCCTGCGTTGCTAAGTAAGTAAAGTAGGCTAATAACATGTTTCAGGTTAAAACTTTTAAGTTATTTTATTATTATATATTTTTTCTTTTAAACGATGCAATCACTGTCTTTACAGTAAAGTAAAAAGATCTTGCTTCTGGATCCTTCTGGTTGGTTGAAGGGACCTTCAGGCTCAACTTGACAATCAATCTTCTTTTTAAAATCTGGTCTTTAGATGTATTCGCTGGTGAGCTCGGTTGCTATGTCTTATCTTTCCCATGTACCGAGCTGTGAGAGCTGGCTATGCTGACTGTCTCTGAGCTGACTCTTTAAATTCTGGTCTTCCTTAGATGTATTAGCTGTTTTAGCTCAGCTACTTGGCCCTGTCCCTTTCCCATGACCGAGCTGACTGTAAGCTGACTCTGCTTGCTTCTCTTGTTCCTTCTCTGCTTCTCCACCTCTCTCTCTCTCTCCCTCTGGTTCTGGTAGTTCCTGCTCTGGTCTCTGGGTTTATATTCTCTTTCTAACAGTTATTACATTTTTATGACTTTATTGTAAAGTAACTTTTATTTCACTTGGATTGAAAAAGTATATTTGATCTGAACATTCTAATACAGGTCAGTATTCATTTTGACATAACCTCACCTCTCAGATCTCTGATTACATTGTTTCTTTGTGATGTTCAAAATGCCTTGATTTCAATAGGTGTTACTTTTAATTCCTGTCATTTCTGTAGTTTTATTTTTTAATTGTGTCCCCAGCTCATAATTTTGACTTTGATTTTGGCTTTAAATTATATTTCTCGTAGACTGATAGTCTCCAATTTTCTTTAATTTACCTGATATCGGCAGAACTTCACACCTAGAATTGTCACCAAATTCAACTGAACCTCATCCTTTCCTTTCCAGCTCCTTACTAAGATAGTTAATTTCAATGAAGGTGTGAAACGTTGCTTTTAGCTGTATGCTAAAATCCACTTGGTTATAACTTGAAAGGTTTATATTTATCACCTAGCTCAACTGAAACTCTCATCCATGCTTTTCCAGATGCTTACTAAAATAGTTACTTTCAATGAAGGAGTGAGCCATTGTTTTTAGCTTCATACAAAAATCCTGTTTGTTTGGGAGAAGGAATTTGCATTTTATAATCCTGCTCTTTGCAGCTGCTGTTAACCCTTCACGGGATCTTTCCCTGTATCCTCTCATGTTTCTCTCAGACCAGATATTGCCAGACTTCCATGTTTCAAATGACACATCTTTCCATATTTTCAATTACAAACTTCAGACCATTTTGAGTGAGCATTGATTAGAATGAGAAACATGCGCCTTCAAATGGCTGGTGTAATCAACATGTACCCATTGGCAGGTCTCTTCTGACCATCCCCGTGGATGCAACGGGGCTAATGGCAGCAGGTTCTGCACTTTTTCACAAGATAAACGTATTTCTCTTTCTCCTTGATTTTGGCATCTAGCCCCAGCCACCAAAAATAGCTCTTGGCTATCTCCTTCATCCTTACAATACCACAGTGGCCTTTGTGTAATTGGTTTAATACATGTTTTCTTAATAATGGTGGAATGATGACTCTCATTACCCAGAGGAGACAATTTGTTTGTACGGATAGCTCAAGTCTTCAGTTGGAATATGGCTTTAACTCAGGGTTTGCTCCTGAAGTCTTGCCTCGAAGCAGCATATCCATAACTCCTGATAGTTCTGGACCACTTCTCGTATTCTTCTTCACCTGTGCAGTTATTCTTCTTCACCTAAACGTCACTATCGTCCCTGTTTCCACCACCTCCTCTGGCAGCGAGTTCCAGGCACGCACTACACCCTCTGTGTAAAAAAAAAAACTTGCCTCGTACATCTCCTCTAAACCTTGTCCCTCGCACCTTAAACCGATGCCCCCTAGTAATTGACCCCTCTACCCTGGGAAAAAATCTCTGACTATCCATTCTGTCGATGCCCCTCATAATTTTGTAGACCTCTATCAGGCCGCCCTCAACCTCCTTCGTTCCAGTGAGAACAAACTAAGTTTATTCAACCTCTCCTCATAGCTAATGCCCTCCATACCAGGCAACATCCTGGTAAATCTCTTCTGCACCCTCTCCAAAGCCTCCACATCCTTCTGATGGTGTGGCGACCAGAATTGAACACTATACTCCAGTGTGGCCTAACTAAGGTTCTATGCGTTTGCCTTCTTGACTACCTTCTCCACCTGTGTTGCCCCTTTCAGTGACCTGTGAACCTGTACACCTAGATCTCTCTGACTTTCAATACTCTTGAGGGTTCTACCATTCACTGTATATTCCCTACCTGTATTAGACCTTCCAAAATACATTACCTCACATTTGTCCAGATTAAACTCCATCTGCCATTTCTCTGCCCAAGTCTCCAAACTATCTAAATCCTGCTGTATCCTCTGACAGTCCTCATCGTTATCCGCAATTCCACCAACTTTTGTGTCGTCCGTAAACTTACTAATCAGACCAGTTACATTTTCCTCCAAATCATTTCTATTTACTACGAACAGCAAAGGTCCCAGCACTGAACTTGCGGAACGCCACTAGTCACAGCACTCCAATCAGAAAAGCACCCTTCCATTGCTACTCTCTGCCTTCTATGACCTAGCCAGTTCTGTATCCATCCTGCCAGTTCACCTCTGATCCTGTGTGACTTCACCTTTTGTACCAGCCTGCCATGAGGGACCTTGTCAAAGGCCTTGCTGAAGTCCATATAGACAACATCCTCTGCCCTACCTGCATCAATCATCTTTGTGACCTCCTCAAAAAACTCTATCAAGTTAGTGAGACACGACCTCCCCTTCACAAAACCGTGCTGCCTCTCGCTAATACGTCCACTTGCTTCCAAATGGGAGTAGATCCTGTCTCGAAGAATTCTCTCCAGTAATTTCCCTACCACTGACGTAAGGCTCACTGGCCTGTAGTTCCCTGGATTATCCTTGTTTCCCTTCTTAAACAAAGGAACAACATTGGCTATTCTTCTGTCCTCAGGGACATCACCTAAAGACAGTGAGGATCCAAAGATTTTTGTCAAGGCCTCAGCAATTTCCTCTCTTGCTTCCTTCAGTATTCTGGGGTAGATCCCATCAGGCCCTGGGGATTTATCTACCGTAATATTTTTCAAGACGCCCAACACCTCATCTTTTTGGATCTCAATGTGACCCAGGCTATCTACACACCCTTCACCAGATTCAACATCCACCAATTCCTTCTCAATAAGGCCCCTCAATGGAATCACCTCCAGTGTAGGTTATCTTTGAGGGTTGCAGAGCAACATGTCAGAGTTTTTCTTGAGAAGCAATCTCTGGCACCAGCAAGACGGCTGTGTCCACCTCCATCTTCATGGCAGACCATCCAGTAATGGAGTGATCGATATGTTGCACCGGCAATAGCGAGTGCATTTAATGACAAATCTTCTTCGGACTGTCAATTGAGTTCTTTCTCGCGTCCTTTTGTACCATGTGGACACTTTTCCCTTGATTCAGCTTGTCATTTGTTTTAATCAGCTCTTGCTTCCTGCAACTTTTCCCTGAAACTTGTTTCTTTTGCCAACAATGTGACCCCTTTTGCAGGGCCGGCTCAAGGTACCGGCAACTCGGGCAGTCGCCCAGGGCGCCATCAAGGAGTGCGGGTCCCGCGCATGCGCAGTTGGGCCGGTGCCAACCAGCGCATGCGCGGTGGCCGCCCTCCCTCAGGCCGCCCCGCACAAACATGGCGGATGGATCCAGGCTTGCCGGTGGTCACTCCGGCCCCCCCCTCGGGTCCCCTCCGCCCCCCCCCCCCCCCCCCCCCCCCCCCCCCCCCCCCCCCCCCCCCCCCCCCCCCCCCCACGAAGGGCGCCAAAGGTCAGCTTGCCCGGGGTGCCAGCAACCCTAGGGCCGGCGCTGCCCTTTTGCCACAATTTCTGCACATGATGTCTGCAGCCACATTCTGCTGCTGAGTGCCCAGTTTTTCCACACCAAGACCATCTCTCCGTTTCGTTTGAGTTTCAGCTGACATCTTGTGAATTCTTGTGGTTGACCTCCACTGTTGAGCTTCTTTGGTTTCTAATTCCATGGATACAGCAACTTCCAAAGCTTTATTTAAGGTCAGGTTGCTTTTGGTTAATAGCCTCTTTTGAATTGCTTTGTTCCCCAACTCACAGGCTAGTCTATCCCTGATGGTATCATTTAACACATTGCTGAATTTGCAGTGTTCAGCCAGTCTTTTCAGGGGAGCTACAATCTGTGGAATGAATTCACCTTCTTCATGGTTGTGCTTACAAAACTTAAATCTTTCTGTGATGATTAAAGATTTTGGCGAATAGTGACCCTGAAAAATTTCCACTATTCTTTGTATGTTTTGGTGCCTAATTTTTCTGCCTGTACCAGACTCTTAAGGAGACTAAATACCCCCCTTACCCCCCCCCCCCCCCGCCCCTCCCCCATCATGCACAGGAGTGTTAGGACTCTTATATCTGCTGCTATCTTGTTAACCTGCAGAAAATAGTTGAATTATTCTGTATACGACCTCCATCGCTCTGTGCCACAAATGTGGCACAAATTGTTAGCACTACCTTGCTTTCTCCCCAAAACGAGCCGTAAACCGAGCTCAGCCTGTTTCCCTTTGTGTTTTTCAACACCCCAGCTCTAAATTTATTATTGCGGGTATTTGCTATTCACAGCCAACAAGTTCGATTCGAGCGGAGCACTTGGTGGGCTTCTGAACAAGGTTGTTTTCTTCCGATGTTTTGATGATTTTTTGGTTCCTCTGGTAGCTGCAACAGTTGTTTGGCTCTCCCATTGGCAGTTTTCATGTAGAGACCATTTCAATTATTTCTTTGGGTCCCTACAAACGCTCTTTGATTTTTTTTTTTGGTTGTCTACAAATCAGCGTAGATATACGTGTGCTACAGATTGAGTATCCTTTATCCGAAATCCTTGGGGCCATTGCAATGCGGATTCCAGATCAATTTGCTTTTCAGATACCACCAATAAACTTACATTACAATAACCTAAGCCTAGACTAGCTATAGTCTAAAGTAAATAAAATGGCGAGAAACGTAAGGGGGCGATTCTCCGTTCCGCGGACCAACAAACGGCGTGAACAGTGCCCAGGCATGACCTATTCCGGCCCCCACTCCAGCGTCCCTATGCAGCTCCAAATGGGCGCCGCGCCAACCCGCACATGCGCAGTTGGGGCAGCTCAATCTTGCGCAGTTGGGCCACGCCATCCTGCGCATGCGCAGGGAACTTCTTGCGCGCGCCGGCCGTGACGTGATATGGCGTGGGTGTTCAGGGGCCGGCCGCGACTGAATGTAGGCCTGGGGGGTGGGGGAGAGGCCGGCCCGCCGATCGGTGGGCCCCGATCGCGGGCCAGACCCCTTCGGAGGCACCCCCCGGTGAAGGAGCGCCCCTCCCCACCCACAGGCCGCCCCCGAGCATTCCCGCAGAGTTCCCGCCGGCGGAGACCAGGGGTGGACGGCGCTGGCGGAGCCCTGTCGTGTCGGAGCGGCCGCTCGGCCCATCCGGGCCGGAGAATCGACGCTTGCCGTTTGCAGCGATTCTCCGAGCGGCCCAGCGTGATTCGCGCGCCGCTAGTTTCGGGGTGGTGGGAGAATCGTGCGGTGGTCAGGGTAGCGTGGCACGATTCTCACGGTGCCCCGGCGATTCTCCCACCCGGTGTGGATTGGGGGGGGGGAGAATACAGCCCAAGGTGTCTCACTGAATAATAAATGCAATCTAGCAGGCTACCTGTAATTTTCTTTTCGACATGTTCATCACAAAAATCACAGGGTACACAGTGCCTGTGTACTAGATAAATTACTATACTTGCCACACAAAAGGTCAATGAAGTTCAAAAAAGGTGTGATTTTTGGATGTGTTCTGTTTTCAGATTTATAGATAAAGGATACTCCATAAGATATCGGAGGCGAAGTAGACCATTCAGTCCATCGAGTCTGCTCTCCATAACCTTCATCCACTTTCCTGCCTTATCCCAATAATAAATACTCAACCTGTATCTCATTCCTCCATTGTAGTGTTATGCACTTGAAGCTGAATTCTTTTTTTTTGACAGACAATTTTATTGAGGTATTTTTGGCGTTGTAAACAATAACAATATACATTAGTGTGCAGATACCAATTACAAAAAACATAGTGCAAATAACAGTTCCTCTCTCGCAAATAGACCCGCCTATTCTTCCCCCCTACTCTACCCTATACTAAGCCCCCCCACCCCCGCTGACGATTAGTTCCCCGCAAAGATGTCGATGAATGGTTGCCACCTCCGGGCGAACCCCGATAGTGATTCTCGTAAGGCGAACTTGATTTTTTCCAAGCCGAGAAAGCTTGCCATGTCCGACAGCCATACTCCGGTCTTTGGGGGCTTTGAGTCCCTCCAGGCCACAATATTCGTCGCCAGGCTATCAGGGAAGCAAAGGCCACAACGTCGGCCTCTATCCCCTCCTGGACTCCCAGGTCCTCCGACACCCCAGAAATCGCCACCTCTGGCTCATCGCCACCTTGTTTTCAGTACCCGGGATATGACGTCCGCAAATCCCTGCCAGTATCCCCTGAGTTTTGGACACGCCCAGAGCATGGGGACATGGTTCGCTGGTCCTCCCCCACATCTAGCACATTTGTCCTCCAGCCCAAAGAATTTGCTCATCCGGGCCACCGTCATGTGGGCCCGGTGAACCACCTTGAACTGAATCAGGCCGAGCCTGGCATATGTTGCGGTTGTATTTACCCTCCTCAGAGCGTCTGCCCATAGGCCTCCCTCCAACTCTCCACCAAGCTCCTCTTCCCACTTGAGTTTCAGTTCCTTGGTCCCTGTGTCCTCCGCTCCCGTAAGCTCCTTCTAAATATCCGAGACGCTCCCCTCTCCTACCTCACCCCTGGAAACTACCCTGTCCTGAATCCCCTTTGTTGGAAGGCGTGGAAAGGACGGGATCTGTCAACGTACGAAATCCCGCACCTGCAAGTACCGAAAGTCATTCCCCCTCACCAGCCCGAACTTCTCCTCCAGCGCCCTCATGTTCCCAAAGCTCCCTTCCAGGAACAAGTCGCCCATCCTTCCCACCCCCGCACTCCGCCACGCTCGAAACCCGCCATCCTATCTTCCCCGGGACAAATCGGTGGTTGTCAGATATTGGGGACCAGACCGACGCTCCCACTTCCCCGCATGCTTCCTCCACTGGCCCCAAATCCACAGCGCCGCCATCATTATAGGGCTGGTGGAGTACCTGGCCGGCGGGAGCGGCAGAGGAGCTGTGACCAGGGCTGCCAAGCTGGTGCCCCTGCACGAAGCAGCCTCCACCCGCTCCCAAACCGACCCCGTACCCACTATCCATTTCCTTATCATGGCTATGTTAGCCGCCCAGTAGTAGTTGCCGAGGTTCGGCAACGCCAGTCTCCCCTCGCTATGGTTCCATTCCAGCATCCCCCTCTTTACCCGCGGGGACTTCCCTGCCCAAACAAATCCCAGGATGATTTTATTGATTCTTTTAAAGAAGGACCGCAGAATGAAAATAGGGAGACACTGAAAAATAAACCGGAATCTCGGGACGATCGTCATCTTCACCGCCTGTACTCTCCCCGCTAGTGACAGCGGGAGCGCATCCCACCTCCGAAACTCGCTCCTCATTTGCTCCACCAGCCTAGACAAGTTCAATTTATGCATCTTGCCCCAGTCCAGTGCCACTTGTGTCCCTAAATACCTAAACGGTAGCTCCCTCAGCCTATTCTCCTGACCCCTCGCTTGCACCACAAACATCTCTCTTTTTGCCATGTTCAACTTGTAGCCCGAAAACCGGCCAAATTCCCCAGGGATTTCCATAATCCCGTGCATCCCTGACGCTGGATCCGACACATACAAAAGCAGGTCACCCGCGTAGAGCGAGACCTTGTGTTCTATCTCTCCCCCCCCCCCCCCCCCCCCCCCCCCCCCCCCCCCCCGACCATTCCCTTCCATCCCCTTGCCGCTCTCAGTGCAATTGCCAGCAGTTCTATGGCCAACGCAAACAGCAGTAGAGAGAGGGGGCATCCCTGTCTTGTCCAGCGGTGTAGTCTAAAATACTCCGATGTCGTCCTGTTCATCCTTACACTAGCCTCCGGAGCCTCATATAGCAGTCTAACCCAGTTCACAAAGCCTTCTCCAAACCCAAACCGTCCCAGCACCTCCCATAAATAGTCCCACTCAACCCGGTCAAAAGCCTTTTCGGCATCCAATGCCACCACTACCTCCACCTCTCTGCCTTCCGGGGGCATCATAATCACATTGAGTAGCCTTCTTAGATTGGCTACCAGCTGCCTGCCCTTAACAAACCCCGCTTGGTCCTCCACAATCACGTCCGGTACACATTCTTCAATTCTGGACGCCAGGATCTTGGCCAGCAGTTTAGCGTCCACATTAATCAGGGAGATTGGCCTAAAGGACCCACAAGCTTCCGGATCTTTATTCTGTTTTAATATCAGCGAGATGGTGGCTTGCGACATTGTCGGGGGTAGCACCCCATTGTCCCTCGCCTCGTTAAACACGCTAACCAGCACCGGCCTCACTATCCCTGAGAACTTTTTGTAGAACTCCACTGGATACCCATCCGACCCCAGGGCTTTACCCAACTGCATAGCCTTCAGGCCCCCCATTACTTATTCAGCTCTAATTGAGGCCCCCAGCCCCTCTACCATCCTCCTGCCCACCTTTGGGAAGGTCAGCCTATCTAAGAAGCGCCTCATTCCCTCCGGCCCCGTGGGGGATTCCAAGGTATACAACTTGCTGTAGAAGTCCCTGAATACCCTGTTCGATCCTACCGGGTCTCCCACCCGGTTCCCTGCCCCGTCCACTAACGTCCCTATTTCCCTGGCCGCCTCCCTCTTCCTAAGTTGCTGTGCAAGCACTCTGCTGGCTTTCTCCCCATACTCGTACACCGCGGCCCTGGCCTTTCTGAGCTGCTCTACGGCCTTTCCAGTGGATAGCGCCCCCAGCTCCGCCTGCAGTCTCCGTCGTTCCCTAAGTAGCTCTGCTCTCGGGGAGTCCGCATATTCCCTATCCGTACGTGTCATCTGCACCAATCTGTCCATCTCTGCCCTATCCGTTCTGTCCCTATGGGCTCAGATTGAGATCAGTTCCCCTCTCACCACTGCCATCAGCGCCTCCCAGAACACCGCTGCTGAGACTTCCCCTGTATCATTGACCTGCAGGTAGTCCTGCATGCATTTCCTCACTCTCACACACCCTCTCATCTGCCAACAATCCCAACTCTAACCTCCACTGTGGGCGCTGGTAACTTTCTTTGCAGACCTGCAGGTCAACCCAATGTGGAACATGGTCCAAAATAGTGATCGCCGAGTATTCTGTCCCTCACCCCCTCCAAAAATTCCCTACTCATAATAAAGAAGTCAATACGAGAATAAACCTTGTGAACATGTGAATAGAACGAGAACTCATTCCCCGTTGGCCGGCTGATTCTCCAGGGGTCTAACCCCCCCCCCCATTTGTTCCATGAACCCTCTCAATTCCCTTGCCATTGCCGGGACCCTGCCCGTTCTGGAGCACGACCGGTCCAGGTCGGGGTCGAGGACTGTATTAAAGTCCCCACACATAATCAACTTGTGCGAATCCAAGTCGGGGATTTTCCCCAGCAGCCTTTTGATGAAATCTACGTCATCCCAGTTTGGAGCAGAAATATTCACTAGGACCACCTTCACCCCCTCAAGCTTGCCCCGGACCATAAGAAATCTACCACCCCCATCCGCAACTGTGCTGTCCGCCTCAAATTTAACCCGTTTGTTAATCATGATCGCGACCCCTCTGGTCTTAGCGTCAAGCCCCGAATGGAAGACTTGCTAACCCAGCCCTTCCGTAATCTAATCTGGTCCGCCACTTTCAAATGTGTCTCCTGCAGCAACATTACATCTGCCTTCAGAGCTCATAGGGGCTGTTTAGCACAGGGTAAATCGCTGGCTTTGAAAGCAGACCAAGCAGGCCAGCAGCACGGTTCGATTCCCGTAACAGCCTCCCCGAACAGGCACCGGAATGTGGTGACTAGGGGATTTTCACAGTAACTTCATTTGAAGCCTACTCATGACAATAAGCGATTTTCATTTCATTTCATTTCATTTCAAGTGTGCGAACACACGTGCCCTTTTGACAGGCCCATTTAATCCTCTAACATTCCAGGTGATTAGCCTGGTTGGAGGGCACCCTGCCCCCCACCCCCCTACGCCGGTCAGCCATCCCCCTTCTTGGGCCCACACCCATGTGCCACACCTCCCCTGGTCCGCCTCTTGGCAGCTCCCACCCCCGGCCTCTTCCCTGTTACCTGGCTCAGTTCCCTCCCTCGTCAGCAGATCATTCCCCCCCCTCAGCAACAACCCTTTGTAACCTAACCCCTGCCATATACTGGCTGTATACACACCCCCCCACCTCACTCCCGTGGTGGCTCTCAACTCCGGCGCCACCATGTCTCCCACCTATTGTCCCCCCACTTCCCTCACCCCTGCCCATCAACACCACCTCCCCAGAACAGCCCTGTTCGAACAATCGCTCTGGGACCGAAACAGAGAGATAAAACAAACAAAGAACAAAGCTCGCCCCCACAATAGTTCAATTCAAACTGTGTAATGAGGTGGGCGCTACCACCCACCCCCCCTCCCAACATTCCCAGAAAAATAGCAAAACGAACCCGAACAGCCCCCCGAGCACCCAATAACTTAAACTTTAACTATAACTTTGGCTTTAACTTTAAAACTTTCAAACAGGCAAACACAAACACAAGAACACCCCCAATTTTAAGTAAAAGAGCATGCCGAACGACATCGCTAACACGAAAGGCAATCTGCGAACAAATGCAAACATCCCTTAATACACTCTAACTTGAGTCCCCCCCCCCCATGGCTGCCTCGCCTGCACTCTGTGTGCCCTGTCCAGCTCCAACGGACGCAGGAAGAAATCATCCTCCACCAGCTTCTGCAGCATGTCCGCCACATATGCCGTGGCATTCACTCCCTCGGCCCCCTCCGGGAGCCCAATGATTCTCAGATTCTGCCAGCGAGACCTGTTTTCCAGATCCTCCAGCTTGTCCATCAGCCCTGATTGTTGCTCCTTCAACTTTCTAATTCCCACGTCCGCTACCTTTTGGAAATCCGCCTGCTCTTCCACTGTCTCCTCCAGTGCCTGGACCTTCTTACCCTGTGCATCCAGCCTCTGGTCCAGTCGCTCCACCGCTTTCTGGAACGGTTCCAAATTATCCGGCTTCAGTGCTGCAAAGCTCTCTTTCATGACCTGCAGCATGTTGTCCAGTGCTGTCTGGACCGTCCGTTCCGCCGACCGTTCATCGGCCATCTTTCCTCCCACTTGAGCTTCCACACCACCTTTGTTGAGCCCTTTCTTCGCCTGTTTTCGCTCCCTTCTGTTCCTTAAGTCCATACAACTCTGTATGGATTCAGATCTAAAGTGCTATTGTTTTTCACTGCAGCGCTCAAAAGTTCAAAAAAGTCGGGGGAAAAGGTCTTAAAGTCTGACCTTTAAGTCTTAAAGGTCTTAAAGAGCCACCAAATGCACGACTTACTCCCTCATAGCCGCCACCGGAAGTCTTGAAGCTGAATTATTTTCGTGAGGCCGTCTCATTTTATTGAAATAATATTTACTACGATCCTTTTTAAATTTCAGATTTTGTAAGAATGTGTTTGACCGAGACTATAAGGCTACAATCGGGGTTGATTTTGAAATTGAGCGGTTTGAAATTGCTGGAACTCCATACAATCTACAAATGTGAGTACGTAGTAAAAATTACATTACCTGAACTTTAAAGTGTTTCCTATTTAGTTATAAAATGCCGTAATATTGAATGTCAAATTGCTTTTGAATGGATATATTCTTTGGAGGATGAATTAAGTCTGCTGTTCTTCTCTCAGCAGCTAGTAACTTCAGTAAGGATGCCCTAGTCAGACATAGCGCTAGGACAGACAGTGTAGCCCTTAAATTGACCTGCATAGGGTCAGTATTCCAGGTCTCAAAATGATGAACAGGAACGTTACATGCACAACTGGACCAAAGTGCACTGACCACTATGCTGAGAAAGACAAACAAGGGGGCATCCATCATCTATGCCGATGTTATGGACGCCTGGTCAGCTCTCAACAGTGTCTAAGAGACTGAATCAGATGCCATAATCTGACAGAAATATTGTTTTGTTTCAGGAGTGATAATATAAGAAATAGGGCTTGGTTATTTTATGAACCAACTTTATACAACGAAAGAAAATAAAACAATATTTAAACTTTTACTTCGGCTCTAACACAAATAGATTGCATGCAGTTTCTTAACCTTAACACACTAGTTCCCATTAAACATCACTTTAAATAACCAAGCCGCTCTCCTGCCGCTTACACAGACAGGCCAAGGCAATACTTGCATTTTTGAAGCACTTTTTCTTTTGTTAGGGAGATTTGTTCAGAATTCTTTTCCAAAGCCTGCCTCGGTGGCATCTTTCATGACCTCCACTTCTCTCCCTTCCCCGTTAGTGTACGGATCCTCCTTGAAATGTGTTAGGGTGGCCTTAATTCAACTTTTAGTCAGAGTGGCTACAACAGAAAATGCCGGAACCCCAATTATGTTTGACGGGGGCAAGGATTTCCACAGTATTCTCCCTATAATGTTCAGAACAGTATTCTCTCGCTCTCTCTCTCTCTCTCGCTCTCTCTGTCTGTCTGTAAGCTCCGTCCAGCTCCTCAAATGAAGGTTGTCTCGGGTTTCCAGATTTGAACCTACCCTTGTTATCTTAGCTGATTGCCCACTCCCATTTATACAAAAGAACAGAGTCATGCTATTGATATGCAACTAACCTTCCATTGACAGATAAATAGGTCATCTGATGAGCTAATGGCTGGTCAAATGTCCCGAGTGACAATGGATCTTGAATGGATCATCCTGGCTGAACCAGAATGTGTATTCCCCACTAACAAGGTTAAGTCTGAATGGGACAAGGTACTCAGGCTGCGGGCTTATCCCTCTGACTCTGCTGATAGCAGTGTTTTCCTTCAGTCTGTTTAACCCCTAAATTGCCTGCTACATCTTGGACCACATTTCTGGACCTAAGTTCCTAATATCTTCCTTACATGACACGTATGCTTGTGTAAATAGTGGGCCTAACACTTCTTTCAGATCCCTGCCCCCAATATTGTTTTTTTCCTGAGGCTGCCAGAGCAATCATTACTTGGGGAAACTAGCCCTATGGAACAAACTCTCACTCTCTCCCTATTCATCACTGACCAGTCTCCAGCCACACCTACCTGAGGCCTGCTACAACGCTACCAGTAGCATCAGTTTTCTTCACACTGCCTCTGGTCTTACCGAACGGACTATTGCACTCTGCCAGCTCTATATCACCATCTCGGAAGCCTTGAACCTTAATATTACAGCACAGGAAACTTGCCCTTCATGCCCCCATCTCCGCCCAACCAAGTGCTTCCAAATTGCTAGACCAGTGAAAGTCTTACCTGTGACACTGTATCTTCAATACTACTGCCCTCATGACTATAACCTTGCCAAGGTTAGAGGATATTGAATTAATATAGTTGGCCACATGCTTGAAAGCTTCTTTGGTTCCTGCACTTTGGATTAAAGCTGCCTATAATTAATTTTACTTGGGACAATTTTTCAACAAAATTGAATCTTATATTATACTTCAAATCTTTGTTAAGTCCACATGAACTATTTTGAGATTACAAAGTGATTTATGGGCCTACACTTTTCTCAATTTCTACTTACTACTTTGGAGCAGTTAAAATAAATGAAAATGCACTTGTCGTTTGAAGAAGAATTTCTGTGAAATTAGAGCAGAGACTTTAGATAGTCTAGTGATTGATATCTTATCTGGTGATTGTTTTGAAATCCATCCCAGCCTGAAAGAGAGCTCTCCCTCACTTCTCTCCCTTCCCCGTTAGTGTACGGATCCTCCTTGAAATGTGTTAGGGTGGCCTTAATTCAACTTTTAGTCAGAGTGGCTACAACAGAAAACTCCGGAACCCCAATTATGTTTGACGGGGGCAAGGAAAATCCCGCTGGTGTAAAAGACGTTTTGAATCTCCCACTTGATTCTCCGCGCCCCCTCTGCCATTCCCAAGCCACCCAAAATGGGGGCAGAAAATCCCCCCCTCCTTTGTTTCGCTCTCCACAGACCCTGTCAGACCTGCTGAGTTCATCCAGCAGTTTTTGTTTTTTTTATTCCAAAAAAACAGATTGAATGGTCATTATCACACTGTTATTTTTTTTAAATTAATTTTTTTAAAAAATAATTTTTATTGAAATTTTTACAAAATACAAAATATAAACATCTTAACTCTATTAACATACAACCGCGGCAACACCCCATGAACAATACCCCCCCAGCTTCAAGAGCAACTTCAAACAAAAGGAAAGAACAAAAACAAAGAAAAAGAAAACAAAAACAGAAAAAAACAAAAAAGAGAGAGATAGCACCCTCCACAAACCCATGTGCACAGTTCTCCCTCCCCCCAATCCTTACCCCCCTCCCGGGTTGCTGCTGCTGTCGGCCTATTTCCCTACCGTTCCGCCAGGAAGTCCAGGAAAGGCTGCCACCGCCTGAAATACCCTTGTACTGATCCCCTCAGAGCAAATTTCACCCTCTCCAATTTAATGAACCCCACCATATCAGAGATCCAGGCCTCCACGCTTGGGGGCCTCGCATCCTTCCATTGGAGCAAGATCCTCCGCCGGGCTACTAGGGACGCAAAGGCCAGAACACCGGCCTCTATCGCCTCCTGCACTCCCGGCTCCACTGCAACCCCATAAATTGCGAGTCCCCAGCCTGGCTCGACCCTGGATCCCACCACCCTCGACACCGTCCTTGCTACCCCCTTCCAAAACTCCCCCAACGCTGGGCACGCCCAAAACATATGGGCGTGGTTCGCTGGGCTCCCCGAGCACCTAGCACACCTGTCCTCGCCCCCGAAAAACCTGCTCATCCTCGACCCAGTCATGTGGGCCCTATGCAGCACCTTGAACTGTATGAGGCTAAGTCTCGCACAGGAAGAGGAGGAATTCACTCTCTCCAGGGCATCCGCCCACGTCCCCTCCTCAATCTCCTCACCCAGCTCCTCTTCCCATTTACCCTTCAGTTCCTCCACCGAGGCCTCGTCTACCTCCTGCATTACCCGGTATATGTCCGAAATCCTCCCTCCTCCAACCCACACCCCCGAGAGCACCCTGTCCCGTACCCCATGTGGGGGCAACAAGGGGAACCCCTCCATCTGCCGCCTGACAAACGCCCTAACCTGCATGTATCGAAACAGGTTCCCCGGGGGGAGCCCAAACTTCCCCTCTAACTCCCCCAAGCTCGCGAACCTCCCCTCCACAAACAGGTCCCTCAACCTCCTAACCCCTGCCCTGTGCCAGCCCAGAAATCCACCATCAATGCTCCCTGGGACGAACCGATGGTTCCCTCGTATCGGGGCCTCAATCGAGCCCCCCATTTCTCCCCTGTGCCGTCTCCATTGCCCCCAAACACCCCGTTTACCCCTCTGCCCGAACCCATCCACCCAACCCCTGCTTGAAAACCCATAAAGAAAAAACCCGTACGACATCACCCCACCCACCCTAAAGCCACCCCACATCTTACCCTAAACCCAGCAAATACAAATACAGTATAAATAAATACAGTATTATACAGCATCCCCCATCAGGGGGACCCTCAGTTTGAGTCCAGTTTCTCGGCTTGCACGAAGGCCCACGCATCCTCCGGGGACTCAAAATAGAGGTGTCGATCCTTATAGGTGACCCACAGACGCGCCGGCTGCAACATTCCAAACTTCACCTTCCGTCTGTGGAGCACCGCCTTCGTCCGGTTAAACCCGGCCCTCTGCCTCGCCACTTCCGCATTCCAGTCCTGGAAGATCCGCACCTCCGTGTTCTCCCATTTGCTGCTCCGCTCCTTCTTGGCCCACCGGAGCATACACTCACGATCCACGAACCGGTGGAACCTCACCAACACCACCAGCGGCGGCCCGTTCGGCTTGGGCCTCCTAGCCAGAATTCTGTGGGCCCCCTCCAACTCCAGGGGCCCCTGGAAGGACCCAGCCCCCATCAGCGAGTTTAGCATCATCACCACATAGGCCGCTAGGTCCGACCCCTCCAGCCCCTCCGTGAGGCCCAGGATCCGTAAATTCTTCCTCCTCGACCGGTTGTCCAGCTCCTCGAACCGATCCTGCCATCTTTTATGGAGCGCCTCGTGCATCTCCACCTTCCCCACCACGGCCACGACCTCGTCCTCCCTTTCGGCGGCCTGCTGCTGCAGCTCCCGGATCGCAGCCCCCTGGGCTGTCTGGGTCTCCATCAGTTCCCTGTTGGTTACCTTCAGGGACTCCAGCAGCTCCAACTTCAGCTCCTGGAAGCAGCGCAGCAGAATCGTCTGCTGCTCCTGGACCCACTTCCTCAGCTCCTCAAAGCTTTCGCCGGCCGCCATTTTGTTTTCCTGCCCCTGATTTTTCCTGGGTGTTTTCCTCGATCTTCTCTCTGCCCCACTCCTGGTCCAGACCATGGGACCGCTGGGGCAACTCCTGGCCTCTTCCCCCGTCGGGATTTGCCTCCTCAGCTCCGTTGGGGGCCCTGAAAAAAGCCCCGAAGTCCGTTAATCGCGGGAGCCGCCGAATGTGCGGCTCAACTGCGCATTGCCGCCACCGGAAGTCATCACACTGCTGTTATTTATGAGACTTTGCTGTACGCAAATTGGCTGCTGTGTTCCCAACATTAAAACAGTGACTACAGTTCAAAAATACTTCATTAGTTATAAAACGCTTGGAGCATTCTATGATTGTGAAATGCAAGTCTTTTCTTGTTTACATTGATTGCCTGAAATAGGACTTCAGATTTCCAACCATCACCACTAAAATTCTTCCCCTTTCCAAGAAAATTCACACCTATCCCAAATTCCTGGAAATCCAATGCTGTTAACCCTTCCTAGTTTGGAAACTTACTGGAGCTGATTGCAGGGAAAAGGTGGATCTTTTCGAGCACATTTTCTATCCTGCATTTCCTCACTGTGTATGCTAAATAACTAGGCCAATGTTCAATGCCTGTGGTAGTGACATTCAGATATTTCAATGCGGCAAACACTAGAATAAAACAGAACCTATTCGGTTACAGTTAAATCCAACCATCAGTTTGCAGTTGGTCTCTTCAAAGGGTTAATCTGATAGATGTTTCTATTGATTTTAGCTGGGACACAGCAGGGCAGGAGAAATTCAAGTGCATTGCCTCTGCATATTATCGAGGTGCTGAAGGTAAGCCCTGATTAGCAATAAGCAAAACAAAGTGATCATTGTGGTTTTTTAAAATTATATTGTTTTAATCACGTTTAAAATTTGTGTTTCCAGCCATTATAATAGCCTTTGACTTGGCTGACATACGGACCCTGGAACACACAAAGTAGGTCATGAATTTTCATAATTGTGTATATGCATTGAAATTTATTTTCAATTATTTAGTTCAATATACAGTCATTCTTACTGCAGTTATTAAAATCTAGCTGTTGTGTGTTTGTTTTTATTGGTGATCAGTAGCAAGAAAGGTGCGGTTGTCAAATTTGTGACCGTAGCAACAGTAGACCGCACAGCCCATACTGGCCAATACCAGGTACCTGGAGTGAGTTAAGTGCCACTGACCTCAGGCAGGAGACCCCCTGGAGGAGACACATTGAGACTGTTGATGGAGGCAACACCATCACAATAGCAGATGAGCGAATCCTTGAATTACTTTTTAATGTTTTTTTTTACTGGATTTTTAATTTTTTACAAATAACACAACATAACATTTTCAATGCAAAGGAGTTACATTACAGAACAAGAAGTATTTTAAATATAAGAAAAAACAAGATAGGTTGACTTTGGAACAACAGACCTTTTGAACTAGTGCCACCAGTTTTAATATCAGATCAATCAAAAAAAATCAAGTGGGGGAGGAAGAGGATGAGGCCATATAAATAAGATAGGGTAACATCTCAGGTCGCACACTTTTATTTATTACGAGATCAAGATTTACAACATGGCTCAAAGGGAATCCTAACAGGAGTACGTCAGACAAGATGGAGCCTATAACTTTGAGATAGGGGTCCCACACTTTACGAAATGCATCAGACTTGGGATGGACCACAGACGTCAAGAATACCATAAGGATACATTCCATGACTAATGATTGCCAATTTTGAACTGAAGGATACTTGTCGCTGATCCAAGACAGAGGAGATTTTTATGAACAGCAAAAGTTAGGATGTTATACTCCCTTTTTTCATTAACGTCAGTAATTCGCCCATCTGAAGACCCAGAATTAAAAACAAAGGATTAAGCTCTAAGGCTCAGTCAAATATTCTCTTAAACTTCGTAACTACATCAGACCAATAGGATTGAATGTTGCATAGGTCCATACGCAATGTATATAATTACCCTCGACTACCCGGCTCTTTAGGCACAGCGGAGATATAGCAGAATCAAACCTGCATCTCAGACTAGGTTTGATATGCAAATGGTGCAGTATCTTAATCTGAATCTCACTATATTGCAAACCGAACGTTTATTGGCATAATCCCATAAAGTACCGCATGTCTCCTCATCAGTATTAATTGCCCAGTCTTTTTCCCATGACTACAAGGTACCCAATGTACTAACACAGGGTCCAGAACACAAGGTATCATAAAACTTGCTGATCAACTGTTTAGACTCTGCAGAAATCAGGCTTTTTCCACCGGGAATAATAGGAATTAAGATGCAAAATTGTTTTACTCGGGATAAAGTCTCAATTGCAGATACTTAAAAAAGGAATGTAAAAGGATGTCAAATTGTTGGTCTTGCTGATCAAAGGATAACAAGGAGGCATCACAGAACATATATCCCAGCCTACAAATGCCTCTATCCCACCAAGTGTCTATAGGATTAGACAGGATAGATTCAGAAAGGATGGTCCTGATGGTGGGGGAGTCCAGAACTAGGGGGCATAGTTTGAGGATACGGGTAAACCTTTTAGGACTGAGGTAAGGAGAAATACCTTCACCCAGGGAATGGCGAATCTGTGGAATTCACAACCACAAAAAGCAGTTGAGGCCAAAACATTGTGTAATTTCAAGAAGGAATTGCATATAGCCCTTGGGGCTAAAGGGATGAAGGGATATTGGGGGAAGGCGGGATCAGGGTATTGAACTGGATGATCAGCCACAATCATAGTGAATGGCAGAGCAGGCTTGAAGGGTTGCATGGCCTTCTCCTGCTTCTATTCGCTATGTTAGTATCGAATCCATGGTCCATAAGACCTGATGGGAAGACTGGGCTGCCCTGGATGGGAGAAATAATGGAATTCAGTTTAGATCACCCTTCTAGTTAGAAAACAATTTTCCATGCTCTTAGAATACTAATAATAATAGGATTGTCGCATCCAGCAGAACTTGTCCTAATGTCCCCATAAAATAACAAGACCTGCAAAGCGAAAGGCAACTGGTCTGCTTCAATATCGAGCCAAATGAATGCAGTGTCTTTCCTAACTCAATCCCTTATAAATCTAAGGTGAGAGGCCAATTGATACATTCAGGATACTCAAACCTCCCTTGCAACTTGGAGTTGCAACTTGGAGCTGCAACTTGGCGAGCGTTTAAACAAAGCTTCTTCTTATTCCAAATAAATTAACTGATCATTCTATTTATTTCGTTTTAGACTTTAGCTGACAACAAGATTGGCAACATATGCAAGGAGTGTAGCAATCTGGGCAACATATTCATTTTAATCAAAGTAATCCTGTCCAGGCATGAGACCGGCAGTGTAGACCAATGAGTCAAATCCTACCTAATAGAGGCAACCAATTGAGGGAGGTTAGCCCCAGTTAACTGCCTTAAAAAAAGAGGTAATTGCAATGCCCATGTACTTAAACCCCAACGGAAACAATCAAAAAGGAAAATCTGCCCCCCAACTCTCCCACCGACATAGCCTCCAATTTTGTAAAACTCATCTTATAACCAAAGAAGGCACTAAATCTATTGACCACATCAATAATGGTGAGAATCGAGACATCAGTTTCGATTTTCAAGAAGCAGTTAGATATAGCACTTGGGACAAAGGAGATGGAAGGATATGGGGGGAAGGCGGGATCAGGCTATTGAGTTGGAGTTGGATGATCAGCCAGATCATAATGATGACAGAGCAGGATCGAAGGGCCGAATGACCTCCTCCTGCTCCTATTTTCTATGTTTCTATATCAAGGGGTCCTGCCTAATACCCTCCGGCAGCGGCTCTATGGCCAGTGCAGACAGCAAGGGGGACAGGGAGAAACCCTGTCTACATCCTCTTTGCAAACCAATGTTTTTGGACCTAAAACCATTCATGAATACTGCCGCAAGGTTCTATGGTGTAGCACCTGAACCCACTTAATATATTCCTCACCCTGATCAAATCTCAACAGCATGTACATCAGATAAGTCCACTTCACCGATCAAGGGCTTTCTCCGCATCCAAGGAGATCCCCTTGGTTTAGTGCCCGCATCTGGAAAGCCTAGGTTACATTCAGTAACCTTCTAACATTGTTACTGGTATACCTACCCTTTATGAGCCCAGTCTGAACACTTCCGAACAATCATCGGAAAGATTCCCTCTAACCTCCACGCCAATCCCTTCGACAGCACGGTAGCACAAGTGGCTAGCACTGTGGCTTCACAGTGCCAGGGTCCCAGGTTCGATTCCCCACTGGGTCACTGTCTGTGCGGAGTCTGCACGTTCTCCCCGTGTCGGCGTGGGTTTCCTCCGGGTGCTCCGGTTTCCTTCCACAGACCAAAGACGAGCAGGTTAGGTGGATTGGCCATGAGAAACTGCCCTTAGTGTCCAAAAAGATTAGGAGGGGTTATTGGGTTACAGAGTTAGGGTGGAAGTGAGGGCTTAACTGGGTCGGTGCAGACTCGATGGGCCGAATGGCCCTGTTCTGCACTGTATGTTCTATGTTCTACAGCAACTTCAGATCAACATTTAGAATCAAGATCGGTTGTGGGTGGCACATTCCTCCGGATCCTTGCCTGTCTTCAAAATCAGGGAGATTTTGCCTTGCAAAGCACCGGTGGCAGCAGAAGAGGGGCTGGTTTAGCTCAGTGGGCTAGATAGCTGGTTTGTGATGCAGAACAAGTGTAACAGCGCGGCTTCAATTCCCGTACCAGCTGAGAATTCTACCCGAACAGGCGCTGGAATGTGGCAACTAGGGGCTTTTCACAGTAACTTAATTGCAGTGTTAATATAAGCCTACTTGTGACAATAAAGATTATTTATTTATTTTATTTTATTATTACCTGCCTCAAAGAAGTTATAGTACGTACAACCAATGCTACATTAACAAATCCTTAAATTCTTTATAAAGCTCACACTCAAAACCATCTGGCTCTGGAACTTTGGCCAGCTGAAGTTCCTTAATGGCCACAGCCACTTCATTTATAGAGATAGGAGCACAAGGGCCAAACACCAATCCTCCAAAATCACAGGGAGCTTGAGAGAAGTGAAGTACATGCAATCACATCACCAGGTTGACCCGACTTGTATAATTCAGCATATAAATGCCTAAATGCCCCATTAATATATTCAATTTTCATTGACCTCTATTCTCCTGAGTTCCACACTGAGGAGGTAGCCCTAGAGATTGCCAGCCCTCTCTGTTAGTTACTTGTCAAGTACTTGCTCATTCACAAACTCGTACAGTTTTTGCTTGTGTACCTAGCTGGGGCTGGTTTAGCACAGGGCTAAAGAGCTGGCTTTTAAATCAGACCAAGGCAGGCCAGCAGCACGGCTCAATTCCCGTACCAGCCTCCTTGAACAGGCGCCGGAATGTGGCGACGAGGGGCTTTTCACAGAACTTCATTTGAAGCCTACTTGTGACAGTAAGCGATTTTCATTCATTTTCATTTCATTTCATTTCATTCAGCCAGCTGTGTCAGTAAAGAATCATGAACCACCCTATCTATGTTATCCCCCTTCAGCAATTGCTTGATCGGGACCCTCCTGTACTTCTCCTCCACATCATTAAGACAACTTCCAACCGGTGCTGGCACTCCAGCATTCTCCATCTTTCCTTGGTTGTGCCAGAAATAACCAATCCCCTAGCATTGGCCTTGCAAGTCTCCCACAGAGTGGAAGGAGGGGAAAGGGAGTTGACAGAGTAAGAAAACTTAAACACCTTCTTAAAATATGCAATTAACAATTTATCCCTCAGCAGGGAGTATCCAAAAGCACCATGACCTAGACTGGGGTGGGGGGAGAGAAACTCGAGTAGAAATTCCAGGAAGGTGGGAGCATGGTTAGAGATCACAATGCTACCCACAGATCAAGACACAAAAAATAGTCAATTCTAGCACAACATTGATGAGGGGCTGAGAAAAAAAAAATCTCTATCTCCAGGATGCAAAGTCCACCACACGTCCAGATATCCCATTTATGCACAGGCCGAGGCCAGCGCTCTAGCCTACAGGGTGGAAGTATTTCTAGTAACCAGGAGCTTGACCATAAGGGTTTTCAATTTACAAATAAAGTCTCCATCCAGAAAAGAGTTAGCCGAGGCCAAATCCGCAAAGTCCAAAAACGCATTAGTGATAAACTCCAGGGAGTAAATCAGCAAGCCATATATATTAATTATTGAAACAACTTCTCCATGTACTACCCCCTTAACAATCATGCAAAGAAACTTTAATAAGTACACAGGGCGTCGACACGAAGTGAAATAAAGAAACGTAGTTTTATATCCATATACACTGCCCGGTAGATCTCTACCGGTTTCCTGTTCTGGTTGGTGCCTTACTGGCTGATGTTTTATACAAAGGTTAACAGAGATTCCCTCCCATAGCGGGGGAGCCTGTACTCCGCAAGGACCATGGGGAAGATAACCATTCCCATCCCGTAGGTCCCGTGCAGGCTATTACAGAAACAAAAACCAATACAGTATTCCAAGTGCAAAGAGTAATAGGCAGGTTAGGTGAGTGGGAAACAAGATGGCAGATGGAGCATTGTTGCTCGTTCTGGGTGAGTGTGCTTAACACTCAATTTGGTTCTGTTTCGTTCCTTAGCTTTGCAGTCGCCAGGTATCGTTAAGATTGAGTGTTATTGTGGCTGTAGTGGGCCACGTGTCTGCCTGTGGTGTACTGGAGGAATTAATGGTCGTGCGGGACCCTCCTGTGTCCCAGAGTAATTCTATGGGCTTTCCCCGGATTTTCGTCATGACTACCGGTCATCCGGTTCGGTCCCAGAGGGTGTCACAGACCCAGGTGGGGGAGCCTGAACACCGTCAGTCCGTTCCGTCCACATTGGTCTGTCCTGACTGCGTCCCTATACTATGAATAGGCTTCGCTCTGTTCCTGTTCAGTGTGCCTGTCTGCTGGCCTCTCTGAGATTTCTGCGGGGCGTTGCATTCCCTAGCAAAATGCCCTAACTGTCCGCAGTTAAAACATTCCTGTGACTTCTGTGGGGGGCTGTTCTTTCCCTAATTTACCCAAGCGGGGTTTTGGTGCGCTCTCACTGCTTGGATATCTGCTGCAGCCTGAGCTTCTTCGTGGTTCTTTATTGTTACTTTGCCTTGGACAGATTGCTCCCAAGCACGGGACAATCTTTTCAATACCCATTTTTCATTATGGGCCTCTTCTGAGGGGTCATAATTGGAGCAGATATTCTGTCCTGCATCTGTGGCGTGGGAGATGATAGTGCGGGTCCATTTAACCATATTATCTCGGGTCAAATGTGCGCGGTCTAAATCACCGAAAACTGCAGTGAAATAAATCCACAGCCTTCCTGCGAATGCTGTGGGGTGCTCGGTCCTTTTCTGCCTACGCTTAGTTAGGCCTTCGACTGGGTCTGCTCTGTTGTACCCTATCGCGTCTAAAATAGCTGTATGCATCTCTTCGAGGGTGCCTCCTCCAACGTTCTGTGGGTCGGGGAGGGCTGCTACAACTGATGAGTCTAAACTCAAAACTGTGAGCTTAACCAGCTCTCGCACATCCAGGCCGTACATGGTCGCCGGCTGCTTTACTCTTGCGAAGAATTGGTGGGGGTCTGCAGTGGGGAGGAATGGGGTGATTTTCTCACACTAGTCCCTTAGCTGTGTCATGGTTAAGGGGGTGGTGTATGTGATCTCGGGTGCGCCTTCTGCGGTTGCTTTTCGTTGGGTCGTGACTGGGTTCATTGGTGCGGGTGCTATCTGATCTGTGGGGGGTTGGGGCGCTTTCTTTTTCTGCTGCGCTACTAGCGCACATGTTCCCTGAACATATCGCTGCGCTGTTTCACTTAACTCCTGCCAATCTGGGGCATTCTCTCCTTCTAACTGTGTTCCAAAGGTCTCTTGGAAGCCATTCTGCACAGAAAGCAGAGATTGCAGCTCTGCAATCTGCTTCCTACATTTAGCGCGGTCTACGGTGCTTTGCCTTTGCTCAGTGGTGGCAGCATGGAGTGCCCTTAAAGCTGCCTTTAGGTCGCTACACTGCTTTTTCAATGTCTCTACCTGTTTTTCTGATTCTTGTCTTATCAAGACTGCACGCTGCACATCTTGATAGGCTTTTTTGTACTGAACTTGAGAGCTGCTCAGATGGGCTAGACAAGACTGATGTGCCCTCTTGGCATCATCTACCTCTCTATCCTTATCTGCCAGTTGTTGCCTTAATCCAAAATTCTCCTTTTCGATGTCCCTGACATCCACTTTGCTCATTCTGTTTTTCTCCTCCAAATCTGCTCGGAGCGTCCTGACGACCTCCTCTGCGCCTCGCAATTGTGCCAAGCAGGACACAATTGCCATAGGCTTACGTGCTTTACCTAAACTCTTCTTGTGAATTTCAGATAGGTTCTTCCACCAAGTATGTCCTGTACTCCCGGGACCTGTCTCCTCATTCAAACAAAACTCACTCCAAAGGGGCCATCCTTTCCCTTTGAGGTACTTCTTGAGTTCCAGCTCCCAAACGGGACACTGACCTACTCTGCTGCTGTTGGTCGCTGTGACCACGAACTGCTCTGGGTTCATGTGGCGTTCCATTGCCTGCATGGCCATTTCTTTTTCTCCTATGCTCTCTTAAATTTGGAACGAGGGATAATAAGGCAATGCTATAAAATACGGGTACGGCTTTCGCTATGTTCCGAATTATAAACTCCCGACAGTTTGTCGCAACAAAAATCTCTCGGTTTTACCTTATAACCCTGTTAGTTACGCATGCAAAAACACACTTCCGAATTATGAGGATTGATTTGAACTACTTGAACACTTGTGGTTTTTCCTTTTCACAATTAGATTTCAGATTCAAATTTCTGGGTTCTCGCGGAGTGGGGGGGCCACTTCTAATCGAGTCCGGTCGGATGTTGCCACTAAATGTTGCTCGTTCTTGGTGAGTGTGCTTAACACTCAATTTGGCTCTGTTTCGTTCCTTAGCTTTGGAGTCGCCAGGTATCGTTACGATACCGCCACAAGTTTCAAGTTCAAGTTCAAAGCAATAAATCCATACACCAGTTAGTAAGTTCAAACAAGACACGTTTATTATATTACAGTAATCTACTAATCATGCATATAAAAATAGGCTAATCCTACCACTAATAGGCCAAATACTTATCTGGATAAGGGGACTGCCGGATCAGGGAACAACGGCCTCTAGCTTTGTCCTGGGTCCGCAGGCTTCCAGTAGTTATGGACTAAAGGGGGTCAGGAGTGTCTACTCTCGTAGCGTGCGTTGTGTGACACTTACGTGCTGGCGGCTACTGTCCAGGCCTCTCCTCCTCAAGGTTCTTCTGCTGCAACGGTGTTCTGCTGGGAGGGCTGGCTGGTCAAGGAGAGGCTGGCAGAGAGAGAGAGCTGGGGTCGGGGTCTCTGTCTTATACCTCTCTCAGGGTCTGGGCGGACCCTCTATTCACTTGCAATCGATTGGGTCTCTTCCCAATCGATTGATTTGAATTCCCCAATAACGGGGCAGTTCCTCGATCCCTGGGCTGTTCTTGGGACTTATTGTTTTGGACTTCCTTTGGCGCTGAGAAGCCTGGCCTTCCATTTAATGTATCGATTTGTGTTAACTTGCTTCCATTGTACCTGGGGATCGCCCGGTATCGCCTCATTAGTATGCTAACTTGTTTTCTTTCACAGTGCTGTCTGGTTTCTGCAGCAGTCAGAACTGGTTTCTGCAGTAGTCAGAATACACAAACGCTTTGCAAGCTGCTTGCTTTTGCAACATGTCCATTTTCCCTGCATTCCTTGCAATCTTCCATTTTGTGTTGGGCAGTGGTCACCCCAGGTGGCTACAGCATAATACAGGGAAATGTGGCCTTATTCAATTTGGTCATAAGAACAAAAAAGCTGAATATTTTCTAAAGGGTGAGAAACTAGGAAGCATTGAAGTTGGGAGGGACTTGGACGTGCTGATACAAGGATCGAAGTAAATTAGCGTGCAGGTGTCGCAAGCAATAAGGAAGGCAAATGCCATATTGGTTTTCATCACAAGGGGATTGGAGTACAAGGATAAAGAAGTCTTGCTACATTTGTACAGGGTTTTGGTGAGACCACATCTGGAACAGGTTTGGTCTCCGCATTTAAGAAAGGACATACTCGCATCGGGGGAGGTATAGTGAAGATTCACAAAATTGGTCCCTGGGATGAGGGGGTTGTCCTCTGATGAGAGGCTGAGTAAATGAGAGGTGGCCTCATTGAAAACTACACAATTCTGATATGGCTTGATAGGATGAATGCTTTGAAGATTGTTTCTGCTGATCAGAGAACCTAAAATACAGGGGACACAGTCTCAGAATTAGGGGGCAATAATTAAGGGAGATGTGGAGTGGCAGGAAAATGGAACCAAAACCGTAGATCAACCATGATGAGATTGAATAGCGGAGCAGACTCACTGGACCATCTGGTCTACTCCTATTTCTTATGTTCGTATGGTTTTGTTTAGGTGCAATCTTACCAATACCGTATACAATTGTAGGAGATTTTCCCTTCTTTTATACTTCACCTCCCTTGCAATAAAGGCCAACATTCCAGTTGCCTCCCTCATTACCTGCTGTATCTGCACGCTAATTTTTTGTGATTCGTGTAGAATAGACCCAGATCCTTTTGTAAAGCTCCATTCTGCAGTATCTTGCCATTTAAATAATATTGTTTTTCTTTTCTTCCTGCCAAAGTCGGCAACGTCATATTTTGTGCTTCATCTGCCAAATTTTTAAAGATGGTCGACCATCATAGGAGCTCCAACAATAGGCAACCGATAGTGATAATATACCAAAAGTAACCCAAATAACCTGTGTTGACTTAATTCTGACATGATTCCCCTCCTTCAGCAGGTTTGCTTTGTCTGGCAAAATCATTTCCCACCCAATAGTTTTTTGTGAGGAGTAAAAAGAGGAAGAAGGGGAAGCCATGGCAGAATCTCTGTTAAGGCTGAAATTCAAATTAAGATCTTCCAATAGAAATCTAAAAATCATTGTGCCAAAGTAGAAAATTACAAGCAGCTCCTATGAAAACCATAGCCAACTAACTTGCAAATCCAATGTTACTTGTCTTTATGGCCAGGCTTTTGGTCATCTCTCCTATCTCACTCTAGTCTTTTTTTTTGAATGTTTCTCCACTGAAAAGTATTTCCATGGAGGCACATATATTGATTCTTTACAGGTAATATAATGCAGAAGTGCCTTGCAAACTCATTTAAAAAAGTAAACTTCCAGGGGACCCCTGACAACCCCTCCATCCCCCTCCTGTTTTGTTTCTCTCTCCCCCCTCCCCCAGGCGGACACAAGGAACGCCTGGCATTCCCTTCCTCTACGTTCATTCTCCCTCCTTCGCTCTGTTTTGTTTCTATTCTGCCCCCTCCTTTTATTTTCTTTTGTTACTGGTTGAAGCATGTGCTTTTTTGAAAAAAAATTCTTACATCTAATTTTTCATTACTTTGCTGGTTTACTTGCCTGAATTTTTTTGAAGGGGGTTTCTGTCAGTTGTGGGTGGGTTGGGGTTTGCTACGAGGTCTTGGTCATTTTATTTTACTTTTTGGGTTTCTTGCCTGACTTTTTTTTTGGGGGGGGTGGCAGTTATCAGACGTGTGGGTCGGGTTTGCTGCCAGGTTCAGTCAGTGTTTTTTTTTTAACATTCCCTTTTGAGTTTATTTTTGTAATGAGAAGGTTGTGTTGCTCCTGCCTGTACTTTATGATGTATTTTTTATTGGTAATCCTCTTGTTTCGCCGAAGACTTTCCGATATTCGCCTGAAGTGTTTCCGAGTTAAGTTTTCCTTTTTGACTTGGGCTCTGACCAAGGAAAAAAACAGTTGCTTTGTCCGGCTTCAGGCTATGGGCAACTTCCATGGTATTGTTGCAGTCTTCATAACTTGGCTGAAGCACTTTGTCAGACGGTTCAAGATAAGATTCAAGATCTTGTAACAAAATGTACTGTCCTGATAATTGTAGCCTGACGTTCAGCAGTAAATGGGCTATGTGTAACCTCAACTGTAACCGTTCTTCAAATAACTTTTTTCTTCTGACGAATGTGGTGCTACCTCAAGTATCCAGCTACACTTGTTACACTTGAGGTTTCCTATGTGATGTGGAGGTTAATGTGTTCTGTTGGATCGCCCATAAGCAAGGGTTTATATTTCAAACTAAGTGATACATTTCTTTGAGATGAGGGGCAAGAATTGTTTTGAAAACCAAGTAAGCTGCCTTTTTAAGCGGGTGTATGCAGCTGCCGTTTTGCAGACTACGGCAAGTGAATTGTACAATAATGTTTTGGAAACCTGTTTGAACTGTCTTTTGATACAACGGTAGTTGGTGCGATTCTCCGCTCCCACGCCGGGGGGGAGAATCGCGGGAGTGCCGCTCTGGCACCCCCCGCGATTCTCCCACACACCCCAAAATGGCGTGTCGCATTTTGCGACATGCCGATCGGAGAATCGTGGGCCGAGTGGCCTGCTGTTCCCGACCGATTCACGCCGGCGGCAACCACACCTGGTCGCTGCCGGCGTGAACAGCGCGCCAAAGGTGAGTATGGAGCTTGGGGGGACGGAGAGGGGAGTGAGCACCACGACCGTGCTCGGGAGGGGACTGGCCCACGATCGGTGCCCACCGATCGTCGGGCCGGCGTCTCAAAAGGACACACTCTTTCCCCTCCGCCGCCCCGCAAAATCAATCCGCCACGTCTTGCGGGGCAGCGGAGGGGAAGACGGTAACCGCGCATGCATGGGTTTGAGCCATAAGCCGTCGTGAAGTCAGCCTCGCATGCGCGGGTTGGAGCCGGCCAACCTACGCAGCGCGGCTGACGTCATTAGGCCTGCCGGCCGCGTCATTGTCAGCGCACCGGGCCTTGACGCCAGCGACAAGGACCCGCGGCCGAGATTTACGGCACGGCCTTCCTAGCCCCCCCCCCCCCCCCCCCGGGGGGGTAAGGGGGGGGGATAGGGGGAAAGGAACCGCCTCCGACGCCGTCGTGAACCTCTCCGGGTTTCACAACGGCGTCGGGCCTTGCGGAGAATTCCGCCCAGTATTCCATGTATATAAGTAAAATAACTTTTCTGGTCTGCTACTAGCCTTGGGTGGGTGAGAGAAGATTTTAGTCCGTTCAGAATAAAGATTACCTATTTACTTTTTGAAATTGTAAAAAAAAGTAAACTTCAATGTTTTCAATCAGTCTGTTATACTTCTAACTCCCTCAGTTTTAACATATATCTATGATAGAGTGAACAACTTCATTATTTCCCCTTATTATCTCACCAATGTCAATTAGATCACTCATGGTATCTGACTTTGCAACGAGAATAAGTGCAAATTCCTTTACCTTTGTTTGTAACTTAAATGTAATAATTAACCTGCATTAGGGTTACTACCTTTATCATTTTCTCAAAGACAATAATACCCTTTTATTGCTGTAGGCAGTGGCTGGAGGATGCACTAAAGGAAAATGAACAGGGTTTAAGTACCATATTTCTTGTGGGCTCTAAGAAAGACTTATTGGTGAGTAGTCGTTATTTTCCTCGTAGCTTTATGAGTGACCTATGTCTGATGAACCTGACATTCCACCCTGAATAAATCTGTTGAAACTGTGGCTATGATGCCTTGGGGATGATATTGGGCCTAATAGCGCTTTTTTTTCTTGATGCTTGAAGTGACCTGAGGCTTCCAAAATGGAGTCCGCAATGCGCACGTACATTTCTGACATGAAGCAAACAGTAAGGTGGTTGGCATGTGCATACTTAGACTGATCATGGGCACGATTCACCCAAATGGGAACAATGTCCCATAGCGAGCGCGTTTAGCCGTGTGTTTCCCAGCGCTCACAGTGCAGAGAAACACATGGCTATTCAACATGACTCACGTTGTATGAGGGGCCTCAACGGAGTCCCGATCTCCAAGGCCCCTGAAGCGAGCCCCGACCTCCACCCCATCACTATGGCGAGCTGCTTTACCGGCGCAACATGGCCTATCGATCGTGCCCCATGAAGGCTCATGGGATCCAGGGCAATTTGGCAAATAGGATCCAAAATTGGCTTTGTGGCGGGAGGCAGAAGGCAGTGGTCAAAGGTTGTTTTTGTGACTGGAAGCTTGTGTCCAGCGTGTATTGCAGCGATCGGTGCCGACTCCTTTACTGTTTTCAGTGTACTTTAATGATCTAAACATGAATGTGGGAGGCATGATCATTGAGTTCACAGATGACACGAAAATTGGTAGTGTGGTAAATAGCGAGGAGGAAAACATTAGATTACAGGACGGTATAAACTGACTAGTCGGATGGGCTGAACAGTGGCAAATGGAATTTAACCCTGAAAAGTGTGAAGTGTTACATTTTGGGAGGACTAGCAAGACAAGAGAATGCCTTGCTCTTATCAAAACTCCAAAGCCTAGAACTTGGCTCCTCCCTCTCCAAATGGATCCTCGACGTCCTGACCCATAGACCACAATTAGTAAGGATAAATAACAATACCTCCTCCACGAGAGTCCTCAATTCCAGGGCCCCGCAAGGCTGCGCACTTAGCCCCCTACTAAACGCTCTATACACACATGACTGTCTGGCAAATTTTGGCTCTAACTCCATCTACAAGTTTGCTGATGACATGACCGGTGTGGGTGAAATGTCGAACAACGATGAGTCAGAGTACAGGAAGGAGATAGAGAACCTAGTGGCGTGGTTTAACCACAACAATCTCCCTCAATGGCAGCAAAACTAAGGAGCTGGTCATTGACTTCAGGAAGGGAAGTATTGTACACACCCCTGTCTGCATCACAGATCATGGAATTTACAGTGCAGAAGGAGGCCATTTGGCCCATCGAGTCTGCATCGTCCCTTACAAAGAGCACCCTACTCAAGTCCACGTATCTACCCTATCCCCGTAACCCCCATTTAACCTTTTTGGACACTAAGGGCAATTTGGCATGGCCAATCCTCCTAACCCGCACATCTTTGGACTGTGGGAGGAAACCGGAGCACCCGGAGGAAACCCATGCAGACATGGAGAGAACATGCAGACTCCACACAGACAGTGACCCAGCCGGGAATGAAACCTGGGACCCCAGAGCTGTGAAGCAACTGTGCTAACCACTGTGCTACCGTGCTGCCCTGATCAATTATGCCGAGGAGGAGATGGTTGCCAGCTTCAAATTCCTAGGTGTGCACATCACCAACAGTCTGTCTTGGTCCACCCACTTCAACGCTACAACCAAGAAAGCACAACAGCGCCTACACTTTCTCAGGAAACTAAGGACATTTGGGATGTCCAAATTGACTCTTACAAATTTTTACAGATGCACCATAGAAAGCATCCTATCTGGCTGCGTCACAGCCTGGTATAGCAACTGCTTGGCCCAAGACTGTAAGAAACTACAGGGAGTTTTGAACACAGCCCAGTCCATCATGCGATACTGCCTCCCATCCATTGACTCTGTCTACACCTCCCGCTGCCTTGAGAAAGCAGGCAGCATAATCACCCATCTATTGTCTCTTCCAACCTCTTCCATTGGACAGGAGTTACAAAAGTCTGAGAACACGCACTAGCAGGTTCAACAACAGCTTCTTCCCCGCTGTTACCAGACTCCTGAATGACCCTCTTATGAATTGAATTGATCTCTCCACCCATCTTCTCTTCTGAATAGTACTACACTCCGTATGCTTCACCCAATGTATCCAAGTATTTACATTGTGTATTTATCGTATGTCTAATGTTTTTTCATGTATGGACGATCTGTCTGGACTGTACGCAGAATAATACTTCTCACTGTATCTCAGTACCCATGACAATAAATAAATCAAATCAAATTAAATCACAATGAATGGTAGGACCCGAGGAGGAACAGAGGACCAGAGTAATCATGTAGTGCATGTCCAAAGATCCCCGAAGGCAGCAGGACAGGTGCATAACGTGGTTAAGAAGATATATGAGATACTTGCCTTTATTAGCCGAGGCATAGAATATAAGAACAGGGAGGGTATGATGGAGCTGACTAAAACGTTTTGTGGCCAAAGCTTGAGTAATGTGTGCAGTTCTGGTCACCACACACTATAGGAAGGATGTGATTGCACTGGAGGAGATTCACCAGGATGTTGCCTGGGCTGGAGCATTCCAGCTATGAAGAGAGACTGGTTTAGCTGTGGTTGTTTTCCTTTGAGCAGAAAAGGCCAAGGGGGAATCTGCTTGAGGTATACAAATTATGAAGGATATCAATAGAAAAACATTTTCTCTTAGTAGAGGTATCCATAAGCAGGGGACTTAGTTTCAAGGTAATGGGCAGGAGAGATGTTTTGAGGAAAACCTTTTTCACCCAGAGGATGGTCGCAATCTGGAACTCTGACCGAAAGGGTGGTAGATGCAGGAACTCTTTTAAGAAGCATTTAGGTGAGCAGTTGAAATGTCAAAGCTTACAAGGCTACTGGGCCAAGTGCTGGAAAAAGGGATTAGAATAGATAGGTGCTTTCGATCCCGGCTCTGGGTCACTGTCCATGTGGAGTTTACACATTCTCCCCGTGTTTACGTGGGTAAGCAACCCAAAAATGTGCAGGGTAAGTGGATTGGCCACGCTAAATTTTTTAAAATAAATTTAGAGTACCCAATTATTTTTTTTCAATTAAGGAGTAATTTAGCGTGTCCAGTTCACCTAACTAGCACATCTTTGGGTTGTGGGGTGAAACCCACACAGACAGTGTGCAAACTCCATACAGACAGTGACCCAGGGCCGGTGTTCGAATCCGGTTCCTCTGCGCCGCAGTACCAGTGCTAGCCACTGTGCCACGTGCTGCCCCTTTGGCCACGCTAAATTGCCCCTAAATTGGAAAACATGAATTGGGTACTCTAAATTTATTTTTTTTTAAAGAATAGATGGGTGCGTGATGGGTGGTGCAGAGACAGTAGATCAAAGGGCCTCTTTTTTTGTTGACTCTATGACAAGCTGCTGGAAAAGAGAGGAGGAGGATGGGAGAGAAAGACTGTCAGCAGGAGAACATATCCACTCAGAGACCAATTTTCTGATCTGAACCTCAGCAACCAATGTTTGAAAAATCTAAGGAATTTATCAGTGAAATCTATCAGTCGCAACTCTAAACCCGGAGAAGGGTGAGGACCACATTGCCGGTGGACATGATGGTGACATTAATTATGAACTTTAATGGGCCTGACTCCTTCCAGTTTGGTGCTGAAGGTACAAAAAAAAATCTTTGTAGTCCTCTGCTCATAATGGAAGTTACTGATGTGCTTTGTTCAAAGAGATAGTTTAACTTCATTCCCTCTCTTGCCAGAGAGAAACAAATGGGGTTAGCTCAAAAGTTTGTAAGGTTTTCAGGCTTTCTCCTGACGCAGAGCACCAATGGCTGTATGCACATTGCTTTAACAATTCTGCCATGTTCCGGGACTGAAAGAGATGCCACTCCCTCAATATACAGCTGGGTGCATAGGCAGATCATCATTCAGGTCAGTGCCTAGGATCTTGGCAGCATCAAGATGTGTTCAATCTGCCGTGCCAGCTGCATTTGAACCACCCCAGTAAACCAAAGGAGGGCTACTGGGAAACAAAGGCTATCTGTCGATAATATAGCACATGAATGAGCCAAGTCCATGTTCGCAACGTTCCCTGGTGGAGAGGAGAGGCAGGTTTATGTTCCATGGATCCACTGCCACTCCTCCAGGATTGTGCTTCAGCAATCCTAGTCATCCATTGGAGGACAGATTGCTGGACTGTCGTGAGAGCTTTCAACTCTTTTGAAATTGGTATCCAAAGCCACAATGGCAGAACTCTGCATAACTTCCTGTGTGGTGGACTTTTGGCGGAAGCTTTGTGTGCCACACTGGAACCGTCACAATTGGGTCCATAAATGTGAAAAGAAAGTTGGCCACCACTTCATGCTCAAAAGGATGGGCTCAAAGCTCTGCGCAAAGCTCCATGCCTAGTTGGTGCTGGACTCCTCACTGCCTCTTGGCATCACATGCAAGCTTTCCAGCCTCTCCGCTTGCGTCAACACTCCAGAAAGTCGATATCCTCCAACCCAAGCAGTCTGTTTAATTGGCATCCTTTAGGATTGCTGTCTAGCCACACAGATGAGTTAAAATGTGAGAGAACATTTGTTGTTTTTGACCTGTTTGTTGCACTGTGTTGTATGTTCCAGATTGCTGCACTGACTTACATTGTGCATAATACCAGAAGACATAGGAGTAGAATTATGCCATTCAGCCCACTGAGTCTCTCCAAAATTCAATCATGGCTGATATGTTTCTCATCCCCATTCTCCTGTCTTCTCCCCATAACCCCTTTTTAATCAAGAACCTATCTATCGCTGTCTTAAAGGCATTCAGCAACTTGACCTCCACAGCCTTCTGTGGCAATGAGATCCACAGATTCACCATTCTCTGGCTGAAGAAATTCCTGCTCATCCCTGTTTTAAAGGATTATCCTTCAGTCTGAGCCTGTACCCTCAGGTTCTAGTTTCTCCTACTAGTGGAAACTCTACGTTCACTCTATCTTGGCCTCTCAGTATTCTGTAAATTTCAATGAGATCTTCCCTCATCCTTTTAAAATCAATCGAGTACATGTCCAGAGTACTCAACCGTTCCTCATATAAGTCCTTTGTTCCATGGATCATTCTTGTGAACCTCCTCTGGATCCTTTCCAAGGTCAGCACATCCTTCCATACGGACATCCTGAATACAGACTAAACTCACAGTTGAAAGTTAGGACACATCCATTCTAATCTAAGCACCTGTTTATCAATGTTGTAAATCTTAATTACTGACAAACAATCTCCCTTGCACTGAAAATTTATTTTTACCAATGGGAAATCTCATTCCTTCAGCTTTTAATTATTGTTGGAGGTTTTTTAAATGTAACTTTCTTTCTGATTGGCTCTCAATCCTTCTTCATTTTTCTTTCTGATCTAACATCGAATTGCCTTTCTAACTAGCACTTTCTGGTTCATAATTTCCACTGTCACCATTGATTCTCCAATCTGATGCGAGCCTTTATCACACAGGTCCCAGGTACCCCGTGAGGGTTGCTGAATGTTTGACTGGTTTTGCAAGGCCTTCACTCTATATAATTTGTAAGAAAAAAGCTTTTTCAATGTACAGAATCATTTCTGGTTAATATTTTGTTGCTCGTGATTTTAATCCATTGAGGCTAAATATAATGGGCCTTGGAACCTTTGAGACCCATTACTGGTTAACCTGAATTCCTGTGCAAGTAAAATTTATCAAAATGGTATAATGCAGTGTCATTTCATTATTAATTAACAAATGTCCTCTTAAACATCTTGGGTATAATTTCAGCAACAAAAGACATTTTACAAAGTTTAATTTCAAAGTGAAATTCACAGACATTGCACTATACTGAGCTACCAGGAGATTAATGTCCTGATCGATGTACGACTGAAGGAAAGCTTTTAGATGAGTCATAATATTGCCCAACAATATATTCATTGAACTATTCAATTTTTTTGTCCATTTTAATAGTTGCACCAAGTTGTTTTCAGTTCCCACTCCATTCCCTAGCTACGGACTCCATCCCTCTCCCTGGTAACTGTCTGAGACTAAAGCAGACTGTTTGTGAGCTGGGTGCTATATTTGACCCTGAGATGAAGTTCTGAATGTTTGACTGGTTTTGCAAGGCCTTCACTCTATATAATTTGTACGAAAAAAGCTTTTTCAATGTACAGAATCATTTCTGGTCAATATTTTGTTGCTCGTGATTTTAATCCATTGAGGCTAAATACAATGGGCCTTAGGACCTTTGAGACCCATTACTGGTTAACCTGAATTCCTGTGCAAGTAAAATTTATCAAAATGGTATAATGCAACAAAAGACATTTTACAAAGTTTAATTTCAAAGTGAAATTCACAGACATTGCACTATACTGAGCTACCAGGAGATTAATGTCCTGATCGATGTACGACTGAAGGAAAGCTTTTAGATGAGCCATAATATTGTCCAACAATATATTCATTGAACTATTCAATTTTTTTGTCCATTTTAATAGTTGCACCAAGTTGTTTTCAGTTCCCACTCCATTCCCTAGCTACGGACTCCATCCCTCTCCCTGGTAACTGTCTGAGACTAAAGCAGACTGTTTGTGAGCTGGATGCTTTATTTGACCCTGAGATGAAGTTCTGAATATATATGTCATCACTAAGACTGCCCTATTTCCACCTCCATAATGATCACCCAACTTCATCCCTGCCTCTGCTTCTCTGCTGCTACAGCCATCATTCACACCTTTGTTGTCTCTAAATTTGATGATTTCAATGCACTCCTGGCTGGCCCCTCATATTCTACATTCTATGAACTTGGGATTGTTCAAAACTCTGCTGTCCGTGTCCTAACTCACACCAAGTCCCATTCACCTATCCCCCTGTGTTCACTGACCTACGTTAGTTCCCAGTGAAGCAACGTCTTGGTTTTAAAATTCCCGTCCTTGTTTTCAAGTCCCTCCATGGCCTCACCCATCCATATCACTGTAACCTCCTCTAGTGTCACAACTCTCCCAAGATATCTGTGCTTATCTAATTCTAACCCCTTGAACATCTCTGATGTTAATCACTGCACCATTGGCGGTAATGCCTTCAGTTGCCTTAATCCTAAACTTCGGTATACCTTCCCTACATCTCTTTATCTCTCTCTCTCACTTTCCTCTTTTAAGAAGCTCCTTAAAACCCACCTTGTAGATCTTTTGGTCAACTGATCTAATATCGCTGTCATTTTTTGTGTGTTTATCTCCCAGTCACAGGCTGAATATGAGCGAACAGAAGCTGATGCCATTAAAATAGCCACTGAGATACAAGCAGAGTATTGGCCTGTGTCTTCTAAAACAGGTGAGTGTTTGGATTAGCATTGGCAGCTGTACATGTGCACTGCAGAACCAGCGTGTGCACACAAACAACATTTTGCATTTATACAGCACTTGTGTATGTTGCAAAATGTCCCAAGGTTCTGAACAAAAAGATTATTAAAAATAGTTTTGATACCAAGCCAAATAAGGAGGTATTGGGACATATGGCCAAAAGCTGAGCCAAAGAGGTTTAAGAAGGTGAGAGAGATAGGGAGGCAGAGAGGTATAAGGAGTAAATTCAAAGTTTAGGCCAAGGCAGCTGAAGTCAAAACCACCAATGATGGAACAGTTAAAATTGAGAATGCATGAGTGGTCAAAATGGGAGAAGTGCAGTGATCTAAAAAGCTGGTAGGGTACACACACAATGGAAACGTTAGAGGATTTCCAATCAAGTAGTGAAAGGTGATTACAAACCTGTTTAGACATGGTGGGGGAGGAGATTTTCCAGCCATTCACAACGGTATGATCTTCCGGACCCACCGATGGCATACCCCCAATGCGGTTTCATGGCAGCAAGGGGTGCATTCAAAGAGAAACCCCATTGACAACGGCGGGACCAGAAGATCCCGCTGCTGGCCAATGGCGGGGCCTCCTCCCGCTGTGAGGAGTTTCTGGGTAAATCCTTCCCAAGGTATATTAAAGAACAAAGAAAAGAGCAGCACAGGAACAGGCCCTTCGGCCCTCCAAGCCTGTGACGATCATGGTGCCCTAACTAAATAAAAGACCTTTGTCCTCACTCAGTCCGGATCCCTCTATTTCCTCCCTATTCATGTACTCATCCAGGTACCTCTTAAATGTTGCGAATGTGCCTGCTTCCACCACATCCTCTGGCAGCATGTTCTAGGCACCCACCATTTTCTGCATGAAAAACTTACCCCGCACATCTCCCTTAAATGTTTCCCCTCTTACTTGAGCCTGTGCCCCCTTGTGATTGACTTCCACCTTTGGAAAAAGCCTCTTAGTATCCACCCTGTCTGTGCCTCTCATAATTTTGTTGACCTCTAACAGGTCTCTCCTCAACCTCTGTCTTTCCAGTGAAAACAATCCTAGTTTATTCACCTCTCCTCATAGCCAACACCCTCGAGACCAGGCAACATCCTGTGAACCTTCTTTGCACTCTCTCCAAAGCTTCCACGTCCTTCTGATAATGTGGTGACCAGAACTTCATGCAATACTCCAAATGAGGCCTAACCAAGGTTTTATATAGATGCAACATGATTTCCCAACTCCTGTACTCAATGCTCCGGCTGACGAAGGCAAGCATGCCAGATGCCTTCTTAATCACCTTCGCCACCTGTGTTGCCACTTTTAGGGAACTGTGGACCTGCATGCCCAGATCCCTCTGTATGTTAATGTTCCTAAGGGTTCTGCCATTTACAGTATAATTCATACCGAGATTTGATCCTCCAAAATACATCACCTCGCATTTATCCGAATTAAACTCCATCTGCCATTTCTGTACCCAAGTCTCCAATCCTGTTGTATCCTCTGACAATCCCCGGTACTATTAGCAACTCCACCAATCTTCAGGTCATCCGCAAAAGTACTAATCAGACCACCCTTATTTTCCTCCAGATCATTTATATATGCTACAAATAACTGAGATCCCAGCACTGATCCCTGCGGAACACCACCAGCTACAGATCTCCATTCTGAAAAACACCCTTCTACCGTTACTCTCTGTCTTCTATAACCAAAACAGTTCTGTATCCATCCAGACAGCTCACCCCGAATCCCATGTGATTTTATTTTTTGTACCAGTCTGCCATTTAGGACCTTGTCAAACTCATGTCCATTTCAGCTACATCCACAGCCCTCCCCTCATCAATTTTCTTTGTCACCTCTTCAAAAAACTCAATCAAGTTGGTGAGACATGACCTTCCCCGTACAAAAGCATGCTGCCTGTCACTAACTAGTCCATTTTCCTCCAAATGTGCATATATCCTGACCCTCGGTATCTTTTTCAAAAGTTTCACACCACTGTTATCAGGCTCACCGGACTATAATTTGCTGCCTTATCCCTGCTTCCTTTCTCAAACAAGGGAACAACATTGGTTATTCGCCAGTCCTCTGGAACCTCCTCTATGGTCAAAGAGAATGTGAAGATATCAGTTAAGGCCCCAACTATTTCTCCCCTTGCCTCCCGCAGTAAGCTGGTATAGATCCCATCCGGCTGCAGGGACATGTCGACCTTAATGCAATTTAGGATACTCAACACTTCCTCCTTTGATATATTGACGTTCTCAAGAGAGTTCACACAACTATCCCTGACTTCAACATCCGTCATTCCTTCTCCCTGGTGAATACCGATACAAAGTACTCATTAAGGATTTCACCCACTTCCTGTGGTTCCTTGCATAACGTCCCTCCATTGTCCTCGAGTGTGCCTACACTTTCTCTTGCTACCCTCTTGTTCTAATATATGCATAAAAAGTCTTGGGATTCTCCTTGACCATGTTTGCTAAAGTAAAGTTTTCTAAAGCCACAAACCTCTTCATTCACCTGAGAAAGGAACAGTGCTCCGAAAGCTAGTGTTTGAAACAAACATGTTGGACTTTAACCTGGTGTTGTAAGACTTCTTACTGTGCTCACCCCAGTCCAACGCCGGCATCTCCACATCATGTTTGCTAAAGACATTTCATGGCCCCTTTTAGCCCTCTTTGATGTGTTGGGTACTCTGGATCTGTGGAGACTGCGTTTACCTTAGCAGCAACATAGACAGGCTACCAACATTTGTTTTTTTTTTTTAATAATTTTTATTGAGAAATTTAGATTTTATACAACATTGACGCACCTTAGTAAAATACCGAAAATAACAATAATATTAACAATCATATACATTCGCCCCATCCCCATGAACAACCCAGCATTTTAACAACAACGCAAATTGTTGACATCTATAAGGTAATGCAGGAGGTGGAGGAGTCGTCAGTGGAGGAGCTGAAGGCTAAATGGGAGGAGGAACTCGGGGAGCGAACCCCCCCCCCCCCCCCCCCCCCCCCCGGGTTGCTGCTGCTATTGACCCAGTTACCTATCTCTGAGCCAGGAAGTCCAGAAAAGGCTGCCATCGTTTATAGAACCCTTGTATTGATCCTCTCAGGGCAAATTTGACCTTTTCCAATTTTATAAATCCCGCCATGTCACTGATCCAGGTCTCCACGCTTGGGGGCCTTGCATCCTTCCATTGTAACAGAATCCTTCGACGGGCTACTAGGGACGCAAAGGCCAGGACACCGGCCTCTTTCGCCTCCTGCACTCCCGGCTCCACCCCAACCCCAAAAATCGCGAGTCCCCACCCTGGTTTGACCCTGGATCCAACCACCCTCGACACCGTCCCCGCCACCCCCTTCCAGAATTCTTCCAGTGCTGGGCATGCCCAGAACATATGGGCGTGGTTCACAGGACTCCCCGAACATCTGGTGCACCTGTCCTCACCCCCGAAGAACGTACTCATCCTAGTCCCGGACATGTGGGCCCGGTGCAGCACCTTAAATTGGATGAGACTAAGCCTCGCACATGAGGAGGAAGAGTTGACTCTCTCCAAGGCCTCCGCCCAAGTCCCGTCCTCTATCTGCTCCCCGAGTTCCTCCTCCCATTTAGCCTTCAGCTCCTCCACTGACGACTCCTCCACCTCCTGCATTACCTTATAGATGTCAGACACCTTCCCCTCTCCTACCCACACCCCCGAAAGCACTCTGTCCATCGTCCCCTGCAAGGGCAGCAAAGGGAATCCCTCTACCTGTCGCCTAGCAAAACGCCTTTACCTGCAGGTATCTGAACATGTTCCCCTGGGGAAGGCCAAATTTATCTTCCAGTTCCCCCAGGCCCGCAAACCTCCCGCCAATAAACAGGTCCCTCAATTTGCTGATGCCCGCCCTTTGCCACCCCCTGAATCCCCCATCCGTGTTCCCCGGGATGAACCGATGGTTGCCACCCAGTGGAGCCTCCATCGAGCCCCCTGTTTCCCCCCGATGCCGTCTCCACTGTCCCCAGATTTTTAGGGTTGCCGCCACCACCGGGCTCGTGGTAAACCTCTTAGGGGAGAGCGGCAACGGTGCCGTTACCATGGCACCCAGGCTCGTACCTCTACATGACGCCATCTCCATTCTTTTCCACGCCGCCCCTCCCCCCTCCATCACCCATTTACGCACCATTGACACATTGGCTGCCCAATAGTACCCCAGAAGGTTGGGCAGCGCCAGCCCGCCTCTATCCCTTCCTCGCTCCAGGAACACCCTCCTCACTCTCGGAGTCCCATGTGCCCACACAAAGCTCAGAATACTGCCGGTCACTCTCCTAAAGAAGGCCCTGGGGATAAATATGGGCAGGCACTGAAAAAGGAACAAGAACCTCGGAAGAACTATCATTTTGACGGACTGCACCCTCCCCGCCAACGACAATGGAAGCATGTCCCACCTCCTGAACTCCTCCTCCATCTGATCTACCAGTCTGGTAAAGTTATGCTTGTGGAGAGTCCCCCAGTCCCTGGCCACTTGCACCCCCAGGTACCTAAAGCTCTCCCCTGCCCGCCTAAGCGGGAGCCTACCAATTCCTTCCTCCTGGTCTCCAGGGTGCACCACAAACACCTCGCTCTTGCCTAAGTTTAATTTATAACCTGAGAAGATCCCAAACTCGGCTAGTAACTCCATCACTCCCGTCATCCCTCCCACCGAGTCCGCCACATACAGTAACAGGTCATCGGCATACAACGACACCCTATGTTCCTCTCCACCTCGCACCAAGCCTCTCCACCTCTCTGAATCTCTCAATGCCATCGCCAGCGGCTCGATTGCCAGTGCAAACAACAAGGGGGACAAGGGGCAACCCTGCCTGGTCCCTCGGTAAAGCCGGAAGTACTCCGACCTCCTCCTATTCGTGGCCACGCACGCCATCGGGGCCTCATATAGCAGCCTTACCCATCTAATGAACCCTTCACCAAATCCAAACCTCCCCAACACCTCCCATAGGTACCCCCACTCCACTCTATCGAAGGCCTTCTCCGCATCCAGCGCCACCACTATCTCTGCCTCCCCCTCAATCGCCGGCATCATAATGACATTCAGCAATCTCCGCACATTCGTGTTCAGCTGCCTTCCCTTCACAAAACCTGTCTGGTCCTCATGCACAACCCCTGGCACACAGTCCTCTATCCTGGTGGCCAGGATTTTTGCCAGCACCTTAGCATCCACGTTGAGGAGAGATATGGGCCTGTATGAACAACACTGCTGGGGGTCCTTGTCCTTCTTTAAAATTAACGAGATCAGCGCCCGTGACATCGTCGGGGGCAAAGTCCCCCCTTCCCACGCTTCGTTGAGTGTCCGCACCAGCAAGGGGCCCACTAGGTCCACAAACTTTTTATAAAATTCCACCGGGAACCCATCCGGCCCCGGTGCCTTCCCTGACTGCATCTGCCCGATCCCCTTAACTAGCTCCTCCAGCTCAATCGGCGCACCCAGCCCCTCCACCTTCTCCTCCTGCACCTTCGGGAAAGAAAGCCTGTCAAGGAACCTCTCCATTCCCCTCCTCTCCCCCGTTGGCTCCGACTGGTACAGTTCCCCGTAAAAGTCCTTGAAGACCTCATTCACCTCTACCCCCTTCCGCACCACATTCCCACTCTTGTCTCTCACTCCAGCAATCTCCTTAGCCGCATCCCGCTTACGGAGCTGATGAGCCAGCATCCTACTCGCCTTTTCACCATGTTCGTACACTGCCCCTTGTGCCTTCCTCCACTGTGCCTCTGCCTTTCTAGTGGTCAGCAAATCAAATTTAGCCTGCAGGCTGCGCCTCTCCCCCAACAGTCCCTCCTCTGGTGCCTCTGCATACCTCCTGTCCACCTCCAGCATCTTTCCCACCAATCTATCCCTCTCACTCCTCTCGCTCCTCTCCCTGTGTGCCCGGATGGATATCAGCTCCCCACGAATTACTGCCTTCAGGGCTTCCCAGACCATCCCCACCTGAACCTCCCCCGTATCATTCACCTCAAGGTACCCCTCAATACTTGCCCGGACCCTCCTACACACCTCCTCCTCCGCCAACAACCCCACATCCAACCGCCACAACGGACGTTGGTCTCGCACCTCCCCCATCTCCAACTCTATCCAATGCAGAGCGTGGTCGGAGATTGCAATGGCCGAATACTCGGCCTCCTCCACTCTCGGAATCAGTCCCCTACTCACCACGAAGAAATCTATCCGGGAGTAGACCCTATGTACGTGGGAGAAGAAAGAGTACTCACGTGCACTCGGCCTCACAAACCTCCATGGATCCACTCCACCCATCTAATCCATAAACCCTCTCAGTACCTTGGCCGCCGCCGGCCTCCTACCCGTCCTAGAGCTGGACTGATCCAGTGAAGGATCCAACACCGTATTAAAGTCCCCCCCCTATGATCAGACCTCCCGCCTCCAGATCCGGGATCCGTCCCAACATACGCCTCATAAAGCCCGCATCGTCCCAATTTGGGGCATACACACTAGCCAGTACCACCTTCTCTCCTTGTAGCCTGCCCCTAACCATCACATACCTACCCCCCTTATCCGCCACCACCTCCGATGCCTCAAACAACACATTTTTCCCCACCAGAATCGCCACTCCCCGGTTCCTCACATCCAACCCCGAGTGGAAAACCTGCCCCACCCATCCCTTCCTCAGGCGGACCTGGTCCGCCACCCTCAGGTGGGTCTCCTGAAGCATTGCCACATCCGCCTTTAGCCCCTTCAGGTGAGCCAGTACCCTCGACCGCTTCACCGGACCATTCAACCCTCTCACATTCCAGGTGACCAACCGGATCAGAGGGCGTCCCGCCCCCCTCCCCCGTCGGCTAGCCATAGCCTGTCGACTGCCCGCCCCAGGCCAGCACCTCCTGCTCGTCCCCATAGCGACAACCCCTCACCTCTGTCCCCCCAGCCCCCACCAGCTCCTTCTTGACCCTACCAGCAGCAACCCGGTATTCCCCTTTCCCCCCCTCCCTTCCCCCCCAGGCTAGGAACCCTCCCAGCCGCGAACCGTCCTCCATTGTACTTCCGTGGGTCAGCTAACTTCTGCTGACCCCGGAAACTCCCGCCAATAGCCCGACCCCTCCCGAAGTGGGATCATCCCCCAATCTATCCCTCCTCCTGGCACCGCTCCAGCGCGGGGAAGAACCAGTTAAGGCCCCACCTCCCCCGTCACCGTCTCCGCCCCCCAGCCCCGCAGCGCGGGAAACCAGAGGAAAGCCCGCGCTTTCGCACTGCCCCACCACACCTTTCTGACGCAGCTCCCAAATATCAACCCCCCTCCATACCCCCACTCCGACATAGAATACAACATACCCCCCCGACCCTCCCCTCAAGATACACAGCCCAAACAATGCCCCACAGCACAAAAACAAAAACATAGCAGAACAACCCCTCCGTAAATAACCATATCAAAATTGCAAAAGTACTAAAACAAGAAGAAAACAACAGAAGAAAAAGAGAACACAGCAACAGCAGAATCCAGCACTAATATCTTACAGCCGACCTCGCAACCCCCAACCCCTAGTTCAAGTCCAGTTTCTCCGTCCGCACGAAGGCCCACGCCTCCTCCGGGGAATCGAAATAATGGTGCCGGTCCAAATAAGTTACCCACAGGCGCGCGGGCAGCAACATTCCGAACTTTATCTTTTTTCTATAAAGCACCTCTTTCGTCCGATTAAATCCGGACCGCCGCTTAGCCAGCTACCAACATTTGTAATAGTACAACTCTATTTTATTTAACTAAGAGCTGTTGAACATACTTGCACTGTGGGTCGACACTATGTTAGATTGACTGAAGACCTATGCCTAATCTGACCAGCCTATACTGCTAACACATGTTGGATGTTTGTGCTACTGACTGTGGGCTCTGTCTGTCTCAGAGGCTGCATCCCGAATGAGCGGGAAAACTAGTGCCCTCTGGCTTTATAGTGAGCGTGCTCTAACTGGTGATTGGCTGCTGTGTCGTGTGTGTTGATTGGTCTTGCAGTGTGTCAGTCAGTGTGTGTCACTGCACCATCATATACTGATGTGTATATTATGACACTCCTAATTCCATGTTTTAGTTCCTTCCTACTTTCACTGTACTCCACAAGGGCGTTGTCAGTTTTTAGATGCCTAGACCTATCGTATGCTTCCATTTTCCTTTTGACTAAGCTTACAATTTCCCTTGTCATCCATGGTTCCTGAATCCTGCCATTTCTATCCTTCATTTTTGCAGGGACATCCTGTCCTGCACTTCAATCAACTGGCCTTTGGAAGCCTCCCACATGTCAGACTTGGATTTTCTCTCAAATAGCCACTCCCAATCCACATTTCCCAGTTCCTGTCTAATTTGGATGTAATTGACCCTCATCTGCTGGCCACGCTTGTCCTTATGCATGACTACCTGAAATCTTAAGGAATTATATCTTATGGTTGCTAAGCCTAAAATGCTCCTCCACTGAAACATCAATCACCTGGCTTGGCTCATTCCCCAATGCCAAGTCTAGTATGGCCCCCTCCCTGGTTGGATTGTCAGGATACTGTCTCAAAACACTCTCCTGGACACATCTAACAAATTGTTCTCCATCCGAGACCCTGGCTGTAAGGGATTCCCAGTCAACATGGGGGACGTTAAAGTCACCCATCGCAACTACCTTGCATTTTTCACACCTTTTCAGTATCTGACTTTACAACTGTTCCTCTGCCTTCTGCGTACCATTTCCAGTGCTCACAGTGCTCAGTGAAGAAGGTCCCCATTTCCAGAATGTATTCAGAAATTTTCCAATTGCTTGAAGGTAAACGTCAGTTTTCAAAGCCACATGATAAATTCACCAAATCCCTTCTCCCAAAGCAAACCACAACTCCTCTGAAATTCCATCTTGGTTCTCCCTGACCTGCCACCATAGCTTCAGCAGTAGCCCAGCAGAACTTCCAGAGAATACGGTTGATTATGCCATTCCTCGGAGGGTTTCGCCCGTCTTCTGTGAGGTGCAGGAGGAAACCGGGGAACCTGTGAGAATATTTCATGACTACCTGCGTCATCCTGTCCCTGGACTGGATAAGGAGGGATAAACTTTCTCAAGGGCTGTGTTCATCCAATAAACATTTTATATATCAAACTTTTCTTTCATTCGCACAAGTAACTCAGAGAAATTGTTTGCTGGCATTTTGCCTGCATAAATATTTTTCGAGGAAACAAGTTCCAATTTACAGTGAGTAATTTGAGCAGACATATGAGTGGAAAATGTAATGTGCCCATTTGGAAATTAAATTAATTCACAAATTACATGACCAGTTCACAGTAATTGGGTAATTTGTTCCCCAGTGGAGCATTCTGTCAGCAAACATTTTCTTCCCTGGTGTATTGTAAGCCATGTGCTTTTCAATATATTTAGCAAGCCTGTTGGTATGGCTCAGTCCGTGCTGATGCTGGGTTCTTGCCAGAATCGCAGTCATTCTGCCACTCTTGTGGGTGTGCCTGACTTCTCCATGCCATATTATTGTCTCATTATTTTAATGTGTTGCAGCCCTGTTTCCCTGATTAAGTCGTTCATTATTCAAAAAAAATACTGCCCCTCGAAAGCACTCTGAAGACAGCGACAACATTCCATGAAATTATCCTGCCACCTTGTTCTATCTAACATGCATAATATCTTGCATTTATATAGTCCCTTTAACATGGTAAAACATCCCACAGTGTTTCACAGGAGCAGTCGTCAACAAAATTCAATACCAAACGACATTTTATAAGATAGGGCTGCGATCAGAAGTTTGATCAAAGAAATTGGTATTAAGAAAGGTCTTAAACGAGGTGTAAGAGGGAAAGTTGTTCATGGAACAAATTCCAGAATTTGAAATCTAGACAGATGAATGTATAGCTGTTAATGGTGGAGGGCTGGAAATCTGGGATGTGTTAGAGGCCAGAATTGGAAGCATGCAGAGATCTCAGTGTTGTGCGGCTGGAGGAGATTACAGAGATGGGGAAGGGCTTGTGCAATATGTTACGATGGTTGTGCAATATGTTACGATGGAAGTATTGAAAGTACGTGGATGTTTGCACACTTTTGCCTTTTTTGCTTTCTTACTGATGATGTCTGTAACTGTTTATAAAACCAAAAACTACCTCAATAAAATTGTTTATTAAAAAAAAAGAGATGGGGAAGGGCAAAACCATGGAGAGGTGCGAGTACAAGGATAAGAGATTTAAATTTGAGGTATTGCCCGACCAGGAACTATTGCAGGTCAGGGAACACAAGGGTGATGGTTGAATGGGACTTGGTGGATATGGACTGCAAAATGGGAGGCCAGCCTATAAAGTCTTGGAATAATGTTACCTCCTCATGCCAACATTCTCCACACATAATTAGGTACTCTGTGTACTTTGTGTGATACAGCGCATAATTTTTTTAAAAATGTATTTTATTCCAAACATGTAAAAAAACCGTACCATATTCAAAACACTCCACAACCAGGGGCTGGTTTAGCACACTGGGCTAAATCGCTGGCTTTGAAAGCAGACCAAGGCAGGCCAGCAGCACGGTTCAATTCCCGTACCAGCCTCCCTGAACAGGCGCTGGAATGTGGCGACTAGGGGATTTTCACAGTAACTTCATTTGAAGTCTACTTGTGACAATAAGCGATTTTCATTTCATTTCATTTTCAACCTCACAGTTTGTGCAATTTTCCCCCTTTTTATCCCCTACCCTCCCACCACCCCATCCCCCGCGATGAACAGTTCCTCAAATATTGTCATGACCAACCCTCACCATGTCTTGAAGTCTCCACCAACCCCCTCAACTCAAATTTGATCTTTTCCAACCGAAGAAAGTCATACAGGTCCCCCAGCCAGACTGCCATCCACGGCGCGCAACCGACCTCCAATTCAGCTAGATCCTTTTCTGGGCAATTAGAGAGGCAGGGGCCACGACATCAGCCCCCCGACCCCCCAGCAGCTCCGGCATTACACCAAAGATCGCCACCATTGGGTCAGGCCTTCCCTGGAGCTAGTGGCAGTGAAGCTGTCACCAGGGCCCTCAGACTGGATCCCATAAGGACTCCTCCTCCATCTTGACCCACTTCGCCCACACCTCCCAAACACCTTTCCCAGAATCTCCAGCTTCTTGCAACGCCAAAACATGTGCGCATGATTCGCCGGTCCACGCCCACACTTCTCGCACTCATCGGCCACACCTTGAAAGAACCCACTCATCCTCACCCGGGCCATATGTACCCTATGCACCACCTTAAATTGGATCAAGCTTATCCTCGTGCAAGAGGACGTTGAATTCACCCTACGCATCACCTCGCACCACAGTCCTCAGCCTATTTCCCCCCCCCCATCTCCTCCTTCCATTTTGTCTTGATCCTCACCACGTGCACGCCTCGTGCTCCCCCAACTACCCACATATGTCCCCAATCCTACCCTCGCTCGGGAGCAGCAGTTGCTCCAATAATGTGTACCCAGCAACCTGGGAAACATCCTCCACTCTTTTTTTCAAAGTCTCTCACCTGTATGTACTTAAATTAATTCCCTTTCGACAATTCAAACGTCTCCTGCAACTCATCCAGACCTGCAAACTGCCCTTCCAAATACAAGTCCCTCAACCTCACCAATGCAGCATCCCTCCACTTCCCGTACATCCAACCCATCTCCCGGGCTTTAAACCTGTGGTTCCCACACAGTGGTGTCAACGCGACATCCCTCCAACGTAAAGTGTCGCCGCAGCCGAATCAACACTCTGACCACGACTGCACAACTGGGCTCCCCGTATACTTCCCTGGAGCTAGTGGCAGTGAAGCTGTCACCGGGGCCCTCAGACTGGATCCCATACAGGACTCCTTCATCTTGACCCACTCCGCCCCCAACCATCGCTTCACCTTCTCCACATTCGCTGCCCAATAATAATGCAGCAGGTTCGGGAGTGCCAACCCCCCTTTTTGCCTCTGCCTGTGTAGCAGGGCCCTATTTGTCTTTGGTACCTTCCCCGCCCACAAAAACTACAGAATCACTGTCTCCAATTTCCGGAAGAAGGCCTTTGGGAGAAAAATCGTGAGGGACAGGAAAACAAACAACAACCTTGACAGCACATTCAATTTTACAACCTGCACCTTCCCTGCCAGCGTAAGGTGCAGTGTATCCCATCTCTTAAAATCCCCCCATCTCCACCAATATTGTCAAATTCCGCCTGTGCATCGTAGCCCATTCCCATCGTCACCAGAATTTCCAAGTACCTGAACTTTTTCCTAGCCACCTTAAATGGCAACATTCCCAATTTGGCCCTCAACCCCGCTGCGTTCACGGGAAACACCTCGCTCTTCCCGACATTTAACTTATATCCCTAGAAGGCCCCAAACCTCTCCAATATTCCATGATCCTACCCATACTCTCCAACGGGTCCGACACAAACAACAACAAGTCATCTGCGTACAACAACACCCAGTGTTCCCTATTCCCCCTCGCAATTCCTGCCACTCCACAGATCCCCCCTTAGGGCTGTCGCCAACCACTTAATCGCCAGTGAGAACAACAACAGCGGCAGCGGACACTCCTGTCTCGTACCTCGATGCAGTCCAAAACTCCATGAACTCATCCCATTTGTACATACACTTGCCACCAGAGCTACACTCTATATAACAAGCGCACTCACGCCACAAACATTGGGCCAAACATATCCAAGATCTCAAATAAATACCTCCACTCCCCCCGATCAAAAGCCTTCTCTGCATTCATAGAGACAATAACCTCTGGCACCTGCCCCACTGATGGAGTCATGACCTCATTTCACAGACTCCTGATGTTACTGGAGAGCTGCCTGCCCGCTACAAAGCTCGATTGATCCTCAGCAACCACCCTTGTTACACATCCCTCAATCCTCCCCACCACCAACTTAGTCAGCACTTTCATGTCTGTGTTCAACAGCGAAATGAGCCTATACGACCCACACTCCAATGGGTCCTTCCCCTTCTTCTGGATTAGCATAATCGATGTCTGCATCAGTGTCTCTGGCAGCTCCCCCTTCTCCGATACCTCATGAAACATCTCCAACAAATGTGGTGCTAACTCCGCCACAAATGCCTTATTGGGCATTCTGCCGGAAATCCATCCAGCTCTGGAGCCTTGCCTGACTTCATCCCCCTAATACTGTCAATCACATCCCTCAGCTACAGCGGCTCCCCCAATGCCTGCCTCCTCTCTTCCTCCAACCTTGGAAACTCCTGTTTGTCCAGAATCTGTCCCATATCCCATTCCTCTCCACCCAGCTCCGCCCTGTGGAGCTTCTCATAGTACTCCCTAAACAACTAATTTAACCTCCCCGACTCTGACACCGCCTCCCCCTTCACTGTTCGCACCTTTAAGATTTCCTTGGATGCAACCTGCCTCCGCAGCTGGAGGACCATTATGTGGCTCGGCTTCTCCCCATATTCATATTGCTCCCCCCTCTCCCTCCGTAGCTGCTCGTCCGCCCTTCTCGTCGTCAACCTATCAATCTCCCCCTGCATCCTCGTTCTCTCCGCCAACAACACTTTAGTGGGTGCCCCCGTGTATCTTCTGTCCACCTTGACTATCTCCTCCAACAACCGTTCATGTTCCTCCCTCCTCCTCCTGTCCCTATGTGCCTTGAATGAGATGATCTCCCCTCGAACCAACGCCTTAAATGCCTTCCAGAACGTGGCCGCCGTCACCTTCTGTGATGATCGGAATAACTTGCCCCTTTAAGAGGCTTGGAACCCTGGGGGACTCCGCCTCTGGCTACACCCCCTGGGAAACAGTATTTAAGATGAGACTCCATTTTGCAAGCACACTTCTCTTGGATGCTGCCATTGTTCAATGCTTATTAAAGCCTTTGATTCCTGACCTAACTTTCGCGTCGTAATTGAGAGTGCCTCAATTTAATAAGCATTTCACATCAAGATGGACAGCGGTCTGAAACCAGAGAAATTCAACCTGGACGGCAGGACGCCTGAAGCCTCGGAAATTTTTAAACATTGGCTCCGGTGTTTTGAGGACTATCTGGACTCCTCACCGTCTGATGTCGACAGCGCTCGCAAGCTGCACTTCCTACATGGCCGGGTGAGCCACCGAATCTCCGTCATGATCGAAACCACTACGACCTATGAGGCGGCGATCGAAATATTGAAGAAACGCTTCATAAAGACTACCAATGAGGTACATGCCAGGCATTTGCTCTCGACCTGCAGCCAGCGTTCTGGGGAAACGCTGGACGAGTTCGTGGAAAGACTCACTGCGCTCGCGAGGAACTGCGACCACAAAGCAGTGACGGCTGAAGAACACAGGGACTTACACATCCGCGACGCCCTTGTGTCTGGCATCAGGTCATCGTACATCCGGCAGCGGCTCCTAGAAGACGGGGCGAAGGATCTCCAAGGCACGGTAACGCTCGGCTTTTCTCTCGAAACGGCCCACCGTAACCTCCGTACATACTCCGCGGACCTTATGAATCCCTCTCGATCCCCTCCAGACTCGGCCACGCTACTGGCCTGTGCCACGCGTCGATCCACTCACTCCGGGGGCTCCCCATGCTATTTCTGTGGGCAAGGCCAGCACCCACGCCAGCGTTGTCCGGCCCGATCCGCGACCTGCAACGACTGCGGGAAGAAAGGGCACTTCGCAAAAGTCTGCCTGGCTGGGCCCAAAGGCCACAAACAAAAGTCTCACCAGGCCCAGAAATCAAGCTCCCGGCCTCACAGACCCCGCAATGCGGCTGCGCTGCGGCCAGACACGCCCACTTCTGACGCGTCATTGACCTCGTGCGAGATATGGGAGCGGCCATCTTGGCGGCGTCCATCTTCGAAACCCGACACGTGCGACCGCTGGCGGCGGTCATCTTGTGACTCCGGGCGGCCATTTTGTGAGTCCGACTCTGACAGCCCGCACCCAGGAGCGATCACGCTTGATCAATCACGGCCGAAACACCTGCGAAACTCGATGATGCGGGTGCGAATCAACGGCCAAGACACTCCCTGCCTGTTCGACTCCGGGAGCACGGAGAGCTGTATCCACCCAGACACGGTAAGGCGCTGCTCCCTGCGCACCCATCCCGCCTCCCAAACTATCGCCCTCGCCTCAGGGTCCCATTTGGTTCAAATCACGGGGTATTGTGTCGTGGACCTCGCAATTCAAGGCGCGAAATACTCCCGTTTTAAACTTTACATTTTTCCTCAACTCTGCGTCCCCCTGCTGCACGGCCTCGACTTTCAGTGCAGCCACCGGAGCCTGACACTGCAGTTCGGCGGACTCCTGCCCCCACTCACAGTCTGCAGCCTGGCGACACTCAAAGTTGCGCCACCCCGCCTCTTCGCGAACCTCACTCCCGACTGTAAGCCCATCGCCACCAAGAGTCGCCGGTACAGTACCCAAGACTTGACTTTCATCAAGTCGGAGGTTCAGCGGCTATAGAGGGGGTCATAGAGGCCAGCAACAACCCTTGGAGGGCCCAAGTATTAGTAGTCCGCTCCGGGGAAAAGCAACGCATGGTTGTGGATTATAGCCAGACAATAAACCGCTTCACACAACTCGATGCGTACCCACTTCCCCGCATAGCTGAAATGGTGACCCAAATTGCCCAGTATCGGGTATTCTCCACGGTTGACCTCAAATCGGCCTACCACCAACTCACTATTCGCTCAGAGGACCGCCCCTACACGGCTTTTGAAGCAGCCGGTCGGCTGTTTCACTTCCTCAGGGTACCCTTTGGTGTTACAAACGGAGTCTCCGTTTTCCAGAGGGCGAAGGATCAAATGGTGGACCAGTACGGCTTACGGGCGACCTTCCCGTACTTGGACAACGTCACCATCTGCGGCCATGACCAGCAGGACCACGATGCAAACCTGAGGAAGTTCCCCCAGATTGCCCGGGCCCTCAACCTCACGTACAACAAAGAGAAATACGTGTTCCACACAACTCGGCTCGCCATCCTCGGCTACGTCGTGGAGAACGGGGTCCTAGGCCCGGACCCCGACCGCATGCGTCCCCTTAAGGAACTCCCCCTCCCCCGTAGCCTCAAGGCACTCAAACGGTGCCTGGGGCTTTTCTCCTATCACGCCCAGTGGGTCCCCAAATATGCGGACAAAGCCCGGCCATTCATTAAGACCACAGTTTTTCCCCTGACGGATGAGGCCCAGTCTGCTTTCAACCGTATCAAGGCCGGCATCATCAAGGCCGCCATGCACGCGGTGGACGAAGCCATCCCCTTTCAAATAGAAAGCGATGGATCAGACGTCGCCCTGGCTGCTACCCTCAACCAAGCGGGCAGACCAGTAGCGTTCTTCTCCCGAACCCTCAACGCCTCGGAAATTCGACACTCTGCAGTCGAGAAGGAGGCACAAGCCATAGTGGAGTCCGTGCGACACTGGAGGCACTACCTAGCCGGTAGGAGGTTCACCCTCATCACCGACCAATGGTCGGTTGCCTTTATGTTCGATAACGCACAACGGGGCAAAATAAAGAACGACAAGATTCTGAGGTGGAGAATAGAGCTCTCCACCTATACGTACGATATTAAATATCGCCCGGGGAAGCTCAACGAGTCCCCAGATGCCCTGTCTCGCGGGACGTGTGCCAACGCGCAATTGGACCGCCTGAGAGCCATCCGCGATGACCTCTGCCACCCGGGGGTCACCCGGCTTGCCCACTTCATCAAGTCCCACAACCTTCCCTACTCCACAGGGGAGGTCAAGACCATGACTAACGCATGCCAGATCTGTGCGGAATGCAAGCCGCAGTTCTATCGACCAGACAAGGCCCGCCTGATAAAAGCCTCTGGGCCCTTTGAGCGACTAAGCGAGGACTTCAAAGGGCCTCTCCCTTCCAACAACCGCAACATCTATTTCCTCACCGTCATCGATGAATTCTCCCGCTTCCCTTTTGCTGTCCCCTGCCCCGATACTACCTCGGCCTCCGTGATCAAGGCACTGCGCAGCATCTTCGCTCTGTTTGGTTTCCCCGCTTATATTCACAGCGACCGGGGTACATCGTTCATGAGCGATGAGCTGCGTCGGTACCTGCTCAGCAAGGGCATCGCCTCGAGCAGGACGACGAGCTATAACCCGCGGGGAAACGGGCAAGTGGAGAGGGAGAACGCGACAGTCTGGAAGGCTGTCCTCCTTGCCCTACGGTCAAGGAGTCTCCCTATCGCCCGCTGGCAGGAGGTCCTACCCGATGCCCTGCACTCCATTCGGTCACTCCTCTGTACGGCCACGAACGAGACCCCTCACAATCGTTTGTTTGTCTTCCCCAGGAAGTCCACCTCTGGAGTCTCGCTTCCACCCTGGCTGACGACTCCGGCTCCAGTCCTACTCCGGAGGCATAAAACGGAACCAATAGTCGAGAGGGTCCACCTGCTGCACGCAAACTCTCAATACGCCTACGTCGAGCACCCCGACGGCAGGCAGGATACAGTATCCCTGCGAGACCTGGCACCCGCTGGCTCTCCCACCGATCCTCCCACCGACCCCCCCCCCCCCCCCCCTTCTACCGACGCTCCCGGCCCTACACCGAACTCCGACTTCGACAGCGCCCCCTCCATAGCGCCCCCTGCCCCCCAGCCGACACCGACCACCCTAATCACTCCTGATACCCCCCTCTCCAAGGCGGACAAAGCTTCAGTCAACCGTGCTCCCGGATAGAACACCATCGGAACCGACCGCATCCACGGCGCCACCACCGGAGCGGCGAAAGTCAACACGGACTATCAGACCACCACAAAGACTGAACTTATAATTTAAAAACACTTAATCCCCGACGGACTATGTGTTTTTTTTTAAACAGGGGGTGAATGTGATGATCAGAATACCATGCCCCTTTAAGAGGCTTGGCATTGCCCCTTTAAGAGGCTTGGAACCCTGGGGGACTCCGCCTCTGGCTTTGCCCCCTGGGAAACAGTATTTAAGATGAGACTCCATTTTGCGAGCACACTTCTCTTGGATGCTGCCATTGTTCAATGCTTATTAAAGCCTTTGATTACTGACCTAACTTTCGCGTCGTAATTGAGAGTGCCTCACCTTCCCATTCTAATCTACACATACTCCCCGATCGCCGACCTCGCCTTTTCGGAGAGCCCCATATCCGCCGACAAGCCCGAGTCTAGCCTTCACCCCGGCCTCTGCACGTTCCCCGTGCTAATCCTCACTTCCAGCCAATGTGGCGCATGATCAGATATCACAATTCCCGCATACTCCGTCCCCAACAACCCCATACGGCCCACCACAAAGAAATCAATTCTCCAATACACCAGGGTCTTGAAAAGCTTCAGATCATGACCCTTCTACATCTACTCCATCAATTTGTTACTCTCACACTTCAGATTAAGGCCCTTGGAACACCAAACTTTGAATTCAGCACTATGTTCAAATGGCCCTGCAGAATTCGGGTTTCTTTCCTGTGTAAATCACACCTGCCTCCTTCTCCATGTTGTCAAAAATTGGATTTGTCAGAAGATGGGGTGGGGAACTTCCCTGTCCTGTCCGCACGCTACTTTAAAAAAACCGTGAAAGTAAAATTTTAAAGAACTGTGAAAATCTCACTCAATGGCCCGGGTTTTCCCTGATAATGGCAAAGGCTGATGTTGGGTGGCAAATATGGCACTGAAGCTGCCAATGACAGTGGAGGCTTTCTCTGGCTTATAGTGCAGCACTTTGGGGGGGGAAAAAAGTTTAAGTCATGGGTTTCACAAAGTATCGCTAGTGATGTGTCCTCTGTTTTGCCCACCACATCAGCAACTTAGACTCTCGGGATGATCCCTCATTTTTAACGGCTGCCCCAGCTTACAGCAAGCAAACTAGCTCCTTCAGCTGCACCCCCAAGACCTCCACCAGGACCTGGCAGCGCGGGTGGACTCCGGGGTTCTTGGGGGGGCGCAGGGGGATCTGGCCCCGGGAGGTGCCCCCATGGTGGCTTGGCCCACGATCGGGGCCCACTGATCTGCGGGCGGGCCTGTGCCGTGGGGGCACTCTATTATTCCGCACCGGCAGTGTTGCTTCACAGCTGCAGTGTCCCAGGTTCGATTCCCGGCTTGGGTCACTGTCTGTGTTCTGCACATTCTGAAGTCTGCACCTTCTCGCCGTGTCTGCGTGGGTTTCCTCCGGGTGCTCCGGTTTCCTCCCACAGTCCAACGATGTGTGGTTAGGTAGATTGGCCATGTTAAATTGCCCTTGGTGTCCAAAACATGTTAAGTGGGGGGTACTGGGTTACGGGGATACGTGGGCTTCAGTAGGGTGCTCTTTGTAAGGGCCGGTGCAGACTCGATGGGCCGAAATGCCTCCTTCTGAACTGTAAATTCTATGATTCATAACCCTGTGGAATCAGAACAAAGCTCTGCAATCCTCCACATCCAGTCGTGAAAGGTAGTAAACAACTAACCCGAGGAGGAGGCTTCACAAGATTCCTATCCTCTATGATGGTGCAACCCAGCACAACAGTGAACAAAATAAGGCTGAAGCATTTGCAACCATTTTCAGTCAGATTAGAAGAACTGTGGAGTAGACGAACTGCTGGATGCGGACAACCTAAGGGAGGGGAACTGTGCAGACATGTCTGAGCGACTCCTGGCGGAGGGTACCCCTGGGCAAGACAAAATGGGAGGAGGAACTAGGCATAAAAATAGGGAAAGGACTCTGGATCGAAGCACTGCTTGGGAAAGCTTCACCTCCACGTGTGCAGGGCTATGCCTAATGCAGCTAAAGGTGGTCCACAGAGCGCACGTAACAAGAACGCAAATGAGCAGGTTCTTCCAGGAGGTGGCGAACGGTGCCAGGGAGGCCCGCCAACCTCACCCACATGATCTGGGCTTGCCCCAGACTTGTCGGTTACTGGATATCCTTTGAGGCCATGCCCAGGCTTATGGGAGTGAGAGTCTTCGGGGTATCAGCTCAGCCAGAGCTCATGGGGAGGGGGCCGACGCCCTAGCCTTTCCATCCTTGATCGCCCGCTGGAGGTTCCTGCTCAGTTGGAAATCAGCAGCACCAACAACGCTGCAGACTGGCTGTCTGATCTGGCAGAATTTCTCAGGCTGGAGAAAATAAGATTCACCATCCCTGGGTCGGAAGAAGGCTTCCATAGGACGTGGAAGCCGTTCACCAACTTGTTTAAAGACTTATTCATAGCCAGCAACCAGTAGAGTAAGGTGGGGGAGACACTAGCGAGTCAAGGGGCAGAGAGGAAAAGGAAAGGGGGGCAGGGGGAGAGTAAGGGGAGAGCGAAGAAGTGCAACAAGAATGCAAGGGACAAGCAGGAGGGACGAAGCCGCAATGGCAAGCTAAGGCCCAAACCAAATTGTATATAAATGTCTGTAAATACATGTTTTGGTCATATTGGGGAATGTAAAATATGTATGCCGGTTAGTGGGGGGGGGGGGGGGGGGGGGGGGGGGGTCACGCGGCCACATCTGATGTGAAGATTCTCACTTGTGCATATATGTGTTGGTTTTTGCACGGTTTTGCAATTTATTAATTGTTGGACATAAAATATGAAAACTCAATCTAAACATTTTCCTAAAAAAATGTGCGGAGTGGCTGATCCATGTCTGTCTCCTCCTGAGGTGCCCTGCATCATAGAAGTCAGTCTTTGACAACTCAATGTATCCATGTGATAGCAAGAAACAGCTGAAGGCACTGGATGCAACAAAGGCTATGGGCCCTGACAACAATGTGGCTGTATTATGGAAGACTTGTGTTCCAGAAATAGCTTCCAAGCTATTCCAGCACAACTTAAATACTGTAAGAAGTCTTATAACACCAGGTTAAAGTCCAACAGGTTTGGCACTTACTCAGCAATAGCTTGCTCACTGATACTAAGTTTCTGCCAGGGCAACTTGGCTTTAGATCTCATTATAGCCCTTTCCCTGGTGTTTCACTGTCAGCAGTGGCCACTATTAGGGATGGTGATGCTCAGCTGCCGACGCTCTGATTGGGCTGGTAGTTTTTGGCAGCTTTTGCTTCCCAACCAGTGGGGGAACATAAGATACTGACCCAGGAGTGACTTGTCATAAAAAGGGATACAGATGACGAAAGCACTCAGGTTAGTCAGAACAAGTAATAATAGAGTGAAATCAGTCGGCCCCATCTCGCTTCTGAGTTAACGGATGGGAATTTAGTAGTACAGGTAGTAGTTCATCATGTTTCAAATGGAATTAGCCTATGATTTTGACATTAACTAGTAAATATACAATAGATTAATTGCATTTGCAGCTGGTGATATTAGAGGTATATTGGGATGCCAGGAATTGCCTTGTAATTTTACAAACCACTGTGACTAGCAAAATCAATAGGCAAGGCAATTAAATACGAGAATCGTAAACTAATCCATGAAGTGGTTACGGTGAAATTGGGAGAACATCTTGTTGGAATTGATGTTGCAGTACATTGTGCCCACAGGTGAAAATGTGAGGGAATTCTTCTTCAGAGTGGCAGCCCTGACATTTGAAGCTTCCTTACTGAAAGAATTGGAAAAAAAAGACTTTCGTTCTGCGAGGATTGGTGAGGGAAGCACCATCCGTAAGTGTTCACTGCAATGAAGTGGAATTTTGCACAATGAATGCATTCTCATGGTGGTGCTCCTAAAAGTTCTTAATTGAAAGTTTTGACCATTAGTGAGGAAGTCAAATAGCTCTCAGTTGAGGATTCTCTTCTGTCACTGCCTCACTTGAAACGGAACTCTCTACTCTTAATTTTGGGCACTACACACAGGCCCAAGTTCCAAATTCCCTCCTCCCAACCAATCCCACCACCCGCCCTTATTTCCGCTGGAAAACATGAATTCCAGCAGTTCAGAAAATTGGCTCACCTCCTTCTCAAGGACAATCGGGGTAGGAAATAAATATTGAACTTATCAGCGGCACTCTCATCCAATGAACGAGGGGGAAACAAATTAATTCTTGATCTCGGTGACGAGCAGGAATGGGAAGACAAATGGCAGACGTGATGATATGAAATTCTACTGTTAAAATAGCCAGCCAGTTTAAAGCAGGTATAATAGTTTCTTCAGCGTAACAGTTTCTGAATTTATTATCGTTGAATCCAGGGAATACATCCGAAAACATCATTCTAGCAATGCACTCAGGACAAATATCACTGGTGTCATTCCAAAATCCATTATCATTCTGACTGTGGCCTTCAAGATGCTTAGTTATAAGAATTCATAAAATATCTTTCCATAGTCAATAATAGCCTGTCTCTAACAGTTTAAAACCTTTCATTTGAGTTTTGTTCTGGATTGAGCTTTTAGTCAAGACTTTGTAGCAGTTTGGAGTAAATATATAATCCCTACCCCCATGCAATATGTGAAGGCCTTACTGAGGCACCCTGACCAGCTAGTGAAATCAATATATATAAATGAAAACAATATAAGGAAGAAGAGTGGAATTTTATAGCTTGCAATGGTTTCATTTCAGAAAGGAAGAATGCTAATAATTGCTCATTTTTTATCTTAAATTATAAGATACAAAATACATTCACTTTGTGATAATCAACATACTTCACAGCCAGTAATTTGAGGGTGGAGTCTCTCTTGAAACAATATACATGCCCAATTTTCAGGCAATCCATTTTCAAAAGGAATCCATTTTAAAATGGGAGGGAGTCAGCCGTAGGGCTTGTTTCAAATGAGTCCAAAAACATGGACTTTGATTAGCTTCTTTGCTGCTGTCTTTAACAGGTAATTAATGATATTTGGTGGAGATAAAGTGACAGTGGCTGGGGGAGGTGGTCATTAAATAGGTCACTGTCTGTGTGGTGTTTGCATGTTCTCCCCGTGTCAGCGTAGGTTTCCTCTGGGTGCTCCGGTTTTCTCCCACAGACCAAAGATATGCAGGTTAGGTGAATTGGCCATGCTAAATTGCCCAATAGTTATGTGGGGTTACGGGGCGAGGACTGCGTGATTGGGCCTCGTTAGGGTGCTCTATTGGAGCAAGGGCCAGTGCAGACTCGATGGGCTGAATGGTCTCCTTCTGCACTGTAGGGATTCTATGATTCTTATGATTCTATGGTCGGTCTTGAATGGACTTGGGCACTGTTTCTTGTTTTTTCTTTCATGGGATTTGCGCGTTGCTGGCAAGCACCTGCCCATCTCTAATTGCCCTTGAACTGAGTGGCTTGCATGTCACATTTAGCCAGATTTCCTGCAAATGGATTTTTACAACAATCTGGCAATGGGTTTATGGTCATTATTAGACTTTTAATTCCAGATTTTATTGAATTCAAATTCCACCATCTGCCAATATGGGATTCAAACCCAGTCCCCAGGGCATTACCCTGAGTCTCTGGATTACGAATCCAGTGACAATACCACTGCGCCACCCCCTCCTCTGTCTTTCAAACTGAAGAATAAAATCCCATTCAGCATTTACACAAAATGCCAGGACCTTCAGATTGTATCATTTTTTCACACCTGTCACCCGGAAAGCCAGCAGGGGTCGCATCCCCCTGACTCCGACAGGCCACACCATTTCACGCTCTAATGAGCATTGATTGACAGAAGGCTCTTTTCTCATGGACCGGAGACCACTGGCCCTCCCATCCTCCCAGCCTACTTCCCCCCCTTCTGCACTTGGAAGGAAGTCCCGCCTTGGAGAGTTGTCGGCCCATCTCTAGCTCATCCAGGCAGAGTGCTGAAGTAGCTGGAAGAGATACTGCACTACCGTGCCTTAGACTAAGACCCAGGGACCTCCGTGATGGTGAGTACCAGACATCTCAAGGAGAGGCGTGCAGAGGATACCCTGGGGTCACGGGGTGGGGTGATCTCACTGTGGAGGTTGGGGGGTGGGGAGTAGGCTGGGAGGATGGGAGGGCCAGTGGTCTCCGGTCCATGAGAAAAGAGCATCCCTAGTGTGAAGGGACCTTCTGTTGGAGGCATCCACACACACACCCCCCCCCCCCCCCCCCCGAACCCCAGGATTAAGGTGAGAACCTTTTCTGTTTCCCACCCTCAGTCATCAGGTGCCCGCCAGCATAAAATCTGAGGTTGGATGGGAAAAGGCCATTAAGTGGCCACCTCAGTTTTTATTATTTTATGGGATGTGGGCATCGCCAGCTGGGCCAGCATTTATTGCTCATCACTGATTGCCCTTGAGGGGGTATTTAAGAGTCACATGTAGGCCAGTCTGAAATGATTTCCCTTTACTGTGGATTGACGAGACTTATCAAATTGTTCGAGTGAAGGTTTCTGTTGGATTTTTAATTTTACTTATGGTAAATTAAGTTAGGTAATTAAGTTCAGCAAATCTGTAGGCATTATGATTTACCAGAGTTCATCAATGCTTGTGTCGTAGTGGCAGACACTGCCATGGAATGGTAGGATCGGGGTTTGCAGCATCCACTGTTGATGAGGTATTAACTGCAGTCTGAGCTCATTTCTTCTTTGAAAACCACTGAATGTAGAAAGGGGGTATGGGCATGTGGAAAGAAACTTATGAAGAAGCAAATCCCCTCTTCGGCGGCAAGAGCACAGTTCACGGGGGTGGTTAAGCGGGTCAACCCAGCAATAAATGTGTTAGAGTGGGGGGGGTGGATCTAAAGACGGTACAGAATACAATGACTGCTAAGTTTGCAATAACGAGAAAATAATGTCTCTTGTAAAGTTACAAATGTTTTTCTTTCTTCCAAAAACACAGGAATGGATAAAACTACAGCTGAGTCCTCAGGAAACGGGACCAATTCCAACACTAGCTGCTGTTGAAATCCAATTTCCAGACTTTTATAACAATGACTAATCCTCCATTTGATTCCGTGGTTGTGGATTTAAACAATGCATTGATTGCAGTCCCGTGTCAGGTTGAGGTCCGATAATTCTGGACAAATATTGCCTGTGATTTATATAAATAGAACCATCCAGGATGGCTAGAAGCTACAGAACACTTAAGACTCTCAACAGAAATTGAGTTGTGGGCTGAAGTGAGCCTTTTAGAAAGGTTATTGATATCTTCTGAGGGCATAGGAAGAAATATATCAATTTAATAAATATATATAAGGCAAAACTATTTGAGACAAATGGAACTGAAAATCAGTTATTTATTAATTTGGATTAAGAATTGTTTAGTTTCTAATAGCACTTATGTCAAAGGTCACTTCAATGTGACCTAATGTCGATAACAAATACCTTTTTTTTAATTGCCAACTTGTGAAACAGCAATGGGTTTGCTGAATAGCTGAAGGTCCTTGAGATAATTGTGTGTAATCTTTATAAAATATGAGCATACTGTTTTTCATCATTAACAAGACTATATCAACCATCAAGGTGCAAATATGGAGCCCTGACGATGGGGAGGGATCATTAATGTTTTTTTGGTGTGAAGACAAGTGAACATTGACAACCTGAGGTGAGATCCTCTTACTGGGACTAGAATTATCAAACAACCCTAATTTTAAGTGCCCAGTGCTGGCATGGAGTTTCTCTTATTCATCAAACGGGATGATTATTTTGTGAATTTCTTGTTCTCTGTGTAAGTATGCTTGGAGTTTGGAATCACCAAAAGATTGCGGCGTGTTAGAGGTCAATGCTCTGGCTCAAGGTTTATGTCTTTTTCTCCTCAATGATGAATCGTGGCCTTGTCCCTTGCTAAGTGAAACCCAGGAACTTCTTCATTAGGAAGGAGAGAGGGGGAAATCTGAAGTTACTGTGGGGTGGAGGTAGCTTTACATTGTTCTTATGCCCAGTTGCTGAATTGATAATTACTTTGATAGAAGCATGGAATGCTTTTGTCCATTTGCGATAAATAGGCAGTAAAAAAATGTTGAAAATGTATCATAGAAGCATAGAATCCCTGACGAACAATAAACCTGAGGCATGAATTTAATCTCATATAGTTGCCTCCAAAATATTGCTATGTTGGTCATCCCACGCACATAATGTTATGCTTTTTAATCAGGCAAATTGGACAACAAAACTGGTTTGGTTCTCTTCGGCTCTTCTTTCCAGCCTCTTGCTTTCCCATCCCTTTCCCACCCCAGCACCCAGCACCACCCACCACTCCTGACTCCCTACTCTAGATGGTGTCACTGAAGCTGCCAAACCACCCCCCCCAAAAGGTTTGAGACTAGATTTTAACTCTGGTCTCCCAGTTAATCATCCAATACACTCTCCCCAAGCAATCAATGTCCCTGGACTTGTCTTCTGTCATTCATCTCTGATGTGATTGTTCCTAAATTCAAAGCTAACAGATTTTCAGTAAAGGAAAATGGGTTGTCTCTGCCCACTTTCTTGTATTTTAGACCTACATGGTGTACAGGACAGATAAATTATTTCTGAGTAGTTAGTCGTGACGTGGACCTAACATAAGGGACCAAATGGCCTCCTCCATTGTTGAAGTGCCTGTGATTCCAAGATATTAGGAAGATTTCTCCTTGTCATTGTAGCCTCAGGATTAACAGTTTATCATGCCTGAAAATTTAGCACACTGAGCTAAACAGCTGGCTTGTAATGCAGAACAAGGCAGCAGTGCGGGTTCAATTCCCGTACCAGCCTCCACGAACAGGTGGCGGAATGTGGCAACTAGGGGCTTTTCACAGTAACTTCATTGAAGCCTATTTGTGACAATAAGTGATTATTATTATTTTCAGCAATGTTTTATGGGACAGCAAGGGAGTAATGAGCGTTTTCCTGAGTTGAAGCCGACATGCCAAGTAAACCAAATTCACTTTTGAGTTGTAACAACCTCAATCACAGTTAAAAGAAATCTGTCCATGTTCGGTTCTATTTATGCCCAAGGTTTATTCATTTTTATTCATTCTTGCGATGCTTGCACCCTAAGCACAAATATAAATTAAGTGGCAACTTGGCTGATCTGCCCCAAAGAAATGAGTGGCACTGTTGTCACAACCCATTGAGGATTGATGCTCTTCGGCAAGAAGAAGAGCAAATTGGATTAAAGATGTTTAAGTTACTTAGGAATGTGTGAAAATGCTGAAAACAATTAATCATTCATAGATGCTATGAAAATGTGGCCTAAGTGTGAAAGATGTCAAACTACTGTGGAATGTCATTTAACGTTTGTATGATGCTGCCTACTTTGTGTAATAAAGTATTTTGTCTTGTAGCCTTCAAAGATGAAATTCCTGTTCATACCAGTTTCTTTCATTTCATGTTTTATGTTTGAACAGTACAGGATTACAGAGAGTGGCCATGATTTTATCATTTAAATTCTGAATTTACTGAAATGCAGCAGAAATAAAGGAATGGCTTCAATGTCAAATGCTAATAGCCGCCAATCGTATTAAATTGGTAGCTTTAAACAAGTACGTTAGCAATGCAGCTCTATTTTTATGAAAAAAAATATATAATAGGCGCGATTCTCCAGAAAGATTTCCAATTGTGCTTGTGAGTGGGAACTGCCGCGAGCTTCCCAGCGTTCGGCCCAGTGAGGCCGGCAACATTAATTGGTCCATTTAACTAAGCCCCATAGGCTTATCGCTGCAAATGAAGGCTCGCCAGCCGATTCATCGGCACTGCGCCTGCCAGCCCACCAGTAACAGGATCGAGCAGCACTTAAACAGCTCTTGTACAGCCAACCCCAGCCAGCTCGCAACAATGCTGCCCAGGAGACCGGCCCCAAGATTCGGGGATGCAGATCTGGCCAGGCCCCTAGATGCAGTGGAGGCCAGGAGGGATGTCCAGTATCCCCAAAGGTCCTGGAGGGTGAGCCATAGGGCAGCCAGTGCTGCCTGGGATGAGGTGGCCGAGGCTCTGAGCGCCGTGGGTATGACCAGGAGGACTAGCCTCCAGTTTCGGAAAAGGTCAACGACCTACACCGGGCAACATGGGTGAGTAGATACCAGCCCCTGCCCCACCAAGCCACTGAGACCTTTCCGCTCTCTCCACCCCCCCTCTTCCTTCAACCCCACCAACGCTTCCTTCACCCCACCCCCCCCCCCCCACCGGCACTGTGAAACACGCATATGACGAACAATGCCCTCTTTGTGTCTCATCAGGAAAAGCTCTCCCAAAACCATCAGGAGAGGACACAGACTGGCGGTGGGGTGCCAGACATAAGAATCCTCACTTCCTTCGAGGAGCATGCCCTAGAGGTGACTAGGATGGCCGAGGACAGAGCGGTCACCAACGCAGAGGCTGGTGGACACCGCAGAGGTGAGGAGCCATTGGGCCCCACCCGGAGAACCTGTCAACAGAGTGGTTATTGCCTTACTGACTGACCCATCTCTCTCACTGACCACATGTCCATTCTCCCACAGGTCCACCAGCTGACAGCACCGGCCCATCCTGGATGGTACTCTCTCCAGCCTCCCACCAGACCACCTCGGAGGGGAGCTCCGAGGAAGACACCATCGAGGCATCACAGCTATCTTCCCCACCCTCCACCAGTGCAGATACATGATTCTCAGTGGGCACTGTTAGTGATGAGGCTTCTGGGGCACAATCTGGAGAGCACCACACTGCTGCTGATGTACATCAGGAGGAGGCAGGAAAAATCAGGCGACTCAGCAGCCAGAGTGTGCAGGATCCCAGGACCCAGCTGGGCCCCAGCCTGATGTTGTGCCTATGGAAGAGGTCATCCCGGAGCTGATGGAGACAATAGGGAGCAGTCAGGACAATCAGAGGGAGATGTCAGCGTCACTCCAGCAGGTCCATAGCTGATTGGAGGAGTCCCAGAGGCTACGTGAGCAGGAAATGACACTGACAAAGAGTGGCACCAAGCCCAACACTGCTAGGGTGGTGACCGCAGTGGAGAGCCTGGTGCACGACGTCGGCACCATTAGTGAAGGTGTCCAAGGCGTCGTGCAGTCGGTGACGGCCATGGCTGAGAGTCTCGGCAGAATGTCTGATTCGCTGGGGGTTGTGACCCAGTACCAGGCTGACCTTGATAAGGTTCTGCAAGACATGTCCTGCTCTCAGATGGGAATGGCCAAGACTCTGTGGAGTTTGTCCCAGTCACAGATGGACATTGCTGAGGCACTGCAGAGCATGGCCCAGTCACTGAGGAGCATCGGCACATGCGTTGACACCATGCTGCAGACCACAGGGAGCGGCCAGGGCTAGCAGAGCCAGATGATGCAGGGACAGCTGTGCTCAAACCAGCTGCCCCTCTATCCCAAGGTGAACCTCAGGTCCCTATGGGCCCCGACTGGGAAGATGGGGCACTGACTGCCAAACCGGACCTGTCCCATGGAGTGGGGATGGTGGCCACCAGCTTCCCCGAGTTCCACCCCTCTGATGAGCTGCGTCTCGCAGCCACACCCGGAATAGGGTGACACGACTGCATGTGCCACAGGCAAATGAGCCGGGGCCCTCCGGCCCCAGAGCCCCCTGAGGATGCCAGGCATCGAAGGCAAAATGATGTGGAAAGCAGCTGGCTTCCTCTGATGTGCATCCTGGGAACACTTCCAGATGTAGTGGGATCCTGATTTTACGTACTGGAGCGGGCTGGTTGCACGGTTCTTGTTTTTGGCATCTTCCGCTATTCACCGCCTCGTTTTGCTTGAGCGGTCGCGCCGAGGCCGGAGAATCGCGCCAAGTGTCTTGATTGCAGAGTAAATTGGAAATTTGATGCTGCTGTGTTATTCGCAACTCATTGTTGAGTGAAGTGACTTGGATTGTAATTGTTCACACCTACTTCAAAATATTGATCATGCATAAGGGAGGGGCGTGGAGGAATTTTTTTTTATCATCAATTTAGAGTACCCAATTAATTATTTCCAAATTTTGGGGCAATTAAGCATGACTAATCCACCTACCCTGCACATCCTTGGGTTGTGGGGGTGAAACCCACACAAACACGGGGAGAATGTGCAACCTCCACACGGACAGTGGCCACTGGGCCACGATCGAACCGATGACCTCGGTGCCATGAGGCAGCAGTGCTAACTACTGGGCCACCGTGCTGCCTGAAGGGGAGTGGAGGTATAGGGTTTTTTTATTCCAGGTTATTGTGGTGGTAGAGACCCAGCCTGCCAAATAATGACCCCCAGTAACCCCCTTCACCACCCCCCACCAGTACCCCGAGCCCTCTCCAAAGACCCCCCCCCCCCCCCCCCCGGCCAGTGGCATGGCTCCCCCCTGACTGTGTGGGACTGGAGACACAGTCTGCGGCCGCCACGCGGGGTCAATAGAAAGAAATATCATAAGTGTTCCGCGCCATCGGGAACTCGGCCCATCAGGGTGGAGCATCGGGGAGGGGCCTCAGGTGACCTACTGGGGCTGTCCCAACGGCGTACTCTTTCAGTGCGCCGGTTTTGTGGGGGTGGAGCATCACAAAAACGGCGCTGCCTCCTATTTCAGCATCAATGATGATTCTCCAGCCGAATGTGATTTCAGCGTCGGCAATTGGAGAATCCCGCCCGCAGAATGTGAGCTCACCAGGTCCCTTTCCAGAACATCCTATTGCACCTAAGTTAATTGGTACATTTTAAAACATAACCATCTTGTCAGGTATAGCATTCATAACAGTCTACAATCGCAGGCTGCAGCTCCTTCATTGCCGGAATGGTCCTCCAGCTCTAAGCGCCCACCCATTTTCCTTAATTGGATAACAAAATCCACCCTCTGGCCACTAATTGGTCCATGAAGGGAAACTCACTGCAGGGTGACTGGCCCTGAGAGTGTGTGTGACCCCCATTTGACCTCTACCGTGGGGCCCCAACATGAAACACAAAATCCTGCTCCTGGAGCCTTCAGGAATTAAAGATTAATCTCTACCCTGCTATCAGCGATTGGGAGAAAAACCATAGGGGCATTAAAATTGTGTTTCGCTTCTTTAATTGCTAATGTTCATTAATATTAAAAAATATTGAGAGTGGGAAGTTAGTTAGTCTGGTAATGAAGAATCTGTGAGCATTCCAGTTGGTGCAGGAAGGTGATGCACCACAAGGCTGAACGTGTCAAACAACAAGTGGGAGAACCATGGGTGGGAGAATGTGAAGGGATGAGGGTGGTTGGCAGGACAGAGGAAGACAGGCGATGATGTGATACACACTCGAGCAAGCAGGATCAGCATCCTTTATCAAAAGTGGATTTACTACTTTGCAATATCTTCTCACTTTTTTTTAAATATTAGTTGGAGCCTGTTGAACATTTTGTTGACTTTTTTTTATTCATTGATGGACATTACTAGCTAGGCCAGCACATAAGCCCATCTCTAATTGCTCCTGAGAAGGTGGTGGTGAGCTTCCTTGAACCCCTGCAGTCCAATAATGATCCCTATTTGAATCAAGACTGCTTTGCTGGTAACTAATGTTTTAGTAGCTTCTCTATCGCAGCCTTTACATTGTGCTGCCAGCAGATGGTGCAGATCAGCAGATTTCAAGTGGACAACCATGATTTCTTGATCTCTAATTTTTTTATAAATGTTTTTTTATTGGGTTTTTGAACAAGGTATAATTACCGTTATGTATACAGAATAAGAAACATATACACATATTTAGAAGAGAAGGGCACACCCCAACATAAAATACAATAAAATATGAAATAGAATAACTGGTAGGGTATTGTGCACCAGCTCGACAGCGGCAGCTCTGTACACCTGGCAAAATTATTTACACCGCGTAAGTAGGCGACTGTTTGCGGGGAGAAGGGGGGGGGGCAGGGTTTGGGGAGGCAAATATACATTTTGGTGCCGGCAAGATAATTACAGTGTGCGATACTTGGCTGTGTTTTGTGTTGTTGTCGCCTGCTTCTCCCGGACGGGTCTCACTGCCGCCCCGTGCTCGCCTCCGCTTCTGCTGCTCCTCCAGTCCTCCATCTTTATTTTCCTCGTTCCCCGCTCCTGGAGATGTCATGCACGTTTTGGCATCCTGTGCTTTCCTTCCAGCTCCTGTTTCCCCGCCCCACCCCGCTGGTTCTCCTCTCTTGTCCCCCCCATCCCCCCCTCCACGGTTCGCCTTTCTTTCCTCAGGTTTAGCTGTCCCCCCCCCCGTGGTTCACCTTTCTTTCCTCAGGTTTAGCCGTCCCCCCCCCCCCCCCCCCCCCCCCCCTTCCAGTCTATCTCTCCCTTTCATGCCTTGGCTACCTTCCCCTGATTCTTGACTAATTTCCCCTGATTCTTGGCTACCTGGCTATTCTTCCTCTTGTTCGTTGGCCACAAACAGGTCCCAGAACATTCGCGTGAATGGCTCCCACGTTCTGTGGAAGCCGCCGTCTGACCCTCGGATGGCGAATTTGATTTTCTCCATTTGGAGAGATTCCGAGAGGTCGGACAGCCAGTCTGCAGCTCTGGGTGGTGCTGCTGACCGCCAGCCAAACAGGATTCTACGGCGGGCGATCAGGGAGGCAAAGGCAAGCGTGTCCGCCCTCCTCCGCAGGAATAGATCTGGCTGGTCCGAGACCCCGAAGACCGCCACTTTCGGGCATGGCTCCATCCTCACCCCCACCACTTTGGACATTGCCTCAAAGAAGGTTGTCCAGTACTCCACAAGTCTGGGGCAAGACCAGAACATGTGGGCGTGGTTGGCTGGGCCTCCTTGGCACCGTTCACATCTGTCCTCCACCTCCGGGAAGAACCTACTCATACGGGTTCTTGTTAAGTGGGCTCTATGTACCACTTTTAGCTGCGTCAGGCTGAGCCTTGCGCACGTGGCGGTGGAGTTGACCCTATGCAGTGCTTCGCTCCAGAGTCCCCACATTATCTCAATCCCCAGGATCCTCCTCCCATTTCTTTGTTGTTGCGTCCAGTACGGTGTCGGCCCTCTCTGTCAGTCGGTCGTACGTGTCACTACAGTTTCCCTTGTCTAGTATGCTTGTGTCCAGTAGTTCTTCCAGTAGTGTCTGTCGTGACGGTTGTGGGTACGTCCTTGTCTCCTTTCGTAGGAAGTTTTAAGCTGCAGATACCTTCGCTTGTTCCCCCTGGCTAGCTGAAATTTCTCTGTCAGTTCGTCCAGTGTTGCGACCCTGCCGTCCGTGTATAGGTCCCTGACTGACAGTGTCCCTCCGTCCTGCCTCCACCTTTTGAAGGTGGCGTCAGTCAGTGCTGGTGTGAACCTATGGTTGTTGCAGATGGGAGCTGCACTGTGTGTCCGCCACGCGGGTAGTCCCCTGCACTCTGGGGGTCTCCCTTCGCCCAGAGACCGTACTGGGTGGATGCTTGCAGCAGTTCCTTGTTTCGAGCCCTTGGTTGTGGCACTTTGTAGCCTTGTTCCTTTTCTAGCTTCTTTCGTCCCTCCTTCCCTGCATCCCCCCTCCCCGGTCTCTCGCTCCCTGTGTACCCCCCATCCCCGGTCTCTCCCTTTTCCCTCCTCCCCCGTATACCCCTCCTTTGCCCCTCTTTCCCCGTTCCTGTCCCCGTTTGCTCTCCCAACTCTGATGGGTGTTCCCCCCCATCCCCTGCCTGGCGCCTTCCCCCCTGTTGGGGGCGTGCTGCGGCCCTGCTTTGTTGCGTGCCCCCGGCGCTAGCTTTCCTGCTAGTACAGTGGCCCCCCTCTCGGGGGTTACTGTCTTGCTTCTCCCCTGCCTGGCCTCTACGGTTTTCTGCCCGCTCTTCCCCCCTCTCTGCCTTTCTCCTACCCTGCACCCCTCTCGCTTTCTCGCTTGCTCTCCCTTCTCCATTACTCTCGTTCCCTCGTGCTGGGGTCTGGCCTCTCACCTGGAGTGGTCCCTCGGGCAGTGGTTTGCTCTTTGTTCAGGCTGTTCTTGCCGTGGCGGGGGGGCCTGACATTGCCTCCCCCCACACCCCCCCACCCCCGCCGGCATGTCGTTGCCCCTTGCCAGGGACCCCTCGTCCCTACCCTCGCTGGTGGTTTTCCAGCCTGTGCTCCTCGACAAACTTGTTTGCCTCAGCGGGGGCTGTAAAGAAGTATTCCCTGTTTTGGTATGTGACCCAGAGTTTCGCTGGGTACAGCATACCAAAACGCACATTGCTCCTGTGAAGAGCTGCTTTTGCTCTATTGAACTCTGCCCGTCTCCTGGCTATATCTGCCCCAATATCCTCATAAATTCGAATGGCGTGTCCTTCCCATTTGTAGGCTCTATTTTTCCTGGCCCAGCGCAGGATTGTCTCCCTATCCTGGTACCGGTGCAGTTTAGCTATGACTGCTCTCGGGTGGTCTCCTGCCTTGGGCTTCGGGCGCAGCGACCGATGTGCTCTGTCCATTTCTAGTGGGTTGGGGAAAGTTTCCCTCCCCACTAAGTTGCCCAGCATCTCAGCTACGTAAGCTGTGGGGTTTCTACCCTCGATCCCCTCTGGCAGGCCCACTATCCTGACATTTTGCCATCTCGAGCGGTTTTCCTGGTCATCTACTCTGCCCTTCAGGCTCCCCTGTGTTGCGCCCAGTCTCGTCACCTCCCTCTCCAGGGCCGTGACCCGGTCGCTCATGTCAGTCGCTGCTTTCTCCAGCTCCTTAATAGTTGCCTCCTGGGCTTCCAGTTTCTCCCCTTGGGCATCCAATTTCTCCTCTAGTCTGGTCAGGGCTTGCTGCACCCCTGACATGGCCCTGGCTACTGCTGCCTGCACTGCGACCTCTATGTCTGCCTTCGCCTCTGCCTTGTTTACCTGCTGATGCTCCCTCAGCGCCTCGGCAAAGGCTTCCTTCCAGTCCCAGTTCCCCCCTGGCCCCGGGGGAGAGGGCACCTGTCTGTCCAGATATTTTTGATGCGGCGATACTTCCGTTCTGTCGCCTCGTGTGCTGGTTCGCTCGCCTGAGCTGGCTCGCCCATTGCCCCGTCTGGTTCTGCTTTGGCTCCCTTCTGGCATTTTGTCTCCCCCTTCCCTTTCTTCTTTTCTTCTCCCCTTGTTTTTCTTTTCCCCCCTTTTCCGCACCCTATTTTTTTTTTGTTTCTTCCCTTTTCTTCTCTCCTCCCTTCTTTCCTTTACCACTTTATTTTTTCTCTTTTATAAAACTCCTCTCAGATGGGCTTGCTTTGGGTGAGAAAAGAGAGTGCAAAAAGAGAGAAAATAATAGATCCCCCCACCTCCCCTCTCTTTAACAGTTTTCTTTTCAGAGTTTTGTTTTTGTAAAAGTTTTTTTTTCTTCCTTTTCCCTCACTCACCCAGGGTAGAGAGAGAGAGAGGCTTCTGGTCCGGAGTGTCCCTTTGTTCCTGCCTCGTGGTGGTCACTGCCGCTTGTGGGGGGGGGGGTTGGGTCGGTCCACGCTGCTCTGTCCGGGCCGCCACTCGTCGCACCCCACACTTTCCTGGTGGGGGTGGTTGGGTCGGTAGTCGCTCCTCCATTCCCCCTTCTCCGCGGGCTCAGCCCCGCTTCGGTCCGGGCCACTGCCGCTCTGCTCCTGGCCTGCGCTCTGGTGCCGGGGGGGGAGGTGGGAAGGTGGACCTGCCGCCGCTGCTGCTGCTGCTGCCGCCGGATCGCTCCGCCGCTGAGGTTCCCCTGCTGCCAATTTCGCGGGGTGGGGGGGAGGTTTGTATCTTCTCCTTCCCTGCTCTTCCCGCTGCGGAGAAAAAGGCCCCGACCTCGTTGCCCTGCGGGAGCCCCTTTTTGTGCGACCGCTCCGCTCGCCGACCGGAAGTCCTCCTGATCTCTAATTTTAACATTCCAATGTGCAATTAGCAGATAAGGGGCTGGATTTTCCGCAGCCCCACGCCGAAATCGCGTTTGGCACGGGGGTGGAGAATTGACGTTTACGTGAGAATCGGGCCAGGCACCACTCGCGCGATTCTCCAGTCCCCAGAGAATGGCTCACGCACGCACAGCGGCTGTGGACTCAGTCTGTGGCCGCCCTGGCGGGGGGCAGGGGGATCGAGCACCGGGGGGGCTTATGGGAGGCTGGGTGGCAATCGGCCGGGTCATATGGAGTGGGGCAGATCGGTGTGACCTTTTTTGTTGCTCCAGGTCTTCCAGCTGAGTCCACCATCGTGTTCGGTGCGCATAAGCGGACTCGGAACTGGAAGGCGGGGGCCCCTATCCACAGCTAAATCTGCATGAAGCTCACCAGGTACCTGCCAGCCCCCTGCAGGTAGGTGAATTGGTCTTTATTTTTGTTCGAAAAGCCTGGAGTGAAACGCCAGTGTTTTTACTCCGGTGTGGGGACATAGCCCCATGTTTGGAGAATCCAGTCCCAGGTTCCCCACTGTCAGTGTGAGCACTTTAAATTGGTCACTACAATTATTGGATATTTGCGAAAAAGGAGTTTTGGCTCGTGTACAAGCTGCCTGAATCCAGAATCAGGCTGCAACCTGGTGATACTCCAGCATTATACACTGCAGGATGGGATGGTGCACCACTTTTATGTAACTTTCTTTCATGCACCCTTCTCAATGATCTAAGTCAGTGTTTTTCAAACTTTTGTCTCGGGATCCACTTTTCCCAACCGATGACCCAGGAGCCATGTCGCATGACGTTCGCGGCCCATGCCGTCTGAACTTCAATGCACATGCTACGTTTGATTTCCTTTAATGTGAAAGGGGATCCTCCTTGGTCCTCACAATCTCACTTGAATCAGGTTCAAAGGCAGAGAGGGCAATGCACACATCAGGTGCATTGTTCAACCGGTTATTTTGTGCCGTCTTCATCTTGATGGAAACATAAGATCTAACCTTGCACATGTAGGTCATCATATGAAGGGCAATAACAACAAAATGCCTGGTTTGCTCAGCACTGGATACTTCTGGGACATACTACTTCAGAATGGAGGCAGCAAGGTAGCACAGTGGTTAGCACAGTTGCTTCACAGCTCCAGGGTGCCACGATTGATTCCCGGCTGGGTCACTGTCTGTGCGGAGTCTGCATGTTCTCCCTGTGTCTGCATGGGTTTCCTCCAGGTGCTCTGGTTTCCTCCCACAGTCCAAAGTTGTGCATGTAAGGTGGATTAGCCATGCTAAATTGCCCTTGGGTTAGGTGGGGTTATTGGTTTACGGGATAGGGTGGAGGTGTCGGCTTAAGTGGGATGCTCTTTCCAAGAGCCGGTGCAGACTTGATGGGCCGAATGGCCTCCTGCACTGTAAATTCTATGGTTATATTCTATGAATGCGTATGGCATATTTTTCATGTGATATCGCAAGTCAGGTACAGTAGCGTAGTCTTTTAATTATGAGTTAGCTGTAAGTTAACTGACTCTGGGGTCTCAACCTCAAAAGGAATTTTTCACCCACCACTTCTCTTTCGAAACCTGAAACTTCTCTCATTTGCAAGTACATCCCTGCATATAACGCATCCTTATTTGCACTGGCACAATTCACAAAACCAAACCTCAAGAAATCATCTTTCAACTGCTTTGTTTCTGAGTTAAGTTTCTTCTTTGTAGGTTGTTCACCAGACGCCCTGGAGCTCTGTACACAACTAACACTAGCACTGCTCTGTCCTGTTATGAATTCTCCTAAGCAGCTCTCTCCAGCAAATTCTGTTGTGAAATCCTGTCCAGTAAGTAGGTACACTGCCTATTTGAGTTTCTGGCTGTCCCTTACTTTTTAAAAAAATATTTTTTTATTCTCCTTTTTTCACATTTTCTCCCAAATTTACACCCAACAATAATCAGTAACGAATGTAATGTCAATCCCCATATCAATAACAATGATCCCATCTTCCCACCAAACCCCAAACATTGGCCCGCATGTTAATATAAATAAATGGCAAAAAGGAATCAGGAATCACTCATAGTCACCATTAACACATACAGTCCCCCTCCCCCAATCTTCCCAGCCCCCAACCCCGCTAATGTTCGATGTGATCCAATTCTCGTAAGTGCATAATGAATAACACCAATGAATTGTAGAAGCCCTCCATCCAGTTCAAATTTGACTTTTTCAAGCGTTAAGAATTCCAGCAGGTCACCCCACCATGCCGGGGCACAGGGTGGAGAGGCTGGTCTCCATCCCAGCAGGATCCACCTTCGGGCGATCAATGAGGCAAAGGCTACAACATCTGCCTCTGCGCCCGCTTCCAACCCTGGCTGGTCCGACACCCCAAATATGGCCTCCCGAGGGCCCGGGTCCAGTTTCACGTGCACCACTTTAGAGATTACCCTAAATACATCCTTCCAGTAGTCCTCCAGCTTTAGACAGGACCAAAACATATGAACGTGATTAGCGGGGCCTCCCCCGCAACGTTCACACACATCTTCTACCCCGTCAAAGAGCCGGCTCATCCTCGCCCTTGTAAGGTGTGCTCTATGCACCACCTTCAGCTGTATCAGCCCCAACCTCGCACACGAGGTGGAGGCGTTCACCCTCCGGAGCACCTCTCACCAGAACCCCTCCATACCCTCTCCATCTATTCCTCCCACTTCACCTTGATCCCTTCTAGGGTGCCTTCTCATCCAAAGTAGTCCCATAAACCGCCGTGCTGCCCCCTTCTCCAGTCCTCCTGTCATCAGCACCTCCTCCAGCAATGTGGAAGCCGGCTCTACTGGGAAGCTCTGTATCTCCTTTCTGGCAAAGTCTCAAACCTGCATATACAGTAGTCCCCCTTTATAACGCGGGTGTTGGGGTCCAAGACAGCCACCCGCGTTGCAACCGAGCCGCGGATATCCACGATGGGGGTTTTAAATTTATTTTAAAATCTATGCTAGCGCTTCCCATTGAGAGTCTACGGGGGGCGGGGGGAGAGGTCAGACCCCCGTAGACTCACAATGGGAAGCGCTAGCATAGATTTTTAAATACATTTAAAACCCCTATCGTGGATCTAATTAAAACAGTCAATTTCAGCGGCCGGCTCACTTTGATCCGGAGAGGGAAGCTGCTCTCTCACTGAAACAATCAGCCGGCCGCTGAAATTGACACTGCCCGCTGCTCTCTCCCTCCAATCCAACTTTTAAGTTTTAATGTTTCTGATTGGAGGGAGAGAGCATCCGGCAGTGTCAATTTCAGCGGCCGGCTGATTGTTTCAGTGAGAGCAGCTTCCTTCTCCGGATCAAAGTGAGCCGGCCGCTGAAATTGACACTGCCGGCTGATTGGAGGGAGAGAGCAGAGAACACAGGAGGAGGTCATACGGGCCTCTGCAAGACCAGCATGGTCTCACATCGCCCCTCCCCTCTGTAGCTGGGGTTCAGGCTGTGGCTGCTGGGGTACAGGCTGTGGCTCCTGGGGTACAGGCCGTGGCTGCTGGGGTGCAGGCTGTGGCTGCTGAGGTACAGGCTGTGGCTGCTGGGGTACTGATTGGAGGGAGAGAGCAGCCGGCAGTGTCAATTTCAGCGGCTGCTGATTGCTTCAGTGAGAGAGCAGCTTCCCTCTCCGGATCAAAGTGAGCCGGCCGCTGAAATTGACACAACTGACAGTTGGGGTCCATAAGCCCCCCCCCCCCGCGGTATATCGCGAACCGCAGTATTGCGGAGCGCGGTATAACGGGGGACTACTGTATCTAAATATTTCCCCCTGCTCCATTCCATACTTTGCTCCCAGTTCCTTCAATCCCGCAAAACGACCCCAAGAAATAAATCTTTTAGTGTTCTAATTCCTTTCTCCTCCCATCTCTGAAAATTTCCATCCCACTTCCCTGGCTCAAATCTATGGTTCCCCCGAATTGACATTTCCCGTGACCCTGCCCCCAACCCGAAGTGCTGTCAAAACTGCCTCCAAATTCTCAACGAAGCTGTTACTACCGCACTCCCCGAGTATCTCCCCACGGCCGTCAGGAGCGGCAATGTCGCTAGTGCCTTCAATCCCGACCCCCTACCCAAACTCTCCTCATTCTGACCTATTGGGAGTCAACCCCTCTGACCCAGCTCCATACCTTCTCCACATTTTCTGCCCAGAATTAATACATCAGATTCGGAAGACCCAAACCCCCGCCTGCCTTCCTCTCTGTCGCAGCACCTTTTTAATTCTGGCCACCTTCCCTCCCCATATGAAAGAGGTAATCATCCCTTCAATCTCTCTTAAACAATGCCTTTGGCAGGAAAATCGGCAGGCATTGAAAAATAAACAGGAATTGTGGCAGCACGTTCATTTTAACCGCCTGTACCGACCCGCCAGTGACAGAGGGAGACCATCCCACCTTGCCAGATCAGCTTTCACTCCCCACCAAACTAGAAATGTTGTACCTACGAAGCCCTCCCCAATCTCGGGCAGCCTGCACCCCCAGGTATCTAAAGTGAGTCCCTGCCTTACAGAATGGGAGCCCCCCCCCCCCACCCCTGGCCGAGACACCACAAAATATTCACTCTTGTCTAAATTTAATTTGTACCTTGAGAAAGACCCAAACACCCGAAGCAGCTCCAGTATTCCCCCTATTGACGCACTTGGTTCTGACACATATAATAAGTCATCGGCATATAAGGACACCATATGCTCTATACCCACCCTCCGCACTATTCCTTTCCATACCCCCAAACGTCTTAATGCGATGACCAATGGCTCAATCGTGAGTGCAAACAGCAGGGGGCACATGTGTCATCCCTGCCTAGTTCCCCAGTGGAGAGGAAAGTATTCTGAGCTGATCTTGTTTGTGCGGACGCTGGCCCTCGGCTCCTTATATAATAGCTTTACCCAGTTCACAAATCTGGGTCCAATTCCAAACCGTTCTAGAACTGCCATCAAGTACTCCCATTCTACCCGGTCAAACGCTTTCTCGGCGTCCAATGCCACAACCACCTCTGTTTCCTTCCCCTCCGCCGGTACCGTAACCACTTTCAATACCCTCCTAATGTTCGAAAAGAGCTGCCTCCCTCTCACAAACCCCGTCTGATCCTCACCTATCACCTTCGGGAGGCACTCCTCCAGCCTACCTGCCAGTACCTTCGCCAGTATCTTTGCATCCACGTTTAAAAGTGATATGGGCCCATACGACCCACACTCTGTTGGATCCTTATCTTTCTTAAGTAACAGGGAAATCGATGCCTGCCCCAAGGTTTGTGGTAACACCCCCTTCCCTATCGCCTCCTGAAACATCCCCACCATCAGCGGTACCAGCTTATTTTTGAATTTTTTATAATATTCCACCGGAAACCCATCCACCCCTGCCACCTGCCCCGACTGCATCCTCCCAATCGCATCTTTTATCTCCCCCTCTAATGTAGCCCTGTCCCCCACCCCATCCTCGGGTACTCCAGCCCATCTAGAGATTTCTGCATCTCCCAGCCTCCCCCAGGTGGCTGTGAGAAGTACAATCTCTCATAGAATTCCTTAAAGACCTTGTCAATCTGGAGCTACCACCAACTTCCCTGCCCTGTCCCGCACCTGGACAATTTCCCTTGCCGCAGCCTCTCTATGGAGCTGACCGCCCTCTCTCCATGCTCGTAAACTGCCCCTCTTATTCGCCTCAATTGGCGTACCGCTTTCCTGGTAGATAGTCGGTCAAAGCTTGCCTGGAGTTTCTTCCTCTTTTCCAACTGTGCTGGTCCTGATCTTCTGCACACCTCCAGTCTACCTCTAGCATCTCATCTATTACCTTCTGACGTTCCAACCTCTCCCCTTTGTCTAGCCTAGCTGTGGTAGTCACCACTGATGTATATATTGTATATAGAGGATGTTTATATAGGTGCTTTACGGTAAGGCCCCTGTACTACAGGTACGGGGGTAGATCCCTGCCTGCTGGCTCCACCCAGTAGGCGGAGTATAAATATGTGTACTCCCCGTACAGCAGTCATTTTGTCAGCTGCTGTAGGAGGCCACACCTCTCAGTGTAATAAAGCCTCGATTACATCCCACTCTCGTCTTTGCGTAATTGATAGTGCATCACTAGCCTTGAACAAGATCACCTCATGTCTCACCACCGCCTTTAAAGCCTCCCAGACAACCGCCTTTGACACCTCACCCGTGCAGTTAAAACGTACATATTCCTCATTTACTTTTTCAATTTTGTCCCAGAACCCTCCGTCCCCCAAAGTCCTGCATCTAACTTCCACCCTGGTCTCTGTACCATCCCTTCTTCAGTACCACCCACCCACTGCGGAGCATGATCTGATAGTGCAATTGCCGAGTGCTCCGACCCTTTTACCCCACCCAACAGCGCCTTCCCCACCATGAAAAAGTCAATCCACAAGTACACCTTATAGACCGCTGAGAAAAATGAGTACACCCGCTCCCTTGGGTGCAGAAACCTCCAAGGGCCCACCCCTCACCCAGTTCCACCAGTAGCCCAGCCAGCGCCGTCACCCCCCCTGATGGGGCCAGCGAGCATGGCCGTGACCTGACCAATTTTGGCTCCTGCACCAAGTTCCATCCAGGGGGTCTCTGGAAGGAGCTCCCTATCTAGGGGGACACTGTGGGTGTTTCCCATTTTAGGGGGTCTCTTAGAATGGACAGTGGCGATTTCTGGTAGGGGAGGGGTGAACTGTTCATGCATGCATTGTCAGGGTCTCGCTGGTAGATATTAGTAGTGATCGGTGTCCATGTTTTTCCCGGCCTGGAGGACCGGATAATTGCGAAGTCCTGAGACTCTAGTTTTGGGCACCCTCCCGCTGGCGCGTGGCGTGAATCCTGGTCTTGCCGGCAGTGGGGGCTGGAGCATAATGGTCAGCTCGGCTCTTGTCGTGAACCTCTATTTTGGGCGCATGCCCAATTCTCCACCCGCTCACGATCTGCGTTGCTGATGTCGCAGGGCGGAGAATCCAGCCCAATGTCTTTGCATCTGAGTTTGGGGCAACCCATGGTGTAGGTTCCCATGTTCAGCTGGCTGCGTAATCCTTCATGCAAACCACATGCCTGATGAACATGCCCTTGACACCAGATATGCAGCATACCAGGCAGAAGAAAAACAGAAAATACTCAGGAAGTCTGGAAGAGTTCCCAGATTGGATTTTTGCAGAGTCGGAAAAACTCTGTTGACCTTTAAAAATGGAGAATCGCAATTCTGAGATTCCCACCCCCGTTCCTGGTTCCCACAATTTAAAAGAAAAATCATTTCTGGGATGTGGGCTACGCGGGTTTGGCCAGCATTTGTTGCCCACTCTTTGTTGCCCTTCAGGAGGTGGTGGTGAGCTGTCTTCTTGAACTGCTGCACTCCCTGAGGTGTAGGTACACCCGCTGTGCTGTTAGGGAGAGAGTTCCAGGATTTTGAGCCAACGACAGTGAAGGAACAGCCATATATTTCTGAGTTGGGGTGGTGAGTGACTTGGAGGGGAACCTCCAGATGGTGGTGTTCCCAGGTATTGCTCCTGCCTTCGAGATGGTAGCCATCATGGGTTTGGAAGGTGTTGTCAAAGGAACCTTGGTGAGTTACTGCAGTGCATCTTGTAGATGGTAGACACGGCTGACACTGTTTGTCAGTGGTGGAGGGTGTGAATGTTAGTGGAAGAGGCAGCAATCAAGTGGGCTGTTTTTGCCACTTGAGGGTGCAGCAGTAAGATGGCACCCTTCACCCCTGACCAGACTGGTTCCATCGCAAGGATGAGCATTTCCTAGCCCCACAACTTTCCTGGTGTTGATCCAATGGTTCTCTAGTCCTCAGAGGTGTCATAAATATGGTCTGGTTAAGCTCAAAAGGTCTTACTCATGCCAAATCAAGCACCCCCACCCACTCCCAATGGGTCCTCATACCATCCATGCCAATGGTTACATAGGGCTTGGCTGTGAGCTCAGACATCGATTCACTTGCTAAAACACAAGGGGAAAAATTGTGTGATTGATATTTTTTTCTCTTAGATATATTTTGTTTATTGCTCAATGTTTATTTAAAATGAAAATCGTTTATTGTCACGCGTAGGCTTCAATGAAGTTACTGTGAAAAGCCACATTCCAGCACCTGTCCGGGGAGGCTGGTACGGGAATCGAACCATGCTGCTGGCCTGCTTGGTCTGCTTTGAAAGCCAGCGATTTAGCTGAGTGAGCTGTCAGGCGATTGTAGTTTCTGCTATTGATACTATAATGGTCTGGTTCATTGATACATCATAGAATCATAGAATCTCTACACTGCAGGAGGCAGCCATTCAGCCCATCAAATCTGCACCGACCCCCTGAAAGAGCACCCTACTCAGGCCCATTCCCCTGCCCCATCCCTGTAACCCCACGTAACCTTTGGACACTAAGGGGCAATTTAGCATGACCAATCCACCTAACCGAACATCTTTGGACTGTGGGAGGAAAACGGAGCACCCGGAGGGAACCCACGCAGACGCGGGGGAAATGTGCAAACTCCACACAGTCTCCCAAGGTCAGAATCGGACCTGGGACCCTGGCGCGGTGAGGCGGCAGTGCTAACCACTGTGCCACCGTGCCGCCCATCCACTGCAAGAGAGAGTGAAATGTATTTAACTTCCTTTGAATCGAGAACATTAGTGATCTTCCTTACACAACAGTGAACAACAAACTGTGAAATATTGCAAATATCCCCATCTCCAGCCAGGAAGGAGCTCACTGGCATTGCTGTCCTCTCCCTGCTCTGAGATTGCAAGGTGGACGAATTCAATTAGGACATCTATTGTTAAGCACAGACGTCTCACACACGTTTCCTTACTGAGGTTCAGGTAGGAAAAATGCTCCAAGAACACTCTGGGCAGATATGGCTTCCTGCTGAAAGCCCATTTCCAGTTCCTCTGGTTAAAGTCACTACTGAGAACAGTTATTAGTTTTAAATCACCAAGGGATCGATTTACAGTCTTTAGATTACAGAGAGAGACGCGTATACCTTCTGGCTGTGACTGCAGCTATCCAGCTCTAAAAACGAAACTAAAACACACCCTGCAGCAAACAGCCTAAAACGAAAGTAAAAAGCTGCCAGACAGCCCAGCTCCACCCACTCTCTGACATCACTGCAGTAGTAAACACCCATTTCTGAAAGGTACTCTCACTACAGATGTTTATATACATAACCATTTATTAACACCCATTTCTTAAAGGTACTCTCACATGACAATCCTCCACTTATTCTCCATGTCTCAAGTGAATGGTTGATGTACCACATAATTATCCTTCCCTCTCACTGCTCACCTGTCCATTATCTTACAGGATCACCACCTGATGAGGCCAGGCCATCCTCTGCCCTCTTCCCCCCACTCCCCCCACCAAGAGAACACCTCGGAAGAGAGTTCAGGGGATGGCATTGACAATGCGTCACAACTGTCACCCACACCTTCCACCAGCGCAGAGACACACACGTCGGGGGATGCCATTAGCAGATAGGCTTCTGGGTCACTATTTGGTGAGTACCACACAGCTGCCTGATGCACATCAGATGGAGGCAGGGACATCCAGGGGAAACAGCAGTCGGAGGTCTGGTGGATCTCAGGACACAGCTGGGTCCCAGCTAGATGCCGAGCGTCTGGACAGGGTTCTTCCTGGAGCTAATGCAGATGATCGGCCACAGCCAAGACATTCAGCAGGGGGTGTCAGCGACATTCCAGTGACTGCAAGACCGATTGGACGAGTCCCACAGCCTTCAGGCGCAGGAGATCGTGCTGACATTGCCTAGCACCGAGGCCAACACTGCTATGGTGGCGACCGCAGTGGAAAACATGGTGCATGACGTCCAAGCCATGAGTTGTAGTGTCCAAGACATAGCTCAGTCCCTGACAACCATGGCTGAGGGCCTCGACATCATGTCCCAGTTGCTGAGGGACATGTACCAGACAATGGTGGACATTATAGAGGTACTCCAGACTGTGACCCAGTAACTGAGTAGCATCGCTGAGGGCATCAATATCATCGTGCAGACAATGGAGAGCCACCAGGTCTGACAGCACCAGATGACTCAGAGGCTGCTAGAGCTCACTACAGCTGCCCCTTCATCCTATGGAGTCACCCAGGACCCTATGGGCACCATCAAGGATAACCGCAAGAGCATCAAGGGGTACAGGGCACGGAAAGCAGCAGGCTGCCTTCTGATGTGCATTCTGGGGACACATCAAGGGCATTCAGCCTCTGATCTCGGTTAAGTGTTCTCCAAGGTGGCCTTCAGAACGCGTGACATCGCAGAATCGCTGAGCAGAAACATATAGCCAAGTTCTGCACGCATTTTTAAAATTTAGAGTACCCAATTCATTTTTTCCAATTGAGGGCAATTTAGCATGTTCAATCCACCTACTTTGTACATCTTTGGGAAGAAACCCATGCAAACACGGGGAGAATGTGCAAACTCCACACGGACAGTGACCCAGAGCCGAGATCGAACCTGGAACCTCGGCCCCGTGAGACTGCAGTGCTACCACTGCGCCACCGTGCTGCCCAAAGTTCCGCACACATGAGTTAAGCCTCAACCAGGACCTTGGATTTATGTTGCATTATATTCACCCTCCACCATCTGGCCTGGGCTTGCAAAATCCCACCAACTGTCCTGGTTTGAGACAATTCACACCTCTTTAACCTGGGTTTACCCCTCTCTCTGGATCTGTAAACACTTAATTACCTGCAAATGCTCGCATTCAAAGTATCATCTTGCATCTTTGACTTTGTCTATATATATGTTTCTGGAACCTACCTCTTCATTCACCTGAGGAAGGAGCAGTGCTCCGAAAGCTAGTGTTTGAAACTAACCTGTTGGACTTTAACCTGGTGTTGTAAGACTTCTTACTGTGCTCACCCCAGTCCAATGCCGGCATCTCCACATCATGTCTACCATTTTATTCTTCACAACACGCCTGCCCACCCAGCCCCCCCATCACAGCAGTCCATCACAGCCCCCGATGCAGACTCTGCCTTGAGGATGGGTGTAATGAACTCCAATTGGCTTTATTGGTTGGCCAATTGGAGTATGAGCTCCCTCAATGATAGCTCATTGAGGGGGCCCATATAATCACCTGTGTAGGCTTTGTGAGCAGTCTTAAGTTGACTGGACTGCTAGCAGCACTGTTTGTAGCTGCTCCTGTAATATCGTTATTGTAAATAAATATTGGTGTGGTGACGGAACTCCTGCCTCCCGTGGATTACTACAGTGGCGACGAGGTAAACTAAGAATTTTGCCGAGACCAGCTGCTGCACTTGGAGGGTAAGCCTTGCCATTTTAAAAATGCCGTTTTTTGGGAGGTTAGAGGCATTCGACCCGGCTATTGAGGACTAGGCCCAGTATGTGGAGAGAATGTGTTACTTCTTCCAGGCAAATGATATACTGACGGACGAAAGGAGACGGCTTATCCTGCTGTCGGCATGCGGACCCTCAGCTTTCGCCATTATACGTAGTCTGACTTATCCCGATGCGCCGGACACGAAAACTTTCCAAGAAGTAACGGAATTGGTGAAAGAGCACTACGACCCAAAACCACCCCTCATTTTGCGTAGGTACAGATTCTACACAGCGAAGTGGGAAGACAGGGAGTCAGTCACATATTTCTTGACCCGCCTGAGAAGGCTGGCGGAAAAATGTGAGTTCGGCCCGACGCTAAATGAAATGCTTCGGGACCGGTTAGTGTGTGGTATAAACGACCTCACAATACAGAAACGCCTGTTGGCGGAAATGGAGCTATACTGCAGGCAGGCGTTACAGCTCGCACTGTCCCTAGAAAAGGCAGCAAGTGGGGCGCAGGAACTACAGGGCACGCCAATGGAGGTAGATACCTGTGAGAGGGACTACTACAACGAGTCCTGCTACCAGATAGCCGCTCTCAGGAAAAACCTGAGGATTAGAGGTGAAAAGGGAAAAATGTGTTTTTCTGGCCCCACAAGTGACGTACTGGGATATAAAGTAGATGAGTCAGGCTTACACCCATTAGAAGACAGAGTAAGGGCAATAAAAGAAGCCCTAGCTCCCACCACGGTCCAGGAGTTACGATCATTTCTAGGGTTGGTAACCTATTATGGAAAATTTATTGAAAATAGGGCGTCCATCCTCGAACCCCTCCACCAGCTACTAAAAAAGGGGCAAGAATGGAAATTGTCCACCAGCCAAAACCGAGCATTTAGGGACATTAAGGAACAGCTGTCATCCGAAAATGTCCTAGAGCATTATGACCCAAGGAAGGAGTTGGTGGTCACTTGTGAGGCATCCCCCTACGGAGTAGGAGCCGTCTTAGCCCATAGAGGAAGGAATGGGGAAGAACGGCCAATAGCCTATGCTTCGAGGACCTTGGCGATGGCTGAGAGGAAGTACGCCCAAATCAAGAAGGAAGGACTGGCGGTGATATTCGCAGTAAAAAAATGTCACCAGTATCTGTACGGGCGGAAATTCACCATAGTGACGGACCATAAGCCGTTATTAGGGTTATTAAAAGAAGACAAGTCAATACCCCCGATTGCATCAGCTACAATCCAACGCTGGGCGTTGCTACTGGCGGCGTATAGATACGTTCTGGAGCACAGACCGGGAACGCGAGTAGCAAATGCAGATGCTTTGAGCAGACTTCCCCTCCCGGACACTCCGCCGCAAATACCAAAAGTAGAGGAGCAGTAATGACTCTAAATTTTTTGGACACGCTACCAGTAGATGCACAACATATTCGGTTGTGGACTCAAAAAGACCCAGTTTTAGCCAAGATGAAGCATTTACTGCTAACAGGGGAACTGGAAAGACCAGTGGAGCCCCAGATGCACCCATACTGGAACAGAAGGGACCAAATAACCGTAGAAGACGGTATCCTATTATGGGGAGCCCGGGTAATCGTCCCAGCTCAGGGCCGTCAGGCAATCTTAACCGAGTTACATCACAGACACCCAGGGGTGTCTAAGATGAAGATGCTAGCTCGAAGCTACGTTTGGTGGCCAGGTTTGGACACAAACATAGCAGCCTTGGTACGTCAGTGCCAGGAGTGCCAACAGGGGCAAAGAGTGCCACCAGCGGCGCCATTGCATCCGTGGGAATGACAAGGCAGACCGTGGACCCGCCTGCATATTGACCACGCCGGCCCTTTCATGGGCTCAATGTTTTGGTGATAGTGGACGCCCACTCCAAATGGTTGGATGTCCACCGGGTAAACACGGCAAGCACAGCATCGACAATTGAAAAGCTCAGGGCTTCGTTTGCAACACATGGACTTCCGGAGGTATTGGTGTCGGACAACGGAACAGCATTCACAAGTGGGGAATTTGGAAAATTCCTGAAGGAAAACAGAGTCCGTCACATCAAAACGGCCCCTTACCATCCAGCGACCAACGGCCTGGCAGAGACAGCGGTCCAGACACTTAAAGCGGGACTCAAGAAGCAGCCGGCAGCGTCAGTAGACACAAAGCTCTCCCGCTGGCTGTTTGATTACAGGACCACACCCCATTCTACAACGGGCATACCTACAGCTGAACTCTTAACGGGAAGGCGGCTGCGAACGAGGCTGAGTCTCCTTTTCCCAAATTTAACGGGGAAAGTGGAGAGACAACAGGAGGCCCAACGCAGGGGGCATGATAATAGTCGGCAGCAGAGACATTTACGGGTGGGGGCACCGGTTTGGGTCAAGAATTATGGGAATGGACCAACGTGATTCAAAGGCACGGTAGAGTCCCAAACAGGGCCCATATCCTATGAGGTTTCAATAGGAGGTAAGGTGCTGAAAAAACACCTAGACCAAATAAGGGCAGCGGAACCACACCTGGAGGCAGGCGAAGCAGGACCGCCTCAAGCTGGGATAGCCCTGACGGAAAGGATACCCACACCCCAGCCCCGAGCAATTTCTCCAGACCCCGTCATCCAGTCGTCAGAGTCGGAGATGGACACGTTCGACGAGGCCGCCGTGGCACCTCTCCCCGAGGAGGAGGAAGAACAACTTCAAAGGAGGTCGTCAAGGAAAAGACGGGCACCTATAAGGTACACCCCGCCCACTTCGGAGAACCACCAGGCGGACGACACAGAGATGACAGACCCAGACATAAGGAGCAGGAAGAAGCTCAGAGGAATGCCAGCTGGCAGGAATTCCTCGGACATTGGGGGGAGGGGTGTAATGAACTCCAATTGGCTTTATTGGTTGGCCAATTGGAGTATGAGCTCCCTCAATGATAGCTCATTGAGGGGGCCCATATAATCACCTGTGTAGGCTTTATGAGCAGTCTTTAGTTGACTGGACTGCTAGCAGCACTGTTTGTAGCTGCTCCTGTAATATCGTTATTGTAAATAAATATTGGTGTGGTGACAGAACTCCTGCCTCCCGTGGATTACTACAATGGGGGTAAGTACGCTGTCAACAGAAAGACAGGAGTCAGACCTAATCAGAACCTGAGGAGCACCGCAGCTTTCCTCATCATCCTCCTGCCTTGAATAGTGACCCGCTGGCAGTTCCAACTCAGGCCCATCACTCTGGTGCAATGTAACATAGACCCTTGTAAGAAGGAACAGGATGATCGTGGAGGAGAGAACAGGGGGTTGGGATGGGGCGATGTGATGGGGATAAGGGATTGTAGAGCTGATGGACACACAACCTCGTCTCATGTGAATATTGTCTCCTCAGACAAGGCCACCTGTTCTTTTGAGGAGTCACTTGAAAGTTCAGGGACCATGAAGTGCTATCTCAACTAACAAGGCCAATTCCTCCTTTGAGTTAGCCTTCATCAAAGGGAGCGGTGAGGATTTCTGACAGTGCCCTGTCCCTCAGCCCTCCACTCCACTGGGGCTTCCACCCATGTGTTTTCCCCCTTAGTGAGTGGCTCTCCACCATGCTTCACACCCTCTCCTCTCATTCTGGCATATCCTCACACTTGTCTATCTCAACTCCACCAGGATTAGGCTCCTGGACTTTCATGAGTCTCACTGGCATTTCCCCAACCACCACCCCACCCAGAATCCTTGCGTTAGGTGACAGGACAATTGAGTAGATGCATGGGACCCACATCTGCATTCTCACGAGGACCTCAAAGATGACCCCCAACCATGGCCTATGTCAGGATGAGCGATGATAGATTTCATCATGAAGCCGTGCATTGGGGTTCACAGAGGATCAATAGAATCCCTACAGTACAGAAGGAAGCTATTCGGCCCATTGAGTCTGCACCAACCCTCCAAAAGAGCACTCTACTGTGGTGATATGCATCCCTGTAAATACACAAGGGGTTAATGTAAATACATGTAGACTAGCTAGACACTAGAGAGAGCACCAAAGACATGACACACAGACACTCAACCAATAGGTCAGTTAGATAGGACACGACCAATGGGCATTCACAATACACACAGAGCTGACACTACCACAGGGGGGCATTACACCAACCCCTATATAAAGGACACAACACACATGATCTTCCTCTTTCCAGTGGAGACACTCAGTGAGTACAGACACAGGGTTGATTCAATATCACACCCACCACGTGGATTGTAGCAGACTGGTTTGGCAATCTGAGTAGCTATAGAAGGATTAATAGTAGTGGCGAACCCGAGTAGGAGAATTGTAAATAGTTCAATAACTGTGTTGAAGTTATTTCCACGTCTGAACCTTCCTTTGTCAGAGTGCACATCAAGGAAGCCGCTTATGCTACGTCAAGAGCATAACAAGACATCTACCTCAGCTCACTTCCCCACCCTATTCCCATAACCCCACACATTGATCATTGCCAATTCATCTAACTCTCACATGACCTGGACACTATGGGCCAATTTAGTATGGCCAGTCCACCTAACCTGCATATCAATATATCCTGTGTGATGTTAACTCTTGTATGAGCATTGAGTTTAAATGTTTGGGACTCTAATCAATGGCAGTGAAATTTAGCTCTTTAGATTTCATTGGCACATGCACGGTAGGTGAATTGGCCATGCTAAAAAAATTGGCCTTTAATTGGAAAAATAAATTGGGTACTCTAAATTTATTTTTTTTAAAGATTTAATTGGCACAATTCACTTGGGTGGCACGGTAGCACAGTGGTTAGTGTTGCTGCTTTACAGCACCAGGGAAACGGGTTCGATTCCTGGCTTGGGTCACTGTCTGTGCAAAATGTGCACGTTCTTCCGGTGTCCGTGTGGGTTTCCTCCGGGTGCTCGGGTTTCCTTCCGCATGTCCCGAAAGACATGCTTGTTAGGTGAATTTGACATTCTGAATTCTCCCTCTGTGTACAGGCTCAGTAGTGTGGCGACTAGGGGCTTTTCACAGTAACTTCATTGTAGTGTTAATGTAACTTAGGTGGCATGGTGGCGTAGTTGTTAGCATGGTGGAGAGCCACTCACTAAGGGGGAAAACACATGGGTGGAAGCCCCAGTGGAGTGGAGGGCTGAGGGACAGGGCACTGTCAGAAATCCTCACCGCTCCCTTTGATGAAGGCTAACTCAAAGGAGGAATTGGCCTTGTTAGTTGAGATAGCACTTCATGGTCCCTTAATGTACTTGTGACAATATAAAGATTATTATGAATAACCAGGGGGCATAGATTTAAGGTACGGGGAAGGTGGTTTGGAGGGGATATGAGGAAAAACCTTTTCGCCCAGAGATTTATTGGAATCTGGAACTCACTGTCTGAAAGGGTTGGCCAGGCGGGAACACCTTTGAGTGTTTCTCTCTTGCCTCCTGGCCTGAATAAAGAAGGGAATGTTGTTGGCTTATTGATGATTATGATTGGCCACACAAATATATTAGGGCGAGGAACCATTTGGTTGAACATGAGAGTTTTAAGGACCATCTTAGAGAAAGAGTAGGCAATGGAGGGATTTTGGATAAAGTTCCAGATGACGTGGGAGTGGCAGCTGAACACCGAGATATGAGTGGTTCAGCAAAAGGAGGAGTTGTGCGTCAGAGACTGATTCAGGAATAGAGCGATTGGAGGGTGAAGGTTCGTGCAGCTGACGGAGGTACACCAAATGAGACTGTGGCGGGATTTAAGGAGGTGCATGAGAAATGTTTGAGTTGTTGGGGGATGCGCAAGCTGATGTTGGGCGTCCAGACTGGTGATAAGGTAGACTTGCTGCATGGTAAACTACAAGCTGCAGAATTTTGGACAAATTCGATTTTATGGTGGCTGGAGAATGATTGACATTGAAGGAGAGCAGTGGAATAATTTAATCTGGAGGTGAATGAGGTTTGAAGGATGATTGAGACTGCGCTGGTGGCAGGAATGAGTGATGCTGCAGAGTTGAAAGGTCGTTCTGCTTTAGAAGGTATAAAATCTGACTAGATATTGTGTCATTAATCGGTCTTTGTTTGATTTTATTCAGTGGAAGTGCTACTGAGATATCATAGAATTCCTACAGTGTGGAAGGAGGCTATTTGGTCCATCGTGTCTGCACCAACCCTCAGAAAGAGCATCCTACCTTGGCCCACTCTCCTTCCCTATCCGCATAACTCCGTTGTGGGAAATATTGGCATTGCCAATCCACCTAACCTGCACATTTTTGGACTGTGGGAGGAAACAGGAGCCCCCGGAGGAAACCCACGCAGACACGGGGAGAAAGTGCAAACTCCACACAGACAGCGACCCAAGCCGGAATCAAACCCAGGTCCCTGGAGCTGTGAGGCAGCAGTGCTAACCACTGTACCACCCCTATCTTGTTTAATTTGTATTACTTTTCTATGGGCGATTATTTTGATACAATTTCCTTTTTATGATGGGTTGTATACACTTGATATAATATGAACAGCAGGGCAATATGGATTGGGAACCAACAATCAGCTGTATGGATCCAGGACCATAGATCAGGAGTAAACACCAGGGATTATGGGACAATACAAATCCTGATCACGAATTTACCGAATCTATGCATGAGGAATGATGGGATTATTCGTACGGTACAAATAAGGAACACCGGCATAGATCCTGATATGTTAGGCAGGTTGGTTCAATGTGGACTGCACTCGATGCAGGGAAGCCAGAAATAGACGTCTAACACTGGAGAAGATCCAACACTGTTTTATTCAACGATTGAACTGATAAACACTATACTGAACTGACTGGAGACCTGGTAGTAGCCTAACCAGACTTACTAGCTACCGCATGGTGTTTGCACTTGCTAGCTCGTGGACTCTGACTGTCTCAGTGGCTGGATCCAGAGAGAGAGGGAAACCTAGTGCCCTCTGGCTTTATAGTGGTAGTGTCCTGTCTGGTGATTGGCTGCACTGTGTTGTGTGCTTACTGGTCATCCTGTGTGTCAATCACTGCCTGTCTGCATCTCATTATATACATGAGTGGATATTATGAAAGATCCAGGATCAAGTATCAATAGTTCAGCATCAAGGAATCTGTAATATGTCAGGAGGGATTGTGGAATTGACAATGCACATCAGGGATCTTGGAATCTGGAGTACATATTGAAAATGGCTACCTTGGGAAACATGAATCAGTTGGTCATTTAGATTTTGATCAATTTTATCAGTATGTCCAGATTCCAGTGTAAGACTATTTTTTTTCCTTTTCTGTATGTGTTTGTGATATGATTTCAACAAAAGACAAAGAAACAGTGAAGGAAACTTTATTAAAATTTATTCAGTTCTCTAACTTTCAGCAGTAGCGATCCCTGTCGAGATTTTTATTTTCAGCGTTATATTTGGCTTTAGAAAAACAGATGGCTGCCGTACGATCGCAATTACAAAGATCAGCCTCACAAGGATTGTTCGTGTCTGAAAAAGACAACATTGATAGTTACGTTATTTACCTTTAGCACTGCACCTGGCAGCAAGAAACAGCCAGATGCTTCAATGGTTTATTTAAAACATTTCCACCTTCTTCTAAAAGCTGTATGGCGCCTGATGCCTCATCATCCAAGTGACGCTTCATATTTTTTTTTTAAAACATTTTTCCAATTAAGGGGCCAATCCACCTACCCTGCACATCTTTGGGTTGTGGGGGTGAAACCCACGCAGACATGGGGAGAATGTGCAACTCCACACGGACAGTGTCCCAGGACCAGGATTGAACCCGGGTCCTCAGCGCCGTGAGACAGCAGTGCTAACAACTACGCCACCATGCCACCTAAGTGATGCTTCATCATGAGTGAGCCTAATCAGCGAGTGTTACAAAGCTATTCAACCAGTTGTGGCTAAACCCAATCCTGTCAGCAGCCAACTGCACACATACCAGCAGGTGAGAGTGTTGGATGAGGATTGGTAGCAGAGTGGATTCAGTGGATGCAATTGGAGGGAAGAACCTGGCTGAACTGTGACCTCCCAGCACCGAGACCAATTCTATCAGCATAACCCTGCTAAACACAGCTAATCAACACAAACTGGGGACCAAATCTGGGATCTTTAGGGTTAGTAGAAATCAATTCATGATAGTGTTTATTTAAATTGCACCATCAAGTAGGCTACTTGTGTGGAATGATACTTTAGAAACGTGCTCTCTTGCATCTTGAGGATCTCATTTCAAATATTTTTTACGTAAGCTTCCTCAACATTTGTAAATAATGTTGAATGTTAAACTAATTTACATCATGGCTGATCATTAGATCAGTGAAGTGGTTTTTATATCTCAAGACTTCATTGAACTCTAGATCGCAGGAGGAGACCACGACAGGGTCAGCTGTTTGAAAGTACTATCCAACTAGTACCATTTCCTTGTTTTTCTCCCCATACCCCCTCAATCTTTACATTTTCCAGTATATCTCCAGTTCCCTTACTGTGGAATCTCCTATCACCATCCTTGCAGGCATCATATTGTAGATCATAACAACCCGTTGTGTGAAATGTTTTCTCCTCATGTCTGCTTCAGACCCACCTGCACCCTCTGGATCAAAAATATTTCTCCTGAATTCCCCTCTAATCCATCTATCAACTATTTTAAATCTTTGGCCCATGATTATCGGCCTCTCTGCTAAGGGAAATAGGTCTTATCCACTCTAAACAGACCGCTTAGCGCTTTATACATCTCTTCTCAGCCGCAAGACCAAGCAGCACTTAAACAGCAGTTGCTCAGCCAGCTCACATCAATGGCACCGAGAAGACCGGTCCCAAGATTCTGTGGCGCAGGCCTGGGGAGGCACCTAGACAGGTTGGAGGCCAGGAGAGATGTCCTGTTCCCCTGAGGGTCCTGGAAGGTGAGATACAGGGCAGCCAATGCTGCCTGGGATGTGGTGGCAGCGACTGAAAGCTCCAGGAGTATGAACAAGAGGTCTGGCCTCCAGAGCTGTAAAAAGGTCAACGACTTACACCAGGCAGCATGAGTGAGTAGACACCAACCCCCGCACCACCCCACATCCAACCTGAGATTTTTCCCACCACCGCCGCCCCCCCCCCCCCCCCCCCCCCCCCCAACCATGCGGTCTCCAACCCTCCCTTCACCCTCCACTCTCTCTTCAACTCCACACAGTCACCCAAAGCCAGAATTGGCCCGGGTTTCTGGTGCTGTGGAATTTAATGCTAATTTCTAGAGCTTTGAGAGACTCAGATACTTACTGCTGCAGCTGATCGTCTTCCCAGAGCAAGAATAGGCATAAAGTTCAATGTACGGACTGTCTACCAGATACCTGCAGTGATCCTTTTTTGCCTGGTGGTAGCATCGATCATGATTTAGGCAGCACCTAGAATGGAAAGAAAAAGTGAATGAAAGCAATTTTAGTATCAGAGGAGCAAGGTGATTGGCTCATTCCATTGGCTGATTGACAATCGCTTCACTCTGTCATACTTCAATACTGTGACTACAGGTAACCAATTGAGGAGGAGTCTACACTTCATTTTCTCCAATTTTATCAGCACTAACATTTTGAGTATTTCAAGATGACATTAAATTCTTCCCATTCTCGCAAACTGTGGCTGGAATTTTCCTTCCGGAATAACAGAGGTGCCTGATTTTCTTTTTCCTCTGTCTCCTGTTGGCCAATTTATCCTGTCCATATTTATCCTTGTTTTGTATAACACACAAAACTCAATAAAAACATTTTTTTAAAAAGAGGTGCCTGATGAACTGGGGAATTTTCTGTCTCTTTGGCACAAGTTGGAGGCAGGATTTACTGAACAATCCGCCACCAGATGGTGGCCTACTATTGTCAGGCAGCGAGACTGTTTGGCCTCGCCATTGTCAATGGGGTTTCCTGTTGAATGCACACCTCCCACCGACATGAATGGCCAGAACGTTCCAGCCCGGTTTAGAGAAAAAAATTATATATGTATATAGCATTTTTCATAATCCCAGGACATCCGAAAGCATTTTTAACCCAAATAAAATGCTTCATTTGAAGTGTACCCACATTTGTTTGAAATGAAGCAGCCAATTTATGCACAGCACGGTCCAATGAACAACAAAGCAGTTATGACCAGATAAATCTGTTCTTGTGAATTGTGATTTGAGTTTTAAGTATTGGTCAGGACTCTGGAAGGAACCCCTTTGCTCTCTACTACTCTCAGTCCTCCTTTAAGACCTCCACCCCTTAACCTACTCCTACTGAGCTTTAAGTCACCTGCTCTAATATTTCCTTTTGTTCACCCGTGTCCTTATTTATAGGTTCTATATGTAATGACTTAAGCCAAGCCTTTGAGATTGGCCAATTAGAATTTGAGTTCCCTGATTAGTGGCCCAATCAGGGAACCCCTTTCTGTGTATGTAACAGGGAGTGTCAGATCCTCTGCACTCCCAGTGTAGACAGCAGACTGAATGGTCATGGCTGTTCAGCTGTTGGGTTTGTAAATAAAGGGAATTCTGGTGACGGGACCTCTGCCTCCGTGGACTTATTACAGTGGCGACGAGGAAATTGGAACGACTCGAAGAAACCTGCTCGTCAGCAGCTGCCACATATTGAGGGTAAGCCACTGACAGGCAAAATGCCTTTATTCGGAATGTTGGACTCTTTAGACCCCGCAGTGGAAGACTGAGCCCAATATGTAGAGCGGATGAAGTACTTCTTTGGAGCAAACGATATAATTCTGGATGAAAAGCAATGGGTCATTCTGCTGACCGTGTTTGGGCCAGCAGCCTTTGCCATTATGCGCACTCACCTTTCCGGAGGCACCGGACACAAAAACTTTCCAGGAGTTGACGGACTTAGTAAAAGAGTACTATGACTCTAAGCCACCTTTGATCCTGCGAAGGTACCGGTTTTACTCAGCATTCTGAGACACTGGGGAGTCAGTTACAAACTTTGTAACAAGATTAAGGCGATTAGCAGAGGCTTGCAAATTTGGCCTGACGCTAAATGAGATGCTACGAGACCGTTTGGCATATGGAATAAATCATTTAGCAATACAGAAACGTCTGTTAGCAGAGGCCGAGCTGGATTGCAAACAAGCATTGCAGCTGGCTTTGTCCTTAGAAATAGCAACAAGTGGAGCGCATGAGTTACAGGGCACTCCGATGGAGGTAGACGCCCATACCAGTCAAACTGAGTTAAGGGACTACTGCTGGGGGAAAGACAACTGCATAGCCACCTTCAGGAACGACTTGGATACTAAGTTACCCAGGCTCACTCACAGAAGCCCTCCCAAGCAAGGGAAAATTAGGTCCGGACACACGGCAGCCCCTGTAGCCTTTAGCCTGGAAAAATATTGCAGTCGTTGCCAGAGATCAGAGCCAGAGAGGAGAAATAGAAGCCCAAAACCATCATCTTGGAGAAGTTCACGTAGGCCGGAGCACAGGACAATGCATACCCTAGAAGCTCCACCTACCTCCGACGAGGAACAACTAAATTGTGTAACGATGGGGGCAGTAAGGAGGTGCAGTGGTTAGCACTGCTGCTTCACGCGTCAAGGGCCCAGGTTCAATCCCGGCTCTGGGTCACTGTCCATGTGGAGTTTGCACATTCTCCCCGTGTTCGTGTGGGTTTCACCCCCACAACCCAAAAGATGTGCAGGATAGGTGGATTGGCCACGTTAAATTGCCCAATAATTGGAAAATGAATTGGGTACTTTAAATTAAAAAAAAACAAATATGTGTAACGATGGTGAAGTCAAAACCCATTAAATTATCCATAAGGTTGAATGGATGTCCCACACTGATGGAACTCGACACTGGAGCAGCCGTATCAGTGATAGGGGAAACAGTATTCAATAAAATTCGCACTGGGCTCCAACCCTTATTCCTAACCAGGACCTCGGCAGGACATACACAGGGGAACCACTGAGAGTTTTGGGCACACGAATGTAACTGTCACTTATGGAGAGCAACTGGTTCGGCTGCCTTTAATGGTAGTGAAAGGTGTGGGGGTTTATTGGGACAAAACTGGCTAAAAGGGATCCAGCTGGATTGGGTAAACATTTTCCAAATGGAAAATGGCCGCCTGTGCAAATACCCAGAGGTTTTCCAAAAAGGGCTCGGAACAATAAAGGGAGCAAAGGCAACATTGCATGTAGATCCAGAGGCAGTCCCAAAATTCTACAAGGCCCGACCAGTACCCTTTGCATTAAGGCAGAAAGTCGATATGGAAATAAAACGATTAGAGCGTGAGGGAACAATAAAACCGGTCCAGTTTGCAGAGTGGGTGGCACCCGTGGTGCCTATCCTTAAGCCGAACGGCTCGGTCCTCCTTTGTGGAGATTTCAAACAAACGATTAATCGCTGCTCACAACTGGACAAATACCCAATTCCCTGGATTGAGGATTTGTATGCAAAGCTGGCTGGACGACTCCTATTCTCAAAGCTGGATATGAGCCATGTATATCTACAGCTGAAGCTGGACAAAGAGTCCCAAAAATTCTCAGAAATAAACACCCTGAAGGGCCTGTTACAGTGTACAAGATTACCCTTCAGGGTATCGTCAGCTTGTGCGATATTCCAGTGGACAATGGAGAATATATTACAAGGGTTACTACAAGTCACCATTTACCTGGACAACGTCCTCATTACGGGAAAAACAAAGGCAGAACGCCTGCAAAACCTGGAGGAAGTCCTTAGGAGGTTTTCAGCAACAGGTGTGCCTAAAGAGGGAGAAATGTGTTTTCCTAGCACCTCAAGTAACCTATCTGGGGTACAAGGTTGACACAATAGGGCTACACCCTTTGGAGGAGAGGGAGATTAAACATGCCCTGGCTCCCACCACAATCCAGGAGTTAAGATCTTTTTTAGGACTGGTGACATGGAAAGTTCATACAGAACAGAGTTTCGATCTTGGACTCCCTATACCAATTACTAAAAAAGGGACATGCCTGGGAGTGGTCCATCTGCCAAGACAGGGCTTTCAAGAAGATAAAAGAACAGCTTTCCTCAGAGAACGTCTTGTCACACTACGACCCCAGGAAAGAGTTGGTGCTCACGTACGACGTGTCTCCATATGGCGTTGGTGCAGTTTTGGCACATGGAGGGCAAAACCGACAGGAACGACCTATAGCGTTTGCTTCTAGGACGCTGGCAGCAGCAAAACGAAAGTACGCCCAAATCAAAAAGGAAGGTCTGGCTGTGATCTTCACAGTGAAGAAATTTCACCAGTACTTGTACAGGCGGAAATTCACTATAATTACAGACCACAAGCCATTGCTGGGTTTGTTGAAAGAAGACAAACCAATACCACCAATAGCTTGGCCCGGATCCAACGCTGGGCCCTACTACTGGCGGCGTACCAGTATCAACTGGAGCATCGACCAGGAACCCGGGAGGCAAATGTCTATGCACTAAGCAGGCTGCCATTACTGAACGCCCCTCCATTAGTACCCAAAATAGAGGAAACGGTAATGACATTACATTTCCTGGACACCCTTCCAGTGGCTGCACAAAACATTCATTTATGGACCCAAAGGGACCCGGTTTTATCAAAACTAAAACACATATTGCTAACTGGGGAGATGGAAAGACCGTCCAGGCGGAATTCCACCCTTACTGGAGAAGAAGAGAGCAGATCACCATGGAAGACAGGATCCTGCTATGGGGAGCTGAACTGGCTGAACTACATCCTGGGCACCCTGGAGTCTCAAAAATGAAGATGCTGGCCAGAGCGACATTGGTAGGTTGGTGCCAAGAATGCCAACAAGGGCAGAAGGTGCCACTGGCAGCCCCGCTGCACCCATGGGAATGGCCAGGTAGACCATGGTCGCAACTTCATGGTCGATTTTGCAGGCCCGTTTATGGGTTCAGTGTTTTTTATAATAGTAGACGCCCATTCCAAATGGCTGAACGTCTACAAAATGAACTCTGCAAATTCAACAACTACCATTGAAAAACTCCACATTCGTTCGCAACTCATGGTATAGCGGAGGTGTTAATTTTGGATAATGGGTCGGTTTTCGCCAGCCAGGACTTCACAAAATTTATGAAGTCGAAAGGCATTCGGCACATAAGGACGGCACCATACCACAGCAGCAAATTGGGCACCAAACTGTCGCGCTGGCTATTCAACTACAGAACAACCCCGCACACCACAACAGGAATAGCACCGGCGGAGTTACTCATGGGCAGACGACTCCGAGCCCAGCTGAGTCTACTATTCCCGAATTTATGTGGCAGAATAGAATGACACCAAGAGGCCCAATGCAAGGGCCACGACAACACTTGCCGAGAAAGGCAGTTCAACACGGGTGAAAATGTATGGGTCAGAAATTATGGGCGGAATTCTCCGCTCCCCACGCGGCGTGGGAGAATCGCGGGAGGGCCTCCCGACATTTTCTCCCCCCCCCCCCTGGCGCCCCCAGCGATTTATTTTTCCTCCCCCCCGGCTCGGAAAAACCGCTGCTCGCCGTTTATCACGGCGAACGGCGATTCTCCGAGCCCGATGGGCCGAGCGCCCGGCCCTTCACACCCGTTTCACCACGGCAGCAGCCACACCTGGTCACTGCATTCGTGAAACGGGCGCCAGATGCCCGTTTGGGGCATCTAGGGGCCCGATTGGCACGGGAGCACCACGACTGTGCTCGGGAGGGGACAGGCCCGTGATCGGTGCCCACCGATCGTCGGGCCAGCGTCCAAAATGGGCGCACACTTTCCCCTCCGCCGCCCGGCAAGATCAAGCCGCCACGTCTTGCCGGGCGGCTGAGGAGAAAGACGGCCACTGCGCATGCGCGGTTCGTGCCGCCTGCGCGATGAAGTCATTCGCGCATGCGCGGGTTGGAACCGGCAACCCGCACATGCGTGGATGACCTCACAAATGCGCCGTTTTGCGCGTCATTTCCGGCGCGACAAGGTCATGGCCGGGAAAGACGGAGGCCCGCTCCTAGCCCCCCGGGTGGGGGTGAATTAGGTGCGGGGAGCGGGCCCCGAGGCCGTCGTGAACCTCGGCCGATTTCACGACAGCCATCCCGATTTTTATCGGGAGTGGAGAATATCGCCCTATGCCAATGGCCCCACATGGCTAGCAGGAACAGTCAAGGCCAGGACAGGACCTGTGTCATATGAAATACGTGTGAGAAAACATGTAATAAAGAAACACCTGGACCAGGTGCGGGCCTCAGATTCATTTCCTCCTCCGGAGCTGACTCAGACCAGCATACTAAGGACCGTGAAGAGTCCTCCCCGACAAACTATTCATGCCCCTCCGACACACCTGGTGAGGACATCAGCCTTGGATATAGACACTGTAGATGATGCCGCAGCTGTACACCTGCCGCCGGAGGAAAGGGGCGAACTGCCCCTCAGGCGCTCACATCGGAAAAGACGGGCACCTACCTGTTACATGCCCCCTATGCCAGAGGCCGAAGTGGAAGAGCCGGACCCGAGGCAAAAACAAAGCAGGAGACCCGTGAGTCACGAGGACCATGGAGGCTCCTCGGACTTTGGGGGGGAGGGGTGTAATGACTTAGGCCAGGCCTTTGAGATTGGCCAATTTGAATACGAGTTCCCTGATTAGTGGCCCAATCAGGGAACCCCTTTCTGTGTATATAACAGGGAGTGTCAGATCCTCTGCACTCCCAGTGTAGACAGCAGACTGAATGGTCATGGTTGTTCAGCTATTGGGTTTGTAAATAAAGGGAATTCTGGTGACAGGACTTCTGCCTCCGTGGACTTATTACACCATATAAATGCAAGTTGTTGTTAATTATGCAGTCTAGCTGGAGCCTGCGCCAATTTCCTGCACATTACTGCAGGTGATTGAGAGAAATCCAGTCAGAGTTTCAGTACCCCAGAGTTGAAAGGGAAGCTGTCTTTCCTCAGCTAAGTAATGAAATTTCTGCAGAAACAAGCTATGTTAATGGATCTGTAGATTGGTCAGGATATACAGAGGTGATGCTTATTGAATTATATTTGATGTTTCTGCAAGCTCAAGGCAGTTATTCAGTGTAAGTAACCTGGTTACAGGAAACACCTGTTCATAGTTGTTAATTCAGTAATTTTCCCGACTGTGTCTTGAATCATGGATGATCAAAGAACTGGCATTTCAGAACTCCGGGGATTACTTAATCATTGGCTGTACTCTAATTTATTTCATTCCAACTGGGGATACAAACCTGCTAGGTTTACTGGAAGTTCACACCATCAATGTATAACATATTGTAAAGTAGCCAGAGTCCCAGATGACCATAGGCTGCTTTCCCCTTTGAGGGGGAGAGCTGACTGGTGGTGATTTAATCTGAGGATCACCACACCTCCGGTGAAGGGCAAGGTTCAGAAGGCAGAGCCCTCATGTATAACCTCAGCCGGTATGAGAATTGAACCCGCACTATTAACCTTGCATCACAAACCAGCTGTCCAGGGCAGCACGGTGGCACAGTGGTTAGCAGTGCTGCCTACAGCGCTGAGGACCCGGGTTCAATCGTGGCCCTGGGTCACTGTCTGTGTGGAGTTTGCACATTCTACCCGTGAATGCGTGGGTTTCACCCCCACAACCCAAAGATGTGCAGGGTAGGTGGATTGGCCACACTAAATTGCCCCTTAATTGGAAAAATATAATTGAGTACTCTAAATTAATTTTTTTTAAACTAGGGCGGCACAATGGCGTGGTAGTTGGCGCTGCTGTCTTGCGGCGCCGAGAACCCTGGTTTGATCCCAGTCCGGGTCTCTGGCTGTGTGGAGTTTGCCCATTCTCCTGAAGTCTCGTGGTCCCACCCCCACAACCCAAATAGAGATTGGTCACGCTGAATTGCAAATAAATAATTGGGCACTCTAAATTTATTTTTTAAAAAGAAAAAAAAAACAGCTGTCCAACCAATTGAGGTAAACAGTATTGTAAAGGCCTATGAAAGGTGGTTTAATCCAAAAAGTCCTGTCACTCAATGAACTTCATTTAAAAAAAAAAAAGATACTTGAACCCCTTTTGAACTGGTTCTATTTCTTGCCTTTAAGTATTATACTGTTATGGCACAAAACCTGGACGCAGAGCCCCTGTTTTTCTGGGCATGGAAAGTGATCATAGATGACCTAACAATGGTGTCCAAGGCACCTACACCTCTGGTCCAAATTAGTTGCACCAGACATCCTATTGGTGAGAGCATTAGCGTGCACAGAGTATCTGCCAGAACCTTCAACTACTTTCAAGTTAGTTGCTGGTTGATTTCCGCTGGCTGTTGCTTTGACTTGGTTTTTTCTAGAGTTCTTTAAAGCTGCCATTTATGGGAAGTGGTATGGCAGATGTTGAAGGAATTGGTCTGACTTATTTCTACACAAAACAGTAGCTCCCAGACATCGGAACAGTAGCATGCATTTCCTTCAGTCTATAGCTTGACAGGAAGTATGCGTGAAGGTTGTACGGCGCAGCACCAGCTGTTGGAAGAGGAAGCCCCCTGCTTCTTTCCTGTGTTAAAGACTTGCTTTAAAAAAAAAAAAAAATTTAGAATACACAATTAGTTTCTTGCAATTTAGCTGCGGCCAATCCACCTACCCTGCACATCTTTGGGTTGCGGGGGCGAAATCCATTTTGATAGGAATAACAGCAAAAGGGATTATTATTTAAATGGCAAAATATTAAAGCATGCTGCTGTGCAGAGAGACCTGGGTGTGCTAGTGCATGAGTCGCAAAAAGTTGGTTTACAGGTGATTAAGAAGGCAAATGGAATTTTGTCCTTCATTGCTAGAGGGATGGAGTTTAAGACTAGGGAGATTATGCTGCAATTGTAAAAGGTGATAGTGAGGCCACACCTGGAGCACGGTGTTCAGTTTTGGTCTCCTTACCTGAGAAAGGACGTACTGGCGCTGGAGGGTGTGTAGAGGAGATTCACAAGGTTAATCCCAGAGCTGAAGGGGTTGGATTAAGAGGTTGAGGTTACGAAGAGAGGTTGAGTAGACTGGGACTGTACTCATTGGAATTTAGAAGGATGAGGGGGGATCTTATAGAAACATATAAAATTATGAAGGGAATAGATAGGATAGATGCGGGCAGGTTGTTTCCACTGGTGGGTGAAAGCAGAAATAGAGGGCATAGCCTCAAAATAAGGGGAAGTAGATTTAGGACAGAGGGTTTAGGAGGAACGTCTTCACCCAAATGGTTGTGAATCTATGGAATTCCCTGCCCGGTGAAGCTGTTGAGGCTCCTTCATTAAATGTTTTTAAGGTAAAGATAGATAGTTTTTTGAAGAATAAAGGGATTAAGTGTGATGGTGTTCAGGCCAGAAAGTGGGGCTGAGTCCACAACGTATCAGCCATGATCTCATTGAATGGCGGAGCAGGCTCGAGGGTCCAGATGGCCTACTCCTGCTCCTAATTCTTATGAAACCCACGCAAACATAGAACATGCAGTGCAGAAGGTGGCCATTCGGCCCATCGAGTCTGCACTGACCCACTTAAGCTCTCACCTCCACCCTATCCCCATAGCCCAATAACCCCTCCTAACCTTTTTGGTAACTAAGGGAAATTTTGCATAGCCAATCCACCTAACCTGCACGTCTTTGGACTGTGGGAAGAAACCGGAGCACCCGGAGGAAACCCACGCAGACACGGGGAGAACGTGCAGACTCCGCACAGACAGTGACCCAGCAAGGAATTGAACCTGTGACCGTGGCGCTGTGAAGCCACAGTGCTATCCATTTGTGCTACCGTGCTGCCAGACACGGGGAGAATGTGCAAACTCCAGACGGACAGTGACCCAGAGCCGGGATCGAATCTGGGACCTCAGCGCCGTGAGGCAGCAGGGCGAACCCACTGCGCCACCGTGCTGCTCTGTTAAAGACTTTCTTGACACCATCTGTGTGAAGCTACAACACAGGGATACTTGTGTATCAAACAGCATAAGCAGCAAGGAATAGAGCTAAGTGATTCCACAACCAACTGTAAAGAAAAATGGGAAAGATGTAATTTGAAACATGACAGTCTGACAAAACCCGATAGAATATCAGAAAAAGCAAGAAAAAAATCCCACAAAGGGTTAACAGCATTGACCTGAGGAAGGAGCAGTGCTCCGAAAGCTAATGTTTGAAACAAACATGTTGGACTTTAACCTGGTGTTGTACAGCATTCAGAAAAGAGGGTTTGAAATGCAAATAGCCTTTATCAGCTTGAAAACAACTTATGCTGTAATCTGATGCTGTACTTTCAAGTTAAAGAAATACTAGCGAAGTAAGTTTTTAGTTACGTCGAGGAAACAATAGTTCACACTTTCATATAAGTGAATTACTTTAGCAAGCAGTTAAATAAGAATTGCCAGAATCTTAAGTGAATTACATGAAATAATGTGCATTTGCGAATAATAGAAATGTCATGACATAATAATAATCGCTTATTGTCACAGGTAGGCTTCAATGAAGTTACTGTGAAAAGCCCCTAGTTGCCACATTCCAGCACCTGTTCAGGGAGGCCGGTATGGGAATTGAACATTGCTGCTGGTCTTGTTCTGCATTACAAGCCAGCTGTTTAGCCCAGTGTGCTAAACCAGCCCCATCTAACATCAGTTAGAAGTGGAAGTCTGGACATAACGGTTGAGCATAAATTAACACCAAGCAGGAATCAGTTGAAACATGACGAGAACCGAATGTGTCACTCCTCTACGATTTGACAAGCATCAAAGCATTTTTTACCAATGCTTGTCATTGAAGCATCCTCTTGTTAGACATGAATGAATAAAATGGACAAACAAAATTAAATAAATGAGCAGAAGATATTATTTAAAGATAATAAAATGTAACCAGCACGGCTGCGAGAAGGGTAATAAATATCCTGAATCGCTAACAGCCATCACCACTTCCAGCTCTCAGAGCTAATTCGGTAGATGGGAATGATTGAATGCAGGAGCCGACCAGGGGATCGAAGTTACTGAGAACACCCACAGATAAGAGAGATTGTCAAGTGTGCCACAAAAGTCCGAACAACCGGAACAGAAAATCCCGAAGTAAGATCTTTTTTACTTGTAAAGACAGTGATGTTATCTTTTGAAGTAAAATAAAGTAATTTTAAAATTACGCAACCTGAAACAGTGGTTATTACAAAAATATCGATAAGTCTACTAAACTTTCTCAGCAAGGCGGGACCCAGTATCGAAATTACTGAGTGGTAACTAGATAAAACCCTCTTTGAAGATATGGGTTATACCGGGGATAACTTGAAACATTAGTTTGACCCGAATAGCACCTACTCTGCAAAGGAGTCAATGAGTGAAAATCCTTGTGCACCATTTAGAACACCCTTTTTGGTGTGGGGGAGATTTCGAAGAATGGTGGTGATCTAACTTCACAACTCATCACATCTAAGCTCTGCAGACCTGCCACATCCAGCCATTAATGGTGGTGAACTATTAAACAATTCATTGGAAGAGGAGGCTCTACAAAATTCCCCAACATCAATGATGGAGGAGCCCAGCACATATGTGTAAAAGACAAGGCTGATACATTCGCAACAATTTTCAGCCAAAAGTGCCGAGTGGATGATCCATCGCAGCCTCCTCCAGAAGTCCCCAGCATCACAGATGTCAGTCTTCAGCCAATACGATTCACTCCACAAGATATCAAGAAACTGCTGACGGCACTGGATACTACAAAGGCTATGGGTCCTGATAATATTCTGGCAATAGTACTGAAGACTTGTGCTCCAGAACTTGCTTCACCCCCAGCCAAGCTGTTCCAGTACAGCTACAACACTGGAATCTACCTGGCAATGTGGAAAATTGCCCAGCTGTGTCCTGTACACAAGAAACAGGGTGGTAATTGGCTGGGTTGGATTTGTCCTATCAGTCTACTCTCCATGACCAGCAAAGTGATGGAAGGAGTCATCAACAGTACTAGCAACCGCACTTCCTCGGCAATAACCTGCTCACGGACGCTCAATTTGGGTTCCGCCAGGGTCACTCAACTCCTGACGTCATTACAGCCTTGGTTCAAACATGGACAAAAGAGCTGAATGCCAGAGGTGAGGTGAGAGTGGCTGCATTTGACCGAGTATAGCATCAAGGAGCCCTAACTAAACTAGAGTCACAGGGAAAACTATCCGCTGGTTGGAGTCATACCTGGCATAAAGGAAGATGGATGTGATGGTTGGAGGTCAATCATCTCAGCTCCAGGATATCACGGCAGGAGGTCATCAGGGTAGTGTTCTAGGCCGACCCATCTTCAGCTGCTTCATCAATGACCTCCCATCATAAGGTCAGAAGTAGAGATGTTGGGGAGGCGCGGGACCAGCGCCCGCTGTGGCGGCTGGATGTGGGGCTGTTAGCGGACGACGAGGTGTGTAAAAGGGTCCGGAAGAGCATTGAGAGCTATCTGGACTTGAATGACACGGGGGAGGTGCAGGTGGGGATGGTCTGGGAGGCCCTGAAGGCAGTGATCAGGGGAGAGCTGATCTCCATAAGGGCACACAGAGAAAGAAAGGAGAGGCAGGAGAGGGAGAGGCTGGTGGGGGAGATATTGGAAGTGGATAGGAGATATGCGGAGGCACCAGAGGAGGGGCTGCTGGGAGAACGGCGCAGCCTGCAGGTCAAGTTCGACCTGCTGACCACCAGGAAGGCAGAGACGCAGTGGAGAAGGGCACAGGGCGTGGTCTATGAGTATGGGGAAAAGGCGAGCAGGATGCTGGCACACCAGCTTCGCAAACGAGATGCGGCTAGGGAGATTGGGGGAGTGAAGGAGAGGGGCGGGAAGGTAGTACAGAAGGGGCAAGAAGTTAACGGGGTCTTCAGGGATTTTTACAAGGAGTTGTATCGGTCTGAGCCGCCGACGAGGATAGGGGGAATGGAGGACTTCCTAAACAAATTGAGGTTCCCAAGGGTCCAGGAGAGGCTGGTAGAAGGGCTGGGGGCGCCAATAGGGCTAGAGGAGCTAGTCAAGGGAATAGGTCAGATGCAAGCGGGGAAGGCGCCGGGGCCAGATGGGTTCCCGGTGGAATTCTACAAGAAAAATGTGGACTTGGTGGGACCGGTACTGGTACGAGCCTTTAATGAGGCGCGAGAGGGGGGGGTTCTGCCCCCGACAATGTCGCAGGCTCTGATCTCCCTGATACTGAAGCGGGATAAAGACCCCGTGCAGTGCGGGTCCTACAGGCCTATCTCGCTTCTGAACGTGGATGCCAAGATCCTGGCAGCTAGAATAGAGGATTGTGTGCCAGGGGTAATCCATGAGGACCAGACGGGGTTCGTGAAGGGGCGGCAGCTCAACACGAACGTGCGGAGATTGCTGAATGTAATTATGATGCCGGCAGTGGAGGGGGAGGCTGAGATAGTGGTAGCGCTGGACGCGGAGAAGGCATTCGATAGGGTGGAGTGGGAGTACCTGTGGGAGACGTTGGAACGGTTTGGGTTTGGGGAAGGGTTTATTAAGTGGGTGAAGTTGCTCTACTCGGCCCCGACGGCGAGTGTAGTGACAAACGGGAGGAGGTCGGAGTATTTCGGGCTCCACCGAGGGACCAGGCAGGGATGTCCCCTATCCCCCCTACTTTTCGCACTGGCGATCGAACCGTTGGCGATGGCACTGAGGGGTTCAGGGGGGTGGAGAGGACTGACTAGGGGAGGGGAGGAACATCGAGTATCGTTGTATGCGGATGATCTACTGCTGTACGTGGCAGACCCAGAAGGGGGAATGCCGGAGATAATGGAACTATTAGCAGAGTTTGGGGACTTTTCGGGGTACAAACTAAATTTGGGCAAAAGCGAGGTTTTTGTGATACACCCGGGGGACCAGGGAGAGGGTATTGGGAGACTCCCCTTCAAGCGAGCAGGAAAGAGCTTTAGGTACTTAGGGGTGCAGGTGGCAAGGAACTGGGGGACCCTCCACAAGTTGAACTTTTCCAGGCTGGTGGAACAGATGGAGGAGGAATTTAAGAGGTGGGACATGGTACCGCTGTCGCTGGCGGGGAGGGTGCAGTCAATCAAAATGACGGTCCTGTTTTTATTTCAGTGCTTGCCCATCTTCCTCCCTAGGGCCTTCTTCAAAAAGGTGACGAGTAGCATCATGAGCTACGTGTGGGCGCACGGCACCCCAAGGGTGAGGAGGGTCTTTTTGGAGCGGAGTAGGGACAGTGGAGGGCTAGCACTACCCAATCTCTCGGGGTATTACTGGGCGGCAAATGTGTCAATGGTGCGCAAGTGGATGATGGAAGGGGAGGGGGCAGCTTGGAAACGAATGGAGAGGGCGTCCTGTGGCAACACAAGCCTGGGGGCCCTAGTAACGGCACCAGGGCCGCTCCCCCCCACGACGTACACCACGAGCCCGGTGGTGGCGGCCACCCTCAAGATATGGGGGCAGTGGAGGCGTCACAGGGGGGAAATGGGAGGTCTGTTGGCGGCGCCAATAAGAGGGAACCATAGATTCATCCCGGGGAACATCGACGGGGGATTTCAGAGCTGGTACAGGGTGGGCATACGGCAGCTGAAGGACCTGTTTATAGAGGGGAGGTTTGCGAGCCTGGGAGGGCTGGAGGAGAAGTTTGAGCTCCCTCCGGGTAATATGTTCAGATATTTACAAGTGAAGGCATTTGCTAGACGGCAGGTGGAGGGGTTCCCCCTGCTCCCCAGTAAGGGGGCGAGTGATAGGGTGCTCTCGGGGGTCTGGGTCGGAGGGGGGAAGATATCAGACATCTACAAGATAATGCAGGAGGCGGAAGAAGCATCAGGGGAGGAGCTGAAAGCCAAGTGGGAAGGGGAGCTGGGAGAGCAGATAGAAGACGGGACGTGGGCGGATGCACTGGAGAAGGTCAATTCTTCCTCCTCGTGTGCGAGGCTGAGCCTCATTCAATTTAAGGTGCTGCATAGAGCTCACATGACGGGGACAAGGATGAGCCGGTTCTTTGGGGGTGAGGACAGGTGTGTCAGATGTCTGGGAAGCCCAGCGAACCATGTGCATATGTTCTGGGCATGTCCGGTGCTGGAAGGGTTCTGGAAGGGGGTGGCAAGGACGGTGTCGAAGGTGGTGGGGTCCAGGGTCAAACCAGGATGGGGGCTTGCGATCTTTGGGGTCGGGGTAGAACCGGGGGTACAGGAGGCTAGGGAGGCCGGAATACTGGCCTTTGCGTCCCTAGTGGCTCGACGAAGGATATTAATTCAATGGAAGGACGCGAGGCCTCCAAGCGTTGAAACTTGGATTAACGATATGGCTAGCTATATTCAGCTAGAAAGGATCAAATTTGCCCTGAGAGGGTCGGTACAGGGATTCTCCAGGCGGTGGCAACCTTTCCTTGACTTTTTAGATCAGAGATAGACGTTCGGGGTCGTGGGAGGGGAGGGAGGGGAGGGGAGGGGGGGGAGGGGAGGGGAGGGGAGGGGAGGGGGAGGGGGAGGGAGGGGGGGAGGGGGAGGGGGGGAGGGAGGGAGGGGGGGAGGGGAGGGGGAGGGGGGGGAGGGAGGGAGGGGGGGGAGGGAGGGGGGAGGGGGGACATGCATGACTGTAACGCGGGCAAGTCTGCTCGCTGCTCATGTCTGAAACTGTAGGCTGCCTTGTTTGTTAAGTTGTTGCTTGGGGGGGGGGGGGGGAGGACTGGTGCGCGCGAGAGGGCGGGCGAGGGAGGGATATCTGCCTAGAGGGATTGTGTTGTATATAATTTAAAAAATAGTAGGGGTAAATGTTTGTATGGAAAAACTCTTTCAATAAAAATTATTTAAAAAAAAAAGAAGTAGAGATGTTTATGGATGACTGCACAATGTTTAGCACCATTCGCGACTCCTCAGATAATGAAGCAGTCCGTGCCCAAATGCAGCAAGACCTGGACAATATCCAGGCTTGGGCTGACAAGTCGCAAGTTACATTCATGCCACACAAGTGTCAGGCAATGACCATCTCCTATAAGAGAGGATCTAACCATCACCCCTTTACATTCAATGGCATTACCATCGCTGAGTCCCCCACAATCAAGATCCTAGGGGTTAGCATTGATCAGAAACTGAACTGGACTAGCCATAGTAATACTGTGGTTACCAGGGCAGGTCAAAGGCTAGGAATCCTACGGCAAGTAACTCACCTCCTGACCTCCCAAAAGCCTGTCAACCATCTACAAGGCACAAGTCAGGAGTGTAATGGGATACTCTCCACTTGTTTGGATGAGTGCAGCTTCAAGTACTCAAGAAGCTCAACAACATCCAGCTCAAAACAGCCGCTTGAATGCTCCTCCTTCCACAAACATTCAAACACTCCACCACCAATGAACAGTGGCAGCCTGTGTACCATCTACAGGATGCACTGCAGGAACTCACCAAGGTTCCTCAGACAGCACCTTCCAAACCCACGACCACTACCATCTAGAAGGACAAGCGCAGCAGATACCTGGGAACCCCACCACCTGGAGGTTCCCCTCCAAGTCACTCATCACCCTGACTTGGAAATATATCGCTGTTCCTTCACTGTTGCTGGGACAAAATCCTGGAACGCCCTCCCTAACAGCACAGTAGGTGTACCTACATCTGAAGGACTGCAGCGGTTCAAGAAGGAAACTCACCACCACTTTCTGAAGGGGAACAAGGATGGGCAATAAATGCTGGCCTAACCAGAGTCAGCCACATCCCAGAAAAGATTTTTTTTTAACTTGCAATCTCTCTCTACTGGCTGGCAATCTTGTCTTGGAATACTTCACCCATTGTGTATTTCCAAGAGGCTTTAGGTGTGTCTGTCTGTGAATGCCATTGTTTCAAATGCAGTTATTTGCATTTTAAATATCTCTTCCCGAGATGGTTACAAATCTGGGTGGGTGTCTAGATTATAAAAAATGTCTCCCTCTTCACACACTCCTGATGATTATTTGTAGTTTCTCACCTTCTCCTTGGAATGTGGCCTTGCGTTTTAAGCAAATTACAAAAGTTCCGGTAAGTTGGAAGTTGAAAAATAGTATGAGTAAAAAATAAAGCTCTGAGGTTGTAATTGTGGCTGTTCCAGTGATGTCAAGCAACTTACCTATTGGTGGGTCCTTGAGCTTCCCTGCATCCCACCTCATAAGGGCAGGGGCCCCCAGGTCCAATCCCTGGCAAGGGCAAAATGCTACCTTGGCACCATGTCACTGCCAGCCTGGCATTGCCCCGCCAATGCCACCTGAGCACCCTGACAGTGCCAGGGTGATAGCCAGATGGTACTACCAGGGTGCTTTGGTGGAACTTTCAGCCTGGCAGTGTTAAGGTGCCCAAATGTTATCAGCAGTGCCAGCATTCCACTCTACCCAGAAGCTGACCACCCGAGGGCCTCCGATCAGCTGACAGCTGGTGTGGACGGTGCCGGCGGGACTCAGCGTTTCCACGACAGCCGCTCGGCCCATCCCAGCCGGCGACCAGCAACGTGCCAAACACGCCAGCGCCGATTCTCCACTCTGGGGAGGGGCGGCGTGGCCTGGTCACGGGGATTCTCCGGCCTGACCCCGGGCTGAGAGAATCCCGCCCATTCAGTGACGGACTGGCCAGGGTGTCAGCTTGCCCGATGGCAAGTGGGCCCCTGATGAAGTGAGCCCCCTATATCAAATAAAAATGCAATAAAGAAACAAACACAGACAACTGTTTTAGTAATAAAAAGGAATATGAAAAAAGAGAACAGGACACAAATAAGCAGTGTATGAAAAGGAACGAAGCAGGGGAGGTAGTGGAAGTATGTGGAATAGGGGGGCCCGGGTCAGGCATAATTAAGGAAATTCCATGTTTTCAGCAAGAGTGTGTGAATTTAAAGATAAAGTTACAATTCGTGATTTGAGATGGTCGGCAACTTCAAAGGATATCAAGCAGTAGTCTTGGTTCAGCCAGTACATCAGTCCGGGGCCCGGAGAGCCAAGAATCTCTGAAGGGCCCTTAAAAATTATAATTAATTAGATAAATAAATCTCCAACTCCTTTCCTGAGATTTGTATTCTAACTTAATAAAATATAATTGTTTTTAAAAAGAGCAATACCAAATAAAAATGCAATAAAGAAACAAACAAATAATCACTCAGTGTATGAAGGAACAAAGCAGTGTTAAACGGATGTGAAAAGGAGTGGGGGGGGGGGGGGGGGGGGCTGGTTCACCCAGGTCGGACATAGTTGGAAATCTACGTTTTCAGCAAGAGTGTGTAAATTTAAAGATAAAGTTACAGTTCGTGATTTGAGATGGTCGGCAACTTGAAAGGATATCAAGCAGTACATAGGGTCGTGAGGTCACCGAAAAGGAGAAGCGGTACCTTTGACCGTGAATCATGAGGTCAAAGATATTGAAGTGATAAGCCATGATCGGTAAACTCAAAGGGTTGCGACTTGTAACACTACACTGGTATCAAACTGGACATGTTAACTTTGGTCGTGGGACCATTCTTAATGTCTTACTATAGTCGGACCAAACTTCTAAGTTTCAACAGTTGTCTCAGTTGCTTGCTGGTGTGAACACTGGACAGTGGATTGTCTCCTCTTCTGAAGCTGCATAGGCCACAGTAGTATTGACTAATGAACATAGCCTATTGAAGTGTAAGTAAGTTATTTTATATTTTTTTATCAAGTAGGGGTTTATCTGGCGTTCCTTCAAGTTATTCTTGCAATCATCAATATTCATTTTTCCCAATGTGGGCTATTTTTAATTAAGTTTTTATTTCAGGAATATTACCCCTACCAGCATGGAAAAGAAAAAGCATAAATCTAGGTCACTAAAACGCAAAGAACAAAAAGAAGCAAAGGAAGGAATCAGCCAAGCGATGCAGGCCTATTACAGAGTTTATAATACCACAAGCACAATCCACATCAATATCCAGTTCTGCAACAAATAATCAAGAAGCAAGAAACAATGCTCATGGTGATGATGCAATGACATGCAAATTACAAGAACAGAGAAGAGCTACTTTGAATGTAGAGACAAATACAAGTGCATCCATTACTAATCAACCCAGGCCCAATATTTCTTCTGGCTTCCTTGTTCCGGTATCTGTACTGCCTATAGTTGCAACATCTGAACACATAGCTTCAACTAGTGACAGGGAAGCAGATATTCCTTCAAGCATAAATGACTTGGTTTCTGAAGCACATCCTGTAAATGAACCTACACAAGAAAATTAAAGATCAATTACTGGAATTTTCCAATATCCATCACGAGCAAAGCTAAAACAGTTTTTTGCTGAACATCCACTTCAGCCACTTGATGATCTGCCATTTGATGCTCGTTTGTATGAGAGGAAAATTATGAATGACTCAGTCCCAAGAAAATGGCTAACATATAACAAAGAAAATAGATGCTTATATTGTTCATACTGCTTAGCCTTTGAGTTTCCCAACCCTTGTAATCCATCACCCTTTGTACGTGGCTTTAGTGACTACAGGCGTATTAGCCAGAGCTTGACTTTACATGAATCAACAACAACACATGTCAGAAATGCTCAGCAATATATCAGTGTGGTTAATGATGGCACCTTAGATAAATTTTTTTGCAGCATCACTAATTAAAAGGAAAGAAGAAGTATTGAAGCAGAGAAGTATTGTCATGAGGATTATAGATATCATAATGATGTTAGGCAAGCAAGCACTTCCTTTTGGATGTCACAGAAATGAATCAGCCTACACTCTAGATAATGAGGTTCTGAATCATGGCAATTTTTTAGCTACAGTGCAGTTGATGGCAAAATATGACCCCATTATGGCAGCTCACGTTTCTGCAGTGCAAAACAAGTCTAAACAAAGAATCAAACAATTAGAGCAACAAGGAAAGGCTCAAAGTAAAGGTCGTGGTGGACTTGTTACATACCTGAGTAAAACAACTATAAACATGTTAATCAAAATTATGAAGAATATGATACAAGAAAGAATTAGTCATGAAGTTTCTCAAGCAAAATATTATTCTATTCAGGTTGATTCAACACAAGATAATTCATCCATCGATCAGTTTAGCATTATTATTCGGTATGTGCTTAAAGGTATTATCTGTGAGCGACTACTTTCAGTTGTGCCAAGTAATGATGGTACAGGACAGGGACTTTTTGATCTATTGATTGAAACATTACAGCATCTTAAAATTGACCCCCAAAAATGTTTATCTGATAGCACAGATGGTGCTGCAAGCTACCATGGCCAGTATAATGGTTTACAAAGTAAAATTGCTGATGTGGCTGATCAACATGTTTATATATGGTGCTATGCCGATGTCTTGAATTTGGTGATAACTGAAACAACAAAATGTTGTGTGCCTGCAGTTTCTTTTTTCAATTTGCTCCAGAATATAGCAACTTTTGTGAAAGCATCATATAAGAGAATAGAAGTTGTTGGAAAACATCTAGGACAAGAAAAAATGAAACGATTAAAGCTAATTGTTTAGACCAGATGGTCAGGAAAATCCAATGCAGCAACAACTATATTTGGACGTTTTGATGATGCCGCTGCCAGTACTTTCGTAAATCTATTGACATGCTTATCAATGATACAAGATTCAGAAAAGTTTGATGCAAAAACAAAACATGAAGCAAATGTTTTACTTCAAAGTCTTCTAAAGTTTGAAACCACATTGACAGCATTTACTTACTGTATATATTTGAAACTACATCCCCGTTATCAGGTTATCTACAGACAAGTGGTTTAGATATGTTTACTGCATGGAGTTTGGTAGATTCAGCTACAACAAAGTTGAAGGAACAGACAAGAACATTTAATAACGTTCACAGTAAGGCTTTGGAATTTGTAAATAAATGTAATGACAAGATTTCACAGATGAATATGGATGAAAATCAAACATTGGAAATTGATGCGTTGGAAACAGCATTGCCAGTTAAGAGGCAGAGGAAGAAGAAAAGAATGGCAGATGAGCTTATTGATGATGAAATAAAATCCTCACATTCTCTAGCTGATTTTCGAGTAAATGTGTTTAACCTAATAATGGATCGCATTGTCCAGTCACTAGAATCACGCTTTGTACAACACAAACAGTTGTATAAAGATTTGTCCTGCTTGGACCCAGCAAAGTTTAAAACTATTGCAGAGAAGAACCTTGAAGATGAAGCATTGGAAGGTATTATTAAGCTGTTTCCACAAATCAGCAAAGATCAAGTAATATTGGAATTGTTTTCTTTTGCTTCAAACTTTGATGTATTAAAGCTATTGCTTAATGATGGTGAGAATATGGATTCCAGTTGCACCAATTGTAAAATTTGCAGCACTTGCCCATCGTGTGTACTAAAAATTCTAGCATCCAACAGACTTCATGACAAGACATATGATAACCTTTATGAACTTTATAAAGTCATCTGCACACTATCAGTTATTCAAGTCCAATGTGAGAGGACATTTTCAAAGATCGTAAAGAAATTCGCTGTCTGAGGAGAATTTGAAATCATACATGTTGCTATCCATTGAAAAGGAATTGTTAGATGAATTGGATGCAGAAGCAATTATTGGCAGATTTGCACAATCATCTAGCGAACACAAACGATTGCTCTTAATATAGTGGACTGCATGCAATGCTCTATTGTGCTTTTGAACTATCTGTTAATGTGTAAATTGTGCAGTAAACTATTTAAAAATATCAACCAATTACTTAAATTTTTTTTAAAAATTCAATTATAACATTCTGTATTTACATTTGGTATCTACTGCCAGTAATATGTACAGTACATGTACACTGTAATTACTAAGAAATACACATTTTTCCACAAAAATTTTAATTGTACCTTTTTTCCATATATTTTTTTTGAAAATTTAATTTATTCGTTATGAAAATTAAATGATAGCATTGTAGTTGTGGGTGGGCCCCCTTTGTCTCCTGGCAACCAATATTTTTAGACCCAGTCCGCCACTGCGCCCATTTTAACTGATTAAACTTCATGGATTTAGTGGCCAAGGTCCCAAAAGTGCAAGTGAATGACTGGAACCCAATAAAGCTGTGCTCAAGTTTTAAGACCTTTTATGGGAAGTTTTAGGGGTGCCTAAATATTACTTCTGATGGGGGATTGACGAGAGTAATGCAAAATTAATCCCACTGTCCCACTTTCCAATTTGGCTTCCCAGCTGAAGGCGGCAGGAATTTCCCATTAACCTCAACTTCTGATTCAAATAAACGTGATGACCACATCGGTCAGCAACCCATGGGATATGGGTTGTTGAATGTTGGCATTAACGGACTTACTTGTCTAATTCATCAACGTAAGTGTTGGCACCACCAAATCCACAGTTACATCCATAATTATTGAAATCCAGGATGGGAGAACTGGACGGAAGCGCGCATATAATCATCTCCCTGAACTGCCACAGAGAATAAGGTGAAATGCTGGCACTTGCAACAGCTGTGGAAAGACACACAAATATTAATGGAAAGAAATATTGGCAGCTGCTCATGTTTGTTCTGGCAACCCAGCACATTTTCAATCTTCTCTTGAATGAAAATTAATTTCCGCGTTTTCCTGGGAAAATGCGGGATGAGCACAGGTGAATTGTGGAAAGTAAAGTACATTTTCTAATCAGACAGAATAAGAGCTTCATATGGAGGTCATACTGAATGGCATGTTCAGCTGCAGGCGAGAACATACTGCCTTGCTCACATTCAGACAGAGGTTTGGGCTGACCAGGGCAGCTTGTTTGAATGTCTGACTTTGCTCCAAGCCATTTAAAGCAAGGGTATATTTCCTCGCATCACAATTAACAGCTAACCATTTCGTTTTCACCAGCAGAAACTTGGAAACTTGTTTGCAATATCATCAGAGAGCACAAAATACACTTTATGACATTCCTCTGTCTGTTATTTTAACAGAGATATTAATCATTTCACATGAAAGGGTGAACATTACATGTAACAAATGGAAGAATGTATGACAAATATCTCAGCAAGCAGTTATTTCTAGGTTCAAATATTTAAGTAAAAAATAATTGATAGACCGTTAACAACAATACAGCATGAGCTCAAAGCGAAATGGGAGGAAGAGCTAGGGGAAGAGATTGAGGATGGGATGTGGTCGGACGCCCTGGAGAGGGTGAATTCTTCCTCCTCTTGCGCACGGCTCAGCCTAATTCAGCTGAAGGTGCTGCACAGGGCTCACATGACGGGGGCAAGGATGAGCCGGTTTTGCGGAGGGAAAGACAGGTGTGGGAGGTGTTCGGGTGGCCCGGCGAACCACACCCATATGTTTTGGGCATGTCCGGCTCTGGAGGGGTTTTGGAAGGGGGTGGCGATGATTTTGTCGGAAGTGGTTGGGTCTAGGGTCAGGCCGGGCTGGGGGCTCGTGATCTTTGGGGTAGCTTCGGAGCCGGGAGTGCAGGAGGCGAGAGAGGCCGGCATTCTGGCCTTTGCGTCTCTAGTAGCCCGGCGCAGGATTCTGTTACAGTGGAGGGATACGCGGCCCACGAGTTCGGAGACCTGGGTCAACGACATGGCTGGGTTCATCAAGTTGGAGAGGATGAAATTTGCCCTGAGGGGGTCGGTACAGGGGTTCTTTCGGCGGTGGCAGCCCTTTCTCGATTTCCTGGCGAAGGGGTAGAGAGTGGTCGGTCTCAGCAGCAACTTGGTGGGGGGGGGGGGGGGGTGGTTTGGGGATGGTTGGGGGGTTTGTTCTTGCGGCGGTGGGTTTGTTATGTTATTTTCTTTCTTGTATTGCTATTTGTTATTATTTATTTTGGGGGGAGAGTTCTTTTCTTGTTTTGGTGTGGAAACACGCCTTGTTTGTTTTAAATTGCCGGGAGAAAATTTGTTATTGTTATTAAAAAACTTGAATAAAAATTATTTTTAAAAAAACAACAATACAGCAAATGAACCACCAATTAAGACTGCCAATAACAACATTCTTTTAGATCCCTGTCCCCTGATCAACAATAAATGCGAGGAGTTTATGGACTTTTTGTCATGAAGTTCAAGGTCCTACCATTCAATAGTCCACCAGGCCAAACTCTCTCTACTTTCTCTCCTACCTCCCCTCATGCCCTCTCTGAGCTCAATTCGTCTATCAGATCCACCTTCATCTCTCATTACCTGATTCCTACTAAATTGCTGACCACCCAAATTCCCCTGCTGATTCCATGTTAGTCGATATTGTTAATGGTTTACTCTCTTCAGGAGTTGTCCTTCTCGCCTTTAAATCTGCTGTCATCACCCCACCCTTATTAAAAAACAGCCCTTGCAAACTACCGTCCCATCACCAATCTCGCTTTCCTCTCCAACATGCTGTCACTTGCCAAACTGACTCTATTCTCTTCAGGAACGTCATGCTTGAATCCCTCCAGTCAAAGTTCTTCCCCTGCCACCAGCACCAAAACAGCATTAATCCAAATCACAAATGGCATCCTGTATGACTGAAGGAAAGGTAAACCATCCCTCTTCGTCCTTTTTTCAAAATTATTTTTATTAAGGCATTTATATATATACACAGCCATTAAAAAAATCAAGCAAACAGGAAAACAAACAACCAAAAGAAATAAAGATCGAACACCCCACCGTCCTGCCTCCTGCTCTCCACTTCCCCCACCTCCTTTTTAACACCCCAAACCCCCCCATTCTCCACTGCTGACATCTTAACTATTTTCAAAGAAGTCGATGAATGGCAAACCCCTCCACAGACCCTCTCAAGGCGAACTTTATCTTCTCCAGCCTGAGGAACTCTGCCAGGTCACTCAACCAAACCCCCCGGTTTAGGCTGCCCGAGTCCCGCCATTACAATAAGATCCGTCTCCGGGTAAAAGGGAGACAAAAGTCAAAACATTGGCCTCTCTCGCCCACTGGGCCCCCGAGTCTTCTGACACTCCAAAGATTGCTATTTCTGGACTCAGGACCACCTTCACTCTCAAGACCTCCGACATAACGTCAGCAATCCCCCACCAGAATCCCTCCAGCTTCAGACAGGCAGTCAGCGCGATTGGGGGCCGCTCTACAGGGCGCCCCCCGCGATTCTCGGCCCGGGATGGGCCGAGTGGCCACACTGAAAAAGCAGAGTCCCGCCGGCGCCGTCCACACCTGCTCTTTCCCGGCGAGACCTCGGCGTGGATGCATCTGGAGGCGGCCTGGTGGGGGGGGGCCTCCGCTGTGGCCTGGCCCACGATCGGGGCCTACCGATCGGCGGGCCAGCCTCTTGGGCTGGGGGCCTCTTTTGTACCGCGTCGGCCCCTGTAGCCCTAAGCCATGTTGCGGAGAAGGGAGCCACCGCGCATGCGCGGCAATTGCGCCGGTCCCACTGCGCATGCGTGCGTTGCCGCTGGTGCCATTGCACATGCACGGAACCAATGACGCCCGTTTGACACTGGGATCAGCAGCTGGAGCAGCATGGGTTGCTCCTGTGCCGTGCTGGCCCCCTTTTGGGGTCAGAATTGCTTCTCCTGAGGCCATGTTGACGCCATTGAGAAACGCGACGGTTTTTACGACGGTGTCAACACTTAGCCTCAGGATCAGAGAATCCCGCCCATGATTCCTGAAGATCGGTGCCCAAACTGAGGCTCCCTCCAGCCTCAGGTGCTGCCACCACTGTCTCCACACCCTCAGGGCTGCAACTACTACCGGGCTTGTGGAGTACCTGGCTGGGGAGAACGGCAGAGGCGTCGTCAACAGTGTCCCTAAACACGAGTCCTTACAAAAGGCTGCCTCCATCCAACCCCACACCGACCCCTCCCCCAATAACCACTCCCTGACCATGGCTATATTCACTGCCCGATAATAATTCATCAAGTTTGGAAAAACTAACCTGCCCCCTCCCGCCCCCCTCCAGCAGCACCTTCATGCCTATGGGGCTTTACTCGTCACCCCAAAATCAGTGAATTAACCCTCTTGAAAAAAGCCATTGGCATAAAGATCAGGAGATTCTGGAACACAAATAAGAACCTCGGGAGAACCGTCATCTTCACCAATTGCACCCGTCCCACCAACGACAGCGGGAGCACATCCCACCTCCTCAAATCCCCCTTCATTTGCCCCACCAGCCAGGCCAAATTCAATTTGTGTAACCGCCCCCGCACCACCTGAATGCCCCAAATTCCTGAAGCTATTTCCCATTACTCTCAATGACAACTGCCCCAACCTCCTCTCCTACCCCCTTGCTTGGATTGGGAAAGCCTCACTCTTCCCCATATTCAATTTATACTCCGACAACTGGTCAAATTCTTCCAATGTGCCCATAATCCCTCCAATACCTTCCAGTGGGTTTGAGGGTTTGATATATAGAGCATAGATCATCCGCATACAGCGAGACTCTATGCTCCACTCCCCACCCCTTCCCCCCCGCACTTTCCCCTGCCAATCCCTTGACGCTCTAAGCACCATCGCCAGTGGCTCTATCGCCAAGGCAAAGAGCAACGAGGAGAGTGGGCATCCCTGCCTCGTCCCACGATGCAACCTAAAATACACCACGCTCACCCGGTTCGTTCGCATACTCGCTGCCGGTGCCAGGTACAATAACCGGACCCAATCCACAAACCCCTGCCCAAACTCAAACCGCCCCGAAACGTCCCACAAACAGTCCCACTCCACCCGGTCGAAGGCCTTCTCTGCATCCATGGAGACCACCACCTCCACACTTCGTCCTTCCGAGGGCATCATTATAACGTTCAACAAATGCCTAATATTAGCCGACAGATGCCGCCCCTTTACAAACTCCGTCTGGTTTTCCCCTACCACCCCCGGCACACAGTCCTCAATCAGTGAGGCCAAGATCTTGGCCAGCAACTTAGCGTCCACCTTTAGCAATGAAATTGGTTGGTAGGACCCACACTGTTCCAGGTCCTTATCCCTCTTTAAAATTAAGGAGATTGAGGCCTGTGGTGCCATGGCGTGTGGGGGGGGGGGGGGGGGGGGGGGTGGAAGAGTATCTCCTTTGCCCTCTCCTCATTGAATGCCGTTACCAGCAGGGGTCGCAGGTCCCCCAAAAACATTTTATAAAATTCCACCGAGAACCCAACCGGGCCCAGGGCCTTCCCCGCCTTCATCACCCCCCATACCCTCCAAATTCTCCACCAGCCCAACGGTGGCTCCCAGTCCCTACACCAGGCCCTGCGCCACCTTGGGGAATTCCAACCCCTCTAAAAAACGCATCATTTCCTCCACTCCAGCTGGGGGTTTTGAATCATATAGCCTCTTATAAAAGTCCTCAACTCCCCATTCGCCCCCACCGGACCTAAAACCGTGCTTCCCCTCCTATCCTTCACCTTTCCAATCCCCCTCGCAGCCTCCTGCTTCCTCAATTGATGTGCCAACATCCTCCTCGCCTTTTCAGCATATTCATAGACCGCCCCTTTAGCCCTCCTCAACTGCTCTCCCGCTTTACCCGTGGATAGCAGCTCAAACTCCATCTGAAGTTTCTGCCACTCCCTCAACAACCCCTCCTCCAGGGCCTCTGAATACCTTCTATCCACCTGCAGAATCTTATCCACTAACCTTGGCCTCTCCACCTGCTCCATCCTGTCGCTATGCGCCCGTATTGAAATAAACTCCCCGCCCCGCACCACTGCTTTCAGCGCCTCCCATAGCGCGGCGGCCAAAGCCTCCCCCGTGTCATTCAGCTCCACATACCCCCGAATAGGAGCCCTTACCCGCTCACAAAGCACCTCATCTGCCAATAGTTCCACATCTAATCTCCATTGCGGGCACTGCACATATCCCCCCCCCCCCCCCCCCCCCAACGATACACCTGAAAGTCCACCCAATGCAGCGTGTGGTCTGAAAACATAATCGGCGAGTATTCTGAACAGACCACTCCCACCAACAAAGTCCTGTTCATCACAAATAGTCAATCCAGGAGTACACCCTATATACATGGGAGAAAAATGAAAATTCCATCTCCCTCGACCTACCAAATCTCCACGGGTCCACACCTCCCATATATTCCATAAACTCTTTCAATTCCCTCCCCACCGCTGATACCCTCCCTGACCTCGGATTCGACCAATCCAATTTTGGCTCAATCATTACCGTGTTAAAATCCCCCCCCCCCCATTCTCATCTGGTGCGAGTCCAGGGCCGGGATCTAACCCAGCAGCCGCCTCATAAACTCAACATCGTCCCAGTGTGGGGCATAAAATTTCACCAAAACTACCAGCATCCCCTCCAGTTTCCCACTCACCATTACAAACCTTCCCCTGGAGTCTGCCACCTCAAACGCTACCTGCTTATTTATCAGGACCGCCACACCCTGCTTCTGCAAATCTAATCCTGAATGAAAGACCTGACCGACCCACCATTTCCTTAGCTTGGTCTGATCCCCGATCTTCAGGTGCGTTTCCTGCAAGAAAGCCACATCCGCCTTTAAGCTCCTCAAATGCACAAGCACGCGGGACCTGTTCACCGACCCATTCAACCCTCTCACATTCCATGTGAACAGCCTGTTTGGGGGACCCCTTGGTGCAAACAGCAATAACAACAAACGAAGAAAGAAAAAAAAAGAGGAACAAAGGAAAATAACCCCCAGAGGAAAACTGAACCGTCTGCACTCACTCAACCGACCCTCCCCATTCCCATCAAAATAGCCCTGTGTGAAGCCACAAACAAAGACCCCAAACCCCGCCCCCAGGGAGACAAGCAAGTTACAGCCATAACATCCCAATAAGCAAAAACAACCCCAACCCCCACCACAACTCCCACTGCCTCCTACCAGAGACCTCTAAATAAAGAGGACCCCACAGGACCCCCTAAATAAAGAGACCTCCGACAGAGACCCTTAAATAAAGAAACCCCCAGAATAGAGATCCCTGTCGGGAAGCTAGAGAGCAGCCCAGACAGAGTCTGAAAAAAAAATCATTGCTTTAAAACTCATCTGTGCAATACACCTGCTGGCTCAGGCAGAGGAAGCAGCACCTGTCAATTCCTGGAAAGAGAAAACCAGTCAGCTGGTTTAAACCCCATCAGATCTTTCATCTGCAAGCCATTAATTCATTTCTCTTTGATATTGATTTTGCTAGGCTGTGATTGACAGCTTCCACACACACTAGGTTGAGTAACTTTGAAATGGTCAGCTGTGAAACTAACTGCAATGTTTATAAAACCTTTGATTGACAGCTCCTGGATCACTTCAAACTGAGTTAAGTGCTGTTAGTTTCACAGCTGACCACTTCAAAGTTGCTTGTGAAGGGAGATGAATGGAACAATGCTGACAGCTGGATGTGTGTGTCAAAGCTGTCAATCATAACATAGTTAAATCAATATCAAAGGGAAATGGATGAATGCTGGAACCCAAGATGAGCTACTGACCATGTATTTGCGGCATCACTAAGACAATCTATAGCCACCTCTATAGTCCTGATTTACTGCCACCCCTGTGGTCTCTAAATCACGCTTCCCCCAGTAAAGCAAAGTTGAGATTTTAAAACTTTCATCCTTGTTTTCAAATCTCCGCCTGGCCTCACCATCCCTATCTCTGTAATCTCCTCTAACCCCACAACCCTCCAAGATGTCTGGGCTCAACTAACTCTCGCCACTTGAACATCTTCAATTGAACATCGCTGCCTTTTGAATCCCTTCCCTACACCTCATTACCTTGTCACCTGACAACCTCTCCACCTCGCTTTGCTCCTTTCAGACACTCCTGAAAACCTGCGTCTTTGACCAAGTTTTTATTCATCTGAGCTAAGAGGTGTCTTGATGTCAATTTTTGTTTTATAATGCCCCTGTGAAACATGTTTATCATGTTAAAGGTGCTATTGTGTAGCTATTGTGGTTTAACAGCACCTCTCATTTACAAAAAGTCTTTAACATAGAAAAATGTCTCAAATTTATTTTATTTTATTTTTTTAAGTTTAGCGTACCCAATTCATTTTTCCAATTAAGGGGCAATTTAGCGTGGCCAATCTACCGACCCTGCGCAGCTTTTTGGGGCTGTGGGGGCGAAACCCATGCAAACGTGGGGAGAATGTGCAAACTCCACACAGTGGCCCAGAGCCGGGACCGAACCTGGGTCCTCGGTGGCATGAGGCAGCAGAGCTAACCCACTGCGCCACCGAGCTGCCCTTATCTCAAATAAAGGGGAAGTTCGCCAAGAGCTCTACCAAAACAGATGGGTTCTAAAGATGGTCTTAAATTAAGAGAAATTAAATTAAATTATATCTTAAATTAAATTAAATTTAGATATATGGTGAGGGAATTCCATAGCGTGGGGCTAGGGTATCCGAAGGCACAGCTATCAATAATGGATGAAAGGAAGTGAGGATGTAACAAAGAGCAGAGTCAGAAAAATAGAGAATTTGGGCTGGACGAGGTTACAGAGAAAGGAAGAGAAAGGTAAACAGAAGGATCTAAATTGTGAATTGGACATATTGGGGCCCGGAATCCAGCAAGGATAAGGTTGATGAGTGAGCAGGGTTTGCTCTAGGATAGGAGACTAGCAGCAGAGTTGTGGATAAATTGAAGTTTCTGAGGGAGGAAGATAGGAGGTTGGCCAGGAAACCATAAATTCCAGAGGCATGAATGAGATTTTCAGCAGCAGGTGAGTTGAGGGCAGGGATTGGAATGGAAATGGTACAGAAATGGAAGTAGGGAGCTCGTTTGATGCCAAGCTTATGGACAGGTCGTTCTGTAATAATAATAATATTAGTGATCTTTATAAGCTTACATTAACACTGCAATGAAGTTACTGTGAAAAGCCGCTAGTTGCCACATTCTGGTGCCTGTTCGGGTACACAGAGGGAGATTTCAGAATGTCCAATTCACCTAACACCACGTCTTATGGCACTTGTGGGAGGAAACCAGAGCACCCGAAGGAAACCCACGCAGACACAGGGAGAACATGCAGACTCCGCATAGACAGTGACCCAAGCCAGGAATTGAACCTGGGACTCTGCCGCTGAGAATGCAACAATGCTAACCACTGTGCTACCGTGCTGCCCTAACCATATACAGTAACTGATGGGAAGGAGTAGGTGGCAAACATGGATGGATTGACTGCCTGGTCCACTAACTGAAAGAGACAGGATTTTCATGGATAAAGGGATTACCAATAAATCAGCATCAAATGGATCCATTCACAGGGGCACTTAGGAAATCTCCCTGTTTCCCTTGTATCAAGGATGTTGAATACATTGTGGGGCTGGACCATAGCATTGGGCTTCCCAATGTTTAATTGAAGGAAATTGTAACTAACTCAAGACTGGATGCCGGACAAGAGGGTAACAAGCTCTATCCAAAGGCCACATACAGTCTCTAGCCGGGCAATTCAATACCCTGAGGATAGTTCTTTTAAAATAGTTCCTGATCTCCAGAGGTAATGAAGTGAAGGATTCAACCATCTTCAATACAGTATTACGCAATGATTTGAGGAAAATGGTTCTGAAAATTGCCTACTTTCATGTCCCTCGTAGCTGCATGAATCATCTCACCAACAACAGTATAAAATACTTTTTATGGTTTTGTTTCAGTCTGCACCATTTTGAAGGCGAAACATCTGTTCTCATAGAGTCATAGAAGTTTACAGCATGAAAACAGGCCCTTCGGCCCAACTTGTCCATGCCGCCCAGTTTTAACCACTAAGCTAGTTCCAATTGCCCGCATTTGGCCCATATCCCTCTTTACCCAGCTTTCCCATATAATTGTCTCGATGCTTTTTAAAAGGCAAAATTATACCCACCTCTCCTACTGCCCCAACTACTGCCCTCCTGCAGCTCGATGGAATAACAGCTGGAAGGTAATCTTACAAACATCAGAGGATCCACCATGCCCCATTGAGTCTTTGATTGGTTTATTCGTTATCTATTATGTAATCCCACCCAGTTCCCAACGAGAGTAGAATTTTACAGCAAAACTCAAACGCCACATGGGTATCAAAGAAGAGCTGCTTGTCAAGCAGGAGAGATACATGAAGTGTGCACCATTTGTACACTTTCTATATCCAGGAAAATACTGGCTCCTTGAAGCGTGCGCTGGCCCTAATCGCTTCTGTTTGAGGAAACTGCAATCAGCCTCCCAGGAGCTGATATGAACACATACAGGGGTGGTATTGTTCAAGATATAAACACATTTCCATCTGTTACGCTGTATATAGTACAGTTGCATGCAGACCTGCACATTGCTCAGTTAATGTACATAATGTGAACATAGATTCATAAATAAGTAACATGTCCGATTTTAATTGGATATACCCCACCCCCACTCCCCGCACAAAAGCTCTGCTTTCAACATTGTAAACCTATGTCTTAAAGCTGATAACATCTCCAGTAACATATGGAGATGATAAGCACAACAGCACTACTTCCAATGTTTTGAAATAGTATACTTTCCCCACCATGCCTTACTGAACTCTCAGTCATGGATCATAGATCTTACAGTGCAGAAAGAGGCCAATCGGCCCATCGAATCTGCAGCAGCCCTTGGAAAGAGCACCCTACTTAAGCCCACACCTCCACCCTTTCCCCGTAACCCAGTCTAACCTTTTTGGACACTAAAGGCAATTTAGCCTGGCTAATCCACCTAACCTGCACATCTTTGGAGTGTGGGAGGAAAGCGGAGCACCCAGAGGAAACCCACGCAGATATGGGGAGAACGTGCAGTCTACGCACAGACGGTGACCCAAGCCGGGAATCAAACCTGGGACCCTGGAGCTGTGAAACAACAGTGCTAACCACTGTGCCGCCTCGGCCACTCGGCCCATCGAGTCTGCTCCGCCATTCAATCATGGCTGATACTTTCTCATCCCCATTCTCCTGCCTTCTCCCCACAACCCCTGATCCCCTGATCCTGAAAGATTGCAACACATTCCCCCTTTTTTCCCCATGCAGTGCTTTGGGTATCCTTTCTACATACCTGCAAGCAGCACAGTGAGGACCAAGGATCGCATTTTCGATTCTCTTTCCAACGTTAAAGGACGTCTTTCTCAGATCCATCAGATTTATACCTGTGTTTTGTCCTTGAGAGTGTGTACTTTGAAAAGACAGCATTTGTAAATTACAGATGGGACTTTCTCAAATTAACAGTGGAAAATTTAAACTGAAATATCAAAAAATATTATCAGGACTGATAAAATAAAGTACAGGATTTCGCAATGCGTGCTAAAACTGGCGAAAGGTGGGTATTGATACTGGCAAGGGTGAAAACACCTTAGATCATAAGACCTTAAGACATAGGAGCAGAAATAGGTCATTCGGCCCATTGAGCCTGCTTCACCAGTCAATCATGGCTGATATGTTTCTCATCCCCATTGTCCTGCCTTCTTCCCATAACCCCTGACCCTCTTATTAATCAAGAACCTATCTATCTCTGTCTTAAAGACACTCTGTGATTTGTCTTTGTCCCAGTTAGAGACCAGTGAGGTGAAGCTTGGCTAGATGCTGGATGTAGTTGGAACAAAAGTACTCAATATGGAGTTTAGAATTTTGTGCCGGTGCCAGTATCCAGGGAATCCAGAGAATCCCTACAGTGCAGAAGGAGACCATTCAGCCCATCGTTTCTGCACTGAACTCCCTGAAAGAGCACTCTTTCTCGGCCCACTCCCCCCTCATCCCCATAATCCTGGAACCCCACCTAACCTGCACATCTTTGGACACTAAGGGGAAATTTTGCATGGCCAATACACCTAATCCACACATCTTTGGACTGTGGGAGGAAACGCAAGCATCTGGAGGAAACCCACACAGGCATGGGGAGAACGTGCAAACCCCACACGGACAGTCACCCAAGATCAGAATCAACCTCGGGTCCCTGGTGCTGTGAGGCAGCAGTGCTAACCATTGTGCCACTGTGTCTGTGGAAAAGCAAGTGCAAGAGTTAAGGTTAAATAAAGTAATGTAGTGAGCCACTTGTCGGTAAATTGGGTAATAATATTGTCAGATGGTAGTGCATGGGTTTCTCATCAGTCTGTAAGGCACGGAATGCAAGAACCTTCCCAATTGTGTCACCAACCCTCCCAGCTGAAAGTTCAAGAACAACATCAATTGGATTGGGTAGGTAGGCTCCAATACCAAGCGGCAGATTCAGATTTGAGGGAGCTCCTGTCCCGTCTGCAGGGTCCTGATGCTGCGGGTTCATGTCAGGTGAGTGTGATGGCTGGTGAAATATACCAATATGTGTCCTGCTTTTGTCAGTAAAAAGCACAGTTATTAAGAGCACTGCGGAGAAAGGCAGCAGAATCAGGCACAGGAGGTGTCATATCATATGACAATAATTCAGTCATCAGGATACTTACTGACAACTGAAGCAAAGGTAAAATTTATAATCTGGAGATTCGTTGAACCATAGGGACTATCTCAATACTCCCTGAGGTAACAGTGTCAAGTGGCTGTTCTCTACTGCCACCTGCTGGATGGAGGTCATATCTATTAAAATTGACATGATTGCTTATGCACAACCTCAGTGGATAACTCCTGACACCCAGGAGCCAACCCCGTAGCCGGGGGGGCATTTCAAACATGTCATGAATCGTCGAGTGTGCCAGGATGAATGCGTGGGGACACCGCCCAGGTTTCGGGCTTAGAGGTGAATGAAGCGCAGCTGATGGTCACATGTCAGCTGCTCATTCATTGAGTGGAACCCCTTTTGGTTTATATAGCGCGGCCTGTCATCTGCAGGTGCTCGTATGGGGAGCACCCCCCGGGCCCGTGGCGTTGGCGGCGGTGAACCCCGTTGCTTGGGCATCCTGGTGTGCTCGGTCCACATTGAAATGGATGTATTGTGCCGACTGGGTATATAGGGCCTCCATGATGACATGGATGCACCTGTGCACCGAGGTCTGTGAGATGCTGGACATCCCTCCGATATCTCCCACCCTCAACCTTCTAGTTATCCCCCTTGTAACAGCTACATCCACCCAAGGAAATAGTCTCTGAACGTCCACTCCATATATCCCACTCATCATCTTATAAACCTCTAGTAAGTCGCCTTTCATCCTCCTCCGCTCCAAAGAGAAAAGCCCTAGCTCCCTCAATCTTTCCTCATAAGACCTATCCTGAAAACCAGGCAGCATCCTGGTAAATCTCCTTTGCACCCTTTCCAATGCTTCCACATCCTTCCTATAGTGAGGTGACCAGAACTGCACACAATACTCCAAATGTGGTCTCACCAGGGTCATGTATAGTTGCAGCATAACCCCACAGCTCTTAAACTCAAGCCCCCTATTAATAAACACTGGCGCACTATAGGCCTTCTTCACGGCTCGATCCACTTGAGTGGCAACCTTCAGAAATCTGTGGACATGAACCCCAAGATCTCTCTACTCCACATTCCTCAGAACCCTGCTGTTGACCCTGTAATCCGCATTCAAGTTTTTTCTACCAAAATGAATCACCTCGCACCTATCAGGGTTAAACCCCATCTGCCATTTTTCGGCCCAGCTCTGCATCCTATCAATGTCTCTTTGCAGCCTACAACAGCCCTCCACCTCATCCACTACTCCACCAATCTTGGTGTCATCAGCAAATTTACTGACCCACCCTTCAGCCCCTCCTCCAAGTCATTGATAAAAATCACAAATAGCAGAGGACCCAGCACTGATCCCTGTGGTACACCGCTGGTAACTGGTCTCCAGTCTGAAAATTTTCCATCCACCACCACCCTCTGTCTTCTATGTGATAGCCAGTTACTTATCCAATTGGCCAAATTTCCCTCTATCCCACACCTCCTTACTCTCTTCATAAGCCGACCATGGGGAACCTTATCAAATGCCTTACTAAAATCCATGTATACGACATCAACTGCTCTACCTTCATCTACACACTCAGTTACCTCCTCAAAGAATTCAATCAAATTTGTGAGGCAAGACTTACCCTTCACGAATCCGTGTTGACTATCCCGGATTAAGCTGCATCTTTCCAAATGGTCATAAATCCTATCCTTCAGGACCTTTTCCATTAACTTACCGACCACCGAAGTAAGACTAACTGGCCTATAATTACCAGGGTCATTCCTATTCCCTTTCTTGAACAGAGGGACAACATTCGCCACTCTCCAGTCCTCTGGCACTATCCCCATGGACAGTGAGGACCCAAAGATCAAAGTCAAAGACTCTGCAATTCATCCCTTGCCTCCCAAATAATCCTTGGATATATCCCATCTGGCCCAGGGGACTTGTCAAACCTAAGGTTTTTCAAAATTGCTAATACATCCTTCCTCAGAACATCTACCTCCTCCAGCCTACCCGCCTGTATCACACTCTCGTCTTCAAAAACATGGCCCCTCTCCTTGGTGAACACTGAAGAAAAGTATTCATTCAACGCCTCTGCTATTTCTTCTGACTCCATGCACAAGTTCCCACTACTGTCCTTGACCTCACCCTGGTCATTCTTTTATTTCTCACATAAGAGTAAAAAGTCTTGGGGTTTTCATTGATCTGACCCACCAAGGACTTCTCATGCCCCCTCCTAGCTCTCTTTGCCCTTTTTTTTTAGCTCATTCCTTGCTACCTTGTAACCCTCAAGCGACCCAACTGAACCTTGTTTTCTCACCCTTACATACTCTTCCTTTTTCCTCTTGACAAGACATTCAACCTCTTTTATGAACCATGGTTCCCTCACACGGCCATTTCCTTCCTGCCTGACAGGGACATACCTATCAAGGACACGCAGTATTTGTTCCTTGAAAAAGCTCCACTTTTCATTTGTGCCTTTCCCTGACAGTTTCTGTTCCCATCTTATGCTCCCTAATTCTTGCCTAATCAAATCAAAATTACCCCTCCCCCAATTATAAACCTTGCCCTGCCATATGGCCCTATCCCTCTCCATTGCAATAGTGAAAGACACCGAATTGTGGTCACTATCTCCAAAGTGCTCTCCCACAGACAAATCTAACACTTGGCCCCGTTCATTACCCAGTACCAAATCCAACGCGCCCCCCCCTCTTGTTGGAAGTGACAGACAGTGACCCAAGCCGGGAATCGAACCTGGGACTCTGGCGCTGTGAAGAAACTGTGCTAACCACTGTGCTACCTTGCTGCCCTAATGCATGCATTAGTATGAGTTGGGACTAAGATGGCATCGAGGCCATAAAAGGCCATGGCAATGAGTGGGGGCCTGGCTTAGCATAGATTGTATGCAGGACATATGGGAAATGTGGAGTGACATATGGTGGCATAGGGATATGAGAGGCCTTTACGATAAGTCGCAGGGTACAAGGTGACATTGGGGTATGAGAGACCATAGGGGTGGGTAGAGTGGTACAGGGTGACATTAGTGGTATGAGGAACCATGGGAGGCTGCTAGGGGAATGAGGTGGCATTGATTAGCATGGATATGGCATGGGTGGAGGTGGTGGTGGTTGTTATATTACACAGATGTAATATATTACTCATTTGTCTTGCCGAGTTGTATTTAACTTGATGATATACAGTCAAAGTCTTTGTATGAGGGCGCTGGAGGAGATGTTTGCATTGGCGGAGGGAAATTAATTTCGATATTTACAGATGCAGGACTTTCTGCAGCGACAGGTGCCAACCTTCCCATTCCTGCCGCTAAGGGGGATTCAGGATAGGGTGATTTCTAGAGTATGGATAGGACAGGGGAGCGTCTCGGACATATATAAAGAGCTTATGGGTTCGGAGGAGACACAGACCGAGGAGCTGAAGCAAAAATGGGAGGAGGAGCTGGGAGGTGAGATAGAGGAGGGCCTCTGGGCGGACGCGTTGGGTAGGGTCAACGCGACCACAACAATGCTTCACAGCTCCAGGGTCCCAGGTTCGATTCCCGGCTGGGTCACTGTCTGTGCGGAGTCTGCACGTCCTCCCCATGTGTGCGTGGGTTTCCTCCGGGTGCTCCGGTTTCCTCCCACAGTCCAAAGATGTGCAGGTTAGGTGGATTGGCCATGCTAAATTGCCCATAGTGTCCTAAAAAAGTAAGGTTAAGGGGGGGGTTGTTGGGTTACGGGTATAGGGTGGATGCATGGGTTTGAGTAGGGTGATCATTGCTCGGCACAACATCGAGGGCCGAAAGGCCTGTTCTGTGCTGTACTGTTCTATGTTCTATGTGCCCGGCTCAGCCTGATCCAATTTAAAGTCGTTCACCGGGCTCACATGACAGTGGCCCAGATGAGCAGATTCTTTGGGTGGAGGATAGGTGTGCAAAGTGTGCAGGGATGCCAGCGAACCATGTCCATATGTTCTGGGCATGTCCAAAACTGAGGGGATTTTGGCAGGGGTTTGCCAACGCCATATCCACGGTATTAAATACGAGGGTGGCAATGAGTCTAGCGGTGGCGATTTTTGGGGTGTCACATGATCCGGGAATCCAGGAGGAGAAAGAGGCAGACGTTCTGGCCTTTGCTTCCCTGGTAGCCCGGAGGCGCATATTACGAGCATGGAGGGACTCAAAGACCCCGAAATCGGAAACCTGGCTTTTGGACATGACGGGCTTCCTCTGCCTGGAGAAAATTAAATTAGCTATGAGAGGGTCTCTGTTAGGGTTCGCCCAGAGGTGCAAACCATTCGTCGACTTACTTGCAGAGAATTAATCGGCAGCAGAAGGGGGGGGAGGGGGTTAGGTTAGCATAGATTAGGGGGGTAAACAATGGTAGAACCTGTAGGATTGGGAGGCGGTATTTGCACTATGTTAATGTTTTCCTTGTTATGTACATTGGTGATTTTGTTGCTGTTACAATGCCAAAGAAATACCTCAATAAAATGTTTATTAAAAAAAGTCAAAGTCTTCCAGTTGATGACAAATTATTTATTGAGTAACAAAATAATATACTTGTGAGTTATTTTGCTTTAATACTTTGACTGGTAATAGAATTAACTAAGATCAGATTAAATTAACAATTAATATAATACACTCCACTCAGAGCTGGTCACTTCTATCCTCTAGCTGTAATACACATAAACTAACACTAAGAAAGAGCGGGAAACTCCTTCTATAGTTCCTGTTAGTGTTGCCATCTGACTGCACATTAATTAATCATGTATTAACATATACAGATCATTACATCCCCCTTTTTTGTGTTAACATTTTTCTATATACACGATGAAGAAAATTGTACATATGAAATGTAGTATTCTGTCATGCACAGTACATCAGTTATGAATCAATCAGTCGAATGCTCATAAGTTCAAATGATTCATTTTTTTTCTTCGCCTAGTTGATCTTCTTAACTTGTTTGGAGAAGTCGACACTTTGATGTTCTTCTGTTCACTCTCAACAGGTTGTTTGATATTCCCAGATTTATCAATCATCTACAGCATGGGTGGCCAAAAGGACACTGTCTTCAGTGTCAAAGTATTCAAGTAGAACTTACTGTGGTAGATGGCGTACTATTACGAAATGACAGATTGTCATTTTTGTGAGGACCACGAAGAATCCAGCACGAATTTTCAGGATACAAAGAAATAACATTTATTTACAATAACATATATATGCTGCAGCAGCAGCAGCAGCAGCAGCAGCAGCAGCAGCAGCAGCAGCAGCAGCAGCAGCAGCAGCAGCAGCAGCAGCAGCAGCAGCAGCAGCAGCAGCAGCAGCAGCAGCAGCAACTTCCCTTGCTGCCCACTCCTCTCTCTTTCTCTGGTTCCAAACTGGCCAGCTCTATTTATGCAGGGAGTCTGCTAATGATTTCTCCGCCCCCTCATTGGGGAAGCTCATACTCCCACAGGATTATGGGATTGTCATTAGTCCCCAGCCAATAGTAAGCAGGCAGGTTATAACAGTCATGCCATCAAATCTCAGGTCAGAAATGCTCAGCTTGATTTAAATTCAAAATTGGAAAGACAGGTTGATGAATGTGTACTTTCAAAAGGCCACAGTAATTCCTTCTAATCAATCTACCATCTGTAGTTTTGATTATGTTGGAGCGTGGGGATACTTGTCTAATAACCAGAGCAGTATCAGACCATCCTCCATCAGAAGGTCTGATTCTAACAATGTCTTCTGCTGTTAGAGGTTTCAGTGGTTTTGCGTGCCTGTTATAATAACTTCGTTGTTTTTCACTTTGCTGTTGAATTCTTTTTGGCACACCCAGTTGATCTGGATCACCAACATGAATTTTTGGTAGAGTTGTTCTTATTTCACGATTGTACAACATTTGAGCTGGAGATAAACCTGAATTTAACGGAGAGGCTCTGTATGATAGTAAAGCCAAGTAAAAGTCCGATTGCGAATCTCTTGCTTTGCTTAACAATTGCTTCACAATGTGTACACCTTTCTCCACTTTTCCGTTTGATTAAGGAAAATGGGGACTTGAGGTAATGTGGTTGAAGTTATCTGTCTTGAAAATTCCGTCCACTCCCAGCTTGCAAAGAACGGACCATTATCTGACATAACAGTTTGCGGAATGCCATGGCTCCAAAACTTTCCTTACACGCTTTGATCATTGCTGTAGAGGTACGATCAGGTAGTCTCATCACTTCCGGAAAGTTGGAATAATAATTAATGATAAGAACATAGTCTTTTCTACTTGCGTGGAACAAGTCAATGCCTACTTTCACCCATAGGGGCCTCACGGTAGCATGGTGGTTAGCATCAATGCTTCACAACTCCAGGGTCCCAGGTTCGATTCCCGGCTGGGTCACTGTCTGTGTGGAGTCTGCACGTCCTCCCCGTGGGTGCGTGGGTTTCCTCCGGGTGCTCCGGTTTCCTCCCACAGTCCAAAGATGTGCGGGTTAGGTGGATTGGCCATGCTAAATTGCCCGTAGTGTAAAGGTTAATGGGGGGATTGTTGGGTTAGGGGTATGTGGGTTTAAGTGGGGTGATCATTGCTCGGCACAACATCGAGGGCCGAAGGGCCTGTTCTGTGCTGTACTGTTCTATGTTCTATGTTCTATGATGACTTAGCTATGTCACGTTGTTGTAGTGTTTCTCTACTTTGTGCCGGTTGATGCCATTGACATGTCGAATACAACATTATCATCTCTGTGATTTCTTTGTTTATTCCCGGACAATACACAGCTTGTCTAGCTCTTCTTTTGCACTTCTCGATGCCGAGATGTCCTTCATGAATTTTGCTGAGCATTTCTGACCTGAGATTTGATGGCATGACAATCTGTCATTTCTTAATAGTACGCCATCTACCACAGTAAGTTCTACTTGAATACTTTGATACTGAAGACAGTGTCCTTTTGGCCACCCATGCTGTAGATGATTGATAACTCTAAGCAAGGTTGCATCTTTTTGAGTTTCATCATGTAACTGCTTTAACCTTTCATCTGATGCAGGAAGTGTTTCTCTATATAACTGCAGTTTAGCTTCTCTGTCATTGATGGATTCAAATGGTAGATTCTCAATATGTATAGATCTTGAAAGTGTATCTGCAATTCCAAGATCTTTTCCAGGAGTATAGATTAATGTAAAATCATACCTCCTCAACTTCATCATCATTCTCTGCAATCTTAATAATAATAATCACTTATTGTCACAAGTAGGCTTCAATGAAGTTACTGTGAAAAGCCACATTCTGGCACCTGTTTGGGGAGGCTGGTATGGAAATTGAACTTGCGCTGCTGCCTTGTTCTACATTACAAGCCAGTTGTTTAGCCCACTGTGCTAAATCAGCTCCTTGGTGTCATATCATTGAGGTTTTTCTCTATGATATTTACTAAAGGTAGATGATCAGTCTCAACTATGAACTTAGGTAGACCGTACACATAGTCATGAAACTTAGTGATGCCTGTTATTAGTCTTAGACATTCTTTTTCTATTTGTGCATACCTGCACTCTGGCAGTCATCGCTCTATAAGCTTATGCTACAGGAATCAAATTTGTCTGGTTGTCTTGTTGAAGTAAGACTGCATTCCATCTTGACTTGCATCTGTCAAGATTTTTGTGGGTTTGTTTGGATCAAATAAATTGAAACTTGGAGCTTTTATTAATTGTTGTTTGAGGGCCAGCCATTCTGCATGGTGGCGTGGAGTCCTCTCAAACTCGGTATTCTTTCTGGTCAAGTTTCGTAGAGCAACAGTTTTTGAAGATAAGTTGGAGATGAATTTCCCGAGGAAATTTACGAATCCAAAACATCTAAGTACAGCTTTCTTGTCTTTTGGTTGCTGCATTTTCTGTATCTTTTCTTCATCCGGTCTGTCACCTTTAGCTGAGATGGTATCACCTAAAAAATTCAACGACGAGGTAGCAAATGTGCATTTAGAGTGGTTCAATTTTAAACCATAATGATGTATTCGATGAAATACATTCCTCAGCCTTACAATATGCTCTTCCTCAGTAGTTGACCATATAATGATGTCATCCACATAGACTCTAACACCATCTATGTTTTTCATCATCTGCTCCATAATTCAGTGAAAAATCTCTGAGGCGGAGATGATCCCGAAGGGCATTCCATTAAAGCAGTACCTTCCAAAAGGCACGTTGTATGTACAGAGTAGCTTGCTGGAGTCGTCAAGCTGCATCTGCCAAAAACCTTGTGATGCATCTAACTTTGTAAAAATGCGTACGTTTGACATTTCAGAAGTAATTTCTTTGCGTTTGGGAATAGGGTAATGTTCCCTATGTATGTTTTTATTTAGATTTTTGGGATCCATACAAATTCTAAGATCTCCTGAAGGATTTTTGACACAAACCAACGAGCTGACCCAGTCAGTTGGTTGTGTGACTTTGGAAATTATGCCTTGAGAATTGTAATCTCTGCATTTCAGTTTTTAATCTGTTTCGTAGAGGTGCTGGAACTCTTCTTGGTGGATGTATGATGGGTTTTGCATCCTTTTTAAGTAAAATTTTGTACTGGTATGGCAATGTGCCCAAACCGCGAAATACATCACTTAGTAATTGTTGAATGTCTTCTTCCAGTCATGATGTCTCATTTGAGTGCATGAAGATTTTTTCATATAACTGCTACTCCTTGCATGCTTGAGCACCTAATAAAGAAGCTTTGTGATCATCCACAATTTCAAAACAAAGTGTTTTCTGAACTTCTTTGTTGACAACGTTTAAATGGCACAATCAATATGACACAATTTGGTTACCATTATAATCGTTTAATTTGCATGCCGCAGGTACAATCTCGTAATCTCCTTGGATTGATGAGAGATCCTTGCAATTCATCAAATTGGCGGAAGCACCAGTGTCAAGATTGAATATTATTGGGCTGTCATTCACATGTACTGTCGTTATCCATTCATTGTTGTTGTCAATGAAGTTAATTCGATGAGGAGCCTTTGTTGTTGATTGAAGATCCTTTGCTGTTGATTGAAGATTCTTTTTTTAAAATTTAGAGTACCCAATTCATTTTTCCAATTAAGGGGCAATTTAGCCAATCCACCTACCCTGCACATCTTTGGGTTGTGCGGACAAAACCCATGCAAACACGGGGAGAATGTGCAAACTCCACACAGACAGTGACCCAGAGCCGTGAGGCAGCAGGGCTGACCCACTGCGCCACCGTGCGGCCCTTGATTGAAGATTCCTGATATTGATTGAAGATCCTCTGATGTTGATTGAAGATCCTTTGATGTTGATTGAAGATTCTTTGCTGTTGATTGAAGATTCTTTGATGTTGATTGAAGATCCTCTGATGTATCAATAATGCCAACAAAAAACATATTTTCCAGAGAAAGATTTTCATCACCTTCTGAGAAATTGTTTTGTGAATTTTTGTTTTCTGTTTTATCGATGGATCGAACATCGAAATGCTTTTTCTGTGTTGCATTGAGATAAATTGCTGCTGATTGACACTGAGAAGCGAAATAGTTACGTTTTGAGCACTTTAAGCACTGTTTTCCCTAAGCAGGACAATTCTTCTTTAAGTGGGCATTACCACATCTGTAGCACATTATGATGTTGTCTCTCTGATTCATGAGTGACATTTGTGCATGCGCAGACTTCTTCTGTTGAGTCTCGCATTTCTAAATGAACTGCGCATGTCCCAAGTTGGAATGTGCATGCACAAGACAGCTGCCAACCCGAACGTGCTTCTTTGCTGCCTGCAACACCATTTTAACATTCCTAACCTCGTGGTGAACCTTTGCGCCCTTTTCTCAGTAATAAAATTCCAAGTATTGATTTCTACTCTGCACATGTGAAATGCATTTTTCTATTGCTATTTTGAGAGATAAATCATTCTGTCTTAGTAATGCTTCTCTTAGGCTTTCATCATTTGGTCCATAAACCATTTGATCTCTTATTAAAGAGTCGTGTAAATTACATGTATGCGCCTATAGTTTTAAGTCGGTGACAAAGCATGTGATTGGTTTGCCGATTTTCTGTAAACTCTAATGAAACCTGAAACACTCCCGTATTTCATTTGTCTGCATCTTGCAGAGGTCATCAAACTTCGCAACAATCACTCCAAATTTGCTTTTGTCGGCGTATATAAATGAATTATATATTTCTATAGCTTGCTGACCTGCCATTGACAGTAGCAGTGCTATTCTTCTATCTTCAGAGGCTGTATTAAGTCATGAGCTTCCAAATAGAGTTGGAACTGCAGTTTAAATATTTTAACATTTAAATTTAAGTTACCGGTAGTTTTCAGCTGCCGTGGAGCTTGAACATGGCCCATTGAATCAATTTATTGTCAAGGATCTATTTGCTGTGAGGACTTCCACAGTCAAATAGTCTGTATCAGAACTTTCTCTTTTCTTTCCGAATCTTACTACTAGTTGTTCTTAAAGCTTTTTTTTTACCTGGTACCATGTTATATTACAGAGATGTAATATATATTACTCATTTGTCTTGCCGAGTTGTATTTAACTTGATGTTAAACAGTCAAAGTCTTCCAGTTGATGACAAATTATTTATTGAGTAACAAAATAATATACTTCTGAGTTCTTTAACTTTAATACTTTGACTAAGAATTAACTAAGATTAGATTAAATTAACAATTATTATAATACACTACACTCTGAGCTGGTCACTTCTATCCTCTAGCTGCAATACACACACTAACACTAAGAAAGAGCGGGAAACTCCTTATATAGTTCCTGTTAGTGCTGCCATCTAATGATCATCTGACTGTACTGACTGCACATTAACTAATCATGCATTGACATATACAGAGATCACTACAGCGGCATGAGGGGGTGAGGTCTGCAGGAATTGTTTTTGCTTTGTCATAGGGCCTGACGTCTAATTCAAGCGACCCCTCCAGAACAGAAATGTGACCTTCTGGGCCTATTTTTCCCGGTTCGTGTTCGCAGAGCCAGGAAATATCCTGGAGCCACTGGTGACACCCAGCGAGGCAGATGAGCCCCTCGAGTCCGAGCAGCGGGAGGTCTACTCATTCGACCCAGACTCAGACATGTAGACTTTGCCTACAGCAGTCAAAACAGACCCAGTAGTGACTGCTGGGCTGAGCACAGCAGAACCACCCAGTCATTTGGCCTGAAAACAATGCTTCCTGATTCATTATACCCCTCCGGATCCACAACAGCAGGAGTTCGGGAGACATCCACAAGCAAAGCAGGCAAAGGATCACCCCACTCCTACCATCTGTTAATGAATGGGTTAAGAGACATTTTAATTAAATGTCTCATTATGTTAAGTATCCAGTAATTGGCACCGATATGTAAAGAAGCTTCAGGTGGCCTTTGTATCATGTGATGTGATGATAGACTTTGTTGTACAGAATTGTGTTAAAGGAAAATAAAGATGTTTGTGAGAAGGAGCAGAACTTTTGACTTTTTATACAACAGCAGCTAGACGACTAACAGTGGTAGCAGAGGGCGGTTGCTGTGCAAATGTGAAGGGTTGAAAGGTACAACCTTTCCAGACCCAACCAAGGAGTGAGTGAAACGAAAAGTATACATATGGCTGAACCTAGGATAAAGATGGCCGGATATGACTATCCCACCCTTATTTTCTGAAAGGGGATTGTACGACCAATGGAGAAGTTCAGTATTTATGTGGACTAAGGTAACTGCCTTATGAGAGAAAATCCAAAGCAAAGTGTTTTCTGAGCTGGAATTGGAAGAGTTAGACTCAGAAGAAGGTTTGAAGACTCTATTACATTATATGGATAAGATTTATCAAAAGGATGACTTGTTAAGTGCATATGAAGCATGGTCAGATTTTAATAGATTCCAGAAAACAGAGGATGTCTCCATGGAATTTAGCAGACTATATAAAAGGCTACAGAAACACAGCCTGGAATTTCCACAATCTCTGTTGGTATTTAAATTACTTGACTGTGCTAGAGTGAGCAACATGTATAGGCTCCTGGTTTCGACAGGAGTTCAGTTTGCGGATAAGGATACTTTATTCGATCAGATGACAGAGGCCTTAAAAAGGTTTCTGGGGAAACATTCGATTCCTATGGCTCTAATGACAGTCGGCAATAAAGCAGACTATGGAAGATACACTACTGACAGGATGGCAAAATCAGACGGCTACAAACAGGTTGCAAGAGTTGTGAAGGAGATTGGAACCCAGAAATTATGAGGACAGCAACCCATTTAGAACCTATAATAGGAAGAGGGACATGGGGAATGGAAATAGGAAGATGAACCCCAGAAATGCCCGGGGTATGATAAATCAATGTTTTCAGTGTGATTCTCAATACCATTATGTTTTCTACTGTCCAACACATTATAATAGAGTATCTGAAGCGCCACATGACATGGAAGAGTCAGAAGAGGAAAAAGATAGTGACCAGAAAGAAGGCATTGTCCTATTACCAAGCAGTTTTACTGCGGTAATGAGGATGTTGGTTGCAGAATCCTTCAATTGTGCTGTATTGGACAGTGGCTGCACATCTACAGTGTGTGGGATTGACTGGTTAAAACATTACCTGGACTCTTTGAATGCTGAAAATCGTAACAAGGTTAAGGAATTTGAAAGTTCCACAAGTTTCAGGTTTGGGGATGATAATACTCTGAAGTTGCTGAAAAGAGTGGTGATCCCTTGCAATGTTGCCGGAGTGAATTATTTCATTAGCACGGATGTTGTATCAAGTGAAATACCTTTGCTTCTGAGCAGACCATCGATGAAGAAAGCACACATGAAATTGGATATGGAATAGGATAAGGCAACAGTTTTTGGAAAGACGGTAGACTTACAATTTACACAGTTGGGATACTATTGTATGCCATTACTGACAAATAATATTTCAGGTGCAGTTGTTAAGGATGTGTTAATGGCAGTTGGAAATGGGACTTTAGCTGATAAAAGGTTTGTTGTATTAAAACTGCATAGACAATTTGTGCATCCGTCTCCTCGGAGGCTGAAAAATGTATTAAAGGATGCAGGGTTAAGGGATGAAGACTATACTAAGCTGATAGAACAGGTTAGTGATCACTGTGAAGTTTGTAGGAAGTACAGAAGGACACCATCACAACCGATAGTAACCCTACCTTTGGCCAGGGATTTTAACGACATGGACCTTAAGATCTTGGACAGAGCTAACAATATATTTATTTTGCATTTTATAGATTTAGCAACCAGATTTAGTCAATCAACTTTTGTACAAAGTAAAGAAAAGAGAGTAATTCTGGTTTAAAACGTGGAAAAAGGGTAGGGACAGGAATGGGCCCACTGGCAAAACTCCTTTTGGACAATGGGGGAGAATTTACTAATGATGAGTTTCAGAATATGTGTGAAAACATGAATATCACAGTTATGAATACGGCTGCGGAAAGCCCATTTAGTAATGGTGTGTGTGAAAGAAACCATGCTGTAATAGATGACATGATTCGGAAAATTTTGGCAGATAGACCAAACTCAATTTCAATTTAGCTTTAGTGAGGAGTACATGCAAAGAATTCATTGAAGATGGTTGGGACTATAGTCCATATCAATTAGTGTTTGGTATAAATCCTAAAATTCCGTCCATTTTGGATGACCAGCCGCCAGCTTGGGAAGGGATTATGATTAGCTCTGCCTTTGCCAAGCATTTAAATGCATTACACAGCAGTAGAAAAGCTATTTTGGAAGCAGAAATCTCTGAAAGAATTCACAGAACTTTAAGGCATAATGTACGGCCATCAAATACTGTTTTTCAGCAAGGAGACATAGTATACTGTAAGAGAGACAATTTTAATGAATGGAAAGGCCCAGAGAAGATCATAGGCACAGATGGCAAAACAAATATTTTGAAACATGGCAATCAAACTGTTGGGGTATATTCATCAAGGATAATGGGTACAGATTACAAATTTTCAAATTTAGACAGAGCAGACAGACATGACGAGGAACCAGGGTCATCTGGTACGCACGTGTTACAGAACTATGAGGACCAGTTAACTGATATAGACAGGATGTCTGTAGAGGAACACAATATTTCTGATGAATTAGAACAGGCCATTTTTCCGAAAGGACAACTGCCAAAAGTTGGTACAAAAGTAACATATTTGCCTGAAGCGTCTAGTCGACGGAAGGATTCAACTGTTATTAGTAGAGCAGGGAAGGCCACTTGAAAATATAAACATTGGTTGAATGTACAGCAGCCGGGGAGGGTGTCAGACAATTGATTGGGAACATGACGTTCAAAAATGGAGGGCACAGAAACGCAGTGCCAGCTCAGATAGTTCATCGGATAGTGAACAAGTCCACGGGAAAAGGTCGAGAACTATTGAAAGGACATCCCATAGCAGAAGGGAAAGATCAAGCAGTAGCAGTACAGAACGAGATACCAGACGGGACAGGGGACATAGTACGTGAGATTTTGGTGGCTTCCAATAAATTAGATGAAAAATTTTTTAAAAGATGCCAAACAGCAAGAACTGCATAGTTGGAGTGAATTTGGGATATACACGGAAGTACTAGATAGAAGACAAAGATTTCCAGCCCACAGATGGATTTGCACAGAAAAGGTTCTTCCGGATGGAACTTATAAGGCAAAGGCCAGGCTTGTGGCAAGGGGATTTGAAGGAAGCTTAGAAGATCAGGATTTAAGGGTAGATTCACTTCCGGCAGGAAAGGTTATTTTAAAGATCTCTTGTCTCTATTAGCCACAAAGGCATGGGAATGCAAATCTATAGATATAAAATCTGCCTTTTTGCAGGGGCATCAGCTTCAGAGAGACATTTTTCTCCGTCCTCCTAAAGAGGCAGCTAACACAGAAGAGGTACTCTGGAAGTTGAACAAGTGTGCATGTGGATTAAATGATATGAGCTTGGCTGGGATTATGTTGAAGGCAGAGCTGAAGTCAATAAATAGGAGTCTGATGTAGGAGTCCTTGTTTTCGAGATGCTCTAGGGATTAGTGTAGGGCCAGGAAAATGGCATCTGAAGTGGACCGGTTGCAACGGTATGCAAATTGCAGTGGATCAAGGCGTTCTAGGAGTATGTAGGTGATGCACTTCATGATCAACCTCTCGAAGCACTTCATTACAACTGAACTCAGGGCCACCGGACGGTAGTCATTGAGGCACGTTGCCTGGTTCTTCTTTGGTACCTTTATGATGGTGGTCTTCTTGAAGCAGGTGGGGAACTCATAGTGGAGTAGGGGCAGGTTAAAGATGTCTGTGAATACCTCTGCCAGCTGGTCCACGCAGGCTCTGAGTGCATGACCAGAGATCCCGTCCGGGCCCATCGCCTTCCGAGGGTTCACTTTCAGGAAGGCCAATCTGACTTCAGAAGCTGTGATGGTGGGTATGGGTGAATTATGGGCTGCTGAGGCACTCGACAGCGGATTGTTGGTTACCTGCTCGAACTGAGCGTAGAATGCATTGAGTTCATTGGGAAGGGGTGCGCTACTGCCAGAGATACTGATCGGCTTCGCTTTGTAGCCCGCTATGTTGTTTAGTCCTTGCCACAACCGCCGAAAGTCTGTCTGTGACTCTAGCTTGGTTTGATATTCTCTCTTGGCATCTCGGATGGCTTTGCGGAGGTCGTACCTGGATTTCTTGTATAGGTCAATGTCATCTGCCTTGAACGCCTCAGATCTGTCCTTCAGTAGGGAGTCAATCTCGCGATTGAGCCATGGTTTCCGGTTGGGGAACGTAAATACTGCTTTCTTTGGCACGCAGTCGTCCACACATTTGCTGATGAAGCCTGTGACGGTGGTGGCATACTCATTTAAGTTAGTCGCTGAGTTCTTAAATATGGACCAGTCCACTGTCTCTAAGCAGTCACGTAAGAGCTCTTCTGTCTCCTTGGGCCAGCACTGCACAACCTTCTTAGCTGGATTCTCCCGCTTGAGTTTCTGCTTGTATGCCGGGAGAAGGAGCACCGTCTTATATATCTTAGATATTGACAGAAATTTTGGGATTACGGGATTTGGGTAACATACCCATTGAGGTGTCACATTAACAATAAATCCCTGTGGGAAAAATTTACACTCTACAAAAAGTGTCAATGAGAAAAGATTAAGGATTGACATTGCAAGTTTGACGTTGGACAGAGGGGAGATAGCAAAAATTAAATGGGTCAACAGTAGCTATCAATTGTTCGAATGTTTTACAAAAAGAGGGGCTAGCTCACAGAAACTTTTGGATAATGTTAATGAAGGGCGCCTGGTTCAGTGACTTTGTTTTTTTACCTTCCAAAACTAAAAAATAGAAGGGGGAAATTGCATGTGTTTTTGAGTTTCTTGTAATTTTGTTTTCACCAAATTATTATTTTTGTCCAAGGAAGGGGAAGCTGTTAAGGAATGGGTTAAGAAACATTCCAATTAAATGTCTCATTTATGTTAAGTATCCAATAATTGACACTGATATGTAAAGAAGCTTCAGTGGCCTTTGTAGCATGTGATGTGATGATAGAGGTTTTTGTAATGAATTGTGTTAAAGGAAAATAAAGATGTTTGTGAGAAGATGCAGCACATTTGACTCTTTATACATCAGCTGCTAGACGGCTAACACCATCAAGATGGAAGATGTATCAGACATGGAGGGTAGGGGTGTTATAACCCTACAGGAGGCCAAGGGATCTGCAACCTGTGTCCCTATGGCGGCACGGTAGCACAGTGGTTAGCACTGTCGATTCACAACGCCAGGGTCCCAGGTTCGATTCCCAGCTTGAGTCACTGTCTGTGAAGAATCTGCACGTTTTGTCTATGATTCATCTGGTCTTATTTGTTCCCATCTAGGTAATGACTGTTGTTTTGTGCTGTACTTGTTGTACATTGATAACTGTAGGTTTTTTCTGCTTTTGTTTGATGCGATCTTATATATAAATATTTTTTCAAAAGAATTGGGATTCTGCTTGAACAATGTTTTAACAGGTGAAAGACGAGATGGAGCATCGGAACGCAGATAAAAGAGGGAAAAAATTGCTTTTGAGTTCGTCAATCTGTAAGGTGGGAAACAAAACAACTGAGATCATAATGCCTGTTGCTATTCAGAGACCATTATTGGGAAAGGGCCCTTGTAAGAATGTTGGACATGAACATGATCAGAATCAGTGCGGCATGTTCTAACACTTTATTGTCTAAGCTCAATGTGTGAGGATTGACCACTTGCACAAGTTTTTTAGAGGACACCTAGTACCTGGACCAGAATTGTAGTATAAGGTGAGGGAGAAGGTGAGAAAATACAAACAAATGTATTGAAATTATACATGATTGAAACTCAAACAGGATAATGAGAGTTGCCAAATGCCATGATGGGCATTAGAGAACAACCTTTTTGTCGAGTGTATAAGGCAGGATTCTCCGGACCCCCCAGCCGCAAGTTTCTCAGCGGCGCGCAATTCGCAAACGGCGGGATTTTCTACTCCCGCTGCTTGTCAATGGGATTTCCCTTTGAATCCATCCTGTACCGCCAGGAAACCCACTGGTGGGGGTGCGCTGCCAGTGGGAATAGAAAATCCTAATGGCCCAAGAATTCTGGCCATACTTCCTCTTCTCCTTCCTTGTGCCAATTTTCTGTGTCTCTGATCTCTTCTTGTCAGTGTTTGGTTCCATGGGTACCTGGCATTCTCTGTTCCCTTGTCTCAATGGCCATTTTTCATGTGTGTCCCTAAAAATGTAATATCAGCGGGATATTTGACTCTGACACCACAGGCATGCCCTCACTTCCCATGGTGAGTGATGGACAGCATATGCAATTATCTGTAGATTTTCTGCCCAATTAAGAGCAGAGACCCTTTGTACAATCAGAAGATACCCTGATCAAGCAAGAGAAAGCATCTTAGCCAACTTTTCACTCAGTAAACCAAGGGCAATGAGGTCAATTTTGGTGACCAATTTTAAAAGCTCAGGAGGCCAGAGAAGGAAATTGAAGAACATTTATTTAGTTAACGTAAAGGAAAGGCTGCAACACAGCTTACAACTTGAAGGTCTGAGTTAGGACTACCAGAAGTGGTGGTCCCAGTCTGAACCGGCTTTTCAAGGGCAAGTTTATGAGCCAGCTGGGTGGGCCTCCGTCCACGAGTGGGGAGCTTGTATTCTACAGTCCCATGGGGAGATTGATTAGCATATCCCTGTGGGTCTCATGAGTGTTAAGCCAAGATTGGCTAATGTAATATTGTGTCACAGAAGAAACCTGGGCCCTTCCTGATCTGTATGGGTCAATTTCCCCATGCAATAGCTAGCTTTTTCTTTAATTATTCAAGGGCATCAACTTCGCTGACAAGGCCGGTACTTGTTGCCCAGCCCTATAATTAGCCTTAAACTACATCAGGTGAAGAAGTAGGTTTTATCGCTGAATTTTATATTTTTTCTTTTGGGAGCGGAATGAGCTGTGGGAGTGAGCAGTCTTATCAGCGTTTAGAGACTTTAAAAGCGTTTACGCATACAGGTTAACATCTGCTAACTTTCAAGGGCTTCCATTGATTTTCCACCACTAAATTTGAGTCTGTGTGCGTGCGAGAGAGAGGGTAAAAGCTGAAACAATAGTTGTGTTTGCAGGAGGGAGCAGTGTGAATGTGATTTGTGATGGGCTGATTGGATTTAAGCAATCCCAGTTTTATTTAATTTGAACCATTTTTGATTTTAATTTGTGAGTTATGTTCCTTTTATTGAAAAGATTACGTGCCTTTTAATAGCTTAAAGCAATTGAAAAAAGTGAGAACTTAAATTGCATCTGCTCAGTGATTATGATTATCCTCCAGACTAAGATCAATAGAATTGTGGAATAAGCTACCAGTGAGGAGGACACAGTAAAATGGGGTTAAAGGGATAATCAGATGCATTTCTGGCTGAAGTCATATCTCATATAATGGAAGCCTGTGTCCAGTGGGGTCCCCCAGGGATCAATGTTGGGGCCCTTGATGTTTGCGGTTCATATAAATGATTTAGACATGAGTGTAGGTGCTCTGATCCGTAAATTGGTGGAGGGATTAATGATCTGGGATTTAAGGTAAGGGGCAGGAGGTTTAGAGGGGATATGAGGAAAAATGTTTTCACCCAGAGGGTGGTGAGAGTCTGGAACTCACTGCCTGAAAGAGGCAGAGACCCTCATAATATTTAAGAATTATTTAGATGTGCACTTGCGATGCCAAGGCATACATGGCTATGGGCCAAGTACTGGAAAATCGAATTAGAATAGTGAGGTGGTTATTTTTTACCAGTGTGAGGTGATGGCCTGAAGGTCCTTGTCTGTGCTGTAGAGCTCGATGACTCTCAGGTGATTGTGGTAGCTGGAGGCCAATCATCTCAGCCCTAGGAGATTGATACAGGAGTTTCTCAGGATGGTGTCGTAGGCCCAACCGCCTTCAGCTACCTTTTCCCACATCATAAGGTCAGAAGGTGGGAATGGTCACTGATAATTGCACAACTTCCCAGATACTAAAACAGTTCGTGTGCTGCAAAACCAGGGCAATATTCAGACTTGGATTGACAAGTGGTAAGTAACATTTGTGCCACACAAGTTCCAGGTAATGACCATTACCAACATGACAGGAATCACCTAACCACCTCTTCTTGACTTTTACTGAGCTTACCTTCACTGAATCCCCTACCATCAACACTCTGGGGTCACCACTGGCCAGAGGCTTAACTGTACAAGCCGGATAAATACTGTCGCTATCAGAGCTGGTCAAAAGCTGGGTATTTTGTGGTAAATAAGTCACCTCCTGAAACTCAAACCCCAAAGTCTGTCCATCATCTACTCCAACCTGTTCAGTCTTTCCTTGTCAGTAATTTCCAATCAACAGTCAGCTTTGTGCTCACTTGATGAGGAACCATCAATGCACCGACACCAGTCCTTCAGGGAAAGGGTAATTGATCCCAAAGCTGCAACGGTGCAAACCACCCGTAAAAAACACAGACAGTCAGTGTTTCTGAGGCACCTGTTTCAGCACTCGATGCTAACTTACCCCAGAATTCCAGGGAAATGGTTTATGAGCATGTGTATGGTTTGACACCACTACAGAGTTTCCAATGCACGAATACCCTTTGCAGTAAAAGAGTTGGGGGGAACAACTCTTGGAAGTGGGGAGAGGCTTAGAGCAGCATGGCCTAGAGTGCTTGACCGTGTCTGTACTGCATTGGGCGGCACCTTCCATCCAGCCCCCTCGTTGCGTGGCCGAGACTTGCCATTGGCCGCTGGTTGGATCTTCCTGTCCCACCGAAATCTACGCCGTTTTGCGTGTCTCGCCCATGTCGTTGGCGGGGAACCTGCTGCGGAGGGGGATGGTAGTGGGTCACCTTCAGCAGGAACCTAAGACCCCACTGGCAGGAAGGGTCAGAAAATCCCGCGCATTGTGAATACTTCTAAAGTTAATGTAGTTAAATTATATTTACCAGAGCAGGGGAATAGATAGGCGGTTCTGTGGACGCAATCGAGACTCCAGGATGGTATGTTGCCTCCCTGGTGCAAGGGTCAAGGATGTCTCGGAGCGGCTGCAGGACATTCTGGGGGGGGAGGGTGAACAGCCAGCTGTCGTGGTGCACATAGGCACCAACGGTATAGGTAAAAAACGGGATGAGGTCCATTTCCTGGAATTCTGGGGTAAGTTAGCATCGAGTGCTGAAACAGGTGCCTCAGAAACACTGACTGTCTGTGTTTTTTACGGGTGGTTTGCACCGTTGCAGCTTTGGGATCAATTACCCTTTCCCTGAAGGACTGGTGTCGGTGCATTGATGGTTCCTCATCAAGTGAGCACAAAGCTGACTGTTGATTGGAAATTACTGACAAGCGGAATTCAGGGAGTTAGGAGTTAAACTAAAAAGTAGGACCTCAAAGGTAGTAATCTCAGGATTGCTACCAGTGCCATGGGCTAGTCAGAGTAGGAATGTCAGGATAGATAGGATGAATGCGTGGCTCGAGAGATGGTGCAAGAGGGAGGGATTCAAATTCCTGGGGCATTGGGACCGGTTCTGGGGGAGGAGGGACCAGTACAAACCGGACGGTCTGCACCTGGGCATGACTGGAACCGATGTCCTAGGGGGAGTGTTTTCTAGAGCTGTTGGGGAGGGTTTAAACTAATGTGGCAGGGGGATGGGAACCGATGCAGGAAGTTGGAAGGTAGTAAAACAGGGACAGAAACAAAAAGAAGTAAGGGGAAAAGTGCAAGGCAGAGAAGACATAGTCAAAAATCTAAAAGGGCGACAGTACAAGGTACAGTGACTGAGGGGAGCTCAGTGAATAGGCCCAGTAATAACAAAAGGAATAAAACTGGAGATGTTAAGATTCAAAACAGAAGTAAAAAAACCAACATAAGTGTACTTTACCTGAATGCTCGTAGTATTCGGAATAAAGTAAATGAGTTGATGGCACAAATCATCGTAAATGACTATGATTTAGTGGCCATTACTGAAACATGGTTAAAGGATGGTCACGACTGGGAGTTAAATATCCGAGGGTATCAAACTATTCGGAAGGACAGAGTGGATGGTAAGGGAGGTGGTGTAGCTCTGTTATTTAAGGATGACATCCAGGCAATAGTTAGGGATGATATCGGTGCTATGGAGGATAAGGTTGAATCCATTTGGGTGGAAATCAGGAATAGTAAGGTGAAAAAGTCACTGATAGGAGTAGTCTATCGGCCACCAAATAGTAACGTTATGGTGGGGCAGGCAATAAACAAAGAAATAACTGATGCATGTAGAAATGGTACAGCAGTTATCATGGGGGATTTTAATCTACATGTCGATTGGTTTAACCAGGTCGGTCAAGGCAACCTTGAGGAGGGGTTTATAGAATGTATCCGCAATAGTTTCCTAGAACAGTATGTAATGGAACCTACGAGGGAACAAGCGGTCCTAGATCTTGTCCTGTGTAATGAGACAGGATTGATTCATGATCTCATAGTTAGGGATCCTCTCGGAAGGAGCGATCACAATATGGTGGAATTTAAAATACAGATGGAGGGTGAGAAAGTAAAATCAAATACTAGTGTTTTGTGTTTAAACAAAGGAGATTACAAGGGGATGAGAGAAGAACTAGCTAAGGTAGACTGGGAGCTAAGACTTTATGGTGGAACAGTTGAGGAACAGTGGAGAACCTTCCAAGCGATTTTTCATAGTGCTCAGCAAAGGTTTATACCAACAAAAAGGAAGGACGGTAGAAAGAGGGAAAATCGACCGTGGATATCTAAGGAAATAAGGGAGAGTATCAAATTGAAGGAAAAAGCATATAAGGTGGCAAAGATTGCTGGGAGATTAGAGGACTGGGAAATCTTTAGGGGGCAACAGAAAGCTACTAAAAAAGCTATAAAGAAGAGTAAGATAGAGTATGAGAGTAAACTTGCTCAGAATATAAAAACAGGCAGTAAAAGTTTTTACAAATATATAAAACAAAAAAGAGTGGCTAAGGTAAATATTGGTCCTTTAGAGGATGAGAAGGGAGTTTTAATAATGGGAAATGAGGAAATGGCTGAGGAACTGAACAGGTTTTTTGGGTCGGTCTTCACAGTGGAAGACACAAATAACATGCCAGCGACTGATAGAAATGAGGCTATGACAGGTGAGGACCTTGAGAGGATTGTTATCACTAAGGAGGTAGTGATGGGCAAGTTAATGGGGCTAAAGGTAGACAAGTCTCCTGGCCCTGATGGAATGCATCCCAGAGTGCTAAAAGAGATGGCTAGGGAAATTGCAGATGCACTAGTGATAATTTACCAAAATTCACTAGACTCTGGGGTGGTCCCGGTGGATTGGAAATTAGCAAACGTGACACCACTGTTTAAAAAAGGAGGTAGGCAGAAAGCAGGAAATTATAGGCCAGTGAGCTTAACTTCGGTAGTAGGGAAGATGCTAAAATCTATCATCAAGTAAGAAATAGCAAGGCATCTGGATAGAAATTGTCCCATTGGGCAGACGCAGCATGGGTTCATAAAGGGCAGGTCATGCCTAACTAATTTAGTGGAGTTTTTTGAGGACATTACCAGTGCAGTAGATAACGGGGAGCCGATGGATGTGGTATATCTGGATTTCCAGAAAGCCTTTGACAAGGTGCCACACAAAAGGTTGCTGCATAAGATAAAGATGCATGGCATTAAGGGTAAAGTAGTAGCATGGATAGAGGATTGGTTAATTAATAGAAAGCAAAGAGTGGGGATTAATGGGTGTTTCTCTGGTTGGCAATCAGTAGCTAGTGGTGTCCCTCAGGGATCCGTGTTGGGCCCACAATTGTTCACAATTTACATAGATGATTTGGAGTTGGGGACCAAGGGCAATGTGTCCAAGTTTGCAGATGACACTAAGATGAGTGGTAAAGCGAAAAGTGCAGAGGATACTGGAAGTCTGCAGAGGGATTTGGATAGGTTAAGTGAATGGGCTAGGGTCTGGCAGATGGAATACAATGTTGACAAATGTGAGGTTATCCATTTTGGTAGGAATAACAGCAAACGGGATTATTATTTAAATGATAAAATATTAAAGCATGCCGCTGTGCAGAGAGACTTGGGTGTGCTAGTGCATGAGTCACAGAAGGTTGGTTTACAAGTGCAACAGGTGATTAAGAAGGCAAATGGAATTTTGTCCTTCATTGCTAGAGGGATGGAGTTTAAGACTAGGGAGGTTATGTTGCAATTGTATAAGGTGTTAGTGAGGCCACACCTGGAGTATTGTGTTCAGTTTTGGTCTCCTTACTTGAGAAAGGACGAACTGGCACTGGAGGGTGTGCAGAGGAGATTCACTAGGTTAATCCCAGAGCTGAAGGGGTTGGATTATGAGGAGAGGTTGAGTAGACTGGGACTGTATCCGTTGGAATTTAGAAGGATGAGGGGGGATCTTATAGAAACATTTAAAATTATGAAGGGAATAGATAGGATAGATGCGGGCAGGTTGTTTCCACTGGCGGGTGAAAGCAGAACTAGGGGACATAGCCTCAAAATAAGGGGAAGTAGATTTAGGACTGAGTTTAGGAGGAACTTCTTCACCCAAAGGGTTGTGAATCTATGGAATTCCTTGCCCAGTGAAGCAGTTGAGGCTCCTTCATTACATGTTTTTAAGGTAAAGATAGATAGTTTTTTGAAGAATAAAGAGATTAAGGGTTATGGTGTTCGGGCCGGAAAGTGGAGCTGAGTCCACAAAAGATCAGCCATGATCTCATTGAATGGCGGAGCAGGCTTGAGGGGCCAGATGGCCTACTCCTGCTCCTAGTTCTTATGTTCTTATGGTGATTGTATCGCTTTCTAAGCATGTCATGAGGCAGGTGTTTGACCTGTTTACGGTCATATTTGTGAATTGTTAATGAAATGAATAACTGCAGGATCTGAATCTTAATGTCGCGTGCTTGCATAAAATTATTAGGCAGCGCGGAATCTCCTGTCCCGTTGCAATGGATGGGAGACTTGGCAGAGCCAAACTCTTCGTCCTCGCCCGCAGCAGGGCAGACTCGCAACAGAGAATCCCAACCTTCATTTTCATTGATACTTTTGCAAATTTGCTGTGTTCATTGAGAGTGAAATGGACAGAAATGTGAAATTAAAATTGCCCCCAAGATTTGATAATTTATTTCATTTCATTGGGAGCTTGCTATGCTCGAATTGGTAAAAGCATTTCCTACATTAATGCAGTGTCTACACTCCAAAAGTACGGCACGGTGGCACAGTGGTTAGCACTGTTGCCTCACAGCTCCAGGGACCCAGGTTCAATTCCAGCCTCGGATGACTGTGTAGAGTTTGCACTTTCTCCCCATGTCTACGTGGATTTCCTCCTGGTGCTCCAGTTTCCTCCCACAGTTCAAAGATGTGCAGGTTAGCTAGATTGACCATGCTAAATTACCTTCGTGTCCAAAAAGGCCAGGTGGGGTTAATGGGTTACATGGATAGGGAGGAGGTGTGGGCTTAGGTAGGGTGGCCTTTCCAAGGGCCGGTACAGACTCGATGAGCCAAATGGCCTCCTTCTGCACTGTAATTTCTATGATTTTATCAATCTATGATTCTACTGATTAGGCTGTGAGCTACTTCGTGACATCCTGAGGTCATGAAAGGTGGTTTATAATGTAAATCTTTTTTTTTGATGTGGACCTAATCCACGGTAAGAGGTTTCTTTTCTTTCTCCTCCTTTATTTTTAATAGCATTTTGTATTTTTTCTTCACACCTTCCACAATAACATGACTGCCAACTGAACAGAAATTCAATAATTATATCTCCTGTCCCTCGAAAATCAGCATGTTATATCATAGAATCCCTGCATTCAACCCATCGAGTCTGCACCAACACTCTGAAAGAGCATCCTACCTAGGCCCACTCCCCCACAACCCTGTAACCCCACCTAGCTTGTACATTTTTGGACACTAAGGGCAAATTAGCATGGGTAATCTACCTAACCTGCACATCTCTGGACAGCAGTAGGAAACTGGAGTACCCGAAGGAAACCCATGCACACACTGGGAGAATGTGCAAATTCTACACAGTCACCCAAGGTCAGAATTGAACCCGGGTCCCTGGCACTGTAAGGCAACAGTGCTAACCGCCATGCCGTTGTGTTAGAGAATTAGCCAAACACATGAGTTTGAGAAGTTTTCAATGGTAGTTAACAGCATCATGCTAATGATTTTATTTTCAGATTACAATGTTATCTGGGGACTATTTCAGAATAGAACCTGGACTGGAAATATAATAATAATAATATTATAGTGCAGGAAATATAGTGCAGGAAGTTACACAGCAGACAGCATGGAATACTATCTTTATACTGGCTTTCCAGAGTGTGGAGTGAATGGCTAGTAGTCATACTGAGCACTGAGAGATCTCGGTTCATTTTGGAACTGCTGCAGTTCTCTGGAAACAGGTTTTGTACAAATTTCAGCTGAATTGTGGAATGTGGTCCGTGAGCAATAATAAAAGACTTGAAATTCTATGCAATAAGAAGGATTTTTAGCGTATTCTGTTGCCAAAAGTGATGACCTTGGGTTTATTCAGAGCTATTTCTGTTTTGTTTTGATGCTTTGGAAACTGTTTATCTTCCCTGGCATGTGTGTGTGGCAGTTTAGTGCATTCAAAGAAGTGGAAGAGGAAGATAAATTGAGGTTGAGCTTTATTTATTCTTTCCCCATGTGGTTGCGTAGTATTTTTAGACGCAGTGCTTCTCTGTGTCCAGGTGTTTATATTCTTCCTTGTATGGAGCTTCAGCAAAGCACAAGGCTGCCTGCCGATCACATTCACAGATGTAGGCTTCACAGGGACTGTTATCAGCTGCAGAGAAAAGAAAGGAACAATTTCTAAAGCACTTTCGAACTAGATCTTGTACCGAGGCCAGTTTCATTTGGTACAAAGTCTGTCTTCCGTGTTTACAGAGAATTGTCCAGATTTCTAACTACTGAAACCAGAGGTCACATTTCGTCTCTGCTGGAATTCTCCAGCCATTGGGATTCTCTTTTCTCGCTGGCAGCACATCCTGACCTGTGGGTTTCCCGACGGTGTGCGGTGGCTTCAATGGGAAATCCATTCCGAGAAGAGAGAGTTCCACCGCCAGCAATGGCGCACTACCGAGAGACACGCAACTGAGGGACTGGGGGACCCACCCCTATGTTTCCTGTTATGTTTCTGAATGATTTGGAGAATACGGTCATGGTTTTCTAGCCACGATGTGGCGGGACCCGCGTGGATGATGCAGTGGGCAGAAAATGTTTTCATTTTTGTTTCCATAAGGTACTGACCCTTCAGAATATTTTTTGGAACAGGAAAAGTCTGTTTGGCCCCTCATTGAGTAATATCACACCGACAACTTCTCACCTATTTCAAGCCTTCACATAGGCTATTAAATAAATGTACCGTCCCTGTGTGAGAGGAGTTAGCAGTCCTATTTTTTGAAGCTTATCTATTATTATTCAGAGAAGCATGTTTATCTTCTAGTTCTAAGATCAGGTGAACGGTCTTCAACTTGAACGTTAACCTAATTTTCAGACACTCATGGACGTTACCCTTTATTTGGAGCATTTTTTATACCTTCAACCTGACAAAAGTTAACCAAGAACAGGGAAATGGGAGAAAATAGGAATATCTTTCCAATTTAAAAAAATAGTTCAGTACTGTTGCTTTGAGGGTGGCACGATAGCACAGTGGTTAGCACTGTTGCTTCACAGCGCCAGAGTCCCAGGTTCGATTCCCGGCTTGAATCGCTGTCTGTGCGGAGTCTGCACGTTCTCCCCGTGTCTGCGTGGGTTTCCTCCGGGTGCTCCTGTTTCTTCCCACAAATCCCGAAAGAAGTGCTTGTTCGATAAATTGGACATTCTGAATTCTCCCTCCGTGTACCCGAACAGGCGGCGGAATGTGGCGACTAGGGGCTTTTCACAGTAACTTCATTGCAGTGCTAATGTAAGCCGACTTGTGACAATAAAGGTTATTATTATTATTTATTGTTTAGAATGATAATTGGACAATTCAATGTGGTTTCCTTATCACAGATCAGTTTGGATTTGTTTTGTTACGGGAAATTTACATTAGAGGTTATTCATTTAATCTCTTTATTTTAGTATGTTTAATTATTAGCTTATGCCTGCAATAGTGTGGACTGACAACCACGGCAATCTAATTCTGCAATGACCTGATAACTAGGGTTAGTGGCGAGTCATTCTCTAACTGACCTACTAACACATCTGCAATGTTCCGATTAATTGCTGAGTCATTCTGTAACTGACAAACTGACCGTTAACTATTGAGACACCTGTTATCCTTGTAATTGTGAACAAAGAGTTGCGAGCATTAGATAACGAATGGTTTCAGAGAAATGTGATTGAAAGCTAATTGTTGCTAGGGGGAGCCTAATTGGTCACGTATGTAACCCCCCAAGCTAAATAGGAACTAACCCATGTACATATATAAAAGAGGCTAATAGCCATTGTACAATTGAGAAGGTGACCATGAGCACTGCGGAGTGCCTGGCTTTCTCCCAAAAGCTTTTGCCAATAAATTGACTTGACTCAACTCTTTGGTGTTATTTTCCACTTCAATTGGCGTAGTCGGCAGGATCTGTCTCCGGACTAAGGTGGCTGGCCACCCCTTTGAGAGAGCAGGGACAGAATAACCGAACAGTGGTAAAGACCTGAGTCAATTCATAAAAGGTTCAGTGACTGAGAGAATGATAACTGCCTGAGTTAACCTAAGGACAAGGAAGTGCTCATCCCTAACACGCAGCCTTAGACCGGTTGTTAAGAGAGGAAATACCGGTGGTTGAAGAGCGCTCTCCGGTGGGTAAACACGATCTGGAGACTCGGGGATAATCGTGAGTATAAAAATTGTTACCGAAATGGCAGGAGAAGAAGTGAAACAGAGACCGACGGGGTCACTGATCAAGAAGTATATGACCGACAGACACTCACTAATTAAGAAGATGCAGAAAGATGGTTGGGATGTCTCTCAGACATTGGAACAACAAAGGAAATGGATAGATGGGGAAAAGGAAGATAAAACAAAGAAAGCAGGAGTATTGTTAGTCCACCAATTAGAATCTGGCCTTGAATAGGTAACAGCCTCTACCAAAAAATGGTCTGAGGACAAAGATAAAATAAAGAAATTAGAATCTAGGGTAAGGGAATTAGGAAAAAGAATCAACTGTTAGAGGAGAATCATAGGGGTCTCCTTCCACCTTATGAGACAACACATGAGGTAACAGCCCCTTCCCTACCTCAGGGGGCTGTGGAAGAATGTAATATGGCCCCGGTAACTGGGACAGGAGACAATACCCGTCCTTACCGAAGTGGACGCCCAACAGGCAAACTTTGCCCCATTTAAAACAGCAGTACAAACCACCCTGCGTAACGCCCCAACCAATTGGAGTAAGATTACCACAACTAAGCAACAAGAGGGAGAGGGAGCCTCTGAACATGGGGAACGATTGTTCCGGGTCTGTGAAGAATGTTGAGGAACACGGAGAAGAGAAACGCCAAATAAAAATAAAACAAGAAAACATTAGCGCTTATGGTAGCGGAGGTGCGACACAGCCAAATTTAAAATGTTACAACTGTGGCAGACAGGGAGATTTCGCGAAGAACTGTCGACAACCAAAGAAAGGAAACAGATCTGGGAATGGAGGACCCCATTGCAGCCACTGCAACACAAACAGGGGACCAAGGAAAAGATAGACTGACAGTCTGTGGCCCCCATAGTTATGAGCAAAAAGAGGGGAGGATTTATGTGTCTGCACTGGTGGGGGGCTGACAATGTGAAATGTTGGTGGACACAGGCGCATCTATATCAATTACTAACCTCCCCCTGCCTCCCTCAAATACAATGATTGATATAACGGGGGTAGGAGGAAATAAAACACCCGCCTATTTAAGCGAAACCACACTGGTGGAAAAAATAACTAGTATATACCAATGTGATTTTATGCATGTAAAAATAATGAGGGAACAAAATAATGAGGGAACGTTAATGGGGAATGACTTAATGAAAGAATATGTACAATATTACAGTATGTAGATGATATACCGATAGCCTCGGAATGCAAGTCCGGACACCAGGCGGACATATGTGGTTAAGCGAATTAAACACTGTGGGATTTAAAGTGAGTCCCAAAGAGGCACAAAATTGGGAAAGAATGAGTGTTATATTTAGGACATCTAATCTCACAAGGACTCAAAGAAATGCCGGTAGACTGGGGAAAAAAAGCGTTACAACAGATGCCACGCCCGGCAACTGTAAGAGGAGTTAGAAAGCTTTATCCCCGAATTTGCCAAACTAAAGTGGGTAAATGTGTGTGTGTTCAATAAGGATTTGTGAATTTCCTTTGGTGTTTGTAGTTTTTAAAATGTTGTATTTTACAAAACCGAGTTTCACATCAAGTAGAAGTTAACTCGACAGCAGACAGCTGCTTGCAGGAAGTTACTTTGAAACTAATGTGTTGAAATTGACACGGCATAGCTCCACCAGGGTTCTAGTGCCCAATGATCACAAGAAATTCAGAAGCAGGAAAAAAAATGATATTTAAATGTTAAATACATGGTAGAAGGAGCTTTAGGGAATAAAGATAGTGGACCAGAAATTAGATTAGGAGAATTACTTGCAGTATCAGGAATTGAGAATCTGATGGGCAGCATGGTAGCATAGTGATTAGCACAATTGCTTCACAGCTCCAGGGTCCCAGGTTCGATTCTGGCTTGGGTCACTGTCTGTGCGGAGTCTGCACATCCTCCCCATGTGTGCGTGGGTTTCCTCCGGGTGCTCCGGTTTCCTCCCACAGTCCAAACATGTGCAGGTTAGGTGGATTGGGAAAGATAAATTGCCCTTAGTGTCCAAAATTGCCCTTAGTGTTAGGTGGGGTTACTGGGTTATGGGGATAGGGTGGAGGCGTTGACCTTGGGTAGGGTGCTCTTTCCAAGAGCCGGTGCAGACTCGATGGGCCGAATGACCTCCTTCTGCACTGTAAATTCTATGAAAAGATTTAATGAAAATAGATGCAGGAAAACTTAAAATATTAAAACCAGTCGATAATACAGAGGAAGTTTGAGTGAAGCTACCAACTAAAACCACAGGCAAAGTAATCAGTGACACTGTAAAAGGTAAAGACACAATTGTTCAGAATTTGGGTAAACATACAGTTGAATTAGAGAAGCATGGTGTCTGGAGCAAAAGAAATTGTATCACAATTAAAACATGACCCAATTTGTGGGAAGACTGAATTAAAACCCGTTAGCAGCATTGATAGGACAAATGATAAAGTTAAAATGTCATGTTCGGAACTTACCTTCATAACGATCCGGTCATAATCAAAAATAAAGAAATTGAAATAAAACCAGCAGCAATACCCGAAATGTATCAGGGTAAGGTTTCGACCAGATTGGATCACTGAGCGAGCAAAAGAGGAGGAGTTTGAGATTCTTCGAATCTCACTCAGGGGTGCATGACAGAAGGAGGAGGCTTAACAGGCCTTAATTGTACGATGTACATAAATGATAAGGACAACAAACCATTCAAAAAAAAAAGAAAAAGGAAAGAAATGATGGCAAAGGAAATCCGGAAGTCCTGGAGAGGGCACTTCTGGAATATCCAAACACAAATAGATAGTACACCTGTTCATTTGATTTTTCAGATGGAAAAAATAATAGACATACTTGTTCGGATGAAGAGAAGAGAACTACACTCCAGAGAGAAATATTTTAGACAGTACTGGGTGAAAATTAATGATACAATTGGCTACATACTTGAGAGAATTAAATGACAGAGCCCAGAGGAAAACTTTACAGGTTAGAAACAAATCAAAATATCAAATTATTACTGAGCAGTGAAACCTTTGGTCACACATCTCGACCTGGACATGTGTCCTGGACATCAGCTGATGGATGACCTACGGTCTCCACGGGGCACATACTACGCGGTGGAGTTATTAAGGGTCTCGGCAGACAGCAGCGACTGACGAGGAACCCCCACGTGCTAAATGACAATAGTTTAAGAATTTTTGCAGCTTGTGCCACGGCGGGAAATTTGTAACCAATGCAGCAAACAATATTGCATTGGAGAGCTGTAATAGTTATTAAGGAAGAAATGTCTTGTAAATTGTCAGGGACTGTTATGTATGGATTCAATTGGGTTGTAACCCCAAAAGTTGAATGTATTAAATGTGCCTACTGATGGCTTATTATGTTGCAAATGTTATAATGGCAAATATACACTTCACGTTGGTAGGGAAATGATAACGGACGAAAGGAATTTGAAGGAAACTTAGCAGAAAGTTATTGACTCATGTAAACCAGGGCCGGCAGGCGTACATGGTTCAAGACAATGTTAGACATTAATGTGAGGAAGTCAGGAATAGAAGCAGGATCGATTGAACCTTTTAAATTAATGAAGCAAGGGAATCAGTGGATTATACACAATATCATAATTTACCATTCCAATGAGAAACGGAAAGTAATTTGGATGACGGAAAAATGGGACAGCAGCCGCGGCCCAAAGGGCCATGGGAACATCTACAGATAGACTTCACGGGACACCTACCACCATCCCATGGGAAGACGTACTGTTTGGTGATTATTGATCAATTTACCCAGTGGGTGGAAGCGTTCCCTACTCGGAATTGCACTACCACCATGGTGGCCAGAATATTGGCAGAAGAGGTCATCCCGAAATGGGGGGTACCGCTACAAATTGATTCCGACCAGGGAACGCACTTTACTGGGAAAGTAATAAAAACAGTGTAACAACTCATGGATATAAAACAAAAATTCCACATCCCCAACCATCCACAAAGCTTTGGAATGGTAGAACGAACGAAACAAACCCTTAAAAATGCTTTGGCAAAAGCTATTCAGGTGTCGGGATTAACATGGACTGACGTGTTACCCATAATCCTGATTAAATTAAGGGCTACAACAAACCGTACAACTGGTTTGACCCCATATGAATTAATGACTGGGAGGGTGATGCAGCTACCAGAGAACATTATCACTGGGGGGCCGATTTAGGTCCGTAGAAAGATAGAATCAGACGTTATGTACTGGAGCTGTGTAAATCAGTAAAGGACAGTCAGGAACAACAAGACACACAGAGAGAACTTGAGACACTTCCTGAAGTCCCTGTTGCAGGGAGTCGAGTAATGGTGAAAACATTACCTGCAAAACCCGGTTTCACCCCTAAACGGAACGGGCCATACCAAATTATAATTAGTGCCGATACTTGTGCATGTATCGACATTAGAGGGAAAGGGGTCTGGAAACATTGGACTCAACTCAAGACGCACCCAGGCGACAATTGAAACCAATGTTTGAATATATGTGATTTGCTTGGCTTGCAGACCCTCTCCTCTCTGACCTCCAAGCAAGCTGAACGGGAACTCGGGCAGTAGCGCGTGGCCGGCATAGGCTTTGGGACATTGTTAATTTAAAGTAATAAGGACGGATCTGATAAAATTGACACTGTGTTTGGGACTGCTGGGAACAGACAACTGTCTCCATAAAAGCAAACGGGAATTGTATGTGAATACGTACCTTTATATGTCCTATGTGTATGCAAAGGAATCCAATGTGTCCCGATGTTGGGTTTGTGCTCATATACCGATACATGCAGAAGGAGGAATCCCCCTACATCCCATCCCTTTTAATACTTCCGACACGGCAGAATGGTGGCTAAGGAATGGCAACACGATCACACTGCAATCGGTAATCTCTCGCCACATCAGGAATACTATAGAAAAATGGGAATCGGCTGGGTACTATATGAATCAGTTCAAGGGTTGGTATCGACCCAAGTATAATGGCCACCATAACCCCCCTCATTTGTCCTAACTAATACATCAGGGATGGGTCGCCCAAAGGGAGAAATCTGATTCCTAAAAAATGGGACACGAGAAGCCATCAAGGTAGGAGATAGTGCATGTGAACACTATCTCAATATCACCCCCTCATCCAGCAAAAGCACATCCCTTCGGGCTATTATGAACCTGAGAACTCCCAATAAAACTGAAGGAGGCAACGTAATTTTTAGAACCTCCTGGATGGGTGATCAGGTGACTAAACTGACCTTGTACAATGGCACCTACTTTACCTGTGGTCATAAGGCGTACCTCAGGCTACCGAAGGAGTGGACGGGATCATGCTAAGGATATGTAGTCCCATTTATCCATATCCACCACCTTAAGGACTTGAGGGACCACCATCAGGTGGGAACTAGGCACAAGAGAACTATAACGTTTCTTCGGAATCTTGATTCCCCCTATTGGAGTGGCGTTTGCCAACAAGGAAATATGTAAAGTAGCAACGATCTTAGAAGAGGTAGTCAATGATACCACAGAGGCATTGCTCTAAATGAGCAACGAGATGGTTGCCATAAGAACAGTGACCCTATGTGGTGATATAACTAGGAGGTTTACGGTATCTATCTGCCATTGGTGCAGAACACTCGCTGCCCATTGGCTCAGGCCAGTCATGTGCCTCTCGGCTGGTTGGTTGAGACTAGTCATGTGACTGCTCACCGATTGGTCGGGAACCTACGAGGCGGGGTATAAGAACCCGTAGGACCCGGCAGTCAGCCTTTCTCTGTAAATCAACTGCCGGGCACACAACTAGTCGATTAAAACCTAATGTTTGGATCTTCATCTCGACTCGTGTCCAATTGACGGTACATCACCCTACAAAATAAGGCAGCCTTAGATTACCTCTTGGCAGCGAAGGAGGGACGTGTGCTGTGATTGGCTCCGAATGTTGTACTTGCATCCCCGATAGTTCAGAGAATATCATTAACCTCGCTGATCATATTCGGAAAGAAATTAAGAAACTGCATGAAACCTCAGGGAGATGGTTCGATTGGCTAGTTGGAGGATCATGGGGGTCCTACCTGATGCATGGACTGATAATACTTGTCGTTCACGGTGGAAACAGACCATAGGCCTTTAGTCTACATAATCCAGAAGGATTTAAATGACATGACACCTCGGCTACAGCGAATTCTTCTTCGCCTCCGCCGATATGACTTTGAACTCGTCTACACACCGGGTAAGGAGCTGATCATCACGGATGCCCTATCCCGATCCATCACCACGCCGTGTGAACAGGGCGACTTCATCTGCCACATATAGGCACAGGTGGAGTTGTGTGTCAGCAACCTACCCGCCACTGATGAACGAGTGGTCCAAATATGTGAAGAAACTGCCAAGGATCCTCTACTGCAGCGCATGATGCAACCTCGCCCATGGCTGGCAAAAGGGGCAATGTCCCCAGTTCTTTAACGTTAAGGATGAGTTAACGGTCATTGAGGGAATCCTTCTTAAACTGGATAGGATCGTCAGTCCTCAAAGTATGTGAGCTATAGTGTTCGGAGAGATCCATGAGGGTCACCTTGGGCTGAATGGCCTCCTTCTGCACTTCTAAATTCTATTAAAAATGTCGACGCAGAACTCGGGAGGCGGTTTATTGGCCGGGCATCAACAAGGACATTGCCGACACAGTCCTCAACTGCCCAACCTGCCAGATGTTTCAACTGGCTCAGCCCAAGGAAACACTTCAACAGCACGAGATTGTGACCGCTCCGTGGTCTAAAGTGGGGATAGACCTCTTTCACGCCAATGGGCCTGATTACGTGCTCTTGGTCGACTACTTCTCCAGTTACCCGGAAGTGGTGAAACTGTTGGACCTCACGTCCAGGTCCGTCATCAAAGCCTGCAAAGAGACATTTGCCAGGCACGGGCTAGCACTCACAGTAATGAGTGACAACGGTCCATGTTTCTACAGCCAGGAGTGGTCCGATTTTGCACGATCCTACAACTTCAGACACATCACCTCCAGTCCCCATCACCCGCAATCAAACGGGAAGGCCGAAAAAGGGGTCCATATCATCAAGCGGTTGTTGTGCAAGGCTGCAGACTCAGCCTCCAATTTCAACTTGGCGCTGCTGGCTTACAGGGCAAACCCTCTGTCGACTGGTTTGTCTCCAGCGCAGGTGCTCATGAACCGCAACCTGAGGACGACTGTTCCAGCCATCCATATTCCAGACCTTGACTACCTCACGGTGCTGCAAAAAGCGCACCGGTCCAGGGACCAGCAGTAGATCACGTATGATGCTCATGCTACAGATCTGCCTGCGCTGGCTCCCGCAGATGTTGTTCGCGTCCAGTTGCCTGAGGGAGGTATGTCAGCCCCAGCTGTTGTTGTCAGGAAGGCCGCCCCAAGGTCTTTCATTGTTCAAGTGGCTGACGGCCCCATTCTCCGGCGCAACAGGAGGGAGCTGCGGAGAGTTCCCCGCCCTCCTCCGGACGTCTCCTGCCACGAGGCCACCGATCTGCCAGAAGTCCCGCCTGTCCAAGTGCCAGGGTCTCCTGCTCCACCTCAGCACCGATCGACAAGAATTCGGCGCCCGCTTCAAAGACTGAATCTATAGACTTTACCCTTGTAAATTTAGTTCCGTTTGCTCTGTATCTGCACAATAGACACCTTCCCATGTACATATGTTCATTAACTCACCACTTGTACATAGTCAGGCATGTATATACCTTCACGTTCCAAAACTTATTTTTTTAAAAGGGGAGATGTCATAATATCCACTCATGTATTTAATGAGATGCAGACAGGCAGTGATTGACACACAGGATGACCAATGAATGCACAACACAGAACAACCAATCACCAGACAGGACACCACCACTATAAAGCCCACAGAGCATTAAGACTCTCCCTCTCGCAGGACCCAGCTACTGAGACAGTCAGAGTGCACAAGTTAGTGGGCACTATTACCTGCGGTAGCTAGTAAGTCTGGTCAAGCCAGTAAGAGGTCATCAGTTGGATTAATGGATTGTCAGCTCACAGCTGAACATGGACAACAGTCCACTAGTTAAATAAAACAGTGTTGGATCATCTCCTGTGTCAGACGTTTGTTTCTAGCTTCCCTGCATCCAGTTGCCATCAACGTCGAACCAACATGCCTGACACATCAGTAGCCACGTTCCAGACATGTTATCAAACAAAGTAACATTTCGGCCAAATTGAAATGTCCACCATAGGCCCCATCTGCAACAACCACATGTTCACTCCCGCAATAATGGATGCCAGGGAAGGGGGTGGGGAGAAGGGGGGTGGGGGGAACGAAGACATGCAAAATTAACATGAGGGACAAGGAACAAAGCCACAGGTCCAAGGGCAAGCTAAGGCCCAAACCAAACTGTAAATAGACACTTGTAAATGCTTGCTTTGGTCATGTTGGGAAACATAAAATATGTATGACAACTAAAGGGCAATCATGGTCACAGTTGCAGCAAAGAAACATGATTGTCATAGTCGTAGATGTTTACAGCATGGAAACAGGTCCATTTGGCCCAGTTGTCCATGCTGCCCAGTTTCTATCACTTACTAGTCCCACTTGCCCGCATTTGGCCCATATCCCTCTATACCCACCCTGCCCATGTAACTGTCTAACTGTTTTTGAAAGGAGAAAATTGTACTCGCCTCTTCCACTGCCTCTGGCAGCTCATTCCAGATGCTCACCACCCTCTGTGTGAAGTAATTTCCCCTCTGGTCTCTTTTGTATCTCTCCCCTCTCACCTTAAACCTATGCCCTCTAGTTTGAGACACCTCTACCTTTGGAAAAGATGTTGATTATCTAGGCCCCTCATTGTTTTACAGACCTCTATAAGATCACCCTAAGCCTCCTACGCTCCAGTGAAAAAAGTCCCAGCCTATCCAGCCTCTCCTTATAGCTCAGACCATCAAGTCCTCGTAAATCCCTTCTGCACTCTTTCTAGTTTAACAATATCCTTCCTATAATAGGATGACCAGAACTGAACACATTATTCCACGTGTGGTCTTACCAATGTCTTGTACAATTTCAACAAGACATCCCAACTCCTGTATTCAATATTCTGACCAATAAAACCGAGCATGCTGAATGCCTTCTTCACCACCCTGTCCACCTGCAACTCCACCTTCAAGGAGCTATGAACCTGTACTCCGAGATCTCTTTGTTCTGTATCTCTCCCCAACTCCCTCCCATAAACTGAGTAGATCCTGCCCTGATTTGATCTATCAAAATGCATCACCTTACATTTATCCAAATTAAACTTCATCTGCCATTCATCGACCACACTGGCCCAATTGTTCAAGATCCTGTTGCAATCTTATAGAACCTTCTTCACTATCCAGTATGCCACCAATCTTGGTGTCATCTGCAAACTTACAAATCATGCCTCCTACATTCTCATCCAAATCATTAATATATAACAGATAACAGTGGACCCAGCACCGATCCCTGAGGCACATCGCTGGTCACAGACCTCCAGTTTGAAAAACAACCCTCTACAACCATCCTTTGGCTTCGATTGGCAAGTCGACTTTGTATCCAATTGGCTACCTCACCCTGGATTCCGTGAGATTTAACCTTTTGCAACAACCTACCATGTGGTACCTTTGCAAAGGCCTTGCTAAAGTTCATGTAGACAACGTCGACTGCATTGTCCTCATCTACCTTCAAAAAACTCAATCAAATTTGTGAGACATGACTTACATCCCCTTACAAAGCCTGACTTTCCCTAATTAGCCCTTGCCTGTCTAAATGCCTGTAGATCCTGTCCCTCAGAATACCTTCTAACAACTAACTCACTACAGAAGTAAGGCTAACCGGTCTGCAGTTCCCTCCAGCCCTTCTTAAACAAGGGCACAACATTTGCTACCCTCCAATCTTCAGGCCCCTCTCCTGTGGCTGTCGATTCAAATATCTCATCTAGGGGGCCATCCTGGGATACATTTCATCAGGTCCCGGGGATTTATCTATCTTAATGCGCTTTAATACCTCCAGCACCTCTTTCTCAACAGTAAATACTGACAAGAAATATTCATTTAGGACCTCTCATATCCCTTGCGGATCTGCACATTGATGACCTTGTTTATCCTTAAGAGGCCCTCCTCTCTCCCTCGTCACCCTTTTACCCTTTATGTATCTGTAAAAGCTCTTTGGATTTTCCTTTGCCTTATCTGCCAAGATAATCTCATGTCCCCTTTTTGCCCTCCTGATTTCTCTCTTAACTCTACTCCGACAAGCCCTATACTCTTCAAGGGATCCATTTGATCCCAGCTGCCTATGCATGTCATATGCCTCTTTCTTCCTTTTGACATTGGCCTCAATATCCTGAGCCATCCAGGGTTCCCTCCTTCTACCAGCCTTATCATTCACTCTAAGAGGAATGTGCTCATCTTGAACCCTAGTTAACTCCTTTTTGAAAGATTCCCACTTACCAGCTGTCTCCTTTGCCTACAAATAGGCTTCCTTAATCAACTTTTGAAAGTTCCCGCCTAATACCCTCGAAATTGGCCTTGCCCCACTTTAAAATTTGGGCCAGAACTGTCATTCTCCATAGTTATCTTAAACAAATGGAATTATGGTCACTGGTCCCAAAGTGATCCCTCACTAACACTTCCGTCACCTTCCCTTCCTTATTCCCCAAGAGGAGGTCAGGTATTGCCCCCTCTCTAGTCAGACCATCTACATATTGAATGAGGAATTCTTCCTGAATACACTCGACAAATTTCTCTCCGTCTAAACCCCTAGTGCTATGGCTATCCAGGTTAATGTTAGGAAAGTTAAAGTCCCCAACTATTACCATCCTATTTTTCTGGTAGCTATCTGTAATCTCTTTACATATCCTCAATAACCCGCTGACTGTTTGGGCCTATAGTACAGTCCTCGAAGGAGGTGAGGATTCTTAAGTTCGGCACCCCACCACCAGTCTGGGCCCTCTCCCGCCGATTATGGCTTTTCCTGAGGAGACACACAGAGAGCACAGTGGTGGGGGAGCAGTGTGAAAGGAGAGTTAGAGGGAGGGGGGGTTGAAGGGGAGGAGTGGAGGAAGGGTTGTGGATCGCATAGGGAGATGGTGGAGGGGAAATGCTCCCTTGGGGGGAGCAGTGGGGGGGGTGTCGGTGTCTACTCACTCATGCTGCCCGGTGTCGGTCTTTGACCTTCTACGGTACTGAAGGCCAGTGCTTCTGGCCACACTCCCCAAGCTGACAGCTGCTGCCACCTCATCCCAGGCAGTACTAGCTGCCTTGTGGCTGATTCTCTGTGACCCTCGGGGAAATAGGACATCCCTCCTGGCCTCCAAGGCATCTAGCAGCCTCCTAAGGTCAGCATCCCCGAATCTTGAGGCCGATCTCCTCGGTACCATTATTTCGAGCTGGCTGGGGTTGGCTGAGCAAGTGCAGCTTAAGTTCTGCTCAACCTTGTTAGTGGGGGTCTGGCGAGCGCAGTGCCGGCGAATCAGCTGGCGAGCTTTTATTTGGGACAAGAAGCCCGTGAGCAATTAACGTTGAATTGCGTTGCCGGCCTCGCTGGGCCAAGCGCCGGGAAGCTCGCAGCAATTGGCGCTCGCTACCACACTTATGAAATTTTTCTGCAGCCCTTAATCTCCCAAGCGGAGAATTTTGCCTATAGCTTTTAAGTTTTTTATTACTTTTTCTTTACTTTTGTATTTGATTCTTGTATTTATGATGATTGTTTGTTATTATGGAAAAATTTATGACCATACTTTATGAAAGCAAAAGTATTTTAGAAGAGAAAGGCAAATGGAATCAGTCCTTGCACTGGCTCTCCTCAATATATATAGATACATAGAACATACAGTGCAAAAGGAGGCCATTCGGCCCATCGAGTCTGCACCAACCCACTTAAGCTCTCACTTCCACCCTATCCCCATAACCCAATAACCCCTCCTAATCTTTTTGGTCACTAAAGGCAATTTAGCATGGCCAATTGACCTAACCTGCACGTCTTTGGACTGTGGGAGGAAACCGGAGCACCCGGAGAAAACCCACGCATACAGGGGGAGCACATGCAGACTCCGCACAGACAGTGACCCAGCGGGGAATCGAACCTGGGACCCTGGCACGTGTGCTACCGTGCTGCCCACCTTCCCACAAAGTCATGGCTCCTCATATATGTTGGTGACTTGGCCCTGGCATTGCAGGATAAGAAACATCAGGACATTGAGAAAAGACTCATTGAAGATCTTTATTGTCCGGAAGCCTACTTCAGAAAATAGAGGGCTGGATTCTCCGCTAATTTGGGGATTTTCTAACGGTGTGGGGCTGCCCACAATGAGAAACCCCACTGGCCGGCTGCAGGACGGAGAATCCCGCTGCCAGCGGGTGTGCGCCGTACCAGAAAACAGATACAGCGGGACGGAGTGTCCCACCCAGAGACTTTGACAAACATTACCATGGCTGCTTTTCAAGCCTTCCACCTGGACAACTCAAATGCCAGGGAAGGACTTCATGTCCAGTTCTGTGATCGACCACTCACTCACGACCCAATGGCAATATATCTTGGCATCACCCTTGCCCAAACATTGACCCACCGGCAACATTGCCCAGTACAAAGGTATTTCCCCCCAGCCTGTATTCAAACTTTATTTGCATATCAGTATCTTAATTATTTTTCTGATTATATAGCTTGTTCTTGCCCTCACAAATATTTTATTATTTGAACTGTAGGTTGCATCAGATAGAAATGCAGAGCCACAGGGGTTTACAACACAGATTAAGACCATTCAGCCTATTGGGTCTCTATCAGCTCTTGACTACAATCACATGCTAACTTTTCTTCACTTGTCTCTTCCCACAGCTTCCGTGGCTTTCAATACTTAATCAGTTTTCTGTAAAAGATGCAGTAGTTTCTGCCTTAAACTCATTGTGCCAAAACATTCTGTGTTCCAATAGCCACAAGATGCACAAGAGCACACAATGTTATCTCCTCAACAATATTATTCACAAAAGGGGACATGTCGGGCGGGATTCTGTGATCCTGAGGCTAAGTGTTGACCCTGTCGGCAATGCCATCGCGCTTCTCGACGGCGTCAACACGGCCTCAGGATCAGCAATTCTGACCCCTACAGGTGACCAGCACGGCACTGGAGTGGTTCACGCCACTCCAGCTGCTGATCCCGGCATCAACTGGGTGCCGCGGAATCCGCGCATGCTTAGTGGCACCGGCGCCAATGCGCGCATGCACAGTGGCTGCCTTCAACGCGCCGGCCGTGACGCAACATGGCGCAGGGCTAAAGGGGCTGGCGCGGAAGAAAAGAGGCCCCCAGCCAGAGAGGCCGGCCCGCCAATCGGTGGACCCCAATTGCAGGCCGGGCCACATCAAAGGCCCCCCTCCCCCTCCCCCACAAGCCACCCCCGACCCGTCCACGGCGAGTTCCCGCCGGCTGTGAGCTGGTGTGGATGGCGCCGGCGGGACTTGGCTTTTTTAACGATGGCCACTTGGCCGAGAATCGGCGGGAGGGGGGGGGGGGGGGGGGCGGTGGTTGGTGAGCCGACCGGTGCGCGCCAGCCACGGCGGCGCCAATCGGAGAATCGCGTGCCGGCAGCGTGGTGCGATTCGCACCGGTTGTGGGGATTCTCCGGCCTGGCCCCGGGCTGAGAGAATCCCGCCCATAATTTTGGAGACTTTTGCTGTGCCCTCCCTACACTTCAGGTTTGGAATATCTGATGGATCAACTAGTAAGTGCACTGCCTAATGTGGAACTGAGCCAGTTTGATTCCCAGTCTTGCGATGAGTGAATTAATCTAAGCAAGCCCTACTGGTGATTTGAGTGGCAGCCGGGGGGAGAGAGTTATAATGGGCTTAGGTGTGATGTTTCCCATGGTAAAGCAGCCTCACAGGCAACGCTCACACCTGACAGATGGCCCACAGGTGAGAATTTGTTGCCCAGGAGAATACAACAGTTTTAGAGTAAGGTGATGTCACCAGGGGCTGGGTGCTGGAAGGACAGAATCTTATCTCATAAGATTCTCCAGTTTCTTGACAGAGTTTTCCCCTACCAAGGTGACCACAGGGAGTAAACCTATAAGTCACATGACAGACCGATTGCAAATTCCTATCATGAATCAGTGCAATGAAAATCAGATGTATAGCCTTGGTAGACTATATAGGCAGAGCACTGCCAACTTGGTGAATGCAAGGAATTGGAGAGTGAAGAATTTGCTGTGTGCTACTCGGACTCTACAAAAAGCCTGATTTGGATTGAACTTTGACCTATGTGAGAACCCATACTGGTAATCTGACTGTCACTGTTATATACTGTGTTGAAATTTTCCTGGGAAATGGATTAGCTGTCCAGGTTTAAATAGGGATATGCCGTCTGTAAAGTTAGGCTCAGAGAAGTGCTAGGTGTTTATTTCCTTTCTCTTCTGTTATGCTGAGTATCTGAAGACCTTTAAATAAACATTCAGTTTTTGATTTTTGGACAACTGTGTTAGCTATTGAACTGGGTGAACTCCACCCCACCTATCAGCATCCACAGCCCCCTGCGATATCACAGTCGGAATGGCAGCAGGTTAAAGGGAGATGTACTTACGGCTGCAGGTGGCAATGCCCCCAGAACAGGAGTATTTGTATAGCTTGATGTAGGGATTGTCATAGATTGGCCGGCATTCCTTAACTTTGCTGGTACCTCCATAGCAGACATCATGGACCTGGCAGCATCTGAATTAATACACGAGGGGGGAAATCTGTTAGTCACTAATAATAATAATAATCTTTATTGTCACAAGTAGGCTTACATTAACACTGCAATGAAGTTACTGTGAAAATCCCCCAGTCGCCACATTCCGGCGTCTGTTCGGGTATACAGAGGGAGAATTCGGAATGTCCAAATTACCTAACAAGCACGTCTTACGGAACTTGTAGGAGGAAATGGGAGCGCCCAGAGGAAACCCACACAGACACAGGGAGAACGTGCAAACTCTGCACAGTGACCCAAGCCGGGAATCGATCCTGGGACCCTGGCGCTATGAAGAAACAGTGCTAACCACTGTGTTATTATGAGTAGCAGCCCTCTGAATCTGGGCAACAAAACAATCAGCTACCCAGCTCTGGATTCAGATTCCAATCTGCAAATCTCCATTTTCAGGCATCTGAATCCTCAAATTGCATGGAGCCGCAATACACCTCTGTGTACACAATTCCCCTCATCCTAATCTTGTCCACACCTGCCAAAAGCACTAGTCTATCAACTCTGGTTCAGAGTCCAATCTTCAATTCCACTTCCCTAGAAAAGAGAAGGCCAAGGGGTGATCTGATTGAGGTCTATAAAATTATGGAGTGGTTTTGTTAGGGTAGATTGTGACGGGTTTAGGTTCACCAGACCCAAAAACATTATCTACAAACCTATTATTTAGGTTAAGCCACTAAAAGAGGGAAATCTTTCTCTCCTAAGACTCAGAATAGCTCTCACGAAGGGAGGATGCCTTGGTTTCTCTTATCAGATATTGATGGATCTTATGGGCTAAAAATGTATTTGCATCGTTTTTTGGGGATCACAATTCACAACCTGGCAGTGCCAGTCCCCTTGAAGGTAGGCAGCAGAAAGACTTGGTGCTCCGATCTCATTACCATTATTACAGCCCTGTGCTGCTGGTGTCCTCTTTGCACTGCCAGCTTCTCCTGCACTCAACAGGGGGGGTGGAGGGTGGAGGGGGGGGGGGGGGGGTGCAATGGCAGTGTGGTGAATCTGATTCACACCGGATAATAATCTGTATATACATGTGTCTGTATTGTAAGTGCAGTTGCACTACCTGTCCTCCAGGGGGAGTAGCTCTGGGAATGCGCGAGTTGTACGGGGCTTCTCCCTTGGCTCTGCCCAGGACTCCTCCCCCGGAAGCTGCTGTATAAAGATCAGTGCCACATGGTGAGCCGGCCAGTTCACCGAAAGTTCAATGGCTAATAGGCTGGCTCTGTTGTGAGTATATTAAAACCGCTATTCTAATCCTACAAGCACGTGTCCGTAGAATTGTTGGTTCCAACAGGCAGCAATGCCCCAATAATTCTACAACCTCACCCTGGTGGCCAAGGTCCGTGAATGCATCTTCACATGGTTCCTCTCAGCCACCAACACCACCAGCCTCTTATTCTGCTCAATGCACCAAAATCCCAACAGCATACCTTAGTATTCAAGTCTCATGCCTACTCACACACCCACCTCTCGCTGCCCCCACAAACTGTCAGCTATTCAGAACCCAAACACAATGCTGCACAATAACTGGCATTCTTCCCTCTGTGTTTTGCAGGAGATGGCCCTCAGCATCATTGAGCCAGCTGCAACAGAGCCCATTGCATCCAGCATCACTGAGAATATTGAGGGTGATACTCTCGTCCTGCCTTATGGCCCTTTTATCAGCCCCAGCTCACCCTCCACACTACCTGCCATGATGAAAAAACTGCTGGTGGTAACACCTTCCATCTCATGCACCTCACACCAACTTTCCTCTTTGGTTTTCCTGCTTTCAGGCACCCAGAAATTGTCACCTGCCCAACCACAGCAGGCCTAAGACGGAAGAGAATGCAACAGCCCTGGACTAATGAAGGGGCCCTGTCAATTGAGCTGACACTCGTATTACGCGCTCAAGTACTGACACTGCACATACCTTGAAGGCTAGTAGAAAGCTGGGATCAGCATGCACAGAGTTATCTAGCCACAAGTAGATTGCAATCAAGCCGGGAGTAAAGGATGGTTGGTATGCCAGCTCACAGGAGGGCACAGTCACAGATGAATTCTGCTGCAGAGGACTCAGATGAATACCTCTATGGGGCAGTATATAGGAGAGCACGAATGGCACACACAGCAGGCTGCTGGATGCAAGAATGAGTCCAGTCCCAAGTTGGCAGAGGGCGTCACACTGCACACCCGAACAAAGCAAAATTAGGGAGAGCTGTAGCAACGGATTTTGCACACCATTTGTTTTCCTGTCGTTTTCTCCTTTGAAATTCCAAAATTCATGTCCACCATGTCCTGGACATACAAGGGGAGCGGGAGTATGGGAAAATCATCAACTCTAAATGATGCACGATCAATTGCACAAAGACAAGAGTTGAATACAACTGAGGCTTTATTGCTCTAAGGTGTGTGGCCTCCCACAGCAGCGGCGAAATGGCTGCTGCACGGAGAACACACATATTTATACTCCGCCTACTGGGTGGAGCCAGCAGGCAGGGACTACCGCCGTACCTGTAGTACAGGTCCCACCATACATCACCTAATATAGGTGCAACAGTGGTTTACCACATTCACCCCCTGTTAAAATTGAGTCCAGCTGGGGTGATGGAGAACTATATACAACAACTGAATTTTACATATACAATATTTGTGAGAGAAAAAAAATGTCTTTTGAAGTCCAGTGGACCAGTTAGAGGTTTAACCGGTCCGGGGCCTTGATGTGCCGCTGGGAGCGACGCGGTGGTGGCGGCGATGCCAATGCTGGTCTGGTCTTTGGTGACTCCGGGAGCATGCCGAAATCCTCTTCATCCTCGGGCGTGGGCAGGGGGAGGACGGATGGTCCTGGGGGGGAGGGGGGGGGTTGCTGCTGGGAGCGCCGGGGGAGGGGAGGGTAGTGCCAGGCTGGAGGGGTGTGTGTGTGGGGAATCTGCTGGTGTCGGGTCCCTGAGGGAGACAGTATCGTGGCGGCCGTCGGGGTCGCCACGTAGGCATACTGGGGGTTCGCGTGGAGCAACTGCACTCTCTCTATCAACGGGTCCGCCTTGTGGAGTCGGACGTGCCTACGGAGAAGGATGGGTCCTGGAGCTGCGAGCCAAGTCGGGAGTGTCACCCCGGATGTGGACTTCCTGGAGAAGGCAAAGAGACGTTCATGGGGTGTGTTGTTAGTGGCAGTGCACAGTAATGACCGAATGGAGTGTAGTGCATCAGGGAGGACCTCCTGCCAGTGGGAGGCCAGGAGGTTCCTGGACCGTAGGACCAGTTGGACGGCCGTCCATACCGTCCCTTTCTCCCTCTCCACCTGCCCGTTTCCCCGGGGGTTATAGCTTGTCGTCCTGTTGGAGGCGATACCCCTGCTGAGCAGGAACTGATGCAGCTCATCACTCATGAATGAGGACCCCCGTCACTGTGGATGTAGGCGGGGAAACCGAACAGAGGGAAGATTGTGTTGAGGACTTTGATGACGGTGGCAGACGTCATGTCGGGGCATGGGATGGCGAAGGGAAATCTGGACTACTCATCGACCACACTGAGAAAATACGTGTTACGGTCGGTGGAGGGGAGTGGCCCTTTGAAGTCCACGCTGAAGCGGTCAAAGGGGCGGGAGGTCTTCACCAGGCGTGCACGGTCCGGCCAGTAGAAGTGCGATTTGCACTCCACACAGACCTGGCAGTCCCTGGTGATTGTCCGCACTTCCTCGATGGAGTAGGACAGATTGCGGGCCTTTATAAAATGGTTCAACCTTATGACTCCCGGGTGACAAAGTCTGTCGTGCAGGACCCGGAGTCGGTCTATTTGTGCGCTGGCACAAGTACCTCGGGATAGGGCGTCTGGGGGATCGTTGAGTTTGCCGGAGCGATACAAAATCTCGTAATTGTAGGTGGAGAGCTCAATCCTCCACCTCAAGATCTTATCATTCTTGATCTTGCCCCGCTGTGTGTTATTGAACATGAAGGCTACTGGCCATTGGTCAGTGAGGAGAGTGAATCTCCTGCCGGCCAGGTAATGCCTCCAATGTCGTACAGCTTCAACAATAGCTTGGGCCTCTTTTTTGATGGATGAGTGCCGAATTTCTGAGGCATGAAGGGTGCGGGAAAAGAATGCCACAGGTCTGCGTGCCTGATTGAGGGTGGCGGCTGGGGCGAAGTCTGATGCATCGCGCTCCACTTGAAAGGGCAGCATCTCGTCTACTGCATGCATCCCATCCTTGGCGATATCGGCTCTGATACGGGCCTATTGAGCCTCGGCCGTCAGGGGAAAATGGGTGGACTGTATGAGTGGGCGGGCCTTGTCCGCATAGTTTGGGACCCACTGGGCGTAGTATGAAAAGAACCCCAGGCAGCGTTTGAGGGCCTTGGGGCAGTGGAGGAGGGGGTGCTCCATGAGGGGGTGCATGCGGTCAGGATCGGGCCCCAGAACTCTGTTCTGGACCACATAGCCAAGGATAGCTAAGCGGTTCGTGCTGAACACGCACTTCTCCTTGTTGTAGGTGAGGTTTAGGAGAGTGGCGGTGTGGAGAAATTTGGCAAGGTTGGCATCATGGTCCTGCTGATCATGCCCGCAGATGGTGACGTTGTCTAGGTACGGAAAAGTGGCCCGCAAACCGTACTGGTCAACCATTCGGTCCATCTCCCTTTGAAAGACCGAGACCCCATTGGTAACGCCGAAGGGAACCCTGAGGAAGTGATAGAGGCGACCGTCCGCCTCGAACGCAGTGTATGGACGGTCCCCTTTACGGATGGGGAGCTGGTGGAAGGCGGATTTGAGGTCTACCATTGAGAAGACCCGGTACTGTGCAATCTGATTGACCATATCAGATATGCATGGGAGGGTGTACGCGTCGAGCTCCGTGTACAGATTGATGGTCTGGCTGTAGTCTACGACCATTCTGTGTTTCTCCCCAGTTTTAACTACGACCACTTGGGCTCTCCAGGGGCTGTTGCTGGTCTCGATGATGCCTTCCCGGGGCAGCCGCTGGACCTCGGACCTGATGAAGGTCCTGTCCTGGATGCTATACCGTCTGCTCCTGGTGATGGTGGGTTTGCAATCCGGGGTTAGATTTACGAAGAGGGAAGGTGGATCGACCTTTAGGGTCGCGAGGCCGCACACAGTAAGGGGTGGTAGGGGCCCGCAGAATTTCAGGGTTAGGCTCTGGAGGTTCTGAAGTCCAGGCCGAGTAGTAGGGCAGCGCAGAGATTAGGGAGGACTTAGAACATAGAACATAGAACAGTACAGCACAGAACAGGCCCTTCGGCCCTCGATGTTGTGCCGAGCAATGATCACCCTACTCAAACCCACGTATCCACCCTATACCCGTAACCCAACAACCCCCCCCCCCCTTAACCTTACTTTTTAGGACACTACGGGCAATTTAGCATAGCCAATCCACCTAACCCGCACATCTTTGGACTGTGGGAGGAAACCGGAGCACCCGGAGGAAACCCACGCACACACGGGGAGGACGTGCAGACTCCGCACAGACAGTGACCCAGCCGGTAATCGAACCTGGGACCCTGGAGCTGTGAAGCATTTATGCTAACCACCATGCTACCGTGCTGCCGACTTAGAGGCGGAAGCTGCTGGATTCTACGCCCTGGACCGTGAGTGTGACCGTACAGTACCCCCGGATCCCCACGGAATGGGATCCGGAGGCCAGGGAGATTCTTTGATTGGTGGGGTGTACCGCGAGGGAGCAGCGCCTTACCGTATCCGGATGGATGAAGCTTTCGGTGCTCCCGGAGTCCAGCAGGCAAGAGGTCACGTATCCGTCGATCTTAACGCTGGTCGATGCGGTGGTCAGGTTGTGCGGACGAGACTGGTCTATGGTCACTGAGGCAAGTCGTTGTTGGTCGTTTCTGGTGTCGGATGATGGGGTGCCCGGGGGGCATGGGTCCTGGAACGTTGGTGATGCCCATGTGCCGTGGGGGAGACAAGATGGTGGCGCCTGAAGTTCTTGGGGAGGACAAAATGGCGGCGCCTATGAGCCGCACGTGGCGGGGTTGAAAAAGATGGTGGCGCCCACGGGCCGCACGTGTTGCGCGGAGGGGTAGATGGCAGTGCCCACTGGCCGCGCTTGGTCTGAGGGGGGAAGATGGCGGCGTCCACTGGCCGCATGTGGCCCGGGGAGGTGAGGATGGCGGCGCCCATTGTCCGTAAACGAGGGGGGTGGGGGCTTTAGCGGCGACTACCCAGGCCTGGCACACTGCAGCGAAGTGCCCCTTCTTACTGCAAGCCTTACAAAGGGCAGCGCGGGCCGGGCAGCGTTGGCGGGGGTGTTTCTGCTGGTCGCAAAAGTAACATCGGGGACACCCGGGGTTCATTGGCTGGTGCATGGTGCAGGTGTATTGGCTGGGTAAGGCCCCCGCTGGGGCGGCCGTCTGTGGGGTCCACGATGCGTTGGAGGGGTGGGCCGTACCTGTAGTACAGGTCCTACCATACATCACCTAATATAGGCGCAACAGTGGTTTACCACACTAAGTGACACACCTCCTCAAGTTGGGAATATACGATCATTCCTTCATCATCATTGGGCCAAAAGCTTGGAACATTCTCATCTAACAGAACGGTACGAGTTCCTGACCACACAGCTCACCACCACCATCTTAGGGGTAATTAGGGATGGAACATAAATGCTGGCCTCGCTTGTGATGCCCATATCCCAAGAATGTTTTTTTTTAAGGTTCAGATACTTCTCCCACTCTTCTTAAAAATGTTGGGTGACACACGGCACTTTGATCTTGTGTCTGCTCCAATTCTTCTCATTAAGTGAACATGGGTTCTCCTCTGCACAACATCCCACTTTCTCTTTAATCCTCCATCCCAGGTAAATAGAAAGAGCTCACGTTACCTGTCCAGTTCATCAACTGGAATTCCAAAACCTCCAAATCCACAGTAACATCCATAATCGCTGTAGTCAAAGACAGGACGGCTGTTTGGAACAACACACTTGATCATGTTGTGAAACTGCCAGATGGCATTGGGCCGAAAACCTTCTCCAAGGAGGACACCTGAAACACAGAAATGGACCAATCAACTTGAATTCTCCTCCTGGGATCCTGGGCTTCCAACATTTGTCATAATATACACCAATATATCATGGTGCAGACACACACTGATGGACACACACAAGGACCAATCAACATGTACAAACACCGCAGCCAATCACCAGTTAGAATACACACACTATAAAGGCAGAGGGCACCACGGTTCCCGCTCATTCTGGGTGCTGCCTCTGAGTGTAACAAGAACTCATCCAGCCCAGCACAGATTCACAACACGTGCTGAGAGAATCAACTGGTTTGGACAAGGCTTAGGTCTCTAGTTCAAGTTAGCATTATTTAGACCCACAGTCATCGTGTGTTAGTTAGTTAGAAGTAGTTAATAAAATTGAGTTGAACCTTCATCTGTGTTGGAAGTGTCTGTTCACCTCTCAAGCCTACACAAGCCAACACATCAACATTCAGAACTGACATTTCTACGTCTCTTCTGGCTTCAAGATGTCCCCAAGTGTGTTACCACCAATGAAGTGTTGTCACTGGCGTAATGTAGGGAAACTATTATCACCTGCCTGCTTACCACTGGCTGAGGACTAATAGCAATCCCCCAATCCTTTGGGAGTATGAGCTTCCCCAGTGAGGGGCAGCGGAGAAATCATTAGCAGATTCCCTGCATAAATAAAGCTGGCCAGTTTGAAACCAGCTAGAGAGGAGTGAGCAACAAGGGAGTTGCTGCTGCTGTTGTATATATATGTTATTGTAAATAAATGTTATTTCTTTCCATCCTTCAACTCGTGCTGGATTCTTCGTGGCCCTCACAAAGGAAACCCAGCCAATTTATGCACAGCAAGGTTCCCCAGACAGTAAGAGGGATAATAATCCAGCTGAGAGGAACTCATCCAAAAGATGGCACCATTGACAGTGCTGCACTGGCAGGTCAGCCATGTTTATGTGCTCAGTGTGTAGAGCCTTCTGACTCAGAGGTGAAACTGCTTAAATTGAAGCTAGACTGGCACTCATATGCCATAAATAATATTCGACAACTTTCTATTCGGATGTTGTTTTCAGCTTCACGAATGGCTCAGTGTGTCAGTCGCACAGTGCTCTGCAGAACTGGACCATGCGCACCAGAGTGGCCTGGGTTTGACTCTTGATTTGGACTGAGTGAGTGGGTCTCACCTCATGCAGCTCTCGTAATACTATCACACTTCTGTGCATGGCCAGAGTTTCCCAAGTTAACAGTGATCCTTGCTGGTAGGTACAAGCATATGTTTGTGGCCATTAGAATGGGTACTAGGCACAGCCGTGAGGTCTCGCAATGTACTAGCCAGACAACAATCACTGCCTCAACTCAAACATGGATACATAAGAGAGCAGTTAAGTGCCGTGAAAATGTACCCAAACATTAATCAATGCCTTCCTGGGACAAGCAGAGAAGAACGGGGGTTTGACTTCCTATGTCTATTTAGCCATTTGTATCTATTGGTCGTCTGTACTCATCTGCCTGGTTTGGGTCTATCTTTCCAGTGACAGTAAGAGAATCTCCTGCATTGGCTTTTCTTCTTGTGCCCATGCTGTCACCTTAGGAGTTCCCCAAGGAGCTATTCATTGGCCCCTTGCTGTTTCTCATCTACAAATTGCCTCTTCCTCATATCATCAGTAAATACGATATCAGGGTTGAACATGGCCTCCTTCTACACTGTGGGTATTCTATGTACACAGATTACACTCAGCTCTACAACCCCCACCCCCCTCTTAATCCCACCTCTGTCTCTAATTTGTCACAATGTTTGTCCAGTATTGGATGAGCAGAAATTCCTTTAACTAAATATTGCTAAATATGAATCCATTGTCTTTGGGTCGAGCCACTGACCCCATCCCCCCTCGTTGGTCATGTTTGAAGCTGAACCAAACTGTTGTAACCTTGGCATCCTATCTGGCTTTGAGATCAGCTTCTGTCTCCAAAACTACTCCATCACCACTCGATTTCACCTCCACAATATCACCTATTCCCAACCCCTACCTCAGCTCACCCATTGCTGAAACCCTCATCCGTGCTATTGTTATCTCTGGGCTCAACTATTCCAGCACTCTCTCGGCCAGCCTAGCACTTTCTGTAAACTTGAGCTCTTCCAAACCCTGCTGCCCGGAGCTTAACTCACATCAAATCCCATTCGCCCATCACCCCTGCACTCACTGAGCTGTATTTGCTCCTGTTCCAGCAACAGCTCAACTTTAAACTTTATGTCCATGTTTTCAAATTCCTCCTCTCCCCTCCCTATCTCTGTAATCTCCTCCAGCCCTACAATCCTCCAAGGTCTCTGTGCTCCCATAATCCTGGTCTCTTGGTCGTCCCTGATTTTCATCGCTCCATCACAGACAGCTATGCCTTCAAATGCCACAATCCTAAAGTCTGGAATTATCTCTCTGCCTCGCGCCTCTCTCTAACTTCAAGGGAGTCCCCAAAATCTACCTCTTGATCAAGATTTGGGCTACCTGTCCTAATATCTCCTTGCGTGTGTTGATGTCAAATTTTGTTTGAGAACCCTCCTGTAAAGCACCTTGGGATGTTTTAAGGGTGCTATATAAATTAAAGTTGTTGGTGTATTGAAAAATGAAATGAAATGAAAATTGCTTATTGTCACGAGTAGGCTTCAAATGAAGTTACTGTGAAAAGCCCCTAGTCGCCATATACCGGCGCCTGTTCGGGGAGGCTGGTACGGGAATTGAACCCGCGCTGCTGGCCTGCCTTGGTCTGCTTTCAGAGCCAGCTATTTAGACCTGTGCTAAACCAGCCCCTAAACCAGCCTCAGTATTTAACAGGTTTTTATTTTTAAGGCAGCCAGACATAAGTTATTGCTTATTATTAGATGAAAAGTCAATTTTCTGAACTAAACAGACTCTGCATAAACAGCCTCTGTGCACTTGTTAATCATCTCCATTTCTTACCAGCAAGCAGAGAAGCAAAAAGCAGGCACCACATGTTTTCCCTCTTGTTGCAGCAACTGAATTGTAGACTCAAAAGAATTGCAAGGGTGGAGCCCAGGGACTGACTATAAACTTTATACCTAGACACTGACCTTCAGAGTTCAAAAGAACTTGTGTGATCGAACCTGAAGCTGGCTGGACAGGTGGACCCCTTCACAGACAGTGAAATGGCAAACTAATCAAATCCTTGTTGACAGATTCAGTGAACTGTCCTGTTGGTGTTCTGGCCTGCAACAGCAAATAACTGGAATGATGCTGACATACCGAATAACCATTGGTTGTTGTCAGTCTTTCACTTCGTAACTTTGACAAATATAAACTTGACAAGCATAAGCTCAAGCAATATAACTTTGACCAGTATTAGCTCAACCTGTATAAACTTAACCTCCATGACTTCAACAAGTATTGCCTCAACCAGTAAACTTTAACCACCATTACTGCAATCAGTAAATTAAGACACCCCAAAATGCTTCAGTCCGTGAGGTCCTGTTGAGTGTAGTCGTGGTGTCAATCAGTATACCTATGGCTATTCTAATTTAAGACAGCATAACTGCAACCAGGAGAGCTTTGGCCAGTATAACTGAAAACCCGTTACTGTAAGCTACTTAAATGGACTGTGGGCGGTACGGCGACACAGTGGTTAGCACTGCTGCCCCACAGCGCCAGGGACAGGGTTCAATCCTGGCCTCGGGTGACTATCTGTGTGGAGTTTGCACATTCTCCCCGTATCGGTATGGGTTTCCTCCGGGTGCTCCGGTTTCTTTCCACAATCCAAAGATGTGCAGGTTAGGTGGTTTGGTCATGTTAAATTGACCCTTAGTGTCCAGGGATGTGTAGGTTAGGTTAAGGGGTTATTGGGATAGGGCAGGTAAGTGGATTTGGTGGAGTGCTTTTTCAGAGGGTCGGTGTGGACTCAATGGGCCAAATGGCCTCCATCTGCGCTGTTGGAATTCTCTGGCCGGCGCAGGCATGATGGATTGAAGGGTCTCTTTTTATTGTGCTGTAAAACTCTATGACTATGAAAGCTACCAAAGAGTGCACAAACACACAGGAAATCTAAATTTTCTTCCTGATTCTTCCATAACTGCCCTGTGTTACGGGAGCTGCATTTTCAGAATCCCAAAATGTATCATGGAGTTCAACCAACCTCTCCCTTTAATGTATTGTTGCTTTTGAAGCACACAGCTTGTTCTCCAGGTGTGGTATTACAATTATGGACACTGGGGTTTTTAAACACAAAACAATGTTTATTCCATGAATTCAACTTAACCTTTTTAAATAAACATTGGATCCCTTAACACCCCTTACTTCAAAGATAACCCCGAAAAAATGCAACACTAAATAATCCCTCAAAATGTTCCTTCAAACCTCCAAAAGACTTAACACCTTTAAACAGAAACACATCAGGTTAAAGACATTACTATTATGAGTTTTAATCACCCAAATGATTCAAAGATAGTCTTTCATGGCAGAGATCACAGCAGAGCCAGCTCACTGCAAACACAGACACACCCAAGCTCTTTTTCTCAAAACTGAAACCAAAACACTGCAAAATGGCTGAGCTAAAAACCCAGCTCCACCCACACTCCGACATCATTTCAGTAATATGAGCTGCTCCATTTCTTAAGGGTACATTGCTTAAACATCCATTTCTTAAAGGTACTCTCACATGACACCTGTCATCCCAATGATATCTACAAAGATAAATTTTTATTCTTGCCAACTGCATTGCCATGGTTTTGAATCCCAATTTTGCTCAACCCAAGTTTGTCAGTTCTACATTGGATTGCCAGACTGGCTCGCATTCAGATTAGCTGGAGCTGAAAGAAGGTATTCTGTGATGGACCAGTTTACCCTGGTATGGAAGACAGTGAAACAAGTGTCAGCGGGATTCTCCATTCCTGAAACTAAGTGTTGAAACCTGGGCAGGATTCATGGACTTCCACAACAGCAAAACTGGCACCGTCCCTGGACCGATTTAGCGACTGTGGAGGTACTAGCACTGGCACCATGTGAAACACCATCAATTCAAGTGAGAAACGGTACGGGATTGATGCTCAGGCAAGCTGCAGCCGCATATACACATTACTCTCCCATACACTCATCCCAGCCGACAAGATGGCACTGGTTGCAATGGAGCGCGCCCATTCAGCTGAAGGGTCGGCTGGGGCCAGAGGGCACCTAGAGAGAGGGGGACCCATATAGCCTGTGAGCCTAAGTTCACAGTAGGCAGTCAGTGGCGTGCACAGCTGCATGGTTGACTTGCAGGCAGCAGCAATGCTCCATGCTCATCCACAGTGACCCCACCTCCTGGCCACTCCAGCTACTCCCCCCGGCCGCGGCATAGACCCAGTCAGCACCTGTTTCACAATTTTCAAAAACACAAGTGAACCTCGCCGCCAGAAATTCGTCCTAGTGGAGGTGGATCATTGCAGTGGCCCCGGAGAATACCGGGTCAGGCCCGTTAATGATATGCCAATGGCTTTTACTATACGTGCATTCTGGAATGCATTGACTCCGCTGTCGAGGCGATGGAGAATTGTGAGTTGGCATAAAACCAGCGCCCGCCACGATTTCTGTGTCAAAACCAATTCTCCGCCCAATCACGTTTCCTGATTCCGGCGTCAGCCGACGGAGAATCCCAACCTGGGTTTGTAAAGGATGACATGGAATATACAGCATGGAAACAGGCTTTCGGCTCTAGTCCACACAAACCTTTAAATGCCACCACTCCTAATTCCCTCTATTTCTTTCTCCCTCGTGTATGGGTCTTGATTTTGAATGCAGTGAGGATGCAAGAAGCAGGGAGACAGTGCAGTGCCCGTATGTGTAGCTTGGAAGGAACAAGAGAGAAATAAATCAACAACAAAGGCCAGGGTTTCTTTCCCCTGTTGGGCAGGGAAAATGGAGTAGCCTCCGACGGCAATGGCGGCTTTCTCTGTCACATTGTCGTGACTTTAAAAAAAGCTTCAATAATGGGTCCCACTACTTACTATTGGCAGGGCGGCCTCTGATTCGCCCTCCCTGCCAGCAAGCTAGAAAATCAATGATCCGGGGCATCATGTATAAAGGCTGTCCCACCGCAGAGCAATCAAACTGGTTCACCCTTGCAACCCCCCCTTCTGCACTGCCTGGACACTACAATGCTCAGGTCTCTCCTCTCTCAGCGCTGCACTCACCTGAGCTCCTTTGGGAGGTCTGCTCGCCAAGTGCATGCTTTCAGAAACCAGTTGGACTTCACGCCGGTCCGGCATTATGCCACCTTGGATGGATTTTTTGATGGGGCGAGGGGACGCAATTGGGTCATGTGTTCATGCAGACATAAAATGTGACTTTTTACTTCTCGCGATATTTTCCGCTCCTGTCACTGAACCCAGCCAGCACGAGTGAGGGTGGAAAGTTCCGGCCACAATTTCTGTGTGAGAGGTGTGAAAAGGGACAGCATGGTAGCACAGTGGTTAGCACAGTTGCTTCACAGCTCCAGGGTCCCAGGTTTGATTCCCGGCTTGGGTCACTGTCTGTGCGGAGTCTGCACATTCTCCCCATGTGTGCATGGGTCTCCTTCGGGTCCTTGGTTTCCTCCCACAGTCCAAAGATATGCAGGTTAGGTGGATTGGCCATATTAAATTGCCCTTAGTGTCCAAAAAGATTGGGTGGGGTTACTGGGATAGGGTGGAGGTGTGGACTTGGGCAGGGTGCTCTTTCCAAGGGCTGGTACAGACTCGATGGGCTGAATGGCCTCCTTCTGCGCTATAAATTCTATGATTCTATGAAAAGGCTAGATTATTTATGTGCAAACATCATGGCAGGATGATACATATCTAAGAATAAATAGATCCTTTGGGAAATGAGTAAAATAAAAAATAATGGTAATAATACACAGGCTTGAACAAACACTTTTAATCCATGCTTTCCCTTATTTGATATGATAATAAATGTAGATTCAGCAATGATACTTGGCTGAGGAGAATATTGATCATTAATGTTAGTACACTTCAAGTAGGGATGGGCTACTATATCTTCCATGTAAGTATCCTAACCATGGTCTCTTTAAAATGAAGGAAGCATGTGATAGAATTGCTGCTGTCAACACCTTATCCTGATTATTATGTACTTGGCACATGAAAGTGTATAATTAGCATGTTAATATCAATTCAGTGGGTGTAATTTCCATTTCATGCGTTCCTTCGTTCTGCTATCTCTTTCTGGGTCTTTTCTTCCACTGGTCCCAGTACAATCACACCGTCAGCCAGCTTCCATTCACTGTTTACTGAGAGCTGTTTTCTGGTCTCCAACACGGGCTGAGCTGTGAATGTAACAGATGGTGCCAGCATATTGTTCACTCTTTCTGACAACTTAATGTGGTAAAATGTCCCAGAGCATTTCACAGGAGTGATCATCAAACAACATTTGACACCGAGTCACATAAGGAGATATTCGGGCAGCTGATCGACAGATGGTTCAAAGAGGTAGATTCTAAGGAGGGGACTGAAGAAGGCAAGAAAGGTGCAGGGGGTTAGGGATGTAAATTCCAGAGCTCAGGGCTGAAGCAGCTGAAGGCAGGACCATCAACAGTGGATGAATTAAAATTGGGTGTGCGCAAGAGGGCAGATTTGGAGGAGCACCAGAGATGTTGGAGGGTTGTGGGGCTGCGTTACAGAGATAAGGAGGGGATGAGGACGACTCACCTATATCCTAAGAACAGATCATTCATATCACCATTGTGAGCTTCAGGCTTGTGCGAAGGTGATGTCGGAAGTGATGCAGTAGGAAAACAGCCCTTAAACTGCAGCAATGCAAATGTAAGTGGCCGTACTTATAGCCAAAAATAGTTTCAGCCTTCCTGAAGGCCGTAAACATATATAGTCCTAAAAAACAACTTGCACTTGTTTCACATGCCCTGTTCACATTATCCTTATTTCAGTGTTGCATTTTAGTTAGCATGTCAAGATGGGAAAAATCCATTTAGACATGTTAAAATCTCACCATGTCGGTTTATTTATTTAGTTTAAAATAATTTTTATTGAGATTTTTGAAAAATGTATAACAACAAAACAATAATAATAACAATAATAAACACCCCCCGGCACCCATAACAACGCATATAACAAACCCCCCACCCCCCCCCCCCAACCCAATAAACAACAAAATAAATTAACAATAAATTAAATTAACATAAACAATGCCCCCCTGAAAAACCCCATGTCGGTTTATTGATGACAAATGGAATCATTGAAAAATAATTTTTGAGGAATATTTGCTTGCCGTTTTTCTCAGTAACTGAAATTTCTGGAACAAAAAGTAAAGTCATTATATAGAACCATCTTTTTAAACTGCATTTTTCACAATAAGATGATTCAATTTATGTATTCACTTGTGTTTTGTGTCCTTTAATATCTTAAGACGAGTTTTACGTAGAAACCTCACCTTCTCCCAACACTTTAATCTGAAGAAGCATGTTGGTGTGAATTTGGCTGCTGGGGTGCAGGGGTGGGGTTTGGGATATTAAAAATAGGAGCGCATTCAAAAGGTGGCACCAATCTACTGACTTCTGGGTTTAATGGGAGCATGTTAGGCTGGTTCTGTGTATCCCCATTGGGAAGGAGGGTTACCTATTGGCACATGCTAACCGGTCCATTGGAGTGAGATATATACCCACTTTTACAGTTAACGTTGCAACCACAGATTTCCTGGGCATCCTCACACTCACGAACAATAGATCCTACTTATGACCTGATTTCTTACCTAGTGTGACTGATGACACAAAGATGATTTTCCAATATCCGCTCCAATAGTTATGGCTATGGAATCATAGAATCCCTGTTGGGTTAAATTCTCGGAGGATTGGTCATGCTAAATTGCCCTTCGTGCCCAAAAAGGTTGGGTGGGGTTACTGGGTTACCGGGATAGGGTGGAGGTGTGGGCCTGGGTAGGGTGCTCTTTCCAAGGGCCGGTGCAGACTCAATGGGCCGAATGGCCTCCTTGTGCACAGTAACTTCTATGATTCTATACCTCACTTAAATGCTCTTCTTTCAAGCATCTGCCAGAGGCCTAAGTTTATTATCCTTCCTAATAGCCCATACAATCTTTCAGCTCCTTCTTTGTTTTTTTTTATCCATTTTTTCCTTAAGTCTTGGAGCATTTGACTATCAAAAAAGACCTATGTAAATGCAAATTGTTGTTCTCATAATAATGATGATAACCCATTAAAATAATTGTGTTGCCTGGCCTCGAGTGTCAGTGGACTGTGCGGGTATTGTCGATAAGGCTGATATGGTCCTCATCAACATTCACACATGTCCACCTGCTAGGACAGGTCGCAAAGGACAAGGTGGATATTTTTCCCCTCATTAGATCATGACACTGGGGCCAATTACAGGGTAATGTACCTACCACTTCCCTGACTCAGCACAGATCAGGGATCAAACTTGGGATCTTGAATTGATACCAAACCATGTGGAACATTTATCCAGTGGATGTGGGAGCAGAGGGTTGATCAGTCTCTGGATTTTGTGTCTGGAATGAGCTTTCAACTGACTGATCGCTGGAGAGGGCGAATGTGCTCATCAAATTAACACAGGTTGAGGGAGCTGCAAGCAGAGACAATTCCTCAGTTAGCCTTGGAGAGGACAGGGGTGGAGTTTAGGCCCCATTCTGAAATAAAATCCCCCGTGATGCCACAGATAAGGAGTTAACAGTGCTAGTCATTATCAAACCACGCAGTGTATACCACCACACCAGCTAGCTTCATTACTGAGAAGCAACACTTCAGTCTCTATCACAACTGGTCTTTGGCCCTTCACTCTTTGTCAGATATTCAGCATTCATGCCACATATTGTTTACTCTTTTTTTCTTATCGGCAGTAAGGGATAGAAGCTCCAGCAATCACTTCATCCAACGATCTATCTTGCTCATCACTTCCTTCTGATCCCATCTTTCTCTATCATCTACATCTTGCTTATTTTCACCATTCCTTGTGATCTTCCTATGTCTACCTTAAGGAATTCCAAGCTTGACACCAGAATGCGATTAGACTGGTCGCAGGTATTTCCAATACATTCCTGTAAACGCCACTGGAGTACATACAGCATTGGAACGCCACTACTGTAGTTTGTATCTGGTGCATAACTGTGTGCAGTCCTGCCCTCTGGTGGTGAGCATTGGATTACAATTCTTTCAAAAAACTGCCAAAATGAAGCAAGAGGAAAAATGCAAATAACAAAGGTTCGAAATAAAAACACAGAAAAATGGTGGGAACACGCAGCTTGTTGGCCAATATCTGTAGAGAGAAAAGACAGGTTAATGCTTTGTGTGTAATCATTTCTTCAAACTGTAAAATGAAAGATAAATTAAATAGGTTACTGTAAGTGTTGGTGGGCCTGCAATTACTGGATTATCTTTAAAGCCCTGGTTCATTATTGTTCTTACACAGTCTGACCCATACGTGATTTCAGGCCCGCAGCAATGTGGTTGACTCTTAATTACCAAATTAAGCCACTTAGTTGTATTCAAGAAGGGGGCTGCTCATTATCTTCCAACGGGCTATGAATGCTGACCTTGACAGCGCTGACTCCATCCCGTGAAGATCTGAGATGAGGAGAAGTTTCTTCACTCAAGGGACAATGTTCCCTCCAAGCTGTGCAGAATCCCGAAAGATCTTGAGAAGACCCAATACACGTTGGTCCCTTCAACTTACCATGTTTGTGCTGCTGTGTTAAAAAATTTCAATGGACCATGCAAATAAACAAATCTTCCACGTTCTACCCCACAGAAAAATAAGAGTCCAAAGTCAAGACGTCATGAATTATTGAAATTCTCTACCCCAGTTCAGTTAAATACTCAGTCACTGCAGTCAAATCAGAAATCCAGCCTTAGTTTTTAGGCTGGTGGGTGCGGGTAGGGTGAGAAAGTGAGAAGAAAACTTTTCCTCAGCTTGGGCTGGAAGTGGGGTGAGGGCTCATTCTCTGAAGGCCCCCTCAGAGTTGGGGTACCCTCCTTTCTGGGACCTTGGAGCTCCAGGACTCACCTTCCCATGACCTACCCTCCAACGCCCCCCGCCTGAACCCCCAGGTCATCCCCTGCCTTCCCGCTCAGGGATCTTTTTCCAATGGTCTCACGACTTATTTCCAGGCAGAACATTGCAGTACCCCTCTGGCCACTGCAGCGCTGTGCCTGACCGGGATGGACAGCTGTCAGCCAAGGACTTCCTTCCACGGTTGGACGGTAGACCCGCCCACTACGAATCAACGTTCAAGTGAACATTAAGTGGCAGTGGGATTTCGAAGAATAATCAGAAATTCCCCACCTTATGGTGAGTTTGGGTTTGGGGAAGGGGAGGGGGTTCGGGGTCACTTCAGGGGCTCGGGGCATTGGGACACCATTTTGGTGCACTGAGGGTTCCAGCAAGTGGAGGTCCTCAGTTCAGGAAATGGGACGAAGTGCAGCCTCGTCAAGGAGTTCCCTGCTAAGGCCCCTGGTTTACCTGGATGAGCGTTAGATAGCAGGGTATTTCCTGGCAATCCGAGTACCGGGCAACACCCAGATAATCCCGCATTAGGGGACTCTATCCTCATTCGGGTAGATCATGCCCAGTGTTAGCTAAACTTGAAATTCATGGAATTGAAGGCAAATTATTGACCTGGTTAAGAAAGTGGCTGAGTAGAAGGTAAAGAGAATGGGAATAATGGGCAGGGTGTGATGAGATGCATTTCACAAGGATCTGTGCCGGGGCCTCAACTATTCACCATATTTAAAATAAAGTCGCCATGGTCCCAGATGACCTGAGGCAGCTTTCCCCCTTTGAGAGGGAGAGCTGACTGGTGATGATTTAATCTGAGGATCACCACACCTCAGGCGAGGGGCAAGGTTGAGAAGCCGCAGTGGTTCAGGACGGCAGCTCACCACCACCTTCTCAAGGGCAATTAGGGATGGGCAAAAAATGCTGGCCCAGCCAGTGAGGCCCACAGCCTGTAAAAATGAATTTTTAAAAACATTTCAAGTCCGCTTGAATCGAGGACAAAAATCAAGGCTGACACTCCAGTGCAGCACTGAGGAAATGCAACTGTTGGAGGTGCTGTCTTCCTTATGAGGTGTTAACATGAGGTTCATCTACTCTCTCTGATGGATGTGAATCCCACATTACTATTCAAAGAAGAGCCAGGGAGTCTTCCCTGATGTCCTGATCAATGCTTATCCCTGAAGCAACATTATAAAAACAGATATGAAAACAGAAAGTCGGTCTGGCAGCATCTGTGGAGAGAGAGAGAGAGTTGACATTTCGATTCCATTATAACTCTTCTTCACAACTCTGGATTAACTCTATTTTCCTCTCTACAGGTGCTGCCAGACTAGCTGAGCCTTGTCTTCGCTATGCTGTTTTTCCCAACATGGACGCCATGACTTGAAACCCCTCTGATGTACCATCGATTGCACGCGAGGCGAGTGATTTACCAAAGTCTGGCTTTAATTGACTAGAACACAGCTCTGTGATCGTCTACAGTGGAAAGGGACGATCGTCAGGCGTCTGAGCATTTATACCTCGTTAATAGAGGCGTGGTTAACTCAGCCTCTCGGCCAATCGGTCGAGAGGCACATGACCGACCAGGGCCAATGGTAAGCCGACGTTCTGGCCCAATGGCAGGCGATTATGCAGATCATATCATCACATTCACCCCTTACGGAGAAGGAAGGCGGGGGGGGGGGGGGGGGGGGGGGGGGGGGTGTGAACGAGACCCAGGGTGGGGGGGGGAGAGAACTGATGATATGAGTAGCCGTCGGGAGAATAATTTTCTCTCCGTACCCTTATCGAATTTGGGGGCCACTGGCCCAGACATAACGATATTTACAAAAAGAAAGTCCATGGGGCTGTAGAACTCTAGAACGATTCGATCAGTCTTTTGGTGGTCCTTGACGTCCTGGCCGTGCGCCGTAGTGGAGGAGTTGTCGTCGGATCGGCTGATGGTCCTGCTGATGTCCTGGAGTCCGGGAGCGATAGACTTCGAGTAGTCTCCGTCACCTGAGCTGGCCGCGGAGACGCCATGGATGAGGGATGGGGAAGCTGAGTGGGGTGCTGGGGTGAAAAAGGGGAGGGGGGGGGTCTGTGGTGGGGGGGGGGGGGCCGCACGCCGGCGGGTGCCAGGTCCCGGAGGGAGACCGTGTCCTGCCGACCGTCGGGGTACTCCACATACGCGTACAGCGGGTTAGCGTGGAGTAACTGGACATGCTCCACCAACGGATCGGACTTGTGCACCCGCACATGCTTCCGGAGCAAGATGGGCCCGGGGGGTGACCAGCCACGTCGGGAGAGGGGATCCGGAGGATGACTTCCTGGGGAAAACAAGAAGACGCTCATGAGGTGTCTGATTAGTTGCAGTACAGAGGAGTGAGCGGATAGAGTGCAGTGCATCGGGGAGCACCTCTTGCCATCGGGAAATAGGGAGATTTCTAGACCGGAGGGCCAGTAGTATGGTCATCCAGATGGTACCATTCTCCCGCTCGACCTGTCCGTTACCCCGGGGGTTATAGCTGGTCGTCCTGCTAGAGGCGATGCCCCTGTCGAGCAGGAATTGACGCAGCTCATCGCTCATAAATGAGGACCCCCGATCGCTGTGAATGTACGCGGGGTAGCCGAACAGTGAGAAGATGGAGAGTAGGGCCTTAATGACAGTCGATGTGGTCATGTCGGGACAGGGAATGGCGAAGGGGAAGCGGGAGTGTTCGTCGATAACCGCCAGGAAGTAAATGTTGCGGTTGTTAGAGGGAAGGGGCCCCTTGAAGTCAATGCTAAGACGTTCGAAGGGGCGGGATGCTTTGATCAGGTGTGCGCGCTCGGGGCGGTAGAAGTGCGGTTTGCACTCGGCGCAGATGTGGCAGTCACGGGTTACTGACCTGACTTCCTCGATGGAGTAGGGCAGGTTGCGGGCCTTAATGAAGTGGTGTAGGCGGGTCACCCCTGGATGGCAGAGGTCTGCGTGGAGGGAGCGGAGGCAGTCTATCTGCGCGCTGGCGCAGGTACCGCGGGACAGGGCATCAGGAGGCTCATTGAGCTTCCCAGGACGATACAAGATATCATAGTTGTACGTGGACAACTCGATCCGCCACCGTAAAATCTTGTCATTTTTGATCTTGCCCCTTTGTGCATTATCAAACATGAAGGCTACTGACCGTTGGTCTGTGAGGAGGGTAAACCTCCTGCCGGCCAAATAGTGCCTCCAATGTCGCACGGCTTCGACTATGGCCTGGGCTTCCTTTTCCACAGAGGGGTGACGGAGTTCGGAAGCCTGGAGAGTTCTGGAGAAGAAGGCCACGGGTCTGCCCGCTTGGTTCAGGGTGGCCGCCAGAGCTACTTCTGATGCGTCGCTCTCGATCTGGAAGGGGAGGGCCTCGTCGATGGCGCGCATCGTGGCCGTTGCGATGTCCGCTTTGATGCGGCTAAAGGCCTGGCAGGCCTCCGTCGACGGCGGGAAGGTCGTGGTTTGCATGAGGGGACGGGCCTTGTCCGCGTAGTTGGGAACCCATTGGGCGTAGTATGCGAAAAACCCCAGGCAGCGTTTGAGGGATTTGGGGGTATTGGGGAGAGGGAGTTCCACCAGGGGGCGCATGCGTTCGGGGTTGGGGCCTATCACTCCGTTACGCACTACGTAGGCGAGGATGGCTAGGCAGTCGGTGCTGAACACGCATTTATCCTTATTGTATGTGAGGTTAAGGAGTTTTGCGGTTTGGAGGAATTTCTGGAAGTTGGCGTCATGGTCCTGCTGGTCGTGGCCGCAGATGGTGACATTATCAAGATACGGGAAGGTAGCCTGTAATCCGTACTTGTCGACCATTCGGTCCATCTCCCGTTGGAAGACCGAGACCCCATTTGTGACACCAAACGGAACCCTAAGGAAGTGGTAGAGGCGCCCGTCAGCCTCGAACGCGGTGTACAGTCGGTCACTCGCGCGGATGGGGAGCTGGTGGTAAGCGGACTTAAGGTCCACAGTTGAGAAGACCTTGCATGTCGCGATCTCGTTTACCATGGTAGAAATACGGGGAAGAGGATACGCGTCCAGTTGCGTAAACCGATTGATGGTTTGGCTATAATCGATGACCATCCGGTTTTTCTCCCCCGTCCGGACCACCAGCATTTGGGCTCGCCAGGGGCTGTTGCTGGCCTCGATAACCCCTTCCATCAGCGACCTCTGGACCTCGGACCTGATGAAGGGTCGGTCCTGGGCGCTGTACCGTCTGCTCCGTGTGGCGACGGGTTTGCAATCGGGGGTGAGGTTAGCAAACAGGGAGGGAGGGTCCTCTTCAATCGAGTTTTCTGTGTGTGGAGAGGATGGGGCCCAAGATGGCTGCCCCCGTAGAGCGCACGTGGTGGGCGGCAAGGAAGATGGCGTCCAAGATGGTGGCCCCCATGAGTCGCCCGTGGTGGACCGCGTGGTGAGGGTCCGCCAAGATGGCGGCCCCCATGGATCGCACGTGGCGGGTGGGGGCGGAGTCGGGGCATAGGCCGCTGTGTTCCGAGGCCTGCGGGCCTGCGAGTGCAAAGGGCGATTACTTTGTGCCGCTGGAGGTTTAGGGGCTGGGGCCTTCCTTGCCAGGCACACTCTGGCGTAGTGGCCTTTTCGCCCGCAGCTGCTGCAGGTCGCATTGCGGGCCGGGCAGTGCTGCCGTGGGTGCTGGGGCTGGCCACAAAAGTGGCAGGCTGGGGCAGCATGGTGGCTGGGTGGCCGCGCGGCGCATGCCTGGGGAAGTCGGGGGCCCATGACGGGGTCGCGCAGTCGGCAGGAAGCGAGGTGAGGCTACGAAATGAGACCTCCATAGTTGTAGCGAGTTCAACAGTATCTTCTAAATTTAGGGCCCCCTTCTCCAGCAGTCGCTGGCGCACGTAATTCGATCTAAGGCCTGCAACAAAGACATCGCGGACAGCAAGTTCTCTATGTTCTGTAGCAGTTACAGCCTGATAATTACAGTCCCGGGATAAGGCTTTTAAGTCTCTGAGGAATTCTTCTAGCAATTCTGTAGGGCGCTGGCAGCGAGTAGTAAAAATGTGGCGCGCGTAGACCTCATTGATAAGCCTCACGTACATTCTATCGAGTAGGGCCAGGGCCTCTGTATATGAGCCGGTACAGTTTAGCTGAGTAGATATACGATGGCTCACCCTCACGTGCAGTAGACTGAGTTTCTGCTCCTCCGTCGTTTCTGGGGTGCTTGCTTCAGCCAGGTAGGCCTTAAAACATCGGACCAATGCGAAAAGATTTATTTAGTCTCTGCATCCTGCGGGTCGAGTTCCAGTCGATTAGGCTTGAGGGCTGATTCCATGGTCATTCCTTACTGTTTCTTAAGACGATTAAATTGATGAGACCATCAATTCACACGACACGTGGTTAGAAGTGAACAGTGGTGTGAATCGTCTTACAACAGAGCCTGCCTGTGACAAGGTGAACTCCAGATGAACTGGCAGGCAGGCTCTCAGCATCAACCTTTATACTTCCGGTTAGGGGGAGGAGCCATGGGTGGAGCCAAGAGTGGAGCCCAGTACAAACTCCCGTACACTCCCAGTGCATCTCCCCCTAGTGGCAGAGCAGCGCAACTGCTCGTATGCCGAGCTTACCGAGACATAGTACAACATGTGTAATATAGTGTGAATTACGCTACTGTGATTCACCACAGTCTCCTTACCTGAGAAAGGATGTTCTAGCTATAAAGAGAGTGCAACAAAGGTTTACCAGACTGATTCCTGGGAAGGCAGGACTGACATACGAGAGATTGAATCGGTTAGGATTGTATTCGCTGAAGTTCAGAAGAATGGGGGGGGGGATCGCATAGAAACTTATAAAATTCTAACAGGACTGGAAGGGTAGATGCAGAAAGGATGTGCAGAAATGGGTGTGTCCAGAACCAGGGGTCATAGTCTGAGGATACGGGGTAGACAGTTTAGGACAGAGATGAGGCTTCACCCAGAGAATCATGAGCCCATGGAATTCGTTACCACCAGAAGTCGTTGAGTCCAAAACATTGTATGGTTTCAAGAAGCAGTAGGGTAGCATGGTGGTTAGCATAAATGCTTCACAGCTCCAGGGTCCCAGGTTCGATTCCCGGCTGGGTCACTGTCTGTGTGGAGTCTGCACGTCCTCCCCCTGTGTGCGTGGGTTTCCTCCGGGTGTTCCGGTTTCCTCCCACAGTCCAAAGATGTGCGGGTTAGGTGGATTGGCCATGCTAAATTGCCCGTAGTGTCCTAATAAAAAAAGTAAGGTTAAGGGGGGGGTTGTTGGGTTACGGGTATAGGGTGGATACGTGGGTTGAGTAGGGTGATCATGGCTCGGCACAACATTGAGGGCCGAAGGGCCTGTTCTGTGCTGTACTGTTCTATGTTCTATGTTCTAAGCAGTTAGATATAGCACTTAGGATGAAGGGGATCAAAGGATATGGGAGAAAGCAGGATTAGGCTATAGAGTTGGGTGATCAGCCATGATCATAATGAATGGCGGAGTGGTCTTGGAGGGCCAAATGGCTTCCTCCTGCTCCTATTTTTTCTATGTTTTCTTTCTATATTTCTAGGTTACTATGCTGATTTTTGCTGTTTGTTTTTGTTGGCATCTGGAGTCATGCATTTTCAAATATTAAAATTGAGGCGGATTGGAAGATAGTTTGGGGAGCACTGTCCTGTTCCACACACTGTTACATTGCCAAACCCATCCTTAACCTGTATCTTTCTGTGACACGGAGGTCAGGAGCAGACTGTCCAGTTACTGCACCCTGTCTTCTGTGCCTGAGAGTCTCCAAATTGTATTCCAGCACAATGACTCAGAGGGGAAGAGAATAGATGGAGACAGCGACTGCAGATGTGCTTGCTAGATGACCACAAACTCCCAGATACTGGGGTCCCGCCACACAACCTGCTCTACCATATCTTAATCTAAATTATATGAATTATTTATATTTAGTTTTCAGTCCTTTTAAAAAAAATTTCTACACACTTACTTGCATCAAGCACCGTAAAAGTGCTGAAGACTTTCCCTACAGGTACTTGGAGGTAATGAAAAGCAGCATCACCATTCTCCTCTGCAACAACTTTTCACTTGCACCAAATTCCTTACTTCAACACTCGATTCAGGTTGCACTCTTTTGTTGTGTGGTTGGATGGGAGGTTAGAGAATTACGAACATTTGAATTAGGAACAGGAGGCCACTCGGTCCCTCGAGCCTGTCCCGTCACTCAATAAGATTGTAGCTGATCTAAAACATACAGTGCAGAAGGAGGCCATTTGGCCCATCAAGCCTGCACCAACCCACTTCAGCCTTCACTTCCACCCTATCCTCAATCACCCAATAACCCCTCCTAACCTTTTTGGTCACTCAGGGCAATTTATCATGGCCAAGCCACCTAACCTGCAAGTCTTTGGACTGTGGGAGGAAACCGGAGCACCAGGAGGAAACCCACCCAGACACGAGGAGAATGTGCAAACTCCGCACAGTGACCCAGCAGGGAATTGAACCTGGGATCCTGGAGCTGTGAAGCAACTGTGCTATCCACTTGTGCTACCGTGCTGATCATGACCTCAACCCCACATTCCTGCCAACCCCGATAACCTTTCACCCCTTTGTCAACCAAGAATCTTTCCAGCTGCCTGAAAAATATTCAGAGACTCTGCTTCCAGTGCTTTTTGAGGAAGAGTGTTCCAGCCCCTCACCACCCACTGGAAGAAAATATTTCTCCACATCTCCGTCTTAAATGGGCCACCCCTTATTTTTAAATAGGGATAAGGAGGTGGAGAGGGGTGAGGTCATACAGGGATTTTGAAATCAAGTTTGAGGTTGAAAGCTCCGGGTGTTAAATTCCCCTTCCATCCACAGTACTTTGCACCAAGATCCTGGCAGCTGACAACCTGTTGCTGGTCCTGAAGTGAGCAGCTGGGCTGTTGCCTGGTGACCAGGGTTCCTAGGCAACCATTCCTGTCCCTCCCCCGTCCCCAGAACTGATAGGCGACCCGGAAGCAGTAGCCCTTCCTCTTCCGATGTGTCGTGGAAAATGGCGACGGACACGCAGGTCTGTGCTGGCGTTGGCGGAGCCGGGCCTGCGCTTGGGGTGCGGGAAAATGCCGGGCCGGGGGCGGGGATGGGGATGGGGATGCTCCCAGAAAGCGCCGGGAGAAAGGGATAAAGAGGCGGGCAGACAACCGGGGACATGGGGAGACGTTGGTTTGGGGAGGGCTGGGGAGACTCTAACTCTGGGGGGGACAAAATGTTAAGAGTGAAAGAGACCACCGCCCGGGGTGGTGCGATTGATGCCATTCAGAGGCAGCCCTGTCCTCCTTTGAGGTGAAAATAACCACCCTCACCACCTGGGATATTTGACATGGGTTCTGGTGGGTACACAGGTTTCCCACTGGCAAAGGCTGTCTTGTGCCCCAAAGGTCCTGCTGTAAATAGGACAGGATACTGAGTTTTGGACGAGTTGTTGGCTTGAGATTTCCTCTCCTTGCTGATTTTTGCTTTTGAAGGAGGCTACATCCTTTTTTGGGGGGCTGTGCCAGATACAGCCATCCTGGACGAGATTGTCTCTAAAGTAGACATGAAAAATACTTCTCAGTGAATCCTTCAGAGTGCCCTTGTAATGCTTCCTTTGCCCACCACGAACGCGCACCCTAGTCTCAAGCTCTGCACAGGGGAGTCGCTTTAAGTGAGTGTCATGCATTCTCATTATGTGACTGACCCAACTCGAGGTGTGAGGATGACATGATAAGACGATGAGCATGATGTGTGTGTAAATTGGATTATAGTGTGAGAGATTTGTACATTGTCAGCCTCTCTTTCACCCTGCCCTATCCTGACCCAGTGGCAAGATGAGTTGAGACAGCTGGAGATTGATCTGTGTGCAGTGCATGACCAGGATGTCTTCTACAACTTGTTGACCTCTACCGGTGTTCCACAACTCTGACCTGGCTTCAAGATTGTTGGATCTTAGGTTGGCCTCATTTGCCCAGTCCACAAGAATTGGTCTTTCCATGCCAGGGTAGATAAATTCCCCAAGTCACCAAGGGTAGTAGACATGATGGTTACCCGCACCCGGTCTGACCCAGGGTATGGCCACTATTTCATGCTCACAATTGCTTGGAGCCGCAAGTGAGATCTGGGTGAAAGTGCGGACCAATACAGAATGAACCATTCCAAAGAGTAAGGTGATCCTGCTGGTGAGGGTTGCTACTATCCCTTGCACCCTGCACCAATCTAAAGCAGTTTCTGAAGATGGGTCAGCGTCATGTTCTGGTACATGGGAGTTTGACAAGACACCGAAGATGCCCTGGTCGCAACTGCATCCAGATCTATTTTCAGCCATCTAAGAACCATCTTGCCACTTTCCAAGATTGTTTAGGACAAGGCATTTTTCTCTCCCTTTTCACCAATTCATGTGCAAGTCATGCTCCTCATCTTTCTATCAGAGGTATTCACAATATTAGGGAAAGGAAGGGAGTAGGGTGGATGGTGGGAAAGAGGGGAGCAGTGGCATAGAAAATAGGAGCATAAGGAGGCCATTTGGCTCTTCATGTCTGTCGTCCGCCCCCCATATCCGGGTGGCACGATAGCACAGTGGTTTGCACTGCTTCCTCACAGCTCCAGGGACCCCCGTTCAATTCCAGCTTGGGTGACTGCGTGGGAGTTTGCACTTTTTTCCCGTGTCTGTGTGGATTTCGTCCGGGTGTTCTGGTTTCCTCCAACAGTTCAAAGATGTGCAGGTTAGGTGGATTGGCCATGCTAAATTGCCCCAGTTTTTTTTTGCTTAGTGTCCAAAAGGTTAGGTTGGGTTATGGGAATAGGGTTGAGGTATGGGCTTCAGTAGGGTGCTCTTTCCAAGGGCCGGTGCAGACTCGATGGGCTGAATGGCCTCCTTCCGCACTGTAAATTCTATGATATCCTTTGATCCCTTTAACCCCAAGAGCTATATCTAACTCCTTGAACACACGCAATGTTTTGGCCTCAACTGCTTTCTGTGGTAGAGAAGAGAATTCCGCAGGCTCACTACCCTCTGGGTGAAGAAATTTCTCCTCCTCTCAGTCCTAAATGGTCTATCCTGTAACTTCAGACTGTGACATCTGGGGCTGGATTCTCCCCTACCCGGCGGGGCGGGGGTCCCAGCGGGATGGAGTGGCGTGATTTCTCCGCACCTTTAGGGGCCAAGCCCTCACCTTCAGGGGCTAGGCCCGCGCTGGAGTGGTTCCCATCCCGCCGGCTGGTGTGGAAGGCCTTTGATGCCACGCCAGCCGAGGCTGAAGGGACTTTGACGGCCGGCGGAAGTCCGCGCATGCGCTAGATCGTCAGTGGCTGCTGACGTCATCCCTGCGCATGCGCAGTGAAGGGGGTCACGTCCGCGTCGGACATCGCGAAGGCTATGGCCAACGCGGAAGGAAAAGAGTGCCCCCATGGCACAGGCCTGCCCGTGGATCGGTGGGCCCTGATCGCGGGCCAGGCCACCGTGGAGGCACTTTCCAGGGCCAGATTGCCCCCCCCCCAGGAGCCCGTCCGCGCCGCCAGTCCCGCTGGTAAGGGTGGTGGTTTGATTCACGCCGGCGGGACCGGCATTACAGCAGCGGGACTTTGGCCCATCGCGGGCTGGAGAATTGCTGGGGGGGGGGGGGGGGGGGGGGGGGGGGGGCGCGGCGCGATTCCCGCCCCCGCTGAATCTCCGGTGCCGGAGACTTCGGGAGACTGTGGGTGCGGGATTCAAGACGCCCCCCCCGGCAATTCTCCGACCCGGCGGGGGGGTCAGAGAATCCAGCCCCTGGTTCTGGACTCCTCTTAGAGATGTGCAATTGTCAAACAAACCTTGGATGGAGTGTGGAGATGATAGGCCGTGAGCCAGAAAGCTCATCATGATAAATCCATACCATGGGAGAGTATTGTAGTCGCTGACCAAGGAGGAGAAAGACCCTGGGGCACTGAGACTATGCACTGGGCTGTGCAACAGGGAGGGCTTCAGATTCTTGGCATTGGGTCAGTTCTGGGAAAAGAGCCATCTATTTGTAAGGGACGGGTTGCACCTCATCCAGTACCCTCGTGAGGCAGTTCATGATTTCACAGTAACTTCATTGCAGTGTTAATGTAAGCCTACTTGTGACAACAATAAAGATTGAGTGGGGTTGGGCGGTGTTTCAACTGAAATTGGAAGGAGGTTGGGCACAGCACTCAGAAGTAGAAAAGAGGAATGAGGCGCATAAAAGAATGTGTCTGTGGAGAGTATAAGAGAATGAATTAGTACCATTTTAGATAGGAACAGATTAAGAAGGACTATGAGAAATGCAAGGTTTAGTTTGGAATACATGTATGTCGACCTAGGTGAATTAGGTTGGTGAAGTGCAGGCACAAATAGCCACGTGGGAATATGATATGGCAATAATGGAAAGGTGGCTAAAAGCAGTAACTTTCATTGCAGTGTTAATGTAAGCCTACTTGTGACACTAATAAAGATTATTATTATAAAATGATGAAGACTGGGTACTTAATATTCAAGGATAAAAAGATTAGGAAGAAGAAGAGAGGAGGTGGATTAGCAGTACTGATTAGGGGACATTGTGGTGTTGGAAAGAGAGGATGTCCTGAGGGAGCAAAGACAGAATCCGTTTGGTTCGAGGTGAGAATGACAAGCGGTATAAAACACGAGTGGGATATTCTATAGGCCTCAACAGTAAGAGAGGCAGAGGTGTAAATCTGCAGTAAATGACAGATGTGTTAGGACTAGAGTGACAATGGGGACTTTCATTACCCAAATATCAACTGGGATGACGTTAGAGTAAAGGGTAAAGAGGAGTTTCTGAAATGTGTTCAGGAAAACTTCATTGACCTGTGTGTCCTCAATCCAATTAGGAAGGAGGCATTGCTGAATCTGGTACTGGGGACTGTGGTGGGCCAAGCATCTATGGATGAGCACTTGAGGTTAGCATATCCAAAGGTATAAATTAGTAATGGAGAAGAGTAAAGGAACAATGTAAAGCACAGCTTCTAAACTGAAGGGGAACCTGGTCAGGATAAAATGGGACCAACACCAGACAAGAAAAACTAACAGAACGATGGGCGATAAGGGGAAGATGTCAGAGGATTAGAAAGTAGCACATGTTGGCACCCTTGTTCAAGAAAGGGGGTAATGAAATTCCTCGTAACTACAGGTTGGCCAGTTTAATATCAGTGATGGATGAGGTTTTGGAAACACAAATGTAACAGCCATTTAGGGATGTTTGATTTTATTAAAGAGAACCGGCATGGATTTGAAAAAGGCAGATTGTGTTCAATTAATCTAACTGAATTTTTTGATGAAGTAAAAGAAGGCTGCTGAAGGGAATGTAGTGGACATTGTCTATATGGATATGTTATTTGTATTGGCTACAGAGCCTTTGGCTATCACCCTAAGGACCTCGGGGTTGTGGAAGGGGATCGTGAGGTGGGGGTAGAGCATTGGAAATTCTTATATGCTGACAATCTAATAATAATCATCTTTCATAGTCACAAGTATGAAGTTACTGTGAAAAGCCCCTAGTCGCCACATTCCGGCGTCTGTTCGGGTAAGCTGGTACGGGAATTGAACCCGTGCTGCTGGCCTTGTTCTGCATTACAAACCAGCTGTACAGCCCACTGAGTAAATCTGCTCCTGTACATCTCAGTGGAGCACGTTAGTGGGAATATAATGGGGTTTCTCCAAAGATTTGGGTCAGTCTTGGGGTATAAATTGAACCTAGGCAAGAGCGAGTATTTTATGGTGTCCCAGCCGGGGTGGGGAGGGGGGGATCTGCCATTTTGTATGGTGGCAACCCACCTCTGGTACGTGAGGGTGCAGGTGGCGTGGAATTGGGGTGGGCTCCGAAGGTATAATTTTATGAGTTTGATGGAGAGGGTGAAGGCCGATTTGGCAAGGTGGGACAACCTCCCTCTGTAGTTGGTGGGTCGTGTGCAGGTAGGTAAAATGAATGTGTTACCTCAATGTTTGTTCCAATTTCAGTGCCTGCCGGTTTTTCTACCAACATTTTTCTTCAAGGAGGTGGAGAAATTGGTCACCTTGTTTATTTGGGGGTGGGGGGGGGGGGGGGGGGGGAGGGAGGGAGGTGGCCTGGGTAAGGCGGGAGGTCTTGCAGAGAGGGCAACGGGCAAGTGGTTAAGCCTCCCAAACATACAGTACTATTGCTGGACGGTGAATGTGGGGAAGGTGAGTTGGTGGGGGGGGGGGGGGGGGGGGGGGGGGGCGAAATGATGGGTTAAGATGGAGGAGGGCTCGTGTAGTGTGTCGGGGTTCAGGGCGCTGGCAATGGCATCGCTCCCGGTGGCTCATGGTAAGTATTCGGTGAATCCAGTGGTGCTGACCACTTTGAAGATCTGGAGGCAGTTTAGACAGCACTTTAAGCTGGGGGCCTGGGGAGGGGGGGATGCCGATTAGGGGGAATCATGGATTTGAGCTGGGGAGGAGATGGGAGGAGAGGGGGGGGAATTAAGGAAATGAAAGATTTGTTTCTTGGGGATGATTTGCGACCTTGGAGGAGCTGGGAGAGAAGTACAGGTTGGCGCATGGGGAAGGGTTGGGTACCTGCAGGTTAGAGATTTTGCAAGGACGCTTTTCTCAACCTTCACGATAACATCGGCCTCCTCGCTCTGTTGGAGGCGGTATTTTCGGCTGGGGGGGTTGGAGAAAGGGGTGGCATCGGCAATTTGCGTGAGGATATTGAAGGAGGATAGGGCATCCATAGAGGGGGTTAAGGTGAAGTGGGGCGGAGGCGATGGAAGAAGGACTGTGGGATGAGATGCTGTGAAGGGTGTATGAGGTTGGGCCTGAGATAATTGAAGGTAGTGTACAGGGCGCACCTCACAAAATCAAGGATGAGCCAGCAATTGTCCCACCGTGCCAAGTCGGCCTTCACCCTCCATCAAACTAGTAAAATTATATCTTTGGAGCCCACCCCAATCCCACGCCACCTGCACCCCAAGTACCAGAAGTGGGTTGCCACCATACGAAATGGCAGCCCTCCTCCCTCCCCGGCGGGGACACCATAAAATACACGCTCTTGCCTAGGTTCAATTTATACCCCAAGCTGACGTGGTGTGGGAGAGGCCCCTCAAAACATGTTCATATATTTTGGTCCTGTCTGAAGCTGGAAAGATATTGGAGAGAAGTATTTTGCACGATCTTGAGGGGGGTTTCATATGGATTTGGAACCTGGTCCTCTATGAAGCCATTTTCGAGCTATCTGACCACCCAAGTTGCAGACGGGTGCGGGGGGCAGACGTTTTAGCCTTCGCCTCGCTGATCGCTCGTAGGCGGAATCTACTGGGGTGGAGATCAGTTTCTCCACCCTGTGCTTTGGCATGATAGGGGTACCTGCTGGAGTTTTTGACTCTGGAGAAGGTGAAGATTGAGCTGAGGGAGGGCGATGGAGTGGTTCCACAATTCTTGAGGTTTGTTTATCGTGCACTTTTGGGAGTTGGTTCCTGTTCAGTGCTAAGGGGGGGCTTGTTTGTTTGTTTTTCATTTTTGATTTAAGAGTTGATGTTTTAGGTTCTACATTGCTGGGGGGTTGTATGGCAAAAATAATGAAAATATGGCAAATAAAAATATTTTAAATACAACTGCGGTTCATGGAAAGATAGAAAGATCAGTGTCTGTCATGAATACAAATTGGCTTAAGGACTTAAAACATCCGAGTCATGAGAAATGCATGATTTTCTGACTGGAAGATACTGGTGTTCTCCAAGGATTCGTGCCTTGTATAAATCACTTGAATATGGGAATAGAATAAAAGGTCAAAATTTGCCAGATATCAAACTTGGATATGTCAAAAGTGAGGACGATGCCAATCAACTGCAATAGGGCATAGACAAACTAGAAAAATGGGCAGACAAGTAGCAAATAGAATTTAATACAGGCAAGTGTGCGGTGATTCATTTCGGGAGAAGGATTAGAGAGAGGCAGTATGGCCTGAATTACACAGGTCTTAAGAGTGTGGCAGGACAGAGGGACTTGGGGTGCAATCACATGGATCTTTGAAAGTCCATGGCAGGATTAGAGAAGATCAAATTTTTAAAAAGCTGTGCCCTATAGCTGCTGGGACAGTGACGAGGAGCCACGGTTTAAAAAAAAAAATGTTTTTATTGGGTTTTGTTATGCATTTTTTCACAAGTGGGGCGGGCACCTGTACAGTCCGTACATTTCTACAGTTCTATCTGCTTAAAATGTCTGCGTCCAATAGTTCTGTTCATAACTCTTAAGTTTGTGTTCAAATATAGGATGGCAGATCCTGTGCTGGTTCATACTTTTGTTGCATGTGTACCTTTTGAAGTCGGTGAATTATGTGCAGAATTATTTTGTTTATCAGCATGTGCTGTCAACCTCCAGCATCATTGCGTCTTTGCTGATAATCTTGTCTCCACGAGGATGAAATAATTGTCTTCATCAAGCCATTTGTGACTAAAATAGAACTTGTTGTCGGGCTGAGTCACAAAGCTTGATAAGGTCAATTTGGCTCAATTATGTATGACCAAGAAAATTTGTCTTTGAGGCTGAATTGAAAATTACCAAATGTTTACTGTTGGAGATAGTTATCCCATATTTGATGTTTTTCTGTTTTTTGCTGGAGTGCAATTTCACAGCTACTGATCTTGCATTGGTACCTTGCTCAAGTAGCTGTTTGTAATGGGTGAACCCAGAATGTTTATGCCAGCCAACCTATTTATGCCATTGAGCATTGCATGAGTTGAAAGGCCTTTGTCCATTTCCAGTAAGGGTCACTGGATAATGATCAGGAGTGAGAACCATGACATTTTCTTTTTCCTTCAGTCTCTTCTCGCCCTCCCAACCACTCCCACCCAGGGCACCAAGATGAACTATAGTGCTTCTGCTGCTGACCTGACCTAACCAAGCTTACTTGGCATTGAGTGGTGTTCAAATCCTGTAAGAAGTCTTACAACACCAGGTTAAAGTCCAACAGGTTTGTTTCAAACACGAGCTTTCGGAGCACTCGTCCTTCCTCGGGTGACTCTGGTCATCTCCTTGGGTTCGCTGTCAGCCTCTTGGGGTCTGTGGAAGAATTCCCAGAGCCTCATTCGCCTGATGAATTCCTCTGTGTCTGCCGCAAGACTGATGGGGTCCATTTTGGTGGTGGTGCAGAAATTGAGCCCTCTGCTGAGGACTTCGATTTCGTCTGGTTGAAGGGTGTAGTCCAACAAGTTGACAATAGATTTCCCTGTATTGTTTTCTACTCTGGTACCGGGGGAAGCTTGGTTGCTGCTGGTGGTGATGCCGAGTTTCTCAAGCTTCCTGTTCTTGTTGTGCATATAGATGACATAGTATCGTTGTCTCATCTGTTTGGCAGTGTTACGCAGCTGGTCTGCTGTGTCCTGAGCGCAAGTTGAGAATATGGTCTCTTTCTTGGTTACTTCGACTGCTGTAGAGCTGGTGTACGAGATGTTTGAGGAGTGTGACAGAGGTGCGGCGGTAGAGTCTTTCAGCGTAGTCTGTGTTGTAGGTTGACTTGAGTGGGTTTGTGATCTGTAGCCCTTTCGGGATCTTGTCTGCTTTTTTGCATCTTTGTAGAAACTTAATGCCAGTGTCTATATGCGCGATCTTCCTGGAGATACTCTCCACTTTGAGCCGGCAGTTTGCGGTGTCGATGGTAGCCATAATGTGGAGATGTTGGCGTTGGACTGGGGTGAGCACAAATGTGCTCACCCCAGTCCAACGCCGGCATCTCCACATCATGGTTCAAATCCTGTAGCCGTCATTGTCTGTACAGCATGCTTCTCACTCTTTTAACTGGCTGGGGTTTGGAAGTTACACATTTCGTATTCATTCTGGAGATGTGGGTGTCACTGACTAGGTCAGTATTTATTACCCATGCCTAACTGCCCTTGAGAAGGTGGTGGTGAGCCTTCTGATTAAAGGTTCTTGACGTGAAACTTTTCTTTCTTCACAGATGCTGTTAAACCTTCTGAGTATTTCCAGCACTTTCTGTTTTATTTGCTGCTGTTGAGAAGTGAGTTCCAGGATTTTGAACTAGTGACAGTGAAGCAAGGTGGCAGAGTGGTTAGCACTGCTGCCTCACAGCACCGGGAGCCCGTGTCCAATTTCAACCTTGGGTGACTGTCTGTGTGGAGTTTGCACATTTTTCCTTGTGTCTGCGTGGATTTCTTCTGGATGCTTCAGTTTCCTCCCACAGTCCAAAGATGTGCAGGTTAGGTGGATTGGCCATTCAAAATTGTTCCTTAGTATCCAATGGTTTGGTGAGGTTACAGGGATAGGGCAGGGGAGTAAGCCTGGGTGGGATGCACTTTTGGAAAGTTGGTGTAGACTTGATGGGACGAATGGCCCGCCTCCTGCACTGTAGAAATTCTATGAAGGACCAGCAGTGTATTTCCAATTCAGGATGTGCGACTTAAAGATGGTTGCACTTCCTTGACCTAGGAGTAGAGATTGTGGGTTTGGGGGGTGCTGTTGAATAGGCCTTGGTGGATTGCTGCAATGCATCTCATTTATGATGCACACGGCAGCCACGGTGTGCTGGAGGTGGAAGGTGTGATAAATTAAGATTGGAATTATGTCTAGCTCTTGTGGGTTTCTAAATATTGTCATATTGAATATTCAGATTGTGTCCTGCTTCTATGTCTTAGTGGCATGTATTTTCAGCAAAAATGGGATTGTTATATTCAGTTCTTTGTCCTCACTTGGAATACTGTGAGATTATAGCTTCACCATCCTTTGGGAGCGAGAGAGGCACAATTTACAGAAGGATATTCCAGCATTCCTGCAGTTGGAGTTGTCCTGCTTTTTTTGGAGGGTATAATTGAATTTGGCCTATTTGACCCATATCAGCTTGTCAAACTTGATGACATGAACTGCCTTTTTCAGTTCTTATTGCAATATGAAGAAAGCTGGGATCTGTCAATAATATAAAAGCAAAATAATGTGGATGCTAGAACATAATCAATAGTCCTTTGAACACAAGAGGCCATGATTTCCTGGTTCCCCAGAGTCACATGGGGGAGAACCCCAGTGATGCAGTGGGGAATCCCTGTTTGAAGTTTCCACGTAAGGGTTTACCCGGCAATTGTCCAGAAGGGTTAACTTCCCCGTGGCAATTGTGCAGGATTAGGAACCATCTGACAAAACGATTTAAATTGCTAACTTTGGATGGTTCTGCCAGGTTTACTTTGAAAGAGTTAGAAGGAAAATAAGTGCTTCTAACTTCAGCACAACCATTTTAAAGACCGAGTCCTGCACAGGACACTCCCGCCACATAGTGAGCTAATCTGACTTAGTCTTTAAAATATTCAACGGCGCTGACTCCAGTGCTCTCAGGGGAAGCGAATTCCAGACAGCTGAGAGAAAAAAGTTCTGCTCATTTCCGTCTTAAATGGTAGACTCCTTATTTTAAAATTATGTCCCCTATGTTAGTCCCTCCCATAAAGGGAAGCATCCTCTCTGCATCCACTAATCAAGTCTCCTTGGGATCTTGCATGTTTTAGTAAGATCGCCTCCCATTCTTCTCAACTCCAATGGACACAGACCCAACTGGTCTCACCTTTTATCATAAGATAACCCCCACCCCCACATCCCAGGAATCAGTCAGGTGAACGTTCTCCGAACTGCATCTAATATAATTATATCCTTCCTTTTTTTAATAAATATTTTATTGAAGTATTTATTATAACAGTAACAGAAGAAACAGAGTCATACAAATATAAACATAGTGCAAAAGCCGTCTTCCTCTCTCACAGGTCCCACCTTTTCTAGCCTCCCACTCTACACTAAACTACCCCCATGCGCCCCCCCCCCCCCCCCCCCCCCCCCCCCCCCCCCCCCTTCTGCTGACGGTTAATTTTCCCTAAAGAAGTCGACGAACGGTTGCCACCTCCGGGTGAACCCTAACAGTGACCCTCTTAAGGCGAACCTGATTTTCTCCAAACAGAGAAAGCTAGCCATGTCCGATAGTCAGGTCTCCAACTTCAGGGGCTTTGAGTCCCTCCAAGCTAGTAGTATCCATCTCCCGGCTACCAGGGAAGCAAAGGCTAGAACGTCTGCCTCTTTCTCCTCCTGGATTCCCTGGTCTTCCGACACTCCGAAAATCGCCACCTCTGGACTCGGCGTCACCCCTGTTTTCAATACTTTGGACATGACATCTGCAAACCCCTGTCAGAATCCCCTAAGCTTCGGGCATGCCCAGAACATATGAACATAGTTCGCTGGTCCTCCCGCACACCTTGCGCACCCAAAGAACCTGCTCATCTGGGCTACTGTCATGTGGGCCCGGTGAACGACCTTAAATTGTATCAGGCTGAGCCTGGCGCATGTTGTGGACGCGATGACTCTGCTCACGCATCCGCCCAGAGACCGTCCTCTATCTCTCCACCTAACTTCTCTTCCCATTTGTGTTTCAGCTCCTCGATCTGTGTTTCCTCTGACCCCATAAGTTCCTTATAGATGTCTGAAATCCTCCCATCTCCCACCCACACTCTGGAAACTACCCTATCCTGTATCCCCCTTGGTGGTAGAGACGGGAAGGTTGAGACCTGCCTGTGTAGGACATCTCACGCCTGCAGGTACCTAAATTCAATCCCTCCCGTCAATTCAAATTTCTCCCCCAACTCCCTCAGGCTGGGAAAGCTCCCCTCTATGATCATATCGCCCATCCTCTCAATCCCTGCTCTCTGCCACCTCCGGAACCCTCCATCTAACCTCCCCGGGGCAAACTAGTGATTATTGCAAATTGGAGACCAGACCGATGCTCCCTCTGCTCCCACATGTCTCCTCCATTGCCCCCCAGACTCTCAGGGCCGCGGCCACCACGGGGCTGGTGGAGTAGCGTGCCGGTGGGAACGGCAGAGGCGCCATTACCAACGCCTCCAAACTAGTGCCCTTGCAGGATGCCGCCTCTACTCGCTCCCACACCGAGCCCCCTCCCCCTCTCTCAGACCAACACTCGCTTCAGTTACTCTTTTCCTTTTTAAATTCTTGCAGAACCTTTTACTGTCTCTTATATTTATAGCTAACTTTCTCTTATAATCTAAATTATCCCTTATTTTTTTACTTTATTTGTTTTTAAATTCTGTCCAGACTTCTGACCTACCATTAATCTTTGCAGAATTGTGAGCTTTTTTGTTCAGTTTGTTACTATCCATGACTTCCTTAGTTAGCCATAGGTGATGCATCCTTTTTATTCCTAACTGGGATATATTTTGCTGAGAGTTCTGAAATATTTCCTTAAATGCCTGCCACTGTATCTGAAATATCTCCTTAAATGCCTGCCACTGTATCTTGTTAAAGAGTTGTCATTTTGAGTACAGAGTGTTCTTACAAGCCTTTCTCCTGTGTAATTGTTTCTCAGTCGTCTGTTGAGGATTTTGAGCATGTGTGGGCTTTGGCGGGTTTTCAGCCTGTCACTAAGTTTTTACTAGTGCTCCTTTTTCATAGTTATTACTGTTACTACTGTCATTGTAAAACTTGGTTATTTATTTATGTAAAGAAGTTCCTCTTTTAAACAACGCATTTGGCTACCTCCTTTGTGGTCTCAAGTTACCACATCTTTTTGGCGACGAGGAGAAACCGTCAAGAAATAAATCAATGTTTTATGATGTTCAGCGTGGCAACACGAGGTTGCATTCAGTGAGTAGCTAATTTTCATCATGCGTTTATTCAACATAATTTTATGTTAGTGCAGGGCAGTCGCTGAGAGAAGCGAGGACTGGACTGGATGCATGGAGAGGTTGCTGCATTTCTTTTTAGTGAATGGATTAGAAGATGATGCAAAACAGCACTTGATTCTTCTGAGTGGGTGTGGAGCGAACATGTAAGTTGATGAGGAATTTGGCCACAGCACGCAATTCAGGGGAGATTTTGTTTGCGTGTTCAGTTGCTCTGGCCAGAATCACCATAACCTTAAGTCCTTGGTGATTTCATTTCAAAGGTTTCACTATCATTTTCAAAAAGCAAGTCAAACGGCAGCTAAATTTGTGGCAGAATTATGGCAGCTCTTACAACACTGAATTCAGAGCAGATTAACAGATATGCTTGGAGATTGGCTGGTCTCGGTATTAACGAGGACAGCGCTCAGCATTAGTTGTTGGGTGAAGCCGCACTGACTTTTAAGAAGGCACTGGAAATTTTGCAGGGTAATGCTGAAGATATTTAGAAGACTAATATTGGTGCCCAGGCAGGGGTGATGCATCAAATGAGGAAATAAGTTACAAACAAAAAAATGAAAGCAGTGGAATGTTTTAGGTGTGGTGGGCCACACTATATGAATCGCTGCAAATTCTGGGATGCCATTTATACCGGTGCAACAAGAAGGGGTATTTAGCGAAGAAATGCAGGGGTGCAAAGTGAAATCTGAGCAGGGAAATTTTAATTCAAAGAAGCCCAAATTAGCTATGCATCATTTCAACAGCTCAGAGCAGGCAGTGGAGCAAATTTACAGCATGTTTAATGTGAGTGAGGCATGAGCAGAGCCTATTTTTATTACAGTGGTGGTCAATGCTAAGCAAATCAATATGGAGATGGATACAAGAGCTTCTGTATCCGTAAATAGTGAAGACGTACAGGGTTACCTGGTATTCTAACCAAGCGCCAGCCCTTACTCTGGCAGAGATTAAACTTCGGACATTCACCAGAGTCCATACCTGATGTGCCATCAATTCTAACAAAGACGAGTTGTGGAACAAAACTGTGGCTTTAATAAGCTAAACGAGAACCTGCTGGCAACTGATCCCGAACTGCGGCAGGGACAGAGGTCGGCAACCTTTATACAGAGCCTGAGGGGAGGAGCCACAGGTGGAACCAGCAAAGACAACAAACAATATATACCATACAGTAACAGTGGTTTACCACAATATATATAATACAGTAAGTGTTTACCACAATATATATAATACAGTAACAGTGGTTTACCACAATATATAATACAGTAACAGTGGTTTACCACAATATATATAATACAGTAACAGTGTTTACCACAATATATATAATACAGTAAGTGGTTTACCACAATATATATAATACAGTAACAGTGGTTTACCACAATATATATAATACAGTAACAGTGTTTACCACAATATATATAATACAGTAACAGTGGTTTACCACAATATATATTATACAGTAACAGTGGTTTACCACAATATATATAATACAGTAACAGTGTTTACCACAATATATATAATACAGTAACAGTGGTTTACCACAATATATATAATACAGTAACAGTGGTTTACCACAATATATATAATACAGTAACAGTGGTTTACCACAATATATATAATACAGTAACAGTAGTTTACCACAATATATATTATACAGTAAGTGGTTTACCACAATATATATAATACAGTAACCGTGGTTTACCACAATATATATTATACAGTAACAGTGGTTTACCACAATATATATAATACAGTAACAGTAGTTTACCACAATATATATTATACAGTAACAGTGGTTTACCACAATATATATAATACAGTAACCGTGGTTTACCACAATATATATTATACAGTAACAGTGGTTTACCACATTCACCCCCTATTTTTAAAAAAAAAAGAGTCCAGCGGGGGTGAAGTGGACTTAAAGGTCGAGTCTGTCAGGGGCTTTGACCTTCTGCCGTGAACACCTCAGTCCCGGCTGTGGTGTGGGCACTGGCGTCGAGAACTGCGTGTCCGGGAGCATGTCGTCTTCTTCTTCGTCCAGTAGTTGAGTAGGTGGAGAGGGAGACGGTGTAGGGGTGGGGGTGGTGGTGATGGTCGCTGGGGGGCCTGCGGGTGCCAAATTCCGGAGGGAGACAGTGTAGGGTCGGGGGTGGTGGTGATGGTCACTGGGGAACCTGTGGGTGCCAAATCCTGAAGGTAGACGGTGTCCTGCCACCCGTCATGGTGTGCCACATAGGCATATTGTGGGTTGGCATGGAGGAGAAGAACCCTTTCGATCAGGGGATCCGATTGATGACTCCTCGCATGCTTCCAGAGGAGGATGGGCCCTGAGACTGTCAGCCAGACGGGAGCAAGACTCTTGAGGTGGACCTCCTAGGGAAGACAAACATCCGTTCATAAGGGGTCTCATTGGTGGCAATGCACAGGAGCGACTGGATAGAGTGGAGCGCATCGGGAAGGATCTCCTGCCAGCGGGAGACTTCTAGACCATAAAGCTAGAAGGACAGTCGGATGATGGCGGCGCTCACAACGCCCACGAGGGTGGTGGGAGGTGAAGGCATCCATTTTATGGAAGGCCATTTCCAGTGTATTCGAGAGCTGCACTGTCTCTTAGAGAGCGAGTATACAGACAGTGAGGGGGGGGGCAGTGGTCCACCGAACTTCAAGGCCTCGGAGGTAGCACTGAAAATCAAGACCCAGTAATAGGGCAGTGCAGAGATTAGGGAGGATGTAGAGCTTGAAATTAGCGTACTCTATGCCCTGTACTGACAGGGTTGCGACACAGTACCCCCGGATCTCCACGTAATGTGATCCGGAAGCCAGGGAGATTTTCTGGGTCGCGGGTGAAATTGGGAGGAAGCAGCGCCTTACCGTATCTGGGTGGATGAAGCTGTCAGTGCTCCCGGAGTCGGAAGAGGCAGGTCGTCTCGTGCCCGTTGATCCGGACGGCCATCATGGATTTAGTGAGGTGATGAGGTCGAGACTGGTCGAGGGTGATGGAGGCGAGCTTCGGAACGTGTGTGAGCTGTTCGAGAGTAGCGGAGGCGAGCATACGACTGGGTGAACCGGGGTTCCGGGAGGTGGCGGGGTGATTCCAAGATGGTGGTCCCTACGGGTCGCACGTGGCGGTTGGCAGTCCCGACAGGCAACACTCAGCACTGCTGCTGCTGGGTCTGGAAATCTTAGGAACAGGTCGGACCTGGCAGACTTTGGCGAAGTGGCCCTTCTTTCCGCACCCGTTGCAGATTGCACTCCGTGCTGGGCAGCGTTGTCGGGGGTGCTTACCCTGGCCATAGAAGAAGCATCTCAGGCCTCTGGAGTTGGTGGATTGATGCACGCACAGGCTTGCGATGCACCCGGGTCGGGTGATGGCGGCGCTCACGACGCCCACGAGGCTGCCGTGAGGTGGGAGGTGAAGGCATCCATTTTATGGAAGGCCATTTCCAGCGTATTCGAGAGCTGCACTGTCTCTTGGAGGCCGAGTGTACCCCTTCTAGCAGATGCTGGCGGATGTAGTTAGATTTTATGCCAGCGACATAGGCGTCCCTGATCAGCAGCTCTGTGTGCTGGACAGCCGATACCGCCTGACAACTACAGTTCCGGCCGAGTACCCGCAAAGCGCGCAGGAATTCTGCCTGTGATTCTCCGGGGCGTTGACGCCTCGTGGCAAAGAGATGCCTAGCGTACACCTCATTTACTGCCTTTACATGCTGCCCCTTCAGCATCATTATTGCCTCCGTGTACGAAGCAACGTCCCTGATAAGGAGGAAAACCTGGGCTTACCCAGGCGTTGAGGACTCGAAGCTTGTGGATGTCGACAACGGTGTCGGCGGCAGATTCGAGGTAAGCTTCGAAGCAGCTTAGCCAGTGCTCGAATGTCGCAATGTCGGCTGCTTGGGGGTCCAGTTCCAGTCGATCAGGCTTGAGTGATGCATCCATCTTAAGCTTTTAGCTTATTAAATTGATGTGCCATCAATTATAACAAAGATGAGTTGTGGAACAAAACTGGCTTTAATAAGCTAAATGAGAACCTACTGGCAACTCATCCCGAACTGCGGCAGGGCTAGAGGTCGGCAACCTTTATACAGAGCCTGAGGGGAGGAGCCACAGGTAGAACCAGCAGAGACAACAAACAATGTATACCATACAGTAACAGTGGTTTACCACAATATATATAATACAGTAACAGTGGTTTACCACAATATATATAATACAGTAACAGTGGTTTACCACAATACCTTTGCTCCGGTTGTTGGAAGTCCGTATTATGTATAATGGTCGTGCACCCGCTTGTGGTCAAAGGGAAGGATCGGGTTTGCTGAGACAGGACTGGCTCAGAACAATTCCATTGAAATGGGGTGAGATTAAACTCCCGAGTGTGACCGAGGATGTTGTCGAGAGGTATCCTGACATTTTCAAGGATCAATTGGATATGTTGTGTGGTACTACTGTGAAGTTGCACGTAGGTCCTCGGGCTACTCGTTGATTTTCCAAGCCCAACACAGTACCCTGTGCCATGAGAAGGAAAGTGGACGAGGAGTTGGATCATTGAGCCTATTCCGTCGTCTTGTTGGGCAGCTCCAATCGTTCTTGACTTTAAAAATGATGGTGCGTATATGTGGTGCCACAAGCTCACCAGTAACCAGGTTTCCAAACTAGATGCTTATCCATTACCTCGGGTAGAAGCTTTGTTTGCAACTCTTGCAGGAGGCAAGATGTTTTCAAAACTGGACATGAACCAGGCGTATCAACAACTCTTGAGAAAGATTTGAACCAGTATGTCACCATCTACACGCATAAAGGATTGTTCAAGTATAATCATTTGGTTTTTGGCATATCCTCCAGTCCGGCGATCTTCCACAGGAGAATGGATAACCAATTGCGAGGCATTCTTTGGGTTGCAGTCCAATTGGATGACATCTTAATTACAGGGACGACATCTCCGCAATCCGGATCAAGTTTTAAAAAGATTTTCCGAGGCGGGACTGTGTCTGAAGAGGAACAAGTGCATTTTCCAGGCCCCAAGTGCAGAGTATCTAGGCCACGGAATCACTCCATAAGGCTTGGCTTCTGTGGTTGGGAAAATTTGTGCTATTAAGGAAACTCCAGAGCCCATGAACGTGGAGGAGCTCAGGTCATTTTGGGTGTGGTAAACTATTATGGAAAGTTTTTGTCAGATCTGTCTACAGTGTCGGCTCCCCTGTACCTACGTCTGCATAAATACTTCCAAGGATGTGAAAGCACTGCTGCAATCGGCTAATCTACTGGTCCATTTTGCTCTACACCGGGAACTTGTCGTGTGATGCCTCGCCCTACGATGTGGAGGCGGTACTTTCTCATCTAATGGAGGGCGGGTACGAAAACCCATTGGTTTTGCAGCTAAGACGCTGAGAAAGGCTGAAAAGAGGGTGTAGCCAGGGTGGGCCAGGAAATGTTTTGGACTCGGCAATCATTACAGATAACATTGCAGAAGGTAATGCTGTGGGTATTCACCAGGAAGTGGTTCTTGTGTTTCCAGGTGTGTCAGTTAACTCTGCTGAGGCAGTGTCCAGATTCTCAATCTACTTCTTCACCGATGATTCCAGATCATCTGTTAGAAGATTCACCAGTGGTATTGTGTAGGTCACAAAGCAATCTGAAATCTCCTGACGCTATTCATACAGTTTACACATTACTTTTGTTGTATTTCTCTCCTGTATGCCTTTCACCTATGTAATCATTTCTTTGGCATCTATTGAGAGTTTTGAGTATGTGCAGGATTTTCAGACCTGTAAGCATGACCTGTTTTTAGGAGTCCTGTTTTCGTAGTTATTACTGTTACTACTGTTCTGCTGAGTTACTGTTATTGTCAAACTTTGTTATTTATTTCTATACAGACATTTCTCTTTTTAACAATAGATTTGACTCCCTCCTTTGAGGCCTCAAGTTACCACAATCTCTACTTTCATACCCTTTAACCTAATTTCTGTGTTTACTTTGGCCAACTGTCTTCACAGCTTTTTCATTTAAATTTAAAACACTAGTCTTAGGCCCACTCTTCTCACCTTCAAACTGGATGCAAAATTCAGTGGTGCTATGATCACTCCTCCTGAGCGACTCCTTTGCTCTGAGGCCATTAATTAATCCTGTTGCAGTGTACATTAACAGGTCTAGTAGCCTGCTGCCTACCTGGCTCGAGAACACGTTGCTCCACAAAATTGTTCCAATACACTCCATTAGCTCCTCTTCTAGGATACCTTTCCCAATCTGATTTGTCAAAATCTGTATGTCGACCATGATTATTGCAGAACCTTTCTTGTAAGCCCCATAATTTCTTCTTGTGTACACGGTCCCACACTGTCGTTACGACGAGATGACCCATAATACTCCCGCAACTGACTTCTTACTGTTGCTATTTCTTAGCTCTCTACCAACACTGATTCCATTTAAATCTTGATCTTTAGAACAAAAGAAAGCACATGGCTGGTGAAATTTAAAGCAGAGTGTGAAGTGATGCATTTTGGAAGGAAGAATGAGGAAAGACAACACAAAATAATTGGCGTAATTTGAAAGGGGTTCAAGAACCTGGGTGTATGTGCACAAATCTTTAAAGCTGGCATGGCAAGTTGATAAGACACCTGGGACTCTTTGCTTTATATGGGCACAAAAGCAGAGCAAATATTCTTAACACTTATGCAACAATGGTTAGACCCCAGCAGGAGTATTGTATCTGATTCTGGGCACCGTCTTTCAGGTAGGATGTCAAGGCCTTAGAGAGGGTATAGACGAGGTTTGCCCGATTCCTACCGGGGTGAGGGATCTTTGCTACATGGTAAGATTTTAGAGAAGCTGAGATTTTTCTCCTTGGAGCAGAGAGGTTTAAATGAAATTTAATAGTAACCTTCAAAATCATTTTTTTTGAGAGAGTAAACCAGGAGAAACTGTTTCCATTGGCTAAGAGTTTGCTAATAAGAGTACACAGATTTAAGGAAAATGGCAAAAGAACCGGAGGTAAGATGTGAGATATCTGGCATGCAATCCTGGAAAGGGATTTTCCTGACTCAAACCAACTCGCATGTCTTTCCAAAATACAATTGGGTAAGTACTTGAAGAGAAGAAAACATCATTCCTGTGAATAAAGAGCAGGGGAGTGTGACTAATTGGATAACTATCAAAGGGCTTATCTAAGGAAAGGCATTGGAGGCGGTGCAGTGAAGGTTCACTGGGTTGATCCTGGGTATGGAGGGATTTTTTTGAGGTTGAGTAGGTTGGGCCTGTATAAGTTTCAACTCTGTTATCGTGATGCCCTCTGATCAGCTTTGTTAATGTAGACTGAGCTGGTCTTCTTCGTTCCTCCATTAAATCCATTCCTGTGTGGAAATCCAGTGATTCTGGTCCAGTCAATAGTTCTTTTGTCAGAAAGTGAGAGGTATGTCGAACACTGAGATAAGTTGGATACTTTGATTAGCGGGACTTAGTGAGACTAGTGTGATTGACTTGCAGGTTTCAGACACCCTCAAGAGGTTTGCTGCGAAAGTCACAACAGCCAGCGTGAAGGAGAGACAGCAAATCCTTTCGGAATTGGGGAGCTGTATCAATGGAAAAGGTATGTATGTGACTGCTGAACGAAATCATCCCTCTGAGCATCCAAATGTTGCGCTTTGGGGAAAACATGGATCCAAAATTGGAATTTAGTTTTGAATGTTTAGTAGTTCCACATTCAACAGTGACAACCTGGTGGTCCTGCTTTAAAGTACCTCATTGTCTCCCAAGGGTTACATATTGGATTTTCAGTGAGCAGTGTTATAACCTTGCTGAGGATTGGAGCTTGTGGTAGTGCCTCCATTGAGAGCTCTTTGTTAATGCTGCAGTGTGGTCCACTGTGATATGATAAAGTGTAGGTCAGCAGCATGCTTCAAATGCCATCTGAGTAGTGACCAGATGTCTACCCCACAGAAGGGGTATGGGGCAGAAAGCCAGTCTATCGAGGATAATAGGTGGCCAGAAGTTGAGGGAGCCCAAAGGACGCAGATGGGGAGCTCTGGGGGTGCATTTCCTGTCCGTTTTGTCTTTTAGATTGTGCGCATTCTTTAAATGTGGTTTATCCTCTGTGTGCACCAGTCCTTCGTTTGAGAGTTTGGCCCCTCTTGTTAACAGAAAGAAAGAATATGTATCTAAAAAGTGTCTTTCACAACACATTTCAAAGAACTTCAGTGCCACTGAAGTGTATACTGGTACAATGTAGGGAAACATGGCAACTACTTTGTGCATATCAATGAAGTAAATGGCCAAATCTGTTTTTTGCAGTGATATTAGTTAACGACTATTATTGTTTAGGATCCTCTTAAGAATTCCCCTACTTTTGGAATGGTGCTGTAGAATCTTTTATGTTCATCCAGACAGGCAAGTGCTGAGGACTCTAGTGGGTTAAAACCCACAACCCTCTAATTCAGAGGTGTTTGTGATACTCACTGATTCAAGACTGATGGAGATTGTTTCTTTCCCCCTGAAAGAAAAACGGAGAATCCTTCTGTAGCTGTAGGTGTTTATGTTATCGATGCATGAGGTGTCAAATTCTCTTGAGCACTTGCCCGTAGATCACACCATACACAGGATGTTCAGTACGTTAATATAGATGAAGGCAATACCAGTAGGGGCATTTATTATATTCTTTAACAACTGTCTGAGTACCCTAGCTTAACCTTGTATGACATCTGCTTGTATTTGTCCTTTCAGACCTGCCTGATGCTGCTGTGAAAGGCTTGTGCAAACTTTTCTGCTTGACACTACATCGCTACAGGTTAGTACCAGAAATTTCAATTCAAATAATGTATTTCCTTCTGAAGCTACTATATACCAATGTCACATTTCCAAGTTTGCTGACAACAGAAAACTGGACTCAGTTGTGAGTGTTAAGTTTCAACGGTAACATTGCCAATAAGACTAGAAAGCAAATCTTGACTTCATCAAACCCAGGTTTATTCTGTCCAGCGATCACCTTCTCCATCACCTCACCCAGTGCCACCTGTATCCCCTTTATTTATATGGTGCAGTCTCTAAATATTAAGTAAAATCAATGAAACAATAAAAACAATTAAACGCCTATTCAAACTGGGGAACTCAACTCTTAACTAACAGATTCCCCTCTTAAGATTTTTTTTTTTGAGTTTACCTTAGATTATCGTACACAATGCCACTGTTACGGACGCCTGGTCAGCTCTCAGCAGTGGCTAAGAGATTGGACCAGAGTCATAACTTTTTGAAGTTTTAAGACGGTGCGGAAAGATCTATTCATTCTAGGAGTGATCAGATAAGAAATGGGGCATGGTTATTTTATAAAAACAAACTTCATTAAAACAAAAGAATAGGGCAGCATAGCTCGGTGGTTAGCATTGCTGCCTCACGGTGCCGAGGTCCCAGGTTTGATCCCAGCCCTGGGTCACTCTCCGTGTAGAGTTTGCACATTCTCCCCGTCTTTGGGTGGGTTTAACCCCCACAACCCAAATATGTGCAGGGTAAGTTAATTGGCCAGGTTAAATTGCCCCTTAATTGGCAAAAAAATGAATTGGGTACTCTTAAATTTCTAAAACAAAAGAAATAAAACAATATTTAAACTTTTAAGCTTGAACTCTAACACTAACAGATTACATGTAGTTTCTTAACCGTAGCACACTATCACAGAATAATACGGTGCAGACGAGGCCCTTAAGCCCATTGAGTCTGCACTGACACATGAAAGACACCTGTCCTGCCTACCTAATTCCATTTGCCAGCACTCGGCCCATAGGCTTGAATGTTATGATGTGCTAAGTGCTCATCCAGGTACTTTTGAAAGGATGTGAGGCAACCTGCCTCTACCACCCTCCCAGGCAGTGCATTCCATACTGTCACCACCCACTGGGTAAAAAGGTTTTTCCTCAAATCCTCCCTAAACCTCCTGCCCCTCACCTTGAACTTGTGTCCCCTCGTAACTGAACCTTGGACTAAGGGGAACAGCTGCTTCCTATCCACCCTGTCCATGCCCCTCATAATCTTGTGCACCTCAATCAGGTCACCCCTCAGTCTTCTGTGCTTCAGAGAAAACAATCTAAGCCTATCCAACCTCTCTTCTTAACTAAAAAGTTCCATCCCAGGATCATCCTGGTGAATCGCCTATGTACCCCCTCCAGTGCAATCACATCCTTCCTACAGTGTGGCGACCAGAATTGCACACAGTACTTCAGCTGTGGCATCACCAAAGTTCGAGACAACTCCAACGTGACCTCCCTGCTTTTGTAATCTATGCCTCGATTGATAAAGGCAAGTGTCCCATATGTTTTTTTCGCTACGTTATTAGTTCCCGATGCTACTAGTTCCCATTAAACAGAGCATGCAGCTCTCTTCATATAGAATTTACAATGCAGAAGGGGGCCATTCGGCGCACCAAGTCTGCACCGGCTCTTGGAAAAAGCACTTACCAAAGCCCACACCTCCACTCTATCCCATAACCCAGCAACCCCACCTAACCTAAAGGCAATTTATCATGGCCAATCCACCTAGCCTGCACATCTTTGGACTGTGGGAGGAAACCGGAGCACCCGGCGGAAATCCATGCAGACACTGGGAGAATATGCAGACTCAAGCTGGGTATCGAGCCTGGCACCCTGGAGCTGTGAAGCAACTGTGCTAACTACTGTGCTATCGTGCCGCTCATGCCACTTAGACAGACAAAGGCAATACTTGCCTTTAACAAAGAACTTTTTCTTCTGTTGGGGACATTCATTCAGAACCCTTTTCCAAAGTCTGCTTCAGTGGCACTTTCATGACTTCTCTCAGTCGATTTCCAAAGCCTTCCCCTTTGGAGAAACAAGATTCAAAACACTCACTCTCCCATACAAAAGAACAGTGATATGCAACTAACATGCAAATGATGGAGAAATACTCTGTAATGGACTAGTAGCTGGTCAGGCAGACGTTCCCGAAGAAAAATGGATCTGGAGACATTGTGTGTATTCCCACTAACTAACTTAAGTCTGACTGGGACAATGCAACATGGCCAGGTGTGGGTGTATCCCTCAGCCTCCATGCCAGCAGTATTTTCCCTCTTGTCGTTTAACCTCTAAATTGCCTGTTGCATTGGTGTCTCACTTCTGAACCCAATTTCCTAATATCTCCTTCCCATAACAACCCCAAATATATGTTTTATTTTCTGGGCGCAGTTCACCCTATTCCTCCTTCTCAATTGTTAAAATATATCCCATTCACATACCTTTTCCATATAGGAAAAGCCTCCCTCTTTAAGAATTTCCATTAATTTCTTCGAGCTAGCTCCTCTTTTGGTCAACTAGTCAGATACTTGGTAACTGATATCAGCCTATTTGATCTTGTCAATCTCACTGTTTTCTAGCATGCATTAGGCTTGCTATGTCAACCTCTAGTCATTTTTCATTGATGCATTTTGTAGAGTGGATATTCTCTGTGGGGACTTGTTATCTATGTGACACTCTATGGGTACTATTCCCACCTACCCTGTTCCATTTAAAATTTCAGTTAAGGTCCTGGATACAGTAAATGCCATATCTACTGCTTCCACTCAGGCAAGTGTCTCCGCTGACAATGTACCTTTTGTATCTTTTTGGTTTCTGAGGCTAAAGGGCAACATTTACCTTTATCCCCAGAAGAAAATTATAAATCCTCCTACACTCTAAAAGCCATCGAAGAGATTTGCACAGGATGCATCGCTATAAACAATCAGTTTCAGTTGTCTATTCCATCACCTAAAGATGGGAATTTCAAAACCCAATTCTCCCATTTTAGTTTTGTTTAATGTTTTGTTTGCTCAAACAATTTCTTCAACTTCAGGGTTGTTCATTTTAGTGTCTAGTTCTCAGACACTAAAACTAGTGTCCGGCCTAGTTTGTCTGGCTAACCAATTCAGTTTCCCAATCAAACTACTGAGTTCCTTTTCAGAAGCCTTTGAATCTTTTTCTTAAGCCCTGTGACTATGGGGTTAATATTCTCCAAGTAAGACTGCTAATGAGTGACACCACTCTGCCCGATTTCTAACCCAATGTATTTGAAAGCACCAGAGAGCCTGACTTCCAATCTTGAACTGTGTTTTAAGTCTGGTAATATGCAACTAACATGCGAATGATGGAGAAATACTCTGTAATGGACTAGTAGCTGGTTAGTTGCATATCTTTGAAATTTGCTGCTACCACCTCACAAAAAATCATCTACATGTTTCATGAAGGTGCCTGCAAATTTCCCTCCCTGGTGCTAATAAAACATTGCAGAATATTTAACAATTCAAGCTCACTCAGAAATATCAAACTGTATCCTAACAGTGAGGAGGATACAAACAGGCTTCAAGGTGATTTAGACAAGTTGAGTGGGTGGGCAAACACATGGCAGATGTAGTACATCGTGCCTAAATGTGAAATTATACATTTGATCCAAACATGGATCAAAAAAAGTTGAATTCCAAAAGTGAGGCACAAGTGATTGCCTTTGACATCCGTGCAGCATTTGAGTGTAATAAAATTGAAGTCAGTGGAAATGTTCTGAAAGTTCTCCGCTGATTGGAGTCGTACCAATCACCGAGGAAGCTGGTTGTGGCTTTTGGAGGTCAGTCACCTCAGCCCCAGGAGTTTGGTGCAGAACTCTGCAGCACTGTCGTAAGCCCAACCATCTTGAGTGACTTCCATCAATGGAATCAATTTCATAATAATGTCAGAAGTGAGGATGCCCACTGATGATTGCACAGTGATACCTTTCATTTGCAACTTGGGCAATGAGGAAGTTGTGTTTGAGTCCATACATAGTTAGGCTGTGAGAAGTGACAAGCAACATTGGCACCATGGAGGTTAAAAATTGTAGCATTATGTATTTGTAGGTTAGCTACAGGGGAGATTAGTTGCAGATTTCCCATATTCCATTCAGTAATCTCATCTCAAACCTGGCCAATGCTGAGCAGGCCTGACTGCACAAGTTCAAATCTTCCATCTCGATATGGGGCAGTAATTCCAAGTGCATAAATCTGTGCTTTCCACTTGCGTTGCTGTGTAATGAGACTTCTGAAAAGCATTGGAATTATCTGAAGATTTGTTTTTTTATCGTTTGGCAGAGATGCAGCATCCCAGAGAGCCCTGCAGGTGGTTATTCAGCAGTTGGTTGAAAGTCATGCCGAGGGAACAACCAAACACCTGGTGCAATGCCTGCAGTCAACGGGATTCGCTTGTAAGAAAGGCAACCCGAGGTATGCAAAGCAAAGAACAAGGACACTGAACTGGAAGGCTAGCTCTAAGGAGATTTGTGTGGATTTTACAGTGGTTTTTGTTTATCGGAAGAGTTTTTTATTTATTCTTTCACGGGATGTGAGCAGCGCTGGCAAGGCTGTTTACCCATCCCTATTTGCTCTTGAACTGAATGGCTTGCCACACCATTGCAGAGAGCAGTTATGAGTCAGTCACATTGTTGTAGGTCTGGATTCATATTTAGGCCGACCAGGAAAGGGTGGCTGATTTCCTTCTGAAAAGTACATGTGCGAACCTGATACGTTTTTACAGCAGTCGACAAAGGTTTCATGGTCATCACAATTTAAGATTAGTTTTATATTCCTGATTATTAATTGAATTTAAATCCTATGGTGGGATTTGAACCCTTGTCCCCAGAACATTAACCTGGTTCTCTGGATTACCAGCCCATGATATTACCACTATGCTACCATCTCACCGACTGGTGCAAATAAATCATCATCTGAAATGGATACTCCATGATCTTAGCAGTTCGTAGATTAAAATGGAATTGATACAAAGCAGAGATGGAACATTTTACGTCCTCAGAATCGGGTCTTTCAAAGAACTGGCATGATGGTTGATGGAGCTCCTTCTTTGCATCCAGTTTCATGTTAATTGGGTCATCTGGCAATGGCAAATGGGATAATCCTGCTTCCCAACAGAATTCCTTTGCTATCTTTCAATGAAGCTGATGCGGCAGTGATTTCCAGCTCCATCGTCATCCCACAGCAAAGCAGACTGTGAGTGGAGGCACAAGGAGCAGCAAGTCAACCATGACTAGGAATTGTAGGGTAGGCAGGCCAGGGAGAATGTGGAATAATACAGTTACAGTGTAGCAGGACATTTGAAAGCATGGATGATATCCACCACCTCCCCAACTCGGTAATGTGCTGAGGGGTTGACTGAGGCCAATCAGATGTGGATTTACTGATTGCTGTTCCTGTTATTTTTGAGCCTCTGATGTTTAAATACCTATGACTGTATAATCTAATGTCACTTACTCCTAAGCACACTCTCACTCACGCTCTCTCATTCTGACAGTAAGAGCAGTGCATCAGCAGCTTCCTTTGCGCTAAACTGGACGTTACTGCTGGTCAAAACAGCCTTCGTGACCCCTGAAAAACGAGCAACTGAGATGTGGAAAAAGTTGGTGAGTGGCGGAAATGTGGAAGTGGCTGCTTTTTGCATGTAGTTCAAAGGGGAGTTATTGCAATACTTAGAAAATGCACTGTAGAAATGAAACTGGAGCTGGCTGAATGTTCAGCTGAAAGGAGAGCAGCTAGGCTTGGATGGCTATGGTAGGATCTGTAGTTGTTTGGTGTTCAGCAGCTTTGCTTGATTTGTTCTTGCCATTGACACATGAAAGACATTCTCATAGCCTGGAAGAATGACAAAAAACAGCCAACAGAACTTACTCTGGTGAATTCCGAGGGGTGTCTCCAGCTTGTATACCATAATTCCCAAAATGAAATTTGGAATGCCCAAACATCTGATAAAGTAAGAAAGGGAAAATGGGCCAGATCAAATTTGAAATTTCTGAATGGAGAAGATTTTTGGTAGCGATGCCTATTACATTTATGGGGTCTTAACTTTCTCTTGATTCAAAAGCCTCCATATTTTGTGTTGCTGTTGGGCAGGCCCCTATGACTTAAGTATATCTTCACCAAATCTGAAATCTTAGTAGGTTTTTGGTTAAGTACCCAAGATAATAAACAGTAAAGTCTTATTTTAGCTACTTGAATGACATTGTGCCTCCACAGATATTCTCTTGCATTGGTAAGTGGTAGAATATTGTAAAATCAGACTTAATTTCTTTTGGTTTTATTGAAGAGATAAAGTAATAAATCGATAACTTTAATATGAAGTAACTTTACAGTAAGAAGTCAAATGTATTTCCTTGAAAGAAAAATCATAAAGTCATAATCCTATATTCTTTGGAATTAGCACTGTAGCCATCTCAGATGGCCACCTGCAAAGGACCATGGGAATTATGACAGCCCAGGACTCGATAGACTCAGACCTTGTGTGTGTATTTGCAACCCAGATAGCTAGACGTGATCGAAACCCCCGCTCGTTTGCATTCTAATGGCCCGTTTTCTCAGAACAAAAGATCTGTACTCGGGTAACGATACAGGTGCAGACTAATCGGCGCCACTCCCTTTACTCGGGGAGCCCAAACAGCCACGGTCAATGACCACTAAGGACACGCCCAGCCATCAAGGCACCCGCCCCTTTATTGGCCAAAATCGAAGGCAGTGATCGAAGCCTGTCGAATTATTGGGTGCAAGTTAAGGACCACCCCAAAGAGTGCGAAATCCCAGAGGGATAAGAAGAGACACAGCCATGTGCTCAGTCTCTCTTGGATCTGGCTTATGCCAACCCAAGTGCAGCATAGGACCAGACAGGCAAGTTCAAGACCAACGATCAATACCAGACGGATGAGCCCAGCAGAAACAGGCCACTTCCACCCACCCAGCCATGCAAGATCCGGACAAAGGCATTGTCCATCTGTATAGAACCGGTTGCCCTGAATTTAAGTATAGGTTATTGTATAGGTTATTGTACTTATTAGGTGTAGTTTAACTTGTAGTGTTTTGTGTTGCATGTCGAAGTAATCCTTGTGTGTAAATAAACCATCTTTGAACTTGAACTGACAAACTTGTTGTGTGGTTCATTGATCGAACGCCGGTAAAGCCTTATGGTATCATTTGATACCTGGCGACTCTAAAGGGCATCATTATTAATTGGCAACATTATTGGCGACTCCGGTGCCGATTCGCAACAGAACATCACATAGTTTATTTTATTATATCTCTATCGCCATTGTGGAAACTGAACTAGCTCACTTTAACTCTTGAAATATTCCTGATTTATCTCAAATGTAAACAGGTGTACAGTATTGCTTAAGGCAAGATGTAAATATGTTAGAAGCAGTTCCAAAAATGTTTACAAGACAAATCCAGGAATTAGACATGGCGGCACAATGATTAGTACTGCTACCTCACAGCACCAGGGACCTGCGTTCAATTCCAGCCTTTTGCAACAAAAGCCAAGCCTGTGAATCTGAGGTTTTGAATTGCACGAGATGTTGCCGTGTCATTTGTCCAGAGTTTTTGAATGATGCAGTTAGCACCATTTTTATGCTGATCTAACCACTATGCCTTGTGCTTGCTGATAGGTGGATGTACAGTGCCTGCTCTTAACAGAGGTTGTGGGTGGCGGTAACAAGCACACGGTGAATGGAGTCCTGAAGAAACTCAAACATCTGTGGAAAGAGGTATGGAATCTGACCCCAACAGTTGCTGGGATACCGAACAGACACCGCAATATTTTATTTTAATTTGTAAAACTGTAAGGAAAGGACACTTTGCTCCAGGAGAGATTCCACACACAAATAAGGATATGGTATTAAAACAAACTTTATTGCGAACACAGTATTACTAACTTCATAAAGACAATAGCTTTCAATTCGCAGTTAAGCAATGCTTAACAATACAACAAAAAAATCCTAACTGCTATCTTTATCTCCACTCAAACAAAACCCATCTCAGGTCAAAATCCACTTTTAAATACAGTTAGCAGACTCTGGAATAATTTCTATCTACAGATGTCTTGGATAAACCATTTTGAGGAAGAGAGATCCTTCCGGCTGCAGATTCGTGCCTATGTCAAACCAGTGTTTGAACTGCCAAGCTGAGACACTGCTCCTGTCCTGTACATAGGAATATTTTTAACTCACTGTCTTCAGTTCAGCTGTCTGTCTGGTCTGGTCCCATTCAAATCTTGAACTGGACTGTCTTCCCCAGAAACTGCTCATTGTCCACAAACCGATCTAAAATCATTATATCGAGATCAGCTGCTTCTCTGGTCACATCCCAATCTGAAACTGCATTTCTTAAACTGCGACCTCAATACCTGACTTTTCCAGTCCCTGGCTCCTCCCATTAACTACATCATCTTACTAAGCTGAACACAATGTCTTTAAGTATCTACTCCCCAGGAAACCCTCTTTTTTAAAATCTTTTTATTGGCGTTTCTCACATTTGTAAACAGTTGCGTATGTACATTACATTTTTCTTGTCCGCGCAAACTTTATTGTACAGAGGGGTTTATTTTCCTTTGTTTAACTGACCCTATACATTTGCTGCCCTCTGGATTGGTCTATAGTTCCCCCCCCCCCCCCCCCCCCCCCCCCCCCCCCCCCCCCCCCACTTCCCTGTTGCCCATCTTCTCTCTTTCACCCTCCCCCCCCCAAAAAAAAAAACCTGGCTTCAGCTGTGTTTGTCTTTTATTTTCCAGGAAAGAGAGAGGGGTAGTCCCCTCCTCTTCTCTTGTGGTTTCCCCACCTTCCTTCCGTCTCCTCCCTGGTTGCGCATTCCTTTGGTTCCTCGACTATCTTGGATTTTTATTCTTGGCTTACTCCTCATTGCTGGCCTCGAACAGATTTTAGAACAGGCCGACAAAATGCCCCCAAGTATCCAGGAAGCCTTCCTCCAACCCCCGGATGGCGTACTTAATCTTCTCCAGGTGGAGAAATTCCGAGTTTGCAGCTGTGGGTAGTGCTGCCAATCGCCATCCGAGCAGGATTCTCCGGAGTGCGATTAGGGAAGCGAAAACAAGGCCGATGGCCACCTTCCCCATGTGTGTGGAACCCTCTTGATATAAACAAATATACATTAGACTGACAACAGTCAGTGATTGGTTCCTGTGTGAACTTCTGAGAGAGCTGGGCAGAAGTGATTAGAGCTTAAAAGGAGAAGGAACTCTACTGAAGTAAAGAACTGCTTTATTGGTCTAAAACCAGTGAGTGCCTGACACATCTTTACTATATATTTGAAATGATCTTGAAACTACAGAGAAAGTAGACAACGTTCAAATCATTAAATCCCTACAGTGCAGAGGTAGGCCATTCAGCCCTTCGAGTCTGCACCGACCCTTCGAACGAGTAGTCTACCCATATCCACTCACCCAAACTCCCTGTCCCCGTAATCCCATAACCTAACCTGCACGTCCCTGGTCACTAAGGGGCAATTTAGCAAGGTCAACCCACCTAACCTGTACATCTTTGGACTGTGGGAGGAAACTGGAGCACTCGGATGAAACCACGCAGGCACAGGGAGAATGTACAAACTCCACACAGGCAGTGACCCAAGGCGGGAATTGAACACAGGTCCCTGGCACTGTGAGGCAGCAGTGCTAACCACTGTGCCACCAACCTTGCTGGAGAAAATCGTCCCAAGCCTAGAAGGTAGAATGTATCGAAACAAAAGCTTGAACTCCTGACAACTTATCCATACTGTCACTGAAGTTGCCTCTTTCTACATTTGTAACATTGCCAAAGTCCCCACTCCAGCTCATCTTATCTGTTCCGGAAGCCCTCATCCATGTCGTTCTTGCCTCCAAACATGACTATTCTAATGCTGGCCTAACTTTCTGCCCTCGGTAAACTCAAGTTCATCCAAGATTTTGATGCCCGTGTCCTTACTTGTGTCAATCCTAGATTACCCATCACTCCTGTGCTCACTGACCTACATTGACTTCGGGCCAAACAACACAATTTTTAAATGCTCATCCTTGTTTGAAAGTTATTCACTGTCCTCACACCTCCCTATCTCTAATCTCCAGCCCCACAAACCTCTTGAGATGTCTGTGTCTGGGCAGCATAGTAGTACAGTGGGTAGCTCTGTTGCTGCACAGCTCCAGGGTCCTAGATTTGATTCGGCTTGGGTCACTGTCTGTGCAGAGTCTGCACATTCTCCCCGTGACTGCATGGGTTTCCTCTGGGTGCTCTGGTTTCCTCCCACAAGTCCCGAAAGACATGCTTGTTAGGTAATTTGTACGTTCCGAATTCTCCCTCGGTGCACCCGAACAGGCGCCGGAATGTGGCGACGAGTGAATTTTCACAGTAACTTAATTGCAGTGTTAATGTAAGCCTACTTGTGACAATAATAAAGATTATTATTATTAATCTGGCCCCTTGAGCATCCCAGATTTTAATTGCTCTCCCATTGGTGACTGTGCCTCCTGCTGCTGAGGCTCTTACTCTCTGGAATACCCTTCCTACGCCTCTCTAGCTCTCTTAAGCTGCTCCTTAAAACCTAGTTCTTAAGCAAAGTATTGGCTGTTTGCCCTCTATTGCCTTATGTTAAATTTTGCTTCAGCATGCTCCATTTGAAATACCTTGGGGAAATATTTCATTATAGGCACTGTTTAAGTTGCCATTGAAAACTCCCCTGCCCTTCAAAATAGTGCATTGAGGTGTTTTATGCCCACCTAAGAAGATACATGGGGCCTCAATATAACGCCTCATCTGAAAGACACACCTCCAAATGTGCAGCACTCCCTCAGTCCTGCACTGACTCAGTGCTGTACTGGAGTGTCTGTCGAGATTTCAGGTAGGTCCCAGGCGAGAGGGCGACCACTCTGCATTGGCTGACAACTTCAACGAGTATGTGGAGATTGAGCATCTTTTAAACAATGGTGATTATATGAGGGTGTCAGCCTTCCATTTACAACTTGGCTGCATAAACTAGTGCTAGTTAACTAGTAATTACAGCCACTCTGTCTGAGGTTACATTCTAGAATGGGTCTAACAGAAGTTGGGCATGCTAAAGATACACAGTGCACTGGTTAGCAGAGTCTCACAGATACTTGAGATCGGACCTATAGGGGAAAGCATTGTTGCGCAGCATTGTTCCACGGCTCAGCTTATCAATTTGATGTGTTAACTGTTTTACGTCCGGTTTCTCTCCAGAACCCAGACCTTACACAGGAGTATTTGGCAACAACAGTGAATCTGGAACCAAACCCGTTACACTTGGCAATGCTGGGAATTCTGGTTCAGTACTGTACAGACCAGAAAGACATTGCCTCCATCAACAAACATAAGGTATGTAGCCCATCATACATTGGACACTTTGCTTTTCTGCTTTTGGGAGAAGTTTGCGTTACAATTTTTGGCGACTAATAGTAGTTCAGCTTTATGCACACACCGCCCCCCCCAATCACGAGTTACCTCACTGAATCACTGGCACTGCCGATCTCCATCCGAGCTGGAGTCACCGTCGGGCTGTTAGGGAGGCGAAGGCCAGGGAGTTGACCCCCTCCCAGCGAGGAGCTCTGGCTGCTCTGATACTCCATAGATCGCTACTAATGGCCATGACTCCGCCTTAACCCCCACGACCCCAGACATGGCCTCGAAAAAGGTGGTCCAGAATCTGGTCAGTTCGGGGCAAGACCAGAACACGTGGGAGTGGTTTGCCGGACACCCTGACATTGCTCGCATCCATCCACCCCTCTGGAAAGAACCTGCAAATGTGTGTCTTTGTCAGGTGTTTCCTGTGTACCAACCTTTTGCACAAGGAGGTAGAGTTCACCTTGTGTCCTCCCCCTATTTCGATGTATAGTTCATCCTCCCACTTCTCTCTCGTTTCAACTAGTGGGGCCCTCATCACCTCTAGCAGTCGTCTATCGAATCGGGTATGCCTGGTTCAAACATGGACAAAAGAGCTAAATGCCAGAGGTGAGGTGAGAGTGACTACCCTTGGCATCAAGACACAATTTGACCAAGTATGGCATCAAGGAGCTCTAGCTAATTGGAGTCAATGTGAATCAGGAGGAAAACTCCGTTGGTTGGAGTCATACCTGGCACAAAGGAAGATTGTTGTGGTGGTTGGAGGTCAGTCATCTCAGCTCCAGGACATCACTGCAGGAGTTCCTCGGGGGAGTTTCCTCGTCCCAATCATTATCAGCTGTTTCATCAATGACTTTCCTTTCATCATAAAGTCAGAAGTGGGGATGTTTGCGAATGACTGCACAATGTTCAGCACCATTCACGGCTTTTCAGATAATGAAGCAGTCCATGTCCAAATGCAGAAAGACCAGGACGGTATGCAGGCTTGGCTGACAAGTGGCAAGTTACATTCACGCCACACAAGAGCCAGGCAATGACCATCCCATGACATTCAATGATATTACCCCCTCGCTGAATCCCCACGATCAACATCGGGGGAGTTACCATTGATCAGAAACTGAACTAGACTAACCATATTAATACTGTGGCTACCAGGGCAGGTGAAAGGCTAGGAATCCTATGGCAAGCACCTCATCTCCTCACCTCCCCCTACAAGGCACAAGTTAGGAGTGTAATGGAATACTCTCCATTTGCCTGGATGAGTGCCAGTGGTGGTTCCCCCGATTTCAGTGTTTGGCGGAGTCTACTTCTGGGGATTTTGTGAAACCCAAAGTTTTCCAGGCATCTTCGAAATGACCTCCGTTGGGCTCCTACCTTCTGCGGCCTCTGGTATCGACGATCCGGAGATTTTGACACTTGGACCTGTTCTGGTTGTTTCCTTTCCCCTTCAGTGTCTTTTGGGTTGCGGTCAACCTCGTTGCCTCGGCCTCGAGTGGAGCGATCTGCTTGTCCTGTTTGATGACCGCTTTTTCCATGTTCCTGATCGTTGCTCCTTGGTCCTCCAATTGTCGCTCCACCTTATCCATCATTCCCCTTATGGGGTTCAGCACGGTCTCAGTTGCCAGCTTCATCACCGACATGAGGTTCTCCTTTACCACCTCCCTATGCTTTTGGAGTTCATAATAATAAAATCTTAATTAGTGTCACAAGTAGGCTTACATTAACACTGCAATTAAGTTATTGTGAAAATCCCCTGGTCGCCACCTGTTCAGGTACACTGAGGGAGAATTCAGAATGTCCAATTCACCTAATAAGCATGTCTTTCGGGACTTGTGGGTGGAAACCGGAGCACCCGGAGGAAACCTACGCAGACTGGCTTTTGTGTGAGGAAGTACTTGCTGACATCATCTCTGACCAAGCTCTAATTTTTCATGTCCTCTTTTCCAGAGGAAATGTTTTTTTTCTCTATATCATTAACCTTGTCATAGAATCATACAGCACAGAACAGGCCCTTCGGCCCATCGTGCCCGCGCCAGTCAACTCCTTTAAAACTATCGTAAGCACTTTGATTAGGTTACCCGTTAATCGTCTATATTCCAGTGAGTACCAGTCTCGTCTATGCAACCTCCTGTCATAACTAAACACTTTTAGCCTCAGCATCATTTTGGTAAATCTCTGCTGTACCCCCTCCAAACAGTGTCTTTTATAATCTGCATGGCTGCACAACAATCTGGAATTCTTCAACTTGGTGGAGGGACACTGTTGTAGTTGTGACAAAGGCTTATCTCGTGCTTCATTGAGATTATTCTGAAATGATGTAATCAGGTGCATTAATCAGTTCTGGGGAAAGGCTGACCGATTTTTCCCTTTCGATTGTGTTGTAGAATCAGATGTTAGAGCTCTACATGAAGACTGTCCTGATGAGCAAGACCAAGCCTCCAAAATATCTTCTGGTGAGCAATGATTTAGTGTTATTCAAAATATTTGTAAGAATTTTAAGCAAAGTGAGCACATGGTTTATTTAGTCAGTTGTCTCCAGTTCAGCTGTCCATTTGGCATCTCTCGAGTTATTGGCTGAGTCTGGTACTCTGGGCACTTTTAAGTTTCATTGATCACAGCTGTGAAACAAGACTTCAAACTTTCTACTTATTAGAAAGTCTTCACTGAATTAATCGTAGAATCGCTACAGTGTGGATGAAGGCCATTTGGCCCATCGAGTCTGCACTGATCGCCTGAAAGAGCATCCTTCCTAGGGACACTCCCCTGCTCTATCCCCGTAACCCTGGACACTAAGGGTCAATTTTAGCGTGGCCACTCCACCTAAACTGCACATCTTTGAACTGTGGGAGGAAACTGAAGCACCCGGAAGAAACCCATGCAAATACAGGGAGAACGTGCAAACTCCACACAGACAGCCACACAAAGCAGGAATTGAACCCGGGTCCTTGGTGCTGTGAGGCAGCAGTGCTAACCACCGTGACGCCCCAAGTGAATAGGATAGATTCCAAGCAATTCGGTGTGGTATAAAAATTTGTGGCATTGAAGAAAGTGTACATTTAGTGCAAAAACAACCAGCCATTGAGTCTAACTGCTTGTTTTTGCAGGAGCGCTGTGAGTCATTGCTTCGACATGTGTCCCATCAAGAATTCAAGGAATCCCTGCTCCCTTCAATGCATAAATCTATCCTGCGCAGTCCTGAGAATGTAATTGAAAGTAAGTGACATGCATGTTGACCTGCACTGTTAATGCAAAGCCATTTAATGTGTCCTTTTAATGTTCTCTTGTCTGACATTTAGTTATTGAGCACAGTCAGCCAATTCTCAGAAATTGAATTGGACCAGCCATATAAATACTATGGCTACAAGAGCAGGTCAGAGGCTGGGAACTCTGGTGATTAACTTGCCTGGCTCCCAAAACATGTTCACCATTGACAAGGCAGGCACAAGTCCAGAGTGTGTGCGTATACTTTCCGATTGCTTGGATGAGTGTGGCTCCAACAACATATATATCAGATGGACAGTAGTAGTTCAAGATGGTATTTCACCACCACTTTCTCAAAGGCAATTAGGCATGGGCAATAAATGCCGGCCTTGCCAAAGTCACTCGGATCCAAAAAACAAAAAAAATAAAATACATCACGTGAGCATGCTTCATACAAGGCTAGGTAGTGAGTGCTGTTCGGCTGTTTCACCATGAAGATGATCCCCGTTTCTGTTTTCCTGCTGCCAAATTTCTTGTCCATGCTGGATGTAATCTGGTTTTCAAGTGCCCCACATCTGCACCCCAGCCATCACTCAGGCTGACTGTAATGACCCAGATCTTCCATTCAGCGGCAGAGCAGGACCCACGATGAGCAGAGTCAGGAAGCTAAGAGCTTAAGGTCTGTCTTTAGTTCATTGACCTGCATTTTTTTTTCTAAATCCAATGGAGGCTGCCAACCTTAAAAAAACACGCACCCCTCCACACGCACAGGCACCACCCCCACACGCACAGGCAACCCTTGCCCCACACACACACAGGCACCCCCCCCCCCCCCACACACACAGGCACCCCCCCCCCCACACACACACAGGCACCCCCCCCCCCCCCCACACACACAGGCACCCCCCCCCCCCCACACACACACACACACATAACCCCAGATGATGTTCCTCCTACCCCTTAAGGTTATCACCCCTCACGGGTGTATGGACAACTCCCCTCGCTGATGGTGTTCAACCCCCTCCTTCAGTGTAATCTATTAACTACTATATTCTTCTCTGTTTAACCCCCCCCTCCCCCGACACTGTTCATCACTGATGTTCCCCCCACTTGCAATCCCGCAATGCTAATCTATTTTCCCCCCCTACCTCCTGTGCTGCAATCCTCTCCCAATCCTGACAAATGCTGATTCTTTTTCCTAGCACAATCCTTGACAATGCTGGGCTGGAGCAAGGATTTCAGAAGGTGAGTTGGGAGAGGGTATGGGGGTGGGGAGGAGAGAGCCGGGGTTGATTATTACTTTTTAAAATTAATTTATTTTTATTCTATTACGTGATATGGGCGTCGCTGGTTAGGCCAGCATTTATTGTCCATATCTACTTGCCCTTCAGATGATGGTGGTGAGTTGCTATCTTGAACCGCTGCAGTCCGTGAGGTGTAGATATATTCACTGTGCTGTTAGGGAGGGAGTTACAGGATGTTGCCCCAGCAGCCGTGAAGGAACGGCAATATATTTACAAGTCAGGGTGCCGAGTGACTTGGAGGGAACCTCCAGGTCGTGGAGTTCCCACGTATCTGCTGCTCCTCTCCTTCTAGATGGTAATGATCGTGGGTTTGGAAGGTGCTGCCTGGGAAACCGTGGCAAGTTACTGCAGTGCATCTTGTGGATGGTTCACATGGCTGCCACTGTTCGTGGTGGAGGGTTTGAACGTTTGTGGAAGGAGGAGCAATCAAGCGGGCTGCTTTGAGCTGGATGATGTCGAGCTTCTTGAGTGTTGATGGAACTGCACTCCTCCAGGCAAGTGGAGAGTATTCTATTACACTCCTGACTTGTGCCTTGTAGATGGTAGACAGGCTTTGGGCGGTCAGGAGGTGACTTGCTCGCCGTGGGATTCCAAGCCTTTGACTTGCCCTGGTAGACACAGTATTAATATGGCTAGTCCAGTTCAGTTTCTGATCAATGGTAACCCCCAGGATGTTGATTGAGGGATTCAGCAATGGTACTGCCATTGAGTGTTAAAGGGGGGGGGAAGTTATATCCTCTCTTGCAGGAGATGTCATTGCGTGGTGTGAATGTAACTTACCACTTGTCAGCCCAAGCCTGGATATTGTCCAGGTCTTGCTGCATTTGGACATGGGCTGCTTCATTATCTGAGGAGTCAAGTAAGGTGCTGAACATTGAGCAGTCATTCGCAAACATCCCCACTTCTGACCTTGTGATGGAATGGTAGTCATTGATGAAACAGCTGATGATGGTTTGGCCTTGGACACTACCCTGAGGAACTTCTGTAGTGATGTCCTGGAGTTGAGGTGATTGACCTCCAACTACCACAACCATCTTCCTTTGTGCAAAGTATGACTCCATCAAGCGAAGGGTTTTTCCTCTGATTCCCATTGATTCCAGATTAGCAAGGGCTCCTTGATGCCATACTCGGTAAAATACTGCCTTGATGTCACGGGCAGTCACTCTCACCTCACCTCTAGCATTCATCTCTTTTGTCCATGTTTGAACCAAGGCTGTAATGAGGTCAGGAGCTGAATGACCCTGGTGGAACCCAAACTGAGTGTCCGTAAGCATGTTATTGCCATCGGCCATTTCTTGATATCAAGTGGAGTGAATCCGATTGGCTAAAGTCTGACATCTGTGATGCTGGGGACCTCTGGAAGAGACCGGGATAGGTCATCGACTCGGCACGTCTGGCTGAAGATTGTGCGAATGTTTCAGCCTTGTCTTTTGCACATATGTGCTGGGCTCCTCCATCATTAAGGATGGGGAAATTTGTGGAACCTGCCCCTCCAGTGAGTTGTTTAATCGTCCACCACCATTCACAGCTGGATGTGACAAGACTACAGAGCCTAGATCTGATCCGTCCGTTGTGGAATTGCTTAGCCCTGTCTATTACTTGCTGCTTATTCTGTTTGAGACAAACATAGTCCTGTGTTGTAGCTTCACCAGGTTGGCACCTAATTTCTCAGTATGCTTGATGTTGCTACTGGCATACTCTCCTGCACACTTCATTGAACCAGAGTTGATCCCCAGGCTTGGTGGTAATGGTAGAGTGGGAGATATGTCAGGCCATGAGGTTGCAGATGGTGGTTGAATACAATTCTGTTGCTACTGATGGCCTACGGCACCCAGTCTTGTTGCTAGATCAGTTCGAAGTCTATCCCATTTAGCTTGGTGGTAGTGCCACACAACACAATGGAGGGTATCGTCAATGTGAAGACCGGATTTTGTCTCCAGAAAGTCTGTGCGGTGGTCACTTCTACCAATACTGTCATGAAGCATCTGCAGCAGGCAGATTGCTGAGGATGAGGTCAAGTATGCTTTTCCCTCTTGATGGTTCCCTCACCACATGCTGCAGGCCCAGTCTAGCAGCTATGTCCTTTACGACCAGCCAGCTTGGTCTGTGGTGGTACTATCGAGCCACTCTTCATGAAGGGCATTGAAGTTCCCCCACCCAGAGCATATTCTGCCACCTTCAGTGCTTCCTCCAAGTGGTGTTCAACACCCTAATTTGGAGGAGTACTGATTCATCAGCTGATGGTGGCCGGTATGTGGTAAACAGCAGATTTCCTTGCCCATGTTTAACCTGAAACCATGAGACTTTATGGGGCCCAGAGTCGATGTTGAGGTTTACCAGGGCAACTCCTTCCTGACTGTGCCACCACCTCTGCTGGATCTGTCCTGCCGGTGAGACAGTCTGTGAGTAACTTTGGCTCAGGACCCCAGATGTTAATAAGGAGGACTTTGCAGGGTCGGCAGGGCTGGGTTCCTGGTGCCTGCTGGTCCTTCCGGTTTCATTTCTTTTTTGTGATTTTGTGGGGGGTTGAATACAACTGAGTGGCTGACTAGGCCATTTCAGAGGGCATTCAAGAGTCAACCACGAGTCAGATGCAGGCCAGACAAGATAAGGATGGCAGGTTTCCTTCCCTGAAGGACATGAGTGAACCAGATGGGTTTTTACGACAATCTTCACTAGACTTTTAATTTCAGATACTTTTATTGAGTTTAAATTCCATCACCTGCCGTGGTGGGTTTCGAACCCGAGTCCCCGGATCATTATCCTGGGTCTCTGGTTTACTAGTCCAGCGACAATACCACTATGCCACCGCGCCCCCTGGAAGGGCTGCTGAGCATTGCCGGGTGGGGAGGGATTGAGCATTGTTGAGGGGCGAGGAGCTGAATGTTGGGTTGCAGTGGAGCAGGAGGCCAGTTGATTTACCTAGAGCTATGTCCTTGAACAGTCTTTACACCTGCTAGGGTTAATCTCTGTAAAAACCAGGGTGAGTATAGAGCAAACAGCCCAAGTGTCTGTGGTTCTGGCCATCTTGACCCCATCGTCATAGGGAGTCGTGCAGCAATCTGGACAGAGTAAAACCAGCAATCGGAAGGTTAAACTTCTCGCCTTAAATACCGCGATTGTGTGCTTGTCAGGGCATCCTCACAGCCACAAGGAGCAGCAACGCCTTGCGTTGAGCTGTTAGTGGATTTGCGGTTGGGGCATGTAGGAGATGGTTGCGTGTTTGGCTCCTACCAGTGTCGTCATTTTTAGGCTCGTTACACACCGTGTTTTGGAAACAAATTCATGTGAGAAGTCCTGGGCAGGTCTGAGACATTTCAAGGATGTCAAAAACCAAAAGAAAGAACAAAGGGAAAAACGGAGTGAGCAAAAGCCCACTGCCGAACGTGGTGGCGAGCTCAGCAGGAGAAAAGATGGCGGGAGAGAGCTCGTTGGGTAGGGCTGCACCCAACACAGTGGAAAAGGTGGCTGAAGTGATGGCCGGGGAATTTGAGCGACTGTTTCCAAAATACTTCGACAGGCATCGGACAGAGGTGATGACCGCACTCGAGTGGGTGGGTGAGAGCCTTGCTCCAATGAAAAAGGCATTGCCGAAGACGTTGGCGGTGCAGGAACAAGGCGAGAAGATGCAGGGAGTGGAGGAGGCATTGTCACAGCACAGTGACCTGTCTACTATGTACGTACTGTGTACGCTCCCTCGGCCGCAGAAAAATACTTTTCACTGTACTTTGGTACATGTGACAATAAATCAAATCAAATCAAATCAAATCCCTTCCATGGACACCTGATCCTCCTCCATGATCCTACCGGAAATCGCCGAAAAGACCCTACCCTCCAGCTCCATCACCGACAGCACTTCCTCCAGTAACGAAGAGGATGGTGCCACAGGAAGGTTCGGGAAGATCTTTCTCGCAAAGTTCCACATCCCGAGGGGTGTGGAGGGGGGTGGAAAGCAACAGTGGGGCTGAGAGCCAAAGTGGAGGACCTGCCTGAGGAGCTAGAGATCCGGAGGCCTGCAGTGTATTTTGCTGAGATGTTCGATAAGTTGACAGGGGAAGGGGAGGACCCCATCTACTACATATTGGACAAGGCCCACCGGTCACTCCGGTGAGGATGTAATGGGGTTGCTGAGGAGATTTCGGGATACAAATAGAATTTGGGGGAAAGTGAGTATTCTGTGGTGGCTTCTCCCGGGGGGGGGGGGGGGGGGGGGGGGGGGGGGGGGGGCTTGATTGGGAAGGTGAGGGAGGTAATGTTTCGGTGGGATAGTCTCGCCTTGTCATTGGCAGACCCGATGCACATAGTGGGGATGAATATTCTGCCATTTCTGCATGTTTTTTTGTCTCTTTTACAGTATCTGTCGACTTTTGTTAGCAAAGTAATTTTTTTTATGGGGGTAGTTAGGCTGATCTTGTTATTTGTGTGGACAGGGAAGGTGGCTGGGATTAGAAAAACGGTGCTCCAAAGGGGCGGAAGTTGGGTGGGGGTAGGGTTGCCCTTCCGGACGTGCTGTGATATTAATGGGCAGCGAATGCGGAGGAGGTGCAGGGCTGGAGTAGGGAGATAGAGGCCTTATGGGTGCGGAAGGAGGTGCCTTCCTGGAAGGGATTATGGGCGCTACTGTTTGCCCCAGGGAAATAATTCGGGAGTCCTGTGATGGTAGCCACACGGAAGATCTGGAGGCAATTCCGACAGCACTTAAGCTGAGGGCAGGCTCGAGGGTGATGCTGACGAGAGGGAACCATGAGTTTGAGCCAGGGAGGATGGTTGCAAGGTTCCAGGGTTGGGAGGTGGGAAAAGTGAAGGAGATGACGGGTTTGAGCCAGGGAGGGGCAGTTCACAAGCTTGAAGGAATTGGGGGTGAAGTTTGGGCTCCAACGTGAGGAAGGCTTCAGATACATGCGGATGTGGAACTTTGCGAGAAAGATCTTCCCGAACCTTCCTGTGGCACCATCCTCTTCGTTACTGGAGGAAGTGCTGTCGGTGATGGAGCTGGAGGGTAGGGTCTTTTCGGCGATTTCCGGTAGGATCATGGAGGAGGATCAGGTGTCCATGGAAGGGATTTGATTTGATTTGATTTGATTTATTGTCACATGTACCAAAGTACAGTGAAAAGTATTTTTCTGCGGCCGAGGGAGCGTACACAGTACGTACATAGTAGACAAAGAGAATAATCAACAGAGAACATTGACAAATGGTACATCAACAACAGTGATTGGTTACAGTGCGGGATTACGGTCAAGTGGGAGGAGAAGCTGGGGATGGTGTTGAAGGAGGGATTATGGTGCGAGGTGCTGCAGAGGGTTAATACCTCAACCTTGTGTCCCAGGCTGGGGTTGATTCAATTAAGTGCACAGGGCGCACGTAATGCAGGCGACGATGAGCCGGCTGTTTGAGGGGGTGGAGAATAGCTGCGAACAGAGCGGGAGGGGCCCAGCTCATGTTCATATCTTCTGGTCCTGCCCAAAGTTGGAGAAATTTTGGGGTTGTTTTTTAGCGCCACGTCAGAGGTCATACTCGTAGATTTGGAGCCTGGTTCCGTGGAAATCATATTCGGGATGTCATCTGCCAGAGTTGCAGATGGGTGCGGAGGCAGAGGCTTCGCCTCATTGATCGCACGCAGGGGGGGGTCCTGTGTGGTGGAGGTTAGCTTCTCCCCCCTGTGCCTCAGTGTGGCTGGGGGACCGAATGGTGTTCCTATACTTGGAGAAGATGAAATATGCTCTGAGAGGGGCAGATGGGAGGGGCGAGGGGAGTGGTTCCAGTCAAGGGGTAGGAGGTGGCAGTTTGTGGGGTGGGGGGCAGGGGTTAATGTTGGGTTTGTCTTTATTCTTTGTAAAAATGTTAAAATATTGAAAATTTGAATAAATGTTAGTTGAGCTGTTCGCCATTCCTTATATCCAAAGCTTCAAGCCATTATCTCCACTGAGAGCTCTAAATCGGAAGAGACCAGAAATTCTATTTGAGACGTTTTTCAATCATTTCTTTTAAAAGTTTCGACAGTATATGTCAATCGCGGCTCAATTAGTTGCACTCTTGACTCTGGGTCCGAAGATTATGAACGCAAAAGTCCATTCTGACTCTCCAATGCAGTACCAAGAGAATGCTGCACTGTCGGAGGTCCCGTGTTTTGGTTGAGATGTTAAGCTGAGATATGTCTACTCACGCAGAAAATCCCATGACAGTATTTTGAAGCGTACCCCCTGATACCCTGGCCAATAATTATCTCTCAGTCAACATCACCAAAAGCAAATTATCTGCTCGTTATTACACGTTTGTGGAAGCTTGAAGTGCACAAATCTGCTGCCATCTTAGCATAGCCACTATACTTCAGAAGTATTTCATTGACTGTAAAGCACGTTGGCGTTGTGAAAGATGCTTTAGAAATGCAAAACTTTCTTCATTTCTACACAGTTGTATAGAATTCCTGCTGGCTGATGTAATGTATTGAGTTTCTCTTTGTTTACTTACTGACTCTGTTCCTTACAGCCATCTGCTATCTACTATCTTCAGTAACTCTTGACCTTAGCCAATATGCCATGGACATCGCCAAAGGCCTTGCAAGTAAGTGTGAAGTGGGGAACCATGTCATTAGTTATGGTAATTAGTATTAGTAATTAGTTAGGCTTGTTAGCACTGTTGCTTCACAGCTACAGGGTGCTTGGTTCGATTCCCGGCTTGGGTCACGGTCTGTGCGGAGTCTGCATGTTCTCCTCGTGTCTGCCTGAGTTTCCTCCGGGTTCTCCGGTTTCCTCCCACAGTCCAAAAATGTGCAGGTTATGTGGATTGGCTGTGCTAAATTGTCCTTAGCATCCAAAAAGGTTAGGTGGGGTTACTGGGTTACGGTGGCGGTGTGGGCTTGGGTAGGGTGCTCTTTCCAAGGGCCGGTGCAGACTCGATGGGCCGAATGGCCTCCTGCACTGTAAATTCTATGATTCTGTGTAATGATTTGTCCTCTGTCCTTGCTAATAAATGGACAGCTTTTATAAATTTATTCAACCCCATTAGCCTATTAATGGGGATCTGATTGTATTTGTTTCCTGTATTTCTGTATCATGGTCCAACTAAACCTCGAATCAAGAAAAAGGAGTAAATTAACTTATTTGACAAAATGGTGGCTCGAGGTTGTTGCAGGAAGTCAGTGTGCTGATTTGAATGCCCCAAGTTTGTCATTTTCTTTTCTATACCTCAGGCCAGCTGAAGTCTAACAATGCCCAACTGATGGATGAGGCTGTGACAGCTCTACGCAACTTAACTCACCAATGCAGTGACCCGGCTGCTGTTGAATCTCTTGTCCGACACCTCTTTGCCATTCTCGGGGGTAAGTCATTAAAGAACAAAAATCCAGGAAATCCCCCTGCATGTGTGTGTGTGGTCTGTATATATGTGGGTGCATATCCTGTCAGTCTAGCTAATGTGCATAACTTTCATTTTGTGTCATGTTTGTCCTCTTTTATTTTCTTTATTTTTTTAAATAATTTTTATTGGAATTTTTTACAGAAAATATAACAAGTATAGCAAAAAGCAGTAATATGCAACTAACAGCCCCATAACACCCACAATTCCCCCCATACCGTAACATCACATGTATCACATTCCCCCACCCCCCCCCCCTCAAACAAGAGAACTTAACCATAAATTAAAATTAGATAAATCAAATTTAAATAAAATAAGCCAACATAATCAACGTCCCCACCCCCCCGGGTTGCTGCTGCTACTGTCCCTGTACCCTATCGTTGAGCCAGAAAGTCGAGGAAAGGTTGCCACCGTTTAAAGAACCCTTGCACCGATCCTCTCAGGGCGAATTTAACCTTCTCAAGCTTAATGAAGCCCGCCATGTCATTGATCCAGGTCTCCACGCTTGGGGGCCTCGCGTCCTTCCACTGTAGCAAAATCCTTCGCCGGGCTACTAGGGACGCAAAGGCCAGCACACCGGCCTCTTTCGCCTCCTGCACTCCCGGCTCTACCCCAACCCCAAAGATCGCGAGTCCCCATCCTGGCTTGACCCTGGATCCCACCACCCTTGACACCGTCCTCGCCACCCCCTTCCAGAACTCCTCCAATGCCGGGCATGCCCAGAACATATGGGCATGGTTCACTGGACTCCCCGAGCACCTGGCACACCTATCTTCACCCCCAAAGAACCTACTCATCCTCGTCCCAGTCATGTGGGCCCTATGCAGCACCTTGAATTGGATGAGGCTAAGCCGCACACACGAGGAGGAAGAATTTACCCTCTCCAGGGCATCAGCCCATGTCCCGTCTTCGATCTGTTCCCCCTCCCACTTCGTTTTCAGCTCCTCTACTGACGCCTCTTCCACCTCCTGCATAAGCTTGTAGATATCGGATATCTTCCCCTCCCCGACCCAGACCCCCGAGAGCACCCTGTCACTCACCCCCTTCGCGGGGAGCGCAGGGAATCCCTCCACCTGCCGTCTAGCAAATGCCTTTACCTGCAGATATCTAAACATGTTTCCCGGCGGGAGCCCAAATTTCTCCTCCAACTCCCCCAGGCTCGCAAACCTTCCGTCGATAAACAGGTCCTTCAGCTGTCTAATGCCCGCTCTATACCATCCCCGAAATCCCCCATCCATGTTCCCCGTGACGAACCTATGGTTCCCCCTTAACGGAGCCTCCATCGAGCCCCCCACTTCTCCCCTATGTCGCCTCCACTGCCCCCAAATCTTGAGGGTAGCCGTCACCACCGGACTCGTGGTATACCTCGTGGGAGGGAGCGGCCACGGCGCCGTTACCAGGGCCCCCAGGCTTCTATCCCCACAGGACGCTCTCTCCATCCGTTTCCATGCTGCCCCCTCCCCCTCCATCACCCACTTACGCACCATCGACACGTTGGCCGCCCAGTAGTACCCCGAGAGGTTGGGCAACGCCAGCCCCCCCCCATCCCTACTCCGCTCCAAGAAGACCCTCTTCACCCTCGGGGTGCCATGCGCCCAAACAAATCCCATGATGCTGCTGGTCACCCTTTTAAAAAAGGCCCTAGGGATAAAGATGGGCAAGCACTGGAAGAGGAACAAGAACCTCGGGAGAACCGTCATTTTGACGGATTGCACTCTGCCCGCCAGCGATAGCGGCACCATGTCCCACCTTTTAAATTCCTCCTCCATCTGTTCCACTAGTCTGGTGAAGTTAAGCTTATGAAGAGCCCCCCAACTCCTGGCCACCTGCACCCCCAGGTACCTGAAACTCTTCACTGCCCTCCTGAAGGGGAGCCTCCCAATTCCCTCCTCCTGATCTCCCGGGTGCACTACAAATACCTTGCTCTTTCCTAAGTTCAGCTTATAGCCCGAGAAGCCCCCAAATTCCGCTAACAGTTCCATCACCCCCGGCATTCCCCCCTCTGGGTCTGCCACATATAACAGCAGGTCGTCCGCATACAGCGATACCCGGTGCTCTCTCCCCCCCCCCCCCCCCCCCCCCCCCCCCCCCGCGCACCAGACCTCTCCACTTCCCTGACTCCCTCAACGCCATGGCCAGCGGTTCAATCGCCAGTGCAAAGAGCAGGGGGGACAGGGGACACCCCTGCCTGGTCTCTTTTATTTTCATGCAGTTATTGTAGTACTAATGCCGGTTGTCTAACAACGTACTGGTTAGTTGCTGTTGTGGTACTGCTTTACTTGCACCATCATTGACGGGAGAGGACTGCGTTACAAGGCCCTCCCATTCCCAGTGTGCCAAAGGGCTCTAATCCAGCAGCAGTTTTCTCCAACACCTTTCTCCCGCCTTTCTGCTTCCTGGCTTGTTTTTTCTCTCTCTTTGTTTTGCACTTATTTTATTTTTGTTGCCATCAATGTTGTTTTTCTGAAGATTTACCATTTGCTGTTTTTTTTCCCATCTGGCCCCACCCGCAATCTTTTGAACCCAATTCTGTTTATTTCGTTCTCCATTTCTTTTCATAAATACTCTGATCCATGCTCTTTTTTTTTTAACCAAAGAGTGCATTTCCACTTTTGATTCCGGCCATTTTCCAAATCCAGCCATCAGCTTTTTCTTCACCAGATTCTCAGTCATGCTCTTGTTTTTTAAACGCCTTTAAACAGTTTCTCCTGGTCTATTTTAAAGTCTATTGCATTATTTAAAGAAGAGCAGGGGCGTTCTCCTTGTGTCTTGGCTTTGGTCACAAACAGTTTACGTCATCTTTGATCAGGTTGTTGGTTGTGGCATCTTTTGAACAATTGGCTGCTGCATTTTCCTACATTAAAACTGTGACTGCAATTCAAAATTCAAAAGTATTTAATTTGCTGCGAAGTACCTTGAGACCTGGGGTTGTGCAGTGCACCATATAAATGCAAGTTTGTTAAGTCGATTTCTGGTGTTGGGTGATCGCTGTTAATTTCTCACTGCCATTTGTTTCTTTACTGTAGGTTCTGAGGGAAAACTGACGGCTGTTTCTCAGAAGATAAGTGTGCTATCAGGTTGGTGATATAAATATTTCAACTTAGACCGAAAGGACCAGCGACCTGCTCATACAATCTTTACTTATTGTGGAATAAATGGAGATGTATTATGGAGGTGTTGTTTCCTGAATTAGACGGTTTGTGCTTGACTTTCTGTGAGTTTAGTGGAGACACACTACTCGCTGTCTATAGCTTAAGTTGTCAAACCAAACACATCAAGGTGCCTGGAACCATTGGTCCTGCAAGAGTTCCACACCACACCGATTGGTTGATCTGTTCAGTGAGCCTGGCGTGCTGACGGAAACTGCAGGGTAGACATGTCAATGGAAGTTTGATTCTCTTCGCAAGGCACCTGATAAGACTCCAAACCAGTGTCCGAATGGGAAGAGGTAACTCCTCACTGGATAAGTAGTTGGATGCTCACCAAAACGCTGACGCTTTAGCCTGTTGATTTGGGTTTATTATTTAGATTTATTTTTTATTTTAAATATTTCTTTATTCTCCACCTTTTTCACATTTTCTCCCAAATTTACGCCCACCAACAATTAACAACAATCAGTAATAAACAATAATCAGCAATAAATATGTCAATCCCCATATCAATAACAACGATCCCATCCTCCCACCAAACCCAAAACATTCGCCCACATGTTCATATAGACAACTGACAAAAAGGAATCAGGAATCACCCATAGCCACCATTAAAACCCATCGCCCCCTCCCCCCAACTAATGTTCAATGTTATCCAGTTCTTGAAAGTGCATAATGAATAATGCCCATGAATTGTAGAACCCCTCTATCCTTCCCCTCAATTCAAACTTAACCTTCTCAAGAGTCAAGAATTCCAACAGCCCCCCCCCCATCTCCCCCTGGCCACACCAGGGCACAGGGTGGAGAGGTTGCTCTCCAACCCATCAGAATCTGCCTTCGGGCGATCAATGAGGCGAAGGATACAACATCTGCTGCCGCACCCGTTTCCAACCCTGGCTGGTCCGACACCCCGAATATGGCCTTCCGAGGGCCCGGATCCAGTTTCACGTGCACCACTTGAGATATTACCCTTAAAACCTCCTTCCCGTAATCCTCAAGCTTTGGACGGGACCAAAACATATGAATGTGATTTGCCCCCCCCCCCCCCCCCCTTCAACGTTCACACACATCTTCTACTCCTTCAAAGAATCGGCTCATCGTCGCCCTTGTGAAGTGTGCTCTGTATACCACCTTCAGCTGTATCGGCCCCAACCTCGCGCACGAGGTGGAGGCATTCCACTCTCCGGTGCACCTCACACTAGAACCCCTCCTCCATATCCTCTCCCAACTCTACCTCCCACTTCACTTTGATCCCTTCCAGTGGTGCCTTCTCCTCCTCCAAAATAGCTCCGTAGACCGCTGACACTACCCCGTTCTCCAGTCCCCCTGTCGTCAGCACCTCCTCCAGCAACGTGGAGGCCGGCTCCACCGGGAAGTTCTGTATCTCCTTTTTGGCAAAATCTCGAACCTGCATATATCAAAACATTTCCCCCTGCTTCAGCCCATACTTCGCTTCCAGCTCCTTCAGCCCTGCAAACCGACCCCTGAGAAACAAATCTTTTAATGTCTTAATCCCCTTCTCCTCCCATTTCCGAAAATTTCCATCCCACCTCCCTGGCTCAAATCTGTGGTTTCCCCGAATCGGATTTCCCTTGACCCTGCCCCCAACCTGAAGTGTTGGCGAAACTGCCTCCAAATTCTCAATGAAGCTATTATTACCGGACTCCCGGAGTACTTCCCCGGGGCTATCGGGAGCGGCGCTGTTGCTAATGCTTTCAATCCCGACACCCTGCACAAACTCTCCTCCATTCTGACCCACTGGGAATCAACCCCTCTTACCCAGCTCCGCACCTTCTCCACATTCGCCACCCTGTAGTAATACATCAGGTTCGGAAGTGAGTCCCTGTCATACGGAATGGCAGCCCCCCCCACCCCCCCCCCGGCCGAGACACCACAAAATACTCACTCTAGATTCAGCTTGTACCCCGAGTAAGACCCAAACACTCAAAGCCGCCCCAATATCCCCCTTATCGACACACTCGGTTCTGACACGTATAACAGCAAGTCATCGGCATATAAGGACACCCTATGCTCTAACCCCCCCCACCCGCACTGTTCATTTCCATTCCCCCAAACTCCTTAATGCGATGGTCAACGTCTCAATCACGAGTGCAAACAGCAGAGGGGACGTAGGACATCCCTGCCTAGTCCCACGGTGGAGAGAAAAGTATCTCGAGCTGATATTGTTTGTGCGGACACTCTCCCTCGGCTCCTTTATATAGTAGCTTTACCCAATTTGCAAATCTTGGTCCAATCCCAAACCGCTCCAGCACTGCCATCAAGTACCCCCATTCTACCCAGTCTAACGCCTTCTCAGCGTCCAATGCCACAACCACCTCTGTTTCCTTCCCCTCTACCGGTGCCATAACGACGTTCAATACCCTTCTAATGTTTGAAAAGAGCTGCCTCCCTTTCACAAACCCTGTCTGATCTTCACCTATCACCTTCGGGAGGCACTCCTCCAGCCTACCCGCCAGTACCTTTGCCAACACTTTTGCGTCCACATTCAGAAGTGATATGGGCCTGTACGACCCACACTCCGTTGGATCCTTATTTTTTTTTAGCAACAGGGAAATTGATGCCTGCCCCCAAGGTTTGTGGCAACACCCCCTTCCCTATTGCCTCTTCAAACATCCCCACCATCGGGGGTGCCGGCTGTTTAGCACCGGGCTAAATCGCTGGCTTTGAAAGCAGACCCAGGCTGGCCAACAGCACGGTTCAATTCCCGTATCAGCCTCCCCGAACAGGCGCCGAAATGTGGCGACTAGGGGCTTTTCACAGTAACTTCATTTGAAGCCTACTTGTGACAATAAGCAATTTTCATTCATTTCATTTAATTTATCCTTGAGTTTTTTATTATATTCCTCCGGCCCTGCCGCCTTCCCCGATTGCATCCTCCCAATCGCATCCTTTATCTCCTGCTCCACTATCGCTCCTTCTGATGTAGCCCTGTCCCCCTCCCCTAACCTCGGGTACTCCAACCCATCTAGAAATTCCTGCATCTCACGGTCTCCCCCGGGCTCTGACCTGTACAACCTCTCATAAAATTCCTCAAAAACCTTGTTAATCTGGATTTGTTTATTGTCACGTGTACCGAGGTACAGTGAAAAATATTGTTCTGCATAGCCGTTCCATACATGAAAAAAAAATGGGACAAACATGTAAATGTATAGGCACAGGCATCGGGTGAGGCATATGGAGTCACGTGTACCGAGGTACAGTGAACAGTACTGTTCTGTGTACAATCCAGACAGATCATGCATACATGAAAAACGGGGTATACAATAGTTACAGAATATAAATACATGGGCACACATCAGGTGAAGCATATGGAGTGTAGTACTACTCAGTAGAGAAGTAGCGAACTGCAACAAGTACCTGCACACATTTGGCGGCGCAGGGCTTTCATAAGCTTCAGAGCTACTAATCCGTGCCTGTGTTCGCTTGAGTTGGGTACATAGAATATATCCCTGCAGGGGTATGAATGCACTCTATATTGAGTTGGTGGTTCTTTAAATGTCATGATGGGTCTCTGACGCAAATACTCAACTGATGAAAAGAAAATCTACAAGAAAATTCAGTCGCTGGATTAAGTAATGCATTCTGCTCATTCATTTATATTGTTAGGATTCAGCTCTGTAAGTCAAAAGGGACAATCATGAGAGAGTACACTTTTTAAAAAAAATAAACTTTCCAATAGGTTAGTGAGTTAGGCATTTTATTTTGCCTGATCTCCTTCCCCTGACATTTCAATTAATCTTTTAGCCTCTGATCTCTGTTCCAGCACTAATTGTTATTGTCTTTTTGTTCCAGTCACCCAAGGGAAATATCAGTGTACGCTTGTATGTTCCTTCCCCCACTTTCTTGTATCCCCTCCCTTCCCTGATTTGAAATCAAGCTCGTGTTGGTAACACCTTCATTAGAGTTTTCAGATTGTAATCTCGTAGTTGTTGCCATTTTAGGATCCCGGATGGGAACCCAACTATTTTCAATTTATAAAACTGTACGGCAAGTTGAGTGCACCACAAGAGTGATGACAATGACCAATAGATATATTTCATGTTAAAACAAACTTTAATTTAAACACAATTAATCACATTAACAACAAAGTACCTTTACAGTTAACAGTTCTTAAATCAAACAAGGAACTCTAACCTGCTTCCTAAATCTGGCACTGAATATTCCAATTAAACAAACCAATATAGTTCAAATACCACTTTAAGTTAACAACCAACTTACTTTTCTCTGTGCAGAGATCTTGGAAAGAACCTTCAGAAATGAACTGATATCAGATCAGGCCCCAATAATTAGCAATTTGTAAAATTGAGAGGAAAGGTGCAGTGGTTAGCACTGTTGCCTCACGGCGCCGAGAACCCGGGTTCGATCCTGCCGAGTCACTATCCATGTGGGGTTTGCATATTCTCCCCTTGTTTCCGTGGGTCTCACCCCCACAACACACAACGGATGTGCAGGTAGGTGGATTTGCCACGCTAAATTGCTCCTTAATTGGAAAAAAATTAATTCGATACTCTAAATTTATTTTTAAAAACTAAGGAAAGGATGCTTCGCCCAGGGGTGATTTCACTGACAAATGGGAATATTTAATTTTTCTTCTTTTTTTGGCTAAATTTAGAGTACCTAAAATTGTTTTTTTTTCCCAATTAAGGGGCAATTTAGCATGGCCAATCCACCTAACCTGCACATCTTTAGGTTGTGAGGTGGAACCCACGCAGACACAGGAAGAATGTGCAAACTCCACATGGGCAGTGACCCAGGGCCTGGGTTCAAACACGGATCCTCAGCGCCATAGTCCCAGTGCCCCCCTCAAATAGGGATATTTTGGGTTATATCAAACTTTATTTTTAACACAGTATTTCCCACATCGACATCACAGAAATAGCTCTACAATTCACAGTTAAAACATTCTTAAAAATAAAAGGAAAACTTTAACTTATGCCCTACACCTTCACTATAACTATTCCAACCAAGCAACCCCACTACAGTTCAAATGACACTTATAAATAATGTAAACAAATTTACTTGCAGCCCTCTGTTTAGACTCTTTGGAGAGGCACCCTTTCAGGAGCAGATCCAGTACACATCTGTCTTGTCAGACCCTTCTCAACGTAACAGCATTTGGAAAAACTGTAAACTACAGACAGATCTGGCTCCCCCCCATTAATTACATCATCTGTCTCCCATTAAGGTGCCCTTGACCTGCTTAGCTGGGGCCAAATATGATTCCTCAAATTATCTATACAACAGGGAATCCCCTGCAATCCAAACAATGTTCCATTAGCCATCACTCTGTAAACAAGTAAATGGTTAAAATTAATAATAACCTCACACTTTACATCACCTAAATTACAGCTCAAGTAGACACACTGTTTGTATTTTAAATCAGGGTTTTTAATAACATTACTGCCACAAATATGAAATATATCACAATTTCTGTATTCATCACAATTTATTCCAAATTCTTTCACAAGTTAGTTCAAGTCCAACTTAACTCTCCAAGCTGTGCTTTCCGTAGATATCAAGCAGGCTCTGGTATGGGCGCTGTGGTACGTTCCTTCAAATCTCAGTCTGCTGACTGTTAATTATGAAATCCTGACAAAGTTGTCAGTAACCTGAGTTCTCAGTTTAGTTTCAAGACGTTATTCTTTTAAAAGCTTGTAAAAGTTCTGCATAAAATGTTTGCATTTGAACGTGTTGCATAATTGTCACGCATATCAGCACTCATTGGTTGCTTGCAGAAGATTTCATTAATGTTTCTGGACACTGCTTGATCCGGAGAGCTCAAACAATGTATGTTCCTCTCTCAGCTTTGATTTCTTCACCCTTTCTGCAAGGACAGGGTTACCCAACATGTCTACATCCGTGGTGGTGTTATGAAAGAGTTAAGTTCCCCTGTACTTGAGTTAGAATTGGTGTTTTTATTGTTTAATCAATTTCACTTAATTTTAAATCGACTGCACCATGTAAATAAAGGGATACTGATGGCACTGGGGGAGTTGATGGAGTGGTGATCAATGATCAGAATAAACCTGGATTTGATTGAGACAAGATTTGCCGTCTAGTTTTATTAGCAGAGTTACCGTTGGAACTTCAAAGGGGGCTCTTGAATCTCCAACAATTTTCAGAAGGAACACCCCTCCCTTGTAGTAGAGGTCTTGACATGTGGGGTGGTGAATGCAAACACAATGTTATGTGTAAAAGTGTGTGTTAGATATTGTATTATTCCATGAAATACTAGGGTGTCTAATTGTATTCATTAACAAGTCATTCCTGTGTATAGGAATTGGAAGCTGCAGTCACCATACCGTCAGTGGTCTGTCAAGTCAAACCCTCAGTGGTACAGTAACCGAACTATTCATCCCCTTCCTGCAACAAGAAGGTGAGTGACTCGAGTTCGCTATTCTGCTGTCAATTTGCCAAAAGACCGTTTCCTGATGAGATTAAGTGCATTTTTTAAAGCGCAAGAACAATTGAGGGTGAGAGCACATGTTAGCTTATCTTTCTCATATCCTAACAGATACATAGAAGATAGGAGCAGGAGGAGGCCTTTTAGCCCTTTAAGATTGCTCTGCCATTTATCACGATCATGGCTGATCACCAACTCGATGCTTTCTTCGATAACCTTTGATCCCATTCACCCCAAGTTCTATCTAGCCGCCTCTTGAATATATTCAATGTTTTAGCATCAACTACTTCCTGTGGTCGTGAATTCCACAGGCTCACCACTCTTTGGGTGAAGAAATGTCTCCTCATCTCTGTCCAAAATGGTTCACCTTGAATCCTCAGACTATGACCGCTGGTTCTGGACACACCACCTTCGGGAACCTTTTCCCTGCACCTGCCCTGTCTAATCCTGTTAGAATTTTATAAGTCTTAATTAAATCCCCCCTCATCCTTCTAAACTCCAGCGAGAACAATCCTAACCTAGTCGAACTCTTCTTATACGACAGTCCCACCATCCCTGGAATCAGCCTGGTAAACTTTGCTCCACTCCCTCGACAGAAAGAACATCGTTCCTCAGAAAAGGATACCAAACCTGCATACTATTCTTGGTGTGGCTTCACCAAGGCCCTGTATAATTGCAACAACACACCCCTGCTCCTAGACTCGAAACCTCTCTGCTGAAGGCCAACTTACCATAAGCCTTCTTTACTGCCTGCTGCACCTGCACCTTCAACGACTGGTGCACAAGGACACCCAGGTCCCGCTGCACACTCCCCTCTCCCAATTTACAAACGTTGAGGTAGCAATCTGCCTTCCCGTTTTTGCTTCCAAGGTGAATAACCTCAGACTTATCCAAATTATACTGCATCTGCCATTGATTTGCCCACTCGCCCAACATGTCCAGATCAACGGGATCTCTGTACCTTTGTCACAGTTCACCTTCCCACCCAACTTGGTATCATCTGCAAACTTTGAGACGTTACATTTTGTTCCCTCATCCAAATCATTAATATATATTCTGAATAGCTGGGGTCCCAGCATCGATCCCTTATGGCACCCCACTAGTTACTGCCTGCCAATTTGAAAAGGACCCATTAATTCCTACTCTTTGTTTCCTCTCTGCCAACCAGTTTTCTATCCACCTCAATATACTTCCCCCAATCCACTGCGCTTTAATCTTGCACTATAATCTCTTATGCGGGACTTTGTCATATGCCTTCTGAAAGTCCAAATATACCACATAGACTGGTTCCCCCTTGTCAAATGTACATCTTCAAAGAATTCCAACAGATTTGTCAAGCATGATTTCCCCTCCATAAATCCATGCTGACTCTGACTGATCCTGCCACTCCTTTCTCAATATTCTGCTATAAAGTCCTTGATAATGGATTCAAGAATTTTCTCCACTACTGATGTTAGGCTTACTGGTCTACAATTCCATGTTTTCTCTCTACCTCCTTTTTTGAATATCGGAGTGATGTTAGCTACGCTTCAATCTGCAAGGACAGTTCCAGAGTCTATAGAATCCCAGAATATGACTAACAATGCATCCACAATTTCCAGAGCCACCTCCTTAAGCATTCTGGGATGCAGATTATTAGGCCCTGGGGATTTATCTGCCTACAATCCCATCAATTTCCCAGCACCATTTCTCTACTAATATTGATCTCCCTCGATTCTTCCCTCTCACTAAATCTTTCATTCTCCAACATTTCTGGTATCTGACTTGTGTCCTCTTTTGTGAAGACAGAACCAAAGTATGTATTCCATTGCTCAGCCATTTCTTTGTCCCTTATTAATACATCCCCCTGTTTCTGTCTGCAGGAGGCCTACATTTGTCTCTGCCAATCTCTTTCCCTTCACATATCTATCGAAACTCTAGTGTCAGCCTTTATGTAACCTGCAAGCTTACTTTCGTACTATATTTTCACCTTTTTAATCAATCCCATAGTCCTTTGCTGAATTCTAAACTGCTTCTAATATTCAAACCTATTATTTTTTGGATTCGACTTCCCGCAGCGGAGGGGAGCAGTCGCGTGTAGAACAGCTCCCGGGGGGGGGGGGGGGGGGGGGGGGGGGAGAAGAGGAGACGACACACATGGTTGCGTCCCGTTCCCCCCCACAAAGAACGTGCGCCTGGTTGCGCGAGCCTGGCCGACTGTACTGTGCCCCCGCACGGCGGGAGAGAAAGAAGAGGAGCGACCCGGAATCCGAGGCGGAGCGGGGCCGGAGACTCGGGAACGAAGCGAGCGGCAGGAGAAGCACAAGGGGAGAGCCCCCCCCCCGGGGGAAGGAGAGGAGGCCGCAAGGGACCGGAGCGGTAAGCTGTGGCCCGGGGGGAGGAAAGGTACGCGGGAAGAGCCGGGGGCCGGAGACCAGGAAGCGACCGGAGAGAGTCGCCCCGAATGGAGACGGCACAGCGGAGCGCGCGCCTGCGAGCCGGCCCGACCGACCGAGCGGGCAGGCGGCAACGGGGCACGGGACAACAAGCGTGGGGCAACCCCCTCCCCCGGCAGCAACCACCCGAGGCAGGCAGCGGTGAAACAAACAGGTACTCCCGGCCTGACCAGAAAATTGCCTTTCTCTCTCTCTGGTTCCAGGGTGAGTGAGGAGGAGAAAAAAGAAAATGAGCTCCCTCTTTCTGGGGGGGGGGGGAAGGAAAAAAACTAAAAAGAAAGACTGAGAAAAAGAAAACTGTTAAAGGGACAGAACACTCCTCTCTTACACGCTTCTTAAAGAAAACCAAACTTACCTGAAAAGGAAAAAAAAAGGAAGGGGAAAAAATGCCAGAAGGGAGCCAAAGCTGAGGGAGAATGAGCACCAGAAGCAAATGGGGCAATGGGCGAGCCCACTCAGACGAGCTAATTGTCGTATGAAGCGGCGGAATGGAAGCCTCGCCGCAACTAAAAGAACTGGGCAGACAGAAGCTTTTTTTCCCCTGGGCCAGAGGGGAACTGGAAGGCAGTCTTTGCCGAGGCGCTGAGGGAACACCAGCAAGAAAACAAGGCAGGGACCAAAGCAGACATAGAGGCCGCAGTACAGGCAGCAATAGCCAAGGTCCTGGCGGAGGTGCAGCTTGCCCTGGGCAGAGCAGAGAAGAAACTGGAAGCCTAAAAGGCGGCCATTAAGGAGCTGGAGAGGGCTGTGACTAACATGATCAAGCGAATTACCGCCCTGGAGAAGGAGGTGGCGAGACTGGGCACAACATAGCGGAGCGTGAAAGGCAGGGTGGATGACCAGGAAAACCGCTCAAGAAGACAAAATGTCAGGATAGTGGGCCTACCAGAGGGGATCGAGGGTAGAAACCCCACAGCCTACGTGGCCGAGATGCTGGGCAACTTGGTGAGGAGGGAAACTTTCCCCAACCCACCAGAAATGGACAGAGTGCACCAGTTGCTGCGCCCGAAACCCAGGGCGGGGGAACACCCGAGGGCAGTTATAGCCAAACTGCACCGGTACAAAGACAGGGAAACAATTCTGCGCTGGGCCAGGCAAAACAGAACCTGCAGATGGGAAGGAACCCTAATTTTTTTTTTTTTTTTTAAAGAGTGTACGAGGACATTGGGGCAGACCTCGCCAGGAGACGGGCTGAATTCAATAGAGCAAAAGCAGCCCTTCACAGGAACAATGTGCGCTTTGGTATGCTGTACCCAGCGAAACTCTGGGTCACATACCAAGAAAGAGAGTATTTCTTTACAGCCCCTGCCGACGCAAACAAATTTATCAAAGAACATAGGCTGGAAAACCAACAGCGAGGGTAGAAACATTGGGCCCCTGGTAAGGGGCAACAACACGCCGACGGGGGGGGGGGTGAGGAAATGCCAGGCCCCCCCACCCCTACCCCAACATGGCAAGCGCACCCTGAAAAAATAGCAAACCGCTACCCAACGAACCGACATAGGTGGGAAACCAGGCCCCAGCACAAGAGTATGAGAGTAGCGGAGAAGGGTGAGCAAATGGGGGGAGCGCAGGGTAGGGCAGGGGAAGAGTGGGTGAAAAAACGCAGAGGCTGGGCAGGGGAGAAGCGAGATAGTAACTCCCTAGAGGGGGGTTGCCGCAATAGCAAGAAAGCTAGCACCGTGGACATACAAAAAACCAGGGCCACAGCGCGCCCCCCACGGAGGGGACGGCGCCAGGCAGAGGGCGGGTGGGACCACTCAATAGAGGCGGGAGGGTAAACGGGGACAGGAGTAGGGAAAAGAGGAACAAAGGAGAGATATACAAGAGAGGGGGAGAAAGGGGAGGGATTGGGGGGGGCACGGTGGGGTGGATGGGTGGAACACAGGAATGGAGGGACAAACAAGGCGAGAAAAGGAACAGCATTGGGCTGCAGAGTGCCGCAACCAAGGGCTCGGAACAAGGAATCGTTGCAAACATCCACCCAGTACAGCCTCTGGACGTAGGGCAACCCCAAAGTGAAGGGGGCTACCTGCATGGCGGCCGCACAGCGGGCATTCATGGTGGGGGCGCACTGGACAGAGGGAAGCCCCGGAGCGCAGGGGCCCGACCGCATGGAGAGAGCAGTGACAGTGACCATCCGGGGCGGCCCCCTAACAAGGGGGAACCCCGGAGGGCAGGGGCCCATCACCAGCTGAATATGGTTAATCCCACAGGAGCTTTCAGAAGACTCTGTGCTCTCTGCCGACCCTTCAGATCCCCCTCCAGCTTTTTGCCGCTCTGAGCACAATTGCTAATGGCTCGATCGCTGGGCGAACAGCAGCGGGGACAGTGGGCATCCTTGTCTGGTGCCCCTGTGCAGCTGGAAGTATCGGGAGTTGGTGTTGTTTGGCCGTACGCTTGCCATGGGAGCGTTGTATAGGAGTTTTACCCAGGAGGTGAATCCTATTCCAAGCCTGAACTGCTCCAGTACCTCTGAGGTATTCCCATTCGTCTCTGGATAGTCACCTGGAACGTAAGGGGACTCAACGGCCCAGTCAAAAGATCCAGAGTCCTCAACCACCTAAGAAACATGAAGGCAGACATAATCTTCCTTCAAGAGATGCACCTGAGAGAGCAGGACCGACTGCGGGTAAGAAAGGGCTGGGTGGGACAGACCTACCGTTCCTGTTACGGGACGAGGGTGGCAATACTGGTCAGCAAATGGACGATATTTAGGGCGACCAAGACGGTTCCGAACCCAGGGGGATGGTACGTCATGGTTAGCAGGACCCTGGATGGGGCACCGGTAGTACTAGTTAACGTGTACGCGCCTAACTGGGACAACACGAGCTTCATCAAGAAGACCATGGCAGAAATTCCTGACATAGTGATGCACCGGCTAATCATGGGTGGGGGACTTCAACTGTGTACAGGATCCAAAGACAAACAGATCAAACCCCAAAACGGGGAAAATCTCAAGCATGGCAAGGGAACTTGATCACTTTATGGAACAGATGGGAGTGATGGACCCCTGGAGGTTCACCCACCCAGGGGAGAAGGAGTTCTATCCCCGGAAGCACCATTTTCCCCACCACAAAGGAGTCAATTATGGTGTATACATTGTGTACCCCTTCTCCCCAGTACACAACGTATACACCATTATTGACTACTTTGTGGTTGGGAAAACGGTTCTTCCGGAGATAGGCAAAGTGGAATACTCCGCAATTGTGATATCAGACCACGCTCCACACTACATGGACGTGAGGCTGGAAGCGGGCAGGACCCAACACCCCACATGGAGGTTGGACATTGCCCTACTAACTGACAAGGCCTTCAACGAAAATATATTGCAGGCTATAGCAGAATACACGGAGAACAATCAGAACGCAGAGGTCTCACCCTCCACGTTCTGGGAAGCGCTGAAGGCCGAACTAAGAGGGGAAATCATCGCTTTCAAAGCGCTAAGTGAGAGGGAGGAAAGGGTGGCCAGGCAGCCGCTGGTCGACTCCATACTGGAGGTAGACCGTAAATACTCCGAGACCCTGACCGTAAAGCCTCTGCCGGAGAGGAACTTTGATCTGCTCTCCACCAGGAAAGCAGTGCTTCAACTCCGCCAAGCACATGGGACCCTATACGACCATGGAGACAAAGCCAGCCGCCTGCGGCACACCAGCTGAGAAAGCAGGCAGCCACCAGAGAAATTGCACAAATTAGGGATACTAGAGGCGCATTACAAACAGAGCCAGAAAAGATCAACAAGGCATTCAGGACCTTTTACCAAGTTCTGTCCACGAGCCCCCAATGGGGGAGGCCGGGATGAAACGGTTCCTTGAGGGCAGAAAACGGGGCCTGGAAGCGCCACTAGCACTGGGAGAGATCATGGACAGCGTAAGCTCCATGCAGGCGGGGAAGGCACCGGGACCGGACGGATTCCAGGCGGACTTCTACAAAAAATTTGTGACAGCGCTGACCCCGCACTTGCGGGAGATGTTCACAGACTCGCTGGCCAGGGGCACACTGCCACCCACGCTAGCACAGGCCTCAATCTCGCTGATATCTAAGAAAGATAAAGACCCAACGGAATGTGGGTCATCTCACTGCTGAACACAGATGCCAAAATACTGACCAAGATTCTAGCCAAAAGGATAGGAGACTGCGTGCCAGAGGTGGTCGCAGAAGACCAGGTGGGCTTTGTCAAAGGTAGACAGCTTGCCCCCAACATCAGGCGCCTGCTGAACGTGGTAATGACTCCCTCCATGGAGAGAATACCAGAGGTGATCGCCTACCTCGATGCAGAAAAGGCCTTCGACAGAGTTGAATGGAAATACCTCATAGAGGTACTGGAGTGGTTTGGGCTTGGAACAGGATTCACCTCCTGGGTAAAACTCCTATACAACGCACCCATGGCGAGCGTACGGACAAACAATACCAACTCCCGATACTTCCAGCTGCACAGGGGCACCAGACAAGGATGCCCACTGTCCCCGCTGCTGTTCGCCCTAGCGATCGAGCCACTAGCAATTGCGCTCAGAGCGGCAAAAAGCTGGAGGAGAATCTGAAGGGGCGGCAGAGAGCACAGAGTCTCACTCTATGCAGATGACCAGCATGGACGGAATCATCGTGCTCCAGAAAGAGTTTGGCTCCTTCTCGGGCTACAAACTCAACATGAGCAAAAGCGAGATCTTCCCGGTACACCCACAAGTAAGGGGGGGCAGCACTAACGGGACTGCCATTTAAACAAGCCCGACTCAAATTCCGCTACCTCGGGATCCAAATAGACCACGACTGGAAAGGGATCCATAAATGGAACCTCACCAGTCTGACGGAGGAAGTAAAAAAGGACCTGCAGAGATGGAACACACTCCCACTCTCCCTCGCGGGGAGGAGTCCAGACGATCAAAATGAACGTACTGCCCAGGTTCCTCTTCCTGTTTAGATCCATTCCGATCTACATCCCCAAGGCCTTTTTCCAAGCAGTAGACAAACTAATCATGGCGTTCGTATGGAGGGGTGGGAAGAATGCTGGGATCACAAAGAAGGTCTTACAAAAAACAAAATCAAGGGGGGGGCTAGCCCTTCCAAACCTACAATTCTACCACTGGATGACGACGGCCGAGCGAATAAGGGGATGGATCAAGGAGCCAGAAGCCGAGTGGGTGCGCGCGGAAGAGGCCTCCTGCATGGGGACTGCCCTCGGGGCCCTTGCCATGACGGCACTCCCATCCCCACCCAAAAACCACTCCAGCAACCCGGTGGTGATAGCCACCCTCCAATCCTGGAACCAACTACGGCAGCAATTTGGCCTGACCAAAATGTCGGACAAAGCTCCCATCTGTAACAACCATAGGTTCACACCAGCACTAACTGACGCCACCTTCAAAAGGTGGAGTCAGGACGAGGGGACACTGACAGTCAGGGACCTATACACGGACGGCAGGATCGCAACACTGGACGAACTGACAGAGAAATTCCAGCTGGCCAGGGGGAACGAGCTAAGGTACCTGCAGCTCAGAAACTTCCTACGAAAGGAGAGAAGGACTTACCCACAAGCGCCACGACAGACATTACTGGAAGAGTTACTGGACGCAAGCATATTAGAGAGAGGAAACTGTAGCATCATGTCCGACCGACTGGTAGAAGGGGCCAACACCGTACTGGACGCAACAAGAAGGAAATGGGAGGAGGACCTTGGGATCGAGATAGGGTGGGGACTCTGGAGCGAAGCACTGCATAGGGTCAACTCCACCTCCACCGGCGCGAGGCTCAGCCTGACGCAACTAAAAGTGGTACATGGAGCCGACTTAACGAGGACCCCTATGATTAGGTTCTTTCCGGAGGTGGAGGATAGATGTGAATGGTGCCAAGGAGGCCCGGCCAACCACGCCCACATGTTCTGGTCCTGCCCCAGACTTGTGGAGTACTGGACTGCCTTCTTTGAGGCAATGTCCAAAGTGGTGGGGGTGCGGGTGGAGCCATGCCCGAAAGTGGCGATCTTCGGGGTTTCAGACCAGCCAGATCTATTTCTGGGGAGGAGGGCAGACGCCCTTGCCCTGGCCGCCCTGATCGTCCGACGTAGAATCCGGTTCGGCTGGCGGTCAGCAGCACCACCCAGAGCTACAGACTGGCTGTCCGACCTCTCGGAGAAAATTAAATTCACCGTCCGAGGGTCAGCCGGCGGCTTCCACGGAACGTGGGAGCCATTCACCCGATTGTTCCAGGACTTGTTTGTGGCCAACAAACAAGCAGAAGAATAGCCAGGGGAAAGCAGCCAAAGCATGAGAGGGGGAGATAGACCCGGGGGGGTGGGGGGAAATGGGGGGGTTTGGGTTTGTTTTTTCCTTTATTGGGTATGTGTATTTGTTCTCATGTTAATTATCTTTGTTAATTTATTGCTTCTGAATTTGGGAATGAGGGAAGAGACGGGGAACAATAGAGGAGAGCCAGGGAGGTGGCGGGTGGGGAGGTAGGGAAACGTTAACCAATCTGAATAGGAATAGAGAAAAAGGAGAATACAGGCAGAGGACGGGAGGGCCGGCTGAAGTGGCAGCGTGCACGAGAAGACAACGGCGGCAAAATCCGACCGGGAGAAGCAAGGGGCATCACCGGCACAAGACGCACTCGAGGAATGCCCTCGCCGGCACAAACAGATGCCTACTTACATATATATAGATGTATCATATCCTGTGTACATAACGGCAAAATATACTCTGCAAAAATCCAATAAAAACATTTATTTAAAAAAAAAACTATTATTTTTCTTGGCCAATCTGTGTGCTTCTTCCTTGGATCAGATACTATTTCTAATTTCCTTTGTAAGCCATGGATTGGCCGCCTTACCCATTTTGCTTTTGTGCCAGACAGGAATGAACAGCTGATGCAGTTCCCCCATGCATTCCTTGAATGTTTGCCATTGCCTATCCACTATCATCCCTTTAAGTAACTCTCCCCAATCTATCAAGGCCAACTCATGGCCCATATCTTCATATATCTTCATGATAAATCACTTGCCCACTGCACCACAATACCCCCTTAATTAATTTAGAATTTAAAAATTCTAGGGGCTGGTTTAGCACACTGGGCTAAATCGCTAGCTTTTAAAGCAGACCCAGGCAGGCCAGCAGCACGGTTCAATTCCCGTACCAGCCTCCCCGAGCAGGTGCCAGAATGTGGCACTTGGGGCTTTTCAGAGTAATGTAATTGAAGCCTACTTGTGACAATAAGCGATTTTCATTTAATTTCATTTCAAAAACGGATCGAAAATGCAGCTCTAACTCTTGAGTGACTGACATATGTCAACATAAGTATGATTTCAAACTGAAAGAAAGGCTTTGGGCTGATGTCAGGAACCTCCTGTGTGTTTAAAATGGCTCTACGTAGGGTAGTGAAGTCAAATGTTTTTGAGTAATTTAGGGAATTGTTGGGTAGATTTTGCAACCATTGTCGATTTCCTACATGCCTTTGCGAGTCTAATCTAAATATGATTCTGTGATCTTCCTGCAGTTCATGAAGGTACATTGCTTCATGCCATCTCTGTTCTTGCACTGTGGTGTTGCAAATTCACCACTGAGGTTCCCAAGAGACTAGTCGAATGGTTCAAGAAGGCATTCACCTTGAAAACTTCAACATCTGCCATCAGGCATGCTTACCTGCAGTGTATGCTCGTCTCATTCCGTGGTGAGTACAGGTTTAAAAAGAAATTGTCATTTTGTTTGTAATACTTGATGTCTCCTGATAATGGCTCTGCACTAATGGGTTCACCAGTCCAGCCTGAAATGATTAGGAGCACAATGATTGCAGTGTCTGTATTGTCTATTACGTTGCCCCTAGCTGTAGAACTTCCCTACTTTCACATCAACCATTAAGGAGGATACTGTAAACTTGCTCCCATTTGCCTGAACCAAAACCTGCAGCTCTGGACAAAGATCTGAGCTCAGAAACGCGAGGCTGAGATACTCCAAGAAGCTGGGTGGGGATTTGGGGGTGAATAATCTAGCTATGGTCTGATCTTCTGGGCAAGAATTTTAGCTTCCTAAACTCCACCTGACTATTAATTCAGGCACCACTTGTGCACGTAACTGCAATGATAATTCTTAAAACTGTTACCCATGTGGGATGATATACAGGTATTAACATATCACTCATGCAGGTGAAAGGCCCTTGCACACCGGGATAAGCGCTTCAGGAATTTCAGTAACCCTTCAGGCAAAACTCAAAGTTATAGAACATAGAACAGTACAGCACAGAACAGGCCCTTCGGCCCTCGATGTTGTGCCGAGCAATGATCACCCTACTGAAACCCACGTATCCACCCTATACCCGTAACCCAACAACCCCCCCCCCAACCCCAACCTTACTTTTTAGGACACTACGGGCAATTTAGCATGGCCAATCCACCTAACCCGCACATCTTTGGACTGTGGGAGGAAACCGGAGCACCCGGAGGAAACCCACGCACACACGGGGAGGACGTACAGACTCCGCACAGACAGTGACCCAGCCGGGAATCGAACCTGGGACCCTGGACCTGTGAAGCATTTATGCTAACCACGATGCTACCGTGCTGCCCTTTTAAAATTTAAGACCTAAGTTTGAAGTACATCACTGAGCAGTCATTAATGACTAGCTATCAATCTCCTACTATAGAACTTCTTTTTAAAAATCATTCTCTGGTTAAGGCTAGCATTTATTTTCCATCCCTAGTAGCAGAAATAAATTTTTTCTTTGCAGTTTGATTGCATTTGTTTAGCAGCTTTCCTGACTGCCAGATGCTCCAAAGGGCCATACAGCCAATGAAGCACTTCAGAAGTGTAGTCAATGCTGTGGTGTAGCAAATGTGGCAAACCGTTTGTGTACATCCAACACCTACAAACAGCAATGTGGTGAATGACTGGATTTCTTTGTGATGTTGATTAGGAATAAATATTGGTCAGGACCCGTGGGATAACTTGCTTCTTCAAAATGGTGCCATGGGACCTTTCACATCCACAGGTGGAACCCCAGTTTAATGTCTTATGCAAAATGTGGCACCACCAACAAGCAGTAGGGCACTCCCTCAGTCGGTACTGCACTTGATTTTTGTGCTCGAATCCCAGAGTGGGACTTGAATTCACAACCTTGTGACTCAAGTGAGAATGCTGTCAACTGAACTGCAGCAATAACTCTCACCCCTTGATAGGAAAGTAATGAGTCAACCACATTGGTGTTTTTAAAAATTCATTTGCGAAATGTGGGCATCGCTCATTAGGCCAGCACTTATTGCCCATCACTAATTGCCCTTCAGAAGGTGGTGGTATTTTGCCCCAGCTACAGTGAAGTGCCTTGAAGGGGAATCTCCAGGTGGTGGGGTTCCCAGGTATCTACTGCTCTTGTTTTTCTAGATGGTAGTGGTCATTGGTTTGGAAGGTGCTGTCTAAGGAACCTTAGTGAGTTACTACAGTGCATCTTGTAGATGGTTCACACAGCTGCCTCTGTTTGTCGGTAACGGAGGATTTGCATGTGGGTGTTGCATACAGGCCAGACTAGGTAAGAATGGCAGGTTTCCTTCCCAGTTACATCTTTATGATGAGCCTGACAGCTTCGAGGTAATTTTTACTTTTTATTTCCAGATTTATTTTGTAAACTGTTTTAAAGTTCCTAAACTCCCATGGTGTGATTTAAATTTGTATTGTGAGTTACTTGTTCAAAGCTCTGTGTTGCCTATCTAGAAAATACCATTATGTTATTATAGCTCTGAATTAAGACTGAAAAAGAACATCAGAGTTACAGGGCAATTTGTTTCTATAACAATGTGACAGAAGGAAACATCACAAATTGTGCAGGCCCCTACCTCAAGCTGGCCTTATTCAGCATTTTATAAAACAGTTTTGGAATAATCTCTCACATGGTGCTATTCATATAGTAGGGAGATAGTTATTCATTAGTTACTTCCTTAACCTTTTTTACTTGACTTTAGTTGTAGCATTATTGCACATACTTGTATTTCTAGCGTGTGATGTGGCATGGAATCCTTAGGACGGCAGTAATTTTTATCTGTTAGTACAGACACAGGAGGCTTGGAGGATGTTGGCGGTGGTTGTGGGTGCTGTGGTGGGGGAAGGAGGAATCAATAGACTTTTGAAGGTACCAGATTCTTCGTGACTTACACATTGGGGTAAATGCCTTTTCCTTTGTGCAGAGCAGTTCTAAACTTCATTCAAAAGTTGAGGAAGTCACAAAGGTTTATGTGATTTAATAATATTGATAATCACAATGTATTTATTTCCATGTGCCTTCTGTTGACTTGGATAGTTTTGTAAACGTTCGCTTTTTCACTGACTCTTGCACTGTTCTTTTTAAAAGAAGAAAAAATTTGTAACAATCTCATTCATGGTTGAGTGATGCTTTTCCACCCACTCAGGTGACACTTTACTTCAAGCATTCGAACTATTGCCGCTGTTGCTGCAGACTGTTGAAAAGGTGGCCTCACAGAGTACCCAGATTCCTATTGTAACAGAAGGTGTTGCAGCTGCTGTTCTGATCTGTCGACTATCTTTGCTGGACACAACAGTTGGTAAGAGGCTGTCTACTCTTTGGTATCTCGTAAATTGAATTTAAGATTCCAGTTCTACTTCTGCACTGTTGGTTTACTGGGGATGCAATTGATCAAAGAAAGAACTTGTATTTATATATTGCCTTTTAAAATCTCCGGAAGATCCCAAAATGCATTGCAGTCGATCGAGTATTTTTGAAGTGTAGTCAATGTTTTAATGTTGGGGTACACAGCAAGGTAAAGATGCATGGTGTTAGGGGTAAAATAGTAGCATGGATAGAGGATTGGTTAATTAATAGAAAACAAAGAGTGAGGATTAATGGTTGTTTCTCTGGTTGGCACTCAGTAGCTAGTGATGTTCCTCAGGGATCAGTGTTGGGCCCATAATTGTTCACAATTTACATAAATGATTTGGAGTTGGGGACCAAGTACAATGTGTCCAAGTTTGCTGAGGGGGTTGGATTACGAGGAGAGGTTGAGTAGACTGGGACTGTACTCGTTGGAATTTAGAAGGATGAGGGGGGATCTTATAGAAACATATAAAATTATGAAGGGAATAGATAGGATAGATGCGGGCAGGTTGTTTCCACTGGTGGCTGAAAGCAGAACTAGGGAACATAGCCTCAAAATAAGTGGAAGTAGATTTAGGACTGAGCTTAGGAGGAACTTCTTCACCCAAAGGGTTGTGAATCTATGGAATTCCCTGCCCAGTGAAGCAGTTGAGGCTCCTTCATTAAATGTTTTCAAGATAAAGATAGTTTTTTGGAGAATAAAGGAATAAAGGGTTATGGTGTTCGGTCGGGAAAGTGGAGCTGAGTCCACAAAAGATCAGCCATGATCTCATTGAATGGCGGAGCAGACTCGAAGGGCCAGATGGCCTACTCCTGCTCCTAGTTCTTATGTACCAGAAAGAGAATTAACAAAATATGTTCTGTGTGCTGGTGGTTAAATAATAAATGCTGCCCAGGATGCTGGGGAAATTCCTGGACTTCTCTTCAAATGGTGCCATGGAACTTTTATGTCTGTCTGCAAGGCGGCCACTCAGTCCTTCATTAAACTTGTCAGCCTAGATTTTGAGCTTGGGTTACTGGACTAGGCTTGAATTTTGTTTTGTTCGCTCCTGGGATTTAGGCACTGTTGGCTAGGTCAGGAGCCTGAGGGCATTTAAGAGTCCACCACATTGCTGTGGATCTGGAGTCACATGTAGCGCAGCAAGGACAGCAGATTTCCAAGACATTGATGAAACAGATAGGTTTTCATGACAATGCACAATAGTTTCAGGGTCACCATTAGACTTTTAATTCCAGATTTGTATTGAATTCAGATTTTACCATCTGCTGTGGTGGGATTTGAACCCAGGTCCTCAGAGCGTTACCCCAGGACTGGATTACTAGTCCAGTGACAGTACTACACCACTGCCTCCCTTTGAATACAGCACCTTCTGATTTAGAAGCAAGAGTGTCACTGATGGAATTGTCCTGTATAAAGTTGGGGCTACGAGACCCTCATTTTGTACATCATAAAAGCTGTCGTCAGTCTCTGCAGATATGCAGGCCTTCATTGGGGTCATTGATTAAAACAAAATAGGAGATAACTTTGCATACTTGTGATTGGCACTTTCTAGAGCCCACAGTTACATACCTTGATATTGCTGAACTTGACGTGCCTTAACTGTGTTGAGTGTCAACTTTGTCTATTTAGAAGAACCTGGGACTGGAATCCACTGATGTAACTACTTATGTTTGACTTTTCATGCAATAATTGTACTTCTAACATCACTCCAGGTGATTTTTTTTTTTACATTTTGGAAACCAACATCCACTTTGGTTTCAGTAACATACTTCAGCGCACTTAGTGGTCACAGAATGAAAGATCAGGTAAAGAGAGGAGGTTAGCTGTGACTGCACAACCCTAACATTATTGTGAAATAGAAGGGGATTTATTTCTCCCTCTTACTTTAACCCCCCCATCCCCCTTTTTTACCAGAATGTTGGATATCTTCAATTCAGCACTTAGTTTGTCAGGACAATGTAGTTCAAGACTATTATAAGAAGACACAGCACGGTCACACATTGGTTAGCCCTGTTGCTTCACAGCGCCAGGGTCCCAGGTTCAATTCCCGGCTTGGGTCACTGTGCGGAGTTTGCGCGTTCTCCCCTTGTCTGCGTGGGTTTCCTCCGGGTGCTCCGGTTTCCTCCCACAAGTCCCGAAAGACGTGTTGTTAGGTGAATTGGACATTCTGAATTCTCCCTCTGTGTACCCGCACAGGTGCTGGAATGTGGCGTCTAGGGGCTTTTCACAGTAACTTCACTGCTTGTGTCAATAAAGATTATTAGGGAATTAAAGTTTGAAGTCATTGATTTTATATTGGTTCCACTTTATTTTCAGAGTCCAAACTGACAGCTTTCTGGCCATTGCTCTTAGATGAAAAGAAACAATTCTTTACCTCAGAAAAATTCCTCTCTCTCGCTTCTGAAGATGGTGAGTGCTTGTAAATTATGATGACCATTGTTAGTTGCTTCCCACCTTGCTGTTTGTTTGCTTTTTCCTAACAGTATTAAAAGTTTGTTGCTTGTGCCAATTGAATGTTGAGCCGTTATCAGATGCAGCTCTGCCTCAGTATTCGCTGTGATGCTATAATGTAACCAACATGTACTTGAGTGAGCTGAGAGGCTGAAGCTGTCCCCATCCCTCTACAGCCAGCAAAGTGGCTCTCCCCGAACCACAAAGATAGATCGCACAGTTAAAAGACTAGCTGCATAAACTATAGTTTAATCAAGGTGGCTTTGCAAAAGCAGGAGTATATTTTCAGTTATAAAGGGGCTGTACTTGTTTTTCTGTTTCATTGCAATTGCATGAAACCAGCAACAACACCTTGCATTTGTGGTGTAGCAAATCATGCCAAGATGCTTCACAGGAGGAGAGAGTTAGCTCCTTAGAGGTGTTGCAGAGGACTGCAAAGTACCAGGATGAAATAGATTGTATGCCAGCGTAAAAACCTATAGAATTGGAGTGCGGTCTGATACTAGTACGCCTTGGGGAGAGAGTAATGGAATATTAAGCAGGTTCTAGGGGACTGGTGAGCTTTGAGTAAGAATTGGAAGGCGTTGGTGAGTTTCTTCAGGAGTCGAAGCTGACAAATATAGTAGCCTGCATTTAGAATGTCCACTGGTCTAACGTAAAATAAGTAAAATTTATTCTAATAGGCATGCTATAAGAGTCGCACTCGTGTAGCAGTACCTCAATTAAAGACAGCCAGCAAGGAGTTGGAGAAAGATGTTCCTGTCTGACTTGCTGCCTCGACTTTTTGATCATCAGACGAAGTAGACAACACAACTCTCTGACTTTAGACTTTCAAATTTCCATTTGAATTTCTAATTAAGTGAAAAGCTACGATGAATGTCGGGTGGACATGGGACTAATTAATAAATCGGCTAAACATGATGACTGAGTGGTGATGAGAGATATAATAACAAAATTAGAGCAGGTATCATGTGGGACTCACCATGGGCATTTCTTTAGGCTTTATAATGACCTGTGTTGTGAAACTAGTTGTAAAATGATTGCTGATCTCCCAATCACTGAGAGCAGGCGAGACGAAGGATGCAAAATAGATTTACAGAAGAACCTATGCAGTTGTGAGATGCAGTTCATGTGGAATCTAACACTGATGTAAAGTATTCTTGATAGTTTGAAAATACGTGGATGCAAGTGCACATGATTGAATGAACATAGGGGCACTTAGAAAGGCATCTGGCAGTCATGGTAGATAGGCATGTGACAAGCCCATTTGAAAAGATAGTGGAGTGTTGGATGTATGGCCAGAGAAGTGGAATCTAAGGCTACAGATATTCTTGCTAAATCTTTACAATGCTTTTATATGGTTGTGCTTAAAAAGACTGCTGAGTTTTTGATTAAGTCAAAAAATACTTGCAATGAAAAGGAGAGAAAAAAGAGGAAGAAGGCTGATTCTAAGAATATGAGGATGAGCTATAAAAAGAGATTTCAATTTTAAACTTTGTAGCCTTTGATTTTCCAACATGGATGTTGAAGAAAGAATACCTCAAAAAGCATGAGATGAACTTTATTTAATGGTGTAAGTTGGTGTAAATGGCGGAGCTGGTTTAGCTCAGTAGGCTAGGCAGCTGGTTTGTGGTGCAGACCAAGGCCAGCTGCGCGGGTTCAATTCCCGTACCAGCTGAAAATTCTGAATCCTCCGTGTACCCAAACAGGCGCCAGAATATGGCGACTAGAGGCTTTTCACAGTAACTTCATTGCAGTGTAACAATGCAGTGCCGCCGACTTGTGACAATAAAGATTATGTATTTATTTTTATTATTTTAAGTAACATAGCAATTTATATTATCCCGTAGGCCCCCAAGTACAAATTAAAATTCATGAGTTGTAAATTTAGAATCGCTTTATTCAGTGATGAATATTTAGATGACTTCTAAACAGGGTAAAAGAAGCCAGATGAGTTGATAAATGTGCCAGAGGTGAGACTTTTGGTGATTTGGAATAAATTATTTGGCAGCACGGTGACACAGTGCCAGAGAACTGGGTTTGATTCTGACCTCGGGTGACTGCCTGTGTGGAGTTTGCACGATTTCCCTGTGTCTGCGTGGGTTTCCACCGGGTGCTTCGGTTTCCTTCCACTGTTCAAAGATGTACAGGTTAGGTGGGCTGGCCATGCTGAATTGCCCCTACGTGGGATTGTACGGATAGGGTGGGGGATGGAACCTGTGTAGGATGCTCTTTCTGAGGGTCGATGCAGACTCAATGGGCCAAATGGCCTCCTTCTACACTGTAGGGATTTTCTGAAATGGGTTTTCTCATCTCTTGGCTTTGTGTCTGTAAAATTTGGTGAGGGGAGCGGGAGAAAAAAATATTAGCACCTGTATAGCTGATTCTACTTTTTTTCTGTATTATTTTTCTTTGCTCCGCAGCTCTTTGCACAGTATTGCAGCTCACTGAACGACTGCTTTTGGACCTTCCAGAAATCAAGGGCCAGTATGTATTAGTTTTACTTTCACATGTTGCATTTTTCTGTGATCACCAAAAGGACCAGCTGCATGTTCGTAGCAGGATAGTTAATGAGCCTTTCTATTCAGATGGTCAGAACTTCGAGACTTTTTTTGAGCCAAATGTTAGGGGTGTTCCGACTTGAATAGAATGGCAAAAGAAATCTTATCCCCTTCAGTGGACTCTGAAGCTACTTCAAGTGTCTCATGGCGGGGGTGGACTTAAGCCCTTGCAGTGATCTGTTGACGACCCCAAAAGATACATTTTCAATCTTCATAGTACTGAATTGTTTTGTAACTCCACTTTAATTTCAAGAAATAGTCCTTGAGATTAATTTTATGGTTACTGCGGACCGTTGGTATCAACGTGTCAATTTGCATAGTAACCTTGTGTCATAGTTGTTACCAAGATCAGTTTTGAGCATGTCACCATGCTGGGTTACACATCCTTTCACTGAAAATTATGTGATCTTTGCTATTTACAGGATGTACCACAAAGCCCTGGTGGTTGTGCTGCTGAATAAAACGTGGCGAGTTCGGAAACAGGCTCAGCAGACAGTCAGGAAGTTGCTCTCATCTCTAGGTGGTGTTAAACTAGCATATGGGCTACTGGAGGAGCTCCAAAGCATTCTGAACACTCACAAGGTCTGTAGTTTCTATTAGTGAGTAAGCAATTTACATGGCTAAATTGGCGTGCGCTTATTTCAACCATTTCAAAATATTGGTAGAAAATCAAAAAATACCACTTTATTAATCCTACATATTAATTTAGGATAACCAAGCGAGATACAGTGATCCCTTTGAGAACGTCTTAACACATGAATGAGGAAGGAGTATAGGCCATTCGGCCCCTTGAGCTTGATCAGCCTTATAATAAGATCAAGCCGATTTGATTGAGGCCTTGGCTCCTCTTTTCTTCCTACCCCCATACCCTTGAACTGCCTTGTCAATGAACTTTCTACCTAACTCAGCCTTAAAACTATTCAATGGTCTGGCCTCCACCGTTCTCTAAGGAAGACAGTTCCTCAGACTCTCAACCCAGAAAAATAAATCTCTCCTCATCTCTGTCTTGAATAGGAAACCCCTTATTTTTAAACAGTGATCGCTAATTCTAATCTCTCTGACAACAAGATACATCATTTCAGCATCCACCCTTTCAAGCCTCCTCAGGATTTATATTTTTCAGTAAGATCGCTCTCATTCTTCTTAACTCCAGTGAATATAGGTCCAAACTGTTCAACCTTTTCCCATAGCATAGCCATCTCATCCCAGGGTTTTTAGGTATTTTGTATGTCAATAGATTTGTGACTCTATTCGTTGCAAGATAAAAGATGGAGCTGGACACTCATTCTGAAAGAACGTAAGTGTAGATTCAAACAAACACGTTTAAAATCTGCTGAGTACAGTCACGTTTCACACAAATAACATGCAAATGTCATGATTCGAGGGCAAAGCCGTAGTTGACCTTGGACATTACTTCCCCATGATGTGAGGTGGTGACTCATCCCATTTCTCAGTTTTGATGATGCTGGGACTTGATGCTAAATTACACATTGCTATGACCAGAAGAGGAGGTGCAAGGAACCTCCCTCTTTTGTCCTACTCCTTGATTGATCGTAACAGGGTTTTTTCCCCCTCAAATATGAGTATGAGTCTCCAATTCCGTGTATGTAGCTATTTGTGTGTTGATTACAAAAAGGTCAGTCAGGCAGGCTTTCTTGAGTTGTAAACAAGTGAAAGGATTTGTTTTTATTGTACTAAAAACCTACCCAGGCAAAGCCATTAAAAATAGCAAATACACTTCGTGACTGTTGCAACACCGCACAAACGTGCAAAAATATAAGCTGCAAAGTAAAGGAGGTTAACTTTTGGAATATTACGGTTCAACAAGAGAAGGCAAGTAAATTGAGAGTTTACTGACTGTAAGTCCTTCACGTTGTTGTTCATGGCTGAGGCACTTCATAAAAGCTGTATTCCTTGTTTTTGCTCCTGGAAATGCGACTCTGGAATTTCCTTGTCTGCTGCCCACAGGCTGCTATAACCAAAACACAGGGTCTAGCTCAGTTGGAAGCTAGAGAGATGCAAGCACCCTTTTTGCCGCCTTTAGATGTTCCTTCTCCAGTTTGCTCCAATGCAGTCCTGATCATGTGACCTTGTTCCATAATGATTTTGTATTCCACAGAAGGTAATTGGTTATCTCCTGTCAGGATAGACCTTGGCTGTTGTGTTATGGCCTAGATAATTAAATTTTAAACCCACTTTAGAATGGGAGGGCTGTCAGAGCGGCCCCCAAACTGGGGAGTGCCCTGGGAGGGAGGCTGCCCTGCCCGACCCCACCGCTGGAACCATGGAAGCTCTTCCAACAATCGATACCATCCAAAAAGCCGACATAAAAGCCGTATCTTTTTGTCCTTTTGTTGAAATGAGAACTGGCCAATCAACCGCCATGTTGGCCTCATCCAACTCCTAAGAGCAAATAACTAAGGATAAACATCGGGCATTACCTTCAGACCTACCGCAATTCCTCACCTCTCCAGATGTGGGCCAACCACACTGGACCAACCTCCCATGGCACCCTCAAGGGAATGCCCTGCCTAAGAAGCAACAGGATACTGACCGTGCCCTGGACCTGACCTAGCCAACACCGCCACAAGAAAATAAAAAGATCGAAGAAGTGGCCTGGCCCCACAGACTACCATGACACCCCTCCAGAGTTTAAGCTTCGTACAAGACATGGAACCTAAGGAAACTGTCCTGAGAGGGACGACCCCCCCCCCCCCCCCCCCAGTCACACCACTTGCCACCAAAATGAAATGATATTTAGACTGGGCTCACTCAAGCTCTGACAACAATAGAACAGTCAAAGAGGGAGACCCGAATCGGGAGAAACAATTGATTCCTCCTTAAAGAGAGTCTAACAAACCCCAATACTATCCATACCCTCCAGCCCTCGCCCTGCTCCAGCTCTGCTCATCCTCTTTTCCCTTCCTCCACCTCTCTCCTCCCCCGCAAGGATATTCAGCTTAACATGATAAAACCTTGTTAACTCAGGCTAACTAACTGTGCAAGACATCACCACTGAAATATTAACTTCCTTGCAACCAGGTAAAGTGGCAACATTAACAGACAGCATCATTATTATCAGGTAGTAAAGTCCAGGATAACAACTGAGCAGCAAGATAGTCATCAGGATAAAGACCACTTCACTGGCGCTCGTACGAAGTAGACTTCAGGATAAAGCAGGGTCTAAAATGGTGAGACTGTTTAGGATCTTCCAAGGATTCCAACGAACCGAACATGAACCTCATTACTTCCAACCTGCCAACTCAATCAAGCCCGGGCAGCCAACAACCTAGGCTCCCACAGGGATGGGGGGGGGGGGGGGGGGGGAAGAAGAGAGACACCCCAGCCAATTTGGGCAACCCCAACAGGACCACACAGAACCAAAGGTTGAATGATTAATCCAACCGTAGGTCTGGCAGACACTATTAAATGTGCTCCATTGAATTTGAGCTGCCCACCCTCCAGATCGAGACGACCGAAATGGTGTGTTCTCAAACTCATCAGGGAACTTCACCAGCTCACCAGACACCAGGCTCAGCAGGGCTCCTCATCATCATCCAAATCTCTCCGGATGGATGACGGGGTATGCAACAGGGACTCAGCTGTGCAGAGTTGGGCTTCCGCTAAAGAACATGCCCTCTCTGTCACAAGAACCTCCTCGTGCACCGCCATTGCCTCCATAAAAACATTTCTTTCCATTTGATGAGCTAGGAAGAGCAGATCAGCACCTCTAAGATGGCCATTGTCGCTGTAGATATCCGCCTCCAAACTCATGGAAGTAGAAGGCAACTACTTGTGCAAATGCTGGCAGCAATTTTTAAGTTTCAATCCATCTTTGAAGTAATCCTTAAAATCAGGTGTAGAAGGGCAGCACGGTGGCACAGTGGTTAGCATTGCTGCCTACGGCGCAGAGGACCCGGGTTCGAATCCCGGCTCTGGGTCACTGTCCGTGAGGAGTTTGCACATTCTCCCCGTGTCTGCGTGGGTTTCACTCCCACACCCAAAAGATGTGCAGGATAGGTAGATTGGCCATGCTAAATTGCCCCTTAATTGGAAAAAATAATTGGGTACTCTAAATTTATTTTAAAAATCAGGTGTAGAATCCCAGAAGAGTTGCCTGGGCATATCTATCCTAGAACGTGGGGTCACAGATATAGATTGCGATTTAGATTTAGATCTAAGATTTAGATGGTAGATTTAGAACTGAGACGAGGAGGAACTATTACTCGCAGAGGGTGGTGAATTTGTGGAGCTCTTTGTCCCATAGTGCAGTGGAGTCTGAGTGATTAAATGGTTTCAAGAAGGAAACAGATATATTTCTCACACAAAACAGGTTAAAGGGATATGTGGAACAGGTAGGGAGGTGGATTTGAGACCAGGAAGATATCAGCCATGATCTGATTGGTGGAGCAGGCTTGGGGGGTCTGAATTGCCTACTTCTCCTAATTTCTATGTTCCTAGTTGTAATCCACATTTGAAGCTTTCAGAAACAGTTGCAGAAATGTCAGATGACCTCTGGCAGCCAGTCTTTGTTTTAGCAGTTGAAATTGCCCTTTTTTTAAAAAAAAAGTTTCATAAGTGAGTCTAAGTGAAATTGAAATATAATATTTGACATCAACACACCTTCCTTAACCATATGAAATCCCCATAACTGTACTTCTTAGTGGATTTTTGTTGATGTATGGTCATCATTTCTACATTGCAAACTGAGGATGTCTAGATCTGCGTCTTTAGACAACAAATATTTTATAAGAAGGAGTATTCTCTTGGATCCACCAGGAGTATGCTTATTGAGAGTGGCACAGTGGTTAGCATTGCTCTCTCACAGCGCCAGGGTCCTGGGTTTGATTCCGCCCTTAGATGACCGTGTGGGGTTACACCAATTGGACAGGGGAGTGGGCCACGGTATGGTGCTCTTTCAGAGGGTCGGTGCAGACTCTATAGCCCAGTGGCCTCTTCTGTACTGCAGAGATTCAATGGTTCTTCTATGATTCTATGATCCACTGGCTATCCTCTTTACGAAAATATTAAGGAGCAGTGAAGACAGCCTTGTAAAGTTCTTAGTATGTGAGTAGCTATAGCACCACCAGCATTATCTCTACATTTAGTTTGTCATTAGTCTGTAGTCAGTTGTATGATCATCTCGTGTTCCTCGTAAAGAAGATCTGACCTCTTATTTTGCCGCATTAAATCATAAATCAAAGCAATATTGTCCTTCCACTAGGTGATCCCTCTGGAAGCATTAGTGACCGAGTCAGGTGAACTAACAGAAGCCGGGAAATCCTATACCCCTCCCCGGGTGCTGCTAGAGGCGTTGTGTGTAATAACAAGTATCCCAGGATTGGAGAACGATGTCAACGAGGCTGAGAAATTGGCCCGAAAAATTGTGTTTGTGGCACATCACCCTTCCATAGGTAAAAGAGGCATTAAATTACACTTATTCTAAAAGATGTTGTTTGCTTTAATGCTTAAAACCTAATTGGCGTATTAAGTGAAATACAGTTACAATCAGCATTGTCTTCCCGAATATAGAAAAATACAGCATAAGAAATTACTGCCTCAATTGTACATTACTGTGTTTTTGAGCAATGTCATAAATTGTTTAGTAACTAGCTAACATACAGTAGAATTGCTGCTTTGTTTCTTTGTTCCAATTTAGTCCAATAAATATATGCCAACATTCTTTCTAAGAGCCACCCAGTCTAATCCCTATCTCCTAACAATGCTCTTTTTCACCAACAACTGATTCCCCCTCGAGAGAATTTATAGATTCTGCTTCATGGCAGAGAATTCTGAGTTTAACCGTACTCGTTCGAAGAATTTATTTTAAATGTTCCTTTGAATTTTTTAATTGTCTTTGTAATTTGTTACATTTTTGCCCCCTTGTCCCTGTCCTGTTGATCAGCGGAAGCAATTGATCATTCTTTATCTTGTTTTATTAAGCCACCTAGAGTCTTCTAAATCAGTGTTTTCAAACTTTTTTCACGGTGCCCACTTTTGCCTGCCGGCCAATCTTCGCGACCCACGCCAGCCGACCTTCGTGACCCACACCATGTTCGCTTACCTTTAATGCGAGAAGGGAGCCTGCTTGGGCCTCACAATCTCACACAATCAGGTTCACAGGAGGGGAGGGCAATGCGCATATCTGGTGCAAGGTCAGCCAGTTCCTTTGTGCTGTCTTCACCTTTGTGCGAATGGAAAATCCAACCTCACACAGGTAGGTCATCATGAAGGGCAATAGTTTTACTCAGCACTGGATACTCCTGGGAGATGCTACTTCAGAATTCTGACAACCTCTGGGTATTTTGACGTGCTATCACAGGTCAGGTACAGCAGTGTAGTCTTTTCATTTGGAGTCAACTTTAAGTTAATAGCTGACCCTGGGGTGTCAAGCTCAAAAGCACCACTTCTCTTTCAAAATCTGAAACGTAATTTCTCATTTGCCAGTGCTTCTCTGCATATTATACGCATGGACTTTGCATCTTTATTTGTATTAGCACAATTGACAATATCATACCTCTAGAAATCATCTTTATGCTGCTTTGTTCCCCAGTTAAGTTTCTTCTTTCTCGGCTATTAACCAGAGGCCCTGGAGCTAACACTGCTCTGTCCTGCCCTGGATTCTGCTGAGCAGCTCTCTCCATCAGATTCAATTGTGAGATCGTGGCCAATAGGTACACTGCCTAGTTGTGTCACTGGAGGTCTCTTACTTGTCAGAAACGATTTTTCACAGTCTTGCTTGCCAGCGACTAGAAAATGGAAGAAGCTCTCCTTTGTGATTTGTTGCCAGAAGCAGGTACATAACGGACGCTTGATGTCAAGTATACATGCATAATGCATGACCTGCTCACTGCTGCCGCTTCTGGCTGGAAGACTACACAGTCTCATTTCCTTCTTATTTAAAAGGCGACAATGGCCACCATTATCAATAAAAATGCCGGTAGCGGTTGTTGGGCGCTACTCCTGTAATCTGAACCACCGCGGGAACGCCGCGACCGATCGCACCATGACCTGCCTGCGATCCACACTTTGAAAAGCCCTGTTCTAAACCATGGGTGGAGAAGGTGAAATGTCTCTTCCTAACAATACCTTGACGGTAATAGATTCAAACACCTGTCATACTACAGAAAGACTAGTCATCTGTGGCAGAAATTATAGAAACGCTTTTTTTACGACCCTAACCATTCTCTTTTCTGTATCTCACTGTTGAATCTCCTCGATAACTCTTTTCTCCTGCTAACTGTGTTCTTAATGGAAAAACCAAGGAGTAATTGTATTTAAAATTCAGTGTATTTGCTGTTTTGGCCTCACTTCTGTGCCAAAGCTGCTTGTTGTGGTGACTCATGTTTAGTACTCCTTGGCCATCCAATGTGTTCGAGAGTGAAATTTCATAACCCCACCCAGTCAAAGTTTGATATTGATAACCTGGTTGCCAGTACTTAGAGCCACGCCAAGGTTACAGGCAAATACTTGATCTATACTTGGGCGGCATGCTGGCATAGTAGTTAGCACTGTTGCTTCACAGTGCCAGGGTCCCAGGTTCGATTCCCGGCTTGGGTCACTGTCTTTGCGCAGTTTGCACGTTCTCCGTGTCTGCATGGGTTTCCTCCTGTGCTCCGGTTTCCTCCCACAAGTCCCGAAATACGTGCTGTTAGGTAATTTTGACATTCTGAATTCTCCCTCCGTGTACCCGAACAGGTGCCGGAATGGGGTGACTAGGGGCTTTTCACAGTATCAAAAACAGAAAATACCAACAAGAAAACAGTATTAACAACAAAAACGGAAAAAAAGGGGGAAAACCCCCAAACCCCCCCCCCCCCCCCTCCAGTAATTACAAAAAGAAGAAATAGGTTAGCACCCGGCATATTCAGCAAACACATGTACACATTCCTCCCCTCCACCGAAACAACCCCCCCCCCCCCCCCCCCCCCCCCGGTTGCTGCTGCTGCCGGCCAATTTTCCTACCGTTCTGCCAGGAAGTCAACGAAAGGCTGCCGCCGTCTAAAAAACCCCTGTACTGATCCCCTCAGGGCAAATTTCACCCTCTCCAATTTAATGAACCCCGCCATATCATTGATCCAGGTCCCCACGCTTGGGGGCCTCGCATCCTTCCACTGAAGCAAAATCCTCCGCCGGGCTACTAGGGACACAAAGGCCAGAACACCGGCCTCTTTCGCCTCCTGCACTCCCGGCTCCACTGCTACCCCAAATATCGTGAGCACCCAGCCTGGCTTGACCCTGGATCCTACCACCCTCGACACCGTGTTTGCTACCCCCTTCCAAAATACCCCCAGCGCTGGGCATGCCCAGAACAGATGGGCATGGTTCGCTGGGCTCCCCGAGCACCTAGCACACCTGTCTTCGTCCCCGAAGAACCTGCTCATTCTCGTCCCGGTCATATGAGCCCTATGTAGCACCTTGAACTGTATGAGGCTAAGCCTCGCACAAGAAGGGGAGGAATTCACTCTTTCGAGGGCATCCGCCCACGTCCCCTCCTCAATCTCCTCACCCAGCTCCTCTTCCCATTTACCCTTCAGCTCCTTCACCGAGGCTTCGTCTACCTCCTGCATTACGTGGTACACGTCCGAAATCCTCCCTCCTCCAACCCACACCCCCGAGAGCACCCTCTCACGTACCCCACGTGGGGGCACCAGAGGGAACCCCTCCACTTGCCGCCTAGTAAACGCCCTAACCTGCATGTACCTAAACATGTTCCCCGGGGGGAGCCCAAACTTCCACTCTAACTCACCCAAGCTCGCAAACCTCCCATCTACAAACAGGTCCCCCAACCTCCTAATACCTACCCTGTGCCAGCTAAGGAACCCGCCATCAATGTTCCCTGGAACAAACCGTTTTAACAGTAACTTAATTGCAGTGTAAATGTAAGCCTACTTGTGACACTAATAAAGATTATTATTATTACAAAGGTAACCAATTCTCATGGCATTGAGAGCTTTACTTTCTTGTTTATTTAACCTTCACAAGGGCTGTCACATAGCAATTCAATGCTTTATCACTCGATGAATGGAAAAAGTGCAGAGGCCACAAAATAGTTTGACTTGTAATGGCCTGTACAGCCATCTATCTGTCTAAGCCAGTGGCTCCCAGCTTGTCGTCAATGGACCATCTGTGGTTCGTGAGAGTACTGCGGCCAGTCTGTGGAGAACAAAATACAATTACATGTGCCTTGTATGTATCGGCGATGTTACATTATTATTCGCAGTGTCATTTGCTTCACAAACATCCTTGTGTAATCCGCAGTGTATTTGGGAGTATGCATCATAAACTATTAGAAATAGCTGTGTTTTTAGTATCCATTGATACATACGTTTGACTCACATCAGCCACAGGCTATGTAAAAAGTAATGTTTAAAGCCGCTTGCATACGTTGTGGTCCACAAAAGCTTTTGATGACTATCTACAGTCCGAATAAAGGAAATTATTGCGAACTGCTGATTTAAATCCATGTATCCGCAGTATATTTGTGCATTTTGATTGGATGATTATAAGCTCTGAAGTGTTACATTTGGGGATTCTCACTGGTTGGGTTCAGACACAGGCTGGGCATGAATCTCCGTCGGCGTGATTCTCTGTTTTGCCGGCGCCTAGGGTTTCCCAACGGCGTGGGGCTGTCCCACAATGGGAAACCCCATTGACCAGCCGGCATAACGGAGAATCCCGCCAGCGGGTCGGGGCAGAAATGTGGTGGGGCGGAGAATCCAGACCACTATCTGTCCCATAAATTTCACTGTCACATAACAAATCCAAAATCACATGCATTGATATCAGAAAAGCAAAGTATTTTACCCCACCACTCATGAAAATGTATAAATTAGATTTTCTGGGCTACATTTGATTAAAACCAGCCACTTTCTGCGGAATGAGTTCTGCCTAATCCCATTATGGCAAGAAACTCCGAACTACACCTGTCATTGATGACACTCCCTCCATATGTCAAAAGCTGGATGGCCAGGTCTTGGAGCCTAGTCTTTATTCACCTACTCGCTTTCATTTACAGGAGCACATTCTATATTGTGGCTTTTCAACAAATTGGAGCTCCTCTTTAAGCCTGCTCCATTGATATATTATGTGAACACATGAGTCCCCAATGAATACTTACCTGAATACAATTATACTTCCATTGACCTGCAATTTACATCATATCATCCCTAAAGATATATGAGAAATAAAATCAGCCTTAACCTGTTGGAATGTTTTCAGATCATTTTTAAAAATTTCCCTATCCCAGCAATCGTTTTCGCATTTTAGTGGGAGAAAAAATGTGGGAAACGGAATAGAAGCAGAAAATGCTGGAAAAGCTCAGCAAGTCTGGCAGCAGCATCTCTGAAGGGAGAGAAACAGTGTTAGCATTTCATGTCTAACTGACTCCAGAGTTCCAAGAATTCTGCCCACAAAGATTTAGTGTGGCATGAGTTTCCCTTTTCCCAAAGTTAATTTCAATCTGGAGCCAAGTTATGGGGATCTCCAGGATTCCAGCAACAACAAAATCATTGAGCAGGGTAAGCAGCCAATTGTCTTGAAGTATTCTCTCAGACAGCAAACCAGGAACTAAACTGCAAAGATTATCCTTCACTTTTGATTAAATGTTGGAGTGAAATAAATGATTGGGACTTGCACATGGGATTAATTTAGAAACTAAAATCTCATGAATTTAAATTTAAAAATCTAAAGTTTTTTTTTAAACGTATTTTATTCAAACTTGTATCAAAGTAGGCTACAACAAATAAACACCCCGGGAAACATTCTTCCCAACAATCAACCATACAGTTTGTACTGATTTTTCTCCCTTTTCACCCCCCCTCCCCATCATCCACCCCCCTGCGACGAACAGCTCCTCAAACGCAGTCACAAACATCCCTCACCTTTTTTTCAAACTCCCCTGCTGAGCCCCTTAACTCAAACTTTATCTTCTCCAACCGCAGGAAGTCCTACAGGTCAACCAACCATGCTGCTACCCCCGGTGGCGATGCCGACCGCCACTCCAGCAAAATTTGTCGCCGTGCAATCAGAGAGGCGAAGGCCAAGACATCGGCCTTCCTCCTCTCCATGAGCTCCGGCTTCTCTGAAATTCCAAATATCGCCACCAAAGGGTCCGGGTCCACTCCCTTCTCCACCATCCTGGCCAAGACCGCGAACACTCCCGCCCAGAATCTTCCCAATTTTTCACAACCCCAAAACATGTGCACATGATTCGCTGGCCCCCGCCCACACCTCACACACTCATCTGCTACCCCCTGAAAGAACCCACTCATTCTCGCCAGAGTCATATGCACCCTGTGCACCACCTGAAACTGTATCAGGCTCATCCTTGCACAAGAGGAGGCCCCATTTACCCTTCACAGTGCCTCACTCCATACTCCCCAATTGATCTCCATTGCCAACTCCGCTTCCCATTTCTCCTTGATCTTCACCACCCGCTCGCCTCCCTGCTCCCCCAGCAACTTGTATATTTCCCCAATTCTTCCCTCCCCTTCCACATCCGGAAGCAGCAGTCGCTCCAGCAGGGTGTATCCCGGCAATCTAGGGAACCCCTTCCAGACCTTTCGTGCAAAGTCTCTAACCTGTAGATACCTGAACTCACTACCCCTCGGCTGCTCTACCCTCTCCCTTAGCTCCTCCAGACTGGCGAACCCTTCCTCCAAATACAAATCCCTCACCTTTACCAGCCCCACTGCCCTCCACCTCCTGTATGCGCTATCTATCCCCCTCCGGCTCAAACCCATGATTCTCACACAGCGGCGTTAGCACCGACATCCCTTCCACCCCAGGCTAAATCGCTGGCTTTGAAGGCAGACCAAGGCAGGCCTGCAGTACGGTTCAATTCCCGTAACAGCCTCACCGAACAGGTGCCGGAATGTGGCGACTAGGGGCTTTTCACAGTAACTTCATTTGAAGCCTACTTGTGACGATAAGCGATTTTCATTTCATTTTTCATTCCACCCTAAAATGCCTCCTCAGCTGATTCCATATCTTCACCGTGGACTGCACCACTGGGCTCCCTTAATAACTACTCGGAGCCATTGGCAATGCTGCCGTCACCATAGCCCTCAAACTAGACCCCTTACAAGATTCCTCCTCCACCCTAACCCAGTCTACCCCTGCTCCTTCCCACCACGGCCGCTCCTTGTCCACATTTGCCGCCCAATAATAATGAAGCAAGTTTGGCAACGCAACCCCCCGCTGCCTCTGCCTCTGTAGCAGGGTCCTCCCCACCCTCGGCACCTTCCCCGCCCATACAAAGTCAGAGATGATTGTGTCCACTTTCTGAAAAAGGGCCTTTGGCATAAAGATCGGGAGAGCCTGAAGATAAACAAGAACCTCGGCAGAATATTCATTTTCACCACTTGGACCCTCCCCGCCAACGTTAAGTGCAATGTATTCCACCTCTTAAGTTCTTCCCTGGCCTCTTCCTCCAGCTTTGTTAAGTTCCACTTATGGAACCCCGCCCATTCCCTCGCTACCTGAATCCCCAAGTACCTAAACCTATCCCTCGCTACCGTAAATGGCATCCCCCCTAAATTGGCCCGCTGTTCCAGCTCATTCACCGGGAATACCATACTCTCCAACGGATCCGAAACATACAACAATAGGTCATCGGCATAGAGCAGCACACGATGCTCCCTCTGTCCCCTCATTATCCCCTGCCACTCTGCCGACCCCCTGAGAGCCATCGCCAACGGCTCTTTGGCCAGCGCAAACAGCAGCGTCGTACCCCTGTGTAAGTCAAAGCTTTGTGAGCCCATATCATTCATCCTCGCCCTCGCTCTTGGCGCCACATACAGCAACCGCACCCATGCCACAAATCTCGGCCTGAACCCAAACCTTCCCAAAACTGCGAACATGTACCGCCACTCCACCTGGTCAAATGCTTTCTCCGCGTCCATGGACACCACCACCTCTCAACGTTTCATGACCACATTTAGCAGCCGTCTTATATTACTCGCAAGCTGCCTGCCCTTCACGAAGCCTGTTTCATCTTCTGCAACCACCCCCAGGACACAATCCTCCATCCTCCCTGCCAACAACTTAGCCAGTACTTTCACATCCATGTTTAATAGTGATGTGGGTCTATACGACCCACATTCCACCGGATTCTTCCTTTTTTTGGGGATCAGCGTGATTACAGCCTGCTTTATCGTCTCCGGCAACCTCCTCTTCTCCAGTACTTCATTAAACGTCCCCAACAGATGTGGTGCTGGGTCCGCCACAAATTCCTTATAGAATTCTGCTGGGTACCCATCCGGCCCAGGGGCCTTCCCCGACTTCATACCCCTGATATTATCCAGCACCAGGAGCTCCTCCAATGCCTGCCTCTTTGCTTCCTCCACCTGGGGAAATTCCAGCTCGTCCAGAAACCACCCCATGTCCCCTGCAACATTTTCCTCCTCGCCAATCTCTCCATGGTGAGCACTCTCGAATATTCCCTGTCCACCTCCACGATCTCGCTCACTAGACGGTCATGTTCCGCCCTCCTTTCCTTATACGCACGAACCGTAAATGAGATAATTTCTCCCCGGACCACTGCCTTCAGTGCGTCCCAAAAAATGCCCGCCGACACCTCCCCATTCTTATGAAACTCCACATAATCACCAACCGCACCTTATCACACGAACATCCATCCGCCAACAACCCCAAGTCAAACTTCCACCCTGGCCTCTGCTCTCGTCCTGTACTGAACCGAATATCCAGCCAGTGGGGTGCATGGTCCAAGATAACTATCCCCGCGTACTCTGCCCCCTCCACCCACAAAGTAATCAATCCTCGAATACACCTTATACGCGTGTGAAAAGAAGGAATACTCCCTTCCCCCTGGGTTCTGAAAGCGCCATGGATCAACCATACCCATCCTCTCCATAAACCCCCCCCAGCTCCCTTGCCATTTGTACCCTACCCACTGACATGGGGCTCGATCTATCCACCCTCGGCTCCAGGACACAGTTAAAATCTCCTCCCATGATCAATTGGTATGTGGCCAAATCCGGGATTGCTGCTAGCAACCCCCTCATAAAAACCCACGTCATCCCAATTTGGGGCATACACATTTACCAGCTAAAGGTGCCCCTTCCAATACCCCACTCAAAATCACATATCTCCCACCTGGATCCCTCACCTCCTTCACACATGAGCATTTTTTTGCTCATTAAAATCGCCACTCCCTTGATTTCAAATCAAACCCCGAGTGAAAAACCTGCCCGTCCCACCCCTTCCTTATCCTAACCTGGTCCTTCACACGGAGGTGTGTCTCCTGCAAAAAGACCACACCCGCTTTCAAGCTCCTGAGGTGCGCAAACACCCGCGACCTTTTAACCGGCCCATTCAGTCCCCAGGCGTTCCACATTACCAACCTTACCGGAGGCCTGCGCCTCCAATCCCCTCTACCATCCGTCATCTTCCCCACTTCACTCCTGCCCCTTTAATTCCACTCTGTACCTAGCCCATCCCAGGTGACCCCTTCGCCCTTCACCATGTCATCTCTCACCCCCTGCCGCGTTGCAGAACCCCCCCCCCCCGCTTTCCCCCTTCCCCTTCGTCCCCTCCCACTTCCCCTTCCCCCCTCCCCCCCCCGCTTTCCCCCTTCCCCTTCGTCCCCTTCCCCTTCGTCCCCTTCCCCTTCGTCCCCTTCCCCTTCCCCCCTTCCCCCCTCCCCCCGGCCACCCCTCTTGGCCTTCTCCCCCATCTCACTTCCGTTCACCAGAATAACCTGCTAGCGCGGCTGCCCCTGCCCAAAGGCACATCCTAATGACCCCCCCCCCAATTCCTCAGCTCCAAGATGAAGGCCTCCTGCTGGCCTTACCCTCCCCCACCCAAATAAGAACTTCTCCTGAACTCCAGGTAGCCTTCTCAAAAAGCAAACAAACAGATGTTGAACACAAACAGTCCCATAAAACAGGAGGCGGGTTCCCTAGCATTGTCCACTCAGTTCTCCCCCAGTTTATGCTCCTTAATGAAGTCTTCAGCCGCTTCTGGGGTCTCTAAATAATATTCCTGGCCTCCGAACGTCACCCATAATTTCGCCGGATAGAGCACCCGAAACTAATCTGCACAGGTACAGCACCCCTTGGCCTTGTTGAAACCTGCCCGCCGTTTTGCCAACTCGGCTCCGATGTCCTGATAAATCCGGACGTTATTTCCCTCCCAGTCGCAGCTACGCTTCTCCCTGGCCCACCATAGAATTTTCTCTTTCTCCACGAAATTTATGGAGTCACACGATCACCGCCTGCGGCGGCTCTAGGCTTTTGCCTCAGAGACCTATGCGCTCGAACCACTTCAGGTGCGTTATCTCGCACGCCTTCTGCCACCAGTCCCGGCAGCATCCTCGAGATGTACCTTGTGGCACTCGCACCTTGTCCTCTCCAGACAGGCCCACTATTCGCAGGTTCTGTCTTGTCGAGGTATTCTCCTGCTCCTCAACCTTTGCCCTCAGCGTTTTACAAAGGTATCCCAGGAGCCCCACCTCCGCCTCCAGAGCCACCACACGATCGCTGTGGTGCGAGATCACTCCTTCAATCTCCTGAATCTGTGACCCCTGCACCTCCAAGCATCTCTCCATCTGCTCCAAAGTACTCTTAAGGGGTGCCACAGCTTCTGCAATGGCCGTTGCATGATCCTCATGCATTTCTTTCCTCTGTTTATGGAATTCCTCCTTGATAAAAGTTATCAGTTCCTGTATCTGGGGCCTTACAGCTTTCCCCTCCGCCGCCTGCATGCTGGAAGAGACTGTCTGTGAAGCACAAGGCTGTTTCAGCTTTCCAGCCAAACCTCTCACTGTTTTCTGCCGGGTCCGGTGATCAGAAGACATACCATTTCAGGGATAAACATTCACCTATGCCTTTTCAACAAAATTCCACCCGGATCTGGGTAAAAAGAGCCCTTTTCTGTGACTGTGAACCCTTTATGTGACCAATCACTCCATGGTCACAAGCAGAAGTCCAAAAATCTAGAATTTTTAATCATAATGGAGAAATATGACATCCCACAAATATAGGATTCGCTTTTGAGGCCCAGGGAGGTTTTTGGCAGTAATTTTGAATTTAGTGAGACATTTAAAAACACAGTTGCACCTCATTCAACAAAATGTAACTATTTTACAGTGCAACTAACAATGGAAAAATGGAAGTTCTCATCTGTTCAGTGATTGATAATTGATTGCAGTCTGCAGGGACATCAGCGAACCATATGAAGAAGGTTAGAATGGCTAAGAGCATAGGAGCAGGAGTCGGCCATTTGGCTCGTTGAGCCTTCTCCACCATTCAGTCAGATCCTGGCTGATCATCTAATCTTAACGCCAATTCCCTGCGCTATCCTTTATGCCTTGATGTCATTAGTATCCAGAAAGTGACCAATTTCTGTCTTGAGCATGCTCAACGATTGAGCTTCCACAGACCTGTAGGGGTAGAGAATCCCAAATATTCATCACCCTCTGAGTGAAGAAATTCTTCTGCATCTTAGTCCTAAATGGCCTGCACTTATTCTGAGACTGTCCTCTAGTTCAAGACTTAGCAGTCAGGGGAAACATCCTATCAACATCCACCCTGTCGCACCCTGTAAGAGTCTTGTCTGTGTCAATGAACTATATCTTCTGGGTTTTCATGTTTCATTATGGACTCAAAGATGCTGTCAGTTTCAGAGGAATAATGACCGTGAAAGTTGACAATTTCACCATCATTACTACTGCAAACTCTCGGCCAATATAGAGGAAGACCAAACAAATCACTGCAATAAATGAAGTTACTATGCAGACCATTTGAGCATGAATCACAAGTGGAGATGTTGCTGCTGGATGAAGAGCCCATACAATGGTATGGGCCAATCTGCTAACATACCCATCCTATCTCTCAATTTTTATCCATGTGGCCGTACCTTCAGCTGCCAAGGCCCAAAGCTCTTGGGTTCTCTCACTGAACCTCTTTCTTTCTTTACAATGCTTCTTCAGTCCTACATTTTTGACCAAGCTTTTGGTCATCTTCCCTAATATCTCCTTATATGACTGTCAAATGTTGTTTTATAATGCAGCTGGGCAGCACCTTGGGGTGTTTTATTCCTTTAAAGATGCTTTATAAAGACAAGTTGTTGTTGTTGTAATCCAACTCCACCTCCAGCTGCTGTGACTCTGCGCGCACACCCTCAACACAGAGCATCTTGCTTTGCAATCCTACTGTGTTAGGCAGCACATCTTACATACACGGACAAGGGCAAACATCGGGCCCACAACATCTGTCATGCAACATCAAAATTGATCATGTCTTCTCAACCCATTCGATATAAGGCCTTGTTCTGAAACTGGAGATTCATTTTTCTTCTCTCTCTCTCTTCTTCTTTCCCCCCCCCTCCCAAAACCACCACCACGCCCTGTTGTGCCCTCATTGCAATAAATCTGTTGATTCTAACAAGGTTTATTAAAAAGTTAATTACATTTCTTGTGGGTTTTCTTTTTCGATTTCCTAACAAACTGATGGCTATGAGTTCCAGCATTAGGGGTCACTTTGTTTCTGTATTTGTTGATTAGATGAAGCTCACAGTAAGTAGATTTGCTACTGCCTCTCAGACTAAGAACTGATTCTTGGGTCTCATCCATAAATAACATCGACATTTATCAAATTCTGCACCAGCTATCACTTTTGATGCCATTTAACACCATAACACCATTAGGGCAGCTCGGTAGCATGGTGGTTAGCATCAATGCTTCACAGCTCCAGGGTCCCAGGTTCGATTCCCGGCTGGGTCACTGTCTGTGCAGAGTCTGCACGTCCTCCCCGTGTGTGCGTGGGTTTCCTCCGGGTGCTCCGGTTTCCTCCCACAGTCCAAAGATGTGCGGGTTAGGTCGATTGGCCAGGCTAAATTGCCCTTAGTGTCCTAAAAAAAAAAATAAGGTTAATGGGGGTTGTTGGGTTACTGATATAGGGTGGATACGTGGGCTTGAGTAGGGTGATCATTGCTCGGCACAACATCGAGGGCCGAAGGGCCTGTTCTGTGCTGTACTGTTCTAATTCTAATAACTTCAAGCAATAAATCATCATCTCTGTTAGCAATGCTGACTAGCATACAATGCGAAAGGTGGATTTGGTCTTCCCAAGCAGAGTCGTTGAATCGCATGCTCTTGGTGGGTGCTCTTGAGCCTTTATTCGGCTCAATTTACAAAAAGATGGTTCCTCATTGGAATTTTCTTGCATTTATTCATAAAAGTATGCTCTTTACTGGTGGGTATACAGCTGAGAATGGAGAGCAGAGTAGGTTATGTTACAATGATGCCTAGACTTAAAACACACCTGGACTTGGTGCATGGTATGTAGGGTTGTATTTAATGTGAAGGTGAAATACGCTAGGCTCTATAATTTTCAGCTCCTTGCAGGTTCAATTGCCTGACCCTGATTGTGCATTTATTGTTTTGCAGAGGCTGCTCAAGCAGGACTATGGTCGACCATTCTCCTGAGACTGAAGCTGGACCCTTCCGAGTTCATTAAGAAGCATCTGACTGACATTCTGCCCAGTGTCACCTCCCAGTCAGTCAAAAGCCAGGTCAGACTATATGCCCATTTTGTTGTTTGAATTCCTTGTAATATACAGACATTGAAACATTCACCATCTCTATTGTATTCCCTGAATGTATTAAAATGGGATCAGCCATAAGTCTGTTGACCAGTGGGTGGGGCGTGAAAGAAATAACGATAGTTTGGCAGTCAAGACTGCTTCCATCAAATTGTGTGCAATTTCAGAGTTAAGGATTTCCCCCAATTCCTTTTACCATTTGGAGAATTGGAAACTTTAAGTAATTCAACAAAAGTAGTTTGTGAAACTCCACGCTAACTTTTCATTGTTCCCTCTTCCTCCCCTGCCAGTTGGAAAGAGTAATTAAGTGGAAGTGCAGAATTTCAATCCCTTATTTCAACTTTCATATACAATTGAAATGAAATGAAATGAAAATTGTTTATTGTCACAAGTAGGCTTCAAATGAAGTTACTGTGAAAAGCCCCTAGTCGCCACATTCCGGCGCCTATTCGGGGAGGCTGTTACAGGAATACTCTCTCATCGAACTGACAATTTTTGATTTAGGCATTTACAAATTCCTTCCATACTATTGGCATGGAGCTCTGGATTACACACTTGTTACTGCAGCAAGATGCATTTTTTATTCTTGGATGTGGGCATTGCTGGCAAGGCCAGCATTTGTTGCCCATCCCTAATTGCCTTTTCCAAGCTGGTTGTGTGCCTTGAACCGTTGCAGTCCATCGGGTGCAGGTATGCCCACAGTACTGTTAGGTAGGGGTTTTGGTGACCTCCCTGCGACTAACCTTCTTAAACATCCAGCCTTAGGTCACTGTCTGTCTGGAGTTTACACGTTCTCCTCGTGTCTGCATGGGTTTCTTCCAGGTACTCTGGTTTCTTCCCACAGTCCAGTGATGTGCAGGTCAGGTGGATTGGCCTTGAGCAATACGCAGGGTTACAGGGATGGTAACGGGGAAGTGGGCCGAGGTAGAGTGCTCTTTCAGAGGGTCGGATTAGAGTCGATGGGCAGAATGGCCTCCTGCATTGTAGGAATTCCATGGATTCTAACTTAAAACCAGTGTTTATACTACTTTTGGTTTCTGTTGCTTATCTGTATGTGGGATGAATGAGGAAAATCTGGACACTTAAATACATTGCCCCGCGTTCCTCTTTCCAATCTCCATCAAGGGCCTGAAATATTGAGACATCAAGGCCTTTTAGACAATAGTGAATTAGTCACGTGTATCACATTTTAGAAATAGAAAATGATCCCCACCATAATCCCAGCCCAAGATAATATCAACATCCTAACTTTGGTGCTGTTCTTTTCTCAGTACTTCCTCAAAGTGATCTAGCATTGTAATGTGCTAAAATAGTGTAATCTTGTGAGTTATTAACACTAAAATAACCAGAGCAAACTATACACTTCACATTACAACATAAATTCCATTGAGCAATTAAACCAATTTTGGGACATTGACTGGTTGGATTTGACTCTGTTCCACTTCCTTCCTAGGCCGTTATGAATGCTGTGGGCTCCTTGTCCGTCCTTGCTTCAGCAGTCGTGTTGCCACATGTGAGTAGCCTGATCGCGAATATGTTGGAAAACCATGCTTTTCACCAAGTGACTAAAGAAGAGTATGAAATCATGCTGGTTCCTGATGGAGTACTGTATGACAAGTCTCTCATCCAAATGTAAGTAATGATTATTTCTAATATATAGTCCGTCTATACAAAGCAAAATAAATTTGAGGAGGTGGACAGGAGAGTGGTAGATAGATGATGAATTGACCTCTTGAACCCACAGCCTGTGCTGCTGTTTTACCATGCCATTATAATAAACTTTGCACAGTATATAATGTTTCCCTCCCATTATTGACAGCAGTCTCAAAGATTCTCTGCTATTTTATTTCTCTGCCCTGTGCATTAGTGAAATTTTATGGTGCAGTAGACCTATGCAGTTGGGGTTTTTGCCCCAATTATTTTACAAGTTGCCAGAGCGATTATTTTTGAGAGCATAGTTTGGTTCTCACTGATGCAGGAGTAAAGGTTTTGTGACATTTGAAGCATGTTGCTTGTTACTGTCAACCTATAGGCATCTCACTCTAATGTTCTAGCAGTCAAGCGAGGATACTTTATCTCCTGTAATGCTTGTGAGTCCACCTTTTAACATTCCCCTTAAGCTGCTCCAACCACCAAGCAACTTTATTTAAAAGCAGATAGAAGCCATTCAGGGCAGATTATTCTCATCAATGCCATAATAAATCTGCAAGGTGCATGTATTGGCCAACACTACCACAGGGCCACAGCTGACTGAGGTCATTTTGAAAGCAAATTTGTCCTGCCCAAAATTACACAATACCAACTGCAGAAATCTGCTTAACTTGTGACATTTGGTTTGTGTGTTTTCGGGAGCAATGTAGGAAGTTGAGACGGTCTCCTTTCTCCTTTGAGATGAGTTCTCAAATTCCATGGACGACATTACTTAGAAGTTTTTCTTTTGTTCTCATGCTGTGCTGATACCGTTGGAACTATGGGTTTATATTTTCATTTGGAGAGCACCATGAAATGCTTCGAGTGGCTAGTCATGAGATGGATCACTGCCAGCCTCCCAGATGTTCTCGATCCACAGCAGTTTGCCTATCACCGCAATCGATCCACAGCAGTTTGCCTATCACCGCAATCGATCCACAGCAGTTTGCCTATCACCGCAATCGATCCACAGCAGTTTGCCTATCATCGCAACTGGTCCACAGCAGATGCTATCTCCCTGGCTCTACAATCAACACATGAACACCTCGACAACAAGGACACCTCTGTAAGGCTGCTGTTCACCGACTACAGCTCCGCCTTCAACGCCATTATCCTGACAAGACTAATGTCCAAACTCTGCAATCTTGAGATGACCCCTCCCTGTGCAGCTGGATCCTTGACTTCCTCACTAACAGACCGCAATCTGTCAGGATAGGCAACAGCACCTCCTCCACAATAGTCCTCAACACAGGATCCCCGCAAGAATGTGTGCTCGGTCCTCTACTGTACTCCCTATACACACATGACTGTGAGGCAAGATTTAACTCCCAACTCAATCTATAAGTTTGCGGATGATACGAGTGTGGTGGGCCGTATCTTAAACAATGACGAATCCGACTACAGGAGGGAGATAAATCACTTGGTTGCATGGTGTACTGAAAACAACCTCTCTCTAAATGTTGAAAAGACCAAGGAACTGATCATCGACTTCAGGAAGTGTAGCACGACACACACTCCCGTCTGCATCAATGGCTCCAAAGTGGAGATGGTCAATAGTTTTAAGTTCCTGGAGGTCACCATCACCAACATCTGTCCTGGTCCACTCGCGTTGATGCAGCAGTCAAGAAAGCCCAACAATGTCTCTACTTCCTACGGAAGCTAAAGAAATTTGGCATGTCTGGATCGACTCTCAAAAACTTCTACAGATGTGCGATAGAGGGCATCCTATCCGGCTGCATCATAGCCTGGTATGGCAACTGCTCGGTCCAAGATCGCAAGAAACTGCAGTGTGGGGTGAACTCAGCCCAACGATCACACAAACTTGCCACCCCACATTGATTCTGTATATGCCTTCCGCTACCTCAGGAAGGCACACAGCATTATCAGAGACCCCTCCCACCCAGGCATTGCCTTCTTCCAGACCCTTCCATCAGGCAGAAGGTACAGAAATCTGAAGCCCCGCACATCCAGACAGACATAGGAACAGCTTTTTCCCCACAGCTACAAGACTCCTCAACGACTCCCCCTCAGACTGATCAGTTCCCTGTAAGAACACTATTCATGGCGCCCTACACTGCTCTTGCTCATATATTTGCTTTGTTTGGCCCCTTGTTCCGCACTGTAACCAATCACTATTTGTCAATGTACCATTTATCAATGTTCTCTGTTGATTATTCTTTTGTTTACTATGTACGTACTGTGTACATTCCCTCAAAACAGAAAAATACTTTTCACTGTACTTCGGTACATGTGACAACAAATCAAAGTGCTGACATGATGGGCCGAATACTTGCCTTCTGCACCAAAGCAATTCTGTGCTTCAGAGTGTATGATGGTGGAACTTTGTTTTAAATGAAAGGCAGCCTAGCTTGTGGTAGGTGCTGACAAATCTCAAACTGGCATGGCTCTCCAAAACTACTGCTCTTTTCTGCTCTTTTCTTCCACCCTCTGGTTTCCTACCTCAGCCAGGTGATTATGTGGCTGTAGGGTGGGGAGAATGTCTCGACACAATGCTGCAGCCATTGTATTCTGCAACAGGCTTGATTTGCCAGGTGCTCTTTTTATATAGCATCCTTTATTTTTTCTGAAAATGGTGGAAATATATTGGCTTACTTAATGGCAATACTTAGTTTTTCTGCACAGTTTTATTATATCAATTGTCAACAATATAATTAAACAAAGCATTTTCACACTGACAACTGATTAGAAGATGCATCTACCAGTAATTTATACCTGGTAGTCAAAAAGAAAGTAATTGCAAAGTGCTTTAATCGCTGTGCAAGTATACTTGACATCTCCCTTTATTCGAGAGATTAACTGGAACTGTTTTGTTGGGAGAGTTGAGGGAAGGGGGGGGGGGATCACAGGGCTATAAGAACAGTTAAAATAATTCCAAATTTTTGGCTTGCGCAGTATTTTCTCCTTTCCGACAGTTTGTGTATTTGTGAGTTTTTATAATTCATTCTATTCTGTACTAGTACTCAACAGGAAACTACAAAGAAAGCTAATCTGAAACGAGAGAACAAAGCTTATTCTTTTAAGGAACAGATCATTGACATGGAACTTAAGGAGGTAATTAGAAATTTGTTTCATTGTGTCTCTTGGTCGGCCATGTGTTCTTTTTTTATATCCTAACGCCTACTTTCCAACCACCAGCCGAACAACTTTGAAACTCACCCTACCCTCAATGTGAATTTGTATTCTTTCCTGGCAAAATGGTGAAGCCACTGGACTAGTAACCCAGAGGCCCAGCCGAGTGCTCTGGGCGCACGGGTTAAAATCCCACCACACCAGCTGGTGGAATTTAAATTGAATCAATAAATTGGGAATTAAAAGCTGGTGTCAATAAAGGTAAACATGAAACTATCATCAATTGTAAAAGTCTAGCAAATTCACAGATGTCCTCGAGGGAAGGAAATCTGCCATCCTTACCTGGCCGAGTCCAGGCAATGTGGCTGACTCTTAACTACCCTCTGAAATGGCCCTCGCAAGCTATTCAATTCAAGGGAAATTAGGGACGGGTGGCAAATGCTGGCCTTCCCAGTGCCACTCCTACCTGAAATGAATGAATGAATGAAATTGCTTATTGTCACAAGTAGGCTTCAAATGAAGTTACTGTGAAAAGCCCCTAGTCGCCATATTCCGGCGCCTGTTCGGGAAGGCTGTTACGGGAATTGAACCGTGCTGCTGGCCTGCCTTGGTCTGCTTTCAAAGCCAGTGATTTAGCCCTGTGCTAAACAGCCTCATGATGGAATAAAGAAAATAGCAAACATTCCTAAATCCCAATGACCATTTTGGCACATTTGTTCAAAAACCTCATGCTATTATACTAGTTTTTGTATTATGATTTGCAATGATATGAAATCGACCAGACAAAATATCCAACACACTGAAGATGTGGGAAGTGTGAAACTAGCACTCACTTATAATTGCTATTTTTTTTGTGGCTATCAAAAGCTGCTTGTTAAGCATAGACTAATTTTGATTGGGACTGGTGTGTCACAGCAAATGTTAACATTGTTTTATTGTAAAACAATTTGTGACAGGAGATAAAGAAGAAGAAAGGTCTGAAGGATGAGGTGCAGCTGAGCAACAAGCAGAAGGAAATAGTGCAGTGTCAGCTGGAAAAGGAGTCTGTGATCAGGAAGCGGCTACAACAGGTACAGAGAAAAACAAAGACTTCATTTGCAGACTCTTTGTTTTAGAAATGTTTATTTTAGGATGACTTTTGATTTCCTCAAAAGCTATGAGATAACAAATCTTCACGTGCATCCCTTCAGTGTGGTAGCCATCATGGTATTGCAAGCAGCTGGAGTTCTACAGGGCTTCCTACTCCTGACATATTAAAAGCCCTGGGTCTTGCCCCAATTTATTTTTATCCCACATCGAAAGTTCCTGCTGCCAAATGCTTGGGTCAAAGTCTGCAGCCTCTCTGGATAAGAAGGTTGGACTAATCGATCAGTATATCAAAAGTTGTACTGTTTTCGGCCTGTTTAGGTTTTTGTGTGTGCTATATTTCCCTAGATAGCCACAAAGAAAAGAAGTAGAGGTGGCATGCTCTAAGTTTGTCTAAAACTTAGTGCAGGGTTTATTTGGAGATGTTACTCTTACAGTACGAGATGGTGAACTGAAAGTCCACACAAACACTCTGCTGACGGCATTATAGATCATGTGAAGTGCCATGAGCAGGCAGTATTACTTGAATACATAACACTGTTCCTCCTATCAAGTTTCCCAGGAACTGATGGTGTCAGTTTTGACATTGAACTGTCAGAAAATATGAACTGTCATTCTATTCAGGGCAAATGTAAATGCTCTGGATCACATGATAACACCAGGGCAGCACAGTGGTTAGCACAGGTGCTTCACAGCTCCAGGGTCCCAAGTTCAATTCCCGGCTTGGGTCACTGTCTGCACGTTCTTCCCGCGCCTGCGTGGGTTTCCTCCGGGTGCTCCGGTTTCCTCCCACAGTCCAAAGATGTGCAGGTTAGATGGATTGACCATGCCCCTTAGTGTCCAAAAGGTGAGATGGGGTTGCTGGGTCATGGGAATAGGGTGGAGGCGTGGGCTTAAGTAGGGTGCTCTTTCCAACAGCTGGTGCAGACTTCATGGGCCGAATGGCCTCCTTCTGCACTGTAAATTCTATGATCTATCATAGAATTTATCATAGAATTTGCGAACCCTATGTGCCCTCACCTCCTCGAGGGACCAAATAAGGCAAAAACATATTAACTAGCCACAGTCCTGATCCTCTGAATAAATTGCCTGCTTCAGAACTGAGTTTGTTTTTGGCCAGGTCAGAACTTTCGCCTGCCAAAACCTTTTGAAGTTATGTTGAATGCAAATGGCTATTGAAAAATTCCCGTAGATCTCATTAATTTCATGTAGAGAAAAAACTTCTCACATGGGCTTTTCCTAAAGAGAGCAATTGTGAACTTTGAAGACTTTTTATCCAGTGGGCCCACACAGATTATTTCCAACAGGGCCCTGACAGCTTGTATCGAATTCAAACCTGGAGGTGAAAATCCAGTGTGCCAGCTCAATGCTGTTCACTCTCCAAAGTGGTTGTCTGCTTTTGTGTTTACAATCCTGGTGACTTCATGTACTTTGAAGAATTCAGATTGAGGGGGGCACATGTCTGAAAAGAGAATGCTTTTGCAAGTGGGCAGCACGGTAGCACAGTGGTTAGCACAGTTGCTTCACAGCTCTAGGATCCCAGGTTCGATTCCCGGCTTGGGTCACTGTCTGTGCAGAGTCTGCATGTTCTCCCCAGAGGAAGCGTGGGTTTCCTCCGGGTGCTCCAGTTTCCTCCCACAGTCCAAAGATGTGTAGGTTAGGTACATTGGCCATGCTAAATTGCCCATTTTGTGTTAAAACCAAATAGTGGGGTGGGGTTACGGGGATAGGGTGGAGGTGAGGGCTTGGGTCAGGTACTCTCTCCAAGGGCCAGTGCAGACTCGATGGGCCAAATGGCCTCCTGCACTGTAAATTCTATGACTCTATAGACGTTGAATATCTGACTTTTGTCACGTACTTCAATTCTGGAAGTCCACTGGACGCCTGGTACCAAGTGTGTATGTAAATATATGCTTACGTTTGTCACCATTTGCCTAATTTTGACTCTATTTGAATTGGCCTTTTATTGAAAAAACGCTATTCCAATCCATTGTGTTCCCACAGTTAGATGAGGATGTGCAATCCGCTCTGAATGTGCTGAATGCTGTCATCAAAAGGAACCCGACTGGTTTGACGCAGCAAATTCCTACTCTGATTCGCTCGTTCCTACCACTCTTCCAATCACCTCTGGTAGCTCCCAGGCTTAAAGATACATACTTGGCATTAGGTCCCTGTGTCTTGTCAGCAGATCTAAAAAACCTCGGTAAGAGACAAAGCATGTTTTCCAACTCCCGGCTATGGATGGTGAATCTTCACTGGGGTACTATACTCTGAATTTAGTATCTCGTATTTTGCACCATATCTACACCGGAGGGCCTTCTCTCCAGATGGGGGCGCACACACTGTGGGTGGGGCACACACTGCGGGTGGGGGCACACACTGCGGGTGGGACTATATAGTGACAGCACAATTCAATGACTGGGTAACCTTGTGTTCTGTTTATGATTTAGGCTCCCTAATTGGTCATGTAACTCTTCGATTGTTGAAACCTGCCTGCAATTTGGATGAAGCTTGGTGTCAAGAGGAACTTTTAACAGCTACCACCCGTGCTGTGTGTCTACTGCGTTCACGTACTGTGATTAACCGCATTGGCAATGTCGAGGCTGGTACGTCATTCAAATGAAGTGACATGCCATCATCTTGTCATGTCACTTGTGGTCATCACTCAATAAATATGATGAGTTTGGGTTTTGAGGGAATGCAAATCTTTGTTTATAAATTCCAGTCGCAAAACTTCGTGATGTAATCTTTAAATCATCCACTTGTTGAAGTGTACAATATGGAGTTTTTGCTTTCTTCTGCAAAGTTTTGATTTCTCTTTCAGCATTTTATTAATGCTTCCTGTGTTGATTTGTTTCTAATTTCTGTTATGTTGCTGTGACAATACCTCTCTGTGCTCATGTTTGATTTGCTGTCATTTTGAAGTCATTCCTTTATGTTTATGGTCGAGAGTTGGAGCTTTTGTATGGCTTAGCTTTAAGTACTTCAGTGGGTTTTGCTATATTGTCTTGCCTCTTGCAGGTGTGAAACCCCTGATGGCTCCAGCCTTTGCGTATTGCTTCCCGCTCTTGAAGATGGTCTTAACTAACACTGTAAATGACAGTGAAGAAAAGGAGGGGATGCTGATTCAGGCACTTCAAGTGATCAATGAGCATGCTCAGCTAAGATCAGCAACTGACAGCTTTCAGTTAATTGATGAGGTAATATTTGTGCTTTCTTCATTTATAACATGAATATTTAACTTTAAAATATATTCCTATATTTAGTACTTTATCCAATTTTATCCGAACATTCAACATGTATTGATACTTTCAGGGTTTTTGATATGTCTGCACGCTCTGGAAATTCAAGTTGCTTGACAAGGTGATTGAAAAAAATAATGTTGCCGTTTATTCCAATTCAGTAGGACAAGGGGATCACAATTTTAAGTTGTGTAAGATCAGGTCTAGGTTAGATGTCAGGAGGTGGTTCTTTCCTCAGAGGAAGGTGAACTTCTGGAACAAGCTCCTGTCTCCTGTGGCAGATATAGCCTTGTTGAGTTTCTTCAACTGACAGCTGGATGTGCTTCTGGTTGAGGCGGAGATGACCTCTTACAAATAACAGGGAACTCGGGAAGAGAATGATCTTGTGGAATTGTATTGATTGCCTAGTATAGCCCAAGAACATGTCTCCCAGATATTTTTCTCTCATTTGTTTAGTGTGTTTATCTTCCTTGCCTCTGTCGGGATTCCCATGTGGTGCAGCATGTATATAATGTAACACAACATCATAATGGAGGAACATGGGTTTTGGCCCCACAACCCAAAAATGTGCAGAGTAGGTGGATTGGCCACGCTAAATTGCCCCTTAATTGGAAAAAATAATTGGGTAATCTAAATTTAGAAAAAAGAAAAAAGAAAAAAAATGGAGGAACAAACTGGATGGATGGTCTTTACCTGTCTGCCATTACATTCTAGGGGTTTATTTGCGGGTCTAACCCCCGATTCCACTCACTTGTAGGGTAGGGTTACAGCTCCTGATGTGGTGCCTGGAGGGAAGTCCTTAGTTTGTGGTCCTGTTCTCTCCTTCAAGCAGGAAAATGGTCCAAACTATCTGGTATCTCGGGTTCTGAGTGAACCCATGCATCACCGATTCTTTACCCACCTATTTGTGGTTTCACTTTGCCACATTGGAGGGGTGTAGCTCTTGTAGTCAGGAGTTATATTTGAATCAGCCTGCAGGTTCCAGCAGAGACTCACTCTTCTGAGGACGGACTGCGGTAAAGGGTTCAATGGGCAAGAATTTCAAAGCTATAACGTTTCTGACTGCTTCCAGGCATGATGCTCTTCTGGCCACAATTCCTCCCCATCCCCCACCTCCCCAAAGCAGTCACTGTCCCACCACACACAGTGCACCCCAACGATTCCAGCCCTCACTGTGCTCAGTTATAGTATTTAGAACTAGCTATTGTATATTCCACTGATGCTGTTTGTGAAAGAAAGAAGTTGAATTTATATAGTGCCTTTCAGAACATTCCAAAGCACTTTACACTAAGTGACTTAATTTTGAAGTGTAGCTAATATTGCAACATAAGAATTTTTAAAAAATAAATTTAGAGAACCCAATAAATGTTTTCCAATTAAGGGGCAATTTAGCGTGGCCAATCCACCTAGCCTGCACATCTTTGGTATGTGGGGGTGTAACCCACGCAGACACGGGGAGAATGTGCAAACTCCACACGGACAGTGACCCAGAGCCGGGATCGAACCTGGGACCTTGACACTGTAAGGCAGCAGGGCTAACCCACTGCCCTCCATGCTGCCTACAACAGAAGAGATGAAGCAACCAAATGGCGCGGAGGAAGCTCCCACAAACAGCAGTGAAACCATGTATGGTGTTGGTTGAGGGATACCTATTGACCAAGACAGCGGGAAGAGATCCTCTGTTCTTCATCTGAATAGTGCTCTGGAATATTTAATGTACACCTGATAGATAATGTCACACCTGAACTTTCTGATTCCATACCACTCTACGTTACTTGCGTTGTGTAGCCAAAGTCCTTAATCACCAGGCATTATCCCTTGACAGGCAAACACGATGCAAAGTGTCCAGTGTGGATCTAGTACTGGAGCAAATGATTTATTTTGAGTAAATGAAATACGCCACACTGGCTGAGGCAGAATTTGTCTTTAAGTCACTGAAATTATGCAATCCTGCTGCTTCCGTGGAATTGCCTGGCCTCATAATGCCATTCTGATGTCGGGGCTGGAATCCACATTTGGTCAATGCATCTGGGACTTCTCTTTTAGGAAAGTGTTCGATGGATCATGATGGATTTTCAGAGAAATGCAGACATGCATTTCGGATGACGATGTTTATTATGAGGCTTACCTGTCCTGCTTCAGGAAGAGGCGGTTGTATTCGTGGGGTTTACTGGCAAACCCTGGACTCCAATCCCATTTGTCGGGTCTTGCCAGATTTGACGCCATGATTGCTTGAAATTGGGGCTGACCAAGCGTAGTGCGAGGAGTGGGAATGCTGAACCCTTCATGTTTTTTTGAAACTTGAGTTGTTTTGACAGAGCGGTCCTGAGCTGCTGCCACGGATGGAGATGTTACTGCTGCTGACCAGGGTCATTGCCACAGGCTCACCAAGACTCCAGGTATAATCTACACTATCCGATTTCTATAGGGCATTGGATAAAAATATTCTGCTTTTCATTTTGTGGTTCTGTGTATTTTATTTGTATTATTGGTGGTGTTTTATTTTTGCCCACTTGTGGTTTATTTCAGCCAGTTTTTCTTAATTGGAATTTTTTGCTGTCTCGCACTGGTCTCTGTGAGAGTCACTTTTAGCTTGCATGTTAAGTTTTTTTTTGTTGAGGGCTTGTGGTGGATCTCTATTCTGGCTGAGTTGCCCTGGATCTGGGCCAGTGCTAGCGCACAGCATCAGTGCAGTGTGCTCATAGTTCAAACTGTCTTGTGTACATCCTTTTCCACCTGGATTGTTCGGACAATTTTCAGGCGAGCTTGCTTGGCCTTCTGTTTGTTTCCTGTCAGTGTTAGGAAAATTCCTTGTTAAACAGGACACAAACAGATGGCTGTGATGCTTGTGATTATTGTCCAAGTTGGAGATTTGAGTTGGTGGAAAAAAAACAAGTTGCATTTATGTAGTGGTCTCATGACTTGCATGGTTCCTGTGGAAGCTAAGGGAACAGTCTGAATGGATGCTGGTTTTGAAAGATTTTGGTTATCGTTTAAGTCAAATGACTGCCAATATGATGTAATATTATTGCCAATCACAGATGTCTGGCTGTAGGTAGATTGAAAGAAAATATTTGGATCCCTGGTTGTGTGTGAAATATTTAAATTATATCTCTGTCCTCTAGGTACTGGCTTCAAATACGCTAACATCTTTGTGTGCCAGTAGCAGTGGTGAGGAAGGATGTGCATACGCTGAACAGGAGGAGGTTGATGTTCTTTTACAAGCATTACTGTCGCCATGTTCTGCAGTACGAGACGCTGCTCTAAGGGTAAAGAAGCTTTCAGAAATATTTTCAATAAATCAACAAAGAAGTACGGTGGCGAGTTAACCTGCTACATTAATTCCTGGTTTTCCAGTGCATCAAATTTAAAATTCTCATCCTTGTAAAGAATTCAATACCAACCATGTCCTCCGTGTCTCTATCTCCAGTTCTGTACCCTTCCAAAATCTTGCTTCAGCTCTGCCAAGAGTTCCTTGGTCGGGGCCATAGAGTTAGCCGATCCACGGCAAAGATAGCACCCTCCAATCGCTGCCTCTCCACCTTATCCCTATTCCCACCCCACTCATGCCATACCACCGCCTCCCAAAACCGGGGGGGGATGGCGAGACCTCTATATACTCCTGAATTCCTGAAGCCACCTTTCCACAAATCTTTTAATCCGCCAGTAGCGTCGAGTCCATCTTCTATGGGGGCCCCTGTGACTGACCCACACCAACCTCTCATCTGTAAATTGCGGTATGTGGTCTGAAACCAGAATCGCTCCATGTTCCACCCCACTATCCCTGGGAGAATCGAGGTGCCCACCATGAAAAAATCTACACAGGAGTAAAGTCTTTCAAAAACTTTACGCTACTCCAACTTCTTGCATGTTAAGTTCCCCTCCACCAGCGGATGTCCAGGCTTTACAATCTGGAATTCCCACCCTGAACCTCTGTTTCTCTCAAAATCTTAGAATAATCCAAAGTGCTTTACAGTTCTTCTGAAGCGCAGGCACAATTGCGATATGTAGATCCATCCTTTTTTTTTGATGCAAGATCACAGAGGTTTATTAATTAGGCCTTCACTGTACAAAGTTTGGTAGTAGTCAAGGGAATAGCCAGCGAAGCAGCCGATGATGTTGCACCATTAAGAGCCATGAGGTGGTGATGCAGCTGTACAAAACCTTCGTATGGCCACATTTGGAGTTCTGTGTGCAGTTCTGGTCGCCTCATTTTAGGAAGCATGTGGAAGCTTTGGAAAAGGTGCAAAGGAGATTTACCAGGATGTTGCCTGGAATGGAGAGTAGGTCATACGAGGAAAGGTTGAGGGTGCTAGGCCTTTTCTCATTAGAACGGAGAAGGATGAGGGGCGACTTGATAGAAGTTTATAAGATGATCAGGGGAATAGATAGAGCAGACAGTCGGAGATCTTTTTCCCCGGGTGGAACAAACCATTACAAGGGGACATAAATTTAAGGTGAATGGTGGAAGATATAGGGGGGATGTCAGAGGTAGGTTCTTCACCCAGAGAGTAGTGGGGGCATGGAATGCACTGCCTGTGGAAGTAGTTGAGTCGGAAACGTTAGTGACCTTCAAGCGGCTATTGGATAGGTACATGGATTACGGTAGAATGATGAGGTGTAGATTAATTTGTTCTAAATCTAGGACAAAGGTTCGGCACAACATCTATAAGACCATAAGACATAGAAGCAGAAATAGGCCACTCGGCTCATTGAGTCTGCTCCTCGGGCTCATTCTGAGGAGCAGGCTCGATTCAATCATGGCTGATATTTTTCTCATCCTCTTTCTCCAGCCTTCTCCCCATAACCCCTGATCCCCTTATTAATCATGAACCTATCTTCTCTGTCTTAAAGACACTCGGTGATTTGGCCTCCACACCTTTCTGCGGCAAAGAGTTCCACAGATTCACCACCCTCTGTCTGAAGAAATTCCTCCTCATCTCTGTTTTAAAGGATCGTCCCTTTAGTCTGAGATTGTGTCCTCTGGTTCAGTTTTTCCTACAAGTATAAACACTCACTCCAGTCCACTCTATCCAGACCTCCCAATCCTATAAGTTTTAATACGATCCCCCCCATATCCTTCTAAACTCCAACGAGTACAGACCCAGAGTCCTCAACCGTTCCTCATATGACAAGCTCCTCATTCCAGGGATCATTCTTGTGAACCTCCTCTGGACCCTTTCCAAGACCAGCACGTCCTTCCTCAGATACAGAGCCCAAAACTGCTCTCAATACTCCAGATTGGGTCTGTAGAGCCATACACAGCCTCAGAAGTACATCCCTGGTCTTGTATTCTAGCCCTCTCAACTTGAATGCCAACATTGCATTTGCCTTCTTAACTGCTCACTGAACCTGCACGTTAACCTTAAGAGAATCGTGAACAACGACTCCCAAGTCCCTTTGTGCTTCTGATTTCCTAAGCATTTCCCCAAAATTGCCTAAATTTTGTCTTCCAAAGTGCATAACCTCACACTTTTCCACATTGTATTTCATCTGCCACTTTGCCACTCTCCCAGCCTTTCCAAATCTTTATACAGCCCCCTTTACTTCCTCAATACTGTCCCTCTACAGATCTTTGTATCATCTGCAAACTTAGCAACAATACCTTCTGTTCCTTCTTCCAGATCATTAATGTATATTGTGAAAAGTTGTGGTCCCAGCACCAACCTCTGAGGCACACCACTTGTCACCGGCTGCCATCCTGAAAAAGACCCCTTTATCCCCACTCTCTGCCTTCTACCAGTCAGCCAATCCTCTATCCATGTGAGGATCTTACCCTTAACACCATGGGCTCTTAACTTATTTAACAATCTCCTCTGCGGCACCTTGTCAAAGGCTTTCTGGAAATCTAAATAAATGACGTCCACTGGTTCTCCTTTGTCTAACTTCCTTGTTATCTCCTCAAAGAACTCTTAACAGATTTGTCAGTCGTGACCTCCCTTTGACAAAGCCGTGCTGACTCAGTCTTATTTTATCATGCACTTCCAAGTACTCTGCAATCTCATCTTTAATAATGGACTCTAAAATCAATGACCGAAGTCAGGCCTCTCTCCCTTCTTAAACAGCGGTGTTACATTAGCCACATCCAGTACTATGGGACCCTTCCTGCCTCCAGTGATTCCTGAAAGAGCACCACCAATGCCTCCACAATCTCCTTAGCTATCTCTTTTAGAAGTCTGGGGTGTAGTCCATCTGGTCCAGGTGACTTATCCACCTTCAGACCTTTCAGTTTCCCCAAAACCTTCTCCTTAGTGATGGCCACTGCACTCACCTCTGCCCCCTGATTCTCCAGGAGCACTGGCATCCCACTGGTGTCTTCCACCTTGAAGACTGATGCAAAGTAACTGTTCAGTTCGTCTGAAGTTACTTCTCCAGCCATGTTTTCCAGTGGTCCAATGTCTATTTTTGCCTCTCACCTTTTATATGTTGGAAAAACTCTTCCTATCTTTTTTTATGTTAATAGCTAGCTTGCACTCATATTTCATCTTCTCTCCCCTTATTGCTTTTTTAGTTGTGGTCTGCTTGCTTTTATAGGCTTCCCAATCTCCTGGCTTCTCACTAATCCTCGCCACTTTGTATGCGATTTCTTTTGTTTTCATGCTGTCCTTGCCTCACCTCATCAACCATGGGTGCCTTGTCCTCCCCTTAGCATGTTTCCTCCTTCTTGCGATGTATTTCTGTTGTGCCTGCCAAATAACCCCCAAAAACTCCTGCCATTGCTCCACTCTCTTCCCTGCTAGGCTCCTTTTCCAATCAACTCTGGCCAGCTCCTCCCTCGTGTCTTTGTAGTTACCCTTATTTAATTGTAATACCGTTACATCTAATTGCAGCTTCTCCCTCTCAAACTGCAGGGTAAATTCTACCATATTATGGTCGCTGCTCCCTCAGGGTTCCTTCACCTTAAGTTCCCTAATCAAGTCTGTTTTATTACACATCACCAAATGCAGAATTGCCTGTTCCCTAGTAGGCTCTAACACAAGCTGCTCCAAAAAACACCTCTTAAACATTCTACAAATTCCTTTTCTTGGGATCCACTACCAACCTGATTTTCCCAGTCCACCTGCATATTGAAGTCCCCCATGATTATTGTGATATTGCCTTTTTTACTTGCTTTCTCTATCTCCTGATTTATTTTCTGCCCCACATCCTGACTACTGCTAGGGGGCCTGTACATAACCCCATCAGGATCTTTTTACCTTTGTGATTCCTCAACTCTACCCACAGAGATTCTATTCCTTATCTTCCTATATCGCTCCTTCCTATTGATTTAACTTCATTCCTGACTAACAATGCAACCCCGCCCCCTTTGCCCATCTGCCTGTCCTTTAGATAAGACACATATCCTTGTATATTTAGATCCCAGCCCTGATCCACTTCCAGCCACGTATCTGTGATGCCCACATCATCGTACTGGCCAATTTCAATGTGCGCAACAAGCTCATTGTTCCGTATACTGCGCGCATTTAGCTACAGCACTCAATCCTGCATTGACCACCTCCCTTCTCACACTTGTCACCTTTTTTGCTCTGCCTCAGGGTGATGTTGTTCTCTTATTTTTGTTCTCTATTTCCTCTTCAGTTATGACACCTTCTAAGCTAATGCTCTGGTTCCCACCCCCACTGCCATACTAATTTAAATCCTCCCGAGTGACACTTGCAAACCGCCCAGCCAGGATATTGGTGCCCCTCGAGTTTAAATGCAACACAACCTTCTTGTACAGGTCCCACCTGCCCCGGGAGAGTTCCCAGTGTCCAGAAATCTGAAATGTCCTTCTGCATCACTGGTTTAGTCACGTGTTTAGCTGCACTATCCTCCTATTTCTAGCCTCACTGGCATGTGGCACAGGTAGTATTCCTGAGATTACAACCCGAGAGGTCCTACTTTTTAGCTTACTGCCCAACTCACTGAACTCCTTCTACAGCACCTTGTCACTCTTCCTGCCTCTGTCGTTAGTACCTATGTGTACTACGACCTCTGGCTGTTCACCCTCCTGTGTTCTTCAGAGACATCCTGGACTCTGGCACCAGGGAGGCAACACACCAACCTGGAGTCTCTGTCATTTCCATAGAAGCGCCTATCTGTGTCCCTTAGTACAGAGTCCCCTATAACTATCGCTCTCCTGCACTTTGCTCTCCCCTGCTGAGCAACAGAGCCAGTTGTGGTGCCACTGTCACATGTCATGTGACTCTGTTCTTAAAGAGGCATTGTACACAACTACAATAACTCACATAGATAACATTCACGACATTACCCTTGTTCTCGTTCTCTTCACAAAATAACCCAATCAGTTCTCCCATCCAGCACATTCACTCCAAGATAGATCAGACAGTTTGTAACTCAGTAGAGCTCCACGTCCTTCAGTTTAACTGATTGTGCAGCCTCCTGTCTCCAATGTACCCAGTTTATAAATGTCTTGTGATGACTGATTTCACTGCGATACACATTGAGGGAGAGACTCACTGTGGTCACAGTCTGACCCCTCAGGTAAAGGGGACACATCTTGATCAAATTATGTTGGGCAAATCCTTGGGTTTAAGTTAGGCTAAAATGACTTACTGCGCTACAATATAATAACAGGGTTCCATGTGACCACTACAAAAGGCAATGGGCAGAAATGGGATAATTTGCCGCCTTCGTTGATGTTAAGTAGTTGGCTCATATTTATAACAGGAGTGGAATATTCATCTCTTCAATTGTATTTCATCATACATTGGGATCCTGGCTGATCCATTGTCCAGGTCAAGTTGCCCTCAGAAAATGGTGGTGGACATCACCTCAATCAGGTCACTCCTCATCTCCAGGAAAGTTGCTCAGACTCTGATCAGAGCTAATGTACTAAATGGAATGGAATTGGGGCAGCACGGTAGCATTGTGGATAGCACAATCGCTTCACAACTCCAGAGTCCCAGGTTCGATTCCGGCTTGGGTCACTGTCTGTGCGGAGTCTGCACATCCTCCCCGTGTGTGCGTGGGTTTCCTCCGGGTGCTCCGGTTTCCTCCCACAGTCCAAAGATGTGCAGTTTAGGTGGATTGGCCATGATACATTGCCCTTAGTGTCCAAAATTGCCCTTAGTGTTGGGTGGGGTTACTGGGTTATGGGGATTGGGTGGAGGTGTTAACCTTAGGTAGGATGCTCTTCCAGGAGCCAGTGCAGACTCGATGGGCCGAATGGCCTCCTTCTGCACTGTAAATTCTATGAAAAAAGACAAATTCACAGCAATACTTTCATTATCAGGAAATTCTACATTTTTAAATCATTCTGAGGACATTGTTGGGCAGGCCAGAATGTATTCCTTATCCCTAATAGTCATCTAGTGGTCTGGTAGTGTAATCAAAAATAATGAAATAATTTATCAGGTAATTATTTTGTATAAAAGAAACTTCGGTTTCCCTCTGAGGAGCCAGTTAGATGGACCGAATGGTGTTTCAAATCCAGATTAATGTTTGAGATCCCATAAAAACACTGGGAAACTCACCTCCTTGACAGTATTAATGTGACTGACCAGCTGATCTTCCCCATCTTAAAGTTATCAAAAGAAATACACAAATCCTGCATTGTCTCTCCATTTCAAATCTCCCATATCTTACCTTGGATTTCCTCTGCTCAGACATGGTTTTCCCCTCTCCGGTATTTGCCCAGCCACTCTCGAGTTGTACCCACCCCTTTCCGAGGTGGGGCACCTTATTTGTTTGAAGTTTTGTGTCCTTCTCCATCCCTCAGTCTTTTCAGTGAGCACCGGGTGTATTATTTCTTTCCTTTTTTGGGGGGTTGCCTCACAGACTACAATGAAGTCCAATCTCGGTTTAATATGTTCCTGTCAGCAACAATGTCTAATGTTTATGGTACTAATTTTTAAGAATCTTTTTATTGAAGATTTTCATTTATGACACACAGACACATTCAACATATTAGCCAGATACACAATTGTACCAACCATAATGGGCAGGATTCGCTGTCCCGCCGGCAACGGGATTCTCTATCCCACCAGCCAGCCAATGGGGTTTCCCATTGTGGGCAGACCCACGCCGTCGGGAAATCCCCGGGCGTGGGTACGCTGCTGGCACAAGGAAAATCCCGCCAGCAGAGAAAGCAGCCCAATAGATATAAATAAAATACACCATTATGCTAACCATAAAATAAATACAATTAAAATGAAAAATTTATAATAAAGCTAGTAAAAATGTGCTCAATTTACACAGTTGTAACAACTGTAGTAAAAATATAGTCAGAAATTACCCTGTTGTAAACTGAGGCAGATGAACACACAGAATAGTACCCCAGGAAGAAGCAAAGAAGGCGATAAAGTTTCGCCTGGAGAGTTTGCCCTTTGTCGGGCCGCGTTGCTGGAGTGCTGCTTGTGAACTCCTGCACCCGTGATGTAGGTAAACATTTTGCTTTCTCTTTGTAGTGTAGATCCTTCTTTTCAACCCACCTATTTGACACAAGCGTTTGGCTGCCTGTCCTAATATCTCAATGTGATCTTTTGTTTTATTACATCCCTGCAAAGCTCTTTGGACATTTTCTTGCATTAAAGGTGCTTATGTTGCTTTCGTTTGACATCAACAAGGCAGCGGGCCTGGTGCAGTGAGTATTACTGGCTTCACAACATGGAACAAACACTTTGGCACTGCTGTGCACCGAGAAGGTTCAGCAATGTTTTCTATTGTACTATTTTGGTACATGTCTATATTTGTGGAATATAAGTGAGTCAGGGTAAATATTGGGTTACTTGCAATAGTATGGTCTTCATTCTCTGACGCTCGCTCTACTTGTGCATCACCTTCTTTGTATGCCAATATGTTCAAGGTTAATTTCAAAGCCGTGGATAAGGCAGCAACTGGGAGTTTATATCTCTGGTTTACTAAAGGTTGTTATTTTAATCTGACTGTTTGGCTAGGTCCAGATCCCAAGTGTGGCTACAGCTAATTCACCATTTTCTGCACCAATTAATAGTGCATATTTAGAAGGTCTTTAAGGTAGAAATTTCCCCAAGATTTTCACACGGTTATTTTAATTTAATGGGGCTACCCGGCCAGAGAAAAGGTTTTAGGATTGTGATTAAAAGCTTGATGAGCCACACCGATTTTATGGAGAGTCTTGAGAAAAATATGAAGCGGCAGTGCAATTATGGGACGAAATTCCAGAGACTGGGGCTAGTGTAGCTGAAGGCACAAGCAGTAGTGGGTCAATGGGAAGAGAGAATGGACAAGAGGCCTGAGTCAGAGGAACATAGAACTTAGGAGCAGGCGTTAGCTGTTCAGCCCTTCAGCCTGCTTTGCCATTCAATAAGGTCATGGCTGATCTATCTGTCGACTCAACTCCACCTTCCTGTCTGTCCCCCATAATCTTTGACTCCCTTGTCCATCAAAAATCTCACTCCGCCTTGAATAAATTGATGTTTCCTAGTCTCCACTGCTTTCTGGGAAGCAAATTCCACAGAAGAATGACCCTCTGAGAGCCAAAGATTCTCCCCATCTCTGTCTTAAAAGGGAGACTTTTTCGAGAACTGTGTCCCCTAATTCTTGTCTCCCTATAAAAGGAAACGGCCTCCCAGTATCCACCCATCAGGTCCCCTCAGAATCTTACATATTTCAAAGTCCAATGGGTGTTGGCACAATCTGTTTATCCTTTCTTCATAAGATAAGCCCTCCATCCCAGAAATGAATCCAGTGGGCGGTATTCTCCGCTCCCGATAAAAATCGGGATGGCCGTCGTGTAATCAGCCGAGGTTCACAACGGCCTCGGGGCCCGCTCTCCGCACCTAATTCACCCCCACCTGGGGGGCTAGGAGTGGGCCCCCGTCGTTCCCGGCTGCGACCTCGTTGCGCCGGAAATGACGCGGAAACGGCGCTTTGCTGATGTCATCCGCGCATGCGCGGGTTGCCGGTTCCAACCCACGCATGCGCGGATGACATCAGCGCAGACGACACAAACCCGCGCATGCGCGGTGCCGGCTTTCTCCACCGCCGCCCAGCAAGACATGGCGGCTTGATCTTGCCGGGCGGCGGAGGGGAAAGAGTGCATCCCTTTTGGACGCATCCTCGACGATCGGTGGGCACCGATCGTGGGTCTGTCCCCTCCCGAACACAGTCACGGTGCTCCTGTCCAGATCGGGCCCCTGGCGCCCGTTTCACGAATGCAGCGACCAGGTGTGGTTGCTGCCGTGGTGAAACGGGCATGAAGCCGAGCGGTGATTTTTCCGAGTGGGGGTGTGGGGGGGCGGGGGGGGGGTGGGGGGGGGGGGGGGCGGGGGGTCGCTGGGGGAGAATCGCTGGGGGCGCCAGGGGGCATAAAAAATGTCGGGAGGCCCTCCCACGATTCTCCCACGGCACGTGGGGAGCGGAGAATTCTGCCCAGTGAACCTTCTCTGAACTGCTTCAAATAACTGCTAGCAATATGCTATTTTTCAAATAAGGAGGCTAAAACTGTACACCATACTGTGGTCTTACTAAGGCCCTGTACAGCTACAGTGAATCTTCTGTGCTTTTCTATTCCATTTCCCTTGCAACAAATGCCAACATTCCATTTGCCTTCTTCACCATTTGCTGTACCTGCCTACGAACTATTTGAATTCATGTATGAGGACACCTAGACCCTTCTGTACCATCGGGTTGAGAAATCGCAAGCTTTCTCCATTTGAGTGGTTCACTGCTTTTCCATTCTTTCTCCCAAAGTGGACACATTGACTATTTTTCTTTATTGTCCATCAGCTGTCAAATGTTTGTCCACTCGGTTAACCTATCTGTACCTCTTTGTAGACTCTTTACCTTCTCTTGACAATTTATTTTCCTATCTTTGTCTCATCAACGAATTTGGCTACCATATGTTTGGTTCCTTCATCCAAGTCATTGCTACAGATTTTAAATAGTTGACTGATCCCTGTGGCGCTTCAGTAGTTATGGCTTGTCAAGCCGAAGCAAGCCAATTTATCACTACTCTTTGCTTCTTGTTAGCTAACCAATCCATTATCCGTTCTAATGTTACCGTGTGCTCTTGTAAATGTCTTTTGGAAATCCAAGTACACCACATCTACAGGCTTCCCTTTATCCACCTTGTTATTCAAATGATTAATAAAGTAGTCAAACACAATTTTCCTTTCACAAAACAATGTTGATTCTGTGTGATTCCATTATGATTTTCTAAATATTCGGCTAGAACTTCCTTAATAGTGGATTCTAGAAATTTCCTTATGACAGATGTCACTAACTGGCCTATAGTTTCTGCTTTCTGTTTCCCTCCTTTCTTGAAAAAAAGTGTTAAATTAACTATTTTCTAAACCACTGAGGTATTACAGAATCTTAAGAAATTTTACAAGATTATAACCAGTGAATCTACTATTTCTACAGCCACTTCTTTTAAGACCCTAACATGTGTGCCATCTGGCCCTGGGGACTTATCAGCCTTTAGTTCCAATAGTTTTCCCATCACCATTTCCCTGGTGATTGTTTGAAGTTCCTCCCTCCTCTTCACCTCTTAATTTTGAAGTATCTTTGGGAAGTTTTCTAAGTCTTCTACAGTGAAGACCGACACAAAATTCCTGTTCAATGCCTCTAGCATTTCCTACTTTTCCCTTATCGATCCTTAGACTCACTACACCTGCTTTAGTTATTCTTTTCCTGTTTGAATACTTGTAAAACACTTACGATCTGTTTTTATATTACTAACTAGCTTTCACTCATACTCTATTTTCTCCCTCTTCGTTTTTCTTTTAGTCATTCTTTGCTGGTTTTTAAAGTCTAGTTTTCTTGCCCACCACCAATCTTTACAGATTTGCTCGGTGTTTCTTTACATTTAATAGATCCTTTAACTTTCTTAATTTAGCCACAGATGATGCATCTTTCACAAGAGTCTTTGTTTCTCACTGGGGTAATTCTTCATTAAATACCTTCTGTAAAAGTCTGCCACTGCATCTTTCCTGTCTAACTTTTAACATAGTTTCCCAGTTCACTTTAGCTGGCTATGTTTTCAAACCCATTTAATTATCTTTATTTGCTGGTGCATTAAGTTTATCTAGTCTTTCCTTAAAACTGAAGTGAAATTCTAACATACGATCGTTATCAGCTGGAAGCTCTAAAGCCTTTATTGGGTTATTGGTTAATCCCGTTTCATTGCTCATTACCTGCTTCTGAATAGTCTGCTCCCTGGTTGGCTCGAGAACACACTGTTCTGAGAAATTGTCCCAAATGAATTCATTTTCCCTTGATTATTGCGGTACCTTGTTTAAATGCCCCATGTATTTCTTTCGGTGTATATTCTCATGCAGTGTAACTACTCTTGGGAGCTCTACAGACTACTCCCACAAATGACCGTGTATCTTTTCTTTTCATATCATAACCCAAAACTGATTCTGTACCTTGCTCATTTGATCTATGGTCAGTTCCACTAGTGTTCTAATGTCATCTTTAATTAACAGTACTACCCCACCACCTTTTCCTAACTTCCTGCCTTTTCGAAATGTAAATACCCTTCAGTATTTGTGTCTAAGCCTTGGTCGCCCTGCAGCCATGTCTCCTTATGGCTATTGGGTCATACATTTTTTTCTACCTGTGTTAACGCCATCCATTTACTACAAATGCTGTGTGTGTTGAGGTGTAGAGGCTGTAACTCAGTCTTTTTCCATTTATGCAGTCTCTGACCTTATCTGCTGGTGCACTAAGTTTGTACGCTCTGTCTTTTTCTGGCACACTCTGGTTATCATCACCTAAATTGTTCCTCTGCTCTAACTCGTTGTCTCCTGTTGATTCACTATGTCTTCTCTCACACCCTTCCCAACTCCCCTACCACTCTAGCTCACTGGCCTGGAGTTTATTGTTCTGTTTTTCCCAGTTTTTGAAATTTCAGGCAGCACGGTAGCATTGTGGATAGCACAATCGCTTCACAGCTCCAGGGTCCCAGGTTCGATTCCGGCTTGGGTCACTGTCTGTGCGGAGTCTGCACATCCTCCCCGTGTGTGCGTGGGTTTCCTCTGGGTGCTCCGGTTTCCTCCCACAGTCCAAAGATGTGCAGGTTAGGTGGATTGACCATGATAAATTGCCCTTAGTGTCCAAAATTGCCCTTAGTGTTGGGTGGGGTTACTGGGTTATGGGGATAGGGTGGCGGTGTTAACCTTGGGTAGGGTGCTCTTTCCAGGAGCCAGTGCAGACTCGATGGGCCGAATGGCCTCCTTCTGCACTGTAAATTCTATGTAAACATGTAGAGATTCTTCCTGACCTTAAACCTGGCACTGTTTTCACCTTTGTCTGCTTTGATCTGAGGTATTTTTCATCCACTGTGCATTCACTATTAGGAACGTGGTTCAGAACAAGACCTCAAAATTAAATAGGGGAAGATCATTCAACCCATGCATACTGTTGAGTCTTTAGGTGAAAAGCAAATTACTGCAGATGCTGGAATCTGAAACGAAAGGGAAAATGCTGGAAAATCTCAGCAAGTCTGAGTCTTTGGGTGTTTTTTGCCTGACAGTTTATTTTTGAGATTGGCCTGCAGGGAAAGAGACAATTTCATTTATATAATACCCTTCCACTACCTCAGGCCCTTACAGCCAAGGAAATACTTTAAAATTGTAGTCATTTTTCTAATGTAGAAAAGGAAGCTGTCAATCTGCTCGTAGAAAGGTCCCATAACAGCAATGGCTAGATGATCAGTCATTATGGTTGAGTGACAAGTCTTCTCTCTTTGGTTAGCACTCGCTAACGAATATGTTTGTCCAGCTAAGAAACTTAATGTTACTGTTCATGGGTTCTGTGGTTCCTTGCGTGGCTGATATGGCTGAACCTGGAGCCACATCTTCTACCACACCCATGGCAGGTGTTTCCAGGAGGTGGGATTGTTCCTTGGACTCTAGGTTTCTGGTATTCCTTTCTCAGACTCCTTTACCGGGCCTCAACTTGCTGTGGGGTGTCCTGGAAGAGTATTGTCCCTTCAATCAGGAGGTTCCTCCAAATACGTCTGTTCTGATCTAGGGTCTCCCAGTCATCGACTTCTATGTTGCAATTCTTGAGCTAAGCCTTAAAGGTGTCCTTGAAGAGGTTCCTTTGTCCTCCTCTTGTTTGGGATCAATCCTTGAGCTGGTCGAAGATGATTTGCTTTGGTAGTCTCCTTTAGTCTGAGATTGTGTCCTCTGGTTCTAGTTTTTCCTACAAGTGGAAACATCCTCCCCACGTCCACTCTATCAAAACCTGTAGCTTTCAATAAGATCCCCCCTCATCCTTCTAAACTCTAACGTGTACAGACCCAGGGTCCTCAACCGTTCCTCATACGACAAGCTGTTCATTCCAGGGATCATTCTTGTGACCCTCCGGGCAGCACGGTGGCGCAGTGGTTAGCACTGCTGCCTCACTGCACCGAGGTCCCAGGTTCGATCCCGCCTCTGGGTCACTGTCCATGTGGCGTTTGCACATTATCCCCGTATTTGCGTGGGTTTCGCCCTCACAACCCAAAAAGATGTGCAGGGTAGGTGTATTGATCACAGTAAATTGGCCCTTAATTGGAAAAAATTAATTGGGTACACTATATTAAAAAAATGTAAAAATTAATTGGGTACACTATATTAAAAAAATGTAAAAATTCTTGTGAACCTTCTCTGGAGTCTTTGCAAGGCCAGCACATCCTTCCTTAGATACGGGGCCCAGAACTGCTCACAATACTCCAAATGGGGTCTGACCAAACCTTAAGGGCTATGGGGAGAGAGCGGGTAAATGGAGTTGAAATCAACCATGATTGAATGGTGGAGTGGACTCGATGGGCCGAATGACCTTACTTCCACTCCTATGTCTTATGGTCTTATGGTCTTATACAGCCTCAGAAGTATGTCCCTAGTACACCTGTCCTTCCAGCTGATGCAGAGAACAGATGTGGCCTCAGTTTAATGTCTCGTTTGAAAGATAGCGTCTCCACCCCCTTGAACCCACAATATTCTTGCACTGGCACGAATGTTACTGAACCATGGTCGTATTCTGGTCCTGTGCTTTCATGTGTTGGCATGACGCAAATTAGGATGATGGTTATTTTCTCTTGAAGAATGAGCACACAGTCTAAATGATGGCAGTTAACCCGTGTCTCTGGCTGTTTTGCAGGGGCTGCTGGAGATGAATATGGTGTTGCCCACCCCAGACAGTGATGAAAAGAATGGATTGAACCTATTGCGCAGGCTGTGGGTTTCCCAGTTTGATGTGGATGAGGAGACCAGACTGCAGGCTAAAAAGTAAGGAACCACCTTATTTGTGAACTACTAGGACATTTACCTTTGGAGGTCTTAAATGAGCGTTGATGTTCAAAGTCCAATACTACTTTATTAAATGGCACATGATATATTGTTGGGGCTCTTATTTTACCTTCAAATAAGATTCGATAGTCCGGTTGATTGGAGGTATCAAAATACAATTTTATTGCTAATTATTCACTTGAATACACTTGGTTAAGAATTGAATCAAAGCTTAGAAGTGAAATATTAAACGATACATAGAAAGGGTCGGACTCATGGCAAAAAGCATAAAACATAAAGAAATCACAAACAGATATATAAATCAAGAATTCAGGAATGCAGGAATTCAGGAACAAGACTTCGACCACGATGTCTCACTTTTAAGGGAATTCTTATCTCTAGTTTAATCCCTCATTTACTCTCATTGGTTTCTAATTCTAAGCTGAGATCTCCTGGTTTTTTCAAATGGATATCTGTTACTTATAGGATTATTTATTACTCAACATTGAACATTACTTAATATTAACTGGTGCTATCAAGACTAGCTCAGTGTCTGTGCGCAGCCTTAGGAAAATTACTGGTTATGTTTCTCATGCCACAGATGTGCCCGGAGACCCTGCTGTAACTGATTAGTTCATACATTCTTATTGCTGAATACACTGAAATACAATGGCTAATTCATCATGTGAAACATTGACTGAAACAATGTCTGGATTCCCGCAATGTAATTCATTATGTGAAACAATGACTGGATTCTCACAATCAAGATACTTTTTGCCTCTCTGCTACATGCATTCAATTAGCACCTAAAACTATGAATAAATCAATAAATCAACGCTCTATCATATGCCGTTGCTAGTTAAAGATGAAATGGCTGATCAGGCTCAATCATGAATGAGAGTTCCAGTTCCATTTTAATATCCAACCTTCAGCTAACTCAAGAACTCATTGCGTTGTAACTTTGAAATGTTACAATTAATATATAGTGATTATCTTTAGCTTCAGTACCCTTGTGCCTTCAATGGTCTGCTTCTGTGGTAAACGTAATACAAAGAATCAAATGACAGCAATAAACTTCAAAGAGTTGTGAACACAGCCCAGCCCACCACACGAACCTGCCTCCCATCTATTGACTCCATCTACACATCCTGCTGCCTGGGGAAAGTGGGCAGCATAATCAAAGACCCCTCCCACCCGGCTTACTCACTTTTCCAACTTCTTCCATCGGGCAGGAGATACAAAAGTTTCTATACAACATGTGCAGTACTAATGCACCTCTGAGTCATACACACTATGAAGTTTTAGCCTCGATTAGCTCACTGGGCTAAATCGCTGGCTTTTAAAGTAGACCAAACAGGCCAGCAGCACTGTTCGATTCCCGTACCAGCCTCCCCGGACAGGCAGCGGTATGTGGCGACTAGGGGCTTTTCACAGTAACTTCATTGAAGCCTACTCGTGACAATAAGCGATTTTCAATTTTGGGGCAGCAGGGTAGCATGGTGGTTACCATAAATGCTTCACAGCTCCAGGGTCCCAGGTTCGATTCCCGGCTGGGTCACTGTCTGTGTGGAGTCTGCACGTCCTCCCCCTGTGTGCGTGGGTTTCCTCCGGGTGCTCTGGTTTCCTCCCACAGTCCAAAGATGTGCGGGTTAGGTGGATTGGCCATGCTAAATTGCCCGTAGTGTGCTAATAAAAGTAAGGTTAACCCAACCCAGTTGTTGGGTTACGGGTATAGGGTGGATACGTGGGTTTGAGTAGGGTGATCATGGCTCGGCACAACATTGAGGGCCGAAGGGCCTGTTCTGTGCTGTACTGTTCTATGTTCTAAGTTCTAGAATGGACTGCAGATCTGTCCTGGGTTAACTTGCTGAGGGTGTGGGACTTCCAGTGATGGCCATGGAGTGAGCGGTCACACATTTGGTGGCTCCTGCTTAAGGCAGAATTGTTTGGTCCTTGTTACCCGTTCAAGAGGGTGTTTTGCTGGTACAAAGTGCAGGAGCAGATAGAGCCAAGAATTCTTTGGGTGGGCATGTCTGAGCCCTATCAAACAAGGAGCGCAACTGTAAAGGGGCACCGGTCAAAGCAGGAGATTTCAAGGAGTGCGGTCGAAAGAAAGGTAGCGGAGAGCTCTGTGGGATCATTGCCTGCTCAGTGGTCCACGGAACAGCCGGTGGAGTTTTTGACGGCAAAGGCAAGAGACCTCTGAAGACCTGGCTACGGTGGCTGACCTGATTCGGGAGTGGAGCAGAGTTTGGAAGCACATAGTGCGTCACTCTGAAAAGTGGAAGAGTTGGATGTGGACCAGAGAACCAGTTGGCCTCGTTGGCGGCAGAGGTTACGCTGGTGGCAGACGGCCAAAGGAAGCTGAGAGAGAAAGTGGATGATTTGGTAAATCGGTTGAAGAGGCAGAATCTCCAGATTGTGGGATTGCCCGGAAGCATTGAGGGAACACAGGCCACAAAGTATGTACCCAACATCCCTGGGGAGCGGGGGGCTTTGACTGACCCCACTCCCTCACCACCCAGGTGGATTGAGCTGCAAAGGTCGCTGAGGAGGAGACCGAAGGCGGATGAGCCACCGAGGGCGATGGTGGTACAACTGCACAAACATTTTGAAGATTTTGTGGTGGCCAACGAAGACTAAGAAGAGCACCTGGGAAGGGAATGTGATTCAGATCTACCAGGATGTGGGTGCAGAGTTGAAGTGCTGGGCTGGGTTTAACAGGGTCTACATCAGGGGTGGGCAAACTTTTCCGTGCAAGGGCCACATTCAGAAATTCACAATTTTAAAGGGCCGCATAGTATATTAAGTAAAATAATTACTTCACCCGGTTATGATTCTGGGCGCCTCATATAGAACATAGAACAGTACAGCACAGAACAGGCCCTTCGGCCCTCGACGTTGTGCCGAGCAATGATCACCCTACTCAAGTCAACGTATCCACCCTATACCAGTAAGTAACCCAACAGCCCCCCCCCCCAACCACCATTAACCTTAAAAAAAATTTTTTAAAAAAATTTTTATTTTTTTTTAATGACTTGGTGGGCCGCATAAAGACCTTTGGCGGGCCGCATGCGGCCCGCGGGCCGTAGTTTGCCCACCCCTGGTCTACATGGACATGCTGGAGGAGCTGGTTTTTGAGACCATAGACATTGGAGGGGGGGGGGGGTTTGCCGTTTTTCGGTTGGGTTGAATGTTGTATGTGTGGGTATAAGGGGGAAGGTGTAGGAATGGGTGCGAAGGAGTAGGGGGGTTATGAGGGAAGTTGCTTTGAGTTCGGGCCCCCATGCTAGCGGATAGGCTAGTTAACAGGAGTGAAGTGGAGGATAGATCTGTTGCAGGGTTGGGGGGGGGGGAGCGGAGGAGTTGCTGATATGGATGGAGTTAGTGTGGCGCAGTTGCTTGAGGGGAGTTGGTGGTGGACATCTTGGGGAGGCCCTAGGGGGGCATAAGGCGTATATCTGGGGGGTGCTGGTCCAGCTGATTATGTGGAATGGTCGGGGATTAAATGAGCCGGTTAAGAGGTCATGGGTGATCCCGCATTTGAGGAGTCTGAAGGCAGATGTTGTGTTTTTGCAAGAGACTCACTTAAAGGTGGCGCATCAGGTGAGGTTGGGGAAGGGATGGGTGGGGCAGGTGTTTCATTTGGGGCTCGATATGAAGACTGGTGGGGGTGACTAATAAGAGGGTGTCCTTTGCGATAGAGAGCATAGTGGCGGATCTGGTAGGTAAATTTCTGATGGTGTGCGGGAGGTTGGAGGGAGTGCCCGTGGTGCTGGTTAACATTTATGCCCCAAATTGGGATGATGGGGTGTTTAAGCGGAATCCTGGCAAAGATCCTGGTCCTGGACACGCACCAGCTGATTCATGGGGCAGGATTTTAACACTGTGTTGGATCCAAGGCTGTACAGGTCATGCCCCAGACATATGTGGGTATTGGCAATAGCAAAACTGCTGGATGGAATGAAGAAGGACTTTAGGAGGTGGGATGTGTTGCCTTTGTCATTGGCTGGATGAGTCCAGACAGTATAGATGACGGTGCTCCCAAAGTTTTTTTTTCTGTTTCAGAATCTCCTGATTTTTCTATCCAAGTATTTTTTTAGCATGATACTGGGGTTCATGTGGGTGGGTAAGGTTCTCCCAGCCAGGAGGGTTTTTTTGAAATGGGATTGGTAGACCGGGGGCGGGAGGAAAGACCTGCACATGAGGGACTTCTTGAGAAAGGAGTCTGGTTCATTCCTGCGGCTGCCGCCTTCAGCAGTACAGGGCAAGCTTCTGCCCGAAGATGAGATAGGCAAGGGCATGGTGTCAGATGTATATGGGGGGCTGATGGAGAGACAGGGTGCCTCGGTGGAGGAGGTCCAGTGCGAGTGGGAAGAGGAGTTGGGAGGCGTGATGCAAGCCGGGGTGTGGAGTGAGGCTCTGCGGAGGATAAATTAATCCTCGTCCTACACAAGACTGAGTCTCGTACAGTTTAAGGTGGTGCATAGGCCACATCTCTTGGAGTCTAAGATGGGTCAGTTTTTTCCAGGGGTGGGGGATAGGGGTAAGTGCTGTGCAGGGAGACCGGTGAACCATGTCCATATTTTTTGGGATGTCTGAAGTTGGAGGCATTCTGGAAAGAGTTTGCAAACGTAATGTTGAAGATATTGGGAATGGAGGTGGCGCCGAGCTTGTGGGTCGTGTTATTTCTGTTATTGGAGAGAGAGGCTCACATGGTAGCCTTTGCCTCCCTGATGGCACGGAGGCCAATCTTTTTGTGCTGGCAGGACTCGGAACCGCCAAAGGCAGGGGCATGAGTGAGCGACTGGGCAGAATTCCTCCACTGGAAAAAAAAACTACGCTCGCCATAAGAGGGGCTGAGGGAGGGATTCTCCACGAGGTGGAGGCTGTATATTGACTTCTTTAAGGGACAGTAGCGTGTCGTGGGGGGAGGGGGGGTTGTGTTCTGTTTGGGTGTGCGGGTGCTGGCGGTAAAAGGAAGAATGGAGGGGGTGGTATGGGGGGATAGGGGAAATTGTGTCTGATTAATTGCTGATCTTGTTTGTCCATTTCTGTTCTGTATATATTTGAAAATACATCCCAATAAAATACTTTTCCAAAAAAAACTTACTGGGGTGCAGCAATAGATCTCGCCATCTTCGGCTGCGCAGGAAAGAAATTGGGAGTTCCTCCTCCTGATCACCATTTAATAACTTGTGCTAGTAAGTGTGCATCAAGAGGGAGGACAGTTGGTGAGGACAGGATTGCATTGGCTGTGATGTTTCCCATGGTTGAATGCCCAGCTAATATTTGGACGAAAGTGCACACCTGAACATTGGGTACAGCCGAGGTATTGGAGGGTACTTGATGCCTGTGGTATCTTCATCTGGCTGGAGTTGATGCCTTTGCAAGAGGATTAAATTAGCGCAAAGAATGGACGGCATGATGGCACAATAGTTAGCACTGCTGCGGCACAGCGCTGAGGACCCGGGTTCGATCCCGGCCCCGGGTCACTGCCCGTGTGGAGTTTGCAGATTCCCTGTGTTTGCGTGGTTCTCACCCCCACAACCCAAAGATGTGCAGGCTAGGTGGATTGGCCATGCTAAATTGCCCCTTAATTGGGGAAAAAAGAATTGGATACTCTTTAATTTAAAAAAAATTTAATTACCGCAAAGAAGTGTGTGGAACTCCAGGTTTCTTGTTTCCACCTCTGTCTAATGACATCTTGGAGTTCTCCGCGTTATCGGTCTGTCTCTGCTCTTCTGTAATCTTTACTCCTTTTCAGGTTGTGGGACGCCATGGGGCTGGAGCTACAGCCAAATCTCTGTTCGTTGCTGATTAAGGATGTGATATACCACGAGGATGCAACACGCCAAGCAGGAGCAGCAGCGTTGTCTAATGCCGTGGCAGAATATCAGAGTCAGGCTGCTGAAGTGATGGCCAAGCTGATTGAAATTTACCAGGAGAAACTTTACGTAAGGTCACTTCAGATAAGTGTGGGAAAAGAATGTTCAGGGTTTGGGGGAAATTTGGAAACAAAGGTTGCTGGACTTTCTTCTTTGCTAACTGAGGGTGTGGAAAGGATCAAGAGATGGAAGGATCAAGGCAAATAAGAAACCGGAAGTTTGATGTGGTGAAGCACAAAAGGAACAAGTTTAAATGGTCTATGCTCATATAAACTTTTAAAATTAGTAATACAGGGAGATAGTTGAAGTATTGATCTTGATATTAAAGAAATATGATTGCAAGTGGAAGGTGCACAAGAGAACAAATTAAGATTCCTAGTTTTCTTTTTTAGAAAATATTTTATTGAAGCATTTGTAATTTTCACAGTTTAACACATTAAGAATCCTAGTTTTGAAGGTAGATTAAGCCTGGTCACTGCTGTTGTGTGGACATCTAGGTTGTGAGAACTATTTATTGTCAAAATTAGAATGTAGTGCACATCAGCATCTAGGTTGTTACAGTACAGGAGACTGCATTGCATATACATTTCTCATTTTGTAGAGTGCAAAGTGTTTGGAAGCTTTTTTTTCTCACACTTTTTCAATCTTTGTTTTGCATGCTTGTTATTTTTCTTGCGTTGTATTTAGTTCCTGAAAATTGCTGATAAATTGGTTGTTTTGTTTTGAACAGAGACCACCTCCTGTGTTGGATGCCCTTGGTCGCGTAATATCTGAATCTCCACCTGACCAGTGGGAAGCCAGGTACTGTGTCCGAGCATTTGATAATGAAAGCTGACGAAAGTGAAGTGCTATTTTTTTCCTCCAATTTCCTCTCTTTACTCTTTTTGAACCTTCCTGCCCCCTGACCCCAGGACCACAATCTGAACTCCAATTTTAAAAAATGATTCTTAGGCAGCAGGTGTCACTGGCAAGGCAATCATTTTTATTCCCCTCAAGGTAGTTTGGTGAATAGCCTAGTTGAGGTTGGGGGTTGCTCAATTTTGACCCAGTGGCCCTAAAGGAATAACAATACATGCCTAAGTCAGGATGGTGAATGATTTGGAGGCGATATGTTCCGTAAGCGGGAGTTTCCCTCCAGTCTCCCACCTAAAATATTCTTGTGTGACCAGGGTAGTGGCTTTGTGCAAGGCATTTGACTGGAAAGGGAATTGCTGCTGAACCAAATCTTGAATTTCCGTATACCTGAATTTCCAACAGGGATCAATGGCCTGAGAGAGAGTAGGCTGACTCGTTATATTTCTCCCTAAACCAGAGTTGGCGTTGAGGCCACTTTCAGGCACCCCAACTGCTTTTCCATTTTACGAAAGCAACTAACAGAATTAACGAAGCCTTCGGGCCCTCTGGTCTGTGTGGTTTAGTTCTGCACCAGTTACATTTACCCAGGTAGTATTCAGGGAGTTGTGCAATTTTATTGAAAACATTTTGGCAGTAATGGAATATTTGGGAGAATGCATAAATGAGAGCTTAATACAGTTTATAATAAGGAGTTCCTTCTTTTGCAGGTGTGGGATCGCTCTGGCTTTGAACAAACTTTCCCAATATCTTGATGGATCACAGATCAAGCTGCTGTTCCAATTTTTTGTACCTGAAGCCTTGAACGATCGTCACCCCGAGGTCAGGAAGTGCATGTTGGATGCAGCGCTCTCTGCGCTGAACACCCATGGAAAGGTATGTCTGTCTGTTCTCCAAAGTAACGGTAGCTTTTGCGTCTTGACTCAGACTGGGTTAATTTTGTATGACCTTTCAAAGAATAATTAATTCCTGACAACTGTCTAGACTCTCTTGCATCAACAGCAGGCACATTACAGAGCTGTTGTAGGCAGCTATTGAATCATTTGCCAGGAACAGGAGCATTAGGAACAGCTGCCAGTGGTGACTCAATTGGTAACACTCTTGACTGTTCAGTTAAAAGGATGTAGATTCAAATCCCAATCCAGGAACTTGTTGCAACAATCTATAATGATGGCCCAGTGCAATACTGAAGGAGTGCTGCACTGTCAGTGGTGCCATTTTTCAGATGAGATGTTAAAAGGAGGCTCCAGCTGCCCTTCGCTAACAAACAGGGGAGCTCTGATTAACATTTATTCCTTGGCCAACATTACTGGTCATTTTCATGTGGCTAGTTCATCGTGCTGTGCAAAAATTGATTGCTCCCTTTCAAACATTACAGCGGTGATGACATTTCATGAATATTAGCCATGAAACACTTTAGTTGTGAAAAAATATAAATGCAGCCCTCTGCATTCATTCAGGGAAATCCTTTATTCTCTGACTGTTTGTAAGGAGTAAAGAGTGAGGGCAGCACGGGGGCGCAGTTCTTTTTACTGCTGCCTCACAGCGCTGAGGACCCAGGTTCGATCCCAGCCCCGGGTCACAGTTCATATGGAGTTTGCACATTCTCCTCGTGTCTGCATGGGTCTCACTTCCACAACCCAAAAGATGTGCAGGGTAGGTGGATTGGCCACGCTGAAATTGCCCCTTAATTGGAGAAAAAAAAGAATTGGGTACTTTAAATTTATTTTTTAAAAGGAGTAGCGAGTGTCTCAGATAATCCAGACAAGTGAAAGATGAGTTCTGTAAATTACAGAGTAGTTAATGTAACAATAGGAAAATGCCTGTTTTCCTGGAGGTAACCCATAAGGGTACAGGCGAGAAGTAGTCAGCGTGGCAACAATGGGGCATTTCTCCTAATGCTTTCCAAATATTTGAGAAATCGGGTGAATTGACACTGGTTTCAGTTACTTGGAATTTCAGGAGATGCATTGCGCGTTTCAGCATGTAAGGCTGATAAAGAAGGAATTGCTGAAAGTTGGCTAGTAAACTGACTTGTAAATCACCGATCATCTTTGACCATGGGTCATCTGGACTCGAAACGTTAGCTCTTTTCCCTCCCGGCAAATGCTGCAGACCTGCTGAGATTTTCCAGCATTTTCTCTTTGGTTTTAGATTCCAGCATCCGCAGTAATTTGCTTTTATCAGGCCTACTCTTTTCGTCGGTAATGCCCAACTCCTTGAACCCTCCATTACTGCCTATAAAAATGTCCAATATGTTCTTGGGTATTCCTTTGACTTCGCCACAAATCTCTTCCCTTTCCTGGTTGATACCCTTCTTAATTCATTCCGTTTAAGATATGAGGGTGACTCTTTAAATACAAGTGAAGAGTCTAATTTTACGTGATCTGTTTGATAGGGCGGGCAAAATGGTATGATCATATTTTCTACATTGTTTAAACATGGAACTGACCTCTCAGTCCTTCACAATTAACTTTTTATTAGAAAATATAAATCAGATGAGTGGCTTGCAAGTTTGTCACTCTCATCATCTCTGCTGCATTTTTCCCCCTTTAGGATAACGTCAGTTCCCTGCTCCCAGTATTTGAAGAGTTCCTGCGGAATGCTCCTAACGACGCTAATTATGATGCCGTGAGACAGAGCGTGGTCATTCTCATGGGTTCACTAGCAAAGCATTTGGATAAGAGCGACCCCAAAGTGAAACCCATTGTGGCAAAGCTTATCACTGCCCTCTCCACACCATCTCAGCAGGTAACGCACTCCAGTACAGCAAAAGACTTTCAGAAATATACAAGTGATGGGATACTCCCTTGACTCAGCGGTTGCATTTTCGCCTCGAGTCAGATAGTCGTGGGTTCAAGCCCTACTCTAGAGGCTACAAAATCTAGCCTGACACTCTTGGTGCACGAGTGAGGGAGTGCTCAAAGGTCAACTGCCATCTTTTGGATGAGGCATTAAATCAAGGCTTCGCTTTTCCTCTTCAGTGGGTGTAAAGGATCTCGTGGCACTATTCAAAGAGGATCAGGGGCGTTCTCACTGGGGTCCTAGTCAATGTTTATCACTCAACCAACATTACCAAATATCACATTGCTGTTTGTGGGAGCCTACATTACAACAGTGACCGCATTTCAAAAGTACTGAATTGGCTGTAAAGTTCTTTGGGACATCCTGAGCTCATGAAAGATGCTGTATAGATGCAAATCCTTTCTGTGCTCGCATGGATGGGTTAATACATGTATAGATATCATGTAAGCCTTGACAGCATTTCTGACACTTTTTGGACTGAACCAATTTTATATTATCCTACACCTTTTAAATAAAAGACAGGAGTTTTTTTTTACTGCACACTGCAGATGGGAATTGTTTGTGTAGTGAAATAATTGTTCTTGGTGCTGCAGGTTCAGGAGTCCGTGGCCAGCTGTCTACCTCCACTGGTTCCTGCCATCAAAGATGATGCCACTGGGATGGTTCAGAAGTTGCTGCAACTACTTTTGGAGTCTGACAAATATGCCGAGCGGAAAGGGGCAGCGTACGGGCTGGCAGGGCTGGTGAAAGGACTAGGCATTCTCTCTCTGAAGCAGCAGGAAATAATGGTAACATTAACAGATGCCATTCAGGACAAGAAAAACTTCCGGAGGCGGGAAGGTGAGATGAGCATCTGTTTATTTCTAAATTTAAAGCCATGAGCTCCACACTGAACGATGACAAGGTGACCAAAATAGCACCCACAACATTAAAGGACTTTACAAACTGGTTAGCTCCAAATATTTGGTTCCTAGTTTGTTTTTCACGTGCAAATAAACAGCAACACAACCAGCAGAGCTACTGTCCTGTACAGTGATTGACCATTAGTTCTCCTTGTGTATGAGTCATTATTCTGAAACGTTTGGTTCAACGGCAGCAGTTTCACTGTCAGAGGATCAGGGAAATTATTTTTATTTGCATGCTTGTTTTTCAAGTAATCCAACAAATTCTGTGGGGTCTTTTTGTACAGTACCAGGTCAGTTTGATTTGCTTCCCCCATAGTTTTTATTCTCCACAGCATCATCCGCCAATTGTGAAATGTTCAACATCTTGCACAGTTCAGTCTGTTGTTCAAATCCTGCATCAACTAATTTGGCTCCATCAATTAGAGTCGGTGTTTGAGTGGGAAAAAGATGGTTGATCTATTATTTTTTTAAGTTGTTCAGTTTTGAAGAGGTTTTAGGATAAACCAAAGATTAGTCACACTGGCTGGTAAATTGGTAATGAGGATGCAAAATTTAGGATGCGTCCCAGCAACCTAAAGGGACAGGTTAGAATTTTCATAGAATTTACAGTGCAGAAGGAGGCCATTTGGCCCATCGAGTCTGCACCGGCTCTTGGAAAGAGCACCCTCCTTAAGCCCGCGCCTCCACCTTATTCCCGTAACCCAGTAACCCCACTTAACCTTTTTTGGACACTAAGGGCAATTTATCATGGCCAATCCACCTAACCTGCACGTCTTTGGACTGTGGGAGGAAAACGGAGCACCCGGAGGAAACCCATGCAGACACGAGGAGAACGTGCAGACTCTGCACAGACAGTGATCCAAGCCAGAATCGAACCTGGGACCCTGGAGCTGTAGAACAACTGTGCTTACCGTTAGCTGTTAGAATATGAAATGCATTATTATAAAGGCCTGTTGACACTGATTTGGTCAATGTTAAAGAGAGAATTAAAGAAGTATTACAGTATTCCAGGAAAATAGCACAACAGTAACTGACAATGGTGGGCAGTTGGCAATGGCACGGACACAATGGGGGTAATATGGACATCTCCAGTGCTTAGTTTTCTGTGAATGTTTGGACTACGTCCTAAAATCGGGTTTATCTTGCATTTGATCTTAGCCATTGAACAGTGCCATCAAAACTATTTCAGTGCTCCAGATTAAGCTGCAATTATAAATGTTGAGTATTGCTGATGCTGTCAAAGCTTTACATCTTGCACTCATCAGGACAAATGCAAGAATGCCAGATTGGATTGGATTGGATTTGTTTATTGTCACGTGTACCAAGGTATAGTGAAAAGTATTTTTCTGCGAGCAGCTCAACAAATCATTAAGTACATGGGAAGAAAAGAAAATACATAATAGGGCAACACAAGGTATACAATGTAACTACATAAGCGAAGCATACAGGGTGTAGTGTTAATGAGGTCAGTCAATAAGAGGGTAATTTAGGAGTCTGGTAACAGTGGGGAAATTTCATAGGGAGTCTCAGTTTATACTGCATGAGAATGGTGCTGATTGGTTGGCAAGTTGACTCGGATCGAGGTGTTGCCATGACAACTGCCCAACAGAACTATTGTCCCCCATGTTTTTGTTAATTCAAAAAAGACGCACTGCCTGGGCATGTCCCTGGTACATTCTCCATGGCAACTCCTCAACCAGAGTCGACTAGGCAACCAATCGGTACCCTTTTTTTCAATACAGTATAAATCGTTGTTCACTTTGAAAGTTGGTATTCCTGCATCTGCCCCGATGAATGCAATGAAAAGCTTCAAACACGTGTCTCTTTTTTTCTGCAATACTCAAGTTCTGTACTGCCATGTGGCTATTGATAAATTCACTCAGACTTGTGGTACAGTGGTAGTGCTCCTACCTCTGGACCAGAAGCTCCAGGTTCAAGTCCAATGCCAGGACTTGTTGGCCATAAGGATGCAAGAGGGAGTGTTCATAACGCGGTTCAATGGGCTGATAATCAACTCGGGAATCCTTCTACCACTTCCCGACTATTTACCAAAAGAAAAAACAATGTGTGTGAAGAAACGCTGAACTAAAACTCCGACAACTTCCCTGATACCCAGGACTAATTTCTAGGTTAGTCTAAACGCAGTCAGGTGCAAGCCATTTAGCTGGATTATGCTTCACCCAATCCATTGGCCGCTATTGTCCCTGTATTACACTTGCTTATTCAGCATTGGCATCCTTCAGCTGAAGCATTTACTCTGCTATTAATTCCTTGGTAGGTGCTCTGTTTGCCTTTGAGATGTTGTGCAATATGCTGGGAAAACTCTTCGAACCGTATGTCGTACATGTACTCCCTCACTTGCTGCTGTGTTTTGGTGATGGGAACCAGTATGTGCGAGAGGTCAGTGCATCTTGTATTTGTGTCCAAACAATATAGAAGTGACATTCTGTATCTTGTCATTTTTGTAATACAAATGCTTGTGTCATTAAGTATCCAAAATAAAAACCTAAGTTGATGCATTCTTATTATCTCTGTACAAGTTACAGATGATTGGTAGTTTTCTCATTTGGAAAACATTATATCTCAGTTTTGCTATTTGCATCACTCTACAGATCTCTAGTTTGAATAATATCCATGACTACAACTCATTTTCTCCATAGGCGTCTGATGACACTGCAAAGGCAGTGATGCGCAATCTGAGTGCACACGGTGTGAAGCTGGTACTGCCATCGCTGTTGGTGGCTCTGGAGGAGGAATCTTGGAGAACTAAAGCAGGTATTTGGCAAAAACACTGAGGGGCCATTTTAACTCCTCCGGCCTGCTCGAGACTGGGTTGATGGACTGTTAAAATCATCATGAAAATTATCTGCCTTGGAGCCACCAGGAGCTGTTAGCAGCTCTGCTCATCTGAGCAGACCAGCCCCACCAAAGCTGATAGGTTCGATTTTCTTATTGGTGTACACTGGGCCCCAATGACAAAAGTTGGACCCAGCTGCAGTTTTAACGTGACTACATCGCTGTCTGACCAGCTGAAGATGGTGGGAAAGAGAATCAGAACTGGATGAGGCCCTGTCAATCATCCCCCTTGTGGCTTGGAACAGGTGGGAGGTTGACTAGCAGTTTAGTTTCTAGCTTGGGTCGCTACCATACCGTCCCAAATCCCATCCAAGTTATCAGGGCCTAAGATGCTGTTCTTTACATTTGGTTTCCCAGGTGTTTCCCAAGCTAACTGCAAAACAGTACCAAAGATGAGATGAAAAATGTTCTTGTTCTGTTCAAGTCTGTATGACTTTGAAAGTCAGACAAATCTGTGTTCAATGTGCACCCTTGCACTGTGTCTGTTTCTGTACCTTTAGGTTCTGTTGAATTGCTCGGTGCCATGGCATACTGTGCTCCGAAGCAGCTGTCATCCTGTCTGCCAAGCATCGTGCCCAAGCTGACCGAAGTACTGACTGACTCTCATGTGAAGGTGCAGAAGGCAGGACAACAGGCCTTACGGCAGATTGGCTCAGTCATCAGGAACCCTGAGATCTTGGGTGAGCTTTTTGTACAAACCACGGCGCGTAGAAAATTGATGGCCCATGCCAATCATCATTTGTAAGCCTTCAGATAATACATTTCTCAAGTTATTCTCTGATAAATATTCTTATTCTCCACATTATAAAACACATTAGTTTAAAAAATGCAGAACTGCATCCTTTCCGGAATGGTCTGGGGCATTACGAATGAACATTATGAGTGCTGTCTTGGACAAGTATTGTTCCCCCTTGTACCCTTGTACTCTTTATGCAGGTTAATTTGGGACTGCACTTTTTGCGCTTATTTTCTGTACCCACTGTCGGTAATGGTCATCACATGCTGGCTTGTATTATTTTTCCTTTTATTGAAAGCGTAGAACTGAAGTAAACACTTAGAATCATAGACATTTATGGCACAGAAGGAGACCATTCTGCCCATCTATTCTTGCTGCTGATAGAGATATCGCGTCTTCTTCCATTTATCCAGCTGTTGGTTAGTAGTCCTGCAGGCTACGGCAAGCACAAATCCAAATATTTTAAAAATATGATGGGGATTTCTGCCTCTACCTCCCTTTCAGGGAGTGAGTTTCAGACCCGTATTATTCTCAACTCCCCTCTAATTCTTCTATCACTACTTTAAATTTATGCCCCCTATTGGCTGACTTCTCTGGTAAATGGAATAGGCTCCTTTTATCCACTCAAGCTAAAATCTCGCCTTCACTTCCTCTGTCCCAAAGAAACCAACTTTTTTCTCATGGCTAAAATTCTCCAGTCCTGGCTGCACCTTGTAAATCTCCTCTGTACAATCACACCCCTCCTGGAATGCTGTGACTGCTACTGTACGTAATATTCTAGCTGTGGCTAACTAGCATTTTTTACCGTTCTTTCATAAAATTCCTACTCTTACTTTAAGTATCCCGCATGCCTATTTGACCACAATACCTGCCGGTCCTGCTACCTTTGGGGCCTGTGGACATGCACCCAAAGGTCCCTCTGTTCCTCTGCACTTCTCAGTAACCTCTTGACCTGCCGTACAACCTGACTCCCCATAGCCTGTCCACCATTTCCAAGGCACAAGGCAGGAATGTGATGGAATGCTCTCCACTGGACTGGATGAGTGCAGCTCAACACTATCCAGGGAAAAGCAGCCTGTTTGATTGCCATCCCATCCACAAACATTCAGTCGCTCCACCACCAGCGTACAGTGGCATCAGCATGTACCATAAACAAAATGCACTGCAGCAACTCGACAAGGCTGCTTTGGCAGCACTTTGACAAGGCTGCTTTGGCAGCACTTTTCAAACCTGAGGCCTCCACTACTTTGAAGGACAAGGGCAGAGATTCATAGGAGCACCACCAGCTGCAAGTTCCCCTTCAAGCCACCCTGACTTGGAACTATATTGCTGCTCTTTCACTGTCCAACAAAGTATGACTAAATAAGAGGGAGAAAATAGATTTATGAGACTAAACCAGCAAGAAATATAATGAGTGTTAGAACGTATGCAAGTAGGTAAAAAGGAAGAGAGTCGCTGAAATATTCAATTGTCTCATCGTAGATGAAACCTGGGAATTATAATGGGAAATGGTAGTGATTTTTGAATCTGCTTTTATGGTAGAGGCACTAAAATATCCCAATAATAGTGGAAAATTGGTGGGGTGGTAAGAGGGAGGGAGGAACTTAAAACAATAATTAACAATTAGACAAATACCACCAATGCCCCTCCAACTACTCAACTTCATTTTAGGAAATGAAGTTTATAGCAAATGAATAAATAGCTGCACAATCTATTTCTAGTTTAAAAACATTTTGAGGGTTCAATATTGACGAGGACACAAAGGTCCACGATCCTCTTTGAATGGTGCCGTAGGAATTTTTTTTATCTAACTAGTTTCCAGACAAGATTTTAGTTTAATTTCTTATCTCAACACATCTCTGACAGTGCATCTCTCTGTCAGTACTTTACCAAATGTCAGCATGGCTCTCTAATTGATCCTAATGCAGTAGACCTGTGAATGGGATCTAAAATTGGTCCCCTCAGATTCAGATAAGACTGCGAGCTAATGCTTCAATGAGTGAGGCAAGTCTCATCTCTGCCAACCTGCACTCGAAAGTTATCGGACTGGGTAAGTGGATGCGTGCTAAAGAGCTGAAAGTGTGAAATCCATTTTGCACAAACAGGAAACCTGGCAGTTAAATAAAACCTTGCTTGTGGCGATCGTTAAACATGGTGCAAAAGCAAAATACTGTGGATGCTGAAAATCTAAAATAAATGCAGAAATTCTGAAAATACTCAGAAGGTCTGGCAGCATCTGTTGAAGGAGAAACAGAGTTGATGTTTCACAAGTGTGACCTTTCAACAGGTCTTGTGCTTTTAATACTCTCTCTACAGATGCTCCCAGACCTGTATAGAGTATTTCCAGGATTTACTGTTAAACATACTGTTAAACATGTGTGTCTGAGATAGAGTGACTCCTGCCCCAAAATACAGGCATTTGAGCCTGGCAAATCCTGTGCTGGTGATATTGAAATGTATTAAGAGCTGTCTAATTTGTTTGACTTGCTCATTCTATTGAACATTAATGCAAAGAATTAATGTGTTAACTTATTTGTTCAGCAATCACGCCCGTCTTGTTGGATGCCCTGACGGACCCATCCAGGAGAACACAGCTGTGCCTTCAGACTCTGCTCGATACCAAGTTTGTCCACTTTATTGATGCTCCATCTCTGGCCCTGATCATGCCAATTGTGCAGCGTGCATTCCAGGATCGGTCCACAGATACTCGTAAGATGGCTGCTCAAATCATTGGGAACATGTATTCCCTTACAGACCAGAAGGTAATGCTTGTGAAATTGCAGATGATGAACACATCATACGTTATCCCTTCCTGTATTACTGGAAAGGTTTAATCCATTTAATTACTGCACCAGTAGATATGTAATCCAGTGGCTGATCGGATTATTACTTGGGAGGTACAATATGGGTCTACATTATTAGTCCAAAGCATGTGGTTATCCTGAGCTGTGATGGGCTAGTCAGTATGAAGTTCAAAGTTAATGGATAAGTAAAATGAGAATTGTGACCAAACCAAAATTGTTGACTACTTTCCATTGGTTTGTTTCCAGGACCTTGCACCGTACCTGCCCAGTGTGATGCCTGGATTGAAGCTATCTCTGCTAGATCCTGTTCCGGAGGTCAGAATCTTTACTGTCTCCTGTTAACATGACTTTGACTATGTTCAACATACCTGCAACTAATTCCAAACTGCCTGTTAAACCGATTGTAATCACTATGCTGGAATTACTTGACAAAAAGCAGCATTAATGATTGGGAATTGAACCAGTCTTGGCTAGTAGCTGATGGCTTGCACAATATATATTGAACCCAGATTTTGCTGGGTTATGCTGCTGACGCTAATCTGAGCTAAACTGTATTGGGTTGCTCTTGCCAAACCTACATGTTATCTTCAGTGCCTGAATTATATGCCTGTTGGGCCAGGCACAAACGTGAAAGGTTTGCTTTAGTGTGCAATCATGTTCATGCAGTTCTTTCATATGCCAGGTTCGTACAGTGTCAGCAAAGGCTTTAGGAGCAATGGTGAAGGGAATGGGCGAGTCATGCTTTGATGACCTGCTACCTTGGCTTATGGAGATGCTGGCTTCAGAGCAAAGCTCAGTTGATCGATCTGGTGCTGCGCAAGGTAAGGAAGACAGAACTTCAGAAAGAGCAAGTGTTCCTATAATAGCTGATTAACTAGAAAGCACGCACACTGAAATCCTTCAATTGTCTAACCTATACGTGCAGAATATCACCAAGTTTGTTGTCACTGGACAAGGAAGTTGATTGCTACTGTTTATTTTTTTTGCACACTTCATATTCTGTTCAGTGTCATGAAAACTTTGTTTAACAAAAACTATTTTTCAGTGGAATAGTTGAGCAGTTTCTTTTATAAAATGGAATGGTTTGTTCTACCTGGTATGATGTATGTGGCCAAGTGTTTGTTGCCACATCCCCCTGAAGTTGACTTCCAGCAAGTGTTGTTTCTCTCAGATGTTCACTATTCTTTTTCTCTCCAACCCCACCACCTGCCCTTAATGTAGATTATCATGTACTTTTCTGTTGAGTTCCCATCTTGAAAGGTGAGTCCAATTAGGAACTGAACTGAATTTGACTCCCAACTTGCACCAGTCACTAACTGCCTCTACATTTTATTTGAACAGTTTATCAGTGTTTTTTTTTACCATTTGCGCTTCAATTTGGTGATCGTCACTGATTCAATCTAGTTTGTTTTGTCAAGTAATCAAACTCTAAACTGACAGTTGTCAGTCCATCTCCATTCGTTTGTTCTTGACGGTTAATGAGACCAGCACCTCGAGCCCTACAGGTAGTTAATTGGATCTCCCCCAAGACCAGCACCATTTTATAATTTCTCCAGAAAAGCACTTGTTCATTCTGCACAATCCGCCTGCTATATTTTTTATACATGATCCAATGGCTTTGCTTAACAGCTCTTGACTCTCTAAACAGTTCATGGAGAACATTGCAAATTGTCGGGAATCTTTCTCAATTTCCAGTTGACACCAGAGCATTGTCACCCCTGCAGTTTCCCACACAGCGAACTCTTGAGGGTTGATCTCTCAAGAGCTTCCTTAAAGAAAGTAACAACAGGAATGGATGTTCAGTCCAATGGCCTATTCCACCATTTACTAAAGCCATGGCTAATCTTTGACCTCCATTCCACCCTGCTCTCCAAGTCCATAGCCCTTTATTCCCCAAGAGTCCAAAGATCTATCAATCGCAACCTCAAATATGCTCATGGGCCAAGCAGCCACAGCTTTGGGTGGAATATTTCAAAGATTCACAAATTACTAAATGAACATATTTCTAAATGGCTGACTCTACCCTGTGACTTTGTCCTGTAATTCTAAACTCTACAGCCATGAAAACAGCCTCTCACCATCTACCCTGTCAAGCCCTCCAAGAATGTTATAAAGTTCAGTGTGGAAATGGTGTAATATCTGAAGCATGGTGACCAGGAGCAATGTTTCCTTTTGATGTGCAGTCACTTAAAAGTTGAACTGAGACATTAATTAAGGAAGATAACCAATGGTAGAACATTTAATATTCAACTTACTGCCAACACAATTGGTGTATTTTCATACTATTTTACACATGACCGGCCATTGGAGCTATAGATGCCATTCCAACCCCCAATGGTAACACTGCACAAAACTCCATTATTCTGTCAAAGGCAAAGTAATCTAGTTTTTAATACCTTCTTGTATTTCAGGCTTGGCTGAAGTAATGGCTGGACTTGGAGTTGAAAAGCTGGAAAAGCTCATGCCAGATATTGTGGCCACTGCCAGCAAGGTGGAGATTGCCCCACATGTCCGCGATGGTTACATGATGATGTTCATCTACCTGCCTGTGACCTTTGGGAACAAGTTTACAGCATACGTAGGAGCCATCATACCTTGCATTCTGAAGGTAAAAACCAGTTCTCAACCGGCGTAACAGTTGCCAGCAGCTGCCCTGTCCTCACTTATCCCAAGCAGTCATTAGTCCTCTGTATTAGCCATAATCATGGACAGTGCTTAAAACCTGCCGAGCACGCCAACTATCTGTGCAGGATGGTACTTGCAAATTTAAAAGCTTTGCAGTTTTCAACCAAAGTCTGATCTTTATGCAACTTCAATCAGTTGGTTGTACTTGACTATAGGAGGCACTTAAAAAATGGAGACTTGGGCAGCTTGGTTAAGATGGCTGCCATCCACCACACATAGTGGGCAATTAATTAGCAATTAATGCTGTTGATTGACTCTTAGCTAAGGGTGGATGAGGATCACTTTGTTGATCCCTTCCCATGTAGGCAGATGTTGAGGGAAAATAATTGCCCATCCAGCCCACTTGTACCATCACTTGAGGGTGAGTATGTGGAAATAATTAGCTTTCATGAAAATATAGTGAGCATTAATTAAATTTCAGCTGGAAGGTTCCATGCTACAATACAAACTATTATTGAGGGAGAATTACCTTTTATTGCCAATATATTTTTTCATAAAGGCTCAGTGTTATTGAGTATTCCCTATTAAAGTCACTTTTCTTCATCCAGGAACTTTGTGGTTTAAGTGACTTTGAGTTTTTAATCTATAAACTTGTTCCTCTCTTGCATAGATGGCATAGATTAATTCTAGTAAAGTGAGCGGCACTCAGTCTTTTGTTAGCTTAAGATGTGAAGAGAATTATAATTTCTAGTTGCCTAAGGGGTGAATTTTAACAGCTAAAAACCGGTGGGTTGGGGATGTGCAAGATGTTCAACTTGTTTGCAGGATTCAGATTTTTGAAATTTGTACATCTGATCTAACCCCAATCCACCAGTATTGAGTGTTAAAATTCACACTTCAGCTGTTTTTGTGGCCTTCCTTGGGTAACTCCCAAAGATAATTATCGCCACATGCAGGGGCTGGTTTAGCCCAAGGCTTTGAAAGCAGACCAAAGCAGGCCAGCAGCACGGTTCAATTCCCGTGCCAGCCTTCCCGAACAGGCGCCGGAATGTGGCGACTAGGAGCTTTTCACAGTAACTTAATTTGAAGCCTACTTGTGACAATAAGCGATTTTCATTTCATTTCATTTCATTTCATTTTAAGCTGCTCTTCTAACAAGAGAAGGCTGCTCACTGTAGCTGGGATTAGCCTATGTGGAAGAGAGGCGAAGACAACTTGGGTAGAAAGTAACAGCACTGCTTGTGGGTCAGCAATGCTTCTCTCTTCCACCCCAGGCCCCCTCAAATATTCATCTGCTCACCCACCAATGCAAGCATTGATGTTGTGGCTCGGACCTGTCTGCTGCAGAGTCCTCTCCACCCTACTGGAATTCATGCTTCACTCTGGCTGACTTCCAGGTGGGTACTTCAAGGACAAGAGACACTCTAGAGTCAAAACTTCAGACCGTGTGAGGGGAGACCCAGGATTTCCAGGTCCTCACTTCACAATCACACCACGTCCACATCAGCTGCCACTGGTAATATACAGGACTAAAGACTTGGCTAAGTTAGTTACCAATGTCAGATTCTGAAAACAAAGCTAACGGACCACAGATGTCATTATTGCACATGGAAGAAGCATCTCCTATATCTTATTTCCCACTTTTTCTGTCTGTTAGCTTTGACAAAGAGTCATTGGACTCAACGTTAGCTCTTTTCTCTCCCTACAGATGCTGCCAGACCTGCTGAGATTTTCCAGCGTTTTCTCTTTTGTTTCAGATTTCCAGCATCCGCAGTAATTTGCTTTTATCTCCTATATCTTTGCTCAGCGGTCACTTGACATGGCTGCTAACAATCTCCCCTTAGTCAAAGCAGTGGGTAAAGCCTCCATTCCCCAACACGCAACTGCCTTCAATGACCAGCATTTATAGTCTCTGCTGATGCTCCAGTGTGATATTGAATCAATCATGTAGATGTCTATAGCTACGAGCTCAATTAAGACGCTGGGCGGGATTCTGCCATAATCGGTGGGGCGGGCGACTCCGGCGGGAAGGAGTGGCATGAACCACTCCAGCGTTGGGCTGCCCCAAAGGTGCGGAATCCTCTATACCTTCAGGGACGAGGCTAGCCCCGGAGTGGTTTGCGCCTTGCTGGCTGGCGCGGAAGGGGCATGGCGCCATGCCAACTGGCGCTGAAGGCCTCCGGCGGTCGGCCGGCCGGGAGCGCCAGCATGTGCTGGCATCATACCAGCGCATGCGCAGAGGGCTTCGTCTCCGCACCGGCCATGGCGGACCGCTACAGCATCCGGTGCGGAAGAATAGAGTGCCCCCACGGCACAGGCTCACCTGCGGATTAGTGGGCCCTGATCGCAGGCCAGGCCACCGTGGGGGCACCTCCCGGGGCCAGATACCCCCACACCCCGGAGGCTACCCGCAATGAGACGAGTGGCCGCCCGTTTTTGGCGGGTCCCGCACGGGGGTTTGGAGAATCCTGCCCCCGTCTCTCCAATCTTGTGGTTCACGTGTATATTTAAGGGGCAAGAGACTGATACCATTGTCCTGCCCAGCATCCATCCCTCAATTAAGTGGGCATTTGTTGCATTGTTGTCTGTGGGATTTTCTTTTTGCAAAGTCACTGCTTTGTTTACTGAGTCCCTGCATTTCACTGTAACTCCTTGTGAAACATTTTGAAATGTCTGGGGGGCATGGTAAAATGCAATAAAAATGGAAGTCTGCCTTTTCTAGACAGGAAAGCTGTTCTGTTCTGTGTGCATAAGAAATCACGTCCTCTCTCCGTAGTTCTACACAAGATAATATGTTGGGTAACACTGTTTCGGTAACACTTTGAGTGTTAACGAAAAGTCAAAACCAGTCCCTGGTGCAATGTGGTTACTTCAGGTAAAATGTCAGGAAGGGACCAGGGTGTGAATATATCAGCAAGGCAGTAAGTGATAGTCCTGTGAATAGGGTGCATTGCTGGTTATTATCTAATATGAATTGTTTTGTCTAGGCTCTGGCGGATGAGAATGAATTTGTTCGTGACACTGCGCTACGTGCTGGACAGCGAATTATAAGCATGTACGCAGAGACTGCTATCGCACTTCTACTCCCAGAACTGGAACAGGGATTGTTTGATGATAACTGGAGGATCAGGTACCAAGAACATTGCACTTTATGTTGGAACGACTCTTGTATTTTATTGTAACTATTAGCTATCGGATCATGTTAAGTACAATTGCACTTGCCACCTGACATTTCTCGCTTGAGGTAACAGATTGAAAGGAGGTATACACAAATTTCTAACTTTTTTAAAATTCTGTTTACAAACACAAGCAATTAGTCCTCATCCAAATGGAAGGGAACAATAATTGAGATTGTCCCTTAAAAACTGCTCTCATAGTTTCCTACACCAGGCCCCTGTTAATTTTTTTAATTTAAAGTGCCCAATCCTTTTTTCCCAACTAAGGGGCAGTTAATTGTGGCCAATATACCTACCCAGCACATCTTTGGGTTGTGAGGGTGAGACCCGCACAGACACGGGGAGAATGTGCAAATTCCACATGGACAGTGATCCGGGGCCAGGATCTCAACCGGGCCCTTGGCACCGTGAAGCAGCAATGTTAACCACTGCGCCGCCCTTAGGCCCCTATTAGATGAGGAAATGTGCTCAAATCACATTTTCCCTGTTAACAAACCAGGGAAAAGCTCTTCTTTACTGCTATTGTATCTGAATGTACATTGATCAGAACCCTTGTGTTTGGTGCAATATGAGTGCACTGTTTGTTTGGTGGGTGCTGATCAGCGCACCTAATGGTACTTAAAATTTCCCCAAGATCAAGCTCAGCAGTTCGGAAGCTCTACATATTTACATACACTGGTGTATTCCAACATTGAAGCCAAACCTATTAAACCCAGCACAATAACATTATCGTCTTTACTTTGTGCTGTGGTTGATAGGCCAAAACTGCCTCAGACTAATTTACTTTTCTAGAGAGGGGACTGTCACTCATCGGTCTGCTGGATTCAAATTCTGGTACCAACAACACCAAAGCAATGTGTGAATCATGCTGTGCCATTGAACTACCCAAACTGGTGAAATTTTGCTGCTGGAGTGAAGCAATCAAAAGTTTTCCTAACTTTGCCTCCCATGTGAAGGCCCTTGAGGGCAGCTGTATCTGAAGGATACACTTAAGAACACAAGGAATTTGGAGCTGTTATATTCAGAGTTATATTCAAAATTGCCTTCAAGGTTCACACCTGATCTTTTCTGCCGCAAGTAATTTGTAATACAGGGAAACATGTTCAACTTCCTACTTTTGAGCAGTTGTTTTCATTCACTGAATGTGTTGATCTGAGGCTCGTGAAACTTATTCTTACTCTAGCCCCCTTGGTTATATTTGATTTAGATAGTATGCAATTTACCTTTTCCTTAATGGATCAGCCATCTCTGCTTTCAATAACATGATTTGGGGCATTGTGATGGAACAAAGCAATTTGTGTGTCGACTAGGGAAAGCCCATGTACTTGTTTAGCCCCAGTCTTCCTCTCTGTCTCCCCCACTCTTGCCTTACTTCAACAGATTTAGATGAGGGAACATTTCTTTTTGACAAAGACTGAATTGCATTGAAAGAAAAATCAGGCCAAATTAAAGATGATCGAAGGTGATTTTGTTTTTTATGGTTTGGATTTCAGGTTCAGTTCAGTCCAGTTGCTGGGAGACTTACTTTTCCATGTCTCTGGAGTGACTGGAAAGATGACGACTGAGACAGCCTCCGAAGATGACAACTTTGGCACTGCCCAGTCTAATAAGGTACGGTGGAAAAATTGGCATAGCTGCTATATGGGCATGCAGATTGACAAACACCCAACATCTTCCAATAATGTGAAGGTCCCAGACTAACATGACTCTGGGTATGAACCTCTAACTTGTCTTTCAACCAAACTATCCTTGCAATGTCAATTTGTTGGTTTGGGTCGATTTTACATGTTCTGGACGACATGTTTTTGATACGGGTTGACTTGGGTTCTGTCCCCCAGTGTCTTGTCTGTCTAGGTTAACTTTATCAGCTTTGTTCATGTGTTGCCAACATTGTCGGTTGGTTTGTGCACCTGTCCTTTCAATGCCATGAAGTCTGAACAGGCTGAGGCTGTTTTCTTTTAGAAGAGGGCTAACGTATGCCCTCATTGAATACATTACAATAAAGTGATTTGACACGGTAGATATAGAGAAGATGTTTCTGCTTATGGGGAGTCCAAAACTCGGGTCCATAACTATAAGATAGTCGGGAATCAACCCAATAAAGATTTGAAGAGAAGCTTCTTGACCCAAGGAGACGTGAGAATGTAGAACTTGCTCCCAAGTAGAGTATTTGTGGATGGTAGCACAGGTATTTAAAGGAAACCTAGATAAACATGAAGAGAAATAGAAATACGAGCTGATGGCATTAGGTAAAGTGGGATTTGAATAGGCTTATGTGGAACATAAAGTCTGGCAGCCCAAATGGGCTGAATGGCCATTTCTGTGCTGTAAACTTGATAATTATTTACTTTGAGTGTTAAATGTTGTGATAGAGCCTCATCTGAGGATCCAATCTTTCAGGCTATCATTGGTGCACTTGGTCTAGAGAGGCGGAATCGTGTCCTTGCTGGTCTCTACATGGGTCGTTCTGACACCCAGCTGGTGGTGCGTCAGGCCTCGCTACACGTCTGGAAGATTGTTGTGTCGAATACACCTCGGACATTGCGGGAAATCCTGCCAACGCTCTTCACTCTTCTGCTGGGGTTCTTGGCCAGTACTTGTGCTGACAAGAGGACGGTGAGTTTGAGTTGTGTGTGTACACAAGAGGGTTAGGTCAAGCTTGTACAAAGAATGCTGACTGGAGATCTGCCAAAATATTGGTCTAAGTGTTGACTTCTCTCACTATTCAGTTTTCTTGAGGACCAATCCCTAAAGGGAAGGACTGGTAATCTACCATCTTTCTTTCCTTTAGCACAACAATCCCCCATGTCTGTGAACAATCCTCCATCTCTTGTTCTGTAAAATGTAATTTGTATAACTGTTACAATTAACTTGGAGGGCAGCATATTGACCCAAACGAAAATTAAAATAGCCACAACACTGAATGTCTCAAGCATTGCATGCGAGAACCTTGTAGTAAACTTCAAATTCAAACAAACTGCCAGTATCCTCAACAGCAATTCTACATAAACAGAAGTTGTTCTTGTCATGCATGCTGCATTGAGACCCAATCAGAATACTAGTGTGAACTGAATAAAGGAGATCGATCCTGGCATGACCCCAAATTTAAAACACTGATCCAACTCTGGCACAAACATTAAAACGCAAATCATAAACTCTGCACATGGTAAAACCGAAGCACACTTTGACTCGAGCTTTCCAAGGCTCCTCGATCAAATAAATGTGCTTTTGGTTTGAAAATCAGCCCATATGGAATACTGTCAGAAGTTATCTGACTTGTTAGCCTGATGCTACATTACTGAACACTTAGTTTTCATTATAGCTACTGAGCCCGTTGAGCAAGGAGAAATCTCAGCCATCCAGGGAACCATTGCAGAACAGACAGGGTTTTGGTGTCAATGCAATAGAGAGGATGCATTGCTAAGGGTGTATTTACACTACAGTCACCATTTATGCGTAGTGCAGATGTTTAAAATGTAATTGTTCGGAGAGGAGAGAACGCTTTCCGGTTGGTGGAATTTAAACTGCACACTGGCAATCTAGATAAGGTACTGCAGGGATGAAGACTGAATATAGGTATTCAGGTTCGTAGTTATAGGTATTCAGGCTTAGAGGCATCTTAAGTCTCCCTGTTTGGAGAAGCAAAAATATTTAATGAGCAACAAATGGGTTAGCTCTCCAGGGATGACTTTGTAAATATCCAAAAAGGAATGCAGGGTAAATCAAAACTATTACATTCATGAATGAACCACGAGGCCTCTGCTGTAACCTAATGAGTTTGTCCACTGAATGCCTGAATTGTAGAGCGGACAAGTCCAGTATAATTCAATTCTTACTCCGAGATAAGTTAACTTTTCTAACCTTGGTGACATTATTAATCTGTAAGTAGGTTTGGTAGGAAAATGAGCGAGAAGTACCAATCCTGCTCCATACTCATTGACCTCTGACAGAAAGTACACAGAGGGAGAGCAGCATGGGCAGAGCAACGTTCTGCCACCAAATCCTCACTCCCTCATTCCCATGATCAGTTTGTCACAATACCTGATGTCAAGGCTTTCAAGCGAATAGTTTGGGTGCCCTGCCCTCCGAAGTGGAGCAAGGGAGCAACAACAGAGCAGCATATACCTCAAAATTCTACACCAACCAAGGAGTTGAAGTGGAATTTTTCCTTATCTGGATAAACATCTAAAAGAAAAGTATCATCCAGGAAGTGCCATAAGCATTTGGTGGGGAGGGAAGGGAGCTTTAAAAGAGAAAAGACCAGAACCAATTGGGAAAACCTCAACGACTGACGCTTGCTGTAGATAACGGCTGGTTCCTCCATTTGTCAGTCTGTCAGTAACTGTCTCCAATTTGCATCCATGCTATGTTTTTGGCATGAGAAATGTCACAGAATAATGACAGATCTTGGGTGAAGATGTCACACTGACGCAACAGTTATAAAAAGATAAATGCAATGTGCCACCGAGCAACAAGTAAACATGATCACGTACATAAATGAATCACCACAAGCAAGTGTTGTCGTCTTGTGCAACAGCAACATTAGGTTGATAATCAATCCTTAACTGTTTTTCTAATTTCAGGAAGGTAATGACACTCTAAAATTAACTATTTACATAAATAGAAAAAAAAACATAATCTTTATTAGCGTCACAAGTAGGCTTACATTAACATTGCAATGAAGTTACTTTGGAAATCCCCTAGTCGACACACTACGGTGCCTGTTTGGGTACACTAAGGGAGAATTCAGTGTGTCCAATTCACCTAACAAGCATCCAAGGAGGTGGCATGGTGGAATTGTGGTTAACACTGCTGCCTCGCAGTTCCAGGGACTCTATTTCAATTCCAGCCTCGGGTGATTGTCTGTGTGGAGTTTGCACTTTCTCCCGTGCCTGCATGGGTTTCCTGCTGTTTTCTCCCACCGTCCAAACATGTGCAGGTTAGATGGATTGGCTATGCTAAATCGTCCCTTAGTGTCCAAAAGGTTAGGTGGGGTTACTGGGTTACGGGGATAGGGTGGAAGTGTGGGCTTCAGTAGGGTGCTCTTTCCAAGGGCTGGTGCAGATTCGATGGGCCAAATGGCACTGTAAGTTCTTTGAATCTATGAATTGCTAAATGAAATGGTATTGACATTCAAACAGTCAAAGAGGTAGAGTTTAGGAAAAGAGGTATACTAGATGTCTGCCAGACAGCTTTGAGCTGTTTTGATGCTTAGACGCCTGAAGATGATCAGTGCTCCATCCCTGCACGAATTGTTGGCACATCAAATTACTCGAGAACACACGACAAATCAAGGATTGATTAGTTATCTGTTGATGTGGCCTGTGTAGATGTGCTGCACAGTAGTCAGTAATTTGTGGTTTATACAGAGACACTTTAACCATTCTGAAGGTCGCTTTGTGGTTTTTAAATGTAAAATTTCTATCAAATCTGAAGCTGTAAAGGATTTTGTGCTGACACATGGTTGGCGTTCTCCTCGTAGATTGCTGCAAGAACACTGGGTGATCTTGTGCGGAAACTTGGAGAAAAAATTTTGCCAGAGATTATTCCAATCTTGGAAGCGGGCCTAAAGTCAGAGAAAAGTGACGAGAGACAGGGAGTCTGCATTGGTCTCAGTGAGATCATGAAATCAACCAGCAAAGATGCAGTAAGTAACTTATGATAATCAATGTAATACTGAATTTGTGTAATTGTATGGTGTTGCTATCATATCCAAGAGCTCTACAATTAAAAGATCATAAACTTTGCAGGTAACAAGTGAACTTCCCAAGCTAGTTGGGATCTTCTGTGTGCTTTTTTTTGTCGCACACGAGCAGGTGATCAGCTCAATCACACCATCACCTTCCACCTTTGCCCATATCCCCAGTAAACTGTTACTCCTAATCACCCTGGCCATTCCCTCAATATGAACCTCAACTCCAACCCTGTAAATCTCGACATAGACTCAAATGTTTGTGGCATCATCTGGTTTTAGCATTCATCATCTGATCTAGCAAAACTGCATAAAGCCCCACTGGGTCCTGCTCTTCACTGCTAAAACTGTTTACTATTCCAAATTCATCTTGAAATGCAAGGTTAACACCCAGCTTCTCTTCATTATAAGCAGTTTTCTTAAACCCTACTTCCCTGCCTCCTCCAACCTTGGCTGCAACTACAAGTTTGAGGGCTTTGTCACAAAAATTGAGACCATGTGTTCAGCATTTCTCTCCCTAGCCTGCCAGGCCAAACTTCTTCTAAAATTCCTCCTGCCCTAGCCCTGAACTGAAATGTTTCTCCACTTTGTCCCAACTATCTTGTCCATGTGTTCCATCTCCTGTTTCCTCAACCCTTTTCCCAACAACCTGCTGACGAGAGAACTTCTTTCCTGGTCCCCAGTAAGCTGATATTGTTAACCGTTTCCCCTCTCCTTCAAAAAAATCTAACCCTTGACTCCTTGGCAATTACTGTCCAATCTCAACTTCCCTTTCCTCTCTCAAATCTTTGAACTTGTTGTCATCTCCCAAATCCATTCCCATCCTTCCCAGAATTCCAAGTTTGAATTCCAGGAGCACAGTTCCAAAAGAACCCAATATCACTGTGATATTGTCCTACGTGACAGTAGCAATGGTAAATTATCCTGCATCATTCTTCTCGGCCAGTCTGCGGTCTTTGACATAGTTAACATAATCACCTCTGCTGTCCAGATGGGTGGGACTATCTTTATTTATCCAGCCATAGCCAGAAGATCACCAACATTGGCATCTATTCCAATCTCCACTGTTGCCTCTGAAGTTCCCCAACAGCTATCTTTGGGCCTCCAGCCATTTCCACAGCAACATCATCCATAAGCATAATGCCAGGCTCCACAAGTATGCTGAGAACACCAAACTCTTCTCACCACGTCTCATCTCTGCACTGTCTCAATTGTCAAATTACTTTTCCAGCATTCAGCACTGGATGAGCACAAACTTATTCCAGGTAAGTATTGGGAATTTGGAAGACTGCAGCCATTGTCTTCGGTTCCTGCTGTTCCTTAGCCACTGATTCCATCCTGCCCCCTGTCAACTGCTTAAAACTGAACCAGACTATTTGCACCATCGCTGTCATATTTGATGTTGGGGTAAGTTTCCAACCGCATCTGCTTAATCACCAAAATCGCCCACTTCCTCCTCTGTAGGATTGCCCAATTCATAAGAATTAATCTTTATTAGTGTCGCAAGTAGGCTTGCATTAACACTGCAATGAAGTTAATGTGAAAATCCCCAAGTCGCCACACTCCGACGCTTGTTCGGGTACAGTGAGGGAGAATTCAAAATGTCCAATTCACCTAACAAACATGTCTTCCGGAGCGCCCGGAGGAAACCCACGCAGACACGAGGCAAACTCCGCACAGACAGTGACCCAAGCCGACAATCGAACCTGGGTCTCTGCCTCAGCTCATCTGATGCTGAAACTGCCATCCATGCCTTTGTTGCCTCCTATATTTGACTATTCCAATGCTCTCCTGACTAGCCTCCCATTTTGCACTCTATATAAACTTTAACTCACCCAAATTCTGTTTCCCTACCCTAACTCGCACCATCTTGTTCATTTATCACCCCTGTGCTTACTGACCTGAATTGCCCCTTGATCGAAGATGGCTAATTTTAAAGTCCTGATCCATTTATTTAAAATCCTTTCATATACCCTTGCCTCTCCCCATCGCTGCTGCCTCCTTCAGCCCTACAACACCTTGAGATCTTGATGCTCTTCCAATTCTGGCCTTTTGAGCATCCCCAATTTTAATCACTCCGCCATCGGAGGCTGTGCTATTGGCTGCCTCGGTCTTACACTTTTGGGATTCCATCTCTAAATGTCTCGCAACTGCCTCTCCTTTAAGACACTCATTATATCCTAATTTTTTGATAAAGCTTTTGGTTGTACATCCTAATATCTCATTATGTAGCTCAATATCAATTTTTTTTCTGATCGTTCCTGTGAAGCATCTTGAGACATTGTTACTACATTAAGGTATGATTTAAACACAAAATATTTTTACTGGTCAAAGTAAATGAGCATATGCTTAATATATTTAAAGAAATGTTCAGTGTATAGAAAAGAAAGCTAATACAACTTCAAATAAGTGCTGCTGAAGGGCTAGTTTAAATGGTTATAGAGTAATAGATGGATGAAGTAAGAACAAATTCAAAGGATATATGCAGCAGAGCAGTATGTTTCATGCAAAGATGGAGCTGAAAATATAACAATATTTCATATATACTTCCTAAGCTAGGCAGCGTGATGTCATTACTGTGCGTCTTGCCCCAGTAACTAGCTCTGAAATCATGCTGCAGTATGTTCGTAATTCAGACTAACCTCTGTCCCTAGGTGCTTGTCTTCTCCGAGTCTCTCGTCCCCACAGTGCGAAAGGCCCTCTGTGACCCTCTTGAAGAAGTCCGAGAGGCCGCATCCAAGACATTTGAGCAACTTCACTCAACAATTGGATACCAGGCCTTGGATGATATTCTACCATTCCTGTTGGAACAGCTTGTGAGTGTTTGGAGGAGGGGAGGTTATCATGCAGACAAGTTTTCCCTTTTATATTTTATAACTCAAACTCAAATCCAGACCACCAGGCCCCCGTCCCACCCCAACTCATTTTAACAGCAAGGAGGCGGGGGGAAGAAGCATAATGAGGTTGTAAGCTTCACCTTTAACTTATTTTACATATTGAACATTGGCTGACTGGTTTTCCCAGGCCTTGAGTGTCTCTCTTGCACTCCTCGAAAAGTTTTTCTGATTGACCCCTTAAGTTGCCTGGTGTCAGATTTTGTTTAACAATGCTGTGATGCACCTTGGAAAGTTTTACACTGTTAAAGGTGCGATATAAATCCAAGTTGTTGTGTGTATGTGTTGGTTGGATCAGTAACTGGTATATCCATTGCAGAAAAATGAGGAAATGGCAGAATTTGCTCTGGATGGATTGAAGCAAGTGATGGGAGTAAAGAGTCGTGTTGTTCTTCCCTACCTAGTCCCAAAGGTATGTAACCAGCACATAAGCACAAAACAAAATCTGGATATTCAACAAGACTGCTGCCCCCAGAGCACATTCTGTACTGCTCTGCATTCAGCCTTCAAGCGAATGAAATTACTAGAAGGAACATTCTGTTTCAGGACCTTGAATAAATAGCATTCCTTGAATAAGGATTGAGAATACTTGCTCCTTCATCAGTGACTGATATAGAGCAATTTTGAGCATTGACTCATTACTATTAAACCACATAGCTTTGTCACAGTGTACTGTGAAAGAGCATATCATTTTTTTAATTTATACATTTGGAAGTACCAATTTTTTTTTCCAATTAAGGGGCAATTTAGCCAATCCACCTACCCTGTACATCTTTGGGTTGTGGAGGTGAGAACCATGCAAACACTGGGAAAATGTGCAAACTCCACACAGACAGTGGTCCGGGATCGAACCCGGGTCCTCAGCGCCATGAGGCAGCAGTGCTAACCACTGCGTCACCATGTCGCCCCCTGAAAGAGCATTTTGGATAGAAGCCCTGCCCTCAGTGCCTAATGTTACTAACCATCTCATCTTGGAACACCAAGTTCAAGCAGAAGACAGCCAGCACTTTACCATTATTGGCTGGAGACAACCATACCGAGGAGATTGTGATTATAAACGTTACCACCACCCAACTTTCCCAAGTGATGAGTGGTCTAGATGTAAGCGACACCTTAAGAGAACAGTGCAAGGTTATGGCTATATCGATGTCAGCTTGTTCATTTGTACAATACGTCTTAATCCCAGATAACAAGACTGTGCCTGCAGTAAGAAAACTCCAGTAAGAGGCTTCAGTGGCCTCCTGTTTGAAGAATAAATAATTATTCCCACTGATTTTTGGTTTTGAATGGTTCCACTGGTGTGTAGGCAATAATGTTAATACCAGAGAGGGAGAAAGGTATAACTAAAGGTTTTTTGTAGTTTTCAAAAGCAAAATGCAGATTGCAGAGCAAGTTTACGACAGAACACATTGTAATGAGTCTTCCCTAAAAGAAATTGGCTGAGTGACAGGAAACATTAGTAGTGATGAACAGTTGGAAGAAGGTATATGGTGAGTTCTCCCAGAGGTCGATGTTAGGACCCATGCCCTTCCTGAGATATGTTAATGACCTAAACTTTGGTGCAGAGGGCACAATTTCAACATTTGTGGATGACACAAAACTTGGAAACATTGTGAACCATGATGAGGATAGTGTAGAACTTCAAAAGGATATAGACAAGTTAGTGGAATGGGCACACAGGTGGCAGATTAAATTTAATGCAGAGAAGTGTGAAGTGATTCATTTGGTAGGAAGAACCCAGAGAAACAGTATAAATTATAGGGTACAATTCTAAATGGAATGCAAGAACAGAGGGACTTAGGGATATAAGTACAGGGGGATATCCGTGAAGGTGGCAGGACAGTTTGAGAGAGTGGTTAATAAAGCATAACGCATTATAAATAGAGGCACAGTGTACAAAAGCAAGGAAATTATGATAAACTTTTATAAATGCAGGCCTCAAATGGAGTATTGAATCATAGAATTTACATTTGAGAAGGAAGCCGTTCAGCCCATCAATCCTTTGCCGGCCCTTGAAAGCGCACCCTACCTACGCCCACGCCTCCACCCTATCCCAGTAACCCCACCTAATCTTTTTGGACACTAAGGGCAAGTTATCATGGCCAGTCCACCTAACCTGCACCTCTTTGGACTGTGGGAGGAAACCGGAACACCCGGAGGAAACCCACGCAGACATGGGGAGAAAGTGCAAACTCCACACAGACAGTCACCCGAGGCTAGAATTGAACCCGGGTGCCTGGAGCTCAGAGATAGTAGTGCTAACTAGTGTGCCTCCCAATTGCGTCCAGTTCAGTGCACTACATTTTAGGAAAGATGTGAAGGGTGCAAAAATAAATCATGAGAATGATTCCAGGGATGAGGGGCTTCAGGAGGTTGGAGAAGTTCAGGCTGTTTTCATTGGAGAAAAGGATGGAAGGAGGTTTGTTGGAGATATTTAAAATCATGAGGGATATGGACAGAGTAGATTGGGATAAACTGTTTCCATCGGTGGAAGGATCAAGAACCAGAGAGCACAGATTTAAGGTAATTGGAAAAAGAATCAAATGTGAAAAGAGGAGAAACTTTTTACATAGCAAGTGGTTAAGATCTGGAATGCAGTGCCGGAGAGCCTGGTGGGAGGCAGACTGACCTGACATTCAAAAGGGAATTGGATCATCTGTGAAAGAAAAATTTGCAGCGTGTCGGGGAAAGGCAGGGCAGTGGGTCGAAGCGCATTGCTGTTACAGAGAGTCTCCATGGATATGCCAAGTCTCCTCCTGTGTAACCATTCTTACGATTCTACATACCCGGTCCCACCCAAAGGTAGGGTGAAACTTCTCTAGCTAATATAAACATGGTGTGTCATTTGTGTGTTTCTAGTACCTAACAGTACATACAGAGGTCATTAGGTTTGGGAGCTTACACAACAAAATGGGTGTCCTCCTTCATTCTCCCCCTCTCTTTCTTACTCTCTGCAGCTTATAGCACCACCAGTAAACACCAGGGTGCTAGCTTTCCTGTCTTCCGTGGCAGGTGATGCGTTGACACGCCACCTCAATGTGATCCTGCCTGCTGTGATGACTGCACTGAAGAACAAAATGGGAACCAGTGAAGAGCAAGAGGTGAGAGTTTGCAGTGAAGATATCTCAAATGATGCAATTTTGTGCCACTGCCAATGAATTACAAGCCCATGGCTTGTTTCCACAGAGCACACAATTCTCTATGTTTACATAGAATTTACAGTGCAGAAGGAGGCCATTCGGCCCATGGAGTCTGCACCGGCTCTTGGAAAGAGCACCCTACCCCCTACCCAAGGTCAACACCTCCACCCTATCCCCATAACTCAGTAACCCCACCCAACACTAAGGGCAATTTATCGTGGCCAATCCACCTAACCCGCACATCTTTGGACTGTGGGAGGAAACCGGAGCACCCGGAGGAAACCCACGCACACATGGGGAGGATGTGCAGACTCCGCACAGACAGTGACCCAAGCCGGAATCGAACCTGGGACCCTGGAGCTGTGATGCGATTGTGCTATTCACAATGCTACCGTGCTGCCATGTTCTGGGGCATTACATTCTTAAATAATCCAGATACATAGCAGGGTTATCTTTAAGATTCTTATGTAGGTCCATGTCAATTGCCCACATAAAGGTTTAAAAGTTGCATTGATTAAACAAAGATTTAACCAGTAGAGCCACGTTTCAACAAACATTAATGTCATAATAATAATAATTGCTTATTGTCGCAAGTAGGTTTCAATGAAGTTAATGTGAAAAGTCACATTCTCTTATTGAATTTAATTTTAAAGTTGCCCCACGATAGCAGTTGACTATTATACATGGCCATCCTTTACCTTCAGCGTCTATAACAGCGCTCAACTGTCTTTCCCTAATAAGATGTTTTCCTTTTCTGTAGGAGCTGGCTAACTGTCACACAGTGATTCTGTCTGTTGGGGATGAGGTTGGTCAAAGGGTCATCCTGGAGGATCTGCTGGAGGCAACAAGAAATCCAGATGTTGGGATGCGCAAAGCCGCAGCAACAATCATCAATGTATACTGCTCGAAGACCAAGGTTGACTATTTTGCCCATGTCAGAAACCTGATGTCCGGCTTGATCAGATTGCTCAATGACACAGACGAAACTGTGCTGAATGAGAGTTGGGATGCTCTGAATGCAATAACCAAGGTACTAACTGTTTAGATGGGATGGTAAGGTGCCCTGTCCTGAGCTGCTTAAATTGCTTCAGCTTTATGATAGGTATCAGTGACCAGAAGGAATTAACCTTCTGCCCCTGGTGCAATCAGTTTCCACTGCTGGAGCAACTGGATCTTTTGGTGGAGTGGTTCACCATAAAGAGAAACCTCACTTCAAATTTATAAACTTTACTGAAGATCTTTGGCATGTTAATTGATATATTTTTAAAACCATATTGATAAGTTTTATGTTTTTTTCCCTCCATCAGAAGTTGGATGCTGGAAGCCAGTTATCACTTGTGGATGATCTGCACAGAGATATCCGTGCAGCAGCTGCGGAGGCCAAGGGGGATCATTTGCTGGGTTTCTGCATTCCCAAGAAGGTAAGAGAATCCATCACTGGTGGTAAATTAATGCATCCCATAATCGTAAATATATTGAGAGAGAATTTATGTAACACCTTTCACAATCTCAGGACATCCAAAAAATTGCTTTATATTCCGTGAACTACTTTTGTAATGTAGGAAACGCAGTTTGCACTCAGCAAGTTCGCAAAAGCAATGTGGCCATGAGCAAATTAACTGTTTCAGTGAGGTTGATTGAGGGATAAGCAATAGCACTCCCCTCCTGTTCTTCAAAATTACCTCAGAATAGCTTTGTCTACCTGGGAGGACAGGCAAGTCCCCTGTTTAACATTTCATCTGAAAACCAACACCTCCATAAGAGTCATAGAAAATAGAAGCAGAAGGATGCCATTCAGCCCTTAGAACCTGCTCCGCCATTCATTATGACCATGGCTGATCATTAAGTTCAATATCCTGATTTCCCCCCTCCAATATCCCTTGATCCCTTTAGCCCCAAGAGCTATATCTAATTCCTTCTTGAAATTACACAATATTTTGGCCTCAACTACTTTCTGTGGTAATGAATTCCACAGATTCACCACTCTCTGGATGAAGAAATTTCTCCTCACTGGAAGCCCCCACCATCAGAAACGTTTTTTCTGAATCTACCCTGTCTAATCCTGGTTTCTATGAGATCCCCTCTCGCTCTTCTAAGATCCAATATAATCCTAACAGATTTAGTCTCTCCTCACATGACAGTCCCACCATCCCAGGAATCAGCCTGGTAAACCTTCGCTGCCCACCCTCCATAGCAAGAACATCCTTCCTCCGATAAGGACACAAAAACTACACACAATACTCCAGGTATGGCCTCACCAATATCTATACAATTATAATAAAACATCTCTATTCCTATACGCAAATCCTCTCGTTATGAAGGCCCATATACCATTTGCCTCCTTTACTGCCTGCTGTACCTGCATACTTACTTTCAGCGACAGATGCACAAGGACACCAAGGTCTCGCTGAGTATCCATCTCTCTCAATTTACACCCATTCAGATAATAATCTGCCTTCCTATTTTTGCTACCAAAGCAGATAACCTCACATGCCTGATATTTAGAGCGCGTGTCTGAGGAGTGGGCCGTGAACCCATAATCCTCTAACCCATGAATTGGAAATGGGATGTGCTCGGTTAACTTTACATGTGCAGTGGCAAATTCTCCCAGAATAGCTAGTACAAATGAAAAAATTGCTTTTAAATATATTTATGATGGCGCGCTGGAGGGTAGCTAAAAACTGCAGATCATGGGCGACACAACTGAAAGCTGCGCAGGGCTAAATTTTGGGACTTGCAAAAATGGAGATAAGTGGGGAAATTGTGAGCTCCTGCATCTATATTTTAAATTGACGGGGCAGAATTCGCAAATAACTGCGGCCCAGAAATTTATTTGCCGATTGATTAGTAAAGTCACCAATGTCCCAGATAATGATGGGCTGCTTTCCCTTTTGACGGGAGAGCTGACTGGTGATGTTTTAACCTGAGGGTCACCACACCTCAGACGAGGGGCAAGGTTGAGAAGGCGGGGCCTTGATGAATAACCTCAGCCAGTAACGGGAATTGAACTGTTGGCCTCGCTTTGCATCACGAACCAGCTGACCGGCCACTGTGCTCAACCGCTGGATTAGTATCTACAAATGAAGCAGCTTACTTGACTATAAAGAATGACATAAAGTGGAGAGAAGACAGTTTGGCGATGAGACCTGGGGGATCATGAGTCATATCACTGATTTTCTTCCCAGTGAATTAAACCTTGGCATTCAAACATGTTCTATTATAACTCTGGTTCTCACAGCACAATGACAGAATGCTCTGTTTTAAACCTAACGTTTAATTAACAAGAGAAATATTCGGATGTGTAAAATTTACTAATTTAACCAAAATAAAGAATTTGAGTACACCCTCGTAATATTAACGTAGAAACCATATCAGAACTTGGTGCCTGGAATCAGTGTAGTGTTTTGTTTCAGGGCGTTACATCGATCCTACCTGTTCTGAGAGAGGGTGTGCTGACGGGCAACCCTGAACAGAAGGAAGAGGCTGCCAAGGCCCTGGGGCTTGTTATCAAACTAACTTCTGCAGAGGCGCTGAGGCCATCTGTGGTGAACATCACTGGACCTCTGATCCGTATCCTAGGCGACCGGTTCAGCTGGAACGTGAAAGTGGCTCTCCTGGACACCCTCAGTTTACTGCTCGGCAAGGTAAGAACAGAGTTCCCGATTAAAATCCTAGTTGTGTGCAATATGCTTTCCCAGTCACCACTTAGTCCGTTACGCGAAGAGAGGATGTGTTTTTAGAGAACTAGAAGCTGTTACAGAATGTTATTTTTGAACCTTTTATGTGGGCAATAACAAGATAGTCTAAACATGGACTGGACCAGAAAGGTTGATATTTGGTTAATACTTGAGAGAGAATAATTGTTTGGAATATCATGTTGCTCACTAAAATGTATTTGCATTAAATAATTGAGCTTTACTGACAAAATATCACTAGATTCCACAACAACGGAAATAAGTCTTCAATTTTTTTTAAACAGACTCTTAAGTATGCTACATGGAGTAGCATATTTAATCAATACGAGTGACCATGATAGAAGTCAACAAATGCAGCAGCACATTTTGTTTTGTCACTTGCTGTTCTCAGGCCCATTCTAACTTTTTATCTTGTATGTCCAACTTTCCCTTCCAATTTTCTGGGAGTGGAGGAGCCACAGCTCCATCTTGGCACTGTGCAATCCTTCAGGCTCATTACATTCCCTTCCCATTCCATTTCCCATACCTTGTTAGTATGCAACCACAACTACCCTGTGAAACAAATGAACAGATTTTAACATTAGATCTTTGCAGAAACGCCTATATGTACAGTGCAGTGATACAAATTCCCTGGTGTGCTTAGCGGTACACGCTGACCATTCATCTTTTTCGTGTGTCTTGCATTTCTCCCTCATTTTGTTCTCTTGCTCCTCTTAGGAGCCAGATTAGTAGCTATGGTAGCCCTGCATCTCTTCATGGAACAGAAAGATATGAGGACAAATAATTCTCACCCTCCCTCAGGCTTTATCAATCTTCTGAAATCTGAAAATTGAATGACCAACTCTGATGCTGTGACCTGTGTTCTGTATGATCACTGTGAAGTCCCTTTTTGCTTCTGATCTCATTTGCTGGATATTTCATTTTACACCCACCCATTAGTAATGCCTCCTTTGTTCAACATTAGAAGGCGTTACAGTTGATGATTTCAGAGAGGATGGACATAATTGTTCCCTATGAAATACAGAAAACTTACAGCACAGAAGGAGGCCATTTGGCCCATCACACCCATGCCAGCCAAAACAGTTTCCACTTTCCAGCTCCTGACCTGTAGTCGTATAGGTTACAACATTTCAAGTGCCCATCTAAGTATTTTTAAATGCAAAGAGGGTATTCTCAGCCAACCTTTCAGGAAGTGAGTTCCAGATCCCCCCCACCATCTGGTGAAAAGGTAGAATTAAAAAAAATGTAACCTCCAGATTTGCTGGTGCCTTCTATCCTCTGTCTTTTTCCCACAGACACATTTCACATATAGAGAAAACCATTGTGCATTTTGGTAACCCAGAAGCCTATCATCTCTGTTCAGTAATTTTGACGTACATTGTATTCATCTTTGGGGTTAGTCGAGCCATGCTACCTTTCATTGATGATTGAAGATGCATTCTTACTTCCACTTGTGTAGTATTGAAACATTGTAAAGTTTTTTTGAAGGGTATATACGTCGTAGTCAAATGGATTTTTGCTAGCTGAAGTATATCTTCCAGCTTTCATTTAATTGCCATGTTTCTTTGTTTTCTGATGAATAGGTGGGGATTGCTCTGAAGCCCTTCCTCCCACAATTGCAAACGACGTTCACAAAAGCCCTGTCTGACACAAATCGTTCTGTTCGCCTGAAAGCAGCAGAGGCTCTTGGGAACCTGATAGTTATCCACACGAAGGTGGATCCGCTGTTTACTGAACTCCTGAATCTAGTGCGAAGCGCAGACGATTCTAGTGTGAGGTATGTGTCATGTGAGGTTATGTGCCACAAATTAGAGGGAGAGATGATTTCTTCAGGAACCTTGTTTGCATTAGTCATCATGGGGTAATTGGATTCTTCCTCAAACATTTCAAGTTGCTCAGTGAATAGCCATGTGTCTAAAAAGGTGGGGAACAACAATGATATTCCTTTTTCGGAGTCTGGTGCTACACAAGGTTAGCAGAAATGCATAGGACTGTACACGAACACCAATCTGCACCATGAAAAGAGGAGTATTAAAGTGGTGGAAAGCAAGAAGCTGGAAAATAAATCCAAATTTGTAATTGCTCAATACAAGATATATAGATCCAATAAGAATGAGAGAAGAGCACTTGTATAATATTATGGTGCAAAATTCTTAAGGCTGCTGTTTGGTTAGATGAGTCTACTTATTTGTATGAGGTTGTGTACAAGAATGAGGAAGAGCATACCTCTGCTGTACCTATACCATACCTCACCTGTCATATACGAGCCTTTTCACAAGAGATATTAACTGTTTTCTTGTGACAAAACGTTGGAACAGTTGGCATCCTCTTTATCGAGGGTTTATATACCTTCCCGATTTTTGAAGGAAAGTGTTAGCAAAGTTTTTTTTTTTTAAATTTAATCCACATCTGTACAACTTTTATTTCTGGTTTCAGAGAGACTCTACTTCAGGCATTACGTTTTGTCATTCAGGGGGCTGGTGCCAAAGTTGATGGAACAATCCGGAAAAACACCACTACTATGTTGTTAGGAATGTTGGGACATGATGAGGTATGGGCGCAGTCGGATCACTCATTAATGTGTAATAAATAAGCCGAGTCATTTACTCCAATGTGGAAGTTACACTTCCTGAGACAGTGTTTTTAAATTTACTGTACCAATGCACAAAGTGGACAGGGCAATCCTTAATCCATCTCATTGCTTGCTCCAAAAAACAATTGAAGTTCAAATTGAAGCCAATTCATGGCCTCCACAGGAGAGCCATACAAGATCCAGGTTGACAACAAATGGCATTGCATCTCATCTTGGGCTTGATCTGACGCTTGATCTTAGCCAAAAGGCCAAGAAGCGATCCTGAGACAGTTTTCTAAAATTGTGACGTGGAGAGTAAATCATATTATGTAGGACATGAAATGTGACGATCACAATCTATTGGTGCAGACTGAGCTAGCAACAACTGATAGTTATCAAATATTTCGTATTGTTCCTAACGCAGTACAGTAATGGCTGTCTCTTCCTCTCAGGATGCCACTCGCATGGCCTCAGCTGGGTGTTTAGGAGAGCTGTGTGCATATTTGCCAGATGATGAACTCAGTATTATTCTAAAAAGTCACCTTTTGGGTAAGTAATAAGCAACATGACAGCAGTGCTGGCAATTTGAGGTTGTCGACTTTGGTAGGTGGGGCAGAGTACTTGAAATGAAAATGAAATGAAAATGAAAATCGCTTATTGTGACAAGTAGGCTTCAAATTAAGTTACTGTGAAAAGCCCATAGTCGCCATATTCGGGCGCTTGTTCGGGGAGGCTGGTACGGGAACATTCTTCTGAGAATGTTAAGTGATCAGAAAGTGTTGGTGTACAAAGTGACCTTGGTGCCCTCGTCATTAAGTCACTGAAAGGTGCAGCAAGCAATTAGGAAGGCTAATGGTACGTAAGCCTTTATCACAAGAGGATTTGGGTGCAGGAGCACCAATTCTTGCTTTAATTGTATAGAGTCTTGGTTAAACCACACCCGGAATACTGTGTGTAGTTTTGGTCCCCTTCCTTAAGGAAGGATATTATTGCCAGAGAAGGAGTTCAGCGAATGTTCACTAGACTTGTTCTGGAGATGAAAGGACTGTCTTATGAAGAAAGATTGGGGAAACGGCTTGTGTTCACTAGAGTTTTGAAGAATGAGAGGTGATCTCTTTGAAATCTACAAAATACTTAAAGGGATAGACGAGGTAGATGTAATAATGTCATGAGGTTGTGAAAGGCTTTATATAAATGCAAGTCTTTACATTTAGGATCTGCTCAAATTCTACTGGAGTCCAAGGGCAGAGCAGTGACTTAAAGATACCCCAGACAACTCTTTTAAAAGTTAAAATAAGCAAAATACTGTAGATGCTGGAATCTGAAACCGGAACAGATGATGCAAAACGCAACAGGTCTGGCAGCATCTGTAGGGAGAGAAGATAGAATTAATGTTTCGAGTCATCAGAACTAAAGAAAGGGAGAATGTGATGTATATTAAACAGCAGCTGTGAGAGATTGCAACAAGATGTAGCAAGTATGAGAACCAAAGACAGATGGCCTGGTGTGGGAGGGAGAAGGGGTGGCTGAAGGGGAGGGGTTATTGCATTGAGACAATAAATGTACGGGATATTTTAAGATTTGATTCCTGCTGCTTTCTTACAGCAGAAATCTTTAATGTTGTCCTCGGACAATTAAAATTAATGTTTGTTTCCTCCATACAATTTTCATTTTCACACACTTTTTCTATCAAAAGCTAAAACCTGTAAAATAACTTTTCCGATTCAGCATTTAACATTGGGATCAATTTATATGTCCCAGCTGAATATTTTGATGGTACCAGGAAACCAGTGTTCCTGGAGATCACAAAAGCATTATTCAAATGAACTGTCTTCAGGCTTGAGAGAAAATGTCATGGATCTTGTGTCTCTTTATCATTGTGGATCATACCGCTGTGTTCTTTCTTAGATAATCACTGAGAACCTGAATTTCATCGTTAATTATAGTTATTGTCTTCCACCAACAAGACAATGGTTGATATAGGAAAAATAGTTGTGTGGTTATTTTTAAAGAGCCTGCATCACAGATAATAGCTATTTTCCTATCTATATATGTTTTTCCAAGCACATGTTACGTCAGCAATTTGACCAGCAGAGCAGTTACAAGTCTTTCTTTCCACAGCTGATGTATCGGGTATTGACTGGATGGTGAGACATGGGCGGAGTGTGGCGCTCTCGGTCGCAATGAAAGCGGCTCCCAGCAGGCTTTGCACACCTGAATACAATACTAGCGTGCTGGACATCATTGTTGCCAGTGCCACAGCAGACCGGGTAAGCTGTATTCATTTTCCTTTTGTTGGTTAAATCCTCATGGACCTCAGTGGGGTCATCCTACAACCTTCTCGAGTGGGAAGAAAACCTGAATTTATCATTTGTTATCCCTCATGAATCTACGCATTGCTTTAATCCCTTTTTATTGGGTGCTGAAATCTGTACACTATTCCAATTGCAACCTGTCTATTACAATTCAACATTGACTTTTTGCCCTTTATTCCATTTCTCTAGGTGTAAAATCAAGGACTCAAACCTGCCTTTAAGGATCCTCTCTCTTTGCAAGCCACTTTTTAATGACTTGTGTACCTGAACACTCACTCGCTTTATTCTCCTGCATCTACCCATCCTTCATTCTCTCTCAGTTCTCAGAAAATTTTATATCCCCTGATTGATTTCATCAGGATTCAAGTCCAAATCATTTCCATAAGTAGTGACTAACTGTGGCCTTCCAAAGATTCCAGAGTCCCACTCATCCTTTCCATTCTTTATTTTTTCGATTGCTTCCTTCCAACATTCACTACTATTCTGTATGATTCCCTGTTCCATTATCTCCCCCATAGTCTCGTTTATGGGGTATCTGCTCACAAGCATTTTGAAAATCCGTATGAACTACATCCATTGTGTTTTCTGAATCCATCTGTCAAAGATTTCTATAAGATTGTTCAATCACTATCTTTCTTCCAGTTACCGATGCTGGCTGACTCTAATTAGCATGTGTTTCTCCAAATGCTTGGTAATTTCATCCAACATTAGTTTACCAGCAACTGAACTCAAATTAACTGATCTGTACCTTCCAATTTATTAACATCACTTTTTAAAAAGAGGGATGTCACATTTGCCTGAAATTTTCTTTGCGTACAATTTTGACATTATAGTCTGGGCTTATGCTATTTCTTCACGAGTTTTTGCTCAATAACTTTGGATATAAACTGTCAGATTTCTCAATCTTTAACTTCTTTAGCACTGTTTCTCTTTGAGGAATAATCACATGAAGTCTACCTCTTGTGGTTCTGCAGTAACAACAACTTCTATTTGTATAACTCCGTTAATGTATTAAAACATGCTACACTTCATAGGAGCACAATGACCAGTGTGAACTGTAATGAGGCATTACCTCAATCTACCCTAAGTTTGCCTTCAATCCTTTGGGGTTCTATGCCTACGTTAACTGTCTGATAGAGTATTGATTTATTCATATATAGGGGCTAGTTGAATGCATATAGCTAAAAGGGTGCTAAATATTAAACGTTTTTTTCATACAGTTAGCATTCTAAATTTCCCTTTATAAAATTTCCTATATTACATTTATTCCCTGTTGGCACTAAGTTTCAAATTTTATTGAGTCTCCCCGTCTGGCCTTTGATGTACTTGAGTTTTTTTGATGCACTCCAATTTGTACCTTTCCCGGTTCCTGTTTAAATACTTCCCATTGGGGCGGCACAGTGGCGCAGTGGTTAGCACTGCTGCCTACGGTGCTGAGGACTTGGGTTCGATCCCGGCCCCAGGTCACTGTCTGTGTGGAGTTTGCACATTTTCCCCATGTCTGCGTGGGTTTCACCCCACAACCCAAAGATGTGCAGGCTAGGTGGATCGGCCATGCTAAATTGCCCCTTAATTGGAAAAATATAATTGGCTTCTCCAAATTTATTTTAGAAAAGAAAAATAAATAAATACTTCCCATTGTTGGACCAAATGTATCCTTCCAGTTTCACCTGGACAAGGTTTCGTCCTCATCTTAAAATATTTTTTCCAGTTGATGTTTACTTCTTTCCCTCTCCTTGGGCTGGGCCATCATTTTCCCTTGAATGCTCCAATACCTTTTGGGAACCGCCTTACTTCATTATCCCAGAACAAGGCTCCCTCGTTGTTGAAAACGCAACATATTGACTGAGGGTGCTGTAGAATGCAACAAAGAGAGACACAGGAATGCATGGTAGGAAAAATGAACTCCGGTTTAGAATAGAATAGAATAGAACAGTACAGCACAGAACAGGCCCTTCGGCCCTCGATGTTGTGCCGAGCAATGATCACCCTACTTAAACCCACGTAACCCGTATACCCGTAACCCAACAATCCCCCCATTAACCTTACACTACGGGCAATTTAGCATGGCCAATCCACCTAACCCGCACATCTTTGGACTGTGGGAGGAAACCGGAGCACCCGGAGGAAACCCACGCACACACAGGGAGGACGTGCAGACTCCACACAGACAGTGACCCAGCCGGGAATCGAACCTGGGACCCTGGAGCTGTGAAGCATTGATGCTAACCACCATGCTACCGTGAGGCTACCGTGAGGTTTATTTAGCTGCACAACTAATTCTCCTCGCCCCAAAGGGTCACCCTCCCTGACCTGCACCCAAGTCGAGATTTTTTTATACAATGAGAGTCCCGCTTGTTAAGGGGAAGCCCTGCCCCATTTTACTGGGGGAGTTCATACTTCATGGCGGTTACAGGGAATCAGATGCTGCATAGTCCCTGACCTTCGAGGGGGTCATGACAGGTGACATTCTGAGAGCTTTGCAAAAAAGAAATCTCTCCAGTAACATTGCACTTTCTCTATCCCAGTCTAGTTTTGAATTATTAAACTCTTTAATGCATGCCCTCCCTCATTTGTCAAAGTAGTTCATTCCCTATTTCCTATCTGCTCTTTGCACCGAAAACATACTTCCAGATGCTGTTCTTCAGCTCCATCTTATTTACATTATTTTGGTGCAGTGATTCCATGCTGATTTATACCCTGAACTATTTACTTCCCAATCCTGACCCAGCTGCAGTCAGACTTCAGATGTTGTAATTGTCGTGATTTTTTTTTGTTTCCTGCAGTGATTCTGGTTCCCCAATTGCATATTCTGAAGATTCCTGTACACCTAAATTTAGATTATTTTGTTTGCAGTTTCTCTCTTTTGCCTTTGATCTGATTTTTTTTGTCAAACTATGTTGCTCTGGTTTAACCCTTCTAAAAATTTTCTCCACCCTATGTCCTACACACCTGAAGTTTGCTTTCCTTTCCAAGCAGTTCCACTGTTAATATCAGTTTTTCTTTCCCCTACCAAATTAGTTTAAACCCTTCCTCACAGCTTTCGTTTGCAATAGTAACAACTTGTATTTACATAGTGCCTTTGGTATAATAACACATCCTAAGGCACTTCACAGGTGTATTTTAAAATAAATGATGGCACAGAGCCACATACGTCATAATTAGGCAGATGACCTAAAGCTTGATCAAAGAGCTTACTTTTAAGGGATGCTATTAAGGAAGAATGTGAGGCGGAGAGGTTTAGGGAGAGAATTCCAGACTTCAGGGCTGAAGTGACTGACGGTAAACCGCGAATGATGAAGCGATTAAAATTGGGGCTAAAAAAGAGGCTGGAGTTAGAGGAGCGTAAATATCTTGGGGAGCTGCAGGAAATCGCAGATTGGGAGGGACAAGACCAAGAAGGGATTAGAAATTGATGATGAGAATTTTTTAATCGAGATGTTGCTTGACTGGAGGTCAGTGAGCACAGGCGTGATGGGTGAACAGGTGCAAGTTAGAACATGAGCAGCAGAGTTCTGGATGATCCCAAGTTTACAGATAGAATGTAAAAGCCAGTGTTAGAATAGTCAAGGGGTGATAAAGGCACGGACAGGGGTCTCCAAAGCAGATGATCTGAGGCAAGATCACAGTTGGAGTTAATCTTCCCAGTTCTGTTCTGGTGTATGCCACCTTCCTGACCGTTCTTACACTGGGTGGCACGAGGCGACCATAGAAAAGCTTTTAAAGTCCTATTAGTCTATGGCCTGATTCCCGGAAAGAAGACAGAGTTTCCAAATTGTGCCTTTCATGTCCTTGGGATGGCCTAAAATATATTTTTTTGAAATTTACTCTTACAGGAGCCAGTTGGCATGCAGCAAGGCTCCACAAACAGCAAATCTGACAAATGACTAGTTAATTCTATCACCTGATTAAAGGAGGAATGGTGGGAAGAGCACTAGGGGAGCTCCAGGCTCTGCAGATAGTCCCATGTGATGTTTTATATCCTCCAAATGGGCATCTTGTAGGCGGCATCTCTGACCATGCAGCAGTTTTTCAACCCTGTACTGAGTGTATTAATACCCATGGTGCACCTTGAACCTATAATCTCCTCTGAAAGGCTCAAGTCTAGTTTTTTTTACAATGTCATTGATCCTGACATAACCCAAGATGACCAACTGATTCCCTCTCGAGTGTTTCTGCTGTTTTGCCACTTACCCTGAGAAACATCCCATGGCTCTGCACTCAAATTTGTAGTTGTAAATCAACAACAGTTTGCACCTTTGTTGTAGCAAAATATCCCAAAGATTTTCACAGGAGCATGATCAGACAAAAATTGGCACTAAGCCAAAAGAAACTTTGGAAAAGGTGACTTGAAAGCTTGCCAGTGGAGATACGTTATAAAGATTGTCTTGAAGGAGACGTGAAAGGCGGACAAATTTAGGGACGGTATTCCAGAGCCTTGGCTGAAGACGAGGCCACCAATGATGGGTGGAAGGAAATGTGGAATGAAGAAGAAGCAAGAGTTGTAAGAATGTAGAGTTCTCAGTGGATTGTCCATATGTAGGACATTACAGAAATAGGGAGGGACAAGGTAATAAAGCAATTTGATCACCGGGATGAGAATTTTCAGATGGAGTGCATGATGTGGTCCAGCCTGATCCTGATCCAGCCTGATTTAGTGATGCATCACTAAATATTCAAATCCATATCCATTGGTGGGAGAGAAAGAGTAAATTACTAAGAGGATTACCAGGGCATGCAGTGACGGTATCTTCTCCTTATAGAATTTTCCACGATCTTTATGCACTTTGGCAACATATTTTTCATGGGAGCAATATTGCTTGTGGCTGCCTCCAAATTGGAAACATCTGCTGAGAAAATGTCCTCAGGTCTGCGCTTGATTTACGTTCCCCATCTCACCCTAATCTGTCCGCTGTCACTCTGTCTACCTGTGGAATGACCACCTCTTGCAACATGCCCTCCAGAAACCCTCCACCCTGTATGTGACTAATTCCTATCCTTCCACAAGCTTGAGTGACTACAGCTGAAAATGCTTATGCAAGTGTAAGTATTCCAAGACTTGCACATCCAGAAACATACAAGTCAGGGTACAGCTGGCCTGCCATTTTAACCCTCCTAATGTTGGATGTATGCCGTAGAGTATTACATTTAAACATATAAATAGTTCAAAAATCTAAGTAGTGTGTCTTGAACTAATTAGAACATAACCTTGAGTGCGTGTCCTGTTTTTAAAAAAAAAAAGTTTAGGCTCTATTCAGCTCAATATTGTCACTGCTTCAATCCCACAATGGCAGTTAAATTTTAAACCTAGTGATTGAGAACCACAACTCCTCTCTGATAACTGATTACTCAATACCACTGCATCCCAATATTGCATGACTTCTTTTTTTTGACGTGTGTTTCTGACAAAGCGGAAAGATATATCCTGACAACTCGTCGTTTGGAAGATATTCCTGGCCAGTAGTGTTGCATATCCAGGCCTGCCTTTGCTACTTTGGAGTATGTGGCATCAGTCAATTTGGAAGCAGACTGAACATCTTAATTTTGTGTGAGTTAATGCACACTGGCCTACATATAGTCCGACAGATTCACTTATGATCTGGCTAGTTTTATGCGGTCCTCTAATGTGGGGGCCAAGCAAACTCTTGAGAGAAGACTGGAAATCAATTGTTAAACTGCTTTATTTTACAGTTGGGTACCAATCACTGGTTTGCTCATACGCATGGAACTTCCTAATAGAAAAGAAAATGTAACATTACCCCATGTCTTACTTGAGTTAAGGTGGCTTCTGTCTATCCTTTTGAATTTCTTACCTCTTGTCTCAGTAAAGTTTTCACCAGGGAGGGATGGGTTAGATGCTTGATGGGCTGCTGCTCTTCATTCACAGTTTTCTCTCTCATTCTGTCAAGCCTGACCAAATTCACAGCCTCTCCTGTTTCAAAACAACTCCCTGCCTGAGTCTTTTTGCATTCTCTAGATGTTCACAACTCGGAAAGGAGATCAGTGACTTCCACGAGTGTGAGGTGTTGCTTACTTTCAAAGACAGGTTAATGAAGTGTTTTCTTAAAGTAATTCATTGCATGAAGCTTTTGAGGATTTGGGCGAATATGATAAGGAGCTACAGACATGCACATTTTTTAAAAATATATTCTTTCTGCACATTTCAATACACTGTGGTAAGCACCCAGGTTTAATAACCCTATTACTGGATAGGCAGTAATACTTTTTTGAAAGGTTGCTAGTCTGGTTTCGATAGGAACTTCTAATTGCAAAAAAATAATATTCATCGTTTCACTGGCTTGCAAATGAAATGTCACCTCTTTTTGTACTGTAGATTCCCATCACTACAAGTGGAATCCGGGCCATGGGTTTCCTGATGAAACACCAAGTACAGGCCGAGGGTGGGGCAGTATCTCCAAAACTTATCACATTGCTGGTGAAGGTAAGGCCAAACAGACCCAGTCGGATAGAATATTACTGTGCAGGATTACTGTAATGATTGGACTTAGCAGGAGCAATTTCACATGAACTGGAATGGGAACAAGCAAGTAGCAAAGTAGGGCAGCACGGTAGCATTATGGATAGCACAATTGCTTCACATCTCCAGGGTCCTAGGTTCGATTCCAGCTTGGGTCACTGTCTGTGCGGAGTCTGCACATCCTCCCCGTGTGTGCGGGGTTTCCTCCGGGTGCTCAGGTTTCCTCCCACAGTCCAAAGATGTGCAAGTTAGGTGGATTGGCCATGATAAATTGCCCTTAGTGTTGGGTGGGGTTACTGGGTTATGGGGATAGAGTGGAGGTGTTGACCTTGGTTGTTCTGGGTGAGTGTGCTGAACACTCAATTTGGCTCTGTTTCTGTTCTAAGCTCTGGAGTCGCCAGGTGCCGGTAAGACACCGCCACAAGCTTCAAGGTGAAGTTCAAAGCAATAAAACCGTACACCAATTAGTAAGTCCAAACAACTGAGTTTTTTATAACACAATTATAATAACTACCCATGCACACGCTAAAAGGATTAAACTTATTCCTACCGCTAAATAACTAATACCTATCTCGAAGGAACTGCTGGGTCAGGGAACAAGGCCTCTTGCTCTGCTCTGGTCTGCAGACTTCAGGTTGGTATCAATTAAAAAGGGGTCAGGAGTGCCTATCTCTGGTAGCGGTCGTTGGGAGGCACTTACTTGTTGGTGGCTGCTATCCGAAGGCTGGAGCAGGAGACTGAACCATGTGTGGGACCTTTCTTTTATAGGTCCCTGGGGATCCGTGCCCCTTTGGGCGGACTCCTTTACCTGCTTGGAATCGATTGGGTCTCTTCCCAATCAATATGTTTGAACCCCCCAATCATGGGGCAGTTCCTCAGTCACTGGGGCGGTTCTTGGGACTTATTGTTTTGGGCTTCTCTGGCGCCAAAGGGTCTGGCCTTCCATAGAATGTATCGATCTGTGTTTAACTTGTTTCCATTGTATCTGGGGATCGCCCGGTATCGCCTCATTAGTATGTTAACTGGTTTCTTTTCACAGTGCTGTCTGGTTTCTGCAACAGTCAAAACTGGTTTCTGCAGTCGTCCCAATATACAATCGCTTTGCAAGCTGCTTGCTTTACAACATGTCCATTTTCCCTGCATTCCTTGCAATCTTCCATTTTGTGTTGGGCAGTGGCCACCCCAGGTGGCTACAGTGGGGTGCTCTTTCCAAGAGCCGGTGCAGACTCGATGGGCCGAATGGCCCCCTGCACTGTAAATTCTATGATTCTATAATATCTATGAAAGTATTTGAGTACAGCTTTTGACATTGACACATTGAGCTGGATGATTAAAATCTATGTGTTTCAAATTTCCACCAGAGACCTTGATCTTGCTCTTTCACCCCCACACCGGACCTTTTTATGTATGGTACGACAGGTCAGTTAGCATGAAATCAGTCGTTGGGAAAATGTCGGAAACTATTATGAAGCAAGTCTTTTTTTTTTTATAAATTTAGAGTACCCAATTATTTTTTCCAATTAAGGGGCAATTTAGCGTGGCCAATCCACCTACCCTGCACATCTTTGGGTTGTGGGGGTGAAACCCACGCAGACACGGGGAGAATGTGCAAACTCCACATGGACAGTGACCCAGGGCCGGGATTCGAACCCTGGTCCTCAGCGCCGTAGGCAGCAATGCTAACCACTGTGCCACCGTGCTGCCCTATTATGAAGCAAGTCTTAACAGTGCACTGAAAAAAATCATGGTATGATCAGGCAAAATCAACATGGTTTTACGAAAGCAAAATGGTGTTCGACAAATTTATTTGAGTTTTTTGCGGATGTAACTAGTAGGGTAAATAAAGGGGAATGAGTAGATCTGGTATATCTAGAATTCCAAAAGCATTCAATCAGGTGCCACAGAAAAGGTTAATGGGCAAGATGAGGGTTTATGGAGTTGTGGTGACAAATAAGGATAGGTCTCGGGCTGTCCACCGCTGATCTATATTAATGACAGAGGGTAATGTATCTGTGTTTGCTGACATTACTAGGTTGAAAGATATGCTGTGAGAAGGATAGAGTGAGGGTGCAAAGAGATTTGCAGGTTAAGTGAGTGGGCAACAAGGTGGCAGATGGAGTGTAATGTGGGGAAGTTTGAGTTCATTCACTTCGGCCATAAGAATAGAAACGCAGACTTTTTTTAAAAAGTGTTCAACTTGTAAATGTTGATGGCCTTTATTGCAAGGGGATTGGAGTACAATCATGCTACATTTGTACAAAACTTTGGTGAAACCACACCTGAAATACTGCAAGCAATTTTGTCCTCCTTATTTAAGGAAGGATATGACTGCATCGGAGATAGTGCAGCGAAGATTCACGTGATTGGTGCCTGGGTTGAGAGGGTTGTCCTATGATGGGAAGCTGAGTAAATTGGGTCGATACTCTCTGGAGTTTTGAAGACTGAGAGGTGGTCTTATTAAAACATACAAGACTCTGAAGAGATTGTCAGGTTAGACAGCGAGATGGGAAATCTAGAACACGGGCTCAGGGGACAATCAGCAAGGTCTGGGATCAGGAGAAATTTATTCGCTCAAAGGGTTGTAAATCTTTGGAATTCTCTACTCTGGTGGGTTGTGACTGCTCCATCATTAAATATATTAAGTCTGAAAACTTTTGATCTCCCTCAGAATCAAGGGATCAGCCAGGAATGTGGAGTTGAAATCCACGATCAGCCATGATCAGCCATGATTTGGGCAGTAGGGTAGCATGGTGGTTAGCATAAATGCTTCACAGCTCCAGGGTCCTAGGTTCGATTCCCGGCTGGGTCACTGTCTGTGTGGAGTCTGCACGTCCTCCCCCTGTGTGCGTGGGTTTCCTCCGGGTGCTCCGGTTTCCTCCCACAGTCCAAAGATGTGCGGGTTAGGTGGATTGGCCATGCTAAATTGCCCGTAGTGTCCTAATAAAAAAAAAAGTAAGGTTAAGGGGGGGGGTTGTTAAGGGGGGGGGGCTCAGCACAACATTGAGGGCCGAAGGGCCTGTTCTGTGCTGTACTGTTCTATGTTCTATGATTGTACAGAATGGCAGAGCAGGCTCAATGGGCTGAATGGCTATTCCTGCTCCTATCTCTTGTCAAATCATTTAGTTCCATGATTTTCCAACAGATTAGTGAAGAATTTGAATCATATTTTTAATAGGCTTTCCATGACTTGGAAATATTTTAAATATGTTGATGTTTATTTCTTGTCGTAGCATAAAGTATGTGTTGGCTATAGAAGTTCTTAATGCCTCAGCAATTATCATACATCACGTCTTTTGATCCTGTGGCTTAACGGACCCTATTTTATAAAATATGAAATGCAAAATTAAAGGGATTTGTGTATTGTTTATTGAGGATCAAGACCAAGTGTTGGTAGAAGGGAATAAACTTGGAGCAGAAAGGAAGTGAAAGTAAATTCAGAGGGCAAGAACTGGGACCAGATAATGTGTTCCACTGCCTGTGAAAAGAAGTATGGAAGTTGGATTTAATTAGTGATATGTGAAACCAAAGTAACTGGTAGCAGTGATGGTATTTGTGCGTCAAGGTTCAATGGGTGAAGAATGGGGAAAACAACTGAGGCAAAATCTCCTCAGGCTCGCATCGTACCTGTCTGTGTTTGAACAATAATTTGCATTTATATAGTGCCTTTAAAGTGGCTGTTTCAGGGAAGCGTTGTTTCTCAACATTTGACAAGTGGCATAGGATGAGAATAAGGTAGATAACCAATTAATGGTCCAAAAGGTAAGTTTTAAAGATCATAAGGAAGGAAGAGGTACAGAGACAGATGGGTTTGGCCTTGGCTGCTGAAGGCATGACCACCAATGGTGGAACAATTAAATTGGGGATGCTCAGCAGGTGCAAGTAAACAAGCGTGACATACCATGACAGTAGATCGCCTGGTCGTAGTACCTTCAAGCAGCAACCACTTTGGAAGCCAGGTTTGGGGGATCAAAGATGCGAGAGTTTGGGAACTGAGGAGATTAAAGATAGGGAGAGATGATGTCAGAGATGGGATTTGAAATCATGGATGAGAATTTTAAAAGCAAGGTATTTCCTAACTGGGAATCAATGTCGGTCAGCAAACGCAAAGGTGATGGCTGAATGGAACTTCATGTGAGTTAACACAAAAGGGGAAAACATTAAGTTTACGCAAAAGTGAAACCTGTGAGCCAGCCAGGAGTGCATTGGATTAGTCAAGTCCAGAGGCAATGGCGGCATGAATGAGGGGTTTAGCAGCAGATGAGCTGAGGTAGGGGTAACTTTGGACCATACTATTGAGGTGGGAAAGGGCAGTGTTAGTGATGAGGTAGTTATGTGGTCGGAAGTTCACCTTGGAGTCAAATAACACGTCATGGTTGCTAACAATCTGGTTCAGGCTCAGGCAGTTGCCAAGGAATGAGAATTATGGCAGCAACCAAAGACAATGGCTTATGCCTTCCCAATATTTTGCTGAGGAAAGCTTATCTGTTACTGGACAAGCAGTGTGACAATTTTGAGACAGTGGAGAAATCGTGAGAGTTGGTGGTGAGGTATGGTGTTGTTGGTATACAATGTGGAAACTGGAAGCTGTGTTTCTGAATGCTGTCACCGAGGGGCAGCATGTGGGTGAGAAATAGAAGGCTAAAGATAGATCCTTGGGGAGCACCCAAGGTAGTTTAAAATAAGTTGTTTCTGTTTATTTATTGGTCTATTTATCTATACTTGACCCTCTCGTCTACAGAATTTGCAGAATTCATCGAGTGATGTGAAGTTGGTAGCGGAGAAAATGATCTGGTTAGTGAATAAAGACACTTTGAATCCACTTGACCCCCAGACAATCAAACCTATCCTGAAAGCCTTGCTTGACAATACAAAAGACAAAAACACCAGTGTGCGAGCGTACAGCGAACAGGCCATTGTCAACCTGCTCCGGTTAAGGGAAGGAGAAGAACTGTATCAGGTATGTGGAATGTACTAAATGATTTTTCACCCCTTTGTAAGTAGTATTTTAGATGGGGGTCATTGCTTTGACCTCCTAAATAGAAATGACTCTAATTTATTCATTGAGAATCGGTTGAGTACCAACTTGTAAATCCTTCTACTATGTACCTATGGCAAGCGGTAAGAGCTGGAGAGATTCAGGTCAACCATGGGTGATTGAAATAAATTGGAGCCTCCAGTATCACTACCATAGCTCTACATTTTAATAAGCACTTAAATGTGTATGTTATCAGAACAGCTTGGACTCCGTGGGAGCCCAGTTGGCTGGACAGGCATGTGAATCAGATTAGTGCCAAAAACATGGAAGAGGGACTCGGAAGCCAGGAAAAAAGACTTCACGATATTGCTCTCCAATTCTCCAAAATCTTCAGGATTGTCTTGCGCTGAAACGCAAGCAGAAGTTAAAATAAGATTAGCAAAACTTCCTTTTTACTCATTAGTGTGATGTGGATGTTCCTGGCAAGACCAGCATTTGTTGCTCATGCTCAGTTGCCTTTGGTGATCAGTCTTGAATACAAATGAGTGGCATTCTGAGGGAGCATGATTAAAAGTCCAGAGCCACACCAGGTAAGGATAGCAAATTTCCTAAAGGATACTCGGTGGGTTTTTACAACAATCTGACAGTTTCATAGTCACCGTTGCTGTTAATTGCTTTTTATCCCAAATTTATTTAATTAAAACAATTGAAATTTCCCAGCTGAGAAATGGGATTTGAACTCCTATCTCTGAATCATTAGTCCATGCTTCTGGATAACGAGTCCAGTAACATAACCACTATGCTACAATACCCACTAAATTTCAACTAAATGAATATTGGGAGTACTTGTTGCAAGGATCCAATTAATTGTCCCATAACATTGAACAGTTCCTCATTATGCCAGGTAGGAAATTTTCTGCACAGGTTTGTTCTCATGCCATTCACAGCCTTGGAATGAGTTCACAACACATATATATATATATATACACGTACCAGTTCTGGTAACTCATCCGGGGGCTGACTGATTCTCCAACTTATTGAATTTCAGTATTAATTATCAATTTAGATATGATACAACGAAAGCCTTTATTTTGTGATGAACTCAATATGCTCCACTGGGCACCAGAGCTTGAATTGGAGGGAGGGTGCATTACTAGACAATGTCACACTCATATCTTGAATACCTGAGGAAAGCTTTTGTATTCAAATCCTACAACATCAAGTGGAAATTATTGGTTGCAAGATAATGAATACAGTCCCTTGGGAAGTTATCTATAGTATTTACCTGATCAAGATCTACCATCCAATTCTGAGTTCAGGCGGTTATTACTGTAATTTGGCTCATTCCACGAGCAGTTTGTTTAGCTGCTGAGCACGCAATGGTTTCTGGGTTCACGGTAAGCACCGGAAAAATGAAACTATTCCTGACTGAAATTTTAATCTTCTTTTGGACAAAAGTGGGCACTTTCATGAAACAGCATGATGACATTTTAGCTGTCCGACACATCTTTAATCAGGGTATTTAATTGCATTCCTTCAAGAATTGTCATGGTAAATTGGGTCCTCTGTTTATCGTATGCCCATGTTAAATGATTGGCTTTCTCGGTATCTGCAAGATGGCAAGTACCTGTTCTGTTATGGTGGGACTGACGTAGGAGGAGAGATTGATTAGGTTAGGATTGTTTTCGCTGGAGTTCAGATGAATGAGGGAGGATCTCATAGAGATTTACAAAATTCTAACAGGACTAGGTAGGGTGGATGCATGGAGCATGTGTCCAGAACTAGGAGTCTCAGTCTTGAGGATTCGGGGAAGACCATTTAGGACAGAGGTGAGGAGACATTTATTCACCCTAAGAGTGGTGAGCCTGTGGAATTCATTACCACAGGAGGCAGTTGAGGCAAAGACATTGAATACATTCAAGAGGCGGCTAGATATGGCGCTTGCTGCGATTAGGATTAAGGGTAATAGGGAGAAAGCAGAAATAGGCTATTGAGTTGGACGATCAGCCATGATCGTGACAAATGGTGGAGCAGGCTCGAAGGGCTGTATGGCCTTCTCCTGCTCCTATCTTCTTTGTTTCTCTCACACACAAAATCTGAGAGCATGCTGCTGCTGAACTCCAAACTGGCTTCCACATAAATTCCTAGTGCCAGGTATTCCTTTTCTGTATGATTTTATAATGATTGAGATAGAACATGAACTGTTGCCAGGGCTAGAAAGGTGTAGCTACGAGGAGAGATTAGATCGCTTGGGGTTATTTTTCTTGAACAAAGATGAGGGGACTTAATTGAGGTGTACAAAATTATGAGGGGAAGCAATAAGAGTGGACAGGGTAAAATTGTTTCCCTTGGTGGAGAATTCTAGAACCAGGGGACATTAATTCAAGAAAAGAGGCAGAAGATGTAGAGGGCACGAGAGGAAGAACTTTTTTTACACAGAGGATAGTGGGCGTCTAGAATTCGCTGCCAAGTTGGTAGTGGAGGCAGAGATCCTAAATTCTTTTTAAAAAGGACCTGCACCTTAAGTGCTCTAAGCTACAGGACTATGGACCAGGTGCAGGAAAATGGGATTAGAAAGAGCGCCTCGGTGTCCTCGGGCTGGCATGGACAAGATTGGCTGAATGGCCTCCTTCTGTGCTGCAATGTTTTTCTATGATTCTCTGAACCACCTACAATAGTGGTTTTTCTAGATGCAATTTAACTTTTCCATATGAAAATAAAGTTGCTGTCTTACCTGGTTTTTGCTACTCTTTGTGGCAGCACAGCTTTGTGGAACATCCTTTTATTTTGTGTTTAAGCTCCTTATTGTTTCCTTCAATCACGGCTGCTTCACTTGCCAAGAGCTGAGGTACCCTCCCTTTTGAACGTGGTCACGTTCAGTAGCCAAGTGGAGACTTCATGACCACTGTGGAAATGTGGAAGCAATTTTTTTAAAAAGCTATTTTAATAACTGAGGAAACATCTAATGTTCTGATGATGGGCAGGGTATATATGCCTCCCTCTCTTTTTAACGTTTTGATGTGGCACAGTGTTGCATTAGCATTGTTGCCTCAACGCCAGGGACTCCGGTTCAATTCCGGCCTTGGCTTACTGTCTCTGTGGAGTTTGCACGCTCTTCCCATGCCTACGTGGGTCTCCTCCTGGTTCTTCGGTTTCCACCCACAGTCCGAAGATATGTAGGTTAGTGGATTGGCCATGATAAAAAGGCGCAGGTTAAGTTGGGTTATGGGGATTGGGTGGGGGGGGGAGTGGGACTATGTAGAGTACCCCTTTAGAGGGCTGATGCAGACTTGATGGACCGAATGGCCTCCTTCACTGTTGGGATCCTATGGATGTTCATTTGGTTTTGAAATAAATTACTGATTGATTTTGAAAATGTTTCTATGAGAAGGTAGATCTTGGATTCACATACTTAAAACAGAAAGAAAAAACATACCTTTTTTTTCTTTTGATCTAGAATGTTTCTAAAATTCTTGATACTGCCAGTCTGGATCTATTGGCTGAAAGCTATCGACGATCTTTGAAGAAACTTGCCGGACAGGCGGATTCAACAGAACAGGTCGACGACACCATTCTGACATGACATTGAAGAATTTGATTTTTTGGGTTTTTTTGCTGCACCACCTTTATGCAAAAAGTTTTAACTTCTAATTTTGTTTCAAAGTGCAGTCACCGTTATGGCAGGCTGTTGGAATTGAACATGATCCTGTGTTTTAGTATTGCTGCACTTGGTTTATGTGAAACATGAATCGAGGTTTGTGGTGTCATGACAAAAGGGTTGCCAGCATTAATGGTAGTGCGAGGAACCTAGATATAAAGAGACAGAGTGACAAAATCTACAGGCCTTCAAAAAGTAATCGTTCAATAAAACTTTGACTCAAAACAGTTTTTGTATACTCTACTTCCTTTGTGGTTTATGAATGATCTCTGTTCTGGGATCACTTCAGCTTATTTTTGCACGCATACACGCAGACACCAAGCATTAGTCTTCAGTCAGCAAAGAAAATCTAATCCATGGGATATGTCCCAACTGCAGCTTTGTGGCCAACCAATGTAGTAATAAGCCTAGGTGACATGATCAATGTCGTCGGTCGTTTGTGTAAAGACCTTGACTGCAGGCCTAGTGAGCAAACTAAGACTCTTGAAATTGAATCCTCAGTTAGCACGGCCCATTTTTAGTGACTAGAACTTCCCATAGCTGAACATTGCTTAGGATACTTAGGATATTTACTATGTATTTTCCAAATCCTAAAGGGGTAAAGTGTCAGTGCTAAACTGCTGACAGTCTAACTATTGATAATGGACAGGCTGCTCTGACTGTTTTTGAATCCATTGTTTGTCCAAATAGAGTGGACTGCCTAAAGGCCATGCACTCTTCTCCCAACTTCTTTATAGCCCCGATTATCCAGGTGATCAATCGCCAGCAGCAAAAAACTGCCACAATCCCGAGTGAATGTTGCTTACAGAATTCCACTGCCCCCGACCTGTATATTGTAAGATGACCAGATCTTTTAAAAACCAGCAGCCATCTCATCTGATCTTCTTTGGTGAAAATCAGGTTGTTTCTTCAAGAATCAAACAAAGCAATTATTATGTTTACTTCAATAAATGACAAAATTATCATTTGCAGCAGTTGTATATCCAGACCATGGACATGATCTACACTATCATGGATTCTACTCCATTTTTCAACCTTGGGAAAGAAGTTTTCAAATGTTATCATTGCCTTTCAAAATATAACTCAAGAAAAATTACAAAGAACAACTTGTAAATATGGAACATAGAAATATTCCCACGCTATTATCAAATGATATGTGGCACCAATCCAACCGAAAATATTAGAGTAGATTAAAATCTTGGTCAAGGTGTGTCTTAAAGGAGGAGAGATATTGAGAGGTGATAAGGTTTAGAGAGCAAATTCCAGAGCCTAAGGCAATAGCAGCTGAGGACATAGCCGCCAAAGGTCAAACAAGTAAAATCAGGCTAGTAGGGACTTCCAGTGGCGTTCGCGAGCGGAGCGGCCGCGTTCAGGAGAAGCTCCCGCCGGTCCGCGATATTGCGGTCTTTTTCGGGGGGGTTCCCCGCTGATTTAAAAAAAAAAAAAATTAAACCTCTCCGAGGTCGGCCCTGCCTCCCTCGCCCAGTTAAAGCATCAAAGCTCTGTTTCACGGAGCCGGAGGATTGGCAGGGCGGGGAGGAGAGACTGGTCCCGGCAGGGCGGCTGCACGTGGAGGAGGAGCGGGGATCGCGACTTTGTTCCCAAAGGAACAACCTGAAAGCCGAAGGGCTCAAAGAGCACGGAAAGAAAAAAAAAATGTTCTCTCTCCTGAAAACTTTAAAGGAGCAGCGGGGGCGGAGCCAAGCTGAGGCTGCAGGCCCAAAGCCAGGGCGTGATATAGGTGAGATGTCCCACATCAGATGGCTCCCGCCTAGAATGTGGTAAAATAGACTGAAGCCCGGTCCCAGGGAAATTCTGGAGGTGTACAAAAAAGAAGAGAAGGAAGTTTTAAAGAAATTTGAGATTGAAGAAGGAAGGGAGGGTGAGAAAAAGGAAAAATAGTAAGCCGTTAAAGGATGCGAAAAGCAGCGTCGAGGAAGGGAGGAAACGTGGGCTCGCCGTTGAATGAGAGGACAAGCAACGGTGCTGACGATGGCGGAGGCCGGACCGCATGGTGGGGCCGTACTACATAACGGTGGAGAAGGTGACCGAGGTGATGGCTGTGGAGCTGGAAAAGCAGTTTGCGAGACACATGGAGGCTTTGAGGAAGGAGATGGCGGTCGCATTGAAGTCATTGGTGGAGGAGGCAATTGCCCCGGTGAGAGTAGCTGTGGCAAAGACATCGGCCGAGATGAGACAGCAGGGCGAGAAGATGAAGGAAGTGGCGGAGGCCATGTCGCAGCACAGCGACCAGTTCACCTCGATGGGGGACGAGCTGCGGAGGGTGGTGGAGGTCAACAGAGAACTCCGAGCAAAGCTCGAGGACTTGGAGAACCGCTCGAGGCGGCACAATCTTGAGAATTGTGGGCTTGTCCGAAGGGTCAGAAGGTCCAAGGCCAACAAAGTACTTCGCTAAGAAGTTGACGGAGCTGATGGGGGAGGGTGAGAACCCCTTCCAGTACGAGCTGGACCGAGCTCATTGGTCATTAAGGCCAAAGCCCAAAGTGAATGAGCCGCCAAGAGCAGTAATTATCTGCTTCCATAAGTATTGCATGAAGGAGAAGGTGTTAAGCTGGGCGAAGCAGAAGCGCGAGGTGCAGTGGGATGGTGCTGGAGTTTGGATCTACCAGGAGTTGGCAAAAAGACAAGCGGCTTTCGGGCGAGTGAAGGCGGCACTGTACAAAAAGGGGGTGCGATTTGGTATGGTATACCCAGCAAAGCTGAGGGTGACGTATGATGCCAAAGACTTTTATTTCGAGACAGCGGAGGCGGCTGTGGCGTTCGTGAGGCAGAAGGTTTGGGACAGACGTGAGGAGCAGAGCTGGGAGAGAGACTGGGAACTGTGATTGGGGAGCTGGAAAATGTATAAATGCTATGGGCGCGATTCTCCACAAATGCGGAGAGTCGTAAAGGCTGCCGTGAAACTGGCCGTGTTTCACGGCAGCCTCCGCGCCCCCTCCCGGGACCCGATTCTCTCCCCCCCCCCCCCCCCCCCCAGGCGGAGCTAGCAGCAGGGCCCCGTGAAGCACGGCATCGCGGCTTAGCGACCGTCGCTAAGCCCGCGCGCCAAGTGTCACGGCGGCTGACGCGCACGATGACGTCAGCCGCGCATGCACGGATGACGTCATCACACATATGCGTCAAACCCGCGCATGCGCAGGCCGTCATGCCCCTCAGAAGCCCCGTGGACTGATCCTGCGGGGCGGCGGAGGAACAAGTAGTGCGTGGGTATTGGACCCGCTGCCCGCGATCGGTGCCCACCAATCGCAGGCCCATGCCACCCTTGGCACGGCTGTGGTGCGGCCGTGCCAATTGGTGCCATGGTTGTCCGGGACGGCACTTTGCGGCCGTTTTCACGAACGGTGAGAGCAGGTGTGTTTGTGTTCGTGAAAACGGCCGTAAAGGCCTGGGAACTCGGCCCATCGGCCTGGGGAGAATCGCTGTTCGCCGCAAAGGGTGTCCTTGTATGCCGATGATTTGTTGTTACACGTGTCGGAACCGAGTGTGTCGATAGGGGGAATATTGGAACTGCTTCGAGTGTTTGGGTTTTTCTCTGGGTACAAACTAAATTTAGACAAGAATGAGTATTTTGTGGTGTCTCGGCTAGGGGTGGGGGGGCTGGCATTCCGTAGGGCAGAGACTCACTTTAGGTACCTGGGGGTGCAGGTTGCCCGGGAGTGGGGGGGGGGGGGGGGGGGGGTTCCGCAGGTACAACATTTCTGGTTTGGTGGGGAGAGTGAAAGCTGATCTGGCGAGGTGGGATGGTCTCCCACTGTCACTGGCGGGTCAGGTACAGGTGGTTAAAATGAACGTGTTGCCGCAATTTTTGTTTATTTTTCAATGCCTGCTGATTTTCCTGCCAAAGGCTTTTTTCAGAGAGATTGAGGGAAGGATTGCGTCATTCATATGGGGAGGGAAGGAAGCCAGAGTTAGAAAAGTTCTGCTACAGAGGGGAAGGGTCTCCCGAACATGATGTATTACTACTGGGCGGCGAATGTGGAGAAGGTGCGGGGCTGGGTCAGAAGGGTTGATTCCCAGTGGGTCAGAATGGAGGAGAGTTTGTGTAGGGGGTCGGAATTGAAAGCACTAGCAACAGCGTCGCTCCCGATAGCCCCGAGGAAGTATTCAGGGAGTCTGGTAATAATAGCTTCATTGAGAATTTGGAGGCAGTTTTTCCTACTTCGGGGTGGGGGCAGGGTCAAGGGAAATGCCGATTCGGGGGAACCACAGATTTGAGCCAGGCAGGTGGGATGGAAATTTTCAGAAATGGGAGGAGAATGGGATTAAGACACAAAAAGATTTGTTTCTTAGGGGTCGGTTTGCAGGGCTGAAGGAACTGGAAGCGAAGTATGGGCTGGAACAGGGGGAAATGTTTAGATACATGCAGGTTTGAAATTTTGCCAGAAAGGAGATAAAGAGCTTCCCGGTGGAGCTGGCCTCCACATTGCTAGAGGAGATGCTGACGACGGGGACTGGAGAAGGGGGTAGTAGTGTCAGCGGTTTATAGGACTATTTTGGAATAGGAGAAGGCAACGTTCATATATTTTGGTCCTGTCCAGAGCTAGAGGATTACTGGAAGGAGGTTTTTCGGGTAATTTCTAAAGTGGTTCACATGAAACTGGACCCGGGCCCCCAGGTGGCCATATTCGGGGTGTTGGACCAGCCAGGGTTGGAAACGGGTGCGGAGACAGATGTAGCCTTCGCCTCGTTGATCGCCCGAAGGCAGATCCTGCTCGGTTGGAGAGCAGCCTCTCCACCTTGTGCCCTGACGTGGCGGGGGAACCTTTGGAATTCTTGACACTTGAGAAGGTTAATTTTGAACTGAGGGGAAGGATGGAGGGGCTCTACAATTCATGGACATTATTCATTATGCACTTTCAAGAACTGGATAACATTGAACATTAGTTGGGAGGGAAGGGGGGGCGATGTGTGTTAATGGTGGCTTTGGGTGATTCCTTTTTGTCATCTGTTTATGTGAACATATAGAACATAGAACAGTACAGCACAGAACAGGCCCTTCGGCCCTCAATGTTGTGCCGAGCCATGATCACCCTACTCAAACCCACGTATCCACCCTATACCCGTAACCCAACAACCCCCCCCCTTAACCTTACTTTTATTAGGACGCTACGGGCAATTTAGCATGGCCAATCCACCTAACCCGCACATCTTTGGACTGTGGGAGGAAACCGGAGCACCCGGAGGAAACCCACGCACACGGGGAGGACGTGCAGACTCCACACAGACAGTGACCCAGCCGGGAATCGAACCTGGGACCCTGGAGCTGTGAAGCATTTATGCTAACCACATGTGGGCGAATGTTTGGGGTTTGGTGGGAGGATGGGATTGTTATTGATATGTGGATTGACATATTTGGTACTGATTATTGTTTATTGTTGGTGGGTGTAAATTTGGGAGAAAATGTGAAAAAGTAGAGTAAAGAAATATTTAATAAAATCGGGATGGTAAGAGAATGCAAGTGTCCAGATACCTAATATGGCGAGAGGAGATTACAAAAATATGGTCATGGCTTGGAGACATTTAAGTAAAAGGGTGAATTAAGGTATTGTTTAATTGGGAACTAATGTAAGTCAGCAAGAACAGTAATGGTTGACTGGGACTTGATGCGAGTTAGGACACAGGCTGCAGAGTTTTGGATGATCCCAAGTTTAGCACGTGTAAGTGGGTGCCATATCTAAGGAAGAATGTGCTGGCGTTGGAAAGGGTCCAGAGGAGGTTCACAAGAATGATCCCTGGAATGAAGAACTTGTCGTATGAGGAATGTTTGAGGACTCTGTTGGAGTTTAGAGGGATGAGAGGAGATCCTATTGAAACGTACAAGATACTGCAAAGCCCTTAGAGGGAGGGGAGGCAGATGTGGTGACGGCAATAGACGCGGAGAAAGCCTTTGACCGGCTGGAATGGTAGTACCTGTAGGAAGCGCTAAGAAGGTTCGGATTCGGTGAGGAGTTCATAAGTTGGGTCCAGCTACTCTACCAGGCCCCAGTGGCAAGTGTGTGCACAAACAGGGTGAGGTCGGAATACTTTAGGCTCCACCGGAGGACAAGGCAGGGTGCCCCCTCTCCCTGTTATTATTCGCCCTTGCGATAAAGCCGCTGGCTATAGCGCTGCGGACTTCAAAGAAATGGCAGGGGTTGGTTCGGGGGGGGGGGGGGGGGCGGGGAGGAGCTTTGTGCAGATGATCTGCTCCTGTATATTTCAGACCCACTAGAGGGGGTGGGGGAGGTCATGCAGATTCTGAGGGACTTTGGCAATTTCTCAGGGTACAAACTAAACGAGAAGAAAAGCGAGATGTTCGTGATCCAAGCTCAGGGGCAGGAAAAGGGACTGGGAGAGCTTCCGCTGAAATTGGTCGAAAAGAGCTTTCGGTACCTAGGGATACAGGTGGCTCGATAGTGGGATGCCCTCCACAAGCTTAATCTATCTCGGCTGGTAGAGCAGATGGAGGGGGGGGCTTCAAAAGGTGGGACATGCTCCCGTTATCCTTAGCGGGGCAGGAGCAGACCGTTAAGATGATGGTCCTCCCAGATTTCTGTTCGTCTTCCAGTGCCTTCCCATCTTCATCCCTAAGTCCTTTAAGCGGGTGAACAAGATCACCTTGGGATTCGTATGGGCAAATAAGACCCCACGAGTAAAGAGACTGTACCTGGAGCGCAGTCGGGGGGGGGGGGGCTGCCGAACTTTTGCAGCTACTATTGGGCGGCTAACAGCCATGGTTAGGAAATGGGTATTGGGGGAGGGGCTGATGTGGGAGTGGTTAGAGGCGGCCTCATGTAAAGGTACCAGCCTGGGAGCACTTGCCGGCCCGCTATTCCTCTAGTCCGGTGGTGGTGGTGGCATTAAAGATCTGGGATCAGTGGAGAAGGCACAGGGGGCTGGAGGGAGCCTCAGTCTGGACCCCGATATGCAACTATCTCAGATTTGTCCCGGGCAGGATAGATGTAGGGTTTCAAAGCTGGCATAGGGCAGGCATTAACAGGATGGGGGACCTGTTCATAGACGGGACCTTCCCCAGCCTGAAAACGCTGGAGGAGAAATTCAGTTTGCCCCCTGGAAAAGCTTTCAGATACCTTCAGGTATGCGCCTTTCTGAAAAAACAGGTGGTATCATTTCCGCTGCTACCCCCACGCAGGATACAGGATAGGGTGGTCTCCGGCATCTGGGTAGGGGAGGGGAAGGTGTCGGACATCTACCAGGAACTTCAGGAGGCGGAGGAACTTAAGGGAAAATGGGAGGAGGAGCTCGGTGGGGAGTTGGATGCGGGCCTGTGGGCGGATGCTCTAAACAGGGTCAATTCCTCCTCATCGTGTTCCAGGCTTAGCTTAATCCAGTTTAAGGTGGTCCACTGGGCACACATGATGGCAACCAGGATGAGCAAGCTCTTTGGGGTTGAGGATGAATGTGCGAGGTGTGCGGGAAGCCCTGCAGATCACGTCCCTATGTTCTGGGCATGCCTGGCTCTTAAGGGATTCTGGCAGGGATTGGCTGAGGCAATGTCAAGATCTTAGGCACGCGGGTGGTGCCGAGTCCAGAGATAGCGATCTATGGTGTGTCAGACCATCCGGGAGTTCAGGAAGCGAAAGAGGCCGACGTTCTGGCCTTTGCCTCCCTGGTAGCCCGGAAACGGATCCATTTAATGTGGACGGACTCGAAGTCCCCGAGTGTGGAGACCTGGGCTGGTGACATGGCTGGGTTTCTCAAGCTGAAGAAAATAAAGTTTGCCTTAAGAGGTTCCATGGCAGGGTTCTCTCGGAGGTGGCAGCCGTTCCTCGACTTTCTAGGAGAGCAGTAGGTCAGAAGCAGCAGCATCCCGGGTGGGGGGGGATAATCGTTACGTTGTTTTGTTCCTTTCTTTGTACATACGGTTAACATTTTTTTTCTCTTTGTTCTGTTAATTGTTGCGTACAGTTATGCAAAAATTATGGTTTTATTTTACTATTGCCACTCCACTAACGGGTGAGATGTTTACCGGCATCTTTTAAATGCTGGCCAATGCCAGCACCACCACCATCTCTTGAATGAATAAAAGGAAACTCCATCTTCACCCCCCCCCCCTCTAAATCCTTACAGAGTTTGAGAAGCAATGGCTGTTGTGTCTGCCGATCTCCGTAAGTCGATTGAAGATGAGATCAAATTGAGGTATACCAGATGATAAAAGATATTGGCCTTCTATAGAAAACTATGAGTCAGAGCCTCCGACCGGGAAGGAGGGTGTGAGACGGTTCCTGGGTGGGTTGGAGTTTCCGAAGGTGGAGGAGGAGAGGGTGCAGTGGTTGGAGACTCCGATTGGGTTGAGGGAAGTGATGGACGGCTAGGGTGCGATGCAAGCAGGAAAGGCCCTGGGGTCAGAAGGATTCCCAGTAGGGTTCTGGCAGGGGTTCTCGGATGTTATGTCTGAGACTGGGGGGGTGGCTCCGAGTCCAGTGGTGACAATATTTGTTATGTCAGGAGTCCAGGTGGGGAGAGAGGCCGATATATTGGCCTTTGCCTCCCTGACAGCTGGCAGGTGGATTTTGTTGTGTTGGTGGGGCTCGCAGCTGCCGAAGGCGGGGGTGTGGGTAAGTGACCTGGCAGAATTCCTGTGGTTGGAGAAGGTCAGGTTTGTTTGCGGGGGTCAGAGGAGGGGTTCACCTGTGTTTAAACTTCCGGGTTGCTGTAAAGGAGACAAGAGTTCTGCTTGTCCACAAAACACCTTTATTTCTTTCATACAACTTCACACACAAATTTCCACCATGGGGCTGCATGGTAGCACAGTGGTTATCACTGTGACATCAGAGCTCCAAGGTCCCAGGTTCGATTCCCGGCTTTGGAAACTATCTGTGCGGAGTCTGCACGTTCTTCCCCCCCCCCCCCCCCCCCGTATCTGCGTGGGTTTCCTCCCACAGTCCAAAGGTTAGGTGATTTGGCCATGCTAAATTGCCCTGAGTGTCCAAAAGGTTGGGTGGGGTTTCTGGGCTGGGCTGGGCTGGGATGGGGTGGAGGTGTGGGCTTAAGTAGGGTGCTCTTTCCGAGGGCTGGTGTAGACTTGATGGAACGAATGGACTCCTTCTGCACTATAAATTCTGTGAAGGAATGGTGAAATATTTTGAAGTCTGGATAGTGTGTGATTCTTGGGCTCAAACTTGCAGATGTTGGTGTTCTCATGTGCCTGATACCTTTGACCAAACTAGATTTGGAAGATGCTGTCGAAGAAGCCTCTGAGTGAGACATCACGCGGCCTGTACGTCCGTGCTTTGCCAGCAATAGGACTGTGTGAAGAATTGAAGATGGTCAGTTCGTAATAAGGGAGAGAGGGCCAGAGACACAAACAGGCCGGAATCTGTAGGAGAGAGCTCTGGAGAGTCCACGGCAGGACAAAGCAGCGCTGGTCTGAGCTGTTTGCAGAGCTCCAGGGATTCTGGTGAACACCCAACAAATAAAAAAACAGAACAGAAATCAGAAATAAAGTATAAAAATGATTTATTGAGGTGTGGCTTTGTTAATTTTGCTACAAATCAGGATGCAAAGCCCATTTGTGTTATATGCAAGGATGTACCGGGAAATGAAAATTTAAAACCCTCAAAACTTCAAACGCACGGCACATTCAAGGACAAGTGTTTTGATTTTTTTTGAAAAATGCAGCAAGAACTTAAATTGTCAGTTGACATCCTTAGCAGAAATGTAACATTAAATGACAAAGCAAGTGTGATTTTAAGGATCAAGAAGGCTCACTGTTGCATTAAAGGTAAGAAACAGTGGTGGGTCGCGAAGATCGGCTGGCCTCGGTCGCAAAGGTCAGCCGGCAAGGGTCCCGAAGGTTAACCAGTTGGTGAAAGTGGGCCCCGGGGGAAAAAAATTTTGGAAAGCACTGAGAGGATGGAGATGGTGGCTAGAGGGCAGAGTTTATGGTGGGGGCATTAAGACAATAGCTGCGGTTAGCCAATATTTAGTTGAGAGGAAATTTCTGCTAATCCATCAGACGGGCAATGATTTGGAGACGGCTGAGAAAGTACACTTCAAATGTGCTTCATTGCTGTAAAGCCCTTTGAGATGTTTAGTGGTCATCTTTATTTCTTAAAGCTGGGTTTCGTCAGTGTATATGTAGAAGCTGTTGCTGTAATTTTGAATGCTGTTGCCAAGGGGCAACGTGTAACTGAAAAATAGAGACCACCAGAAATGGATCCTTGGATGGGGGTGTGGTGGAAACACCAGAGCAAATGGTGCAGGAGAAGCTATTGCATATAATTGTCCAGCTAGGATTGGATAAACAAGATTGGCGGGGGGGGGGGGGGGGGGGGGGGGAGATAGGGGTGAGGGGTTTAATTGTGTAATTTAAAGTAAAGAAAAGAAACTGGGGTTATCTTTGAGTTACAGGGAAAGCAGGATCCAATAGTTCTTAATGTGATCCTGCAAGATCTGGCAGTGAATGGTTAAACCAGCTGCCCACTATCTTGATTCCGATTGATGTACTTCCAAAAGGCATTTGCTTGTCAACAAAATTGAAGCTCCTGGAATTAAAGGGATTGCGGCAGCATAGTTACCAAGTTGGCTGAGTGACAGGAAACCAAGAGTACTGATGGACAGTTTTTTTCTGAAGGAAGGTATGGGATTCCCCAGGAGTCAGTACTAAGACCATTGCTTTTCTTTATTAATGACTTGGGGTGTACAGAGCATAATTTCAAATGTTTTAGATAACACAAAATTTAAAGGTGTTGTGAACTGTGGAGGAGTGATATATTTCAATAGGACATAGAGAAGCTGCTGGAATGGGTAAACTGGTAGATAAAATTTCATGCAGAGAAGTGTGAAATTATACATTTTGGTCGGAAGAACAAGGAGAGGCAATTTTTTTTTTAAATTTAGATTACCCAATTATTTTTTCCAATTAAGGGGCAATTTAGCATGGCCAATCCACCTACTCTGCACATTTTTGGGTTGTGGGGGCGAAACCCACGCAGACACGGGGAGAATGTGCAAACTCCACACGGACAGTGACCCAGAGCCGGGATCGAACCTGGGACCTCAGTGCCGTGAGGCAGCTGTGCTAACCACTAGGCCACCGTGCTGCCCTGGAGAGGCAATTTTTATTGAGGGATGCAATTCTAAGGAACAGAGAGACCTGGGGATATATGCATACAAATCATCAAAGACAGCATTGAAAGTTGAGAGAGTGATTTGTCCTGGGCTTTATAAAGCCAAAACGAAGAACATTATGGTGATCCTTAATAAAACACTAGTTTGTCATCAGTTGGGGCATTGTCTTCAATTTGGAGCACCACACGACAAAATGGTTTTAGAAAAATGTGGAGGAAAAGAAATAGGGTGGCACGGTTAACACTACTACCTCACAGCGCCAGAGACCGGACTTAATTCCAGCCTTGTGTGGAGTTTTCATGTTATCCCATGTCTGTGTGTTTCCTCCGGGTCCTCCCAGTCTAAAGATGTGCAGGTTAGGTGGATTGGCCATGCAAAAATTTCCCCTTAGTGTCCAAGGATGTAAAAGTTGCCAGAGTCCCAGATGACCATAGGCTGCTTTCCCCTGTGAGGGGGAGAGCTGATTGGTGATGATTCACCACACCTCAGGCGAGGAGCAAGGTTGAGAAGTCAGGCTTTCATGAATGGCCTCAGCCTATGGAGGAATTTAACCTGTGCTGTTGGTCTCGCTCTGCATCATGAACCAGCTGTACAGCCAACTGAACTAAATCGGCCCCCTCAAATATGTGCGGGTTAGGTGGGGTTATGGGGCTAGGGAGTGTACCTAGAGAGTTGATGCAGACTCGATGGGCTGAATAGCCTCTTTCTGCATTGTCTGGGTTCTATGGAGAATGATTCCAGGGATGAGGGACTTTATAGTTAAGTGAATAGATGGAGTTCTCCTTGGAGAAGCAAAGATTGAAAGATTTGCTCTCCCCAGTGGTGGACAGCCCAAGAACATTGATTGAGTAAATGAAAAAAGAACCAAAAGTGCCATGCAGAAAAGTTTATTTTTATGCAAAGTGGTTATGATCTGGATTGTGCTACTTGAGGCGATGGTTTAAGTCAGGATTTTTCAAACTCGCAACCCACTATAATGGTGTACGATAAGTTATCGGTCTTCACAACTCAAACTCGTGGGCTCCTTGTGCTGTTTAAATAAAAAAGAGAATGACTTCCGCATGCGTGCCTCCTCAGGCGGATCCAGCAGTGTGCAGGCCCAGTGTCACCTCTTGATGTCAGCGCCTGTCCCAGTATTGTCTCCTGATGTCAGCGCGCTGTACCGAGGCCAAATTTCTTTTTGAAAATGGCAGAGTCTTCCCACCGGAAGTGGCAGTAGAGAGCAGGTTGTGGGCCCAGTATGTACAGTGCTGTCCCGCGATCTGTGCTTTGGCACCAAAATCATGAAGGCGAGAGTCTTCCATTTTGGTGCTGCCGCAAACAAGCAACAGGAGTGTGTGATGAACTGAAGATGAATTAGATTGTGATAAGGAGGAGAGGGCCAGTGACACAACAGGCCAGGATCTCACAACTGAATCTGCTGGAGGGAGATTCTCAAGAGAGTCTACGGCAGAACAAAGCAGTGCTGGTGTGAACTCTAGGGCCTCTGATGAACAACCCATTAAGAAGCTGAAATCAGGAACGAAGCATTATAAATATAATTTCTTGAGCCTTCTGTGTTGGAACTATTCAATGATTCTATGAAGATCAAAGCTGTGCAGGTTAGGTGGATTGGCAATGCTAAAGTGCCCTTAGTGTCCAAATAGGTTAGGTTGGAAGTGTGGATTTAAGGGTGCTCTTTCCAAGGGCCGGTGCAGACTCGATGGGCGGAATAGCCTCCTGCACTGTAAATGTTATGATTCTATGAAGTCTGCATCTCTTGATCTTTGGAGATGGTCAGCCCAGAGAGAGTAACTTTAAACCCTACCCTCAATAGTTGTTGTTTCCCTGATGAAGATATTTGCTCGATGTCAAGAACCATCATGTCCGACAATAATTGAATTATCTCCACCAGCTGCCCCCAGCCCTGACAGGAAAAGGCCCAGCGTTGCCGGAAACAACCAAGCCCAAGATGGCGGGCGTCTCCGGAAAGACCCGAACTGTAGGGGGCCGCGATTGAGAGTCTCCGGAAAGAGCGGAACTCTCGGGGGCCGGGGCTGAGCGTCTCCGGAAAGAGACGAACACCAGCGGGAAGGGGCGGGGCTGATGTTTCCGGAAAGAGCCGAACTCCAGCGGGGTGGGGTCGGGGCTGACGTCTCCGGAAAGAGCCGACGTTCAGGAGGCCGAAGCTATTTCCGGAAGGCAGGCGGCAGGGGCGCTCTGAGCCGAGTGATTCCGGAAAGAACCGAGCGGAGCCGGATAGTCGCAGCCGCCCTGCACAAACAGTCGGAGGAAGCGGCGCCGCCACTGAGAGACTGAGCCGAGCTGCCCCTGCTCAGTGCTGCTGCCGCCATGGCCAGGGATTACGACCACCTCTTCAAGCTGCTTATCATCGGGGACAGCGGTGAGTAGCAGCCGGGGAAACACCAGCATTGGAACCGGGGCGGGGGCAGGAAACAGGCCAAGACCAAGGCCCCGACACCAGCGTCGGCAGAGACTGCGGAAGGGGAGCCAGAGGCAGTCAGGCCGAGGGCAGACAGTCAGGGCCTCCATTCTACCCTGTCAGAGGACGGCTTGTGGGAAGCAAATCGGAGCTGGGATTAGAGTGTAAATACCCGGACAGAGGGACAGCCAATAGGAGAGTAAATGTGAGAGGCTGGGAGAGGAGGGGGGGGGGGGGGCTGGGCAAGGGAGAGGAGGGGGGGGCTGGGCAAGGGAGAGGAGGGGGGGCTGGGCAAGGGAGAGGAGGGGGGGCTGGGCAAGGGAGAGGAGGGGGGGGGGGGGCTGGGCAAGGGAGAGGAGGGGGGGGGCTGGGCAAGGGAGAGGAGAGGGGGGGGGGGGCTGGGAGAGGAGAGGAGAGGGGGGGGCTGGGAGAGGAGAGGAGGGGGGCTGGGCAAGGGAGAGGAGGGGGGGGCTGGCAAGGGAGAGGAGGGGGGGGCTGGGCAAGGGAGAGGAGGGGGGGGCTGGGCAAGGGAGAGGAGGGGGGGGGGCTGGGCAAGGGAGAGGAGGGGGGGGGGGCTGGGCAAGGGAGAGGAGGGGGGGGGGGCAGGGGGGAGGGGGGGGCTGGGCAAGGGAGAGGAGGGGGGGCTGGGCAAGGGAGAGGAGGGGGGGCTGGGCAAGGGAGAGAGGGGGGGCTGGGCAAGGGAGAGGAGGGGGGGCTGGGCAAGGGAGAGGAGGGGGGGCTGGGCAAGGGAGAGGAGGGGGGGGGCTGGGCAAGGGAGAGGAGAGGGGGGGGCTGGGAGAGGAGAGGAGAGGGGGGGGGCTGGGAGAGGAGAGG